>NC_067284.1:58994334-60292659 GCF_020740795.1 Apus apus | reverse complement strand
ATGAAGTATAAAATACTTTGTCCTATGGTCTTAAGAACTCTGAAATGGAGTCTCTATGTTGACTGCAAGTTTATAAATGGACACCTAGCAAGAATTTTGGGGATCAACATTTTTTTGTGTCCTGCTGGAATGCTATTTTAGTGCAATGCAATCATTTCTGGGAGTTAGCCCCAGATAATTGTTATATCTCTGCAGTGTAATGTTCAAGTTCTGAAGCTTGTTTGCTGTCCCATCTATGCTGCTCTTGTTAAGTCTATTTTATAGAATCACAGAATCATAAAATCATTTAGGTTGAAAAAGACCTTTAAATCTTCAAATCCAATCATCAACCTAGCTCTACCAAGTCCACTTCTAAACCATGTCCCTAAACACCACATGTACACAACTTCTAAAAATGTCCAAGGATGGTGACTCCACCATTTCCCTGCACAACTTGTTCCAGTGCTTGAAGGAATTTTTCTTAATATCCAGCCTAAACCTCCCTCTAAACCTCCCTCTAAACCTGGTACAACTGGAGGCCGTTTCTTCTTTTCCTCTTACTTGTTTCTTATGAGAAGAGACCAACCTTACTTTGGACCTCTGTGCTTCCTGTGGAGGCTAGAAAGTTGGTGGTGTACTGGTGACTGCTCAATGATGCGAGAAGAATGAGGAAGAACATACATAACCTACCTTTTCATCCACAATGTCCTGTACAGGTTCTGCTATTGTTCCCCCATTCAGAAAGCACAGGAAGTATAGATGAAGACTTCTTGGACCATGGTTCTATTCATATGATAATTATTCTTACTTCTAGTTCTTCTGGTCATCCAATTCAGTTAGTCTAGTTTTCTTGCATTCGGAGCATCTAGGCAAAGTGGAGATTTACTTAATGGGTATGGGTTGGCAGAGGATTAAAGAAGATTAAAAAGGTGTACCCACTGGGGAAATAGAGAAACTGGTGACATTTCAGCCACTCTTCGTATTCAGAAAACATGCTGTGCCTTCGTCAAAGCAACTTGGGTATGTGAAGTATCTCTTGGATCCTCATGGCAACAAAATTTCATACAGCATTTTCCTTTGTGATTGGTTTGAGAGCTGCCAACTATTCTCCTTCCGGCAGAACTTGCTGGAAGAAGCATGTATAAATTCATCTGTCACCTCCAGCCAGGGATACTCTGGCACTTTCTTATTAAGAACAATGTTACAGATCACTTGGCAGCTTCAGCTTGTGCTGACTGCATCAGATATGTGCTTGTATAATAGACACGAGCAGGTCCAGCATGTTTTTTGCTTCACTCGGTGCGCTGAACTCAGCTTGTTGCACTACTTGTTTCTTCAGACTACTGATTTCAGCTCACCCCATCTTATCCACTTCTGAGAGGAAAAAAATGTGCTGTGTAATATAATATAATAATACTCCAAGAGATTTTGATCTAGACCTATATTCTCATTTATAAACCCACTGTTTACGAAAATACTGAATAGCCTTTTCTGTAACAAAGTGGAATATATGGAATGTATTTAGACTCTTTTTGCTTTGCTGTAGTAGTTTCATTTATCAAAGAGCCTGTAGGAGTAGTTTTACTTGTTCATTCTTCACTCCAAAGTGCCCAAAACTTGGTCTCCCTGGGGGGTGCAGTGCACATAAAAGTTTGCAACATCTCATCTTATTTTATAATAATTCTGGTTGTTGTTCATTATAACCTTTGCATTGCTCAGGTATGCTGCCAGCTTTTGACTGCATTGTGAGCCATGCTGATCTCTTGCTTTTCCAATTCAACAAGATAGATTAAAGGGAGAGATTCAAAATGGCTGAGGAAATTGTCATATTTTTTGTATAAAAACAGGTATTTTTTGTATTTTTACTTTCCAAGACAATTGTGTGGGCCCTTGGGAGCCTTCGGTCCATGGTGGTGGACCCTGGCTGCTAGATTGAGCTGCTTATTTGGGCTGGTTGCTTTGGACTTACAGAATCGTTTTGGTTGGAAAAGAGCTTTGAGATCACCAAGACCAACCATTAACCCAACGTTGCCAAGTCTACCACTAAACCATGTCCCTAAGCACCAAATCTACATGTCTTTTAAACTGGTGGTGTGAGATAGCTGAAAGAAAAGGCACGAGCTGTTTTGCAGTGCAAAGTGACTAATCTATTGTTCTGTGAGTCCTCTCTTATATCCATACAGAAACGGATGTTTTCATACTACTTGAGCATGCAGCCTTCACGTGATACACTCATGCTTGCTAACTTGGTATTCCAAGTTGGCACATTCACACACACAGCAGTCTTTCAGCAGTGTTTTTTCACTCACAAGTATTATTTATTATATCCTGATAAGGCTGGCTAAGATCTGTGTTATCTTTTCCCAGGTCACTTTGACCTAGCCATCCAAAATGCTGGGGCCCCTGCTCTCACAGCAGCAGCTGCAGCCATAATGGTGTTTCAGCCATTTTTCTGGGCAGCCTGATCCAGTGCCTGACAACTCTTTTTGTGAAGAAATTCCTCCTAATATCCGATCTAAAGCTCCCCTGAGCTAGAATGTTATAAGGCTTTGGGATCTGTGCTTAGTCACGTTTGCCTACTGATCCATCTTCAGGCATCTCAGTAAGGCTCAAACTGGACTTTTGGGCTGAGGTTTAAGATGTTTTCATGCAATGAATGATACCTTCAATATTTATTGGTCTCTGTGGGAGAGCTGTTAGTGTCTATGGGAGGTTTTATCACATTGTCTAAGAAGGCTGTGGTTTCAAAAAATCTGATCACTTTTCAACCTCTCCTAGTAGAATCATAGCACAATTTGGGTTGAAATGGACCTTAAAGACCATCTTGTTCCATTTCCCCTGCCATGGGCAGGGACATCTAACACTAGACCAGCTTACTCAAAGCTCCATCCGGTCTGGCCTTGAGAGCTTGAATGGCCATGAGGGTGGGGAGTCTGTCACAGTCCAAAATTGTTAATATTCCTTGTGTTACAGAAGGCACATTTTTTAACAGTCCTCTGGGTAGAATGAAGTAGTTTTCCCTTCTTTTATTTTTTTACTGTTAATTGGTCCTTGGGTTTACATGTGTTTGACAAAGGCTCGCTGAGTGAGCAGCTTTTCCAGAACACCTTCAGAAGCTTTAGATATTGGGAGGAGGCACTTCTGGAAGCAGAATTGGAGAAGGAGAAATGCTTCAGAAGAAGTAAACTTCATTTATTTTCTGGATGGTTATGCATACATTTGTATTTTTTTTCTAATTCTTTTCTGTTGATCTCACAGTGAAAAATCTTCCTTGGTACCTGTCCTGGAAACTTCTTGGATTTACAAGGCTTCTTCCATGCAAATGTTTCTTAAATTTCCTCACAGACTACTTGTGGTGAATTCCTTGCTGCTTGGTTTGGCTGCCACTATTTCAAATTTTTTTTTCTAATATAAACATTTATACTAGATTTTTTTTTTCCAAAAGTGTATTTATGTAAAATCCAGAGCTGCAGCATACCAAACCAAAACTGTAGTTTGCTTTCTACTGTTTTAACAGTCCCATTAAAATATTTTCTTTCCTTTGTGGTAATGCATGCTAATAAGCTGGGGTACAAGAAAGATAACTTCTTGCCATTGTTTGGGTTCAGAGCATTTTAAGACAAAAGCACATCTTGTGAAATGACATTCATCAGGATGAACCTGTCATGTGGCCTTCTGACAGATCCTGTTGCTTTCCACTTTCAGGTCTTCTGGAAAGCTGCAAGAAGTTTATTAAACCTTATCCACCAATAAATATATCTCCCCTGCTTTCTGTGATCACTTTTGGGGACTTAGCAGGTTTTTATCAGTTATGGATTGATATCTCAATTTGTATTGGTAAGCAGATGTAGTCACATTTTACACATCCTTTTTTATAGGAAGGTAAATAGTGATTTCTGGTTCTAATAGGACTGACTCTGTTCTTGCCACCTGTAATGTAAATCGTAAGTAAAACACCTTGTTACCTGTAGTTTGCGTTGGCAAGATCTGGATTGGGTGCGATGGCCATGAGGAAGCTGGTTGAGCTCAATCGTTACTCACATATGTATTTAGATCATTACAATCCATGCCTAAGACTAAGCAAGCTCCTACACTTTAATTTTACACTGACATAATTCTAATTAATCAGAAAAAAATAGCATTTTCTTATGAACACAGAGAGATAATGTTGTTCTAAACACTTCTTAAATATCATAGATGGTAAGTTTAACGCTGATTCTGGCTGCCTTGTACAAGTGACTATCTCTTTTTATTTGAGGTAACTTCCACATATAAATGTGTGGGAGTGTAATAAGTGTTTTAAAATAAAGTACCTTTATTCTGAGGTAAGAAATTAGGTACTGATGAGTTTATTTGACTGATTTCTATTGTTATGCCTCCTGAAGAAAGGGGACATTTTTCAATTTGTCTTTTCTTCAATCACCAATTATACCTTAATTTTAATCTCAGAGCCTGAAATATTTTGCCCTGTCTCTAAGCAACGTAGCAAACAATTTGTTTTACATGAAACACAATAGAAGGCAGGGTATGTGTGTATGTGTTTGATTTTTAGACCAGGCTACAAACATCCTGGTAATCAGTGCTGCATGATCATTTAGGATTAATTAGTTTTGGTTATAAGAGGGGGGTGAGAGAAGGAGAATAATGATTACTGCAGTGAGAATTTAATGATGAAACCACTGAGCTGTGCACCAGATTCTTTAATTATATCAAATATATCTCTTTATTAGAAATAATTTTTTTTTCCCCATTGTGCTTGTGTCCTGGTTTGAGCCAGGATGAAGCCAATTTTCCTTTTACTTTTTTTTCTACTTTTGTAAATTGTAATGTCAAATGTCAATATTTTCAGTTTCATTTTCTTTGTAAGTAGGTATGCAAAACCATTATTAATTATATTATTGTTTCAGTAATTTGATACATTTTCTTTTAAGTAATAGCAAGGTATGGGAAATAAAACCCGAGTCTAGATTAAAGACCAAATTTCATAGTATTAGGAACCACCCTCAGTAGCACCAGCAAAACAGTTTCATTCTGATAACATTGCCTCTGTAATAGGATATTTTTCACAGAATCACAAAATCAGAATCACAGAATCATCAAGGTTGGAAAAGACCTTCAAGATCATCAAGTCTGACCATCTGCCCTACAACCCCTAACCACTAAACCATCTCCTGAAACATCATGTCTACCCGTTTTTTTTAACATCTCCAGGAATGGTACCTGTACCTTCTGCCTTGGCAGCCCATTCCAAAGCATCATCCCTCTTTCTGTAAATATTTTTTTTCTAATATCTGATCTGATCCTGCCCTGGCATGACTTGACCCCATTTCCTCTTGTCCTATCACTAGCCACTAGAGAGAAGAGGCCAACCCCCACCTCATCACAACCTCCTCTGAGGTAATTTTAGAGAGCAATGAGGTCTCCCCTCAGCCTCCTTTTCTCCAGGCTGAACAGACCCAGCTCCCTCAACCTCTCCTCATAGTGCTGGTTCTCAAGACCCCTAAACAGTCTAGTTGCCCTTCTCTGCACCCTCTCCAGCACCTTAATGTCCTTCTTACACTGTGGTGCCCAAAACTGCACACAGTGCTCAAGTTGTGGCCTCAATAAGGCCAAGTAGAGGGACAAGATTACCTCCTTGGTCCTGTTGGTCACACTATTCCTGATGAAGGCCAGGATGCTGTTGGCCTTCTTGGCTACCTGGGCACACTGCTAGCTCATGTTCATCTGGTTGTCAATCAACACTCCCAGGTCCTCTCTGCTGGGCAGCTCTCCCACCACTCCTCTCCAAGCCTGTGGCGCTGTCAGGCGTTGTTGTGGCCAAAGTGCAGGACCCAACATTTGGCCTTCTTGAAACTCATGCCATTGGCCTTGGCCCATTCGTCAAGCCTGTCTAGATCCCTCTGCAGAGCCTCCCTACCCTGAAGCATTTCCATACTCCTGCCCGACTTAGTGTTATCTGCAGACTTCCTGAGGACGCACTCTATCGAAGTCATAAATAAAGATGTGAAACAGGAGCAGCCCCAGCATTGAGCCCTGGGGAACACCACTCGTGACCAGCCACCAACTGGATTTAACTCCATTGAACACAAATCTTAGGATCCAATTTTTTATCCAGCGAAGCATGTGCATATCCAAGCCACAAGCAGCTGTGAAAAACCTTGTCAAAGGCCTTGCTAAAATCAAGGTAGGCAATATCCACAGCCCTGCCCTCATCCAATAAGCATGTCACCCTGTCATAGAAGGAGATGAGGTTAGTCAAATAGGACCTGCCCTTCATGAACCCGTGCTGACTGGGCCTGATCACCTGGTTATTCTGCATGCACCCCATAATGGTACTCAGGATCATCTGCTCCATCAGCTTCCCTGGTACTGAAGTCAGACTAACAGGCCTGTAATTTCCTGAATCAACCTTCCATCCCTTCTTATATATGGGGGTTTCATTGGCTGATTCCCAGTCTGCTGGTACCTCTCCAGCCAAGATTGCTGTTAAATGATGGAAACTGGCTTGATGAGTACCCCCGCCAGCTCTTTCAGCACTTGTGGGTGGACTCTATCCAGCCCCATAGACTTGTGCCGGTCTACATGATGTAGCAGGTCACTGACCATCTCCTCCTGTTCAGTATTCTGTGAAGACAATCTTTCTCTGATCCTTAAGTGACAGCAATAATTTCAGTCACATAGAAAAATAAAACATGTTAAGTGCTATTATTCCTTTCAACCAAAATTATACTGATTCCTTTTAAACCTGAGGGTGCCTTAACCTAACCAGAGAAATCATACAAACTGGTCAGTCAATATCTGTGGGAGAATATATATAAATGTATTTTTATTAAAAAATACATATATACATACACACATATATAAAACATGTCAAAGAAATAACATCCATCCCATTACCTCTCTTCCAGCATGTTTCCCAGTTGTTTATCTGTTATTACCCTGATCTTTCAGGGAGCTGGACTGGTGACCTCTTGGTCTCTCTTCATTCAGAGAAGCAGTAGAAAACCCCATGTAAGGCTTAAGTAGGGTTGTAGATAATAATAAGCAACAAAATTATTTATAGTTTCACTTCTTACATATTTTTTATTATTAGTGTACAATATACTGCTAATAATTTGCAGCTATAAGAACCTAATAAGCTGTCAGATGAGGAAGATTATTGGCATTTTGAATAGTGGCAGTGTCCTCTGCATGAAGAAAGTGTTCCTGCTCTGTAGGATGTTGTTTCAGTACGATTTTAATAGTGCAGCATAAATAACCAATACCAAAGGATTAATTTTTTTATTTCTGCACTACATTTTTTAGTATTTTGTGATTAACTTAAAAAGAGGCTGATCAGTATGATGTGTCTTCAATAGACTATTGTGCTGATCTGAAGAAGTTATGCAGGCCCAAATTTTCTTCAAAATACTACTTTTTAGAGACAAGTTAATTTTTTAATATACTTGCTGCCCCAAGCCACACATACAGGTCAGGTCACTTGCTATGTTGGTATGTCATCACAGTGACAGCTTAAACAACAGCAGCCTACTAATGGTTCCCTTATTACTATGGACAAACTGCTAAATGGTGAAGTCACTCCATTAAGTCATTAAATACTAGTGAAGGGCAATTTTTTATTTATTTTGTGCTATGCAATGCTAGTGATCTACCACGCAGTGTATCAGCTGTTTTGTCAGGTGTGAGCATCAACTGCCAAGTCAAGAAAAAGCCACTACTGTGGCATGAGATGGCTGTGCCAAGGGGCAGATCCAGACCTCCCAGACCCCTGCTGTATTTATAGATGTGCTCAATCCCTATTGAATAAGCAACTTTTGCAGAAGAAAACAAAAAGTAAAAAACAATTCCCTTCTCTGCAGGTCATCACAGAGAAGCCAGAAACAAAGATATTTAATACAGGCTAAAGATATTTAAAACTATGAAATTATCAGCAAATGCTTGATCTTAACCATGAGCAAAAGGAGATCATCAGCTGAGCTGTCACTGAAACTGTGTGTCAGACTGAGGACTCCTCTCAGGCTAATGAGGGGGTCACACTGCAGCAGATATTGAGAGCGTTGATTTTTCTTCAGTTTTTCAGGAGTGAAAGATGGGTTGGCAAAGTTATCAGTACCAGAAACATCTTTAAATGAAATACCATCTTTGTAGTTTTACCAAAACTGCATAGCTTGCAATCTCTGAGCAGCATTGCTAAATCCAAGTGTCAAGGAAAGTGGTGTTTGTTCACCATTCCTTATTAGCTGGGACAGATGCAGGTCAGATGGGAGTGTAATGAAAAAAGATTATTTTTCTCTTTCAATATCTTGTTCAATATAAGTATATACTAATTTTGTCAACAGTTCACACGTTCACTTCACCTCCAAACTCCAGAGAAGCCTGGATCTAAATACATGCCATGGGCACTCAGTATTGTTGTAAAAGATATTGTTGGGTAGTATCAAGTACTAGTATCACCTGAGCCTGTATGTCACAACATTATTTGTACAGCCAGTCAGTGATGTAAATCAGTGCCAAAGTGTACAGTTTGTTACAAGCATATTATTGAATGATACATGTTTTTCTTTTAAGCAAACTCAGTAATAGAAAATATTTATTCTTTTCAGTAAGGATTAGGATTATACTGATTTACTTTCTCTGCATGCCTGTGTTGTGTATGAAAACATAAGTTTTAGACATACTTTGGTAACTAAAGTTTCCCCCCATGTTTCATACCTTACTCGCTTTGTTCTTGCAACAAGACCACTGTACCATGACAGCAGGATATCAGTTCAACACAATAGCTCTAACAGGGACTTGGAATTACTGCATGATAAATTATTTTAGTTCATGGCCCAAACAATTTGCATGGAACATGATGCACATGCCCCTACTGTAAAACAGAAAATAAAATAATTGTTTTATAATGCAATGCCTATACTTGCAGAGGAAAATCAATATATATATACATATGGTATATCAGTGAGCTACCTTGCTATTGCTATCATTGACTTTTCCTTTAATAATACAGATTCTCGTTTCTAACTTCACAGGAATTAATCAATGGCAAAGTACGATTTTATTCTAATAAATCATGTTATTTTCTCTGAGCTCTCCTTGTCCTCCTACGAAACAAGTTCAATTCAAAAAGTACTACGAAATTAAATATTTTCACATCCCACATCAAGATGTAGGATCAAATCTCAGCCACTTCTTTGAAGTTTTGAGCTTTGCATGCTGTCTAGAGCTGTAGCATCAGGGAGTTTACAGATTTTGATGGATAATTGAGTCCGTGCACCTGAGTCTCATTTATGCTGCAAACAAACAGGGAAACCCAGAACATTCCTGAGGTAAAGAATAAACTTGAAAAAAATGTTTGGGAGTCTTTGGCTACTTGTTGTCTTTCATTTAATATTTTAGCAGAATTCAGATTAGTTCATTCTTTACAGACAGTTCTCGCACCATTATGAAGTCACATTATGCAGTGTCTAGTGTGCCTCGTGAAGGAAAACATCTACATAAATGCTTTCGTATCTTCTTTAAACTCAAATTCTAATATTTTTGATAGCAGTGAATTTAGTTCATCTCCCATTTATTAAAAAAATGACAAAATACAACAAAACTCCAACAAAACCAATTTATCCAGTTGATCCAAAAGCATAGCTCTCAGTGTTGGCTTACACTTGTGAATCCTGATTTCAATGTCTCATTTTTAGTTCTTGTCTTCCATGTGTGACTGGCTCTGATTTTCTTTATTTAAAGAAGAAATATAAATTTAAGCAACATTTTAACTGCTATTAGATTACAGAACATTTTAGCCCGTAAAACTTCTTAGGCGAAATACTAAAATGTAAAGTAAGTACCTCTGCAACTTGGCCCCTATAACTAAGTGAAGTCTGAATGCAGGAGACATGGAGAGGCTATTTTAGAAATTAATCGGTTTGAGAAAAGCCTGCTCTCATTTCAAATGGTGGTCTTGAAGTAGTGTGCTGCTTTTCCCTGAGGAAAGACATGGAAAGAATTGTCATGGTTAGGCTATTCTTTGCTGAAGTTTTTAGCTGCTTTTGAAGTTTATTTGGTGAATGTGGATATTGAATATGTATTGATCTCAAAAGTTACATTACATACAGCACTTTTAAGTAAATATATTTCCTCAACTGTTCTTGATGCATTTCACTCAGCTGTTCTTGAGAGTTACCTGCTAATAATTCGTAGCATTGCATGTTCTTATAGTTGCTTTAGGAAGTATTTAAAAAATGCTACCACGTGCCAGCCATCAGTCTAGGGATGATACTTGAATTTAATAAATAACCTGCCACTTTTGCAATTTTCCTAAAGGGAAAATATTGCAGTTATATTTTGCTTGAATTTATCCAGCTAAAAGGCTTCTTTCAAGGCAGAAAATCAGCAAGGGGACATTGTGGTTTTTTTCCCTTTTTATGTTTTAAAGCAAAGCCTGTCCCCCTTACTATATCCATTGCAGCCCAGTGTGCCTGAAGCTTGTGCCAGGCTGCTAGTGGCAGTAGATTGCTTGAGGCAGGAGTCCATCTATATCCCAAACTCCACCTGTGGAATTACACACCTGGATAATAACCAGAATGGGCTTTACCACATGTCCTATAAATTATGTATAAAGTTTGCAGTGAAGTATAAGCTTAGGATTTATTGTTAAGGATTTTCATTGCAAACTCCTATAAAATGTTTTTAAACATCCCTGAAAATTGTGTTCTGTCCTACTCTTAGTGCATGATGAAATAATTTAGGAAAGAGAGACCTGATAGCCGTACCAAAAATGTGCTACAGATGAGGCAAGTACCTTCCAAATAGTTTCATTTAGGTGATGTGCAGTCAAACTATCAACTAAAAATTAACAGAAATTACTGGTGTCTTTTATTGGCCACAAAGGAAGCAGTTACTATGTGAGTTGAAATTGACTCAGTGGATTCAGTGAGTATGCGTTACCTTTTACCCTTTAGGCCTGCTTACAAAATTGAGGGTAGAAGGAAGTAGTACTTAAAATCAATCTCTTGCTTGACAGCTTTTGAATGCATAAGCACCAATTACTTCCCTTGTATCCTGTAAAATTATTTATTATTATTTTTTTAAATCTAAAAGAAGCAATGAATTGTTTTTAATAGAAGTTCACTGGGTTGCAGAGCCTCCAACAAACACAGAAGGTAAATTCTAAAAAAGTTCCCAGTTTTTAGGACAGTCCCTAGTTCTGAGATACTGTGCTTTGATATTTAATATGACACAGATTTAAGGTGAAATCTAAGCGTGGCATTATCTGTCTAAGAGAAGCCCACAGTGGGCAAGGACTGCAGTAGCATCCCTGCGTTACAGACACAGAGGTTTGCAGGTAAAGGAGGATACCACCTTTTTTCCCTTCCCCATGCATCCAATGTGGAGAGTGGGAATTTTGGCAGCTCCAGCTCATCCTTATGATCCCACTTAGACACTGAGCAGCTCTGCAGAGACGAAGCACTGAAGGGATAATTTTCTTGAAGGAGAAAAACAAACGAACAAACAAAAATAACAAATGCAGTCAATGAAGCCTTCAAAACCAGCTTTTCATTTTAAGCTAATGCTGCCTAGAAATAATGGCAGTTGTGAGGGTTTGGTGGTTTTTTCTGGGGTTTGAGGGATCTTCAGTAAAGGAAATTTGTTTTCTTGTTGGTAAGTAGCAGAACTGAAGTGCTAGATGCTGTCTGTGATGCACCAACAGGATGAGCTGTTCCTTTTGTTTCTAGGGTTTTTATTTCATTAATATACTGAAACATGCAACCACCTTACTTTGCATTAATTTAGGGTACCATGAAAAGTTTACTCTATTTTGATGTTTCTGAAGTCATGCAGTTGAAGCACACAACAGCATGAGGAACCACTGCCTTAGTTACTGCCAGGTGGCTTTAATCCAGCAAATTTACTCTGCAAGTTCTGGTACTCGGATAATATATGTTGCTTATTTAAACATAGCATGCTAATCTCCAAAGCTCTTATCTGGTTAGTTTAACACATCTTTTCAAAGGGTGATACAGGATAATTAGTTACCATGACCAGGCATAGCAAGGGTTGTAGAAAATTTGGAATAAAAGAATTAATGTGTGAAGGCTAGATTCAGTAAAATAAATTTCCTTCTCTTTTTTTTTTAGGATGAGAGTCGTAATGAAAACTATTTTATTACTACTCTGGAGAAAAGCATCCTTTCTCTGTTCTTACATTGAAATCTTATATTAGCCCCAAATTTTCTTGAGCAACAAGAATAATTTCAAATGCATAGAAAGAGGTCTGAAGAGACAGGAGATGAAAGTAAAGTGAAACTCTTCCAAGATTAGGAAAGAAAGAAATGTGTATAGTTACAGATTGTGTGAAACAAAACATCAAGGAAAATTACCAACCTGATTTTTGTATTTTTCCCACATAGAAATAACTACATGATAATGTTTAGCCCTTAATTAGGCCCTATAGAATTGAATTTATATTTAGAATTATGGAGTATTTGTATTTTCTTCTTTTTTTTGTTATCCGTGAAAATAGACTTCCATATTTATGATCTTGTACCAAAATAATTTAAGATGTATAGTGTAATTAAAATTATTACTGAAGTATATGAAAAGAATAGGACTTTAAGATTTCCTTAGTTTTAAACATTGATTTGTATTTCAGATACCATTAAGATGTCAAAATGAATTTTTAAACCCCCTTTTTTTAGCTAAAAGTAACATTTAAAACTGTTTATAAGTTTGATGTTATTTTGTAGTTTTAATTTTATTTAGTGACAAAACTACAAACTCTTTGTAGTTTTAATTGTATTTAGTTACATTATGTCATTCATTGACATTTATGCCTTTGTAAGAACTAGTTAGAGGAGCATACTTAAAGCTTGGTGTATCTACAAATCATACTTATATATAGAAAACTAAGTATAATTGCAAAAGTAAACATACTACACAATAGCAACTCCACAACAAATATGCCTGGCTGCCCATTTATATAATAGATAAAGATTTTAATAGTTGGTTATGTAATCCACAAAGACTTATTATACAGAATGCATGCTTTGTTGAAAAATCTGCTTTTTAAAATAGTACTTACCACATAATAATCTAGAAAACTGATGTTTATGGAAGCTCAACTGCAACATGAGCTATTTCATCCTGGAAAATAACAGGACAATTATAGATCATAAATGGCATTTATGCACATGGTTGAATGTCTGTCTTCGGCTCACTGTGCAAAACATTTGTACAATCATGTGTTGGTCAACCTGCTGCACTGATTATTTAATGGCACTGCTACCAGTGGCAAAGCAAAACCACCCTTTGCTTAAAAAGAGTGCTGAGCAATCAGATCTCTCCCCCAGTTGTTTCTGTAATTTTATTAAAAAATATTTTCTTCTGGTTACAGTCAAAGGTGATGTCCCTTAATATTGAAAAAGTAACTAGTTTTTAAAAAACACACTTATAAGTGCATAAAATAACCTAATACATGAATCTCTTGGGAAAAAAAAAAAACACAACAAATTATTAAAGATTTCCAGTCCTGATATTCTTGTGTGATTAGAGCTTTAAGTTTCCCATTTAGATGGAAATTCAGAAATGTATACATCTAGGCAGGAAGCCTAGATCTAGCCACTGCGTGGCTTTTTATCACACATAATACTGTAATAGCTGCTCACACCTGCTGCATTTACCCATTTACCCAATTAAGCTATTGTTAAAATTTCACACACTGTAAAGAATTAAAGTGTAAGTGAGACAAATTTCTGAATATGTACAAATGCAATCCCTGGTGAAAGGAATGTTAGAAAAACCTGTTAATTTTGTGTTAAAAAAAAACCCAGACAAACCCCAAATCTACCTTCATCTGGCCTTTTTTTGTTGTTGCTGTTATTTTCCTTTTTTTTTTCTCTCTCTCTCTCTCCAAATGTAATGGAAATGTTTATTAGAGCTTAGGAGGAATAACAAAATACATAAAACATTTGTATATACATGGCATATCCATTTGTAAGCAGATACCTCTTCTTTCAGTCTAACTTAATTTTAAAAAGTAAAAGAGGAAAACGTAATTGCATTAGCAAAATTACTTTATAATTGTCTTTTATGTTACTCTATCCTTAGGATATATATTTATTAGAAAATAGCAATGTTTTCTACCAATTTTTCCCATTATTTTTACACAACTGTGTAAAGTATTAACATTTTAGAGGACTGTTCGTTATGTAAGATTTACCCTGTGAATGAGGATGCCTATAATTTAATTCTGAAATTAATAAGCTGGAGGGACTCCCTCCAGCTGTGCAGCAAAACCTTTCAGGCCACAAAGAAAACTCCATTGGGATTGTCAGCAGTCCCTTTGATAAGCAGTACAATTAGCCAAAAAAAAAAAAAATCCTCTGTATACATCAATTTCCAGAATTTAAGTGGGAAACAGCTCTTTGTGCTGATGCACAATAGCAACAGAAGGTCCAATAATCAATAAAAACTAATCCAGAAACTGGAGAGCAGCAATAGTAACCCTTGTAGGGGGAAAAAAAAAAAGAAAAAAAAAGAAAAAAAAAAGGTGAATGTGTTTGAATGTGTTTCACTGATTGTGGTGTTTAACTTGGCATATTTTGAAGAGGTATATGTAATATAGTGCACTTCCTAAGGTGATTTCTTCAGTCTCTTGGAAGATTGAAGATAAGTTAATTAATATTATTTGATAACATTTTCTAGGCAATATCTCACTGACTGGGTTCATTAGTTTTGGAATTGTGTTTGTATTTCCAACAAAGTGACTATCCTGCTATCTCAGAACTTGGTGGTAAAACACAAACCACATAAATTATCATAATAAGTACTTACAGTTTACTGTAAGTTACTGATAGGATTTATCAGGAAAATGAGGTCAGCCAAAAGGATTCAATGGCTGTCTGCAAATACCACCCTCCAAAAAAGCAGCTTTAATGCATAGACTTTGTAATATGACACACAAACTGCTATGAAAAATTGTGCTTAAATGCCTTTAGAACTGACTCATTTACAACAAAATTCTCTGAAAGGTGCTAAAATTGTGTTAATGTTATTAAAGAAGAGTTTCTTTGGAGTATTATTTTTAATGCTAATAAGTATAAAGTTTGTTGAGCGGCAAAGCAGATTGCTTGTGGAACGTACTTGGAGTTCTTTCCTTTGTTTCCTTTGTTTCCTTTGCTATCACACTCAATGTGTGAATAGTATGGTTATATACATAAAGTTGAATGCAGGTAATGTGGGTGGCAGGCTGGAGATAAGGTTTTATTTGGAAAACTATTGCCTTTTTGTTTGAAAACAGCATCAAAGGTACATATTTGCAATAGGCTTTACTGCTTTTTGGAGACTGCCATAAGAAGGGACATTTTATTGATGACAAAGTGCTAAAATCCCTAGCTTTTGATTCACAGTATGATAGTAGTACAATTATCCTACGCTTCTTGCTGAGACCTCTGCACTTTATTGATAAATGCTATGATCTGGTGTTTGCTGCTGGGGGTTCCAGAATAAATCCCCTTGTTCAACACGGTAAAATAACCAATACTTATCTGTAGTTATTAGATAGCATTAAATGTACAGCATATATTATATAGTTCCTATGTGCATTGTTTTATTCAATTACACATTATGAAAGATCCTGATCTATGAAATGGACCCTACCTTAGTTTCTGGGAGCATGATTATGAGCTGTTGGCCAGCTGCATTACTTGTGCTTTGGCTTCTGTAGCAATAAAATATGTTCTTACTGAAATCAGGTCATGTATAATTTATGTATTGTTTGCAATGACAGTGCCACCAAGCTTTGTTGATGAAGTTTTTTCATTTAAAAAAAAAGGGGTGCATGTGCTGGTTTGGTTTGGTGGGAGTTTTGGTAGTGGGGGAAGGGCCCCAGGGGCGGCTCCAGTAAGAAGCTGAGACTCTCCTCCTGGCTTCTAAACCAGCCAAGGAGCCATTAGAGAGAAAACAGATAAAAATAACTGAGCTAAGACATGAACAGGGCAAGCAGTTAAGAAAGAAGAGCTGTGCTGGAGAGGTGAAAGGCAGTGCTGGGGTGAAGATCCTGGGCGACTAGTGAGGAAGAAGGGGAAGAAGGTGCCCAAGCAGAAGGTTCCCTGCAACCCATGGCAAGATGTCAGGCTGTCCCCCTGCATCCATGAAGAAACATGGTGGATCATGCCCTGAAGGTGCTAGGAGGGGTGAACTTGGCCAGTGGACTCGGATTTGCTGCCAGTGGACTCGGATTATGCAGCTTTGTAAGATCCTGGCACCAGGGGAGGTGACTGCTTCTGAAGCAGCCCGTGACTCTGTGGGAAGCCCACCTGGAGCAGCTTGCTCCGGACCTCTTGGGAAGGACTCATGAAGGAGAGGTTCATGGAGGACTCTCTCCCATGGGAGAGACCCCATGGGGAAACATGGGAAGACTATAAGGAATCCTTTTCCCTGAGAAGGAAGGAACAGCAGGAACCACCAGCCTGTGAACTGACTCTAAACCCCATCCCCTGTCCCCCTGTGCCGCTGGGGGGAAGGAGGGAGAGAAACCGGGAACAAAGTAATTTGGGCCCAAGAATAAGGGAGGGGTGGAGTAACATATGTAAACACTGATCTTTGTGTTGTCTGTGTCCTTTGTGCATTTGATTAGAGTTAATTTTTTTTTTTTTTTTTTCCCCAAGTTGAGTCTGTTTTGCCTATGACTTTAATCAGTGAAGAACCCTCCTTGTCCTTTGTCTGGACCCATGAGCTTCCAGTTGGCCTTTATCCTCCCCATTCCACACTGTGTGTGTAGGCTGAGTGAGTGGCCACAGGGCTGTTTCTTTGTTGTTGTGTTAGGCCCCAACTACAACAAGGGACTTTTCTAAAATTTTTTGCCATTGGAGTGGCAACAGTAGATTGAGCTATAGATACCTAAACTGTTACTTTTCCACAGAAAACACAACAAGGACTTGCCAAGAACTATTGTCTTTAGCACTGTGCTGCTTGCGGATAAGCAGCCTCCACACTTCTCCCGACTTTAAATTTATGAATATTTTGGAACACGGGACACTTGGATGTTAGTTCCAGGCTTTTAGAAGCAGAGAATATTAGCTTAAAATTACTCCTCTCTCCCATGTTTCCCCCTCTTGATTTGGAAGTTAAATGAAAATGATGATTTTATAACAATGAATTGAAGGAATCAGTAGTTTTTTCTTCCTGCTTTGAATATTTAGAATTTATATTTTAATTTTTGCTTCTAGAAATAGTACTTACTGTCCTGTGATCCATCTCCAGAGCTAACTTTTTAAAATATATATATACTTAATGTTGTATATGCATTTGTTGCAACAAATGCACAAGATTTTTCAACATTGCAGATAAACTTAGTCTGAATACTGAATGAACTTTTTGTTTCTTTTCTTGGGAAAGATGGCATCTCCTAGAAGCACGGTTTCTTTTATATAATCAGAATTTCAAAAAGCCAGGTGAGGTAGGTGGATTTACAGAGAGAAAGTTTGGGAAAAATTGGTTCCCAGCATAGGCAAAAAGGAACATCCTTAACTTAGTAAAAAAAAAGTAATTTAGGAAATACTCTAGCCTGAATAATATAAAAGGTAAACACACTGAAATAGAAGTTTTTTTCATAAGTAAGGCAAAAATAATTGCTTTAACTATTTTCAGTTTCTTCAGATAATGAAAATGGGGAAGCAATTCTAGAAGGGTTTGGAGGCATTGGAGTGATTGCTGTTGTTAACTGGTTCCCAGAAATATGTAATGTGAGGTTCATGCATGAAAAAAGTGTATATATATATAAAGGAACCAAAGATACCATTTCAAATGAGAATGTTTTAAAGACTGCCAGTTTATTCTTGACTCATACCATATGCTCTAGTTTTTGCTCAGATGTGTGTTATTTCTCATGCCTGGAAAAAGAATTTAGGAATCAGTCTTCTTAATTTCAGATCATTTTTAATCATAATTTGGGGAAAAAATGTTAAATAATGTATGGTTGTGGTCTTAGAGGAGTGTTTGTGAGGAAGAGAGCTTTTATACTGAGATATACACGCTCTTCCAGGCATTGGTTGCAGTGACCTTCTGCAGCTGCTCCCCTCACTCCTCCTCAGCCAGGCTCTTCTGACTCCTGGCTTCTCACTAGTGGCTATGGTCAACATACAATATGTCTGGTTTTGCAACAATTTCTTGCTTGGGCAGTTGTTCCTTCCCTCTTACTGTCAAGGGAGGAGGTGATTTCCCCACCGAGGTAAGCAGGCAAACCAAGGGCCATCAACAAGTTACATGCGTGTAACTCACATTGATCTTGAGAAGAAAGACTGGAAAAGACTAAAGGAAAGGTTTCAGCATAGGGGAAAAGGACTTCAAAAGCAAGATAATTCTAACTTTGTTACTTTCCAGTGCTGTGTGTTGGAGACAATGACAGGGGCTTTCCCATACTCCAACAGGAAGAGATAAAGTCTGCTCTCTGCACAGAGTTGGAGAGGACTTCAGGCTAGTCCTATCTGGGCATAGGGGACATACATAGGCTTTTGTTTTCCAATTAAAGCTCTCAATTACATGTGTCGTTGCATTTTATAAATGCTCTTGTTGCTGTGTTGCACTCCTGTTCTTGAAGTAAAGGTCAGCCATTACTTATGAAAACCACATAACTACACACCAGGCGTTTCGGGGAATGGATGGTGAAGATGCAGTGTGTGATCATCAGTTGCGAAACAGATAAACAAGAAGACGAAATGACAGCTTTTAATTATGAAAAGGTTATGTTAAACTCCAATCAGCAATGGTTTTTATTTTTCTGTCAGCCAGCAGACATAAAGTTATGTCTGCACCTGAGTATTTTGTTCATTAAATCAGCCTTTTCTTCCATAACTTGCCCCTTTGTTGGTTCACCAAAAAGGCAGAAGCTGTCCTCTGCTATTTTTTATTACTTCTCCTCTAGTTTCTTTTGTTCTTATTTGAACTTTTCTTGTATCCAGACTCTCTCTTCCAGAAATTTAGTCTCAACACCTTATTCTGGCTCCATTTCTGCCCTGCTTCTCTCTGTCATTGAATGCAGTTGGCAGAAAGCCCAGCACAGATTCCTTTAACGATTTTCAACCTGCTTCATCTTTAGTTCAACCTAAGTTCATCGTTATTGTATTGCACTTTTAACCTCTAAAGAAGGTAAGTTTAAGCAAGACTCCCTCTTAAAATAACTCTTATTTTTCCTCCACAAGTCAAATTAAAATCAACTTTATGAGGATTGAATGTGACATTGTAAGGTACATATAGAAATAATTTTATATAACCTCTTATGTATATATTCCTTTAAATTTATTCATGTTCATCACTGTTTAACTCAGGTTCAACAACAATGCTCTCGATCCCCTCACCCTCCCACCCAGGTAGGGAAGGAGAGAGAGAAAAAGAGAGAGACTTGGCTGGATTGAAAACTAAACTACACAGCTTTAATTAAACACTAATGATAAAATAAAATACATACAATCATATACAAATGTGTTCAGGAAATGTACAGAACCCCTATTGCCTCCCCCGACTCCCAGAAACTCCCACAGCACTCTCCTTAGCTGTGAACAGTCCTAAAAAATCCCGGACTGCTGCTGGAGAAAGCACAGAGTTATGAGGGTCAGGAGAGCTTAAACCTAGGGGTCGACAGCGATGGATGGATGGAGTCCCTCCCGGACGGCAGCCAGGAAGGAAGAGAAGGGAAGAAGAAAAAGGAGGAAAGTTGTCTTCTGTGATCTCTGACCTTCCTCTGAACTTACGTAGATATATGGAATGGAATAACTCTGGCCAGTTTTGCTGTCTGTCTAATTCAGCCTCCTATGGGGGGGTCATAGATCTCCCCATAGTGCTTGAGCTGGCAGAGTAAAGATTTGACCTTGAAGACGCAGCAGTTAGAAAAACTCTCTAGCTGTTATCAGTGCAAGCTGGGACACTTTGCTACTAGTTAAAAGAAAGCTTACTGAAGGAAAAAATCAAAACAAAAACAGTAAAAGGAAAATTACGTTCATCCTGGCTCAAATCAGGACAACGTTATAAATGGAAAAAAGGCTTGTCTTAATATTTCTGATTTGGTTTAAACTTTCAGGTTATTAAAGGTGCAATATCCTTGTGGGTGACTGCCATTGCTGTCCACTGGCAGAGGGCTGCCAAAGGAGTGTCTCTGTAAAAGGGAAAGGGGGCAAGGCTCGTTGGTCTCTAGCAAGAAACTTCATAAAATATATAGAGAGATGGAACTTTTCTGTGATGAAGTCTAAGGTGCAAGTGGAAGAAGAGAAATCTTTTTGGAGGCTGCACTCTCATGAAGTTTCACCAACTCTGCTGGCAGGTCTTTCTGACCATATTTGAAACAAAAATGTCAGGCTTCCATTAGGATATGGTACTCCAGAAGATTCAAGTTTGTTTAAGAGTCAATGCACCCTTAAAGACAAGTTTGTGTATTTTTTAACACACTGTTGATTCTTTTCCCAATTATTTAGCCATGTTAGACACAGTGAGAACATCTGGCATTTTATATCCTAAGACTGAGAAAAAAAGATTCCCAAGGACTGGTTTCCCATGTAACCCTGAAAAATATAAGCTAACATGATTAATACATATATATGTTCTGTACAAAACTGTAATTAGGAGTCTTAGCAGGTGTTAATACTTCAAGAGAAGTTAGGTTAAAATAAGTTGAGCAATAAATAATTACTCAGGCTATTTTGTAATATTTATTCTAACTGTGTTTCCCCTCATGTCACTGTTTTTTATTGCTATTGCTTGATTTGCTTCTTTCTAAAATTATGTATTTTTGATTTCTGGTAATGTGGAGCAGGCTTCTCTCTCCCCAAGCAACTGTTATAGCCTGGTTGGGTGAAACTTTTTGATTAAAGTTAAAACATGCATTGTATTGCTTCTTTGTCTCACCTTTATTCATTTAGAGAGTGAGTGCCTACAAGGTGACTTGTTTTCAGGGGAGCTGCCATTCCCAGTTTGTGTCTAGGACGCCCTTCCTCACCGGCATTTATTGAGCATGAGGGCTGGCTCACAAGTGGTGGGATTTCAGGGGACGGAGGACGCAGTTCTCCTGACCAGCCCTGGTGGTGCAGGGAAGGAAGGGTGTGATACTGGTGCTTGGTGATGATCCAACACTGGAAAAGCCACTGTCATGGCAATTAGCAGACACCAGAGAAGAGCTCCTGTCAATAATTGTAGTAATTCATCTTATGCTGCATTTTTACACTGTGCCTTTAAGTTCATTGCCCTTTATACCAGATACTTGTATGAAAAAAGTCTGCTCTATTTTTCCAAGTCTGCAGACACTTTCTTTTTCTGAAAGGAATTTTTTGTCATAATGTGAACTCATGTCACTTAAAGAGATATGGATTAGGTTTATACATGTTTACTATAGTAGAATATATGATGCTCATCAGTGAGTGATATGATGTGTAATTTTTAAATGATTGTACAAAAGAATTTGAGTGCTACAGATTACCTCAAACTATATAGTTATGTATTCTACCAAAAAAAAAAATAAAATAGAAGAGTGAGACAGCTAACAGTGAGTCAACCTGTGCATATATGTATTATATACATGTATATCAGTGAAAAAAACAAACCAACAACAAACCAACTCACAGGAGTGATTTTTTATTTTTTTTTCCCTTTAATTACATAGCAATTGCAACATGTATTCTGAATTGTGATTAAGTTAAAAGCTGAGACAATTTTTTACATTTGGCAAAGTGATGTCTGTTATTGCTTGTGTCATTCCACTATTACTTTTTGTCAACATTTTTATACTTACCAAAGACCAAATTATTGTATTTGAACATTATTAATGAATCAAGATGACTTGAAGTCAAGAGGTTGTCTCTGTTACTCATTTACTAGTTTATCATACAATCATAGAATGGTTTGGGTTGAAAGGGACCTTAAGGATCATGTAGCTTCAACTCCCCTGTGTGGGCAGGGACACTTGTCAGTAGATCAGGTTGCTCAGAGCCCCATTCAACCTGCCCTTGAACACTTTCAGGGATGGGGCTTCCACAACTTCCCTGGGCAACCTGTTCCAGTGTCCCACCACCCTCATCATGAAGAATTTCCTCTTAATGTCTAATCTAAATCTTCCCTCTTCAAGTTTCAGTGCACTACCCTTTGTTCTCTCACTATATTCCCTTGTAAAAAGCTCCTCCCCAGCTTTCTTGTAAGTCCCCTTCAGATACTGGAAGGCTGCTATATGGTCTTCACACCAACCTAAGTCCTTAAGAAAATTTACAACATCCATCTGGAGTAATGTGTTTATAAAGAATATGGTTTGCACCTCAAATACATAGTTGGGGTTCTCAGTGAAGCCTCTATGAGCCTCTGTGAGTTGGAGAAATTGAATTAATTATGTGTATTATTATGTGTATTATTAATATGTGTAACTCAACTAAATCCCAGTTTCAAATGTCTCTTTCATCCCAAGTGATATTTTTGTTATTTAATTTTAACGTGATTTGCAGTATATTGCAATATCAGCTATAAAAAGAACTTCTGTAAAAGTTTTTGTCCCCTCACATAAAAAATGGATGTTTTCACAGATAGCTGTAGTCTGTGCCTCTTTACAAGGTGAGCAAGGAAGGGATGGCAGACCAGGGATTTTAGAAGTGTAGTAAGCAGAGCCTGATTATAAGGCCTTGCACTTGCAGACAACTCCTTGCCATTCAGCTGTACACATACTGTCCTGAAGCTGGACTAGAAACCAAATCTGCATCTCCCTTTTCTTCAAAGGAAAAAAATTTATTCAAAAGATAGAATATCAAATTATCTGACAGTGTTAGGACCCGGAATCTGGGAGATGTTTAAGACTAATAAAACACTGGGAGATACATAATGGCTGCATTATGAAAATTTTCCAATATAGGTTTGTTCTGTTCAAAGGCTGTCCTAGTCCTAGAACAATAATTAGCTATGCATTTTGCCAAGCTTATGAAAACAGTTTCTGTTTTACCTGCTACATAGATAAATTTGCAAATTGGTGCATTTCATAGCTTTACTGTTTTCTATTCCTATTTGTTGGGAAAGGCAGTTCAAGGTTTCTGTTTCCTTCAAGAACAGAAAATTAATTATAGAATCAGTGGGATTCTCTACATAAATTGCAGCATAAAATTTGGTTAAGTTGTGAATTTTGTATGTTTAAACATTTGTTTATGTAATAAGCTGTACCAAACTGCAGATTTTCATTATTAGTATGTAATACTCATTTTGCAGTCATTGACATAAATGAATTTTCATAGTGCTAGCAACCACTTTTTTTTTTTTTTAATAAACAATATCAAGGAAAAACTTGTTATTGGAGAGCTGTTCTCAGTCTAACTATATTTTAATTTTAATGCAATTTTCACTTTGTACTCCCCACATTTCTAAATTGAAAAGGGACAGCTCTGAAACCTGTCCAACTGATCTGGCTTTGGAAGCTGCTCACTCTGTTCAAACCAGTTGCCTAAATCTGTCCCTAGCAGGTGGCAAACCCAGACATGCCTCAGTTTAGGACTGATCAATATATTCCCTGTTAAAAGTATTCCTTTTTAGTTGAAAGGATGCCTGATTACTCAATGCATGAAGTGAGGTGAAGTATCCCTAATAAAGTGATTTCATGGCTTGACTTATTTTCTTGCTCTGTTGTTTGACCCTATGCTCCTATCCACATATGACATCAGAAAAATGAGGGAAACTTCTTTTGGATGTTCTTTCCTAGTCTGTTTTAGTCCATTAGCTGGGAATAATCAGAAGAAGGCCTTCGCTGGCTTAAAAGGCATTTTGTTTAGACTTATGTGGGGAAGAAAAGAATAGTTTCCCACAACTCACCCCGTGGCTTTTCAGGCAGTGTTTGTAAAGTGAAGTTTTTATGTGCATTAATATATCTGGATTCCTGCCCAAATCCTTCTCCTCCTCATTTGATCCTTCCCCTCCTTGAGTGTTAGTTGGAATATATGTAGGAACAAGGGAACAATTCCCAAACAGTATATACAATTATATGTCTAACAATCTAATATATCTTTAAAAGTTTCATGACTACTAATTATTACTATTTTTAACAAATAAGTAACACACAGCATTAGTAAAACATCAAAAACATCCAAATTTAAAAATAATTTAATCTAAATTAAACTCTTACTAACATATTAAACTCTCACTAATTCTAACAGTCATTAGACATCTCAATTGCTATTCTCTAAATCTGAATGATAACGTTTGCATTATCATTTAGCCTTGGATCTTGATGTACTTGTTCTAGTGGGAATCTTTGGCAAAGTCATCTTACTCGAGTACAATTTATCCACAAAGGATGAAACAGTTGCTACACATGGGTACAAGATTAGGAATCAAATAATAGTAATTATTATAACATCTTGTCACTTCAGTGAGTTCTGTAACAATGTTCTTAATTATTCCCATTCAATACAATATATTGCAAACAACAACTCAAAGGCAAGTATAGAAGGAAACAATGTTATAGAGTACCTTGTTTAGGCTATGGGGTGCGGGAGGATTCACGGACAGACACATAGGAATCAATGTGATTAGGTGACTGCCAATTTATTTTACGGGCCAACCTTTCTTATATAGCCCCTTGCTGTGTACACGTGTCCGAAACCACTCTTGTCATTGGTCAATTCTCATAAAGCCTGCCACGAACTAAACAGTGATTGGTTCCTAGCACGCACATACGCAGTCATGACTCTCTGCCTCACTTCCTTCTTTGGCACATCCAGAAGATGTTTACTTTGCTGCTCACTTTTTCAGTTGGTAACCATAGTAACGTCCTTGGCGGGGCCCTGATGTTTACAGTAAAGGCTGGATTGCTCACATGTCCACTGCTAGCTAAAAAAACCCTCTACAATGGGGTGATCAGTCCCACAGTGGTCACAAAGTAACTCCTCCGGAGTCCAGTAGTAGGTTGATCAGGCCTGATACTGTCACCAGGATGTCTCTGGCTCTTTAAGTTGTCAGACCTGCAATATATTGACTAATGTCATTAGGTAATAATACACAGAAATACAGACACACACACAAAAAAACACAAACCAAAACATGAAACACTGATTTACTCAACATGAATTATCCATTTTTTTACTGATTTTATGTTGTGTGTCATTTAGATCAGATGCAACCTATGTATTTGAATTCACCAGTGTTTGTAAGATAAGCTTGACCTTACCAATGTGTGGCAAGTTTGCCAGAACAACTTGTTTGGGATGGAGAGGAGTTCTAGATTGTTTAAAAGACCTTTTATTTTCTCTGTGATCTTGAGTGGGTAACTCAGGGAAAAAAGCATTCAGGCAGGGGCACCCATTCACCCCCCATCTATCATTTATAGTAGTGACTGCATACCTCAGTCTTTTATCCCATTTGTTTAGACTTATGTGGGGAAGAAAATAACAGTTTCCCACACCAACTACCCATTCCCTTCAAGATATTTAAATTGCGCATTGTTCCTCTGCACTTTTTGGAGCCATACCTATACCCCCAGTCTCAGATTGATGTTCTTAGATCTGTGACTCAATTGCTGGAAAGCAGTTGTCTCAACAGGGGAATATGGAGTCACTTCCCTGTGAGGGTTTAGCATCAAAAGCACCAGTACAGGGTAGTGTTCCTGGCATTGTGGAGTTCTGCTAAATGGTAATTGTTGCATGGAGTTTCTGCTTCAGTCAAATTAGTCAACGGGAATATAACTAACTTTTCGCCATGGTTGAAATTTTGTGGCCCCTGGTGGCTCCTCCCTTCTCTTTGCTCTGGTCAGAAAGATGGTGGTTTTGTCAGTGGTGAACAACTCTTCACTCTGGGGAAAACACTCTCCAGGAATAGAAGAGAAACACCATTAAAACAGCACAATTAGCATGAGCAAAGTAAAGGCTCTTGAGCTTTGAAGAGCTTGATTTTCTGAATAGCTGCCTGCACTGAGCATGTTCTACTTGGGACAGAGCTGGACCTTTCCTGTCATTATGGTGGCTTTAGCACATAGCCATCCAAACTGAAAATGGGGAGTCTACCCTGTGGTTTCATCGAAACTTTCCAAGCAAGGAGGAGCTGCTGGACATTCCATGGAAGGAAGGGCTGGGCAGGTAAAGGTCTGTGGCATGGGTGCAAACATTTAACACTGCTGGCTGTCCATATGAACAATGACGAAATTTAGTTTTCACTTCTCGTGAAAATCTTAAGAGAGTTACACCCACATTAATGTGTTTAAAATACTCAGGGGTGAAGGGAGGGAGAGAATGTCCTGGTTTGAGCCAGGATGAAGCCTATTTTCCTTTTTTCCGATTTTTTTTTGCTTCAGTAAGCTTTCTTTTAACTAGCAACATTCTGTTCTAGCTAGGCTGATAAGACATTGGAATGTTTTGCTAACTGCTGGGGCTTCAAGGTCGCACCTTTACTCTGCTGGCTCAGACACTATGGGGAGATCTGTGACCCTCCCTGTAGGAGGCTGAATTAGGCAGACAGCAAAATTGGCCAGAGATATTCCATTCCATATATCTACGTAAGCTCAGAGGAAGGTCAGAGATCACAGAAGACAACTTCCTTCCTGCTTCTTCTTCCCTTCTCTTCTGTCCATGGCCAGCGTCCAGGGAGGACTCTGTCCATCCTTCACCATCGACCCTTAGGCTCGAGCTCTCCTGACCCTCATAACTCTCTGCTTTCTTCAGCAGCAGCTCCGGGATTCCTCGGAACTGCTCCAGCCCAGGGGAGTGCTGTGGGAGTTGCTGGGGGTGGGGGGAGATGAGAGGCTCTTGCACATACCTGAACGTATCTGTATATAATTGTATATATTTTCTTATATCATTAGTGTTTAATTAAAGCTGTGTAGTTTAGTTTTCCATCCAGCCAAGTCTCTCTCTTTTTCTCTCTCTCCTTCCCTACCTGGGTGGGAAGGGGAGGGGATCAAGAGCATTGTTGTCGGACCTGAGTCAAACGGTGACAGAGAATAAGATGGTAAAATCAAATATTCAAGATACTGGGAAGGGGTAGAGCCTGTCTGCCCTATGCCTAAGTCCTCTGTAGTTTCTCAGCAGAAAGCAGGTTTCTTTTCTCACTCTACTTTCTTTGGAGCTCAGTTATCTTCCTTCACCTGCCTTGGGTTTGAACAATTGTGTATTGTTCTGAGGTTTCTTTCCCCATCAGTATAAAAAAAATAAAGCCAATCCAAGCAGCTGCACTGCAGAAACTATGAAACTTGAACAAGAGTCCCAACTGTAGGCAACCAAAAAATAACATGCTATTCTAGTTTAGTGGTCAGGGTGAACCACAAACTGGAGGGCAGAATTGCTCTGTATTAACCCTCTTCCACTGTCCCAAGGGAAGATAAAAAGGGAATAAGGAAGAGAGACTTAAAGGTTGAAAACTGAAAAATTTACTGTAACACAGAAAAGGGGGTAATATGTGGGATGAAGAACAGATATATAAACTTCTATATGGATATATCTAAATGATCACAGGAAATGGGTGGATGAGAGTCCCTTGCAGCAAGGCTGCCTCATAAGAGGGGTCGATTGCTCCTCACAGCACCCAGTAGAGTTGGATTCTGGAGAGCATGTGATGAGTTAAAGAACCTCTGAGCAGGACCAGCAGCAAGGAAGAAAGGTGCAGGAAAAAGAGGCTGAGCTTCCGGTTCTCTTGATTTTTATAGAGTGTAGCAGGCAGTGGGGGGGAATGCTGACACCTCTCTGCTCCAACTCTCCCTAAAGACTCCTTCTCTCTAGTTCCTCTTATAGGTGTCAGCAACCTGCCGGGTCTATTTAACCATAACATATGCATACATGCAGGCATAGGCAGCAGATGTGAATGAAATTCCTAGTCAAATGTCACAAGGAACAATGTCAGCCTTATGCAGTGAACAAAAAAAAAAATCTACTGATGCCCCTTGGAGCAACTCCACCTGACGCTGTTAGTAATCCTCATGAGAGTTCTAATTTTTTATTCTCTGAGTCTTCAGCTGTCTTCCTGCAAAATATTATTTGTCTCTCAAACTAGCAGGTCCTCTTACAACAAGATTAGTATTACTTGGGGAAGCAATGGCTGCAACTTCACTCTAACACGAGCATGGGCTTTGAGTCTATGAAGAGGTGGGGATACTGGAAGAATGGAAGAAACCACACAGGGACAATTTTAAGCTTCAAAGCATGCTGTCAAGAGTTTACTAACCTTGCAGAAAATGTGACTTCTGTGCCTGAAAAGAACAATTTTAAGGTTGGTGCCTCACATTACAATCTTGTAATTTATAAACACGTAGTTAGAATTTTCAGGGTCAGAAAAAAGAGTGGAAGCTACCTTTATGCTGTCATTTGACACTCACCATAAGCTGACGTACTGTCCCTCTAGCTCTGAGAGACCAGTGGAGCTGTGGTGGAACCATGCCTACCACTCTGTGAGTGCATGGGGAAGCCATGCAGGAGTACAGCTGATTTGGGGCTGGACCAGGTTTCTGGATAGAGACAAGACCTTAATTTTTCTGGTTTGCTGTCTCCAAAGTCTTCATTGCAATCACTCCGAAGTGGGGCAGTCTCAGTCTACTAACAGAGACAGTAGGCTTTGTGAGCAAGTGATGCTCTGCAGAAGGAGAATGGGTGTGCATCTCTTTCATTCTCCCCACCTCTAAATCCTATTCTTATCCATGAAATATGAAATGGCTTTGTGATCTTCTTATTTAATTAATTAATGAATTAATTAATTTTAGATGCCAGGTTAATATTTTTCTGCCTGTCTTTCTTGAGCTTTTCTGTTTCCAGAAAAGGAAGATACACTACCCCAGAGCAGCAGTGACAGGGAGGGTCCCTGGCTTCTCAAGACTTACAGTTGCTTTTCAGCCCCATAAAAATGCTTGTACTTTAAATGTGACTGTACAGTATCTGTGGTTATGGCTCTCTGTGTGTAATTACTCCAGAAGATGGGTGTGGTTTTGACAGGTCAGTGTTTTATCAGGAAGAACTGCAGCACGTGAATTTACAGGTGGTTAGAAAATGTAGTAAGTTGTATAGGTTATCTTATTAAATTATAACTGTTCTACTTGGGGGATAAGGATGTAACTCTCTGACTTATGATACATACTCACATGAAATCTTTCTAGAGACTGGGTACAAATTTCCTCTATTCTGTGTCAGATAAAAGGACATCTATAAGCAAACCTGTGCAGGTGACAAACACCACATATGTCAGATGAACGTATGAAAATAAAAACTGAGACCACCCAAGAGAAGAAGTAAAACTACCACTTCTTCAATTTTTGTTCTCCTGGTGAAAATCCACCTCTGTGTAAATGTTTACTATGCAGTCCATGTGTAACTACCAGCCCCACACATGAGGTGCATCTGGGCAGTGAGGATGTGGTTATGCCATTGCTGAGGGTGATACAGCAGAGTTTCTAGCCTGTGCTCCATCAAGCAGCAGTAATAGCTCCAGAGTTTGCCTGCAAAGCTATTTAAAACAGTGGCTTCTATGGCATTTTGGTTACAAGCTTAGAGGGGAGGAAGGACTGCAAAATATTTGGAGGTTTGATGGTAAATACAAGCTCTGCGGCTGGAGGGCTGTAGGCAATTACCAGAGAATGGTAGCAGGTCCTTGGTTTTAGTTTCTTGGTGTTGATCTTCTAGAATTTGGCGAGGTGCCAGTCATTGACAGATGTTGGCAACTTGTCTAGAGTGGTTAAAGGACTTTATGCTTTTACCACTAACATGTCACTAAAGTTGTATGAAGTTAGTATTGTACAGGTTACTTGCAATAAAATAACAAGCCTTAGAGATGGGAATCAAAAAGAAAGGGAAACAAAATACCAAACTGTTAGTTAAGGCACTTGGTAATCTTAGAAATTCAGATCTTCCCATGTGGGAGAAATCTTTCCATTATGAAGAAAAAACAAACCCCAAACCAGAAACAAACAGTGTGAACTTCTGCATGGGCTGGCCCTAATCAGAAAAGTCCTTTGCAGGTGCCTTCCCACCGACAGCATGGAAAAGCTGCAGCTCCCTGTAGCTCAGGAGAGCACATAAGCCTCTGTGTTTGGATCTATCTTGGTTTAGTCAGGCCCACTGGGTTTAGCTCTAACCATGTGCACAAAGTCCCACTGAGGCTTCATATTGACATGAGCATAAGTACTGCTGGAATTTTTGCTTATGTTAAAATTAGTGCTGAAGTACATGCGTGTGTTTGAATTCTGGCTTCTGAAAGAGAATGTTTATATAATGCCATATCCTGATTTATGAAAGAATGAGACAAAATCTAGTTGGAGGTCAGTGACTAGTGGAGTCCCTCAGGGGTCAGTACTGGGACCGGTATTGTTCAATATTTTCATCAACTACCTGGATGAGGGAACAGAGCGCACTGTCAGCAAGTTTGCTGATGACACTAAACTGGGAGGAGTGGCTGACACACGAGAAGGCTGTGCTGCCAGTCAGCGAGACCTAGACAGGCTGGAGAGTTGGGCGGGGAGAAACTGGATGAAATTCAACAAGGGCAAGTATAGAGTCTTGCATCTGGAGAAGAACAACCCCATGTACCAGTACAGGTTGTGGGCTGACCTGCTGGAGAGTAGTGTATGAGAAAGGGTCCTCAGCACCTGGGACCTGGTGGACAGAAGGATGACCATGAGCCAGCAATGTGTGCTTGTAGCCAAGAAGGCCAATGGCATCCTGGGGTGCATTAGAAAGGGTGTGGTTAGTAGGTCAAGAGAGGTTCTCCTACCTCTTTATTCTGCATTGGTGAGGCCGCATCTGGAGTATTGTGTCCAGTTCTGGGCCGCTAGGTTCAAGAAGGACAGGGAAGTGCTTGAAAGAGTCAAGCACAGAGCCATAAAGTGGAACATCTCCCTTACGAGGAAAGGCTGAGGGAGCTGGATCTCTTTAGGTTGGAGAAGAGGAGACTGAGGGGCAACCTCATTAATGTTTACAAATATGTTAAGACCGAGTGTCAGGAGGACGGAGCCAGGCTTTTTTCAGTGATGTCCAGTGATAGGACAAGGGGCAATGGGTGCAAACTAGAACATAGGAGGCTCCATGTTAACATGAGAAAAAACTTCTTTACCGTGAGGGTTACAGAGCATTGGAATGGGCTGCCCAGAGAGGTTGTGGAGTCTCCTTCTCTGGAGACATTCAAAACCCACCTGGACGCATTCCTGTGTGATGTACTCTAGGTGACCCTGCTCTGGCAGGGGGGTTGGACTAGATGATCCTTTGAGGTCCCTTCCAACTACTAAGATTCTGTGATTCTGCGGTAATATTTATCTGGGTACTGCAGGGATTAGGTTAATCTTTCTGCATCCTTAAATCCTTTTATGAATCTTTACAAGACTTTGGGATGAAAGACTGCTGTGAACACAATAATACATAAAGTAATTTTTTTAAATTTACATTAGGCAGGGAATTCATATCAGAAAATTTTGCATTTAGAAAAGTAACAGAAAACCTAAATTTATCTAGTGGAGCAGTTTTGAAGTAAGCAGGCAGTCTAGACAGCTGCAACAGTTACCTAAGGATGCACTGAGGACTCATCAGTATTTCACAAAACAATGAAACATTGTATATTAAAGTATTTAACTAAGATATCAGCCATTTAGTTGCCTTGCATTGTAAAACACACTGCAAAAGGCATCCTGTAGGAAAAAAAACATCGGAGTAGACTTGCTATTTACACTACATGTGAGGCTTTCTTGATATAAAAAGGTGTCAGATAGGAGCAGTGAAGCAATTCTCAGGGTCTTCTAGTTTTACAACCATATGTATTTCAGCTTTATATTGGGATAAACCCACAACAACTTGTGTGTATTCACAGCAGCTATGACAGACTTGTTCAGATGCCCATTGTCGCGCTCCTGAAGGCAGAATTATACCCTGGTTTTTAGACCTGTTGGCTCTGTGAGCATGCATGGCTGCTCAGCAGCTGACAGTGAAGATGCTTTCAAGGGATGCTGATATTCCAACTGCTGAGCATTAACTAGAGCCAACTGAATTATTAATGTGAATGACTGTTCCCTGTGTGAAGCCTTGGGCAGGGAAGGCTGAATGGTTTGTCTCTGTCCTTTATAAGATACCAGCTGTAGCATAAATGAAGCTTCATTCCAAATGTAGGCACCTCTTGAGGCTACTGTGGCAAACACACACCATGTTTGGAAAGAAATACCTCAAGCTCCTGTGGTCTCCTCCTCTTCCAATGGTAGAAAAAATGTCAGAGGAATATATAGGGTTTCTTACTTAGTTTTTCTTTAATAGTGAATCACAACCAAGATTTGTCAAGGAAGACTAAGCAAAAACTGATAAAAAGAATTGGTATGTTTGTCACTCACTTTCTCCTGAAATCAGACCTCAGATTTAAAAACTATAGAGTTAGATTTAGGCTACTGGCTGTGAAAATAATGTTTTTCTTCTGTCCTAGGTGTGTAAATAAGAGAAGGGTATTAGCTTTATATGGTTATTAAATATGAGATCACACACTTGCAGTCTTCAGGGGATTCCAAGTCCAGATCTGTTTTTTGCAGTATTGACCCATATCTAATAACAATTCCTGTCACTTGCTTATTTTCCCAAGTAGCATGGAGGGGGAGAAGAATGAAATATTAAACATTTAATTATGTTTTGGGCAGCCTAGAGTTTTTAGAGTTCTTGATTCCATTCAAAATGACTAAGGACTACTGCCTGCATCATATATCTAGTGACGTGTGAGTGCCATACACAAAGAGCTGTACATCCCCTATAGGACACTAAGAAATTTTCAGTTAAGACCTACTATTTTTGTTTCATTCAGATATGCTCAAATGCTTGTTTTGTGCTGAGGTCTGGAAGAGTTATCCTTTATTTGTTGCTAAATGTTACATTTGTTTCTCAAATGAATTTTTGTTAGTGCACTTGTCCTTCTGGAATAGGACAGCTGCAGGCTTTAAAGCTGTGATATTTGGAGGAACTGGGCTCTTCTTTCCCTTTTCAAATCCCCTCTAAATCTCTTTCAAGAGCCAAACATCTAGGGAGAGTTTAATATACACAAGTTATGCTTAACTCCATTTAAAAAGTCATGAAGCCCAAACAAACCAAACAAAAAACCATCAACAAAGAGTCCCATTGGATATTAATAAAAAGCAATGTCTCTTTTGGCTTTGGAAGTCTACTCTATAAGCAGTTAAGTATAATGGCAGCTTCTTAAATAAGCATTTTCTCAGTAGGTCCTGAAATACTATATGAAAAAAAGTTCAATATCATCCACTTTTCTTAGAGAAACTGAAACTGCAACTTTTTCACCTGCGGTAGCATGTATTGCTAGCTGTGGGGCTGAGGGACACTGTGACTGTGGCTATGGGTCACTTGGCTGCCAGAAGGGAATTAGCCTGCACATCACACTCTACAAAGAAGAATGCTCACTGTCAGTAAATTATTTTGATTTACATTAGTATTTGCAAAATAAAAGTTAAAGCCAATTCAGGGAAACTATGGGATTTCTTAACTGTGTTACATTTCTAGTTTTACTGGGAGCAGCTACACTGAAATCTTCTAGGTAGGGGGGTGGTCTAAGGAGGATTTGGTCCCACCAGTGTGCTCTACTTGCTTCCTGAAATGCCTGTACACCAATGCACGCAGCATGTGGAATAAACAGGAAGAGTTAGAGGTCTGTGTGCGGTCTAAGGTTTATGATCTGGTAGCAATAACGGAGACATGGTGGGACAGCTCACACGACTGGAATGTGGCCATGGATGGCTGTGTGCTTTTTAGGAAAGATCGGTCGGTGAAGCGAGGTGGTGGAGTTGCTCTTTATGTGAGAGAGCAGCTAGAATGTATCGAGTTTTGTGCAGGGGCTGATGAGGGGCAAGTTGAAAGTCTGTGGGTAAGAATTAAAGGGCAGGGTGGTATGGGTGATACAGTTGTGGGGGTCTACTACAGACCTCCTGATCAAGATGAGGAAGTTGGTGAGGCTTTCTACAGGCAGCTGAAAGCAGCCTCACAATTACAGTCCTTGGTCCTCATGGGAGATTTTAACTACTCCGATATCCGCTGGAAGACTTACACAGCCAGCCTTTCACAGTCTAGGAGGTTCCTCCAATGCATTGATGACAACTTCTTAATGCAAATGGTGGATAAGCCGACTAGAAGAGGAGCGCTGCTGGATCTTGTGCTCACCAACAAGGACGGCCTTGTTGAAGCAGTGGTGGTCAATGGCAGCCTTGGCTGCAGTGACCACGGGATGGTGGAGTTCAGGATCCTGTGTGGGAGGAACAGAATAGCCAGCAGGACCAGAACCCTGGACTTCCACAGAGCAAACTTCGGCCTCCTCAATCAACTGTTAAGGGAAGTCCCATGGGACAGGATGCTAGAAGGTAAAGGGGCTCAAGATAGCTGGACAACATTCAAGGACCACTTCTTGCAAGCACAGGATCGGTGTGTCCCAATGGGTAGAAAATCTAGTAAGGGAGCTAGGAGACCAGCGTGGTTAAAAAAGGAACTGCTGGGCAAACTCAAATGGAAAAGGAAAATCTATAGATCATGGAAGGAGGGGCTGGTTACTTGGGAGGAATATAGGACTGTTGTCAGAGAATGTAGGGAGGCAACTAGGAAAGCTAAGGCCTCCTTGGAACTTAACCTTGCAAGTTGGGTTAAGGACAATAGAAAGGGCTTTTTCAAATACATAGCCAACAAAACTAATACCAGAGGCAATATAGGCCCACTGCTGAATGAGGTGGGTGCCCTGGTGACAGAGGATTTAAAGAAGGCAGAGGTGCTGAATGCCTTCTTTGCCTCTGTCTTTACTCCTGCAGGCTTTCCCCATGAGCCCCAGTTTCATATAGCCCCAGTAGAAGTCAAGATAAAGGAGGAGTTTGCCCAGGTAGATGAGGATTGGGTTAGGGATCATTTGCGTAATCTGGACATCCATAAATCAATGGGTCCAGATGAAATGCATCCAAGGGTGCTGAGGGAGCTGGCGGAGGTCATTGCTAGTCCACTCTCCATCATCTTCGGTAAGTCATGGGTAGCAGGAGAGGTGCCTGAGGACTGGAGGATAGCAAATGTCACTCCAGTCTACAAGAAGGGCAAGAAGGAGGACCGGGGTAACTATAGACCTGTCAGCCTCACCTCCATCCCTGGAAAGGTGATGGAACAACTTGTCCTTGGCACTACCTCTAGACATATCAAGGAGATGGGGGTCATCAAGAGCAGTCAACATGGTTTTACCAAGGGTGAGTCATGTTTGACTAACCTCATAGCCTTCTATGAGGAAATTACTAGGTGGATAGATGATGGTAGAGCGGTGGATGTGGTCTATCTTGATTTCAGTAAAGCATTTGACACCGTCTCCCACAGCATCCTTGTAGATAAGTTGATCAAGTATGGGTTTGATGATCAGGCAGTGAGGTGGATCAAGAACTGGTTGAAAGGAAGAAGTCAGAGAGTTGTAGTCAATGGGGCAAAATCTAGTTGTAGGCCTGTGACTAGTGGAGTCCCTCAGGGGTCGGTACTGGGACCGGTGTTGTTCAACATCTTCATCGACAACCTGGATGAGGGTACAGAATGTACCCTCAGCAAGTTTGCTGATGACACCAAGCTGGGAGGAGTGGCTGACACACCAGAAGGCTGTGCTGCCATTCAGAGAGACCTAGACAGGCTGGAGACTTGGGCGGGGAAAAACCTGATGAAGTTTAACAAGGGCAAGTGTAGAGTTTTGCATTTGGGGAAGAAAAATGTCATGCACCAGTACAGGTTGGGGGCTGACCTGCTGGAGAGCAGTGTAGGTGAAAGAGACCTGGGGGTCCTGGTGGACAGGAGGATGACCATGAGCCAGCAATGTGCCCTTGTGGCTAAGAAGGCCAATGGCATCCTGGGGTGTATTAGAAAGGGTGTGGTTAGTAGGTCAAGAGAGGTTCTCCTCCCCCTCTATTCTGCATTGGTGAGGCCGCATCTGGAGTATTGTGTCCAGTTCTGGGCCCCTCAGTTCAAGAAGGACAGGGAACTGCTTGAAAGAGTCCAGCACAGAGCCACAAAGATGATTAAGGGAGTGGAACATCTCCCTTATGAGGAAAGCCTGAGGGAGCTGGGTCTCTTTAGTTTGGAGAAAAGGAGACTGAGGGGTGACCTCATCAATATTTACAAATACGTAAAGGGTGAGTGTCAAGAAGATGGAGTTAAGCTTTTTTCAGTGATGACCAGTGATAGGACAAGGAGTAATGGATACAAATTGGAGCATAGGAGGTTTAAGGTGAATATCAGAAAAAATTTTTTTACTGTGAGAGTGACAGAGCACTGGAACAGGCTGCCCAGAGAGTTTGTGGAGTCTCCTTCTCTGGAGACATTCAAAACCCGCCTGGACGCCTTCCTGTGTGATGTACTCTAGGTGACCCTGCTCTGGCAGGGGGGTTGGACTAGATGATTTTTTGAGGTCCCTTCCAACCCCTATGATTCTATGATTCTATGATTCTATGATTCTATGATTCTATGATTCTATGTGTGTGAAATTATATTAATACAGAGGTGAATCAGCCCTTTAAAATAATAATTTTGATGGGGCAGAGTGTATCTTAGGTTTTGTCAATGAGTTCCTTTGAAATGGTGGAAGCATTTATATTATTTTATTATTATAGCTCTTGTAAGGCGTTTTTCTAAAGTGTTTTAGAGTAAAAGAGTTCTGTAAAGTGCTAACACAAACAACTAGTAATGTTTACAATCAAAGTCTTGTGTTTGAAGTAGATTTAAGGCATGCTGAGTATGTCAAGAGTCTGCTAACTCTGTGATTGATACATATTTTTGGATGGCTAATGTTGGCCTATAGCTGTTTGAGGAACTGATCTTTACAGAGTGCATAAATGACCCATGGCCACATTCTAGATACTCAGTATTATTAATTTATTGTCATTTTAATTTTGTAATAATTGAGATAAAGTTGCATTGGATTTAATTTACAAGGAGCTTGTGAGTAGACAGGACTATTGTTTATATTTATGGAGGTATCGGTATATTTTAAATTTCCCTTCGTACATCTTCTGAACCAATGCCATGTATATGTATGTATACTTAAAGCCCAATGTAGGTCATGCTTAAAACTGCTAGATAGACAAATCAGAATTTCAACATCTAATTCTATAGAAGATGCCCCTCAAACATAATTAAATCTCATCTCTCTTATTTGCAGACAAATTAATAATTAATTGAGTTTAGGCATAATCTGGTTATGTGCTTTCTGAAATTCTCAGATGATTTGCAAAGGTTAATTTTTATATTAAAAAAGAAAAGCTGGGATTGTTGCATCTCTAACATGAAAATTCAGGTTGCCTAGGATACCATATTAAAGGGTCTGAAAGGTTCGGGGGGTGTATACATCTTCTTTACACAGAGTCAAACACATCCTAGTATTAATTTAATCCAATAGATGTATGAAATGTTATGTCTGAATAACTGATTATTTTCTCTTGAAAAACCAGACATGCAGTGAGGGATGGAGCTGGGTGGGTGGGAGCTGAAGGGGGAGTGACAGGGAATTGGAATTGAAAAACTCAGAAATGGGGAACACCCATGAAGGCCGAAGGAGAAAGAAAGAGCAAATGATAAAGCTAGGAGGAGCAGCAGATGCCTGGCAGGGTTAAAGAAACCTGATGTAGATAAAGAGGAATTAAACGGATCAGCCAGTTGTATACACACAGAGAACAAGAATTACAAGGGCTGACAGCCATTTCTTACCCTCCTCCCATGTGCTGCCAGGAGCAGCAGCCAGATGTTCTGAAGAGGCTCTGGTGGGGTATGCAGTCAAGTGGTGGGGACCCCCTGCTTGACCCCATCGTGAAGCATCTTCTCTTGTGTTCTCCACTATGCTGCGATTCATCCAGGGAGAATCTTATTTCCCTTTTGTTCTTCTCCATGCTCCCCTTAAAAATCACACACTTCAGGGAAACCCTTTCCACCAGAGGTTGAATTTTTGAAAATACTGAAGCGAGTCCCCAGTTAAAAAAAATCAGTGAGTTTGCTCACCAAAACCACAAATAGATCTTCCTTCTGTCAGTAATGTATAGTAAACATGAAATAACAGATTCTTTTTGTACCAAGTATTTCTGGGACACTTGCTTGAAAAAGCAGCATTCGTAGTATCTTAAGAGAGGGGAGAATGCTCTTTCCAATATTAAGTCTCAGTGCATAGGTCAGGTAGCTGCTGCTGGTAGCTGGTAGCTGTTTGTTAGACAAACCTCAGTTTTTGTTAAAATGTCAAGTTCATTTGCAGTTGTCCAACTGCTGTGTCCTGAGAACCACCAGCACAGCTCAGTTTGTGATCTCCAGTTATAGATAGGGACCATAGCCTAGAATTAATCTGGCCTTGTTTGTGCACTTGAACACACAGACATTTAACCCCTGGGGGTGTGGGGGGGTGATGTTCCAGCTTTTCCACCCACTAGCTTTCGAAGGTTCCCATATTCTGGTTCAAATACAAATGTGTTTTTTAGGATAGTTTTTATCTTCTGTTAACTGAAGCTGGCAGCATCCAGCCACCCACAGAATGCTTTTCACAGCACTCAGAGGTGTATTTGCGATTGTTGTATTTGTCCAGTTCAGATGAGCTCCATAGTGAGGAGCACTTGTCATCCAGGGTCTTTCTTAATTTTTATGAAATGCACCTGTACGATTCGGTCCATCTTTATGAAAGCTTCTGACTGAAAACTGGTGTCTCAAACTCCCCTATTTACTGGATAACTTTCTGGGTACATATTGGGCTAACAAGGGCTTGACAATGGGGAAATGCCTGCTTTGTCATATGGTGACTTTGTTACGCTAATAGGCTTTTACATTTCTTATGCCTCTTGGACTACTTTTTGGGTCACCTACAAGTTCCTGTTTTCCATCAGTCTGACAAGACTTTCTACAATGAAAAGAGATTCTTGAGCATGTATTGCTATATGGAGTAAAGCTTACTGTTTTCATGCAGACCAACCAGAGTTGTGTGGGTGTTCAGTATAATGCTGGTGTCTGGAGAAAAGAGAAGTGTTAAATATGTTTGTCATGGGCTTTGGTTTTCTGCTCACTAAATGGTGTTTCATGTCTGGTAAATGCAAAACACTGCTTCAGTTAGACAGGTGGTAGAGGGCTTCTGACACCACATCTATCATAGAATCATAGAATCATAAAATGTATTGGGTTGGAAGTGATCTATAAAGGTCATCTAGTTAAACCACCCCACAATAAGCAGGGACATCTCCAATTAGACCCAATTGCTCAGAGCCCCATCAAGCCTGACCTTGAGTGTCTCCAGGGATGGGGTCTCCAACACCTCTCTAGGCCACCCATTCCAGTGATCCACCACCATCATATTAAAGAACTTTTCCCTAATGTCCAACCTAAATCTACCCTTTTCTAACTTAAAAGCATTACTTCTTGTCCTAGCATTACAAATGCTTGTGTACAGGTCTTCCCCAGCCTTCTTACAGGCCCCTATCCATTATTGGAAGGTCACTATAAGGTCCCCCTGGAGTCTTTTTTTCTTCAGGCTGAACAGCCCCAATTCTCTTAGCCTGTCGTCATAGCAGAGGTGCTCCAGCCCTTTGATCATCTTTGTGGCCCTCCTCTGAACACACTCCAACAGGTCCACATCCTTCTTGTGTTGGGGGCTCCAGAGCTGGACGCAGTACTCCAGGTGAGTACTCTGACCAGGGTAGAGTAGTGGGGCAGAATCACCTCTCGTGATCTGCTGGCCACACATCTTTTGATGCAGCCCAGGATGTGGTTGGCCTTCTGGGCTACAACTGCACATTGGTGGCTCATGTCCAGCTTTTGATCCACTAGTACCACCAGGTCTTTTTCCACAGGGCTGCTCTCTAGCATGTCTTCCCCCAGCCTGTATTGATACCTCTGGTTGCCCCGGTCCACGTGCAGGACCCTGCACTTGGTCTTTTGGAACCTCATGATGTTCACCTGGGCCCACTTTTCCAGCTTGTCCAGGTCCCTCTGGATGGCATCCCATCCCTCTGGCATATCAGCCACACCACCCAGCGTGGTGTCATTGGCAAATTTGCTGAGGGTGTTTTCAATGCCACTGTTAATATCATTAATGAAGATATTAAACTATACTGGTCCCAGTACAGACCCCTGAGGGACACCACTTGTTACCATTTCCCATCTGGACATCAAACGCCATTGATCACTACTTTCTGGATGCAACCATCCAGCCAGTTCCTTATCCACTTAATAGTCCATCCATCAAACCCGTAACTCTCCAACATAGAAAGAAAGATGTTGTGGGGGACCAAAGGCCTTGCAGAAGTCCAAATTGATGACAATCTGTAGGTCTTCCCTTGTCCACTGATGCAGTCACTCCATTGTAGAAAGCCACTAGGTTGGTCAGGTGAGATTTTCCCCTAGTAAAGCCATGCTGGCTGTCCTGAATCACTTCCCTGTCCTCCATGTGCCCTAGAATGTCTTCTAAGAGGATCTGTTCCATGATCTTCTCAGGCATAGAGGTGAGGCTCACAGGTTGGTAGTTTCCAAGGTCCTCCTTTCTACCTTTTTCAAAAATGGGTGTAATGTTTCCTTTCTTTGAGTCACTAGGGACTTCACCTGACTGCCATAACTTTTCAAATTTCATGGAGAGTGGCTTGGCAACTACATCAGCCAATTCCTTCAGAACTCTGGGATGCATCTCATCAGGTCCCATGGATTTGTATATGTTCAGGTTCCTCAGATGGTCACAAAGCTTGTGTTCATTTATGGTGGGAGGGTCTTTGTCTCCCTGTTCTCTGTCTTGTGGGACATCAACTTGAGAGCCATGAGGAGAGAGGTTGCCAGTGAAGACTGAGGCAAAAAAGTTGTTGAGAATCTAAGCTTTCTCCTCATCTGTTGTTACTAGTTCACTATTGTCATTCACTTGGGGGGTACACTTTCTTTAAGGCTTCTTTTCCAGTTTACATACCTGTTGAAGCCCTTCTTGTTTGTCTTTACATCCCTTGTCAAGTTCAGACTCAGCTGTGCTTTGGCCTTCCTGACCTCATCCCTACGCAACCGGGCGATAACCCTATATTCTTCCCATGATGCCTGTCCCCTCTTCCACTGCCTGTGTAGTTCCATCCTGACTTTTAGTTTGATCAGAAGGTCTCAACCCAGCCATGCTCGTTCGTCTCTTGCTTTCCTTGCCCGATTTCTTACACCTGGGGTTTGAGATCTCTTGTGCTCTATGGAGAGCATCCTTAAAGATCTGCCAGCTCTGATCCACTTCCTTGTCCCTAAGGGCTGTTTCCAAAGGGGTCCTATTTATTAACTCCTTTAGAGCTGGAAGTTTGCTTTTCTAAAACTTAGAGTCCTGACTAAGCTTCTCATCTGCCTCATACCTCTTAGAACAGCGAACTGCACTAGTGGATGATCACTGCAGCCCAGGCTGCCTTCAATTTTGACATTCCTGATGAATTCACTTGCATTTGTGACCATCAGGCCCAATAATGCATCCTCTCACATAGGACTGTCAATTTCTTGTCTTAAGAAGTTGTCATCAAGGCACTCCAGGAGTCTCCTGGATTGCCTACAGCTTGCCATGCTCCTTTTCCAACAGATGTCGAGGTGGTTGAAATCCCCCAGCAGGGTGAAAGTCTGTGATCGTGATGTCTCCTGGGGCTGGAGTAAGAAGGCTTAATCAATAGGCTCCACTTGCTTGGGTGACAACTTGTAGTAGACTACAACTGTAAGACTCCCTTTATTTTCCTGATCCCCACTTCCCACCCATAAGCTTTCAACCTGGTCATGACTGTTCTTTGGGGACAACTCTTCACACTCTATCCATTTATTTACATAGAGGGCAACACCTCCACCCCTTCTTCCTCTGCTGTCCCTTCTACATAGCTTGTAGCCATTGATAGCCACACTCCAGTCACAGGATTCATCCCACCAAGTTTCTGTACAACAGTTGCCACTGTTGTAGCTTTCCTGTGTCACGAAAACTTCAGACTCCTGTTTGTTGCCCATACTGCATGCACTGGTGTAGAGGGTCTTCAGCTGGGCTGCTGGTCATGTCACCTTCTTAGAGGGGCACCCTTTTATTTACCCCTTTATTTCCCCAAGTTTTTTTGTGGATGCTATCCTACTGTCTCCTATTACCTCAGGAGTCCCTGGCTCATCTCTGTAAGTCTTTGCCTGTGCCGCAGTGTTCACAGCATGTCTCCAGGTAACATGTTGAAGGTCCTTGCTATTACCCCATCCTTCCAACCCTGATGCGTCTTACTGCTGCTTGTCATGGACAATCCCCCTTAACATCTAGTTTAAAACCCTCTCCATCAGCCCTCCAATCTCTTGGGCAAAGATCCTCTTCCCCTTTTGAGAAAAACAAGTCTCCTGTTCTATGCCAGCATTCCTGGTGCTGTGTAGGCCATATCACTATCAAAAAAACCATAATTGTGCTGGTGATACCAGCCACGGAGCCATGTGTTAATAGATTGGATCTCTTCCTGTTCCTTCCAATGTCACTGCTTTCAACTGGAAGGAAGAAAAAATAACCTGTGCCCCAGATTCTCTCCCTAACTGTCCCAACACTCTGTAGTCTCTCTTGATTGTTTGTGAACTACTGTCTGCTGCTTCCTCTCCACCCACATGGAAAATCAGTAGTGGGTAGTTATCTGTGGGCCTCACTAAGCTAGGAAGTTTTCTGGTGACGTCCTTAACCCGGGCTCCAGGGAGACAGCAGACCTGCCTGTGAGGAGGGTCCATGAGGCAGACTGGACCCTCTCTTCCCCTCAGTACACAGTAGCCTAAAACTAGAACCCTTCTTTTTTTCCTTTTTTTTGTGTGGTCTTGATATGGGCAGTAGGCCTGTCTGACTGTGTAGACAACTCTGGTGTAGCTTGCCTTTGCCCCCACCGTCATTTGGCTGTTTCTTCTCAATCAGAGCTTCGTACCTCTTGCTCAGAGGCACTTGAGTAGTGTGAGGTGAGCAAGAGGGGATTTGGCCAGCTGTTCTTACCACAAACTTGTCTCCGCTCACTCTTTTAATTTAGGCTTCTGCCTTTGGTCAGACATAGGCAGGATACAGAGGCCCTTTGATCCTGAGTGATTTCTCATGTGTGCTCTCATTTCTGTTTTAAGGAGGGCAGAGCATGGCTCCATCAGTCTATCTCTGGCTTACCCTTCCTAATGCTCCTCAACCTTTTGACCTCCTCATGCAGCTTTGCCACCAGGCTGAGCAGATCACACACCTGTTCACAGTGGATACAGCAGTTCTCGTAACTGCCACTTGTTGCTACTGCAAGACTCTAGCACTCCTTGCAGCCCATGACCTGGACAGATGCATGTTTCTGTTGGAGTTCTGTCTGGGTTGCTGTGTCCATTCTGGTGACTGTAGAGGTCACTGCCTTCCACCAGGTGGAGACCATGGCTGAGCTCTCCTGCATGCCCTGCTCTCACTTTCCACGAGGAAGCAACTGCTTTGCTCTTCCCTGACAGTGTCACTTTCGGTTTCACCTGTTCCGCCCCTCACACTTATGCACAGACACCCAGCTCGCTCTGCTCCTCTGGGGCGGCCACGCTTAAATGTCCCACAGTTGCCCTGACAACAACCCCAGTCACGTCAGCCTCTCTCATGAGAGCTACCAACTCCTGTCAGACTTCTCCACTCTCCCATGGGCTTCACTGGTTCTGGGAGTACTTTTTTGTTAAGGCACAGCACTTACCATTGCTGCTGCCTCTCTCCTCGCTCCACATGGTCTGAGTTTCTGGACTTCTATATTTCACGAATTGTAGATTTCTAGAAATGTCTTGTATTTTGTACTTTGAAATACCCAGGATGCCACTACTGAAGTGCAACACACCCATTCCCTGAAATCATGGGCCTAAGTGTTGAAGCTAACCCCAAGAAAGACTGTTTGCAAATCAGGCTGTACACAGCTCCTATTTCTGTAAAACCTCTTTGGATGAGCTGTCATGATGACCCCATGTGCTGTCTGCTGCTTTGTCCTGTACTGTGTTACACTGAAACATAGTAAATGTCTTGTTTTGTGAAGTTCGCTTTCCCCTATAGTAGGGGTAACAGCAGCCAGCCCCAAACTCATTTGATCACTGAATGGCATGGTGGCAGGAGGGGCTTTGTACGCAGCCTCTTATCCCACAAGAATGATTCACGAGCATCTGCTCATGCTATGAGGGAGTAGCTGCAGCATCAGTCACAGTATGCGGTGAAGAGTTGTGAGACTGTGGGGTCCCTCAGGCCAGCTGCTCGTCAGGGTGTTGTGGGGGTTCTGAAGCATTGTTATGCTCTAACAAGCTGCATTGGAACTGTCACTCTTCATAGACTAATTAAATCAGGAAAATAGCAGTTGGGGCTGGATTTTTTTAAACAAACCAAAAACCCCAAAACAACCTCCCCTCCCCAAATTGTTATTATGATAGGAGGAACAGGCAATAAACTGCTCTCTTAAATGCATTTCCAGATATTGATATTTTATAATATGCTGGTGTTAAACTGAAACCTTTCTCTAGAGAGGTGATCCAGGACAACCAATGAATTGCCCAGTGTTACTAATCCACGTAGAATAGTGTTAGTCATGGGTGCCAAAGTCATTGTGTTGCGTTATCCATTTGAGCAAACTGGTGTCTCATCTGGATTGCTGCAACTGGATGTTTGTGCCTGCACCTTCCTGTTGGTTGGGTCTTGGACTTAGGAGCTTTAATGAAGCGCAGTGTAAACTACAAAGGCTTGGAGGGAGCTGGCAATGACATGGAGGCTGTGACTGGTATTTGTATTCTGTTTATACAGAGAAACCTATGCCAGTGTCTCACCACCCTCACACTAAAGAATTTCTTCCTAACGTCTAACCTAAATCTACCCTCTTCCATTACCCCTTGTCCTCTTTCTACATGCCCTTGTAAAAAGTCTCTCCCCAGCTTTCCTGTAGGTTCCCTTCAGATACTGGAAGGCTGCTGTGCAGTCTCTCTGAAGCCTTGTCTTCTCCAGGATGAACAACCCCAACTCTCTCAGCTTGTCTTTATGGAAGAGTTGCTCCACCTCTCTGATCATCTTCATTGTCCTTCCCTGGACTTTCCCCAGGAGCTCCATGTCCTTCTTATGTTGGGGGTTCCAGAATTGGACACAGTACTCTAGGTGTGGTCTCACGAGAGCCGAACACAGGGGGAGAATCACCCCTCTCCATCTGCTGGCTATACTTCTTTTGATGCAGCCCAGGACACAGGTTTCTGGGATGCAAGCTCACACTGCTGGCTCATGTTGAGCTTCTAGTCCACCCTCAAGTTCTTCTCCTCTGGACTGTTTTCGATTCATTCTCCATCCAGCCTGTGTTTGTGCTTAGGATTACCCTTACCTAGGTGCAGAACTTTGCACTTGGCCTTGTTGAACTTCATGCAGTTTGCACAAGCCCACTTCTCAAGCCTGTCAAGGTCCCTCAGGTTGGCATCCTTTCCCTCCAGTGTGTCGACTTCACCACACAGTTTGGTGTCATTGGCAAACTTGCTGAGGGTGCACTCAATGCTATTGTTTATGTCACTGTCAAAGATGTTAAGTAGCACCCATCCCAGCACAAAGCAAGTCGAAACTTCATCTCTTTGCCATGTGTCTCACCAACTCTCTGCTTTAAGACAAGGTGGTTGTGAATATGAGTGCAAAAGATACAGGATGTGCTGTGCAGAGACCCCTGATCTTACATCCATCCACCTTCTCTTACAGCCTGCTAGTACCACAGGAAACCATGGGGTGGCTTTTTGGCAGAAAAGAAGTTGGTCTTGCTATATTATCTATTTTTCCACAATTTTGGAGTCAAAGACACTTGTTTGCTGATGAAAGAAGGAGATAGAAGATATTCTGATATGATAATGTTGGTAATTTGCTGGAGACAGTGCTTGTCCAACTGGACTATCCAGTTTCTTGCTGAGGTAACTGAAAAGAAAGTTGACCCCAGTGAAAGGTGCCCTGGTATGCCTGGAAGGGAAGGCAGTAGGAATTTGGATAAAGCATTGTGGGGTGTCGCAAGCCGGTACCGGGGGGCTACCGGCTGGCAGGATACTTTTGCGACTCCCCCTCTCAATGTGGAGGGGTTTGTGAATGAGCCCGAGGGTCACACGCGGCGCTGCCTCTCACAGAGGAACGGCCACCACGGGACCGTATTTCCGGGTGGTAGCTAGAAAGCCCCCCCCAACCCACCACGCTCAGAGATTGCCTCTAAAGCCAAGATTTACTCCACAAACTAATAGGTTTATTAAGGGTTAACACAAACCGAGGGATGATGTTCGGGGACAATACAGGTGTGAATGGCTACCAGGGATATCAATATGTATGTAATGAGCAAGTGTCCTTTAGGGAGGCAATGCAAAGGTGCTTTTAAGGGAGAGGATTAAGGATCAAAGAGAGGAGGGAGGAGGGAAGGAAACCCGACGCCGGTCCTCCTTAAGAGGTCGCGCTGTGTGTGCAAGTATGAGGAAAGGAATATGTGTGTGTGGGTATGTGTGTGTGTGTGTGTGTGTGTGTGAGGTGATGTTACCCTCCGGCGGCTTGTCCAGCGTCGGTCGGTGGCCGGAAGGCAGGACGGCAGGTCCGTGGTGTCGGAGGGGCAGCCTCTCGGCAGCGGGTGCAGCTCCCGTCGGTTTCCTCTCCAGCAGCAGCAACACGGGGAGGGGGCTCCGGCCCCGACCCCAGGGCTCGGGACCCCGGCACGCTCGGCGCTGAGGCTCAGGCTGGACCCGGGGCAGGCAGGCAGGCAGGGTCCCAGCACCAGTGTCCGCAGCAGGGGGGTGTCCCAGGCAGGAAGCGTCCAAACGGGCCTCAGGGAGGAGGGAAGGGCCCACCTGCTGCCCTCGCCACCTTTTGTACCCCCTGACCCACCTGTCCCGTCAGTGTCACTGTCCAGAGCCAATGAGCATCCGTGAGCCCCACTTTAAGGCGGTGACTGCCAGGGGCACAGGATGGCTTGTTGTCCATCCTTTCTGTCCCGGGCCACATCTGTTGTTTTGGGTTCAGTTGTCCTTGAGAAGCAAGTCTGTTTTAGTTCGTTAGCTGGGGATAATCAGGAGAGGCCTTCGCTGGCTTAAAAGACATTTTGTTTAGACTTATGTGGGGAAGAAAAGGACAGTTTCCCACATGGGGAAAGGTCCATCTTCTCTCCCCCACCTAAGACTAAACAAAATGCCTTTCAAACCAGCAAAGCAAGAGTAGTGTCTTTTTGCTGATTTGGAACGGAACAGGCCCCTTGTTCTACCAGATAAGTCCACAACAAGAAAAGAGCATAAGGGTTTGATAACTGGCAGCAAAATGGACAATAGGTTAAAGACTGCCTCTGACAGTGTACATACCTGGGCAATGCTAACCAGCTAGTTTCAACAGTGGTACTTTATTTAAACAGTGATTTCTGATCTATAAAAAGAGAGCAAGTTCTGCAGGCCCGCTGCTCTCTGCCTGCCCAGAAGGAGACCCTGCTGCAGTACCAGAAGCCTCCTGGAATGCCAGCACCGCTGCCTGCAGAAGCCGAGATGGAAAGGAGGGGGCTGCCCAGCAACCACTGCCCAGAGAAGCCGAGGGGGGGATGTCCGTACCTGCTCCACGGGGAGCCAGTCCACTCCCTGAGGGACTGCTGCTCACCAGAGTCTGCTTGGCTTGAGCCTGCCCAAGCCTAACACCAGAGCTGGAGCCAAACTGGACCAGAGCCTGCGGCTGTCTGCCCGGTCCACCTGCCGCTCTGCCCCAGGATTGAAGCCCTCCGCGGCTCATGGAGGAGCCGCGTCTGCCTGCTTGCCTGCTGCTGGGGGTTTGCCCCTGCTGCTGGCAAGCTGACTCCCCACAGACTTGCTGCTGAGCCCTGCCAGCCAGAAAGAAGCCACATCCCAGGAACCACACACTACAGAAGGGTAAACACAGATAAACACACACACACTCTAGCTTCCCTGTTGGGCTCAACTCATACCCTTTTACCCCAGTGATTCCACACCTCTCCCTCAGACTGTACATTTAATAAGATCATAGTACTTTTGAATTATTTTCCTGACATACCCCTAGCCTACCGCTCCTGAACCTTGGTCCTTTGGTACCTTAACAAACCGGTTAGTTCATAAACTAAACATTGGTCTCAGTAACAATTTATGAGCGTAATGAGGGGGTATTCTAACCTCAACTCTAAAATACGGTTCCTCTGTGAGGGACGAGCGCCATGTGTGAGGCCTTGTTATCACTCAAAAATCCCTCCACATCGAGGTGTGTGGGGGAGTGGAAGTTGCAGAAGCATCCTGACTGCCGGTAGCTTCTGTGGCTTTGGCTTGTGACATTTTGGTGCCAGAAGTGGGATATTGAGGGATTTTAGAGCCTGACACACCACGCTCTCAATTGCCAAATTGCTAAATTAATAATTGGAAAAAAATTTAAAAAATGCTCAAGCATTTAAACCCAATTATCTCTGAGCCCAGAAAGCCCAGGCTGTGAGGTCAGCTAAGCCAGCCAAATGATGAGACACTTTAGCATCAAATCCCTGTGCTCTAGTTAAATGCTGAGCCTGTCTCAGTACAAAGGGTGGTACTCACTTCTTTTTCAAGGAGCACAAAGGTATTACGCAGGACACCACCTATGGGGTGATGGAGAGTGGTATAACCGGGCATGGGGAGAATGAGGAGATGAGCTGACCTCATTACTTGCTTTCTTCTCTCTGAGAGTGCTGCTGCCATCTGCAAATGAAATTATTCAGATTTCATTAATTAGTGATTGATTAATTAAAACCCTTGTTGAGAGTCCATTCTTGGCTGAAATGCTTGTTCAAATACCAGTAAAAGGAATGAGGTTTGTTTTCTTAGTAATCCCTGTTAAAGAAGGTTTTATTTCCCTCCATCCCTTAGGCTTTCATTCCATACCCAAACTGGATATTTGGGATGGTAGCAGAATGAAGAATGACCTCTTTTCTGCAGGCATCCTCATATGAGAGACATGGAGCAAAATTATTCTGGCCCCTTAGCAGATACATTGTACAGGATCATGTTTGCTTTGCCAGTATTGGTGCTTGCACATGTGTTGAGAGTGGTGTGGGGGGGAAGAAATCCATTAAATCCAGTTACTACAGTGTTTATGGACCATTTGTAAATCAGTCATGCTAAATAGACCATCTGAAATACTTCATTTTTTTACAAGTCTCCTAGTTGCAAATTGTGACCCTAAGATTTTCACAGTTACAGCAGATAGGAGGTATGGAATACTTCCAGAGGTCCAAATAACACTGAAGCCAAGCATCTTAATGAAAATGCAGATAATACGTAGTTATTAACCTGAAAATTGTTCCAACACAATTAATTATTCCAAGGTGTGTTTTTTGCAATAGATCTTCCAGTACGTTCTGTGTTGTATTACTCTGCATATGATTTAGCTACTGTTGTAACTCACTGAATGCAATGACACTGCCAGGATTTGACTGAAATGCAGAAGCTGTTTTGTGTGACCCCTCTAAGGTGCCCCTATTGCTCAGCTCCCACAGGTGGAGCAACTTGGGTGCTTCTTGCTCACTCACAGGATTCCATCTTGCACGGCTACTGGTCTGGCTAGGGCTGTGGAGGGTGTAATGTGTCTTAGCCTAGGTGGCACCAGTGAGCATGTATTTCGGGGAGATTGCCACTGTTCCAGCTTCAGGCTGTCTGTCCATGAGGCCAGCCCAGCTGAACAGGCAGGGGACTGTTGGGGCTCAGACTGCTCTTTATTTTTAGTCTTTTAATTTTTTATTTTATTTTTACTCTTTCAGTCCCACAACCCAGGGGCATTTTGCTGTTGTTTTGGAACTATCTATTACTTGGAAGTTTATTATCTTTCCTTTTGTTTGCTTTGCTATGTTTGTTTCAGAAACAGCTTTGTAGCTCACTTTCAGCTCAGAGCAGCCTTAGAGCAGGACAGACATTCTGTTGTTTATCTGTCCTTCCAATGTAACAGTTTTTGAAACTGACTGTATAATTTATGTTTTAGCCTCTTACTTTAGCACTCACATGATAATTTTGAACAGAATCTTTCTAAATCCCAAATATCAGGAACAGAAAGCTGCATCAAGGCCATCTTTGCTTCCCAGAGCTCCAGCAGCCCCAAGCTGCTGTCTTAGACTTAATTTTAAATATGTATAAATCAGCAGTGCTGCTGGTGTGCTACATCAACCATTTGTCTGAAGTGTAAAGCAGAGTTGCCTCTGAGGAAAATAACTTTATGGGAGAGAGGCCACGAGCAGCCATGAATAAATGCTTGGATGTATTTCTGGACTAGGATATTGACTGTGTAATAACTCTATTCTATACTGAAAAAGAGTATGCAATAAATAACCTCTGGCAGTCAGTACAAGTACTTCAAAACTAGTTACTCTACTGACTCTCAAAAGCAAGAATATGCTTTCTGGTTCATACTAGCTAATTTTTTTTAGAACTGTATACATTTACAGAGATAACGGACCACAGGTAGCAAGGAGCACATCTCTTGTATTGTCAACAATTTTCTTCCTGGTCTCTTGGAGCTTGGATTTCAGACCCCTTGTGTTCAGCAGGCTCTTGAATTTGTTATGGTGCTTTTTGTATCTGGAATTGCGTTTTCAGTATCTTGACAGATGGTGTTCAAATACTTAGGAGTTTTACACCCACAGCTCCTCTGGTGCCAGTTGGTCATGTCTTCTGAGGAGCATTTTTCTTTTCTAATTACACCATACTGCAGGTTTTTTTCTTCTCCTCCAGCAGTAAGAGATTTTGCAGTTTCTGGTATCTTACTACAATCCCACAGTTTGGAGAGTGGAAAGCACCGACCTTCAAAATTGTTGCCACTGCCCGATCTCCCCTTTGGTTTTCACTAATGTTAATTAATATTTAATTAAAATTTTGCAACCTGTGGTACATCTTCAAGTGGTTCGCAGTTGCAGTGAAGGAGAAGAGATTAGAGGTACTGTAACTGTTTTGTGGACAAAGTCTCAGTTGTATAGGTTGCCCACTGAATAAATAAGCCAACCAATTTAATCTGTCATTGAATGTTTAAATGGGGGTGGGTGGGAAGAAGACCTTATATTGGAATATGAAGAATACAGAAATGAGGACATAGTTGTTATAAAGGTTAATGGGAGCCAGATAATGTCACTGTCATATTAAGGAGATTTCATATTAAAAAAAAAAAAAAAAAAAATTCCTTTGCTTTGGCACTCTAGCAGCAGCCTCTTGTTTGAGTCACCAAATGCACCTACCAGAAGTCTCTTTCTGTACCTGTTGAAAGCCTGAAGCAGTAATTTGGCAAGGGGATAAAATAATCCCCATGCTGCACTATACTCTGATTTAGAAAAGTAAGAGCAGAAGCTGCAGAGCAATACCTGGATTTTTCTATTGCCCACCCATTCCCATTCCTCCCTGTCAGTGCCTTTAGTGTTTTGACTCACTGCAGTCAGGCATAGACGGCTACTGAGTCTGCAAAGCTATGGGTCACATTTGGAAAAACACTGGTGTTGTCAGGCGACAATGGTCAAATCCCACAAGAACCTGGGAGAGCATTTTGATTCTCAAGAAGTATCTCTTATCACTAGAGAAGTCACAGAGGATAATGTTTAGATACCATCCAAGTGTTTCAGAGGTCAGTTATCTTTCCAAATAACATCTGCATGCTTAAGTATAGGGTGAAGCAGCAGAGGAAATAAAATGTATGGAGACTGCAAGTGGAATAATGCTGTCATGAAGCAGGGCTGGAGGAGTAGCAGCCTGATGAGTGAGCTTGCTGGTTGCACTTAGGTAGGGTGTCAGTGAAGCATTCTCACACAGATGGCATGAGCTAGGTCCAAATGTCCTGAAACAATGTTGTTCAGCTGCCCTAAGCCTTTAGCTACAACATGTCCCATCTCAACACCAAGGGGTGTCTAGCCATCAGGACTGTCTTGGAGATGATGATGACTGCAGTCAAAGGCCAGCTGGTGCCTGTGTCTCTGTAAAGCCTATACCTGTCTCTTCCTCTGGTTCTTCAAGTTATGACCATAAAACTCAGATGCTAGGCTGTGGCAGCTGATGTTCCTGCAACAGAACTGTAGCCATTGGGGCATATGTAATGGCTGCCTGGGAACTCCGTTCTGCTAGTGAAGAACGTGCCCTTTGTTTTTAAATTAGCAGCCCAGTCATGTTTTCAAAGGAACATAAAAAAGCCTGTGCATGATGTGTCTTTTGTAGATTAAATGGTAAGCATTATTCATTGTAAAAGAACTGTTTTACAACAGGGAAAAAATTGAATTTAAATACCTGTTGTAGTCTTTTTCCCCCAACACCCTTCCAGTGTTTGCATTTTTATGCTATTGCAACTTTCTTCCTTTATCTTCATTTAAGCCATTTCCAAATAAGATTATGTTTTCTAGATGTGGAAGGTTAATGCTGTGCTATATTTACTTGGTTTTATTTACTCTGGGTTTAGAAAAAAAACCCCTTTTATAAAGGCAGTATATCCAAGGCTTTCTGTTCCATATTATGAAGTATGCTGCTATGTACAGTTTGTTCCATATTAAAAACTTAAATTAAAATTCTAAGTTGAGATTGCACAGACAGGGCCTTGGGAAAAATTACTGGATCTCTTGCTAACTACAGAACTTCTCTCCACAGCCCTGAACAATAGATCTGGGGCAGTCATAAAAGTATTGAGGTGGAGTTTAGTGTTATGGTCAATTGTCTTCTGTTACTTTCATGCTTGTGCTACTGTCTGGTTCTGGAATGGGTGTTCAATATTAGGGACTAGGGGAGAGAGAATAGCAATAATTACTTCGCAGCGGGGGGGTGGGATATGCATGCTTATTATGTACAGTTTTTCTCTGAAGTGCTGTTCCAGCCCTTCATCTATTATGAATGAAGCAGGAGAAACAAACATTTATTCTATTGTATGTTTTTTTGTGGGTTATTTAGAAATATACAATAATGTTAATCCTTTTCAAGTACGGGCATACTATGTGGCAGTTCTCCCATGTCAGTGTCACTGTCCAGAGCCAAAGAGAATCCATGAGCCCCAAGTTAGGGCGGTGACTGCCAGGGGCACAGGATGGCTTGTCGTCCATCCTTTCTGTCCCAGACCACATCTGTTGTTTTGGGTTCAGTTGTCCTTAAGAAGCAAGTCTGTTTTAGTCCATTAGCTGGGAATGATCAGGAGAGGCCTTCGCTGGCTGAAAAGGCATTTTGTTTAGACTTATGTGGGGAAGAAAAGAACAGTTTCCCACAGTCTCCCACAGCATCCTCCTGGAAAAGCTAGCAATCCACGGTTTGGACAGGTGCACCCTTTGCTGGGTTAAAAGGTGGTTGGATGTCCAGGCCCAGAGAGTGATGGTGAATGGTGCTGCACCCAGATGACATCTGGTGACCAGTGGTGTCCCCCAGGGATCAGTTCTAGGCCCAGTCCTATTCAATATATTTATTGAAGACCTGGATGTGGGGATTGAGTCCTCCCTTAGTAAGTTCGCAGATGACACTAAGTTGGGGGGGGAGTGTCAATCTGCTGGAGTGTAGGATGAAGCTGCAGAGGTATCTGGACAGCGTGGTCAATGGGCCAAGGCCAAAGGCATGAAATTCAACAAGACCAAGTGCACTTTGGCCACAATAACCCCAGGCAGCGCTACAGACTGGGGAACAGTGGCTGGAGAGCAGCCCGGCAGAGAGTGACCTGGGAGTACTGGTTGGCAACCAGTTGAACATGAGCCAGCAGTGTGCCCAGGTGGCTCAGAAGGCCAACGGCATCCTGGCTTGTATCAGGAATAGTGTGGCCAGCAGGAGTAGGGATGGAATTCTGTCCCTGTACTCAGCACTAGTGAGGCCTCACCTCAAGTACTGTGTCTAGTTCTGGGCCCCTCACTTCAAGGAAGATATTGAGGTGCTGGAGCAGGACCAGAGGAGAGCAACAAGGCTGGTGAAGTGACTAGAGGGAAAGTCTTATGAGGAGAGGTTGAGGGAGCTGGGGTTGTTTAGCCTGGAGGAGACTCGGGGCGGACCTTATCACTCTCTATAACCACCTGAAGGGAGGTTGTAGTTAGGTGGGGGGTGGGCTTTTCTCCCAGGCATCTAGCAACAAGACAAGAGGGCATGGCCTGAAGTTGTGCCAGGGGAGGTTTAGGTTGGATGTGAGAAAGCAGTTCCTCATGGAGGGGGTGATTAGACATCGGAATGGACTGCCCAGGGAAGTGGTGGAGGCACCATCCCTGGATGTGTTCAAGGAAAGCCTGGATGTGGCACTTAGTGCCATGGTCTAGCTGAAGTGGTGGTGTTAGGTCATAAGCTGGACCTGATGATCTTAAAGGTCTTTTCCAGCTTTGGTGATTCTGTGATTTGGAAATGTAACCTTTGACAGGGGTTCTGCAACCAGTTAGGAACACTGGAATTCAATATTTGGTTTTGGGCTCTTGTGGGTTTTTTTTGTAAATGCTTGTTGATTAAGCCCTGGGAGTAAAATATCTAAAACGGAAAGCATTTATTTAGGGCAACACTGCATGGGATCACTTTCCTCTTGTAACTGGGGACACATTCATTCTGCTGGTGCTGGCTATATATCTATTTTGCTCAAAGTATGCTTTTTATATCAATGTTTCTCATATTTGCCACTTCTGATAGATTGCATTTCCTTGCTTTAGTTCTCTTTTTTTGCTTTTCTGCAGATTGTCTCACAGTTATCTATGAAAAGAGCTAGATATCTTGAGAAGATAAGAGAACCTCTGACCTCTACAGCTTTGTCACTGTTGGAATCCAATAGATTCTTCACATCTTCCCAGTGGTGTGGACTTTGACGTGCCTTTTTAGTGCATGCAGCCTTCAACCTGTGCTTCTTTGAGGTAAGAAGTCTTAAAGGGTGACCAACAGATATCTTGGTTGTGGATATCCAAGTGTGAGAAAATTGGTGCCAATGCACTTTGCTCTTCTTGTTCTTAAACACTGAAATACCTTATTCCAAGTCAGGGGTTTAGATTTTTTTTTTTTTCTTGATGATTGCATCATTAAAAGACAATCTGAAGATCTTCCTAGATTCTTTCTGTGATTTTTTTGTGAAACATAAAACTGAAAAGGATTTCACACTTACTTATTTTTTCTTCATCACTGAGGATGCTAGTTTTCCTGTTCAGTCAGAGCTCATTCCTCTTAAGATCCTGGCAGTGACTTCCTTTTAAAGATGCTTTTTCTGCTAGAGAACTCGACCCTGATTTACACTAAATTCTACTGCTTCCTTTTGGAAAGAAGCTTAGTGACTTCAGAGCCATAGGATACATGTTATACTAAGCAGCTGGGAGTTAGTTGCACTTGTTCTTGGTAGGCGTGGTGAATAATTTATATTGATGCCAAGAGGTGGGACTTCTGTGTGTCTCCTCCATTAACTCCCGCTGCTAGTGATTCAGTTACTTATCATTTTATGTTGACATTAGAGCCTCTGGAGTGCAGGAGCTTAAGTGAATGTATGTGAAGAAGGATTTGGAGATAATTAAAAGGAAGGAGAGGCAGAGGAATGAGACAGGAATGAGGAGGAGGAAATGGCAGTAGTGAAACTTCTCCCAGCTGGAGAACAATGCCCTCACTCGATCCTGCTGACTGTGCTGCTTGGGTACTCAGCCAACATCTGAAGGGAATAGAAGGGTTAAAAATCTCAGGTGTTACTACACAAATTCTGACCCAGGCTTCTGCTGAAGCAACCTGTACCTGGTTGCTAAGGTTCCACTGCAGTTTGGAAGTGGTCAATGATCCTAAGCTTCCAGCCAGGCTCACTGGACTTACAGCAAGAGCGATCTCTGGTCTCTGAGTTAGTTACGATACTTCATCTGTTGGCAGTGATTTGAATTCACAAGCATTTTTTGAAAAATTTGCAAATAAGTATTTCACTCTTCTATTATTGTTTGTTATTGATACCATCTGTAATTGGTATAGAATTGTCTCTTAGAACAAAAATACAGCCAGAAATGTAATAGCATATATTTAATGGCACAGACTAATAACTTCTAATATATCCAAGAGTGGGCATTACTTTAAGAAAGCATGGTCTTGTAGGTATTACAGATTTGAATTCCAGTCCTTGGACTAGCACAGGCATTGTTTGACTCTCTCTGTGCAACTAGTAAGGACCAGCCTTTCCAAAACAGGGGTTGAAATTAGTACTGTGACACAGATCAACAATGACTGACTGCACAGAAAATTGCTCCTGGTTGTGATACCCTGCAGGAGCTTGGTATCTCAGGAAAAGCCTGTGAAAAGACTTGCATAGACATCCTGCTATATACAAAATGTGACAATGGCTATGTTTGCATGATGGCTAAGACTTGTCCTAAACTTGAGAAGCCTTGAAATGCCTTCTGGCCTCACAGGACAACCCCTCAGTCTGCAAGTTGCACCCCGCTGCTTCCAATCTGCTTCGTTGTCAACACGAGACTGGAACTTGACACTGTAGAGCTGTACTCCACAGAGCACCCTGTGGGTGTAAAATGTAGCTAGGATGAAAGTCCAGAGCAATTTTCCTGATTCATGCTCTGTTTTCATGAAGATCGCTGAGGCAGAGAGGTGGTGCTGCTCTTTTTCCCCAAGGGCAAAAACACTGTTCTCCACTGCTGGCCAGGAGCCCAAGGTGAGCACAGGCAGTGAAAGAGAGTGATTGAATCTGTCTTTCAGAAAGTAAATTGGTAGAACAATTTTGGAATCTCTTTTTTTTTGTTTGGTCTGGTTTGTTTTTTGTGGGGTTTTTGTTGTGGTGTGGTTTTTTTTTTGTGGGGTGTTTTGTGTTGTTTTTCTTCTTTTTAAGGCGTCTTTAATCCAAAAATTACTCATATATATTTATGTATTTTGCCTTCTTTTGAAAGATAAGTCATTATAAGTAGTTCATTATGGAGCTGTGAGTAGTAAGGAGAGTGCATCATCAACACTAGAGCAGCCAGTACCTGCCACCTGATTGGACTTATACAACATAAAATGTAAGGCTTGGAAAAAAATCCATAGTGCTTTATTGAGTGTTCAGGTGGAAAAACTTAAAGGTATGCCCAAGTAGATGCAGTCAGTGTACTGATGTGTGTCTGCTATTTGTACTGGGAAGGAAAAGATAAACCTGAGTGAGGAGTCAGCATTTCAGCAAATCTCTTCACCTGTGAAATGTCATTGCTAAATATGCTTGCCAGTGCTCCCTTTGTAATCTTGCAAATACCAAATTGCATTATCAGAAGGGACTTTTTTTTACTGAAGGAGAGAAGTTCTGGAGATGGGGTTTTTTACTTCATAACTTTCTGATCTGCTCCTGGGAAAGGACAGTGGTACCAGGTATATCTTAGGACTTTTTTACTAGTTTTGTTTTTGGACTGGTTGGGTTTTTTCCCCTGCTGTTTTATTGCTTCCTACTTCTGTGCTCAACAGTTTTTGTCTCTGCTTTGCTCAAATCAAGCTTTGCAGGGAGAGGGTGTTTGTTCTTCATGCTTCTCTGTTTGAAGTAAACTCAAGGGGGTCTGACAGCTTTGGGTGCTCTTGCTGTCAAAGACAAAAAATTTCCAAATGGAGGTGTATGTTAATAACTTACTGAAGTGCCTGCAATGCTGGACAGGCTTGGGGGGGATTAGGAGTGAGGGTACCTTTCTCATGGTGCAAGACTGACTAGGAACCTCAGGTGTTGATCACTGGGTGAAATGTTCCTGTGGTTGTTAAGCTGGATCTCTGCCTAGGAGCTGGATCTCTAAATGCTAGATTGCTCCATCATTCCAGCTTGTCCAAGGCATCCAAAGAAGAGCTCATTTTTTTCCTCTAGATTCCTCACAGCTTGTCTGTGAGGTGTATTTTTTTCCTGATTCAGCAGTTGTGAAAATTTAGGTTAATTGTGCAACTGCCGTGCATTAACACCATTAAAATGAAAGTGGTGTCTGTCTAAGATCCATTCCAAGGAAATGTGCCATTAGCAGATGCTGTGTACAGTGCTTGCATGGATCCAGGTGCCTCTGGAATCACAATTTGCAATCTCAGTAAACCTCTGCCTACCAGTATAGCAATATGTCAAGCTCCAGGAGGTACGATGATTTTGTTATGAAAGAAGAAATCAGAAGAAGTGGAATTTTTCAACCGCTCCCCTGCCGCTCTAGTTGCTTAAAACACCTGTCTCTGTTTCCAGAGGACCTGGCATGTTATGCTTGTGAAACATCCAGGAAACAAGACTGCTTTCCCTCCACTTCTCTTGCTGCTGGCTGTTTTTGGTGGATGTGCTCTCATCTGTGTTAGGGCAAGAGCAGACTAGGTCCTTGCCTAAATGTATAAGGTAAGTGCTGGCTGCTAGTGTCTCCATTCCACGGTGCCATGTCAATTCAAATGGCAGCCTCTTATCAGCAGAGAGGTGGTGGGTTAGACATTAGGAAGAATTTCTTCACCATGAGGGTAGTAAGGTGCTGGAATACATTGCCCAGGGAGGTTGTGGATTCCCCCTCCCTGGGGGTGTTTAATACCAGATTGGATGAGGCCTTGTACATCTTGGTCCAGTGTGAAGTGATCTTTAAGGTCACTTCCAACCTTAACCATGCTATGATTCTATGGGTGCTTCTCCTAAAATGACATAGAATTATGTGTATCCATTCCCTTTGCAATGAAGACTGCTGAAGTGCTCTATTTACCAGTGACTTTTCATAGCAACCTTATGTGGGGTTACTTGTGATTTTGTACTCTGTTATCACTATGAAATCCATTATATCCATTTCACTTTAATGGACATAGATTGCTCTGGCAGTCGACCCTACACAGAATTATACCCTTTTTTAGTTCGGAAATCACTTGTATTATGGAGTGCAAAACTGCCTTGCACAGCCTTATCTACTGTATCTGAATAAAAGACCAGAGGCTGCTACTCTTCAAGATCTTCAGTTATTTTTGCTGTGCAGGAAAATGTCATTTTTGCGCTTAGCATATTTATCTACTGTTATTAATTTATGGGAAATTATTTTGCCTGATGCATTCTGTAGTTCTTTTGCATCTGAGAAGTTTCTTGGTATAGAGACTTCTTTACTACATGCACTTATTTTCATTTTTAAATGGATAGCTGATTTCATGGCAAATGCATTCCAGTCTGAACTAGAAAACTTCATAGTAGTACTTATAATAATACTTCCTAGATGGGTTTTTGTAGTTCGCTTCCAACCCCTTTCTTTCCTTCTACAAAATAACCTTATTGGACCCCCCTCTATTACTGTTTGGAAGCCAAAAAGCAAAGCAAGACCTCTCTTATTCTCACTGTGACAGCGTGTCTGTTTAACCCAGCTCTGAGAACTCATTAATCTACTGCAAGCAAATGCCTTTTTTTTTTTTTTTTCTGTTATTGATTTCTCTTTTTTCCTCCAGTAAATGTACTTATTCAGCCTGTTTGCTGTCACTTTAAAATGTCAGAGTTGCCATTTGGACAATACTACGCAGGAAAATTATGACAGGTCAAAAAACCCATGTGCTTTAAAGAAGCAGAGCTCTAGTATGGCTCAATATATCTCAGCATCTAATGCAATCAGGTACCAAGTTAGACAAGGAGATACATTCCACAGTAACAAAGATGAAATGGCTGAGCCAGATTGCTCTTGCTGCTCGGGTATGTAACATCCCACATGTTTGAATATTTTAATTTATTTATTTTTTATTCCATGGCCTGGCATGAATATTAGCTGTTGTCAGTAAAACAGAAGCACTCTGCAAGTTATTACTAAAAATGTCTAGTTCTACATTTTGGCTCTGGTAAACCCTTCTCCCCCCAGTATCAGAATAAATATATAATAGGTGAAGTCCTTACAAACAAGGTATGGTATTTATAACTGTTCTCTGAAAGTAGAGTGTGGAAATATGTAAGCTTACATACCAAGAAATAATAATAATTTGATATTCACTAATAATTTTCACTTATTTCTACCAGGGTCCAAACAGATTTAATTACATTATTAAAATTATAGTATACAATGGCACTGAAATTCCTGCTTTGTAGTTTGGGGGCAACCTTTGAATCTGTCACTAATTAACACATGAAGTCTGACCATGTACTCCATGGGACCCAAATTACACAGCTTGGATTTTTAGTATAGCACCAGGACTGGAATATTTCCTTTTTCCTTGAAATTGGGAGTTCATGTTGCTCTGTCCCTAGGGACCTCACCTTTGCAAACAGAGCTGAAATGTTGCAGACACCGGGTGGTGCTTTTAGCCCAGCAGTGAGGTGCTCCACAGGCAGCAGAAGGGCTTGAGAGAGCTGCAGAGGCAGATCCCTGCTCCTGGAGCAGAAAGCCTGGACAATTAATGCAGCTTGCCACCTCTTTTAAAAAATTTGCTTGGTGCCCTGGTGCTTAAGCCATTTCCTCCTGTCCTCCTCTCCCTATGAAGATGCACCTGGTCATTGTCATTGTTGGCAGAAGGAAATTAGAGCTCACTCTGATCCTCTAAGGGTGATCCTTCCAGTTCCTCCTGGAGTCCTGGGTGTGTTAACCTCTAGAGTTGTCACCTGCTTTGTCTTGCTGGTCTATTCCACACTGGCTTTCCAGACAACTGAATGTCAACTGATTTGTTGTAAAAGGCTTTTCACTTATTTGAGAATTTAAATTAGTTTGCACTATAAAGTGTGTTTCCAGTGGACTTTGCTCCTCCACTGTGCCCTGCTACCCAGAAAACACAGATCTGGCTTTGGCTGATGCAACATCTCTTGCAGGTAGTAAAATAATCAGTTATTCTAACACCTGCTTGTGGAAGAAAACAGTCCAGAAAACTTACATTCATCTAAAGAAGGAAGAAAAATTATTGAAACGCTTGGTGGACTTACAGCCTGAGCACAGCAACCTCCAGTTGCAAGTCTGTCACAAGTGCCAGTGCAATGCATGCTTTGGAGCAGAGATGGCTCATTGCTAGTGACAGCAAATTAGTATCGCAATGTTGTCAAGACTCCCTTTGCTGATACCATAGGCTGTAGATGCCTGACATGTGACAGCATTCACTTTAGTGATAGCATATGGCTGTTAGTTCTCTTTCAACTCTTATTTTGAAAGGACTTGCTATGCGGATTTAAGGCCATCAATCATGGTCTAATTTTTAGACACAGAAGTGAGCTACAAATGCAAAATATGTTTTTACTCCCAGTATGTGATGGAAAGTGTGTGGATTTGGGAGAGATGCACAAGGCTTTACTATTCAAGCCAAGGAATTTGAGTGACTCTGAAGTGTTGTTTGAGACTGCTAAACTAGGAGCATATTCTGGAGGAAACTGGTTTTCCAGAAGTTATCTGCTGAAATTTAGGCCCCTCAAAGGTGTTTGAAGTCAGGAGCTAGAGTTGCTTCCTCAAAAGTCTCAATTGTCTTCATTTTAATTTTGTTTCAGAATGGTCACATTTTCTTTCTGCTTCCAAGCTCTGAAACTCATTTGATGTGTGTTTCTTGAATTGGTTTGAAAGCGTTCTTGACCTCTTCAGCTCAGGTCTTGCTATCTCTGTTCCATGAGAAGAGGCAACTGCTTAGGCTCGGAGTTCAAAATTTATACTGACTGGTTAAGACTTCTGTATTTGGAGTGCAGAAGTGTTTCCCTCTCTGAATGATTTCTGGCACTCACTATGTGACTTGAGAACCAGTATCAAAATATGCTTTTGGAAAATACCTGACCATAAAAATGCATTTGTCATAAGTGTTCACACTTACTGCAGTAATTTAATGAAAATAAATATTAAAATTGTGACATGAAAGAATAAAAGGTGTGCTTCTAAACATGGACAGGTATCCCTGTACTTGTCAAGTTGCTTCAGAAGTCTTTTAGTGTCCTAAAACCTTTTATTTTTAACCTAAAACTACAGAGCGGATTGAGTGCTGTAGGAAATTAGTGTCCAGGCGGGGGGCAATTACATGTAGGAGTTGTTTCAAGAAGTAGGTGGATGTAACTCTCAGTGCCTGGAAAGAATATGAAGTCTGTAGGGTTTGTCTCTTTGGCTGGGTGCAGGCAGGTCAGCGTATGGCACCAAATAGTAAAGCACAGCTTAGGCTTCAAAGAGAGGACATGTTTGCTTGCTGCTTGCATGAAAATACTTTTTAACCTTTTATTAATGTTAAAAAAGGAAAAAAAAAATCTAAGTGTTAGAAAGCAAAAATTTGGGGGATGAGGTTGGAGAGAAAATCTATTTGACAGCTTTTTGAAGTCCTGATACTAGAGATAGCTACATCTAACCTTTGTTGGCAGAGGCTGACAAAAAGATCAAGTTGAAAAGCCTGTTGCTAAAATCTCATCTTGCTTTTCCAAGAGCAAAGCAAGAGAAACTGTTGAAAGAAGAGGGAGTAAAAGGGTAAGCCAAAGGCAGAAAGTGTAGCTTCTGTCTGGAGTGCAGGCTCTTTGCCAGGGCTGGAAGAGGGCCAGCCGGTGCTGCTGGAGCTCTTGCCAGTCTTCCCAAGACATAGCAGCAGCAGTGCTGGTCTGCCAGAGGCACTGCTCTGCGCTGTCTCCCTGGGAACAGGTTTCCCCAGCCAGAGTGAGAGGGGCAGCCTTGGCTTCTGTGAAGTTTGAAAGAGGGGAAATAGAGGAAGAAACAAGGAATGAAGCAAGGGAGAATTGCTGCCCTGGAGTGCTGGGGTGACTGCATGAGTACACATCTATGGCAAGTTCTGCTGGACATCTAGTGGCAGCTAGTGGTGGTGGTAGTGGGATGGTTTTGAGTCAGCCTCTGATCCATCTGTACTGGGACATTTTTAATTATTGTGATGAGAAGATGGTCATAGTACATCTTCGATTTCAGTGGGTAATGGAGTGGCAAGTGATGACTAAAAACTGCACCTCTCATTCCTTCTGATCTCCTGAGTGATTTGGCACAGCCCTTCACAGAATCACAGAATTGCCTAGATTGGAAAAGACTTCAAGATCGTCAAGTCCAACCATCAACCTAACACTGACAAGTCCTTAACTAAACCGTATCCCTAAGTCCTGTGTCTATATGACTCTTAAATACCTCCAGGGATGGTGACTCCACTACTGTCCTAGGCAGCCTGTTCAAACGTCTGATAATCCTTTCCGTGAAGAAATTATTTCTCTGAAGCTTTTCTTTCTGTTCCCCAGCAGACCCCCAAAAGACGTAATGGGCCCAGAAGCTGGTTTTGCTTAGCAATGAGGTCTAATATCTGATTCACAAATTATAGTATCTACATTTTAATTCTTTTGTATTTCATGTTTCAAGGGCTAAATTAATGTCATGTAGCAGTTTGTCTTTTGTCTGTGCTAATTTAATAATCTAGTTTTCTTTACATAACTTCTCCAGTGCTCATTTGTTGCAATTATCTGTGATGCCCCAAGAAATAACTTCTGTTTTCAGTGTTACAGTTGCTACACTTTATTTTTGCAGTGGTGGAATAGGTTTTCTTTAAACAGAACTGTTGATTCACCTCATTTATTCCTTGCTTCCATAAATTTCTCCCTGTTGCTTGTGGAGTTCAGTAACTTAATTTAGCTAGATGCTGTAATTCAGAAAGCAGATTGCTTTCTGGTGCTGGTCTTAATTCGGACTATTCCTTAAGATAAGGTTTTTCCATGGATAATTACCTTCACTGAAAAATGCCTTACTTGCAATCTGAATAATCTGGGTTAATTTGGCCTGTTCATTTTTTGTTGTATTTATCTCTTCTAGATGGAAAAAAAACCAACAGAATAAAAAAAAAACCAAGCCCCTAAATGTCTACTATCATCCTTGAGAGGCTGTTTTGAAGCTGGGGGCTAAGGGTTGTCACTAGCCTGAGAAGTAGGGATGAGACTGGAAGGCTGGAAGTTGTGTAACCAAGGCTTGTGCTTTATGCAGTGCTGCAGCCATAGTTCCTGATAAGGAAGCAGGTACTATGTGTCACCTACAATGCAAGGTCCTCCCACTTTTGCCTTTTATCTCTCCCTACCATAATTAGTTTTCCTGTCAAGATTGTAGTAGGCAGTAAACTACGCCTGACATGGTGCTTATGTAAATATCACCCTTTAACAGACTTTTTCTCATCATAAGCTTTGTAGGGACTTATTACTTATGGAAAATGGAAAGACTTGTTCTGGTCATTGATATCTTCATTTTTCACTACTTAAATTTTCTATGGGTGACCAATATTTTTCCGTGTGCTTGTGAGGAGATCTCTTGCTAGCAGCTGTGTCTTCTTTATCCTCCTAAATTTTCCTAATGACTTGTAAAAATCACGGTTAACTGCAGGCATTTGGTTAACTGAACTACATTGCTTTATTTCAACTAAGGGAAAGACCATTTCTATCATACTACTGATACTGCTGTTTTTGTTGGACTACATGCATATTGTCACTCTGCTCTGCTTTCATACGTGTCATTCTCATACTGGTCAAACATCTGTTCACATCCTGTTGGAGACAAAAGGTGCTTCCTCTCTTTTGCTAGGGACAGATGACTTTACTTTCTGAATTTAGGTTTAGATTTAAGCTCAGGTGAATTGCCTTGAGTATCTAAGTATCTAATTGCCTTGAGTATCTAGAAATCTAAAAGATTTCTAGAACAGATGGTTACAATCTCTGTAGGACCTGTAAAATCTGGGGCTGTTTTTTCCTGCAAGGGGAATGCAGCTTTCTGGAGAGTTCATCAGTGACTTCTAAGTGCTCACCTGCAGCTCTGCTTGTGAAGAAGCACAAAGTAAGGGGTGAGCTGGGAGCAAGGAGGGTATCAGCACCTGCACTGGCCAGGGTGTAGCCGTACAGGATCTGAGAAGGGTGGACAAAGAAGGAAGCTGGTAGCAGGGTTCAGCAGCCCCAGACAAGGCAAGGAGATGAACCATGCTGGGGTCCATTCAGGGCGTCAACAGCAGGAGATAGGGACAGAAGCAGTAAGAAGGGGAGGCAGAAATGCATGTACCACATGTGTGACTACAACATAGGTTCAAGGACTGTCCAGGAGGCAGAGCTGAAGGCAGGCAACAACACAGCTCAGGCAAGGAGCAGGCGTGCAGGCTAAGTCTATCCACAGCTTCTGTGCTGTGGGCAAAGGTTTGGCTGGGGATCCCAGGTGAGGTTGGTCAGGGTGATTGAGGGCCTGCTACTGCACTCAGGGTTTTGACACTGGTTACACTCTGTGTGCAAGGAAATGTATTCATTAGGTCAGTTATTTGTGATTGATTTTCTGATTGCGTTTAAGAGAAGATAACTATTTTAAAGGGAAGTAAATAGATACAGACCCTTTCTTGCTGCATAGGGCCCATGTAGGTTTTGCTGGGCAACTTTCAAGTACAACCTTACTCACATCCCATGGCGCAGCTGCTGACTTCAGCCACTGAACTCCTTGGTTGTCACCTTACCAGCAAGGTAAGTCATGGGACTAGATAGAAAAAGAGATTCAGCATAAGAAATGGTATTTCAAGCCAAGTGTATCTCTGAATCTAGGGATACAGGTAGAAGAGGAAACAATGTTTTTAGTCAGGTGAAAAAAGGAGGGATGAGGGTATATTCTGTGCAGATGTATTAATTTGGCTTGTAATTACAGTGTGGGTGACTTTTGTACTGCTTCTTACTCTTTGATTTATTGTTTGCAATTGCAAGCTGCAGTTACCAATTGTATGGTATTTTTGCATACATTGCCAACGGGGGTCACCCTTGTGGAATCTGAAACAGGTAATTTAGGTCATTCATATTCCAAAGAATAAGGAAGGAACAAAGACATTTTGGTTATTACTAGGACAACATAATCTCTCCTACAAATGATTACTGGTTTTCACCTACTTTTCCTGGGGCTTAAACTAATTGCTGTGTTAGCAGACTACAGGCAGACTTCAAAAGGCTAGTGCTTATGCAACTGGTTCTGGAGGAAAGGAATAACAAGAAAACTCAAGGGCAGTGAAAGGAAAGGAGGGAATTTTTGGATTGTATTGTCATGCACATGTGATGTAAGAGGTTCTGGTTGATTCTGAAACTAATGGCTGTTGCAGATTATTGCTAGCTTCCTTTTTTTGGTTTGTCAGACATTTTCAGCAAAGGATGAAGTGTTTGCCTAATCACTGCCAGACAGGCTTCTCTTTATTTTCAACTCCACAATAAAAATCTTCTGAGCATTAGTGACATTCTAGAATTTTACAGGGGCCTTGGCAATTTGTGAAGCAGGAAATATGCGCCAAGCTTTGCTGATGAATGGGTAATGTATGCTGTAAAAGTAGAGAGCAGAGAAAATGTGCAGCAGAAGCAGCAAAGATCCAAAGATGGCTGTATGGGATAAAATAAGCTATGCCATTGTGAAACTCTTAGCAGTGTGATTATGCTGGGGTTTTGAGATGCAAGGAATAAACATACACACACAAGGCACTGTTTCAGAGTCATACCCACACTTGACATGCAGCATAAATATTCCTCAAGAATCCAGCACTACCTCCATAGTAATGAAGACTTTGGATATCGTAGCACACCATCAACATGGATTGAGAGTTGTGCATGCTTTAAATTAGTCTCGGAAAGGGTAGAATACTGTGGTAACTTGAGAGTTATTTTGGATTCTTAGGTAAACACCATTTAGACTTGTGTAAACTTGTAAGAGTTACTTTGACTAAAGTACTATTTACGCAAGTTAATATGTGCTTTATTTTGGTGCATGCTGTATATGTATTTGATCAGTCTGCATACCCGTAGCTTAAACGGTACCTCTAATTCTTTCAGGACATCTAGACCACTGCATATAGTGTATTTCTAGTTTGATCTCTGACTCAGATTTAAGACAGACCGTGAATTGATTGATACTACTAATACGAGTAATTTTGAGTGACAGATGGCCTGACCTATTTCTCCCCTAAAGTCAGGATAGTAATACAGGGGAGGTTCCTTAAAAGTTTAATCCATTGGGCTAGGGCCTCTCTGCTGAACGAGGGACGTAAATACACCTGAGGTAATAGTTTCCTTCTTTTAAAATATTTCCTGGAACTATTGGTAATTTCAGGCCACGATTTAAAGAGAGCTTCTTAAGAACTTTATAGGATGGGTCAAAGAGAACTTTATAAGATAGGTGAGGAACATGTTCTGCCCCAGAGAACAAGTAGAAGTCAGTATGGGCATCACAGACTGAGAGGGACATTTTCGGATGTTAGAGTTGTAAGGCTGCAGAAAGTTTAAGCATGGAAAGGGAATAGGTAAGAATCACAGTTAAAATATAAGAAACCTGAAGAAAGAAAGAAACTATGCAAAATGTGGATAAGAGATGAAAGGAAGGATAATACTTATTAAGATGACTAAGCTTTCAAAGTGCCTACGCACAGCACAGCGGGCATCTATTTGGGAAAGTGCTGGTGATACTACTGCTCACACACACATTAAAAAGCCTGTGCTGCTGTTTCTGAGAGTTGCTGCTGTCTTGCTCTATTTTCCTGGTGGTGGCCCTTGAATTCCCCTGAGTCAGGAGGAGTCTATTATCCATGTCAGTATAAAACTTACTAGGGTCATCTATCTTGCAAGATAATCTTGACAAGCCACCCATGAATATAGCTTAGTAATTATTAAATTTAGGTCAGAAAGAGGTGGGAAATAATGCAGAAATTCACACTTAATTTTTTAGTTTTGGGGTTTTATGTGTATGCCAGTGAATTGGAGAATAAAGGACACCAGAATACTCCTTCACACTGTCCCACCCCTCACTATTTATTGCAGTAATCTATAGAAAAGGGCATTATTTTTTCTTCTAAATAGCTTTAGAAAGTTTTCGTTTTGCCCTTGTTTTGCATGGTAAATGCTTGGCAATTTTGGGTTGAACTAAATTGTTTTCATTTAGACCTGGTTCCTTGAGATTACAACTTCACCCAGCAACTGATTTCGGAGCTTGCTTGTTCTCGCCCCTCTCAGCAAGTCCAGTTTGCTTGGTTTTCTGTATATATTCCTTTTTTATTGGTTAAAATCATATCATATATTTAAGAGGTCATGGCAGTCTGGTGAGGTTCCTGCTGATTGGAAAAAAAAAGGAACATCGCCCTTATTTTTAAAAAGGGGAAAAAGGAAGACCCAGGGAACTACAGGCTGGTCGGTCTCACCTCTGTGCCTGGCAAGATCATGGAGCAGATCCTCCTGGAAAGTCTGCTAAGGCACATGGAAAAATAAAGAGGTGATTGGTGACAGCCAACATGGCTTCACTAAGGCCAAGTCATGCCTGACCAATCTGGTGGCCTTATACAGCAAGGCTACAGAGATGGTGGATGGTGGCAGAGCAACTGATGTCTTCTACCTGGATTTGTACAAGGCATTTGACGCTGTCCCACATGACATCCTGGTCTCCAAGCTGACAAGGCATGGATTTGACAGATGGACCACTTGATGGATGAGAAATTGGCTGGATGGCCGCACCCAGAGAGTTGTGGTCAATGGCTCAATGTTGAAATGGAGGCAGGTGACAAGTGGTGTCCCTCAGGGGTCAGTACTGGGACCAGTGCTGTTTAACATCTTTGTTGGAGACATGGACAGTGGGATTGAGTGTATCCTCAGCAAGTTTGCTGATGATACCACACTGTGTGGTGTGGTTGACACGATGGAGGGAAGGGATGCCATCCAGAGGGACCTTGACAGGCTGGAGAGGTGGACCGATGCCAACCTCATGAAGTTCAGCAAGGCCAAGTACAAGGTCCAGCACCTGGGTCATCACAACCCCAGGAACAAATACAGGCTGAGAGGAGAATGACTAGAGAGCGGCTTTGAGGAGAAGGACTTTGGAGTGGTACTAGATGAGAAGTTCAACATGAGCCACCAGTGTGCACTCACAGCCCAGAGAGCCAAACACATCCTGGGTTGCATCAAAATAAGTGTGGCCATCAGGGACAGGGAGGTGATTCTGCCCCTCTACTCTCCTCTGGTCAGACCCCACCTGGAATACTGTGTACAGTCCTGGTGCCCTCAGCACAAGAAAGATATGGACCTGTTGGAGAGGGTCCAGAGAAGGGCCACCAAGATGGTCAAAGGCCTGAAGCACCTCTGCTATGAAGACAGGCTAAGAGAATTGGGGCTGTTCAGCCTAGGGAAGAGAAGGCTCCGAGAAGACCTTATAGGGGCCTTCTAGTACTTGAAAGGGGCCTACAGGAAAGCTGGGGAGGGGCTTTTCATCAGAGGGTGGTGAGGAACTGGAAGGGGTTGCCCAGGGAAGTTGTTGATGCCCAATCCCTGGAGGTTTTTAAGGCCAGGTTGGATGAGGTTTTGTGCAACCTGGTCTATTGGTAGGGTTCCCTGCTCATTGCAGGAGGTTCGAAACTTGGTGATCTTTAACGTCCCTTCCAACCTTAATAATTCTGTGATTCTAAAATAATTTTGACCTCAAATGACCTCACGTTATGCCAGGGAAGGTTTAGATTGGATATTAGGAACAATTTTGAATGTTCTGTGCTGGGAGGTGCGCTTACTCATCTGCAGAGAGCTGAGATGCTGTCCTTCGGCCAGGGCTACACTGGGCTTGAAAATCTGTGTGGCCAAAAGAAGTCTTGGATTATGAACACAGCTGGCGATTTTCCCCAAACTTTGTGTTCAAGCCTTTTTCTTACTGTTCTAGTGCCCCTAAACCATCATGGTTTCAGGAAATTTAGTGGTTTGTCTTGGAACTTTTTAAAGAAGAAATTGTGATTATTTTGAAACTTAACAAAAATATATATGTATAGTTACTTCTTTAATGTCTGTTATGGGGGGAGACCCAAACTTGTTTTTCATGCTATATAATATTATATTCTTATATCATAGTGTGCACATGGCAGAGCTATAAAGTGGGTATTTGGCCATACAGCATCTTATAAATCAGATTATGGGAAACTGTCAGACCCCAAATGGAGCTAACTGCCTGCCTGTCACTTGTGAAATTTGTAGTTTAATTATAAGTTTTCTCTGACCCTAACCTCAGCTTCTAACTGCAGTTTTGCTTTTTCTTATGTCAGCTCTGATTAGTAACTCAGCTTGACATTTGTATAATACTGTCAATTAGCTTTTCTTGAAAGAAGTCAGGCAATAAATTGAGTTTCCTTAGTTGTAAAGAAATAGATTAACTTTAGCGTAGAAATTCTTAATTATAAGAATGTATGTATATTGCCCTTGGTATACCTCAGCCTTGGCTTCATTGTCTCTTTTGAAAGTTAAGTGAAACTATTGTGAATCAGATTTTAAAAACTTAGATATTTGAGGAAACTTGTGGGAGTGCTGTGCTCAGAAATATTATAGCTGTTTTAATGTTTTGGAATGCAGAATAATTAAAACATAATTCAGGTAATTTTCAAGGTCAGATAGTCCAAGTCATCAAAATATTTATTTATTTATTTATTTTTGTGGGGGGAGAAGGTAGAGAGAGGTGAGGAATAGGGGAGGGAAGCCATGTTGATGTGAATGATAGTGAGGGCATTTGCCAGAGATCTAAATGAAGGATTTAAATTTATCTAAAGGGACAAGCTCTTTTATTTTTACTATTTATACACAAACTGTGTTATAGATACAGAACAGAAAATCACTGCAGTATTTCCGATGGTGTGGAGTACACAGAATGATGTATTTAATTTCTGTGATTCTCCAGCAGTTTTCTTCTTCCTGTGTCCTAACACTGTGTTTCCTATCCACTGCCACTGGTGATTTTGCAGGACTTTGTCTGGGAGGCTGAGGGAGCCTTTGGATGAGGAGGAACAGTCAGGTGCACAGAATTCTAGATAAATGGATGAGGCAAGGGGGAAGTCTGGCTCAAGGTGGTTCTTACACAGGTGAGATACAGCTTTGGTCAAAGCGTGGGCAAGAGAAGGGAGGTGGCTTAAAGGGTCTAGATCAGAGGCAGGAGGTAGGGAGTGTCCAGAATAGAGGGATGAGGGCTCTCTCTGGGTCAAACAAGATGGATTTCGGAGCCTGAGCATCCAGGGTTTGGTTGGAAAGCACGTGGAGAGAAAGAACAGAACAGGTTTAACTTTATCTGTGTTTAGCTGGCCTTCAGGGTGTGGTGTTGAAAAGTTGTGAAACAGGTGGTTGTGGATGTGGCTTGGAGCAGTGGCAGAAGTGTAGATGATATTCAGGTTTTAGTTTAAGCTAGGTACTGAAGTGCCAAACTGAATGCCAGATGAACTTTAAAAGTGCTTAAATGCTATGTGTGGCCACCACATTTGCCACTCCCACAGAATAGCCTGAGGCTCCTGGGAAACCTTTCAAATCCAAGAGCTGTGAACTACATACTGAGAGCAAATTATAAGATGCAATTATTTGGGTTATTTTGCAGCATTTAAAGTATCTTAGTCAATACAGCCTGTGATATAGCTTCTCTGAGATAACCTCTTTGACATCCTTCTGCCAACACAGGAGGTCTCTGTCTTTTCAGACCAAACTAGCTGTTTCTAAAGGCACTGTATACAGAGGTACAGATTTCAAACAGCCTCACAGCTATGTGCACATCAATAGCCTTCCTCATGGCCTGCCAAATTGTCTGCTTCGGTGCCCATTGTTCTTCCTCCTGTGGCTGCTGCAGGTTGCTGGCAATGCAGCATATTCCTTGGGCATCCTCTTGCAGGAGGTATTAAGAGTCCAACTCCTCTAGCAGAGGCTTGTGACAGTGTTAAAGGAGATGTCCCAGCTGGATCAATATTTGGGTTGCTTTTTAGTCTGCATGTCACAGAAGAACAGGTAGATGAATGGTATGAATTTCTAAGGAATATTCACATACCATCTGCCAAGGATGTCACTTCTAAGGACAACATCTGCCTGAGTGTGATGCCTCCTGTTGTGAGAAGGCAGAAAGCCTTGAAGTGTGTGTGTGTGAGACGTGTGGTGGAGGGGGACCCTCCCGTTGAAACCACAGGATTTCAGGCTATAGCCACCTTGCTATCCAACAGCTCTCATATACCAGGGCACTGGGGGCAGCTGGACTGCAGTCTTATGTCCCAGGTTTTAATCAATGGTTAATGACTAAAGGATTAAGTGTGTTTATGTGTACAATCGCTTAATGTTTCTCTGTCCCACTGTCCTTAAATGAGGACTGCTGTGAGAACAGATTTGAAAAAATGGCAAATGCAAACTAGTTAGATATAAAAGTTAGGCAATTTGTTAAGGCGACAGATATAACAAGTTTAAGATAGCTGTTCATGCACTGACTACAATAGCACTATTAATAGATGTCAATATTGCTAGCAATAAGAATAAAAAAATATACAATACATAATACATCCAGGGATGCTTTCACCCCTACCCAAAAGTCAAAAGTCACAATATCTTACCCAAGGAGGAGTCCCTTCCTGGAGAAAAGAAGAGAGGATCAGGCCTGTCGACCCATTCCAGGGGAGGTGCTCTTCTTGCTCAGAACAAAGGATTAAACAACTAATTTAATACTTTTTGACAAGGTGGAACTTAGGTCATAACTACTGTATTGATTGGTTCTTAACAAACTAGTAATGTTTATTACTTAAGAAAAAGGTAAGGGAGACAGCCAGTGCCCATTTTGTGTGTAAATTCAAACTTTGTTAATGCCCAGAGCTCGCTTCACATGTAAATCACCAGATGAATCCATACAGGCTTAGATTCAGGCCTTTATCTCAAGACCTATGGCAACGGAACCTTCACAAATTATGCCCAGTCTGGCCATCTAGCCATAACGCACCTGGGTTTGAAGATAAGCAGACAAAAAGAGCGATGCATTCCTTCCTGTCAGCAAGTGGACTTATCTTCCCTACTGGATATAAATGTGTCTACTTGTCAGGTCCAAGGCTGAATAACCAGTTAAGCACTGCTCACCTTGCACTCCTCTGCAAGAAGGTTAAAACAAAGCACAATCCAAGTTCTGTTTTGCCATACCTACTTTAGAGATCTCTGAGGTGTGGGATGTGTGCCCAGGCTGGTGGGAGCCCCTGCTTATGAGATGCACATTTCAAGTGAATGAATGACATCTTCAGAGCAATGCAGAGCAGCTGGAGGTAGGGTTTTCTTTCACCTGGGAACCTTAGCTGCAGTTTGTAAGTAGGGAAGAAAAACAAATTTCTCCTAGGTCTGTGTCTGCTTTCACTGGTAGTTTGTAAGATATTAGACTTCATGTGGGGTGGAAAAAAGACCTTAAAGAAGTTTGTTATGCTGGGCTACAGTGCTTCAGCACATTTAGGTTGGCCTTCAAAAGTGTTGTGTGGTGTTTTTTGTTTTGTTTGTTGTTGTTTTTGTGGGATTTATTTGGTGGTTTTGTTTTGGTTTTGTTTTTTTTTTGGGGGGGGGTGTTTATGGTGGTTCTTGGTTTTGTTGGGTTTATTTGGTTGTTTTTGGGGTTTTGTTTGTGGCTGTTTTTTTGTTTGTTTAGTATGGGTTGTTTTTTCTTTTTACTGGTATCGCTGTTGGTGAAGCTACTTTGGGCTGTTTCTTGTCGCTCACTCAATCTGTTTTCTATGGAGGAGTTTCCTGAGCTGGGAGATAAGAAGCATGGGCTTGCTCAGAACGTGTTGAGTTCAGCAGGAAGCCTCATGTTTCGTTCAGTGTGTGTGAGCTGTTGAGCAAAGGCAAATGTATGGCAGAGTGCCTGATGAGCTACACCTGTCTACTGGTGTGAGCTCCTATGCTGGAGGAGATTTGCTCCAAAAATTAGCTACTCCTTGTGACTCTTTTCCCACTAAGAGCCCAGAGATGCAACTCCTCTACTCCCTCAGGAGTTATAAGGAGTGGCGACCACTTATAGCCTGTGGCAGACCAAAAAGTACTGTTCAGAATTGGGGGAAGAGGTGAGTAACAGGCAAGCAGGCAAGGGACAGGGAGATGTAGGATTTGCTTGCCTGCTCACCCTTGGTAGGATGCCACAGTGTGAAGTTTAGATTGAGTACAGAGATTTATATGGAAACCTACACCTTAGAAGCTGCCTGACAGATTGATTACCTTTAGTCCCTTATGTGGTTGTGTGTCATATTAAACCAATGGCATTTGGGCTGGAAAAGAGTCCAAAACATGCAACTACATTTATTTCTCTCTGCTTAGGAAATGTGAATCAATTTGAATTTGAAATTGGGGAAGACTCATCTGCATTTACCCTGACATGTGACATACAGTATTGCTTGAAATAGACTTAATAATAAATAAAATGTGTTTGGATAGGAGTTAGGCCACCATCTGGTTTGGTTTTTTTGGAGTCTGACACATATTTCAAGCAGAAAGTAGATGCTGTCCTTCAGGCCTGATGCCTTGGTTATATCTGTGTAGCAAGATGATCTTTGAACCTCTGGTCAGCTTGTGCTGAATTGCTCTCTCCTGACCTTCATCTGCCTTCAATTGAGCCTGGAAAAGCTATTAGGGTAGAAATTTCAACTGATGCCATGAACACTGTGCATTTGCAGTTAGGCTCACTGTGGGGAAAAAAGAGAAATGTCATCTGCTATAGGAAGTAGCAGTTTGCTGCTTTGGCTTCTTTCTGAAGCCAATGTGTGGGGCAGGGGTTAGGGTATTGAAGCTGATTTGGGTTTGGTTGCTGTGGGGAGTGATTGCTGTTGCTACAGTGCACCCACAGCATCCAAAGTCCTGAAGAAGAGCAGTGGAAGCATATTCTCTGGTGTATCTCAGCAGCACCTCATACCAGAGAGCAGTAAGGGCTGGCTGCTCTGCAGGGGAAAGTGACCTGGGAGCAGGCTGCAAAGCAAGCAGGGACAGACCTGGGGGTGGCCACCAGGCTCAGCCAAGAGTCCACATCACCAAGGAATTCACTAGTGATTAAGCAAGCCATGTTTGTGCTGGGAGGCCAGGGTCCAGATGAATGGGGTACCTGCTCGGGCACAGGGATGGCTGCAGTGCCGCTGCAGCACAGCTCAGGTGAGTATCAAGGGCAAGAGCCTCAACATTAGGGCAGTTTCCAAGCAAAAGAAGGAAAGTCGTAGTGTCATGGAATCATTAAGGTTGGAAAAGACCTTCAATACCACCAGGTGTTTTTTTTCTGTTTTATTTTTTTGAGACCTTCAGGGATGGTGCCTCTACCACCTCCCTGGGCAGCCTGTTCCAATGCTTCACTACTCTTTCTGTGAATAAATTTTTCCTAATATCCAATCTGAACCTCTCCTGGCTGAGGCATCTCTCAGCACTTTCTCCAACAGCTTTTACCACATAGCTGGCCTTGGGCAGCAAGATGAACCAGGACTGTCAGGCTGTGCAGCGCTTGCATCCATCCCAAAGGAATACATGCCTTTTAAATAGATCCTCGGTAGATTTATTTACTGTTTTCCTATCAGCCTACTTTCTTACAGTTAACTGATGCATGTAATAAAGGTAGCAGTAGTGCTTGTGAGGGTGATTTGATCCTGGCTTCCAGAATATTTCCTTACTGCTGCATATCAGCTCCACTCACTTCTCAAAAGGCAACAGTGTTCTGCTCTGTATGAAGTAGCAAAGGCTTATTTTTGAAAACAGGTAATCTTTTTTTCATAGAATGGTTTGGGGCCTGTTCCAAGAGCTCTATGTCCTTCCTGTGTTCAGGGCTCCAGAACTGGACATAGTACTCCAGGCGGGTTTCATGAGTGTGGAGTGGCAAGATCACCTCCCTTGACCTGCTGGCCATGCTCCTTTTACGGCAGCCCAGGATGAGGTTGGATTTTTGGGCTGTGAGTGTACATTGCTGACTCATGTTGAGCTTTTCATTGACCAGGTCCTTTTCCTCAAGGCTCTTCTCAATCCATTCTCTGCCCAACCTGTATTTGTGTTTGGGGTTGCCCCAACCCAGGTGCAGGACCTTGCACTTGGCCTTGTTGAACTTCATGAGGTTGGCATGGGCCCACCTCTCCAGCCTTTCAGGGTCCCTCTGCATGGCAACCCTTCCCTCCAGTGTGTCAACCACACCACACAGCTTGGTGTCGTCAGCAAACCTGCTGAGGGTGCACTCAATCCCACCGTCCATGTCTCCAACAAAGATGTTAAACAGCAATGGTCCCAGTACTGACCCCTGAGGAATGCGACTCATCACTGGTCTCCATCTGGCCATCAAGCTGTTGATTGCTACTTTTTGAGTGCAACCATCTAGCCAATTTCTTATCCACTGAGTGATCCATCCATCAAATCCATATCCTTCCAGTTTTGAGAGCAGGATGTCATGTGGGACAGTGTCAGACGTTTTACACAAGTAGATTACATCAGTTGCTCTTTCCTTGTCCACTGATGCTGTGACCCTATCATAAAAGGCAACCAAATTTGTCAGGCATGATTTGCCCTTGGTGAAGCCATGTTGGTTGCCACCAACCACCTCCACGTTTTCCATCTGCCTTAGCAGAGTCTTCAGGAGGATCTGCTCCATGATCTTGCTGTGCACAGAGGTGAGACTGACTGTTCTGTAGTTCCCTGGGTCTTCTTTCCTTGTCTTTTTGAAAATGGGGCTTATGCTTCCCCTTTTCCAGTCAGTGGGAACTGTATATATGTGAAAGAACGGAATAAAATTCAGCTTTGTCTTTGTTCACTTACACATTAAAACAGTCATATTTTTTGTCTGGTAAGAAAAAAAAAAAGTAAGCTACTTACAGACTGACCTAGAAGACTATAACTATTAGACAGTAATTAGTATTCCATTTACTTGTTTTATTCTTTTGGAGCACTCATATTATTTTACAGGGCAATCAGTTTTGGAGCAATTTCCTGACTCTAAAACTAATCATTGCATGTATAATTTCAAAGTACTTGTTGTTGGAAAAACAGCATCACTTGTTCAGCACCATATTTTTCTTTGCAAATCTTTTCCTTGGTCTTTACTAATGATTATTCTACTTGAAGCAGTTATTTAAATGTTGCTTTCCATTCCTAGCTGGCTGCAGCTTGTTCATTTAGAAATTTCTATAGGAATTCCACCAATCCTACAGTGTCTTTACTTTCACAAACTGCCCGACCTGTTATTCCCAGGTATAAATGGCTCGTTTTTTTCCAATTTTAGCGTGGATGAAATCAATGGGGAGAGTGTCTCAAAGAGGGGGTGGGGGTGGGAAATTAGGACTGCTGCTAGCAGAAAACAAGATTCCTCCTCTAAATTGCTAGAGAAATGAGAGAAAAGTGGAAAAAGCTTTCAACTTTTTCCCCCCTCTGATTTCCTTAAAATTGTTCTTTGTATGGAGTAGCCTCCTCAACAGACTACATTAAGAATTGGTACCTCCCTGTGAGGGACCAGCCCTCCAGACCTACTTTGGGAAACCCCATTGTAAACCCTGCTCATATGCATCCCAAAAGGCCTGCCTGGGAGGATGGAGACTGCGGTAATGGCCTGCATATGGCCTCGGGCCTGCATAGATGAGATAACGAAGACGATTGAGATAACGACAATGATCGAGGGGCAGAGGGGGCAGAGGTCCACTCCAGCTGATCACACATGTATGGCTCAATCACACGTACTCCTTGTGAAATCAAGATTCTAGGCTTATAAAGTAGGGGGCTGCAATAGTGGGCTGACTACTGACACCGACCCTCCCCTGTTGGCTGGACCAACGACACTGGATCCAGGACCGGTGACTTTCCTGTCCTCTTTATCTCTCTCTCTTTCACTCTCTTGTCGTGGTTTCCCCCACCCCCTTAATCTCACCTTTTGCTTTTCATCCCCTTTTCCTTACTTAATATATATATATGCAGGTGGTTTTGTTTAGGTTGTTCAATATTAACTCCTACTAGTGTCATAAATGTGTTATTGGTTATAAACAGACCTTATGTGTAGCTACACCTTAATCTGATCTAGGGGTATTGGATGGTTGAGCTTTTACTTGGACCGTAATATATTTACTCTCTCTGGGAAAAGACCAGGTCTGAGAGAAGGATTTTGGGCCCAGCCGCACCTGGGCTCCTCTCTGAAGGAAGTCTAGAAAGCAAGGGGGTTCAGTCCTAATCGTCCTGGGCTGCCCAGTCTGAGTTGTGACACGTACAGGACTGGATTCAGCCGCACCTGGGCTCCTCTATTGCAGCAGGAGTTTAGAAAGCAAGGGGGTCCAGTTCTAACCTTCCTGGGTTATTAAATCTGGGCTGTGTCACTCCCGTGCTCTGCATTTTTCACAGTAAACATATGAGATGAATGTCGCTTAATATCCTTTTAGGAGCTGCTAAATTAAATGCTAAATTTGTAGCTTTATTTTCACTTTTGTCTGTTAAGATGAAGAGAAGCCTGTGAACACTTTCTAACACCCTGACAGTGCTGACTAGTGCCCAGGTAGCTCTGCTTATTTGGTTAGAAAACAACAATGACAAGATATCAAGATTTCAGGAGATGCTGACTGTGAGGCTTCCTTGGTGTACCTTTTTATTTTAAGATAGTGTTATATGAGCAGAGATCTACTTTCTAGGAATCTCAGTTTTTGCAGAGCTTTCACTGTTCCTATATAGCTTTCTCATTACCTCAATCATGCTTTCTCAACTAGATTGTTGTGTGTGTAACTTCCCGCCAACCCTGGTAAGGTGCAAATAGCAGAATGATTATGAGAGGTCTGCAGACCAAAACAATGTATTTTTGCCTCCATCAAATAAAAGCTGTAGAAGGGGGTGACCTGAAATTACTCTCAACCTTTATTTTTTTTTTTTAAAGTCACTTGCTTCCATGTCTTAAACAGAAGTTTCTTTGCAAATTTTAAAATTCTGGGGGGAGGAAAAAAGAAAGTTTAAGAGTTTTTTCTTTCAGGAAGAAACTTTCATTGGATGTCATTACCTGATTATGTGGGAAACGTTGGTGAGGCAGTATCTGTGATTAAGATACCAATTCTTACATGACAGTATTGATTCCTTTCCTGTCCCCCCCTTGCCTGCCTTTCTCTTTCCCTTTTCTAGAAGGAACTAGAGTGTTTACAGAGCTGGGGAGTGAACCTTCAAGAGCTCCAGTTCACCAGTTTCCTCAGGGTGCAGGTCTACAGATGCTAAGCTTAGCTGAAGCTAAGAAGTGAGGTGCTGATCTTAAAAATGAGCTACCACTCTCAGGAGATTTGTGGTAAAGCATTAATTTATTCTTGTGATGATGGTGGAAGAACTTCTGCTCAGGGAGAGACAGCAGCTATGGGAGCTGTCCAGAAAAAAGTGACAGCAAAAAAAACCCACCCCAAATACCAATTAAACAAAAACTTCCAGAGTAATAAACATTGCAGTTCTGGCTCGTTTAAATTAAATATTATTTTTATTAAAAAGTATGTTTTCTTAACAGATGCTAGTCCATGGAAATGTCTTAGTTGTCTCAAAGTGGAGCTTGATTCTCTGTTTCTACTAGTTGCTTTTGGGCAAATGTTTTTCAAGTCATATCTGAGTTCAACCTCTAAAATGTGTTTTCCAGAGATAAGAAGAGAATCGAAGCAGGATTTGGAGGATGTGGGTTGGAATAGGAGTTGACTGAGAGTTTGAGATAGGGTTTAAGGGCAGCTTTGCATGCCCTTCATGCCAACTCCTTACGTATCTGGTGAGTTAGAGTTGCGCTACAGTGATCTGTTTCAACAAACTTGAATTGGGTTGGAATTACGTGAGTGCTGTACCCTTATACCTTGGAAATGCCATCCTACTGCATGAAGTAACAACCTCTTCCCCTCTGCACCATGGAATTATCTAAATAGCAGCTTTATTTCACTGCCCTCGCATGCAACCTCCCCAGCAGGGCTAGGATCAACCAGTTGTGTGTGATGATGTTCCCAGACAAAAAGTTAGTAGGCAAGAAGGTGTTGGCAGAGATTAAACTCTCTGCATGCCAATAGCTTGCCTGGGCAAGGGGGAAGATGGAAGAGAGAACATCACTCACTGAGCTCCGCTCTGGGGAGATGTGACATCAGGGCTGGCAGCAGTTGTTCAAGATGAACTTTAATATCCAGTATTACTAAACAAGACTAATCCACTCTTTGCCTGCTTGTGTTATATGTCTACTATGACATTTAGTGGGCTTTTTAGTTTTTACTTCAATTTTGGATGTTAGAGGTTTGGCACTATAAAGGATGCAACTGGTCAGTTACCTGTTTGCAGCTATTGCTCTTTTTAAAATGCTGACCTGCTATGTAGTAACATACCCTCTCAGCACGCAGCATCTTATGTGGCTTGTTCAGGATTCTTGGCAGGTCCATCAGGCCTGAGGTAGACCAAGTTATTCCATATTCAGCTCTAGCTTCATTTTAAGATGTGCTACCTGTTTTTCTCAGACTGAGATAGTTAAAATTACTCTATACTGTGATACTGTATCTGTTTGATAAATCCCATCTTAAACTATCTTTTTTTAAAAGCCACTTTGCTCTCTGGTGCTGAAACCTAAATGGAGAGTGAAAATTAGGCAATTTTTAAAATTTCTGTTCCAGATGTCCTCCGGCTAGCAAAGGCTGTGTGTAAAGCACATGTGCCTCATGTGCCACCTGAGGCAGGGGCATTCAGGTGGGTTAAAAAATGCATCCTTTGGCCTTGTCAGTCTGTCATGTCTGAAAGATTGATAGCATATAGTGATGAATATGACATTTATATGATGAATATGACATTTATATGTAGTCTTCTTTGAATATAAAGCATGGAAGCAACTCCTGAAATAAAACAGAAGTGTGGGAGAAGGAAGACTGGAGAGTCAAGTCTTGGCTCAGAAGAAGTTAATTTGTTTTCAAAAGAGCCAAATGTAAATAAAGGCAGACAGCTAATGAAACAAAAAATGGACATTTAATCCAGTTCTCTTGTAGATGTTGTGGTAAAATTCTAATTGATGTCCATAAGATGAAGGTAAATCTGCTTAGACCAGCACAGAGGCCTTGTAATGCTTTGATTAACTTCGGTGTTACATTACTTAAATCAAAACTTTAGTTTGTGGCTCAGGGAACTAAAAACTTGATTAATCAACTTATCCCTAGATAGTGAAGAGTTACATATTTCTCTCTGATCAGTTTTCCACTAGACAATAAAAGTAGTGGTAGCTTCTGCACCCTTTTTCAACTTGGAGTAGTAGTTTACATAAAATATACAGATTATTAGAGGGATAAGGCACTAAGAAGAAATCGCCCCATGTAAACAAAGAGTTGCTGAGTAACTTAGAGACACACAGATAAGACCCAAAATAACACTGGCAACCTTCTGGTTATGCATTCTAACTTTCCCATAAAAATATGTTCTTTTTTAAATCTCACTAGAGTTTGCAGGTGCATTGGCATTTTCTGGAGATAATCCCATGTAAGTATTCAGGAGGAAATTGTTGGTGAATGTAAAATGTCCTATGCTTCTCAAAACTCTTCTCAAAATCTGCTATGTCTGACTTGTCTTTTTATCTTCACAGCTGGATTCAAGCCCTGAGCTTCATCAAGGCTCAATGATTTCCACAGTTTAAAGATTTAGGGGTTTAGCTTGAGCTGTTTATTGTTTGGTTTTTTTTGTTTGTACACTCTTCAGAAAAAATTTATCTTGGATAAGAGTGCAGCTAAGAGGCAGATAATCGTGTGAAAAAACCCTGTCTTGGAGCTTGAATGTTGTCTCTCCTTGAAAATCAAGAATGGTTTACTCATAATGCTTTCTAGAAGCATTAGGGAAAGCTTTTCCTAATTTTTCTTTCTTTCAGGACCACAACTACCTCCGTTTTTCTTTCTACAAACTCTCCCCTATTTGCATTCTAGGAACTGTGTGAAGGTTTTGCTAGGCCTGTGAGGGACCAGCCCTCAGGACATATACTTGCTGGAACTGGTGTCAAAACCCCATTGTAACCTCTAAACAAAATCTTGTTTGCATCCCAAAAGGCCTGCCTGAGATGATGGAGACTGCACTGATGGCTGCATAGGGCCTTCAGCCTGCACATACAGTGATTGAAATAAAGACGGAGGTGCAGAGGGGACAAAGCTCCACTCCAGCTGCTCAGGCTTATGACTCAAACACACTTGCTCATCCCTGTGAAACAAGGAAACTAGGCCTATAAAACAGGGGGCTGAAATGGTGGGTTTGGGAAGCCTGACTGACACCAACTCTCCCCTGTTTGCTGGCCCAACACTGGATCCAGGACTGCTGATTTTCTATTATCTATCTCTCTAAACTTTTCTTCTCCTACTCTCTCTCTTCCTTCCTAACATCATTAAGTAATGCAAGGCCTAACCATGATTTTTTCTCAGGCTGTGCAGCTTAAACATATATATACTGTACTCTTCTGATCTAATTGTCAGCCTTTATGATCGAGCAGCCTAAGATACTAATTGAAGTATCCGTATTCCTTCTATAGCTTTAAATAAACCTAATATTCAAATACAGACCTTGAGTGTTGTTTCACCTCAATCTGATCAAGGGGTATAGGACAGTGACATTTTAATCACTCTCCCTGGAAAGGCCAGGTCTGAGAAAAAGGTTGGATCCAGCCACACCTGGGCTCCTCTCTGAGGAGGAGTTTAGAAAGCAAAGGGGTCCAATCTGAAGCTGCCTGGGTTGCCCTACTCAGGCTGTGACAAAGACTCACCCTTTAATGCTTTCTAGGACTCCATCCAGGCTTTTTGTTTGTTTGTTTTTAGGACTCTTCTTGTTTTTTACTTCTAGGAATTTTTCACAGTTTGTAGGAACTTGTTATTTTTGCTTTCTAGGAATCCTTCCCTTTTGAATTTTAGCATTGCTCTTCAATGCTCCTTTTCTAGGACTTTTGTGACTTGTCTGTAAGAATGGCAGTCAGGTGAAATCCCTGCTGTCTGGAAGAAAGGACACATTATGACCAGTTTTAAAAAGGGTAGAAAGGTGGACTGTGGGAAGTACTGACCCATCAGCCTCACATCTGTACTTGGGAAGATTATGGACCAGATCCTCCCAGAAGACATGCTAAGGCACAAGGAGGTGATTCGGGACAGCCAGCATGGCTTTACTAGGGACAAATCCTGCCTGATCAACCTAGTGGCTTTCTACAATGGAGTGACTGCATCCCTGGACAAGGGAAGACCTATGGATGTCATCTGTCTGGACTTCTGCAAGGCCTTTGGTCGCCCACATCTTTCTTTCTAAGTTGGAGAGTTATGGGTTTGATGGATGGACTGCTTAGTGGATAAGGAATTGGCTGGATGGTTGCATCCAGAGAGTAGTGGTCAGTGGCTTAATGTCCAGATGGGAAACAGTGTCAAACTTCTGAAATTTAGACCAGATCAAACCTGGTTTAAATTCCACTTTATTCTTCCAGGTTTTTTGGGACTGTTCTATTAAAATATATCAAACAATGACTCAACTATATCCTTAAGCTTTGCTTTCTAATTATATGTATAAGGAAGTAGGAAAAGATGCCTAGCATACTTGATTTTGTATCTTCATATGTTGGGTGTGAAAGACTGTTTATATTTAAATACATGTTTAGAGCACAAGCATTAAAAAATAAGTAATGTTTTCTAACATTAAAATAGGTAGAACTGATTAATTCCAGTCTTGATATTCAAACCCATCTCTGAATAATCTAGAATTCAATTCTCCCCACTTCTTAAAACTGTGTTTATACCAAGATATGCCTAAATTAGGACTGAATGAATAAATAGCTATTACTATGGAAAAACATAACAGGCATACTTAATATTTATTTTTTAGTTTCATATGGTGTGGTTTTTTTTTTACTACATCAGATTTAATTGGTAGAATAAGGATAAAACAATTAAATAATTTTGTAAATGTTACACTGAAGACACCTATAGCAGTTCATCATATGCCAGAGGGATGGGATGCCATCCAGAGGGACCTGGACAAGCTGGAAAAGTGGGCCCAGGTGAACATCATGAAGTTCCAAAAGGCCAAGTGCAGGGTCCTGCACCTGGACCGGGGCAACCAGAGGTATCAATACAGGCTGGGGGAAGACATGCTAGAGAGCAGCCCTGTGGAAAAAGACCTGGTGGTACTAGTGGGTCAAAAGCTGGACATGAGCCACCAATGTGCAGTTGTAGCCCAGAAGGCCAACCACATCCTGGGCTGCATCAAAAGATGTGTGGCCAGCAGATCACGAGAGGTGATTCTGCCCCACTACTCTACCCTGGTCAGAGTACTCACCTGGAGTACTGCATCCAGCTCTGGAGCCCCCAACACAAGAAGGATGTGGCCACAAAGATGATCAAAGGGCTGGAGCACCTCTGCTATGACGACAGGCTAAGAGAATTGGGGCTGTTCAGCCTGAAGAAAAGAAGACTCCAGGGGGACCTTATAGTGACCTTCCAATAATGGATAGGGGCCTGTAAGAAGGCTGGGGAAGACCTGTTCACAAGCATTTGTAATGATAGGACAAGAAGTAATGCTTTTAAGCTAGAAAAGGGTAGATTTAGGTTGGACATTAGGGAAAAGTTCTTTAATATGATGGTGGTGGATCACTAGAATGGGTGGCCTAGAGAGGTGTTGGAGGCCCCATCCCTGGGGACATTCAAGGTCAGGCGTGATGGGACTCTGAATAATCTGGTCTAGTTGGACCAGATGACCTTTACAGATCCCTTCCGACCCAATACATTCTATGATTCTATGAATTGTTCACTTTTCCTAGGACTCTGCCATTTTAATTTCTGAAGACATTCAACCCTTGCTTTCTAGGAACTTTTCACAACTTCTGTCAAAAAACCTGTTTTATTTTCTAGAAATCAGCTCTTTTGTTTTCTAGATTTTGTTCCTTCACGCTTCCTAGGACTTTTCTGCATTTGATGGGAAAGTTCCTGAAAAGTTTCCAAAGAATCCACTATTTTTCTTCATAGGAATGACCCTTTTTCTGGTATATACCTTTCCAAGCAATCCCCTCTGTAGAGTCCCAAAATGAGTAATTGCCTCAAAACAGCCATCCTGACCAACTGGACATCATGCTCGCGTGGCATCCTCATTTGATGAATCACCTGGACCCTGTTCTTGTGAGGAGAGCCCTTCATTCAGTAACCACCCTGATAAAGTGAACACTCTCCTTATTTGATAAGGCCAGCAGGAGAAGCCCCATGAAGACACAGTGCCATCTTGTGATAGACTACTTTCCTGCTGAAGGATGGAAGCCTGAAATAAAGGTCATTTCTTGGTCAACCCAGATGAGGGGGGTCAAGTGATCACCTGGACCCCCATATCTCACTGTCTCATTTCCAGAACACTCTCAAATCCAACACTAAGTCTGTGCAAAGCAGGCTGAACCTCACCAGGAGAAGCGGGTCTGGGTGCCATAAAGGAGGCAGATTCAAAATGGTCAGTGTACATGTCCAACATCCAAGGTCCACAACATCATGCTGAGATCATCTCTGGATCCAAGGGTGGTGATGTCTTTCCCATCCTCTCTTTCTTCATCTCTCTCTCCTTCTCTCTCTCTCTGTTTCTAACTTCATTCTCAGCATGTAAGGGTAAAAAAAATTCTAATTTTGCTGTACACACTTTGTGGGATATGACACCCTCCTTATGTTTTTCTATTAATCCCACTCTTTAATGCCTTCCACAAGTGCCCAATATTTTCCCCTTTAATGCTTTCTTGGATTTCCAGCATTTAATAGAAATTCCCTCCAAAAGCTTACCAGGTATTTCCCCTCAATGCTTCCTTGGATTTTCCCAAGTTTTCAGGGAATTCCTTAATGCTTTCTAGGGTTCTCTCCCTGGTGCTTTCTTAGAATCCCCAACATTTTGTAACATTCTTCACACACACACTCTAGGAACCTATCAAGCTCAAAGTACATGTGCGCGTATGCTTTCTAGGAAATGTCTACATTTTTCATCTTCTTCTTAATACGACTTAGGCATCCCCTTGAAATGCTTCCTAAGAATTTTCTAGGGTTTTTTTTCCTTATGACTTCTTGGGAATATTCCACATTTTTTGGTAATTCCCTCTTTTGGATTATATAAATTGTCCATGGTTTTTAGGAATCCTTTGAAGTTTTCTGGGACTTGTCTCTGTTTTCTAGGAATTCTCCTTTCTGCTTTCTATGAATCATTTGCATTTTCATTTTTTTTTCTTCATATGAGAATTATTTTTATTTTTTTCTGAGAATCCCCTGTGAATACTTTCTGGAAATCCTCCCCTTTGCTTTCTAGGGATGTCCAGCATTTTCTAGGAACAACTGCCCACTTGAGTGCTTTGTAGAAATAATCTGTTTTCTAGGAGTCCTCATTTTCTCTCTGAATACTTTTTAGGAAATCTACCCCTCAAAATATTTACTTGGAAATCCCCCTGCCCCCAAGTTTTCTAGGTATTTCCAGTATTGCTAGGATTTCTCCACACCCAACACTTTTTAGGAATCCCATCCCCTCCCCTTGTCCTAGCCCTGAGGTTGCTTCTCAGATTCTTAAAAAAAATGCTTACTATGTTGTATTTAATTGGATCTGCCTGAAATATCATTCAGTGTTGTTTTTTTTCTCTTAGCTGAGAATAGCATCTTACCACTTTGTTTAAAAAATCATCTGCTTTCACGTAATGCACAAGGTATGACATATAGAAGTCTCCTTTTATGTGGCAAGTGCACAGTGGAGATAGGCTTAGCAGCATGTATTTGAATGCTAAAGTAGGCCAAAAGGTAATTCAAAGCTTTATAAAGCATGAATATTAGGAAGAGATAAAGATTTTTAAGCTTTTTAAAAGGTGGTATTTTCTCAAACTTTGAAGCTGAGCACAAAGTACCATTTTCTCTGCAGTGCCAAGTAATGCTTTACATATCTGGGGGGATTGTACTACATTAAGTAGTTTCTCACTAGCTGAGTTGATTTAGAGTTATTTTCAGAAGCATCATAACAGAAGTGTCTTCCTATGCTGTTGCTAATTAACAAAGTAGAAAATAAGCTCCAAGGTATGTTCATGCAGAGGTTCTTATCCAGGGACCCTGGCATCTTCTTAACTACATCTGTGCAGTCCATGAGAGGCAAGCAAATCTACTAGGCTGGAAGAAGTTCAGGACTTTGCATTTAATATAATGCCAAATCCATACGCTTTTCAAACCTGGACCTCTTAGTACAAAGCTGTAACAAGTTTGAATGTTTTCTCCCACATTTATTTGTCTTTTGTAGCTGCAGATATTTAATCACCAAATGACAATCAGAAAGGGCAAGGTAACTTTTGTTTGCTATTTACCTGATGAATTTTCTTGTTGTATTGACATGATGCGCTGACCACATTATTTGCTGAAGTTTTTGCTCATCCACCATTGTCAGCTAAGCATTCCCTTATAATTTTTCTCAGCTATTTGGTTATTTTAAAATTATTTAGGCTTGCGTTTCTTGAATCTTTCAGTTCACTGCTACCAAAAGAGATAAGGAAGTTTATTAATGTACATGTACAATGATGTCGAGGGGGAAGGTGGACAAAATAGATGGACAGTGTTTGTATAACTTATCTTTATTCATTAAGCCCTTGAGGATGATGGAAAAAGGCACCAGGAATTCATGCCGGCTGTCAACTCATCCAGCCATATTTAACTTTGTTTGTCCTGGTTGCCCCTACTAATGCACACACAAGGCTGTACGAAGCCTTGTACTATGCCTACCTTGCATTATTAATGCTTCCAGAAGGGATTACAATGGTACGCTGCTGGCTGAGGTGAGACAGGCACCGCTGCGTCTCTGCCGAGTGCTGCATTTGTAGTTGTGACATTGTGGTTCTGTAGGAGATATTAGCACTGCATAAGCACAGCTGGAGCAAAGCAGTGTCTAGTGTTTTCCAGTGCTTCTGATGGCTGCAATCCAGAAATACAGGCCTCTTTGAATTATGATATATTTAATTAGAGAGACAGTGACACATACTCAGAACAACAAATCCAACCACTGTTTTTCACAGTGTGATTATGCCATCTATTTTAGTATCTCTGACTCTTTCCTTTCTAAAACTGCAATAAAAAGGCTTGAAAGAGCTTTTGGAATTTCTTCAGTGATAGTTTTCTAATGCTTGTCAACACTGAGGAAAAAGTAGAAACACAAATAGGTGCGATGTATGAACTCCGAAATAGGATAATTCCTCATAATTATTTAAAGCCAATCTCGTGGATTTTTGAGCCACGATCTTTACTTATGTGGACCTCATAACATTATTAATAGATTTATCTTTGTATTTTTTTATTGTTGTTTGGTTTTGGTGTGTGCATTCAGACATCCTCAAAGCAAGGATGTTTTTACCTGCCTGGTGAGATCCGTTCTGCACCTGGTCTTGGCAAGCTGAACCATGGCAGAGTGCTGATTGTGTGTCTGTGCACACAGGGGTGCCCTCCTCACCCAAAGTTTCTGAGTGGAGTGTATGCTGGCTGAGGCTTATTTTCCCTCTTTCTGTTTTTCCTCTTTTATCTGCAGCATTTTTTGTTTTAATGTTAGGGAAGAGACAGCTGATCCTTTGGAAGCTTAAGTGTTGGATTCCTTATTTATTTATTTCTCTGCCAGCTATGTAATAATTTGGAATAGGTGATAGCATTTTGACATGATGCTTTGACATGATGTAATGTAGATAACGTGCACATGTACTGTGATTAAACTTGTGCGAGTGTATTATGCTTGATTTCATTTCACTAAAGGCAGATGAGGGAGGCAGTAGTATGAATCAGAATAATTCTTTCTAATTTAGGAGGAGTTTGGGACTGCCAAAAATGCTGCCTATCCAAGAGGAGCATTGCATCTCAACACAAAGTATGAGCATGTATATTCAATAGTCTGCTGCAAGATAAAACCCTAGTCCTGAAAGAGCACTAAGGGAAACCAAACAGATTACCTTACCGTCAGTACAGTATTGTCAACCTTGGTCTTTCCCAAATCACAGGACTAGCTTAAAAGTCAATACATTTGTGGTGTGTTGTTGGTTTTTTTCCCCTATAAGCTATCTTTAGCAAGTAGGTAGTTTTTAACCTTTCCTCCACAATGAGGTCTACAAATGTACCTTAAAAAAAAAAAAAAAGAAGAAAAAAAATTGAGATTTGCTAATAATCATCTGCTAAGGAACGCACAAAATATCATGAGGCTTGTGGTTGAAATTGGGGTAGATAGTGATGCTGTTATTATTAGCTTTGCATGTGTAATCCTTTGAGTTTAAAATATACTAGTATTTATAGGAAACCAATTGCTTGGGGTATCATGAATTTTAATTTAACCAGTGCACCTTCCCACTCTGTGGCTGATGCTGTCACTTTGTTAGCTATTGTGTTATGGAGGTAGGCTGGCAGGCACGGGCACAGGATTATTTCAAACCCATTTCTCTATACTGCTGCAGTATTAGGTATTCTAGGTACAAAAAGAAAATCTTTATCCTTAAAAAAAGCTTATCCTTATTTAATCCCCATCCATTACTAATGTTAAATGACTGAAGTCACATTTTAATTAAAAGTGGAAAAACAACAGGGTTGATATATGCTTAGATATATTATGTTCAGGTTACACTTCACCCAAATATCAGCATTTCATGCTGTATACTCAGAGGCTGCCATTCTTTACCAGATCAGCATGTCTTAATTAATAATTCCACCTAATGAGGTGGTTAATTCAGATGAGAAGTAAGTGATCAACCAGGTAAGTAACAGTTTTTAATTGCCATGAGATGTGTTTACAAGATTGCATGCATCAGAGGGCTATGACACGACAAGGAACTTTGAAGAAGTATGCTCAAAAAAACCCCAACTTTTGGTCTTCTCACAACATCTGATATTAAAACAAAACAAACTAAAACAACCAAAAACAACCAAACAAAAAACCCCAACAAAACACAACTGTCTTTCCATCAGGTACTAAAGAACATATGGCTGTTGGTCTTTTGTACTAAGCTTCCTGTAAAATGCATGAGATTTCTCACACTGCAGGAAAATGGCTCTGAAGAGCTTGCTGGGTATGATGCTAGTTTATATAGAATTGCTAACTACTATATATTAATGGCATAATTTGTCATTAGGTAATTAGTACAGTACACCCCTGTAGTGACAACCAGATGTTTGTCACATACCCACCAGCACACTTTTCCTGTAAGGTGGCAGGGAGGAGAGCAGTGAAACACTGCTGTGGAGGAAAACACCTATTTGGTATTAAACAATTATAAAAAAAACTGCTAGAAGAGTTTGTGCTTGTCTCCTGGTTCCAACTGAGTTCAGACTTCTTTCCTGTGCCAGATTCTGAGTGTAAATTAAGAACACAAGTACCATTGATTATAGGGAAAATGATAAAGTCTGAATCTGTTAATGGATCTGAGCCCTGCTTGCCAGCAGTGAAAAACTTTGTATCACACTGAATCAGGTCCTTCAGGTCTGGCCAGACAAAGAGCAATGAACAGCTCTAATGAGTGTAACTGCAATAATTAGATATCCTACTAAACAACTAATGGCCTCAAGGCAGGAGGAATGCACTAGGTGTCCCCTTAATGTCCCTTCCTGTCCACCAAGGTGATGGCCACATGCTTTACTTCTCCCTCTGTCTCCAGCAATTGTAAGTTGGCTTTGCAAGGCTGGGAGTAAAGCCTTTAGGGGATCTCACGGATCTCCTCTTACTGCTGTGACACTGTCACAGGTGTAAAAGATGGTTGCTGCAATTAGTATTCAAAATGTTTGTCTACAAGCTGAGTGACTCATTAATTACAGGTTATAAAATGCTACTTCACTTCTCCTGCCCCCCTCAATTTAATTTGCAGGCATTTAACTCAGCTTTCTCCTGATAATGCATGGATACAAACAATGAAAGCATACTCAGTAAAATAATTGTTTTAGATTTGCTAAGTTGCCTCATCCCTGAACTGGCCCCTCAGGAACACAGATGAAATATAAAACTAAGCTGGGGGATCAACTGTTGTGGACAGTTTCTGATAGATGAGGATTACAGAGAGGTTTTTAATGCAGCTAGAGATCAGGTTAGGAGAGCCAAATCTGAGATAGAATCAAATTTTGCCAGTGATGCAAAGAGCAGTAAGAAAAGCTTCTATAAGTATGTTGGGGTTAAAAGGACAACCAAGGAAAATATAGGCCCTCTCCTGAAGAAAACAGGAGACCTAGCTACACAGGATATTGAGAAGGCTGAGGCTCTCAGTGACTTCTTTGCATCAGTCTTCTCTGTCAAGTGTTCCAGCCTTGTCACCAAGGCCACAGCAGATGAAAGCAGGGACTGGGAGAACAAAGCACCCCCCACTGTAGGAGAAGAACAGGTTTGTAACCATCTAAAGAACCTGAAGGTGCAGAAGTCTGTGGGGCCTGATGGGGTCCATCCACAGATCCTGAGGGAGTTGGCAGATGCAGTTGCTAAGACTCTGTCCATCATTTGAGAAGTCACAGCACTCTGGTGAGGTTCCTGCTGATTGGAAAAAAGGTGACATAGCCCCTATTTTTAAAAAGGGGAAAAAGGAAGACCCAGGGAACTACAGGCCAGTCGGTCTCACCTCTGTGCCTGGCAAGATCACGGAACAGATCCTCCTGGAAAATCTGCTAAGTCACATGAAAAATATGGAGATGATTGGTGACAGCCAAAATGGCTTCACTAAGGGCAAGTCATGCCTGACCAACCCGGTGGCCTTCTACAACAAGGCTACAGAGATGGTGGATAATGGCAGAGCAACTGACGTCACCTACCTGCATTTGTGCAAAGCATTTCACACTATCCCATGTGTGGGAAACTGTTCTTTTCTTCCCCACATAAGTCTAAACAAAATGTCTTTTAAGCCAGTGAAGGCCTCTCCTGATTATCCCCAGCTAACGAACTAAACCAGACTTGCTTCTCAAGGACAACGGAACCCAAAACAACAGATGTGGTCCAGGACAGAAAGGATGGACGACAAGCCATCCTGTGCCCCTGGCAGTCACTGCCCTAACGTGGGGCTCATGGACGCTCATTGGCTCTGGGCAGTGACACTGAGGGGACAGGTAGGTCAGGGGGTATCAAAGGTGGCGAGGGCAGCAGGTGGGCCCTTCCCTCCTCCCTGAGGCCCGTTCGGACGCTTTCTGGGTGGGACACCCCCCTGCTGCGGACACTGGTGCTGGGACCCTGCCTGCCTGCCCCGGGTCCAGCCTGAGCCTCAGTGCCGAGCGTGCCGGGGTCCCGAGCCCTGGGGTCGGGGCCAGAGCCCCCTCCCCATGTTGCTGCCCTGGAGGGGAAACCAGCGGCCGCTGCACCCGCTGCCGAGAGGCTGCCCCTCCGACACCACGGACCTGCCGTCCTGCCTTCCGGCCACCGACCGACGCTGGACAAGTCGCCGGAGGGTAACATCACCTCACACACACACACACACACACAAAATCCTTTCCTCATACTTGCACAGACAGCGCGACCTCTTAAGGAGGACCGGCGTCGGGTTTCCTTCCCTCCTCCCCTCCTCCCTTTGGTCCTTAATCCTCTCCCTTAAAAGCACCTTTGCATTGCCTCCCTAAAGGACACTTGCTCACTACATACATATTGATATCCCTGGTAGCCATTCACACCTGCATTGTCCCTAAACATCATCCCTCGGTTTGTGTTAACCCTTAATAAACCTATTAGTTTGTGGAGTAAATCTTGGCTTCAGAGGCAATTTCTGAGCGTGATGGAGGGCGGGGGTGCTTTCTAGCTACCCCCCTGAAATACAGTCCCGTGGTGGCCATTCCTTCGTGAGACGCAGAGCCGCGTGTGACCCTCGGGCTCATTCACAAACCCCTCCACATTGAGAGGGGGAGTCGCAAAAGCATCTTGACAGCCAGTAGCCCCCCGGTACCGGCTTGCAACATCTGGTGTCAGAAGTGGGATAACGGGGGTCGTTAGAAGCCCCCCACGCTCTGAAATTGCTTAACTAGATAATAAATAAACAAACAAACAAATAAATAAATAAATAAAGTAAAAGAATATGGCTACCAAGGGGGATATAGGTGATGCAGATGCTGTAAGTGCTGGTGCAGAAAATGTAGAAAATGAAATTAGTGAGGAAAGCACTGAAGTTCAGGAGGCGCCATTTTCATCTCCCTCTAGTTTTGAGGAGGAATTGCAGAAATGTGCATTTGTGCGTCCCTTTTGGGAGCACCTTAAGAGGCGCGGGTACGCTATACAGAGGGAGCAGTACAAAGTGATTTATGATGCCTACATGGGGGGAGACCTCAGTAGACTTGCAAATTACATCATGACTTTGGAAGATGGTACTCCTCTGTCTAAAGAGCTTAAAAAGGAGATTAAGAAACACGGGCTTGATTTCATCAATGCCCAAAATTTCTTTGTCCTGGCCATGGTTGTGCAGCAAGCAAAGGAGGGATTACAGCAAAGAATTGAAGGGTTACAGGGAGAGAATAAAGAGTTGCAGCAAAAGATTGAATGGTTACAGCAAAAACCTGAAGAGTTGCAGCAAGAGATTGAATGGTTGCAGCGAGAGATTAAGGGGTTGCAGCGAGAGAATAGAAAGTTGCAGCAAAGAATTGAAGGGTTGCAGCGAGAAATTGAAGGGTTAAGAAAGCAGGGAAAAGAGAGAATTCGTGCCACCCTGTCTTACTTAGGTGATAAATGTGGGGAACTTGCTAATTGCGAGGATTCCTCAGGTTCTGGTAGTCAGGATACTGAGGTCTTGGATGACTTTAACACACTAAAGAAATGTAAGTCCGTAAACTCTGAGCAATCAGATAGGAAAAGTGTGAGTTTTCATTTCGGGACAGAAAAGCAGCACCCGATTTTGGAATCAAAGCCACAGCCACAAGAACAGCAAGCCCCCGCACAGCTGCAGCCCCCCCTCTCCAAGGAGCAGAAGGAGGGACTAAGGGCAGATTTTAGGATATTACACGAGGCAGTTAAGGACTTCATGACACATAATACTCAATGAATTAGCAATTTGGAGATAAATGTCCATAAAGTTTCCACAATTATGGACAATAGGATTAGTGAATTGGAAGAATATGTCCACCGACTTTCCACAAATAGGGACAAAGTCCCAACTAATTTACCTTCTCGCTATACCGGTTCTGAGGATGAGGAGGAGGAGAGAATAGAGCATAAACAACTGCGCCCGGTTATGAGAACAACTTTTTCTCTTGATGAAGATACTGGTAGGAAGAAAGATAAGGTAGTCAAGGAAGTATCTTATACACCATTAGAATTGGCACAAATTAGAAAACAACACAGCAGGCGCCCATCTGAGATGGAAGCTGAATATGTAATGAGAGTGTCCCTCACAGGAGGAGACGAGATCAGGTTAAGTCAACAAGAAGCTAGAGGGTTCTGGGGATCCGGAATCATTCTAACGACTGGAGATAGGGGACACCACTGGTCCCTAACCCAGTGAGCAGCTTTTTTTGTTGGCTTGACTGATCCCCTTAGCAGAGGAGAGCCGAGGACCCTGCGGGGGGGCTATTCTAACTTTTTGGACAATGTCCAAAAGGCTGCTGCAATTCAGATGATTTATGACCATGATTTAGTACCAGATCAAGAAAGTCCTATGAATCTTCGAGTGAAACCAGACAGAATGAAGCCCTTAATCAGGGGGCTCCCTCTGTCACTTAAAGAGGCAGCCATGAAAATCAAACTTAAAATTGAAAACGGAGATCTGCGAGGATTTACATGGTCTGATTTGGCCAAAGAATTGGTTAAATACGGCAAGGAATATGAGGATACATCTGATTCTGAAGATGTTCCCAAGCCTTCTGCAGCCAGACAAAAGACTCGACCCTCCTATGCTGATATGGCTGCCAGGTCATCCTGGGATCCTCCTAAGCAGTGGGAGAAATCACGGGGTGACTGGACAGTCATGGATAGATCTAAAAACAACAGAAAGCCAAACAGCACCCATAAAAGCCAGTACCCTGAAAACAAAAGCGCTTCATCTCGGGGTGATGACAAAGGGCCCTACGTTAAGCTTAAGGAGGAAGCCAGGCGTATAGGTGTCCCATCGAAGCTTTTGTCTCGAGATCTTTCTTACCAGCTTCTGAAAGACCTAGTAGAAAGTTGGGCTACACAGCCCAGCTCAAGGTCTAATTCAAGAGAGAGATCCAGGGAAAAACCCAACAAGTTGGGAAACTAAATAGCCCTCCTTCTGCCAAGAAAAAGAAATCAAAAAGAAAGACAAAGAGACGGGGGGGGGGAGAGAAAAACCAAAATTTTGACACAGGAAATGAAAATGATCAACAGGAAAATGACAAACAATCAGGCCCTAAAGCTTCCAACCCTCCAAAAGATTGGCAGAATGTACTACGATTAGTTCAAAACAAAAATGGGGACTTGGAGCTTACTTGTGCTGTTGGGCCAAGATGATATCCTGTAACATTTGTGGTGGACACAGGAGCACAGATTTCCATGCTAAAAGCTGACGTAGCTGAACAATGTGGTATTAAACCAGCTAAAAAGCCAATATATGTAAGTGGAGCATTTGGTAATTCTGCTTTACAAAAAACAGCTAAAGTCACTTTAAATCTACCAGGAGAGGAAGAACCGATTTGGACTGAAATGATTGTGGGTGACATTCCTTACAATTTGTTAGGAATGGATGTTCTCTTGGGCCAAGCGTGGAGAGATGAGAACGGTCGCTACTGGAATTTTGGCACACCCACACTGAAGCTGAGGTTGCTACAACGTGCTCCCCGTCTGCCACAAAGCAGGATCACAGATATTAAACAATATTCCATTCCTGTTGCTGCTAAGGAAGGCATCAAAGAAGTCATTTCTGATCTAAAACAAAAGGGCATTATTGTGCCGTGTCATTCACCATTTAACTCCCCAATTTGGCCTGTAAGAAAACCCAATGGTAAATGGGGAATGACAGTCGACTACAGGAAATTGAATGCCAATACAGATGCACTCACAGCTGCTGTACCTAACATTGCTGATCTGGTGTTAGAGATCCAGGAAGCAGCACACCCAGTGCTGGCCTCCCTGGACATAAAGGATATGTTCTTCCAAATCCCTATTGATCCTGAGGACCAGAAGTATTTTGCCTTCACTTGGGATGGGGTGCAGTACACTTTCACAAGGTTGCCCCAGGGATATAAACACTCACCCACACTAGCTCATCACGCGCTTGCGTGTGAACTGGAAAACATTCCAGAAATCAGAAATAATTCCAAGGTAAAAGTCTATCAATACATAGATGATGTGCTGGTAGGGGGCCAGAGTGAGGGGGAGGTAAAAGCAGTTTATGATGCTATCATCAAGCATCTAACCGATATGCAAATAGAAATCCCTGAAGAGAAAAAGCAACCTCCATCCCAAGAGGCAAAATTTCTGGGAATAAGATGGAAAGGGGGGACCTGGAATATTCCTTCCGATACTTTATCTTACTTAGGAGAGATAAAGGCACCCACCAATAAGAAAGAACTACAAGGAATACTAGGAACCTTGCAGTATTGGAGAAAGCATATCCCAGACCTATCCATCATAGCACGTCCTCTTTTTGATCTATTAAAGAAAAATTGTCACTGGGAATGGGATCAATCTCATGATGAGGCCCTTGAACTGTTATTATTGGAGGCGCAGACATACCAAACTCTGGGGTCCCTTCACCCGGAGGATCCAATAATACTAGAGTGGGGGTTTTCAGCCAGTGCCTTCTCATATCATTTTTGGCAACAGGGACCAACTGGGAGTACTCGACCAATTGGCTTTTACTCTCAGTCATTGAAAGATTCAGAAAAACGATATTCTATTCTGGAAAAGGGATTGCTAACAGTGTGTACAGCACTAAAAGAAATCAGCAAGATCATTAAAAAACAAAAAGTAATTCTTCGAGGTCCTTTCAAGGTAGTTAACCAAGTACTATCTGGAAAGGCCCCTCCAGAAGGAATATCCCAAATGGGTACAATCAGAAAATGGTATAGTCAAATTGAGTACTATTCTGGACTGTTCCAACTTGAAGAAGGCCCAGATAAACAATTGAAAATCCAGGAACAAATTCAATCTACAAATGAAAAGGATTTGATAATGAAAGTTCCCAGTCCTATCAAAGAAGCCCCAGAATATAGAAGTGAAATGGTTAATACTTGGTTCACAGATGCTTCATCCCGAAGAGAAGGGAAAACTTGGTTGTTCAAATCTGCTGCAGTTAAACCTGCCACAGGCGAACAAATCATAAACCAAGATAAGGGCAGTGCCCAGGTGGGAGAATTGGATGCTGTTCTTAATGTTTTCCTAAAAGAAAAAGCCTCCAAGGACACTGTGTACATTTACACAGATTCCTTTGTGGTTTTTAAAGGCTGTGTGGAATGGATTACTTTCTGGGAAAGTAACAATTGGGAAATTAACGGAGTGCCTGTCTGGCATAAAGAGAAGTGGCAACAAATTCTGAAAATTGCCAAAAAGAATCCTAATTTTCATGTAGGATGGGTACGTTCACACCAAGCTGCTCTAAAAGATGAAGCCAGTAAGTGGAATAACTATGTTGATGAGCTAGCTAGGATTGATGTGAAGGAAATCCAGTTAGCTATCACGGAAGGAGAAAATCAGGAATGGAAAAGATTGCTCGAATGGCTTCACTGTAAGAGGGGCCATTCAGGAATCCTTGATCTATACAAAGAGGCACAAGCTCGTGGGTGGCCTGTCACCCGTGAGAAGTGCAAAACAGTCATCTCCTCATGTGATCTTTGCAAAATTAGACTTGGGGAACATCCCCTAACAACTGACACTCTGCATATCAGGGAAGGAAAACCCTTGTGGTCCACATGGCAGGTGAACTACATCGGTCCCTTCCAAAGATCAGGAAACAAACAATATGTCATTGTGATTGTGGAAGTGGTGTCAGGATTGACCTGTGCCAAAGCTGTTTCTAAGGCAAATGGTGAAAACATGGTTTGCTTCTTAGAAAAGGTCTTTGGAATTCTACCTAAACCCACAAATATCCAATCTGACAAGGGAACTCACTTCACCTCACACTTTGTACAACAGTGGGCTAAGAGGGAAGGTATTCAAAGGACATTTCATGTCCCATACTACCCACAAGCCAATGGAATAGTGGAACGCACTAATGGGTTAATTAAAAGCCTTATTCGCCCACAGGACTCGAAATGGGATGAAAGGTTAAGGTATGCAGTCACTACTATAAACAATAGGTGGGGGGTGAACGGGTGCCCCCGCCTGAATGCCTTTTTCCCTGAATTACCCACTCAAGATCACAGAAAAAATAAAAGGTCTTTTAAGCAATCTAAAACCCCTCTCCATCCTGGACAAATTGTCTTGGCAAATTTGCCACACATTGGTAAGGTCAAGCTCACCTTACAAGCACCGGTGAATTCAAATACATGGGTTGCATCTGATTTAAATGACAAGCAACACAAAATCAGTACAAGATGGATAATTCATGTTGAGTAAATTGGTGTTTCAGTTTTGTATGTATGTTTGTATCTCTGTATATTTATGTCTAATGATGTTAATCAATATATTGCAAAGCATGACAGCTTAAAGAGCCAGAGACATCCTGGTGACAGTACCAGGCCTGATCAACCTGCTACTGGACTCCGGAGGAGTTACTTTGTGACCGCTGTGGGACTGATCACCCCATGGCCTAAACAAGGTGCTCTGTAACATTGTCTCCTTCTATACTTGCCTTTGAGTTGCTGTTTGCAATATATTATCTTGGATGGAAATAATTCAGAACATTATTACAAAACTCACTGAAGTGACAAGAACTTGATTTAAGTTTGGGAATTCCCTAAATAATCTATTTTTCTTTTTTTTTTTTTTTTTTTTTCAATAGAATTGAAAATTGAGTTTGTGTTATAATAACTGCAATTATTCTATTCCTAGTCTTGTACCCATGTGTAGCCAGCGTTATGTCCTTCCTGAATGAACTGTGCTCGAGCAAGACGACTTTACTCAAGATTCCCAGTGATCGAGTCTGATACTGCAGCTGGGATTCAAGGGTGAATGATAATATAAATGCTCTCTTCTGGTTCAATAATAACCATTGAACAATCTAATGACTGTCAAAAATAACAAGAGTCTGACATGTTGATAAGAATGTGGTTTAGACTAGATGATTGGTAAATTTAAGTATTTACAATGTTTTATTAATACTGTGTATAACTTATTTGTTAAAACTAGTAATAATTAGTGATCATAGAGCTTTTGAAGATATGTTAGATTGTTAGACATGTGATTGTATATACTTATACTATATGGGAATTGTTCCCTTGTTCATACATATATATATGCCAGCCAACACCCACGGAGGGTAAGGATCAAATGCGGAGGAGAAGGATTTGGGCAGGAATCCAGATGTAATATACATTTATGCACATAAAACTTAACTTTACACCTTGCTGCCTTAAAAGCCACGGGGTGAGATGTGGGAAACTGTTCTTTTCTTCCCCACATAAGTCTAAACAAAATGCCTTTTAAGCCAGCAAAGGCCTCTCCTGATTATCCCCAGCTAACAAACTAAAACAGACTTGCTTCTCAAGGACAACTGAACCCAAAACAACAGATGTGGTCTGGGACAGAAAGGATGGACGACAAGCCATCCTGTGCCCCTGGCAGTCACCGCCTTAAAGTGGGGCTCATGGACACTCATTGGCTCTGGACAGTGACACTGACTGGACCGGTGGGTCAGGGGGTATAAAAGGTGGCGAGTGCAGCAGGTGGGCCCTTCCCTCCTCCCTGAGCCCCCCAGTACCGGCTTGTGACACCATGTGACCTCCTGGTCTCCAAACTGACAAGACACCAATTTGACAGAAGGACCACTCAGTGGATAAGTGTGTGGCCGCACTCAGAGAGTTCTGGTCAATGGTTCAATGTCCAAGTGGAGACAAGTGTCGAGCTGTGTTCCTCAGGGGTCAGTATTGAGACCAGTGCTGTTTAACATCTTTGTTGGAGACATGGACAGTGGGATTGAGTGTATCCTCAGCAGGTCTGATGATGATACCAAGCTGTGTGGTGTGGCTGACATCCTAAAGGAAAGGGATGCCATCCAGAGGGGCCTTGCCAGGCTTGAGAGGTAAGCCAATGCCAACCTCATTAAGTCCAACAAGGTCAAGTGCAAGGTCCTGCATCTGGGCCAGCGCAACCCCAGGAACAAACACAGACTTGGGGGAGAATGGATAGAAAGCAGTCCTGAAGTCGAAGGATTGGGGATGGAAGCAGATGAGAAGCTTGACGTGAGCCACCAATGTGCAGTTGAAGCCCAGAAAGCGAACTGCATCCTGGCTGCATCAAAAGAAGTGTGGCCAGCAGGACCAGGGAGGTGATTCTGTCCCTCTGCTCTGCTCTGGTCAGACCCCACCTGGAGTACTGCATACAGCTCTGGAGCCCTGAGCACAGTAAAGAGATGGAGCTGTTGGAAGGGTCCGAAGAAGGGTCATGAAGATGATCAAAGTTCTGGAGCACCTCTGCTATGAAGACAAGCTGAGGGAATTGGGGCTGTTTGGTCTGGAGAAAATAAGGCTTTGGGGAGACCTTATAGTGGTGTGGGAAACAGTTCTGAACAGTTCCAACTCTCTCAGCCTCACCTGGTATGGAAGATGTTCCAGTCCTTTCCTCATCTTTGTGGCCCTTTGCTGGACTTGCTCCAGTAAGTGCATGACCTATTCTGGAGAGCCCAGAACTGGACTCAGCAGCCCAGGTGTGGTCTCACCAGCACTGGGGGGAGAGAAAGGACCACCTATCTTGACCTGCAGGCAACACTCCTCCTAAAGCAACCCAACATGCTGGTGGCTGCCTTTGCCACAAGGGAGCACTGCTGGCTCATGAGCAGCAAAACTTTTTGGACAAATTGCTTTTGTTACCGCTGCTGCTTTTGTCCAATTCTGTGTCTTTTTCTGGTCTGGATGTAATAATTAATTTTATTTGTTTGTAACTTCCCCATCTTTGATCCAATCATCCTCATATTTTATTTTATTTTTTTACTGTAAACTTTCTGCAGTCTTAGGGCCTCATTACTAAAGCCTAAGGCCTGACAGAACTTGACCAGAATCAAATGTAGATGTAGGAAAGGACTAGATGTAGCAGAACATGCAGGCAGGTAACTGCCACTGGGAGAATGAAAAACAGCAGTGTCAGAGTGATTTTATATTGTGCTAACTTGTTTTCATTCCTGTTAAGTTAATGAAAGTCTACATGATAAGATTAATTAGTACCTACCAAAGCAGTTTAAAAAAATGTGTGTGTGTGTGAGATGATTCTTGTCCTTGAATAGCGTCACTACTCAGACTTTGAACACTTGAGTTTTGTCCTCACAAAAAACTCATCTTACAATATGTGCATGCTGTCTGATGAGAAAAAATGCATACAGAGGTATTCCTGCACTAAACAAAATGTCTAGCCAGAGGTGAATTCTGAGATAAAATATTGCCTTGAAATAGTCTTTTCAGAGTCTTAAGTGAAAAAAAAGTTGTCTTTGTTTTAGGCAGGATGAAGCCAATTTTCACTGAATTTTTTTCCTTTAGTGAGCTCTCTTTTAACAAGCAGCAAGTTTTCCAGCTTGTGGACAGATAACGCTGGAATGTTTCTGTTTCTGCCAAGGTATCGAGGACGCTTTGTTCTGCTTTTTGAATATGTGGCCTCAGATATCAAGGGAGCAGAAGGGTCATATATGCAACCCTCCCATAGGGAGGAGTGGACAAGACGGACAACAAAATTGACCAAAATATTCAATTCCATATATTTGTGTACGCTTGGTATAAGGTCAGGTATCATGGAAGTCAAGCCCCTTCCTTTTTCTTCTTCCATTCTCTTCTGTTCATGGCCAGCATCTGGGGAGGACTCTGTCTATCCATCACCATTGATCCCTAGGCTTGTGCACTTCTGATCCTCATAACTCTCCCCTCAGCTCCTGTCTGCTCTGCCACTCTCTCCAGCAGCGTTCTGGGACATTTCAGAACTGCTCACAGCTCAGGAGATGCCGTAGGAGTTGCTGGGGGTGGCAATAGGGGTTTGCACATTCCTGAATACACTTGTATATATTTGTACATATTTTTTATTATTGTTGTTATTGTTACTAATATTATTGCTAGTGTTTAATTAAAGTTCTCTAGTTTAGTTTTCAATCTGGAAAGTCTCTCTTCTTTCCCTCATCTGTGTGGGAGGGGTAGAGGATTGAGAGCATTATTATCACTGGTTTAATTGTCGATCCTGAGTCAAACCATGACAAACGTACTCAAGTCAGCAAGCCTTTATTTATTGCACAACTCCGGTGTGTAATTGTGTTAGTTGTGAACAGGAAGTTTGTGCTGTTAAGTTTACAGATTCGGAGCCTCCATCCTGACAGGTCTGTGCTGCTGTGCATTTAGTAGATCTAACTCCTTAAGGTGAACACACATTTTTCTTTAATCTCCATCTTATCAGATAGATCAAAGTAAAACCAACCTTACGTAATCTTTCTTTACTGAAATTCAAAATGTAACTTCATTCACAGTACTTGCTATGATTCATCTAAGGTTGCCAGATGTATGTTAAAACAGTGTGTCCTAGAGAGTACTTAATTTAGCTTACAAAAGGGATACAGAAACTTGAATATACCTAAAAAACATCTCCTTGGTTCACTGCTTATCTGAAAAAAAAAAATGATGGAGTCAAATACTCTGTACTTGTTTACCTCAGAATCACAGAATCATTCAGGTTGGGAGGGTCAACAAGAGCAGGTTGCACAGGACTGTATCTGATTGAGTTTTGGGCAGCTCCACACATGGAGAATCTATAAGCTCTCCAGAAAACCTGCTCCTGTGTTTGATCATCCCTACAGTAAAAAAACCCAAATAATTCTTATGAGTTCTAAGAGGAGAGGGAATCAAAGAGACTTTCTTTTCTTCCTACTTACATAGCAGGTTTCTTGTGTTGACAGCATGTCTCGTTGATGTCATGTTTGCTTCTTTAAACAGGAAATGTTAAGGTAGATCTACTGACAGTTGCGGAAGTATGTAGTACAAAATGTATTACAAATTTTTTAAGTTGAAGAAGAGTGCTTGGAAAACTGTGTGAGAGGTGCTAGGTATTAATAGGGTTTTTTTCTCTGAATGGATGTTTAGAGCTAGATTTAGAGGAACCTGACCCTGATATCAGGACCAGTTGAACAGAGATAAGCAGACTGAAGATAAAGTGTTTATGTCCTTTAGCATAAACACATTCAATGTATCTGGCAATATTACCTGTAATTGTAACCTTCAAAGCAGGACAACAACAGCTTCTCAGAGAAGCTTTTCCAGTCTAATTTAGTCTATGTGCTAATCCCTCTCATTTATTAATCACAGAATCGTTATGGTTGGAAAAGACCTCTAAGATCACTGAGTCCAACTGTTCACCCAAGGGGAAGATAAAAACGAACCAAAATACACAACACAAAATCACAACCACACAACCCACAAAACCTACACCACCACTCAACGCATGAAAAACCCACACTGCCAACTAGAGCATGCCCTGAAGTGCCACATCTACACATTTCTTGAGTACCTCCAGGGATGGTGACTCTACCACCTCCCTGGGCAGCCTATTCCAATGTCTAACTACTCTTCCAGTAAAGAAATTCTTCCTAATATCTACTCTAAATGTCCCCTGGCATAACTTCAGGTCATTTGCTTTAGTCCTATTGGTATTCACTTGGGAGAAAAGGCCAATGCCTGCCTCAGTACAAACTCTTTTCAGGTAGTTGTAGAGAGTGATGAGGTCTCCCCTGAGACTCTTCTCCAAACTAAACAATCCCAAGTTCCCTCATCCTCTTCTCATAGGACTTGTTCTCTAGACCCTTCACCAGCTTGGTTGCTCTTCTCTGGACACGCTCCAACAACTCTATGTCCTTCTTGTAGTGAGGGGCCCAGAATAGTACTTTTAAAAAAGATCACTAAAACTATGCAACTTTTTCCCTGTGAGAAAAAACAGTTCCAACTGAGAAATTGTTAGGTTCTTTAAGAAATAAATCCATATTTTTTTATTATTATTTTGGATTTTATAGAACAAAGTATGGTTTATTTTCATGCCCTGTTTCCATTCATTGTATGTAAGTGCCATAAACTTCAAAAAAAAGCAGGAAATATAGCTCCCTTTCTTTTATTCAACTCATTTTGGACAACAAGGTTGAGCTGTTTTAGGCTTCTGAGAGAGGATGGAGATGTTCTGATGCATTGTAAATTTATCAGGGCAGATTTTATAAACTTGCACTGCGTCATGCCAGCTGAGCCTTGTTATTATTAAGGGCATCGCAGCAGGGATCTGCAGCAGCTGAAATCTGGACTCTTTGTCTTTTATGAAATAGATTGTCACATCCCTTGACAATGGCTATCAAAAGCTTATTCTTCAAAAAACAAAACATGGTATCATTTGTGTCAATGGCAACATATACTGCCTGCATTTCAAAATCCTCAGAAGTAACTTTAGTTACTCAAACTGAGCCCTGCTCTGTGGCAAATGCCCCAGCTGCTCCCTTACCAGTTCTGGTCACACCAGCAGGAGTGTTTCACCTCTGCCTAGCATACATCAGGAGGGTTGGGTGCAAGGAAGGGCTGGGTGCAGAGTTCTTCCATTTCATCAGTTTGATTGAGTCATGTGAAGGCATTTTCCAGTTCCCAGTGGGCAGGAAAATTTCTTCAAGCACAATAATTTTCTTAGGTGACATTAAGACTTCATTGATGTAGCTGGCATTATATTTTCAGAAAGTTACAGAAATCATAATCTAGAGAGAATGAAACACATAAGGCCAGGTTTAAACAGCAAGCTCTTCAGTCTGAAAATCTGGGCTGTGTCTTTCTCTGACAGTGTGAACAGCCAGCATAGGTCTCTATTTGCTGTACTGCAAATACATATGTCTCTTGTATATGATTGAATGGGAACCATGGTCTCTGAAGCCAGGATTACAGGCACTGAAATGCTTTTTATTTTGTCTAGATCAGCCTTTCCTATAATGTATTTTTTATGGGTTTCCTTCTGTTGGTTGGGCTGTATTTCATACATATATTTCATCCATTGCTGTACAGAAAAGGGGTAGAAGGGGAGCACTGCAATCCTTCAATCCTACTAGCAACCCTGAGCTAGGGAGTCATATTTCAGAGTTACTAAGAAGCAGGTTAGCTCCAGGTGGAGTCTAAAAGCCATTGGCTACCTGATGACTGCATGAAGTCCTTGCTATGAAACAGTAGAAAGTCATGTAGCATGTTTAACTTGATTAGTTCAGCCCCTTCCTACTTACCACAGTGGCAATTTTGTTGAATGCTGATAAAGAATATGGCTAGCTATTGTATTTACAGAGACACATCTTCTAAAAGGCTAATAAATGCATGACAAGGGTAATTCGGCCACTACTAATAAATTATATCAGGGTTACAGAGAAAAGTATTTAGGTCTAATATTTATATGCTGTTCAATACATGAAATTAAAAAATGTCACAAATGTGTGTGTAGCAGTCAATATGGAGAAGAAACATGAAGGTGAGGATATATGAAAGTCAAGTTTCTCTCTGCCATTAGTTATTGTCTAGTGGAGCCACTTCCAGAGTGCTTTTGAAGAAAAACCTTGGAAGGTAAGGGAGCAGCTGGGACATTTGCCACAGAGCAGGGCTCAGTTTGAGTAACTACAGTTTCTAAACATACAGCATAATTTTTTTTATTATTATTATTACCTTTTTTTTTTTTGTGATCATCCTTGGAAAATAATTTGTGTTACTTCTCATTGTGAGCTGCTAGATCACAGCAAGGAGTATTGATATATGGTGCAGAAAATGAAAAGCAGAGAACAAAGATGGTACTGGCAAGAAATGGATCAGAAGGGAACAGCACCTAATGAAGAGGAACATGGGAGATAGGAAGCTTTAGATCGTTTAAGGAATAATAGATGAGAAAGATAGTTCACTGCAGATAAATGTGGCATAATGATGACTTTGATTAATCCTTTTTACTCCAGACTGTGTGTTTTACAGAACAGGTCTTTTAAAAAAGGCAAAAAAACTAGGAGTCAAAAGGCACAGCTATGTGTGCTGTTAACGATAACGAGCAGGAGGAAGACAGATCTCTGCATGCAGGATGATACTGCTGGTGGTGAGCTTGATCCAGGGTACTCAGGAGTGGGGTAAAACAAAAAGGAAGAAAGAAGGCACAGGGAGTCAACCCAAAAGGTAAAATAAAATGTTTAGCTAAACTAAAAAAATCGAGAGCTTCACACAGCCTGCTGGTATATCTGGACTTTTGCTCTCAAGATAGCATGCAAAAATGTAGTGAATTGGTCCTTAAAGACTTTCCTTCAATTTCTCACTTGTAGTTGCATTTGGAAGCAGCGATAGTACCTGTATTTAGAAAGTGCATTTTGGCTATAATTATCTTATTTTATTGAGTGGGGAGAAAAATCCAAGAAAGTAGAGGAGGGATGGGTAACACTAACACCAGTGACTCAGGTTTCCCTTTGCTGATAGCAGGAGTGCAGAGACCCTGGCTGTACCTATCTTTGTAAGTCACTCCTGCTGACACAAGCCAAGACGAGTTAAAGCCAATTTTCCTCCAAAAGGAGAGCCTTTTCCTCCCTGCTAGTGTGCAGATACTGCACATCACAGCATACAGTGAGTGCTCCTATGCAGGTGGGACTGCCAGTGATTTTCCTTGCCAGACCATGGGGAATGTTTGGGAGCTGTATTCTAGCAGGGTGGCATTGATATATGGCAAAATCCTAACTTTTTGGTCTGTGTGTGTGCTGCTGTGAGGAAGATGCTTCCTGCAATATTCACTGTTTTTTTCCTGAGGCTTTCTCAGCACAGCAGATTTAGAGGTGCAGTGTAGAATTACTCACTTAGCTGTGGAGGTCAGCAAAACTTGTAAAGCTCCCAAACGGAGCATAATGATGGCATAATGATGACTTTGATTAATCCTTTTTACTCCAGACTGTGTGTTTTACAGAACAGGTCTTTTAAAAAAGGCAAAAAAACTAGGAGTCAAAAGGCACAGCTATGTGTGCTGTTAACGATAACGAGCAGGAGGAACAAGATGTTTTCTTTTCTTTCCAGTTTTCTCTGTAGCTTCAATTCCTGCATATTCAAGCCTTCTATGCTGTTATGAATGGTGTGAGCTGACCTTGTCCCACTTGGAACTGAAGCTTGCTTGGGTGTGTTCATACCACTGTCATTTCCTCCTGTTGTTATAATTATCAGGTTCTTTTCCCATACTAACTTACACAGTATGTCAACACATTAAACTGCATTGGAAAAATGCTGATGACTTATGTACCTGATCATGGTTCTGTGGAATAATGAGTAAATATGGCTCTGCATGTGTCCACTGCCAGTGTGAGCTAAACCATCTTAAGCACTATTAATTTGATTACATGTCTGAGAGAAGAAATCACTAGTCTTTGCAAACATCCAGGTTGATTTAGATGTAGTTACCTCTAGGGCATCTTAAAACCATTTGCTGGTTGTTCTTCGTGCTTTCATATTGCAGTTCATTGATCTTTATGACTTCCCCATCTTTTTCAGGGCAAAAAGAGCTGCTTACACCTAATGTCCAACTACAATGCCTGAGTTAAGCAGAATAGCTTTGAATAAAATAGGTTGAAACATGATCACACATCCTAGTGAGAAGTGGGGATGACATTAACTTACAGCCTGCAGTCAGGGATGAACATCTGAGACACCTAGAATCACATATTTCAAGTATTTCTCATTTTTAGATGGAAAAGAACACAGGATGGGGATTTTCTGTGGCAGTTTTCTTTTTGTGCCTCTGCTTCTATGAAGTGGCGGCTTTGGATGCCTAGGTAACACACCTTGATGACTTGCTGATCTGTACTCAGACTTGAAATCCCAGATCTAAGGTTTGAAATACACATCCAAAAAAACAAGTAAAAAGATGGATGTCCAGTATTTTAAATCTCAAAGTTGCTGAATGGGTGACCTGCACTTCTGTTGCACTTCGCTTTGGGGATGCTAAAGTTTTCTGCTTGGTGGCAGATTGAAGTTCAGGGCTGAAGCAGAAGAAGGGATTGCATCTATGCCCTATGTAAAAGCTTAATGATGATAAAACTTCCCCAGATACTACCAAAACACAGGAAGTTGGAGAAGGCTCTGGAGATGTGTGATACAGACTGGGAAGATCTGGTGTCACATGTCAATTTAGTTCAAAGTTTAGAAAACTGCATGAAAGTGCTGCCGTTTGGTCACCTGAGGACACTCTTTTGAAGTGCAGATACTTTGTACTTTAGTCCTATGATATTTTCCGCAATGGTGAAAGTTCTGAATTTCTTCTGAGCATGGCTACAACTTGTTCCTGGCCAGAAAAAACATTAATAAAACCATCATCACCATATTTTAGAAGTAATGTTTTATTACCTTTTTACATCTAAGTTTCATTATTATTTTCTATAAAGCTGAGCCACTGACTGAAAGCAAAGAATGTGGAAGCAAGTATATACCAATGCTGATATGCTAGGAGTAAAATAATTTCTCCAGACTCATAATGACAATGCAAAACAAAGCCCTTTTACCATTTAGTTGAAGTGATAAGTGGAGTTATGAATGTAAAACATCTTATTTTTTTCAGCAAAGGAGCTGCAAATCATGTAATGATACGAGTGCCTTTATGGTTCACATCGCTGATGTAGACATAAGCTTTTTGTCTAATACGTGTTATTAGAGTAGAATGTTGTATCATTATTGTGCTAAACAAACAAGGAATAATACTTCTGCAGTTCAGTTTATGCATAAATGCATATTACAAAATAACAACCTTAAGATTAAATGCTTTTTATCCTACAGCTGGTCTTGAACCTACTTGATTTGTTAATGGCAACTGCTATTTATAGGTGATTATGGAATGAGAGCGCTGGGAGCCAAACTAAAAGTGTTTAGTATGCCTTTGTGGGTCTGAACTGTATGAAAGATGACTTGACTTCAAAAGATACTTCTGTACAGCTGGTAAAAGAACTGTGTACATTTGTCGAAATCATTCTGATGTAGTGACTGAGAATGAACACTTCCCCAGGAGACTGCAATTAAAAGAAGAAACCATTTAGTTAAGAGAAAACAAGAAAAGCTTGGCCAAGGTATTACTGAACCAGAAGAATAAGGTTAGCAAGAGAGAAAACTGTTTCTTCCATAGCAAACTTCTCTATATAATATAATTTAAAAGAGGGACGTGTGCTTACTGATTTTATCAGTAATTGGGTTGATAGAGAATATGTTTGTACTACTGAGATTGCCGGTCATATTTCCAAGCATTTTAAATTAAGCAGTTCTTCCTCTTGCAGGAAGAACTCTCTGTCATAAGAGAGTTTTTCTCTTTTCATAAGAATTCCATATGTGTCTATGTCTATGTATCTTCCAGGAAGGCACTGATTTGCAAGGAAGCTCTGTACAACCAGCTGAAAAAAAAGCTTAGCTAAGGTGTTTTGAGGGAAAAGAAAAGGGGCACTGAGCAGATACCTTCTCTCTGTGGTGAAGTAAATACTGCAGCTGAGAAACTCAAGATTTCTGTTCATGATCCAAAGAAAATCCACTTTTCATCTCCATATGAGGCTACAGTTGTCCAGTACCTCAAAAAGAGGTACTTATTCCACTGTAGGAGCCATGAATATCAAGTAGCCAGGTACCATGGACACTAGAATTTGTTCCATTTACATTTTTTAAAGTAAAAATTTATTGCCTGGAATGTCTCTATGTGTGTGTTTCTGTATGTACACTCACTTTTATCAGACAAACCTTAAACCATCGTATCATTTTGACTTGATGCATGTATTGGTCCTCCGTTCCTTTCCCTTCCTGTTGAATTAATACGGGTTTGTGCAGTCTGTTTTCCTAGGTCAGGTGTTATATAGAACCCTTCTACCTTCAGTTTATTCCCTTTTACTATCATCCCTACTTAATATATACCATCTGTGCAGTATGCTACTGGTTCATATGTGTCAGCATGCCAGTGCCATATAGTGTTAACTCCAGAACAAAATACTCCCACAATAAAGAGCTAACTTGCAAGAAAAAAACAGCAATCTTTATTATTTCTGAAAAAAACCCCATCCAAACAATGTCTTTTGAAGGATCCTAGAGGGCTAAAAGACACACAGCCTGTAAAATGAAATCAAGAGAAGAGTTAATATCTTCAGTAAAACCAGTAAGAATAAAGCTTCCAAAAATACTTGCAGGGGCACTGCAAGGGCTTTGTCCCAGGGACCATGTGCTGTGCTCTTTGCCTAAATTTTGTACTCAGTACTCTTAACTGAGAACACTTTGCCTTAATCCAGTCCTGGCCGATCCTACAACGGAGTTAAATAAGAAGTATTAGTAAATAAAAACACAGGGCATGAGATATAGCTATGTGCAAAGACTTAATGCTTTGTAATGCAATAGAAGTACTGAAGAGTTCAGTAGCAAAACAAGATAATCATAATCCTGCATCCTGGAGAAGGCAGAACCTGACAGTGATTTTACCAAAGTACTGTGAGCATTTTTAAAAGCTTGAAAATGAGAAGTTGAAATATTTTGATGACCATCCATGGTTTAGGAATCAGTAAAAGAGAGTGAGCTATTTCTAGTTGTATTTTTTGCAGGGAGGAAAAGCTCTGATGGTCTCTGCCTTTCAGGACAGAGTATTGTTGACAGAACGATGTTGCATTCTTTTGGTAGGTGTAATGAAAGTACAACAACTTTACTTTCTATTTGTGTCATTTTTCATTGGAAATGAAATTTGGAACTGAGAGCTCTGCTGTCTATATATTTGAAGAGTTGCTGCATTTTGAGTTGTGGATTCTGTCTCTTGTACAATGGAGCCTATGTCACAGTGTATACTAGTTCATAAGAGATCTTTAAACTGAGCTGTTAAAATGTAATGTACAAAAAATACACACCTTGGTGTCAATGTTTTATAGGCATCTTGAAGGTCAGATGATATTCTGGTCAGTCCTTTCTGAGCTATTTCTGTGCCTCAATACACAGTACATATATGCTTATGTTTTACTTATTGTATTGTTATATCATACTATTATTGGTTAAAATTGATTAGGACGGAAGGGGAGGGGCTCAGTATCCCAAACATAATCTTTGCATCTTTGATTTTTATACTAAATGGAGCTGCAATCACAAATGCTTTTGGTGACTAATAATACTACAGTGGAAGTATTGTTACAGCAACAGGAAATGCATTTGTATCCACCATCACTCAGGAATCCTTATCACCCTTTAGCATTAGCAAATGAGCTAGCATATCCCCCAAAAAAATAAAAGCGCAGGAGACACGGAAGTGTGAGAGCTCTTGGCCCAGCAGGCATTCCCCTTGCCTAGTTAATACCAAAAAAACAAATAAATTGATATTAACTGTTTTTGTAACAGATGGAAGTGGTAAAAGATTTATTCATGTGCTAAGAGAAGATAAAGTTTGGTTGAGCTGTTCTCTACCTCATCTCCTCTGAATTACAGTTCCTCATGTGTGAAGTAATTGCTGGATGTGACTTAGAAATTAAACTTATATTCACACTTTAAGGACAGCATTGACAATACTTCCAGGGTGAAATGCAGCTAAGATGCAAAGAGATTGTACCACAGTAGTTTCCCAAGCAACCCTAGTCACTGGCAACACTAAGGGAACTTGGTGTGCTAACCCTAAGAGAAATGACATGGAGAGTACAGTGGAGACACAGCGGCCATGCTCTGTGATAACAATGGGATCTGAAGGTACATAAGTTTATCATAAAATTGATAAGCTGCCCATTTAATGCCCTGGGCCAACAGTTGGCCAACTTTTGCTTAAATGCTGTTCTTAAGAGTAAACTTTGCTCATTATAATATCATTATAATACCAAAACACACCTCCATCCCAAAAGTTACCTGCCTCCCAAGGTGCAACTGCCCCTCACTGAGTTTGCATACTGAATTTTCTCTAGTATATACCTTTAAAGGCAAAGCGAGATAATTTTGTACCAATCACAACAAAGGTATGTATGACTAGAGTCACTCAAGCTTTACCTGTAAGGTAAAATACTATCAAATAGCCTGACAAGGGGTGGATGATACCATCACAGGGATGACCCCACTACCCTGACCTCAGGGACGTCTCTTCTCCCCAAGAGTGACAATTTTGAGTAAGAGTTGAACACTCGGCTATCCCAAAGGCATCCCTGGGAAACTCAGGAATCTCTACAGAGTTGCTTTATTACCCCACACGTGTAACCCAGCCATATTAATCAATTTGCATGTGCTTTGCAGACACTGAATTTATCACCGGCAATCTAAAAGAATTTGTCTGTCTGTTGCTTTTTTTCATCAATCTGGCCATGAGAGTTCCTGAATGCAACCAAATTCCTAAGCGTGGCTGAGAGTTCACAGAATGCTGCCAGGCAGTGTTGTGTTAGTAGTGCATCTGTAATCGTGAGAGTCCAGTAGAGGTACTGGGCATTACAGAATTATTAATGCCAAATTAGGCATCAATCAGAATGTAAGCCCAGCTGCCCTCAGCTCCTCCATCATCTGAGGATAAGCTGGAATGCAAGGGGGTTTATTTGACCTCTGCTATTGTGCAGGTAATGAATGACCTGTTCTAGGTGTAATGCAGCGCCCTGCTGTTGCAGTTTGGGAGACCCTGGCACGGTGTTGGACACCTATATAGAGAGAGGGTCCTTAGAACCCTAAAAGACTGGAAGGGTCAGTATTCCTGCCCACTTCCTGCCACACTTTGTTAAAGCCAGGAGAGCCAGAGGCGATGCCTTTCTCCTTTCCTCCTCCTTTCTGGTTGCTGGGGCTGCTGCTGATTCCTTCGGCTTCCCACGTGTTCGCTCCAGAATCCAACTGCATCGGGTGCTTTGAGGAGCCGTGGACCTTTCCTCTGGAGCAACCCTGCTTTTCCCATATCCCTGCCATCATCGAGGTTGGTTTTGTATATAGATACTTACCTGTTCTTCTCCAACGTTCTACCCTTTTATTTTGTGTTATAGTAAATTTGTTTCTAGTTTTGATTTCCAAGTTTAAGTCTTTCTTCCTTATTCCCCTTCTATCTTCCCTTGGGAGGGTGGAGGGGGAGGTAATAGAGAGCAATTCTGTTCTCTGGTTTTTTGGGATTCACCTTTAATATTTAAACCAGGACACCTGCTCATATGTTTCTGCAACCTTATGTGTCTTCGAAGAGTTAAGTAACTATGTAATAGGCAATAAACAGCCAGAAAAATTTTAGAATTAATTAATTTATTTGAGGTAAGTGAGCAAACAGCTCTGGGCACGCCGGGAGTCACCGCTCCACCAAGACGCGCACTCGGGTCCTCGCGGGGTCCTTTCTTATAGAGTTCTTTTTCCCGCCGGTGCAAGGCTCCGCCTCTCCTTGGAAAATTCCATACTCTGCGTTCTTTTTCCCGCAGTTGCAAAGCTCTGCCCCTTCTTGGAAAATTCCATCTTCTGCATGGTGATAGCCGTTCCTCAGGACATGCGCAGTCACTCAAAATGTTATATAACTTAAGGTTTGATACATGACAGGGTATAGCTTCCAACATTAACTCTCACATAACCACAACATTCAATGCTTTACAAACATGAATATAACTTCTAACATTTAAAAACCAGCATTTAACATAATTTCCAACATATAACAAACATAACTTCCAGCATTTTAATAAACATTGCATTTTAACATTCAACCATATACATTCACATTTGATCAGCAAATTGATTTAATGATTCACCTATAACAACTAGAAGCTTAAAACCAGTTCAGTCTCTTGCTAAACTCAGATCTGCCAAACAGCTGTTCAGGCTTTAATCTGTGCCAGACATGTTAGAAGCAGAAGTGGAAATTTCCTTTGGAAACACTGCATGTAACATTAATTTGAAGACAGAGAATAGTATCTCCTGAGCAGTTAGGAAAATTATGGAGGGCAACAGTGTAGGGTTGTGCATCTAGATCTTGGTTAAGAGCTGTGGGTTCAGCCATAATCTGGTTATGAGTTGAAGAATGTCAGAAACACAGAAAATGTATGTGTGTGTATGTTTTCAGGTGGAGAGGCAAACAATGTTCATACCATCAAAACCAGAAATGTCCACCCGTTGCAGGAATTGCAGGGCTATATTAAAATAATCTCCTGGTTCCTTTTCATTGATTACTGCTTCCGTAAGTGTTTATGTGAAATGCAAGACATTTAGCATCTCCTTCTTTTGGGTTGCTGGTCTACCTTTGTTTTCTGGTTTTAGTTCTCCGTTCTTCTGTATTTTCTCAGAAACACTTTTCCTTGCATGCTGATGGTGGCAGTGTGCTCCAATGGAGGAAGTATTTTCTGAACACTTGTGTGTTACCTGTGCTGCATCCTTCCAGATCACGCAAAAGCCTGGACACTGGCTTAAGGTATTTTCAGAGAGGAAATTGTTTTATCTAGTTCAGCTTTTCTGGTAGCAAATTATATCTAGAATTACAAGCGAAGGATTGCCTGCTCTGAATAGTCCAAACTTTGATGTTAAAGTTTTTTTAGCTCTTATTCCTGTGGAGTGCTGCTGCCTCATGCTGATAGCCCCATTCGTCAACATAAAGGACTCTTAACCTGAATAATCAGTTTCCTAGAGATGTACCAAACAAGCTTTGCATAAATAAATCACATTTGAAAAGGGATCAAAAAAGCATCAGGCATGTAAGTATTTTAAATTAGGGGCCATCGAGGGGTGGGTATGGGGACAAGGTATATTTCTAGTTCCTTGATAAATGAACACTGCCAGGATGGCTGTAATATTTAGTCCTATAGGAAACTAAACTTGTGTGCTTGGATATGTTGATAGCACATATGTTAGAAAAAAATTTTAGGAGATAATCTTCCACCCTGTAGAAGGGAATTCACTAACCATGATTCAGACAATTTTATCTGCTTGGGATAGGACCATGGTGTTCTGCTGTCCACAATTTTCCATGATATGGCCAAGCTGAAATCTTTGGCCTAGAGAGAAGTATAAGCAGTTATTAGGTATTCCATATGATAGTCACACTAGATTCACACTGCACAACTAAGAGTGTATTTTCACAAGTGGATACAGCATGGTCTGAAGGATGTGCTTTTAAATAATACAGAGAGAGGAATTACTTTTTGGCTTATGAATCAGGACTATCAGTGGTGACAAAATTGCCATTTAATTAATGGATGAATAGGGAATAGTTTTTGTAAGGGGACAAGCATGTAAAAATAGAGTGTTTTTCTTCCCATTGGCAGGACAATCTATATGATTACAGGTGGCCCTGCTCTAGTTGCCTTACACTTTCAGCAAATGACACTGAATATTAGTGATTCTGCCATACCTGCAGGAAGTGGTTTGAAGCTGCAATCCTGCAGAATGGCTGCATATTCTAAAGTCTTACGCTGCTAAATTGAAGTTTTTGTCTTGAAAATTAGATCCCTAGTTTTGCAGGGATGATTCCAGAGTGATTTTTTATACCACAGCAAAATATTAATAAATTTGTGCTGATGTGGTTTCTTTCACATATTGGCTGCATTTATAGACAGCAGCTATTGTAGTATGAGGTATGGAAGAGAAGTGCTTTGCTGATATGTGGTGGAGAGGAAAGGGTTAGAGGTATTGAAAGGGATATTCCAAAGACAATGGTGCAGCTGTGGGAGAGGCAAGCTAGGTAATGCAAAACTGTTAAAATTATGATCCTTCAAAATGAGTAAGTAAATCTTTTCAAAGGGGTTATGGGAGAGGAATATTATTCATGTGGACTGTCTGTGGCAAAACATGATCTGTGATGGGCATGAAAAGAGATTCTCTGGTGCAGGGAGCACAGTCCAGGCCCACAAGGCAGGAAAAGGTTGATGCAAGAATAGGCGATGGAAAGATGAATACGAAAATGATTCATCATGAGAGACACTATTACAGCAGGAATGGCGTTGGGCTAGAGCTGAGTGTCATCAAGGAGTGTTACCCAGAGTGCTGCATGCAGGGGAATGAGCAGATGCTAACAACTTGAAGATTGACTTTGAACTGCAGCCTTTATATCTCTGTAGAGGGAAGATAACTTTGCTTTCTAGAAGTCAAAAAAACCCATGACCTTTTATTTTATAGCCCACCTTTAAACTCTGGAGAAATAATATTTTTCCACTTTGTTTACTTTGCCATAAACTGCAGAAGTACCACCCCTTCCCCTTTTTTCTAAGTCTTTTTCATATTGGAGTCATCTCATGTGAACAGACAGACTCTTACCCAAAGCATGGAGAGCTCCTTGTCACCTGATTGTTTTACGTCTGCCATTGACTATTTTGGGCTCTTTTCCCCATGTTTCTAGGTGGTCATAATGCAAGTAGAGATGCTGACCAGGAACCTTGGTGCAATTACTTATTTATAATTTACTAACATGAAATCTAGGATGCTAAGCACATGAGGCAGACCTTTATTTCTTGTGGCCCTCTGGAAAGGTTGGCTCTGACAAGTTTTCACATCACAGGTTTCCCTCTCAGTGCGCCTTTCTGTCTGGCATAGAAGAGCTGTGATACCTCTGGGCTGTGTCACTGCATGTTTGATTATCTTCTGAGAGGTGTTGCAAGAGAAGGAGGCTGTCAGATCTGTGAAATAAGCCGAATCCAATTCATTGAGTTTTCTTGCTTAATTTCTTGCTTTTGTAATTTAGCAGGGCTCTGTTAATTTAGCAGTACACTTAGCTTTTTAGCCTCTGAAAATCACCATTCCAATTCAGGTGAAATTTTCAGGCTGCTGAAGCTGAGAGAGTGTCCTTAAAAATGAAAAGAATCACTGCAACTTTCAATTTGAGTAATGGCTTAAATAAAACACCTATATGTTGTGCTTAACTTACAGGATTCATTATAGAATCATATCATGGAATGATAGAATGGTTTGGTTTGGAAGGGACCTTAAAGTTCATCTAGTTCCAACCCCCCTGCATGGGCCTCCCACTAAACCAGGTTGCTCAAAGCACCATCCAACCTGAACACTTCCAGGGATGAGCTTTCCACAACTTCCTTGGGAAACCCGTGCCAGTGTCTCACCACCCTCACACTAGAGAATTTCTTCCTATTGTCTAACTTAAATGTCCTCTCCACCAGTTTGAATCTGTTGCCCCTTGTCATCTCTCTACATACCCTTGTAAAAAGTCCCTCCCCAGCATTCCTGTAGGCCCCCTTCAGAAAGCCGCTTTGAGGTCTCCTCTGAGGCTTGTTTTCTCCAGGTTGAACAAACCCAACTCTCTCAGCCTGTCATCACAGAAGAGGTGCTCCAGTCCTCTCATCATCTTCGTGGTTCTCCTCTGGACTCACTTCAGGAGCTCCATGTCTTTCTTGAGTTAGGGTCCTCAGAACTGGACATAGTACTTAAGGTGGGGTCTCATGAGAGCAGAGTAGAGGGAGAGGACACAGCCCAGGACACAGTTGGCTTTCTGGGCTGCAATCACACAGTGCCTACTCATGTTGAGCTTTTTGTCAACCAGCATACCCAAATCCTTTTCCACAGGACTGTTTTGGTGTTTGTTTTTTTCCTTAATTGAGCTGTATGATATTGCCCTATGTTCTGGAGTAGGTTTTGCTGATCTTGTGGGATGTTGGAAGCCAGTAAAATGTCATCGTATAAGATGTGTTATATCTTTATTGTAGGAGGTAAGCCCAAGGAATGCATCTGTTAGCACATGCTTCATTGGATAGATCTTGAGACCAACTCCCATTGTACAAGAAGTTTTAGTTCATTATTGTGGTTAAGGTTGATGCTTCCAAAAGAATCTCAGGGTGCATTACCTTCCCTAAAGTAACAGATGTCACAGGCTTGAATCTCAGAGTTTTGTAATGAAATGGGAGCTAGATTATCCTGGAGCAGCAAGATTTATGTTAAGTTTTGCTCTTCTGTATAAATCTTCAAAGAAATGTCACTGCCGGAACTTTTCAACAAGAATAGTAGCAGCTGTTTCAAAGAGAACTATATGCCTTGTACTGTCACACACTTAAACTTTGATCGCATCTTCTGTCTTGCCTTTTGGATTTTCCTTGGGATCATAATGCCCATCATCATGCCCAATCCAGTAAAGATAATATATTAAAAAAGACAGACCCAAACCCTTTAAAAATGAAGTCCATAACGCAGATCTTGACTAAGAAAGAAATCTTTTTGAGACATTGGTCCTCCAGGGAGGTGACACTGAGCTGAGGTGACAAAGCCCCCTAGATTATTTGCTACCTAGTTTATTTGCTACCACATTGGAAGTGGTGTAGGTTGTCCTTGTTGTCCTTGAAGTCAAGGTGCTGATGAGCAGTGAGGGATGTTGCTCTGAAATCTTCACTCCTGCAGCAAGAGCAGGAAAGTGTAGAGAAAACAACCCTTCTCATCTCAGACTGTGGAAACTCAATGCAGACATAAGTCAGGCACGTGTTAATGTAACTTTTAAGGGGGGAGTCAGAGAAGGTTTATTTATTGCAGTTTCAAACACTTTGAAATTGTGAGCAGATGACATCAGGAGAGACTGTTAGGCTTTCATAACATACAGAATAAAATTATTTAGACCATGAGGTTTAGATCTTACACTGCCTGGCAAGTTAAGAGTTCTCTGTATCTGAGATGGCTGTAAGATCCTGAGGAGACAGACAAGTTCAACTAGTCCTATGATGAAGGGCAAGGGACATTTTTTTAATAAAGAGTAAATTTTTTTGGTTAGATTTCAGTCATGTGTTACCTGAACTTATGAGGACATTGTTAAATTAACCACATACTTAGTTCTTTTTAGAAATTCAATCTTTTATTCCTCCTTTATAGTTTTTACGGATAACCACTGTAAAAATAAGGTTGTGACTGTAACAGGACCTTATAATTATCTGCAAAAGCTGGTGGATGGTAGGGAGGCTTACAGTCTGAGTTAGGCTCAGAATTACCTGTGAGAACTTGGGTCATAGGTGTTCCCATCAGTGTTGCTCTAATTCCAGCCTCCCCACTGGCAGCTGGAATCTTGCATCCCTGATCTGCCCTGGAAGGTGTGATTCACTTAGCTCTAAGCTTTCAACAAACTTCTAGAGCCTAATTAGAAGGGATAGGGATATAAAACCACAGTATGGCAATGCCGCTATATATAGGGTGTTTGTTCAATAGCAAACTACATCCTCAGTGAAAATATAATTTTCAAACTTCACAGTGCCTAAATCCCAGCCTCACATTTATTGAGGATGAGGAGGGAGTTCTGATCACTTCAGAAAAGCTTTGAAGTCTAGAACATGTATGTGTACCCTCTCAAACTATACTAATAAACAAGCGACTGCATGTGCTTACTGATGGAGCCAGGTCTGGTCTGCTGTCCAGCTGTTACCAACTCCTTCAGACAGGACAAACTTGTTCTAGGTCCTGGGGAATTCTGTTATACCTTTCAGTAAGTAGAAGTACTTTCTTGTAGGGATTGCTTGTGGCTTTCCCCATCAGCATGGAATGGTAGAGTAGGGGAAGACTTCCTCCCTTCAGGAAGTGATTGAAATTTGGGGTTGCAAAGGTGGCCTTAATCCAGACATTCATCCTATTACATATCACTTGTCTACAATTTCTCCGAGTAGATGCTAAAACTGAAGTTCAACCTGCATCGTGTTGTGAAGGCTTCTCTTCAAGAGGGATTATTTTAATAACCTACCAAAGAGAGCAGCTGCTATCACAGATCAGATAGGCTCACTTATCCTGAAGTTTCTTAAAGCCTTGACTGTAATATTTTCAGGGTTTTTTTTCAATTCTTACAAAATTATCCACTGTCTTCCAGTTTTTAAAGTTTTGCATCTAACAGATCAGACTTGGTCAGAATAGTCACAGCTGAGTGAATAGTGTTTTTGACATTCTAGTCAAATACTGAAACCTTTGTATCGACACAACAGTGCAAGGAACTTGCCGAGTTTGCCCCAGCCAGGCTGATTATACCTGTGGCACTTAGGTGGTCATGGCATCATTTGGCTTCAGTGAACTTCCTTTATAGTAATAGCAAGCAACCATCTGTAAAAATAAGATTGTGTAGCAGAGTGAAAATGCAAGGTGATGATGGAGGTTCCAGTAAGTTAGCAGTCACTGCAGGAGAGCTCTCTTGTCATTGGGTAAAGCCAGCGTAGAAGTAACAGAGAACAACAAAAAAACCCCAACAAATAATTGTGAACCAAAGAAAAGTCATCTAAACAGACTGTCAAGAAAACATGAAAATTACCCTTAGTGGGTTTGAAGACTAAGGAGGAAGAAGGCACCATGAACACTGAACCTCCTACGGTGGAGACCTCAGGATGTTGATGACTTGTCATCAGCTTTACCCTCACTCTGCTCAGGGAAGACTCAAGTCATCAAACAGATGGACACTAGAAGGGTGAATATAGCACCATAGAAAAGGTGCAGATAATAGATACTGCAAAGAGGAATTTTTTCTGTGTATGTAATAATTTTAACTGCATGATATTTTCTGTATTACTGTGAACTATGAGTCTTAGTATTATTGCAGTTGTGCTAATAAATAATAATAACTAGTGAAATTTAAATTATTTTGCCAAAATATTAATTAAACTCATCAATACTTTGGGGTTTTTCCCTAGCCCTGCTGTTTAACATGGTGTCCTGGTTTGAGCCAGGATGAAGCCAATTTTCCTTTTTTTTTTTCCTTCAGTAAGCTTTCTTTTAGCTAGTCACTAGTAAGAGGAATGTTTTTCTAACTGCTGGGTCTTCAAGGTCGCATCTTTACTCTGCCGGCTCAGACACTATGGGAGATATATGACCCCCCTGTAGGAGGCTGAGTTAGACAGCAAAATTGGCCAGAGATATTCCATTCCATATATCTACGTAAGCTCAGAGGAAGGTTAGAGATCACAGAAGACAACTTCCTTCCTTCTTCTTCTTCCCTTCATTCCGTCCATGCCCAGCGTCTGGGGAGGACTCTGTCCATCCATCACCATCTACCCTTGGGCTCGAGCTCTCCTGACCCTCATCACTCTCCACTTTTCTCCAGCAGCAGTCTGGAATTCTTTGGAACTGTTCACAGCTAAGGAGAGTGCTGTGGGAGTTGCTGGGGGTGGGGGGAGACGAGAGGCTTTTGCACATATCTGAACATATCTGTATATAATTGTATATATTTTCTTTTATCATTTGTGTTTAATTAAAGCTGTGTAGTTTAGTTTTGAATCCAGCCAAATGTCTCTCTTTTTCTCTCTCTCGTTCCCTACCTGGGTGGGAGGGGGAGGGGATTGAGAGCGTTTTTGTTGCACCTGAGTCAAATGGTGACACATGCCTGATGAGTAGGGTTTCTTTTAAAGTACTGAAGTCTGTGAATGGTAAAGTCTGTGTTTTGTTGTTGGAAAATAAGAATTTTTCCATAATTAAGATGCATGACAATTGCAGAAGTCTGCATTTCTAGAATGTATTAAGATAAATGAGAAAACAATGTAAGGGATCCAAGTGACACAGGCCAGGGGTTTCACCTTGCTATCTCAGCTGTCATTCTGTTTTCCTCAGAAGATGTGTGGTCTGACAAACCCTCTGGTACTGATCTAAATTTAATGCTTAATCCTTTATTCTCAGGCTATGCTGCAATAAAGGGGAAAAAAGGGGGAAAGTTAAATGAAAATAATAATACAATAATAGAATGGTTTAAGTTGAAAGAGGTCTTGCAGATCATCTAGTTCCAACCCCTCTGTATTGGCATGGACACCTTCCACTAGACCAGGTTGCCCAAAACCTTGCCCAGCATGGCCTTGAACACCCCCAGGGAGGGGCATCCACAACTGCTCTGGGCAACCTGTTCCAGTGACTCACCACCCTAACAGTAAATAATTTCTTCCTAACATCTAAACATAGATCTGTCCTCTTCCAGTTTAAAGCCATTGCTCCTCGTCCTATCAGTGCACACCCTGGTAAAACATCCCTCTCTAGCTTTCTAGTAGGTCGCTTCAGGTACTGGAAGGATGCTATAAGGTCTCCCTGGAGCCTTCTCTTCTCCAGGCTGAACAGCTCCAATTCCGTCAGCCTGTTTTCATAGCAGAGGTGCTCCAGCCCTTTGATCATCTTCATGGCCCTTATTTGGACCCTCTCCAATCAGATCCATGTCTTTCCTGTGATAAGGGCTCCAGAGCTGGACACAGGACTCCAGGTGGGGTCTCACCAGAGCAGAGCAGAGGGGTGAAATCACCTCCCTCGCTCTGCTGGCCACACTTCTTTTGATGCAGCCAAGGATGCGTTTGGATTCCCATGAGAAGAGAAAGGCTTAGCAAACTCTGAGCTGGTAACAACCTTGAAAGTTACAAACAGAGGTCAAGTTGACATATATAACACCAGGTGCTCTCCAGTGTTGAAGAACACGGATCTCAGCCCAGCCACAGGTAGGCCTGAAAGGGACTTAAAGTAAGAACAAACAGATAAACAAAAGAGTTTGTTTGGTGGGAACAGGGACTTTGTGGTTTTCCTGCTGTTTGCCTTTTATTCTCCAATGAGAGATGTTGAAGGTATGGCTAAATAGTTAAATGATAGCAGTCAATTCTATAAAAGCCTGGTTCCATCTTTGATCAAGGGGACTTCCTGTACACTTTTGCAGGAGGTGTGCTGGACCTTCTCTCCAGCAGGGATGCCTGCCAGAGAGACTAAATCTTGAGAATTACATTCCACCTAGGGACATCCAGCTGCAGCCAGGCAACGGTGAGAGATATTAACTCTTTCATTGTCTTTAATAGCAAACTTAACATTAAGTAATTGTCATCATTAAGTTTAAAGATTATAGAATCCTTTTAAGATTGATAATTAATGTTCTAGGGCTAGTATTAAACTTGATAATAAGTTGCTAGCACTTTAATGGTCACCCTTTATTGTTTGATCTAACTACAAATAGTAAATTTTATTGTTAACCTGCCTTTTACATTCAGACTTAAACTTCTGTTACAATCTCCCAGATTCCCTACAGTTTGACTGTACTTGTGCCTTCTACTTTAAGGAGTTAAGACTCCAGTGTTACATGTGATAAATCTTGATCTGTGCATATACGTCCTGTCTGCCATCCTGTCCCATTCACGGCACAGTGTCAGCCTTCATGATTTGCATAAGGTTTTACTGCAGTCTGAAAACCAGATCTTTCTCATACCTATATGGATTTTAGGGAGCAGCAGAGACTGTCATAGGATTACATCAGGGATGGTTGTTCTTGTTGTTTAGTAGTTATAGAGAGATTAGAAGTGGTTTTGTGGGGTCACTGTAGTGAGATTTTTTGCAAGAGTTCTCAAAGGCCTGGTTTTATATGCCTGGTTTTAGTTGCAGCATGGATATTATTCTTCTGCATGGCAACAACTAGCAGAAAACATGGGAATCATTGCATTGGATCAACCATGTAGTCCATTTGCTCTTGTGTCCATTTTGAACATTGATAGGTAGTACCAGGTGCTTCAGATGAACATGTAAGGAAAGATAATATCCTCCCCATTGATGTAATCCTAATCTTTACTTTGCAGCATCTGGCTTATGCCTTGAGAAATCAGGAGTTATATCCTTCCCCTTTTTTATTGTCATTGTTTCATTAACTGAATTAAGTGGCAGAGTAAAGTGAAAGATCATGGCATATATGCTTAAAAATCCTGGACTCCTTTTGCTTTGAACTGGTACCAAGTATGTGTGTGAGTTATGACTGCTTCAGTGAATTTTAATATTTCTCACAAATGGTCTCTGTGTAATCATTTTGTTTATATTATCTCATATATATATATGTATATACATATATATATATCAGAATGTAACCTTTCTGTTTATATAATTTAGCTGAAACACAAAGGGACTGCAAGCTTTCCCCCATTGACCTATCATTATGCCACAAGTCAGAAAAGGCCAATTTTAAATGCAAATTTTGTTTTCTGAAGGGATTGACGGGCTGGAATGTGCTGAATAGTACTGCTTGCATTCTGAGTGTTCAGAATATGCTAATTTTGATAAAATACTATAATTTTCTGCTATAATCATACAGCTGTTGGGAATTATGTGGTTGCTAAATTCATATGAACTTTCCTAAGAATTAGAAACAATCCAACTCAACCCCAAAGACACAGAGGAATGTTACCAAGAAGCTATCAAAGATGTGAACCTGAACTTGACTGGATTGTCAGGAGAAGACAGCAGAAGGAAGAGCTGATAAGTGATTCAGTGAGGATGGCATATCAACACTGATTTGAAGATAACAAAAAATAGTGGAAAAATACAGGAAGTGATCTTCATGGTGGTAGTTCTGGCTTCCATGCAACAACCAACTCTGGAAAAAAAAGCGCACCCCATATTCAACTACTTTTTGTCCATATTAATAACTTCATCTGATAATTTAACTTTTCTCATATGTGAAGAAGATTGTTTTCTTTTTCCAGCATAGCTTTGAAAATCAAAATGTTTTCAGCCAAATAAGTGGATAATTTTTAATTTTTTTATTTTACATGCTTGAGAGTGGGGGAGGAAATGCAAAAAAAACCAAAACAGAATACTTCTCCAAAGCCCTGAAAACTGTCAGGAATATATCTGCTGAAAATGAATTCCTTAAAATCCAGTTCTGAGAAACTCATTGAAGTTAGTGGGACTACATACCTATGCTAATAAAATGCCTAAGTACTTTAATGCCTTGCTGTAATTGTGATATGAAGAGAAATTACATAGCTTGAAAATCTGAGAGGACTAATGAAAGCAAAAGAAAAAATGGAATAGTATTGTGATGAGCAGCAGAGAAGGCAGAGCTGAAACCTGCCATATTAAAATAGGAAAGCAACGAAGTAGATGAGGTCACTGTTAGAATTAGGGAAAAATAAAGTCTTACTTAGCATCCTGTACATTAATTAGTAGTAATAAAAATAATTGTTGGCTCCAGCTTGAAACTGTGGTTAATTACAATTAAGAGTTCACTACTAGCTAACATAATTGGACCTTCACTATGTTTCAAAAACACATGGCCTAGATTATGCAGGGAGGGAGGAAATGTCCTTTGTAGAGCTTTCCTGTCTGTTAGTATCTCCTTTTCCATCTACTTCCACAGCTGTTTCTTGGTTTTTCTTAGATGACACAACTGTGCTAGACCTGATTATTGAGGCAATTTCTTGCCAAGTTTGAGATACATTTATGATTTTTGTCCCTTCTGTCCTTGTTTAAGCCAGGATGAAGCAAATTTTCCTTTTACTGATTTTTTTTTTTTTCTTTAGAGAACTCTCTTTTAACTAGCAGCAAGTTTTCCAGCTAGTGGACTGATAAAGCTGGAATGTTTCTGTTGTTGCCAGGGCTTCAAGGTCACTTTGCTCTGCCTGTTGAATCTGCATCCTCAGATGTTACAGGAGCAGGAGAGTCCTCCTATCTGCAGGCCTCCTGTGTGGAAGAGTGGACTAGACAGACAGCAAAATTGACCAAAGTATTCCATTCCATGTATCTACGTAACCTTGGAGTAAGGTCAGGGATCACAGAAAACAACTTCTGTCCATCACCATTGATCTCTAGGCTCGTGCATGCCTGACCCTCATAACTATACCCTCAGCTCCTGTCTGCACTGCTGCTCTCTGCGGCAGTGCTCCGGGACAGTTCGGAACTGCTCACAGCTCAGGACAGCACTGTGGGAGTTGCTGGGGGTAGGGGGAAGTCAATAGGGTTTTGCTTATTCCTGAACACATTTGTAAATATTTGTACATATTTTCTTATAATTAGTAATTAATTAAAGCTGTCTACTTTAGTTTTCAATCCAGGAAGTCTCTCTCCTTCTATTCTCTCTTTTCTTCACCTACCTGGGTGGGAAGGGATCAAGATCATTATTGTTGCTGGTTCAGTTGTCAGTCCTGAGTCAAACCGTGACAGCTTGTCTCAGCCAGGATCAGTAAGACCCAGCTTCACAGAGGATTTCAGGAACTGCAACATCATTGAAGACGTGCTTTTATGCCTCTGATCCCAAATGCACAGTTTAAGTAATAAGCTTTTGTAAAATGAGAGAAGAGGGCACTAAAAAAAGTGAAAAAAAAAAGATAAAAATATTTTCTAAAAGTACAGTTTCCTTGTAACAAAACATCTGGTACTTTAGCTGATGTAGGCTACCATGTCTACAGTGGATTGGTGCCAATGTTTTCTGCTGAGATCTGGAGGACAGCAACACAACAGTGCAGTTCATTACTTTTGGATAGAAGTTTCAATGTTCTTTCAATGTTCCATTCGGGGATAAAATATTGTTCACTCCTTCTTCATCCTTTCTGTCCCACATTCTAATTTAGATGTATGTTGTATATTAAAATAGTTCCTTGTTAGCCCTGTCCCTTTTCTCTCTCTCATCTTTATTTTCATTTAGCTGTTTAACTAAAAATTTAGATTTTACACTAGGAAGCAATCACTAAAGTTTAATTGTTCTGGTGGTTATCTGACAGCTACAGGTTATATGTGTTCTAGTATGTTGCTGTCAGAAGACCTGCTGCTTGTCTCACCAGCTAATGAGTGAGGTGGGATGTCACCTTCTGGCGGTCTGTTCTGGCCATTAGCTCTGAAAGGGCTGCAGGTGACGAGAGAGATTTAGGGATGGTTATGGCCAAGCAAGGAGTGTAGTGATGCCTGCCTAGGGAGAAGGGATGGAGAACAGAGAGCTAATTGAGTGTAAAAACAGCAACAGAAGAGGCAAATGGTGGGAGAAGGATGGAGAGTGAAATGAAAAGGCTGTTTAGCAAAGTGAACAAATAAGCAAACAAAGGAAATACCACAGGCAGTGATTCCACTACACTGAACAAAATAAGCAAAACTGAGCCCGGGTAGTAGGTGGCAGGAGGCTGCAGGGATCCTGGGGTTCAGCAGGTCTTGCACTTCCCCCGTACTTAGTCAACTGAGACCTTAATGACTGATTTTGTCAAAACAGAGATTTCTTACTTTGAGTTCTGGCCTGTTTTCCATCTGGGCTATTCTGTTCTGGTAGTTGTCCTAATATTTTGCAGATACTTCTTTTTTTAATGGCTTTGCTACTTTGCATCCTGATGTCTTGTGTAGTGTTGTGGACTCTTGAACTGCTGTTGTCTATTGAGATGAAGTAGCTTCTGCTATCTCGAAGTATTTGTGGTTGCTGTCCAAGATTAAAAGCACAGGTCAGGGGTATCTAATAAGGCTTTGCCTTTTTGTAAAGCCTTTCAACCTGAAACAGCAATGATTGTGTTACAGAGTAATAGTAGAGCAAGGACTGGAGAAGAGATCTCAACATTTATAAACCCCCGATTTGGGAAACTGTGGAGAACAGGCCTCCACAAAAGATATGTCTCTCACTCAAATTCACTGCAATAGAGAAACATAACAGACAAAAAAAAAAAAAAAAAAAAAAAAAGGAGTGGTGACTACACTGAGGGTTTGTGTGTGACTGTGGCTGGGACTTACACAAATAAGGACAGAGATGGCCAGCCTCACGTTGCTATGTTTGCGGCCAGTACCCAGCTTTTGTTGCAACTTTTCTGCACTTAGGCAATGGGAACTGAGTGGACTAAGACAGTAGGAACTTAGTGTAAGAACTGAGTGCAAGACCAATCAAAAGCTATTTACCACCCTGTTGCTGCTTATTGTTTGCTGCTGCTGGAGGAAAGGAGAGAGAAGAAAAGAAGATAGAAGAAAGAGGAATAGGAGACCAAAATAAAAGAGAGCCTTGTTGTTGAGCCTGTTTGCCGAGGAGCTGCAGAAAGGAGCCAAAGAAATGGAGAAGGGAGCTAGAGCACACTAAAAGAGCTGATAAAACTAAAAAAGCTGGAACCACTGCTCGCTCCCCAAACCCTCCATCATCAAGCACCCCAAAGCACAGCTGGGCAGCCAAGGCAGCGTGCCGTAACTCCAGCCATAGCTTCAGCCATCGCTCGCTGCCAAATCTATCACAAGGCAGCCGCCGACACCCCTCAGCCTGCCGTGTCTTGGCCACCGAGCCGCTGTCGCTGCTGCAGTTCCGGCACTCACCACGTAAATGCTACCAAACCTATCAGCACTTCTGAGCCAGAGACTGTAAGAGACATTCGCTGACTGAGAAATCTTTCTCTATCCTTCTCTGTGCTCTTTTCCCTGAGCAAAAGTAATCAGTCACATTCACACACGCACGTTGCCTACCCTATACTGGAAAACCGCCGGGCTCTCTGCCCTCAACTATCATAGTGTTTATTTCTTTCTCTTTAGCACACTCAAATACCCAGTTCACAAGTACAAATGTTGTACACCCACGTTATACACGTTTTATGTCCTGTAACCACATTTTCATATCCAGCTCCCCCCACTTCCTCTTTTAAAGCTGTTACATCAGAGTGGTATTTTAAGCACATAGTCTCTGTGTTTTTGCCAGTACGTGTGCATCTGGGCGGAGCTTGTGGTCTGGAGACAACCGATGTAGCCAGCTGGTCCCAAGCTAGGGACAGCCCACTGGGAAAGTAAAATCAGCCAACTGGGGCTATTCCTCCTCTAATCGAGGAGAAGAGAAGGGGTGATCCGTGATTAAACTCACGTTTTTCTAGCCTGGGTTGAACTCAGACCACAACAGGAAACTATCTAATTTCACAGCTAAGCTAAGATGAAAGAAGGGAATGTCCTTACAGACATTTTAAGCAGCATATCCTGAAATGATAAGTCACAAAAGCCATTCAAGTTCAAAGGGGACTCAGAAGTTCTTTAGAACAAACTCCAGTTCAAAGCAGAGTCAGCTGGGCAGAGAAGTCTCACCCAGAAGTCTCAAAGAAGGCATTCAAGGCTTTATCTAATTGGATTCTAAGAATGTCAAGTGATGGAGCCTGCACTTCCCTGTGCAACCTCTGTCACTGCTTGTCTATACCAGGGTAAAAAAATCCTTTACTCATGTACAGGTCTAGCCCATCTTGTTTTAATTTATCCCCATTGCCCCTCATTCTCCCACAATGACGTGAAGGGGTTAGCTCTATGTTATTTTTATAATTGTCTGAGATAGTGGCAGACTACTATTCCTTCCCCCAAAACTAACATTACTCTAAGCTGAATAAGCACAGCTCCCTCAGCCTCTCCACACAAGGTAAGGGCTCCAGACGCCAGTCATTGTGGTGGTCTTCTGCTGAATTTGTTCCAGTTTATTGATGTCTGAGTTGGAGTATTGTATTTGGGTGCCATATTCTAGATTTGGTGTAACAATCACTGAGGATTGCTGCCCTTGATGCACCAGCTGTGCTGCTAGTAATGCTGCCCAGGATGCTTTTGGCCTTCATGGCTGCCAAGGATCCTTGCTGATGCACAAAAAGGTTGATGTCTGCCAAGACCTAATCTTCCTTCTACTCAGAGCTTTAGCCTGTGTCCTTGTGAGAGGTTTCTCCTTCCCACATGTGGCACTTGGCATTGGTCCTTGTTGAATTTTGCAGGGTTCCTCTTGGCCCATTCTGCCAGCCTCTTTCTCTGAACAGCAGCCTTGCCCTTGAGAGTATCAACTGCTTCCCCTGACACTAACACTAGTTTGATGTCTTGTGCAAGCTTTATTAATTGATCTCCATGGCTTCCTTCCTCTAGGTCATGGATGAAGGTGTGAAGGAGGACAGATGTCAGGTTAGATTCCTAGAGTCCTGTGTTTGCATATGACCCATGAATCTCTGCCCTCTGAGCCTGCCCATCAAACCAGTTTTCAATCCATGTAGTTGTCTATGCATCCAGTGCAATGTAATATCTGAATATCTGTTTTGGGAAAGAGTGTCAAAAGCCAAAACTAGGTACATGACATGCGTTGTTCTCCTCTTGTCTTCAAATCCATTCATTTTCACCCAGCAGGCGAACAGGTTGATCATGGATAATTTATCCTTGGTAAATGCAAAACTGCTAATTATAGCAAGCAAATAAACAAAGTGTTGATCTGTTATTTGTGCAAGAAACCCAACTCTTCTCTTTACAAGCCTGTTAGTATTTTGTTTCCCTTCATAAACAACTCTTTTACTCCTAGCCCCCCTTACCTTTTTGGAAATTCCCATGACTCTAAGATGGGGAACCTGAAATTTCTGTCCTGGGAAAAATGCAGCAGAACCTTTTTTTTACTCAGTCTCTGTGTTTGACAGCTCTGTAGGCTTCACACAGGTGTCTGTGGAATGTAATGCAAAATTCATAGTTGTCTAGCTGGTTCAATCCTCATCAGTAAGTTACTAAAAGAAGACTGGCTTAATAACAAAACCACTCCTCAGGTTGATGCTCTTGTGGGTTTTTGTGTGGTTTGAGCCTGGCTGTCTGTTGATTGCTGTATCTCCAATGATGCTTCCAAATGTGGTAAAGTCCAAGGCCCATAATTCCTCATGGATTTATAACAGAGCACCGGTTAGTTTTCTTTGGGAGGCTGACCTCTAGTGTTTCCATATGACAAGCTAAAGAGATCAGAAGCAGTAGAGGAATGATGGAGTGTTCCATAAAATATGTCTCCATTGACTGGCATTTCATGAGCCTGCAGGGTACTTAATTTTTTAAATAATAAATGAGGACTTGTTTTTATGGTATCTGAAGTTGTATTTATACTGCTATGGCCAAATAAAGATTCCATGATATTTTTAATCTTAATTTTAATTACTGAGTTCAATGTTTTGAAGTTGCAGGGGCCTCTTACATTTTTTGGTTATGCAGTGTTCTGTGAGATTGAAATATTACTCAAAATGAGCTGTGTCAGTCTTTCCTGAGAAAAAATAAAACAATCTCTGAAGCCTCAGCTATAGGCAAGATTTGATTAAAAGCCTCATGGAGGTAACTGGAACAGCCAATGCTGAAACACAGTTATTTTTATACATGAAAAGCATAAGCGTAGTCTTAGAAGCAAGACAGAGATATCTATTATTTACAGTGGGTTTGTGTCTGCCTATGCAAAAATCCAAAACACAGTCAGGTTTTTATTGCTTCAGGTTAGACCCACAGTGCATCATGGTTCAGCTGTGAGGTATGTGGCACTTTTGTATTTCTGTTGACTTGGCATCCTTCTGCATCTACTCCCAGCTGATATCTGGGCAGTAGAAAAGTAATTTGATTGCTTTGCTGATGCGAACATGTTTCTAAAGCAGGTGTTGATAGATCAAAATGAGAAGTGCTTCATTTCTTACTATGATACTCCAGGGGAAGTTTGTTCCCTCATTAGATCTCTTTCACATACATTTTATAACATATAAAGCTTATTGTGGATTTTATTAAATTTTGTGTGTGTGTGTGAAAATATATCATTTCAGTTGTGGACAGAGAATACAACTTTTTGAAATAAGAATGAGAGCTTGTCCAGAACTTACTTATAAAGCAGTGCAAATATTTTTGCACAGCAAAACAAACTTAGCTGTTCTTGAAATTTCTGCTGTAGAGACATGGTTCTCCCCCACCCCCTTCACAGAAGTTGAATGCTGGAGGAAGTAAGGACCACAGCCCACTGAGAAGCTGCTTATTCAAGCCCTGAATGTTTACTCATGGCTAGAACAAGACAGGCTGGTGGGTGTTAAAAGCGGTGGTTAGAGTGAAGCATCTGGAATGTTAATTCTTCTGCCCCTTTATCTGTTGAACTGATGTCACATCATTTGAGCCCAGGTTCTCATTTTGCTAGCTTCGTTTTCCTGGTCCTGAAGGTATTTTTGCAAGCCACTTCGGTATACAGGAGCTAACACTTGTGAAGACGTACTTATGGTGTGCTGCTTTACCCTGCAAAACACGGGCTCACCTAGGTCCCCAGGCAAACATATGTCTTATATTACTATAAACCAGCCATTGCTGTGTTGAGAAGGTCTTCCTGGAGGCTTCTTTCCCTTGCAGTGCATTATTCTCATCCCACTAAATCAAGTATATTCAAGCATGTCTCAAAATATCTACCTTATTTTTGTTACGCAGTAGTTTAGTGGTCAGTGTTTTCAGAGACATTATTTTATCTTTATTCTCTTTTCACTAGGCATCAATATGACTTTAAGAAACAAAAACGAACACTTACTTTTCACATAGAAAAATAAAACATAAGCAGGAGTAGACAAGTCAGGCAGTTATAGAAATGCAGAACCAAATCTATTGATGTCCCAGGAATGCCTCATACCTGGCAATAGGACTGTGACAGATAATTTGTGGCATGACTGAAAATATATGCATTACTGTCACATTAAGGGTTTTGTAGTGCACTCCTCACTGGGGCATGAGATCTCTGTTGTTTTTGCGTGTCTGATTTATCTGGAAATCATTACATTTATGATGATCTATTTGTGCTATAGTACATATCTCTGTAAGAGGGAAAATTACACAGGCTTACTCCTCTATTTTACCCTTCTAATATCACTCCACATCTGCGTGGCTAAAACTGGCTACGGCATCCTATCAGAGACTTTCTTCCAAAGCAACAGGCACTGAATAATAGATTATCAGAAACAGCTCTCTTAATGTCAGGAAATTCAATTAAACCATTCTGAAAATAAGCATGTACAGGAAGAGACATCCCTTTACTTAATCACACTTCTTATGCTAATGTTACTATAGCCCTCGTCATGGTTCTAAGGCGATGTTAGATATATCCCAAACACACAACATTATCTACATCTCATACATGAGAGGGAGGAGAAGCAATATACAACTCAAAAAACTGTTAGTAAGATTAAGAATCAGCTGTAATCTCTGCCAGCAGTTTAAATGCAGGCCAGTCTAGTATGGATAGCAGCAAGGTTCCCGGTTTCAATAAAGACAAATCAATTACGGGCTTTACAGATACAGTGAGGTCATGATACTAGTGCTGAACTCAGTAGAGACCAGACATTTGGCTAGTAAAGCTTTAAGATGTGCTTTTGTAGAGCAAGAAAGCTGTAGATTGCCAATGCGGAATGAAGACTTTTGCATTACTGGTGCTAGGACATCACCTGTTTTAAAAAGAACAGTGAACCAAAAGTTTGGGGCCTCTGTCAGAAATTATATAGTCTCACGAAACTAAAAGTATTTTGGTATTTTTTTCGTTAGAGATGTCTTTTCCTCCACCAAAAAATACCAAACTTGTTGCAAAATATTTGTGAATAATGCAGTGTGCTACATTAGTAAAAATCTCCCACATATTGTAGCAAAATGTTTCTTAAAGATAAAACTGAAAAGTTTTGTTTTGTTTTTTAACTCTTGAAATTTTTTGTTTCTGAAACCTTGAGAAAAAGAAGAACTCACTAAGGACAGAGGGAAAAAACACTGAAAGCTGCTCTGAGCATGAACCTCCACCATACTGTGGATCAGACCCAAAGGAATTTCATGTTGCACAGATGTGGTGTTTTTCTAGTCTGCACTGTTATTGAACCAAATCTAAATCCAGCCTGCTTTCTTTGTTATTAGCTGGTGGGTAATATATTTTGTTTGCTGTCTCAGAGCTCTCACTGGAAAAAAGAAAATACGATGGTGATGTGTTCATGCTCTTTCCTTCTCTGTCAAGCTGTCAATTTCATCAGCTCAATTTTTAGGTTCTAGGCTGTGTGTGAATAGTTGTTGAATGCCTAATAGTACTTCGATTTGGAAAGCTGATCTACTTTTAGTACTTAAATTCAACTTTGCATGAAATCTTTGGCAGCAGCAGATCTGTGCTCAGTAGAATTGGTGATAGTTGACAGAATATTTTGAACTATAAGCTGTAGTCAGAGGTATAACTGCAGATGAATTAATTCACAGATTTTATCATCGTACTATGGTAGAAGAGAGAAATCATAGAATGTTTTTTAAAAATAGATACAGATCATAATGACAAGATCAGAAGGCTCTTGCTAAGTAGATGCTTAACAGTGAAAATTATGTAGGCTATGGCTTGAATATAAAGTGGGATATAGGGGTAGTGGTTTGTCTTAATATTGTAGACTTGCTGAGACATTCTGGTAACTCACAATGCAAAGTCTTCAATGAGTTTAAGTCCACAACAGCAGGTTGAATTAATTGTCTTAGCCTGGTTATTGTGTAAGATATCATGCCACACGGGTGCACACACACACGTGTATAGGTATATATAATAGCTTAAAGGCTAAGAGTGTGTTATCTCACTGTATGGCAATATTTTTTCTCTTGGAAGGAAAAAACCCATAATGTTGTGGTGAAATGGCATATAACGTATTGCAAAGAGCATAGCAGTCACCACTAGGCCAGGTTGCTCAAAGCTCCATGCACCTTGGCGTTGGACACTTCCAGGGATAGGACATCCCTGGGCAACCTGTTTCACTGACTCATCACCCTCACACTAAAGAATTTCTTCCTAATGTTTAATGTAAATCTACCCTATTTCAGTTTGAAACCATTCCCCCTTGTCCTATCACTTTTCAAAAAGCCCTTCCCTGGCTTTCCTGTAGTCCCTTCAGGTACTGGAGGGCCTCTAAAAGGTGTTCCCAGAGCCTTGTCTTCTCCAGGCTAAATAACCCCACCTCTCAGCCTGTCCTCATAGGAGATGTTCTCCAGCAATCTGATCATCTTCATGGTTCTCCTCTGGACTTGCTGCAGGATCTCCATGTCCTTCTTATATTGGAGGCTCCACAGTTGGACGCAGTACTCCAGGTGGGGTCTCACAAGAGTTGAGTAGAGGGGAAGAATTATAGAATGCTAGGTTGGAAGGGACCTCGGGGATCATCTGGTCAAACATATCTGAGTACTACTATAGTTTATATGAGATGCACCCTGTCAAGCTGTGAGTTGAAACTGTCCAGCGTGGGGGAATCTACCACTTCTCTTGGGAGACTATTCCAATGTATTCCACAGTTAAACTGTCCCCATGATGAAAAACTCACCTCTTGTGTCTGACCAGAATCTCCCTAGGATCAACTTGTGTTCATTACCACTTGTCTTTTCCATGTGACTCCTTGTAAATAGAGAGTACTGGAACTTTGTAATAAGGTCTCCCTGAATCTTCTTTTCTCAAGGTTGAACAAACCCAGTTTTCTCAGCTTCTCCTCATATGGCAGGCCCTCCAGTCCTCTGATCATCCTTGTGGCCCTTCTCTGGACCCTCTCCAGCCTGTCCACAACCTTCTTGTATAGCGGGGACCAATACTGAATGCAATACTCCAGGTGTGGTCTGACAAGCCTTGAGTAGAGCAGGATGACTTTTTTATCTCTGTTGGTGATGCTCTTCTTCATGCAGCCCAGCATCTTGTTTGCTTTCTTTGCCGCTGCAGCACACTGTTCACTCATGTTGAGCCTGTTATCCACCAAGACCCCTAGGCCTCTTTCCACAGGGCTGCCCTCCAGCCAAGTGGATCCCAGTCTGAACTGCACTCCTGGGTTGTGTGTTCCCAGGTGCAAAACCTTACACTTCTCTCTGTTGAAGTTCATAAGGCTTCTGTTACCCCAATCCTCCACTTGGTCCAGGTCATCCTGGGGGGTGGCTCTCCCTTCTGGAGAGTCAATATCTCTACTCATCTTGATGTTGTCAGCAAACTTCATCAGAGTGCTCTCGATCCCAACATCCAAGTCACTTATGAAGATGTTAAACAGCATTGGGCCTAATATTGATCCCTGGGGGACCCCAATTTTGACCAGGTTGAGGAGGAACTATTCACTATTGTCCTCTGGGTACAGTCTGTCAGCCAGTTCCTCACCCAGTGTACAGACCACTTGTCAAGGCCATAATGAGTCAGTTTCTCCAGGAGGAATTTGTGGGCAACTGTATCAAAAGCCTTGGAGAAGTCCAGGTAGATGATGTCCACCTGCATCAGTTGAGCGCGTTGCTTTGTTGTACACTTAGTTCAGAAAACAATGTAGTTTTTTTCCTCATAATAGGGCAAACCATTGTAATATTAACTAGATACAGTAGCCTTATTATCATTTAAGACTGGAAGAATTTGAAGGTACTTGAGAATATAGTGAGTTTAACTTTTTTTAGAAAACAAAGATTTATTGTGGTATAGGTTCAGTAAGTTTAAAACACTATCCTGAGTTAACAACCTAGAGACTAATGCATATACAGCTTGCAAAGGCTCATAAACTCTTCAGCTAATTTGGTAGGAGGCTATATCCTCCAACTTTATTAACAATAAAATGTTTCAAGTAAACTCCAAGAAAATGATTGCAGGGTTTCTCCTGCTGATCCTCATTGCTGTTGTCATGCTGCATCTATTAAAGTAATGGTCTTTTAAGGGTAATATATATGTGTGCACATAGCAGTCAGATGCATCATTTTACCAGCACAATTATCCATGCCTTTCAGTACAGAGGTCACAACTACTAAGGCAGCATTTGCCAGCTGTTAAGCTATAGTGATATCCATGAAACTCAATGTTTTCCCAATGACAAGAGCTAGTTAGAAAACCAAAAGTACAGGTGTTTGTGTGTAAGGTGAAAATATCCATTGTTACCACAAACAGTAGGGTTGCTGCAGTAGTTGTATTACCATCAGAGAGCAGCATGTGGTAGTTGCTGGCTGTCAACTTAATGGCAGCACTTCTGTGGTGCTTGAATGTGATATCTTTTAAATCAACCTAGAACAATAGGAACCATCTCTTGGAGATTTCTTGCTGGCTGTAGGTAACTAGCTTAGGGCAGAAGCCAAATTTCTGTGTAGCTACATGTAAATTTAATCCTCTTTTTGAGAATTGTGCAAGGATTTAATAATTGATCTACTAATTATTTGAGTGTCCAAAGAGCTACTCTTTCCAGTGGTTAGAGTGGGTTTGCCTTTTTATCTTTAATTACTCTCTGAGTTCAGGCTTATGACTGTATTACTTAATGTAGCTGCTTCATTGAATTAGTGTGATAGAATGGTTCAGGTTGGAAAGGGATCTCAGGACATTTCTAATTCAATCTCCAGCTGAAATAAAGGTCAGCTTTAAGTTCAGACAAAGTTGATCAGGGCTTTATGCAGCTGGGTCTTGAAAACATTCTGGGATGGAGAATGCACAACCTCACTGGACAACCTCTGCCACTGCTAGATTATCCTCAGGATGGGAAAGCTTTTCCTTAAATGCTGTTGTGGTTTATGTCCATTGTCTCTTCTCCTCCTGCCATGCATCACTGCAAATAACCTGGCCCTGTGTCTTGTTCAATAAACTCATCATAGGTAGTGGTAGGCTGCTGCTAGGTTTCCTCCCAAAACAATCTCTTCTCTAAGCTGAATAAATGCATCTCCCTCAGCCTCTGCACACAGGGTAAGGGCTCCAGACACCAATCATTGTGGTGGTCCTCTGCTGAATTTGTTCCTGTTATTGATGTCTGAGTTGTATTGGAGTCCCCACATTTGGGTGCCATACTCTAGATGTGGTGTAACAATCGCTGATGCACCAGCTGTGCTGCTAGTAATGCCGCCCAGGATGCTTTTGGCCTTCATGGCTGCCAGGGATCCTTGCTGATGCACAAACGGGTCGGTATCTGCCAAGACCTAACCTACCTTCTACTCAGAGCTTTAGCCTGTGTCCTTGTGAGAGGTTTCTCCTTCCCACATGTGGTACTTGGCGTTGGTCCTTGTTGAATTTTGCAGGGTTCCTCTTGGCCTATTCTGCCAGCCTCTTTCTCTGAACAGCAGCCCTGCCCTTGAGTGTATCAGCTTATTCCACTGTCACGACCACCACGTCATGGATGAAGGTGTGAAGGAGGACAGACGCCAGGCTAGGTTCCAAGAGTACTCTGCTTGCGTACTCCAGGTAGAGTATGACCCATGAATCTCTGCCCTCTCAACCTGCCCATTTTACAGTTTTCCATCCATGCAGTTGTCTATGTATATAGACTGTAATGTTCGCTCTGATGAATGGCTGTTTTGGGATAGAGTGTCAAAAGGTTTGCAGAAGTTGTGGTAGATATCTGTTTTTCTCCCATTGTCCCTGTATAAATTTCTTTTCACCCAGAAGGTGATCAGGTTGGTCAAGCATAACATACTATTGGTAAATCTGTGCTGGCTCATTTAAGAACCTTGATGTTCCCAGAAACACATTCCAAGAGGACCTGCTCCAGCAACCCTCTTCACTTTTATGCATTTCAGTTTATTCAGGTTATGTACAGATTTTTTTCTAACTCTATAGGCAGGGAACTGAGTGTGTCCACTAAGTCACTGGGACTGCATACGGTCCTTCTTAAAACTGAAAGTAAATCTGTTGTTGAACACCATTAACTCATGTTGATTTGGCTTAGCAGCTCATCGTGCTTTTATTTTCAAATTCCAGTGAATAGTTAGAATGAGTTTTATGCAGTTTGCTTGAAAATCAGGCAGTTCTGCTTAGCAACAAAAATCATTACTTTTGAAGTTTCAAGATTTGATCAATACAGTGTTCCTTGGGGTACTATTTTATTTGGCATTTCACACTGTCATTGTGCATATCAAAAACTGTGTGTACTACTAAAAAAATTAGTATGTTGTGGATTTTCCATTCCTTGTACTGTTCACTTGCACATTTTTATTATGCATCACATATCCTGTATTCAGCAGTAAACTAATTTTGAACTTCTGAAATTTAAAGTAGAGGTCCTAATATTTTCCTATTAATAAATCAGATGCTTTCTGCTCTATGTAGTATCTTAGTGTGATGCATTAACCTGAATCACATTTTAAAAAATCCTGCCTCTATATTTCTGTTATTTTTAGCGATTTTGTAGAATTCAGATTGAATTTTGGATGAGCTCTGCTTTATCAGTGTCCTATGGACCATGCCTTCTACAGTGGGGCAGTAGCAGTAATGCAGCAGGCCACTTCCAGATTCACTCAGTCCCCAGTTATTCCTCCTCTACTCCATACTCTTAAATTCCTACCATCTTCTTAATGTGGGGAAAACCAGGCAGCCTATTTTTAGGCATTGCTGCCCCATCTGTAGTTTCCCAATTGGTGCTTTGTTGAAGAATGGCTTGAGCAGCAGGGCCATGGGCCCCTGCTATCTCCTTGAGAGGCCTTGAGAGTGTAACACAAATAGCAGCTGTACAAGCAATCTCTTTTTTAGCCTAACACAAGTATAAACAATCTCTCTGTTAGCTTAAACTAACTCAAGGACAAGGTAGAAAAGTAGAATAATAGAAAACAAGGAAGAACCCTGGAACTCAGATGTGTGTTACTATCCAGTAAAATCACTGCAAGTAGTTGCCGTCCAGTAAAATCACTACAAGTAGTTACTATCCAATGAATTCACTACAAGTAGTTACTATCCAATGAATTCACTACATGTAGGTTTGGAAAAGGGTATAAAAGTAACACTGTGTATTCAATAAATCGGAGCTTGCTTTATCAATCACATTGATTCTGGACTGCTTGCTTCCCTCGCCACTGGCAGTGCTTTTTGTTGGAGGCCTAGAATTGTCAAGTAACTGTTCATAGATATTTGAGGAGTGTGGAAATCCAAGCCCAATGACCTAGCACATTAGTAAAACTTTTCTATTTATATATATGACAGGAGAAGTAGAACTCCTGAATTGCTTCAGTGCCTGTAAGATTGTGCAGTTGGAGGTGGGGGAGGGGGCAGTAGACCCAACATCTGTTGGGTGTTGGCTTTAGTTGCTCACTGTTTCCAGCTACCATCACCAGGTAGATCACAAGCACAAATACTTTACATGTGTGTTCTGTTATTTAACACTAACTAAATTTTTGACTGGTTATTTTGTCTGATCTAAATTCAGGACATCTATGCCCTTGATGACTACTGCTTAGACAGTAAGTGACAACACCAAGTGGCTGAGGAGGCAGATCTCTGAATCTCTGCACATTTTTGGCATAATACAGACATTCAGATGGAAGCTGCCAAGTCTCAGTCATGCTCTTTGTGGTTGTGTGGAAAACAGAATTTTCTCTGTCTACTCTAGCATTTAATTCAATATCCGTATCAATTTAAGATACCCATTCACAAAAAATCATCATCAAGTATTTGCTATATGATTTGCATAAAGTTTTTATCCACTTTTTTAATCTACAGATGCAATAAAGAATTGATACATGTGATATGGATTCTGCTGCACTGCATTGGCTAGTATGCAACTAAAAAGAAAAAGTGGAAAAAGCAAAGAAATATAAACAAAAAATACCTTGGAAAGTATTTCCTTGGAATGCTGGAAGGAATAACGCATAAATGTGAAGGTGGAAAATCCCTGATCCAAGAGGATTTAAACTGTGACCAGACTTCAGCCACACCTAGACTCCTCTCTGAGGAGTTTACAAAGCAAAGGGATCCACTTTGAACCTCAATGGGAGGGTCCATTTCAGACTCCATCTCCCCAACCCCTGTATAAATAAATACCCCTTATCCCCATGTAAATCACTCCCATCCATTTCCAACCCCTAAGTCACAGTTTCATAAATCTGTATTAGAAATCACATTTTCTTGATATCTTTGTCAGTGATTTTTAAAGCAACTTTAAGACTTTCCATGCTCATGTGTGACAGATTGCAGCAAATCACATTGAGAATAAATTTATGTTGATTTCTCATTAATACAGCTTTCTGGTTTTTACACTTTGAGCTTTTAAATAAAATGTCCATGACTATGACAGAATAGCCAAGAAAATAACTTACTTTGCTGAGAAACTAAGAGATGTATAAGAGACAAAATTTACAAAGATAAATGTAAATTAAACATAAACATCTCTCTCTACAACTACCTGAAAGGAGATTGTAGGGAGGTAGGTGTTGGCCTCTTCTCCTAAGTAAATATCGATAGGAGATATGACAAAATGGCCTGAAGTTGTGTCAGGGGAGGTTTAGATTGGATACTAGAAAGAATTTCTTTACTGGAAGAGTGGTGAGGCACTGGAACAGCCTGTCCAGGGAGGTGGTGGATCCACCATCCCTGGAGGTACTCAAGAAATGTGTAGATGTGACACTTCAGGGCATTCTCTAGCGGGCATGGTGGTTTTGTGGGCTGTGTGTTGTTGGTTTTGTGGGGTGTGTGGTTGTGTTTTGTTTTTTTTTTTTCCTTTTGCCCTCACCCCTGGGTGAATGGTTGAACTTGGTGATATTGGAGGTCTTTTCCAACTGCCGATTCAGTGATTCTGTGAACTTCAGTGTAGTGCTTTAACACATAATTGTGGGTCTGGTGTGATTTGAAGTAGCAGCAAATTAAAATTAACAGTATTGTAACAAATCACAATATTAAATTACATTATTTTCCAATAATTTTATCAGTAATCCATTGCAATCAATACAATCACACACACACAGTTATAGAGGTTAGCCTGTTAAGGTTTTAAATTTTGGTGCCTAATTTTGTGAAAGAAGTTGCATTATACCCCCAATTACCCAATGGAGCCAAATTATAACAGCCTGATGTAATTTTATATTCCCCCATACTTGAGAAGTGGCTGACTACTTACTCTTTCAATCAGAGGAACCAACTTCCTTCATGAGACACGAGATGTGAGGCTGCAGCTCGGTGTGATCCTGGGGAGCTGTGAAGGGCCTCCCTCTTAAGACCAATATTTATAGGATCCCAAGATGATTGACTTTGGTCACAATTTGGTTTAACTCATCTTTAGTAACTTCCAGAGCGGGCCTGTGTTCTGAGCAGGAAGGGGCTTGGATACGTTCTACAAGCAGAGTTCCATGTATGGTTAGAAAGTGCCTAATGACCCCAAATGGCTGTATTTGCCCTAGGTACCCAATTGTCTGAACTCACTGCTTCAGCGAGCAAGATCAGAAAGTGCCAGATTGTGTCAGACAACTGCACTTGCTATTGAAACAAGAACAATTGTGTGCCCACTGCCCTTGTAAATAAAGCAAGAACAATGACAGCTGGTGTTGATGATGCAATTGACTCCGTGAACAGGGTGTTCAGTGTCATCACAAAACCAGGCAATGGCTTTTACTGAAAAATACTGAAAACATAATGATAGATCAATGATTGTCATTATTGATTGTCATTATTGATTGTTATTTGATTGTTATTATTGATGATTACACATTGTTTTACTTACCTCTTAAACACCTTTCCATGGAACGCGTAACAGCCAGAAGTCAAAAGGGCTTCTGCAGGTATCTGTGGTTTCACTCACAATGACAAACTTAAGTGGTAATACTACTGCACGGTGAGGAATTTAATAATAAATATAAGCACTTCTGTGATACCCACAGTCCTAGCTTAACATGACTGAATCTTTAAGCAGGAGAAACATACAAGGTGACATACACATTTTAGAATGATTAAGGTCAAAACTTGAAAACTTGAAACTGAGTAAGTACAAAGATTTTCTGTCTGAATCTGAAGTAGTGGTTAAACAGGCAAATACACAGCTCAGAAAATGGATGTTGGTTTGTATGTTCCTATATATGCATTGATTAATATGGTGCAATTTGAATTTGATACTGAGAGTTGTTATGTATCAGTGAATTTATCTCTGAAATCAAGTCTGGCTTCAGTGAGCAGTCTATAGGTAAAAACATTTTCAACGGTAGTTGATTTCTAAAACTGTGTAACCACTACTACTTGGCAAGCTTACTCAAAAAACCTAGTCAAGTAGAAATTCAAGCTCACTGCTTTACTAGTATCTCCAGGAGGAGAGACCAGGACAAAGACAACAAAGGACTAGAATCAACAAAGACCCCCACAGGAGACCCTTGAGCACGCATAATTACAAAGATAGCCAATTCCAGGAAATAAAATGACTATGGAAAAGAATTCTGGGAACTCATTGACATGGAATCGAATATGCATGTTTTTGGTGTATATTAGTCGAGGTGTTTCACTAACTCATCGGAGCACTCATGGTGGAGAATCCCCAGTGCTGCCCAGCGCTGTAATAAAGAATGCCTGCTCAATAACAGCTTGTTTGTTGTTATTGGGTCTTGATCTTAAAATCCTTATCCAGCCGCACCTAGCCTCCCACTTCAGTAAGGAGTGTTAGAAAGCAAGGGGGTTTGGAAGCTCCAAAATTTTTGTTTCAGTGTAATAAGGTACTGAGAGATAGACCTTTGTTGGCTTTTCATCCATTGGTACTGAAACAAAGGAAGTTCACCCAACAGTCTAAGTACTGTTAAGTTGACATTATTTGTTCATGGCGCCGGATGCAGAGGGGATAGCTCCTCCAAAAATGTGCGCACCTTACAGTGTAAGGTGTGAGATACGTATACAGCTGATAGTTAATTATGTGTAATACTTCTAAGAAGCAGTTTACATATTAATTAGTTTCCCGAGAAATCATTTCCATAAGTGTCCGCCCATTATTGCATCCATGAGGGTCTCCTGGGGGTCGTTTACTTCATCCTTGAGTCTTCCTCACAGGAACCTTTGGCTGAGTCTGTCTCTTTTCCCGTTTATCTCTGCTTACTTTGCAGTAGAATTGGTTACAGTAGGCATCCCTAGTAACAGTTGAATGGCTTCTTTCTTCTTCAAGGACCTTTGTATTTCTTCCCTGAAACTACAGATAAGCTCACACAGAATGCTTTTACAACTCCCTAGCAGTAGGTCCAGATGAGAGATTTACACCCTACAAGCAGTTAACTATTTGAAGTCAGAGTTTGGTTAATGCTCTGTTTCAGTACACACGTTCTTTCAGTAAATATTACAGGTAGGTTCATGACTGAAGCATGAAGAATTCTCATTCTTTTTGAATTGTAAAAGTACAGCCTGTTTGTTTTTCCTGATAGCAATGCTAGACGGCATGCAGAAAGCAAGTTGAGTCTTAGCTTCTATAATTTGGTCATCATTGTATCAATAGTCATTCCTGCAGAGTTCAGATAAGCTGCAAGTGGGAAATAAAATAAGTTTCCTTTGATTGTAGGAAAGTGAAAGCCTTTCCTTGGTTATGAAGCCGTTTCTGGTTGAAGGACAAACAGATGACAATCTGTGAGATTCAGAAGGTTATAATGTGGCTAATTTTCTGCTTTTTGATATTAGGTAAAGGCTGTGACACACTGTTATTTCACTGCATCTTGCCATGGCAATATCTCACAATCCATGTTTATGGCAATGTACTGCTTTCATATTTTATTAGATGCAGTTGTCACCTGTCTTCCTTAATAGTTCCTGTAATTTGAAGTTTTCTAGTTGAAAAATTCATCATAGTTGTTTCCTCTTAGGTTTTATGTTTGCTATTTATTGTTAATCAGTCACAGTTCATTGATGATTGCAGATGACTGCGAAGTATTAACCTGTGGCACTTAATGTTTTTATTTTTCATTCTTTAAAGCATACATTCAGATTTGAATTATGTGTATGTAAAGTGCTGAAAACAACAGCTGAAAACAAAAGTGAGTTGGGTATCAAAAAAATCATTAATCACTGTTTATAATTTTTACTAAAACTTTTGAAAGATGCTGTGTTCTGCTTTTGGATTATTCTGCTTGTATATGCCATTTCATAATCTCTTTGTAATTTGGAGAAACAGAGAACAGTCTTTCAGATAAAAATGCTTTAAAAACAGCCTTATCTTCTGAAAAGATTTAAAGACGAGAAGAAGAATTAATGAGCTTAGGTATTGGTGATTACTTTGTGGCCAGTGTCGCTCATTTAAGCCTTTATTTTAGCTAGTATTTAAAAAATACACCTTATATTGAGAAAGCACTTAAGTGTTTCCCTTCTGGGTGTTTGAATCTTTGCTTGCTTTTACGAAAAGTAATTATCTGTTTTACCATGGTTGTCCGAGCAGCTAGGGATCGGGTTAGGAGAGCCAAATCCCTGCTAGAATTACATCTTGCCAGGGATGTCAAGAACAATAAGAAAAGCTTCTTTAGGTATGTTGGGGAGAAAAGAAAATGGGTGAGGTAGAAACACAGGATATTGAGAAGGCTGAGGTCCTCAATGACTTCTTTGCTTCAGTCTTTTCTGGCAAGTGCTACAACCTCAACACAGGCCACAGAAGGTGAAAGCAGGGACTGGGAGAATGAATTACCCCCCACTGAAGGTGTAGAGCACATTCGTGACCATCTAAAGAACCTGAAGGTGCATAAATCTATGGCATCTGATGAGATTCACCCACGGGTCCTGAGGGAGCTGGTGGATGAAATTGCTAATCCTCTGTCCATCATATTTGAGAGGTCATGGCAGTCTGGTGAGGTTCCCACTGACTGGAAAAAAGGGAACATAGCCCGTTTTTAAAAAGGGGGAAAAAGGAAGACCCAGGGAACTACAAGCTGGTCAGTCTCAACTCTGTGCCTGGTAAGATCATGGAGCATATCCTCCTGGAAGGTCTGCTAAGGCACATGGAAAATAAATTGGTGACAGCCAACATGGCTTGACTAAGGGCAAATCATGCCTGACCAATCTGGTGGCCTTCTACAACAAGGCTACAGAGATGGTGGATGGTGGAAGAGCAACTGACGTCATCTATCTGGATTTGTGCAAGGCATTTGACACTGTCCCACATGACATCCTGGTCTCCAAACTGACAAGGCATGGATTTGACAGATGGACCACTTGGTGGATAAGAGATTGGCTGAATGGCCACACCCAGAGAGTTGTGGTCAATGGCAACCGCAGGCACAAATACAGGCTGGGGAGAAGCTTGACATGAGCCGAGTGTGCATTCACAGCCCAGAGTGCCAACTGCATCCTGGGCTGCATCAAAAGAAGCGTGGCCAGCAGGGCCAGGGAGGTGATTCTGCCCCTCTACTCTCCTCTGGTCAGACCCCACCTGGAATACTGTGTACAGTTCGGGGACACGCAGCACAAGAATGATATAGTACCTGTTGGAGAGGGTCCAGAGGAGGGCCACCAAGATGATCAAAGGCCTGGAGCACCTCTGCTATGAAGACAAGCTAAGAGAATTGGGGCTGTTCAGCCTGGAGAAGAGGAGGCTCTGGGGACACCTTATAGCAGCCTTCTGGTACTTAAAGGGGGCCTACAGGAAAGCTGGGGAGGGGCTTTTCATCAGAGAAGATAGTTATAGGACAAGGGGTAATGGTTTTAAACTGAGAGAACGGAGATTTAAGTTAGATATTAGGAAGAGATTCTTCACTGTAAGGGTGGTGAGGAACTGGAATGGGTTGCCCAGGGAGGTTGTTGATGCCCCATCCCTGGAGATTTTTAAGGCCAGGTTGGACGAGGTTTTGTGCAACCTGGTCTAGTGGTAGGGTTCCCTGCTCATTGCAGGAGGGTTGGAATTTGATGATCTTTAATGTCCCTTCCAACCTTAATGATTCTATGATTTGTTTTACCATTAGACCCTGAATGAGAAATTGCATTAGGGCCCACTTGTACAGCTCTGTCTTGGTAGTAGTGGAGCTTGATCATAAAAAAGGTACAGTTAGACAGTAATTTGCCAGGAAAGATCTAGTGGTAAACATGGAAATGGTTCTAATCCAGTTAAAAAGATTCATGTGTTCTCTGCATGCGTTGTCCTTGGCTTAAGGGTATTGTGATCTGCTGTAAAATCTGCCAGTTTACTTGTGTTTTGGGCAGAATAGAGAATTCAGAAGCAGAAGGAAGGACATGCAATAATTGTATAAACTTGTTCAGATTTACAGTCAATTGAAATGGGTGATAATCAATATCTTACGCAGTGTCTGCTCAGAATAAGAGGTAATAGGAAAAGATAGAAGAAAGAATTGCACTCTTTTGCAGACCTGTCATAGGTACATGACTTTGCTGCCATTCTGGTGTCCACATCTCAGGCATGATTGAGCTAAGAGAAGGTATGGGATAAAGGCATCAGAACTGTTGTTAGGGTTGTAACTGCTACTATACGAGGTGGCACTAGGAAGGCTGTTTTGGCACATCTGTTTTAAACAGCAAGAGGCTGAAAAAGAATAGGAGATAGGAGATTTGCAAACTCTATGAGTTGGTGAACATAGCAAAAGTAAAACTCCAGTGCTAGGGGTATTTCTTAAAACTTTACTTGAAGCAATTACGGAAGTATTTCCTTACTCAGGGGCTAGCAAAAAACTGGAATTTGTTGCCAGAAGAGAACATGGGGCAGCAGGACAAGAGATGTATTATGCACTTTCATGAACAGCAGGTTTACAATCAGGAGTGGGAAGGGATGTGCCTTGGGTGAGTGTGAGGGAAGCATGCAGCAGAGAGTGCCTTGACATCCCCTGGCCAGTGTCCGCTGCTGCCACAGACACACAGAAGAATCGTGAGGCTGAGAGGATGACCTGTCCAGTGCAACATGGCACTTCTTGTGCACTTTGTTTTTGTTTTAATTGGATTTAAGTCGAGCTAGGATGGATGCCTCTAATAATCTATCCATGGCAGAACAGATCTGTGCCTGTGATTATTTATTTTTCTACTTTGATAGCTTTTCCATCCTAGAGAGGTGGCCTTGACTCATTTATGTAGTCCCAAATCTTTTTACTGTGGGTCAATGAAGTGTTAAACTGTAGCAACTACTTTACCTGGTGCCTGTAGGAAAACTGTAAGTGTTGTGTTGCTATGGATGCCAATTTATTTCCCTTACATGAAAGGAATGAATTATTCCTTCAGCTTGGTCAGAAGCATGCAAGAGGGACAATTACAGATGGAAAGTTGAATAAATCTTGATTTTCAACAAAACAGGAAGAAGTTTGTGAAGGATATTTTTTTCTCCTCAGTTGCTGCAGCTTCCTACTCCTTGGGAGTTGCCCTTATGTGTATGAGGGATTAATCTGCATTCTTCTGACTCTTTAGAGACATCTCCGACTCCTTTACCATGGCAGCCAATTTGTGCTCCAGGGACTACTGCCTGCCTTAATTTCTAGATTTCTGTGGTTCTGAATATTTACAGAGGATCTTAATTAATGTTAAAAGAGACAAATTAAGATAGAAGAGTATAAAACCAATTGGAAATGTTATGGCTAGCAAGTGCAAATAAAAATATCAAGTCCTAAATACCTTTGTACCAGCACTCAGTCAAATGAAAAGCAGTGATAACAGGTTTGAATTTTGGGTAACTGGTGAGATTTCACTTTTCCTAATCCAAGTTTTATTAATGCCAAGACAACAATATCACTAAGGTTCCTTGTGGACTTACTCCTATGCATCCTTAGATTCTGCATATTTCATTTGCACTGTTTAAATGTATATTTTGTAGATTTTAAATTTAGGCTTTAGAATTATAATTATGGATATACCCTTAGAGGAGAAAAAGGAATTACAAGATTTATATATTATGAAAAAGCAAATAACTGAAGACCTCCCTCTCCTTCTCTGCACCTTTGCATCCCTGTGGTCCCAACCACCTAAATTCAATGCATTATACTTTGTGTCATCTGTCCTCAAAGGCACTGTTATTACCTCAGGCAGTGCAAGTTGATTCAGATTCCCCATATATCACTGGACATCCTTCTATTAACTCGTCTGCCTGAACTGGTCCAGACTTTCCAAGACCTCTGTTGATGAGATCCATACCTAGATCAGAGACTCAAAACATTAATTTTATACTGAGATCACATTTCAAAAAGCACCTTTGAAACGCCAGAAGCTGTCACAACTAGCAGCAGAATTGCATACAAAGGTCTTGTTGCTGTAGGAAATTAAATAATAAAACCTGTAAACACACCCATTATTTAACAGCAGTAAATCAGTCTGATACATACAGTAAGCTCTTTTAAAATATACTTTTTTTTCTTTTTCTCTAATACATTTCATTCCCAGTTTTCTCTTTCTGCTCAAATCTAAGGTCTGATGATATGCTTTCCTAAGGATTTAGGAGTTAACTACATTCCTTAAAAGAGCATGAGTTAAAAACCTTCTGTCTGTGGCAGTGCCACAGGCAGTGTCACCTGGGAGAAGAGGCAGCCTATCGATGCACCATTCTTGCTCTTTTTCACAGTAGTGAAAGAGCTCTTACTAGGTTTGCTTTCAGGCTGTTGAGACAAGTGGCTGTCTCTTCTCCTGTCTCACGTGTTACAGCACTGAGACAGCACTGTATATAATGCTTGCCAAAATAGAAGCATAAAGGACAGCAGGGCAAGCAGAGTGTGAAATCTAGTCATTAAGTAAGATACTCTGATGCTAACAGTTAAAATCACTATGCAAACAATGCTGAAAAAAATTATCTTTCTTGACACTTCTACCATCCTGTGCTGGATTTCTGCCTCCGTTTTCCTTCCACCTTACTTATGTGAGACACTGCTCTGCTTCTTTCTTCCCCAGATCTTGAAAGCAGAGTTTAAGGAGAGTGGACTGTATTTTGTATGTTTTTATTCTTTCTGTATGGTTTTTGTTCAGACCATGACCGGAAAGATTAATCACCAGTTTACATGTTCAGAGTGCTGTCTTCCCTCTCCAAAGTTACCTTTGGCTATGAGCACTGAAATAGACAGCATTATGGCTAGTAAAGTATCACCACTGGCTTCTCACACACATGGAGATAATTGGGATGTTTCTAGTGAGAGCCCTTGTACAGGTCCTTTGCAAAATCAGACTGATTATGCTGTTCTGTGGTTTCAAGGTTCTCTTGTATTTTCTGCTTTTAAAAGTAAAAAAATGAAATACACTGGGAAACAACTTGAGCTTTTTCAAATGTTTTCCTGGTTAGTCTTTCCCCTGTGTTAGCCATAATGGAAATGACACTAGTCTGAAAAAAGCTGATAGGTAGTTGGACTTCTGCAGGTTCTCTCACCACTGGACCATTATACTCTCTCATAAGACACACCTTTGAAAAGCTAATTTTGTATATCGAAGTATTTAATGCTGATATTCTTTCTCAGAGAAAGTATATCAATTTTTGGCAGATGTCTTTCCTTGCAGGTCAGCTTCTTTAGTCCTTCTTTTTCAGCTTTTCCTTTCTGCCAATACTTCTGGAAATGCTATTTTTAACAAGTACAGCATGTTAAATGATAGCCACAACATTTGCAACATCCAAGTCTAAACAAGAAAAGTTGAAGCATGTTACATAATTAATTATTGTTAAAATAAACATTATTTTTTATAAAGTGTAAACAAACAGTAAATCTCTCTGACCTTAATTTACCTGTTGGGACATATCTGTGAGACAGGACTTATCTCTCACTTGTTATGCATTCATTCACAGGTGGTTGCTGTTGTCATAAATCTATTAAATTAATTTCCTGTGCAATAGTTCTTATCCTTTTCTCCTGCTTTTTAAGTTTTATATTGTTGATAGTTAGCAAATTGTGTTTAGGTACTAAACAAGACATTCGATTAAAGACAGTGAGGAAAGTGGTTGAGATGTTATGGGCAAGCCTTTTAGAAAGTGTACATAATTCAAAAATTGCATATTCATGCTGGTTACCAGATTTGTAGGCACAGATGAATAGCATCTAGGAACTTAATCTAATTGTTAAGTGAACAAATACCAATTTACATTTACACTGTGAATACAAAAAGGCTTAACTGCAAAATTGTCTCCAACCTATAGTGTAAGGTTGGATATTAATATCTGGGATTTGCATATGTATCCACTTCCAGATGCAGCTATTACATTTTAAATGAGATACAGATACTTGTGGTCTGTGTGAAGACAGAGTTAGAGGACAGCTTGAGCCAGGAAGAACAACAAAATTAATGCAGCTGAGTACACAGGTTCTCTGTAAAAATGAATTTTTAGAATTGGGACCTGATACAAAAGGCGATTCACACTGCAATGTTTTGTAAAATGTGAAATTGTGAATTGTTTTCAAGAGAGATTTGAATTAATCTTGTGTTTTGAATATAAATGGTACCCTTGAGAAAGGCTCGTTGGATGACCAGGCATGTTTAACTGAGTGTTAGATTAACATTAATGTCAAAAAAATTACAAGGTGATAGGGATGTGACCCAAACATTGCTTTATGTGAGGTATGCAGCCCAAAAAAACTGAGTGTCTCCAAGAAAATGTTTTTAAAATAAGCTTCCATGTAAAATTAAGCTTAAAAAAAAACCAACCAAGATGATAAAATTGCTAAAATAAAATGGAGGAAAATCACCTAACATAATATTTAAAGGAGAAAAATGTGTTTACTATGTCAGTTGCTCTAAATTTTGTAGTAATCATCATGCAATTGTACTTTAATTGTGGTATAATCATGTTCCCATACACAGTTTCAGTTGAAATTTCCTTTTTATGTTTGATGCATCAGGTTTTTCAAAGTGAAATCTGTAAGAAATTTTTATAAGATTATTAAATTATAATTATAAAAATATTATTTGATGTAGACAAATTATTATTTATCTGCTCATTTTCGCATTCGTTTATGTTTCAGATGCAGTTACTATATTTGTGGTTTTCTTTTTAAGAAAGGTGACAGAACAGATGTTTCTCACAGAGCAAAGTGGAGAGTAAGTCTTATAAACAGAGCAGACACATCCCATTAAAAATCTGATTTGAAAAAGAAGATATTTGTTGTCCTATATGCCATGGTTCTTGACTTCTAACCCAGTTCTTCTGGAACCTACTTTAAAGCTCTTGAGGTTTACTCCAATTTCATGCCATTGGGTTCTTACCCAAGTATAATAAGCCAGAAAGATGTTACATTACATTTCATATTTTAAATTTTGTGAAAAAAATAAGGAAGGCAAAGATAATAATAGAATCATAGAATGGGTTGTGTTGGAAGGGACCTTAAAGACCATCTAGTTCCAACCCCCCTGCACAGGCAGGGACACCTCTTACTAGATAATGTTGCTCAAGGCCTCATCCAACCTGGTCTTGAACACTTCCAGGGATGGGGCTTTCACAGCTTCCCTGGGCAGCATGTGCCAGTGTCTCACCACCCTCACACTAACCCTAACCCCAAACCTCAATCTCCTCTCCTCGAGTCTTAAACCACCCCTCCTGATCCTCTCACTACAAGCCCTTGTAAAAAGTCCCTCCTCAGCTTTCATGTAAGTCCCTTTCAGATACTGGAAGGCCGCTATGAGGCCACTTCCCAGAGCCTTGTCTTCTCCAGGCTGAACAACCCCAGCTCTCTCAGCTTGTCTTCATAGAAGAAGTGCTCCAGCCCTACTTTTGATGCAGCCTAGGACACAGCTGGCTTTCTGGGCTGCAGGCACACATTGCCACCTCATACTGAGCTTCTCGTCCACCATCACCCCCAAGTCTTTCTCCTCTGGACTCTTTTCAATCCATTCTCCACCCAGCCTGTGTTTGTGCTTGGGATTGCCCCAGTCATTGTCTGCCATTCATATGTATTAGTTTCCCAAGTGTTTTCCATGTACCTCGCCCTTCCTGCTCCTTCAGCTTTTCTCTTAACTTAGTTTATAAGCTCTTTTGTACTTCATAGACAGTACTGTTCTGTTTATGTGGCTATTGAAAATTCGCTGGGTATGTGAGAATTCCTCTGACTGCTCCCTAACTAACCTTCATCTCTGCAGCCTTGCATGTCAGCTTTTCTTTGTGTTATTACAAAGAGCCTTGCTGACTAAGCAAGTAGGCATCATACCCTCCAGATGTTTGCTGCTGCAGCACCTGGTGTTGACTTTTAGTATTAGAAGGATTAGCCAAGTGTTGGAGGTGAAACCAATAGGTAAGATAGAAGAAGGATTTGGTCTTCCCCTCACTTCTGCAACTTTTTTGTTATCTGGAGTCTTCTTACCTGTCACCATTTGACTCAAGTCTGACAATAACGCTCTCAATTCCCTCCCCCTCCCACCCAGGTAGGGAAGGAGAGAGAGAAAAAGAGAGAGACTTGACTGGATTGAAAACTAAACTACACAGCTTTAATTAAACACTAATGATATAAGAAAATATATACAATTATATACAAATATGTTCAGATATGTGCAAAAGCCTCTCATCTCCCCCCACCCCCAGCAACTCCCACAGCACTCTCCTTAGCTGTGAACAGCCTGAAGAATCCCGGAGCTGCTGCTGGAGAAAGCAGAGAGTGAAGAGGGTCAGGAGAGCTCGAGCCTAAGGGTTGACAGTGATGGATGGATGGAGTCCTCCCTGGACGCCAGCCATGGATGGAAGAGAAGGGAAGACGAAGAAGGAAGGAAGTTGTCTTCTGTGATCTCTGACCTTCCTCTGAGCTTACGTAGATATATGGAATGGAATATCTCTGGCCAATTTTGCTGTCTGTCTAACTCAGCCTCCTACAGGGGGGTCACAGATTTCCCCATAGTGTCTGAGCCAGCAGAGTAAAGATGCGACCTTGAAGACCCTGCTGTTAGAAAAACATTCCTCTCTTACCAGTTTTAGTTGGAAGGCTCTGTGACTAGTTAAAAGAAGCTTACTGAAGGAAAAAAAAAAATCAGTAAAACGAAAATTGGCTTCATCCTGGCTCAAACCAGGACTTTACCTCAGATGCTGCTGCTGTCATTTGGTTGTTTCTGTCATTCTTCATTTAAGTCTAAAATTGTCCATGGCTGATGATAATAAATTTGTGTCATTGTGGTAATTAGTTACAGAGCTTCACAATCTTGCTTACCTAGAAAGGCAGCATTTTGCCTGCCTTTTTCTCTCAGTGATGGTTTGAGCTATCTACTGAGCACTAAGGGGCATTCAGTGTGACATCCCAACAGTGAAATCTGCAACTTTTTACTTTAAAAGTAAGCCTTTTGTTTTACATTCCTGGAGTGCTGAAAGGTACCCTTGAAGCTTACAGCTCAAAACTATCCCTGCTTCTTCAAAGTTATGAAAGGATGAAAAAGCAAACAAAGCTGTGAAGGTAATGGGGATTAGCTCAGGATCATCAGTACATCAATGACTGTGCAGTCAAAATCTGCTGCATTCTGTATCAGTTGTCTGTGCTTCATCTTGCTACCATGTTCAAGCTGTGTGAGCAGAATGGAGAAAACCAGCTGTATGGGTAACATGCACTTCTGTTGTGCTGCTTTATACTGCTGTCTGGTTGTCAGGTAACTTCTGCATTCCCTGAAGTTAGGGGAACTGACCATCACTCTACACTGCCTTATTTATCTTTGATCATGAGTCTGGAAATGTGAAGAGTCCTGGTTGCGTGCTGCTGGAGAGAAGTGCTGCAAGGTGCTGTCAAGATGCCTGTTTTCCAGACAAAGCCACAGCCAAGCAGACTGATCCACCCTACTCCACTGGCCACATAAGCCTGCTGCTCCTATCTTCCCTTATTCTATTCACAAAACACCTTGCACACATGCATGTCATTTCCATATCAACAATGACAGGTATACTTTCTGGTGCAGGTTTCTAGAAGTGGTGCTCCAATTTGTTGGAGGTTTGGTTTTGCTCAGAAAAACCCTGCCTCTGGCCACAACAGGACAACACGAGTTCTCAGGGTAGTTCACTGCCTGTCACACACTCATCATGACTTTTTCTTTCTTGGTGTGATTTGGTGGAAATCAGTATGTTTCTATCCTGGTTTGAGCCAGGATGAAGCCAATTTTCCTTTTTACTGATTTTTTTTTTCCTTCAGTAAGTTTTCTTTTAACTAGCAACATTCTGTTATAGCTAGACTGATAAGACATTGGAATGTTTTTCTAACTTCTGGGGCTTCAAGGTCGCATCTTTACTCTGCCGGCTCAGACACTACGGGGAGATCTATGACCCACCCTGTAAGAGTCTGAGTTTGACAGACAGCAAAATTGGCCAGAGATATTCCATTCCATATATCTACGTAAGCTCAGAGGAAGGTCAGAGATCACAGAAGACAACTTCCTTCCTGCTTCTTCTTCCCTTCTCTTCCGTCCATGGCCGTCCATCCATCACCGTCGACCCTTAGGCTCGAGCTCTCCTGACCCTCTTCACTCTCTGCTTTCTCCAGCAGCAGCTCCGGGGTTTCTCGGAACTGTTCACAGCTCAGGGGAGTGTGGTGGGAGTTGCTGGGGGTGGGGGGAGATGAGAGGCTCTTGCATATACCTGAACATATCTGTATATAATTGTATATATTTTCTTATATCATTAGTGTTTAATTAAAGCTGTGTAGTTTAGTTTTCAATCCAGCCAAGTCTCTCTCTTTTTCTCTCCTTCCCTACCTGGGTGGGAGGGGGAGCGGATTGAGAGCATTGTTGTCAGACCTGAGGCAAACGGTGACAGTTTCTGTCCCATCTGCACTACAAGCATAGAAATCACAGTTTCAGTAGAGTAAATATGCTATTTATTTTCTCTATTAAAATTAAAGCAGGACCTTTAAAATAGGGCAGGTTGTAACTATTTTTTCAAAAACTGCTTAGAAATAACTCCATTGTTATGTTGGGTGAGTCATATTCTGTACTTGCAAGCACAGATGAAACATATGTTAGAGAAACAGCTTCTTGGAGTTGGATTTGTGCATCAGGAAGTTAGTGGATGCATGTACCACTACCTGTCCTTCTACCATTACCGTAAGCTCCTTTCAGAAGATTAAGGGTAAAGGTGCACACATTTAATGACAAAGTGCTTAAATGCCAAGAGCTTTCAGGGTGAATAAAATGCTGACATACTTATGGACAGAAAGAATGGTATTACCAGGAAAGGTTAAGTCTGCATACCAACAGAGTGCTGAACAGCACATCCAGTTTGAGTAGGTCCTCATAGCTGATCAATAGATTACAGAAGTGAACCTCATCTTTAGACATTCAGGATTTTCTCTCTGCTAATTGCTGTCCCATTGGAAGTCTGGAGCCATTGGAAGTTCTTGCAACTTATTTAAACTCAATATTTTAGTGCCATTGAGATGTCCAAGATGGCAAAACCTTATAGTTCATCTGATCTGCAATCCATCAGTACAGAAATGGACCTGAAGAGGGGTTCAGGCATGTGTTTTTTAAATTAATACTTTGACACAGATGCATTGTCTTAACCACAGCCTACATCATCCCAACAACAGTATGAGGAATATCTCTGGGACAGTAATTACCTTGTAATCCTCTGTGGTGAGATCTACTCTAAATTAATAATTCACAGTTGCCGGATGGAAGTGAATGCTTCTTATTAATTTGGAGCTTTTTGTGGATGGGCTTTCTTTTGGAAAATATGTCAAGGGAACAGATCAATGATAGCCTGAACTTCAGAGAATGTCTAACCATTAAAAGAACAATTTATGTTTCTGTTTGGTTGTGGGGGGGTTTTTTGAGTGCTTTTTTTTTTTTTTTTGGGGGGGTTGGTGGGTTTTGGTGGGTTTTTTTATTTTAATTTTGTGCATTATGAAAACTAATTTTCAGTTCCTTGATTTGGAGCTTTTTTTTCAGACAGCTTGTTTTACCCACTTGGGATATTCCCAAATATAGTATAAACAAATTAGCACTTTCTTTTTCAAAAAGCTTTAATTTTTTTGCTTTTACCATACCAAATAGCAGAGAATAGTTCTTCAAACTAAACATCTCCAGTTCCCTTAGCCACTCCTCATATGACTTGTTCTCTAGACCCTTCACCAGCTTGGTAGCTCTCTTCTGATCACACTGCAACACCTCAGTGTCCTTCTTACAGTGAGGGGCCAAGAACTGAACACAGTACTCAACGTGTGACCTCAGCGGTGCTGAGTACTGGGGCAGGATTTCTTTTCTACTCCTGCTGGCCACACTATTCTAAATGCAGGGTGGGGTGCTGTTGGCCTTCTTGGCTACATGGGCTCACTGCTGACTCATGTTCATCTGGCTGTCAACAAGCACCCCTGGGTCCTTTTCTTCTGGGCAGCTTTTCAGCCACTTTTCCCCTGGCCTGTAATGTTACATGGAATTCTTGTGACCAAAATGCAGGACTTGGGACTTGGCCTTATTGATTCTCATATAATTGGCTTTGGCCCATCAATCCAACCTTTCCACGTCTCTCTGCAGAGCCTTCCTACTCTAGAGCAGATCAATACTCCCATCCAATTTGGTGTCATCTGCAAATGTACTGAGGATGCACTCAATCCCATCCTCCAGACAATTTATAAAGATATAGAACAAGACTGGCACCAAGACTGAGCTGTGAGGTACACCACTAGATTTGACTCTATTTACCACAACTCTCTGGGTCTGGCTATCCACCCAGGTTTTTATATATTGAGTGTACACTTGTCTATACCATGATTCACTGTCTTCTCCAGGAGAATGCTGCGTGAGACTGTCAAAAGCCTCACCAAAGTCTAGGTAGATAATGTCGACAGCCTTCCCCTTGTCCAATAGGCAGGGCACATGGTCATAGAAAATGATTAGGTTGGTCCAGAAAGACCTCCCTTTCATAAGCCCATGCTGGTTGGCCCTGATCCCCTGACTGCCCTGCACTTGCCATGGGAGCTTACTCAAGATGAGCCCCTCCATGATCTTTCCAGTACCAAGGCCAGGCTGACAAGCCTGTAGCTACCTATATCCTCCTTCTGGCCCTTCTTTTAGGTGAGTGTCACATTAGCCAGCCTCCAGTCATCTGGGACTGCCCCTGTTCACCAGGATTGTTGATAAACAATAAAACTTGTTCCTAAATCCCAGCAAAAGCTCCCTGTTCATCCAGGCTGGCTGTCTTCCCTATTCTTTAATCTTCTGACTCCTGGGGACAGCCTGCTCCTGGGCCTGTAAGATTTCCTTCTTGAAGAGCATCCAGCCTTCCTGGACCCCTTTGCCCTTCTGGACTGTCTCCCAAGGGACTCTCTCAACCAATGTCCTGAATAGGCCAAAGTCAGCCCTCTGGAAGTCCAAGATGAAGCTTTTGCTAACCCCTCTTCCTTCATCACTAAGAATTGAAAACATAACTATTTCATGGTTGCTAAGCCTAAGACGGCCTCTGATCACCACATCTCCCTCTAGTCCTTCTCTGTTTGTGAACGGGAGGACCAGCAAGGCACCTTCCCTGGTAGGCTCATATACTAGTTGTGTCAGGAAGTTATCTTCCATACAGTTGAGGAACTTTCTAGACTGTTTCTTTGCTGCTGTGTTGTATTTCCAGCAGACATCCAGTAGGTTGAAGTTCCCCACCTTAACAAGGACTGTCACTTGTGAGACTTCAGCTGGCAGCTTGTAGAATAATCTGCCTCCTCATCCTGGTTGAGTGGTCTGTAACAGACTCCCATTGCAACATCTGCCTTACTCACCTTCCCCTTCATCCTTACCCATAAACGTTTGACTTTATCATCACTACAATCAAACTCTGTATAATCAAAATCCTCCCTAACATATAGAGCCACATTGTTGCACTTTATTTATGTCCAGCACAGCAGGGATTGAGGGAACTTAACTAAATTAATGTTTTGTATCAGTCAGTTTAGATTAGATTTCTAAGGCAATTGTTTTGGGCAACTCTGGTATAAATTAATGGTTAAGTTAATCTTATCTTTTTAAAATGCAAATGCCACAAGTAACTGCCTTAGTATTTTGCGTAAGTTGTTAAATATACTTTTTTAATTTTATTACTTATTATGTGTTTTCGAGCTTTCTTCAGTCACTTCCCTAATGCAATAAAACTTAAATGATAGTCAGAAGACTGTCACATGGCTAAGCAGCTCTGAAGGTAATGTGAGTAAACTTGGCTATTACTTACCTGTTGTAAAATAGATCCCTTCATACTATTTCATTATGTTTTCACAGAGATTATGTTGCAGATCACATTCCCTCCCATTGCATGGGCCTCTTGGCTTTTTTCTTGTGAAAATGTACACTCCCTTTGCAACCACAACAGTTACATGAAGATTTAAATTTAGGAATATAATCAATGATTGTCTCACCATTTTAAAATTACCTTTAAGGGTTTACTCCCTCATTCTTAGCAGAGTGACCACCACCTGCCTTGGTGCCAACCTGGAGGATAATTTGAATCCTCATATTTCAGTAGAGGGAAACCAAAAAGCAAACACTGGAAGTATTATGTACATTAAAGCAACATGTTCCATCATTCATGACCCTCCCTTCAGTCTTTTGTGGGACTGGGCTGGGCCCTGTGGAGGTGGCTGCTGCAGAAGCAGCTGGAACCAGCCTCTGCTCACAGAAGAGCCGCTGCAGCCCATACCCATACAGGGCACTCCCCACAGCAGGGAATTGCTGCCTTAGAAGCAGGAGCCCCGTGCTGCAGAATTGCCTCCTTCCTGTCCCCATCTGGGATGCCACTGCTGGAGTCTCTCCCTCCTTCAGATACCAAAATAATGCTCTTACACAGCCAGGTTGACCTCGAAAAAGGCTCTGAGAAGAGCTGTGGTTTGAAACTGCACCTGAGGCCTCCACAGCTCCTCAGGATATTGCCATAGGTATTAGCCTACATGTGGGATCTTCACCTACTCCATAAAACAAAAAATGTAACTCCTTAGTGGAAGTAATTTTTTTGCAGAATTACTAAGTCAGTTAACTACAGTGACAGAGATTAAAATGCCAGGTAGGTAAATTTGGGTATGTCTCTATAGTCCTTAGCATCTGTGAGGAGATGAGGGTTGAGGTCAGTAAGTCAAATGTTGTTCAGAGGTACCACAACAAGGGGTAAAAAACCATATTAGCCAGCAAGAAGGAATTTATTTTTTTTTTTATTTAAAAGAAGTTAGAAACTGTGTTAAAGGAAAAAGTTAGGAAATTAAATCCCTGGACTCAGCATGGAGGCACATAAAGAGAACCTTATTAGCATTACAGACGGGACAGTATGCACACCCCAGAACACAAAAGGAAAAAGCTGGAGGAAGGCAAGAAGCCCCCATGATGTGTTCAAGAGATAAGCTACAGTAATTTATTGAAACTAAAATCCATCCTTTAAAAACTGAGAGTCCAAACAATTCTAGTGAAATGAAAAGGACTTTGAAGGACTAATATTCAAAGGTACAAAGAAAAGGCATAAGTGATTTAAGGTGATCAGAAGTAATCTGGGTGCAGCAACAGCAACCAAAGCCTGGCAACCTGCAGAGTAGTGTGTTGTGTTTCTTTACAGGCTGAGGGTCCTGCCCTCCTTGAGCCCAGGTGAGATTAAGTGGCACTTTGTGGGGGTGCAGACAAATACCATTACAGAGTGCAAGATGTGGATTCCTTCTGGGAAAGAAATTTTTTCACCAGATAAGCTTTATTTTGGGGTTGCCATCTTTGGGATGAGTATATAACAATTCCATTGTTACTGTGGGCTGACCCATGGAGAGCCAGGTAGGATTGATTATTTTAACCTACCACACACCTCCTCAGCTTCAACTTCTCTCTGTGCTGGAAATTTATTTTTGAAGCTCTTCTAGCTTTTAACCTTGATCAATACAGCCTATAGCAACAGCTCAGGTTGGGGTTTTTTGCCTCTACCTTAATTTTCCCCAGTCTAAGCAGCCTCTATGCTTTTCTTTTAAAATCTCAGTGTCATTTTCATTTGCACCAAATATTGTCTCAACATTTTGCCTTTTTGCCTTGAGCTTCCTTATACATCTATTTTATAGATACAACTGCCATTATATTTTGATAGAATTATAGGATTGATTCCATTCAGTTGAATTCAGTGAGATTTTGTAATTAATTTTGATGGAAAATAGCTCATACCCTAAATCTGTGGAGGAGAAAACCCCACTTTTCTACTGTTTCGTATTAAGTAGTTCCAAAGTTACCTAAATTAACTATGTATCTATTCACTCTTCATAGCTCTATGTCAGTTTTGTTACTTGTGCTCAGTGATCAGAATGCTTTTTGGCATTTCTGTCTTTTAGCTTTGCTGCAGCCTTTGTAACTTTCTCCAACAGGATATGAAAAAAATATTAAATGCTTTCTTGTAGAATTTTGTAAAATATATCCTTTACATAACATTCAGAGCAAAGCACATCTGATACTCTGCCTAGCTACTGACACAGTAATAGTAATAGTTGTCTACCCGTTTATGCATTTTAGCTTTTGTTTTAAATAACTGTCCTGGTTTGAGCCAGGATGAAGCAAATTTTCTCTTTTTCCTTTAGTGAACTTTTTTTAGCAGCACCAGGGACTGATAACAACGAAGGACACTCCTGAAAGAGCAGGGCAGCTCATGTCTGCAGCTTCCCCACCACCCATGGGATAGCAGACTAGACTGAAGGCAGGATCAGCAAATAAGAATATTCCTTTCTCATAATATTTTCTCTATTTGGCTTTTGGTATAGGTTAAACAACACAGAACTCAAGCCTTTGGTTTCCTTTCATGCTTTTTTTCTGCTTACTGTGGCTTCTATCACCCTCTATTTGGCTCTCTCTATTTTTTCTCCATTTTTCTTCATAGCCGACATCTGAGGACCCCATCCATGCTTCCGGACACCTTCAACCGGGAGTCACCATAAGGAAGAGTTGCTGTTAGAGGCACTGGGGGAGCTGGGAGGGGATTGGGTTTTGCACATCCATTTTATATATATATATTCCCTTATCACCAATAATTTAAATTAATTTGTTTCACTTTTCAATCCAGAAAGCCTCTCTTTCATTTTTTCTCTCTCTTTCCCTACCTTGAGGGAGGGAGAGGGAATTGAGAGCATTATTGTTATTGGTTTGACTGCCAACCTGGAGCCAAGCAATGACCATTAAGATAACTCTGTCATTTCTTTATGGCTATATGTGTTTTTGGTAATAATATTCTAATTTCTTAACTCTCAGGAACAATAATAACAATAATAGCTGATAAAGGAATTGGTTCTGTATAGCTGTCTAAATGGCTTTATTCATCCACTTGGCTTTTACTATTAAGGGGATTTTGTAGGTTCATCAGAGATTAATTATCTGTCTGTCTTTACTACAGCTCCAGAAAAAAACACACTATTAACAAGTTCAGGCTGATAGTATGCCCATGCATGGTTCTGCTGTAAGAATCATGGAATTGTCAGAGTTGGAAGAGACCTCTAGAGATCATCTAGTCCAACTGCCCCACTAAAGAAGGATTGCCTAGAACACATTACTCAGGACTGCATCCAGACAGGTCTTGAATATCTCCAGAGGAAACTCCACATCTTCCCTGTGCAGCCTGTTCCAGTGCTCTGTCATCCTCATGGTAGAGAAGTTTTTCCTCATATTTAAATGGAACTTCCTATGTTCCAGCTTGTGCCCGTTGCCCCTTATCCTGTCACTGGGAACTACTGAAAAGAGTCTGGCTCCATCCTCCCTGCACCCACCCTTTAGATACTTACAGGCATTAATAAGGTCTCCCCTCAGCCTTCTCCAGGCTAAAGAGTCTCAGCTCTCCCAGCCTTTCCTTATAAGGGAGATGTGAAGTACTTTCTGGTTTTTATCTTACTGCTGTTGTCAGACTGACTTACTATTTAATTTTCATCATCTAAATAAAATGCTGCTGATAACACTCATTAATTCCAGAAGACATATGTCAAAAACTGTTGTGTTAGCAGCTTTTAGTCTTTTTGGTTTTCTTCATTTCTCTTCACAAAATAATGTATATGCTTTTTTAGTTCTCCCCAAGTTCTGACTTATGTCATCAAGACAGATCTGAAAAGCCCTGGTTAATCAGCATCTGACATCTTTCTAGATATAACTGCAAAACGATAAAGGCTGATAGAACTGAAGTTAATTTCCATTTGGCTTTTACTATCTAATTATTTAGCAGTTGAACATCAAAATCCCTTTACCATTACATGCCTGCAGGGCCCTTAGAAGATAGTATAGAGCTCAGTAGAGTTTAGCTACCTCAAAATAAATACTGCAGCTCAAGTGATTTTGAAATATTTGAAAGCAGACAGACTTTGCTGCTCATGAGAATGTAATAAAAATTATCAATGAGAATACAAATTAATATATGGAAAAACTAAAACTCCAATAAATATAAAATTAAATTGACAGCAGAACTACTGACATGCCAAATTAAATCTGTTCTGAATATTTAATTAGTACAAGAAAGAAAAACTATCACAAAATATAAAATCTATGCCACAGTACTTGGTAAAATGAAGGCATTTTTAGGCTCGTGATTTGTTTTTTCCTCATAGTGTGGAGTAGAGTATTGAAAATGTTTTGGCAGAAGCCAGTCTCTTAATGCATATATATGATCAGTTTTGCTTTATTAAATGAATGTAGTTCTCCTGACATTCAACCTAAAATGCATATGCATGTCCTGCTACCTAACAGAACTTAAAAACCACACAAATTTACCTGGTCCAGTGCATGTTCTCTCTTAAACCGGCAGATGAAAATTCCCAAACCTCCCTGCAAGGTTTTCCTTGAAATACCATTTCAGTCCCACTATTCACAAGGACTCCTAAACTCTGTCATTAAGAAGCCTTAGTGGCTTACAATGGATTTTTTATATTTTGGATTCTGTTGATTTCTACCAGAAGACTTGGGTACATGATTGCAGAAATTGAGAAGGTATGGAAGGCTGTATTCTGACTCAGCTGAAAGGGTAAATGCAGTGGATCTGGGGATATACAGAATCTGATCAGATATGTTTTCATTGGTGTCAATGATATACGTGAGAGAAGACTGTGAGGTTGTAAAGAGGAATCTTAGGGTTATTGTGATTTACCAGAAAAATAAATATTTTAAGAAACTGATAAATAGTATTTTTGTTCATTAGAGCTTGAAAGTATATAGAAACTGATGTCATTGTAAGAGAAAAATGTAGTAGGTATAATTTAAAATTCTTTAGGAATTCTTGAGAATTAATTCTAGGAATGCTTCTGTGTGGCTTTTTGGTCACAGTAATTTAAAAATCCGTTGAGGCTCCAGAGAAAATTGCAAGTGATACCAGCTGTTTTTTAGGTGATGATCCCTTATTCTGAAGTAGGGAAGAATATTCTTTCCTTTCTTCTCCCTTTTTATGCACATGTGCTCACGTTTGTATGCATACACACCCATTTACCCAAATGATCTCTTAATTTGATGAAAGAGCTGGACTACAGGAGATATCATCCTGCAGATGTGATACAATGTTAAGATTCCAGTGATTTTTTGTCTTTAAAACTCTGCTGTTTTCTGCAGGAACTAATCACCATTTCAAGAGCAAGTTCTAATTTGAGTAATTACATTCTGCCTTCCCAAAACTCCTCTTCAATTAATTAAATATTCCTCACTATTTGTCTTGAATCACTATATGAAATATCTATCTGCAGGTATAAAAAATAAACTTCACTTTTTTTTTTAACCTGACACTTATGAAAGGACTGAGATGCCTGAAAACCAAGAAGACTTTGGTTTTACCGAAATAGTTTACAGTAAACATATTAATTCTTTTATATAAGTTAAGGAATATTTCACACATTTTTTAGTAGAGAGAGTCTTATACACTATTACAGTGTCAGATGCAAATTATGTGCTTGCTACCTTTATAAATTAATTTTCATTGAATGAGATCTACAAAGAGAGTTAAGATATGTCTGGTTTGTATTTGCTAACACCTGGATGGCTCTGAACAAGGTAATTCCCTTGAGTCATGTAGGCAATAAGATACTTTGGGACTAAATCTGTGTTATAAGAAGCATTACTAAGAAGAATCTAGGTTATATTAAATGTTCATATTAGGATTAATTTTTGAGCATGCAGAGTACAGACAAATAACGCTGAAAATACACAGCAGTCAAAACCAAATTTTTTGGTAGAAAATACATTACAGAGTTTATTATTAATTTTGAGAGCTTCTACATTTTCTTCCAATTGGCATGCCTGTAAAATTATGCTGGCAACCTAAATTCGAATACTATTTCTCCCTTTGTTTTTCTTCACATTTTGCAGACTTGCTGTGAAAAACATATTGACGGTGCTATTGAGATTCATACTCCCAAGATAAATAGCCTCCACATGTAACAGCAGGCTGAGTACAACAGAATGAATTTGTGTATATGCAGAGGCTGCAGCAGGTATCAGAGAGGAAAGCAGTTTGAGAGAAGTCTTCAAGGACAGTGGGGAAGCAGAAAAACTGTAATCCTTCCATCCCTCCCATATCAAGATTTTTGGTGGTGCAGCGGTCCGTGATAGTGTCACCTGAGAGTCAAGTAACAGATAGACATGGAACGACTGCTGAGACACAAAGTGTAACTTGAAGGAGTTGTAGATTTGGATATTAAATGCTCTTTTTGTTTCATCTGACTGTAATACTTACCAAAATCCCAGAGTTAACCTGTGAAAATACTCGAGGTTTTCCTATCTCCAGAGACATCTTAGTGGATTTCCATACAGAAGAGATCAAAGGAGCCTTTCTTAGCAGTTATGTTGAGGATGGGACTCATTCTTGGCTGTGTTTACTTCACAAACCTCATAAGAAGCAGCAGCTGCATGTCACTTTCGTCATTCAAATCTACAATCTTGACATGAGCTTGATGACTAGGAAAATAAATTTTTACTTTGTGGGAGATCCTCTTTCTGAACAGTAATGTCATTTTCCCTGTTTGCTATTAGAAAAAACAACTGAAATTCCACCCCCGCCCCCTTCTGGCTGCTTAACATATCTGGCAAAATCAGTGTTGGATGGAGCAGATCCATGCAGTTCTGTTGTTTTTCAGTCTCTACATTTTGTAGTATTTCATGGAAGTATTTATCAAGTATTTTATGCATGCTGACAGTTTACACAATTAATTAATTTCCTGCAGCATGGTTATTCTGCCATTTCAGTTTAGCAGGCTTAAAGGGAATCTACATTAAAGATATTCTGAGACCATTTCCTTTCAGAGAAAATGAAAAAAGTAATTATATTTGGTTAGATGAACACCAAAATGAGTTGTGTGCTTGACAGTGGCTAACATTATTTTCTTGTTTTTAAAAGGAATCTTTATTATAACCCATCTGTTGTAACAGCTTTTTACATATTTTCAGGTACCACATAATCTGTATTTCTGGGTCTTGTTGGTCTTTGACAGTATAAGACATGCTAGAACTGTAGTTAGTTGTTTTGGTTTTTTTTCCTCTAAGTGAGAGGAATATAAGTCTGCAGAGGTTTATTTTGACATTTCTTGTTGAGTAACCAGGTAGCTGATAGGTATGTCTAACAGTTTAGAAAAGTCTTTTAAAATGCAAGAGGAATTGCTAATTGAGATTTAATTGTTTAGGAAAGGACTCCTCTCAAGGAGTCCTAATTCCTCCTTATAGGTCTTAATATGGAAATAGTCTTGACTGTCAACTGTGATTTCCGTTTCTGAAGGTGTTGGTGAAGTTACGCATATCAGCATTGTGGTGGCATTTGTTGTCTTTTTTAAGTAAAGCAATCCACCACTGGACAGCTGTGTCTTAAAAATTAGTTTTTCTATGATAACCTTTTGAATGCCACTGAAGAGATGGGAATCACTGCTTTTCTCCCATCAGAATGCAGGAATTCAGCCTCATGGAGTCTCTAATGTCTAATGATTGCTGTTGCTCATAGAGAGATTTTTTCAGAGGGATTTTTCACCCTATGCTGCAGTTGGAAATGGAGTCCACTTCCTAGCTTCCCAGGTTTGAATGGGAAAGGTGCTAGGACTGTGTGGACTGAATTTTTTTTCTATGTGGATTGATATGTTCTAGGAGCTTGTCAGAAGAACTGAGGTCAAGCATGTCATGCAGTATGCAAATGCCGCCACAGTCATCTCAATGCTATATGTGGTGCCTGTGAGATTTCTTATATATGGTAACAACTTCAAGCCATAGGAAGAGAAAAACAAACAAACAAAACAAACCTGTTAGAAAATAAATGTATTTAGCATGCAGACTTTCCTCCCTAATGGAATTTTAAGACCACAAGCAAGGTAAAACATACTGGAGTCACTTAAAATAGAACTTTTATTTACAGTACATATTTGTCTGTCACTGTTGTGAAATGCTCAAAAATCCAGATGGCCCTTATTCTTAAAACCAGAAGGCAGAGTACTTCAATAGCATAAACATGAAACAACTTTCCCTTTCTCCCTTTAGGAAACAGTGTTCATATATTTGTCTTTTTGAACATCCATTACTTTGGGGGACTATGCACCCAAAGTTCTTCTCTCCTCTGAATGTGCTTAACTTAAAGTAAAACCAGTAAATCTTCAGGGGAAATAATGTCTTCATGAGTCTTTAGAAATTCATGATCTGTGTGTTTTGCCTAGTTTCCCTCCAACGCAAGCCTGTTATAGCTGTTTGAGGCAGGATTGCTTAGGGTAGTACAATAGCTTAAAGGATTCATGTAATTATAGAATCATAGAATCATAGAATGGTTTGGGTTGTAAGGGACCTTGAAGATCGTATCATTCCAAACCCTTGCATGAGGAGTGACACCTCTCACTAGACCAGGTTGCTCAACGCCTCATCCTACCTGCCCTTGTACACTTCTGGAAGGAGGTATCCGCAGCTTCCCTGGGCAGCCTGTGATAGTGTCTCACTGTCTTCAAAATAAAGCATTTCTTCCCAATGTCTCACCTAAATCTCCCCTTCTCCAGTTTAAAACCATTATGCCTTGTCCTCTCACTAGAAACCCATGCAAAAAATCCCTTCCCAGCTCTTCTGTAGGCCCCCTTCAGGTACTGGAAGGCCTGTATAAGGTCTCCTTGGAGCCTTCTCTTCTCCAGTCTGAAAAGCTTCAACTGTCTTGGCCTGTCTTCATAGGAGAGGTGGTCCAGCCCTCTGATCAGCTTCATGGCCCTCCTCCAGACTCACTCCAAGAGCTTTATGTTCTTCCCATGTTGGGGACCCCAGAACTGGACACATTATTCCAGGTGGGGTCTCACGAGTGCTGAGTAGAGGGCCAGGATCACCTACCTCGACCTGCTGGCAACACTTCTTTTGATGCAGCCCAGGGTGCAGTTGGATTTCTGGGCTGCGAGTGCATATTGCTGACTTATATTGAGCTTTTCATTGACCAACACCCCAAGTCCTTTTCCTCAAGGCTGTTCTCAATCCATTCTCCACCCAACCTGTATTTGTGTTTGGGGTTGCCCCAACCCAGATGCATAAGCCCACCTCTCCAGCCTATCAAGGTCCCTCTGGATGGCATCCCTTCCCTCTAGGGTGTCAGTTACTACACACAGCTTGGTATCATCACCAAAGAGCTGAAGGTATCAATCTCACTGTCCATGTCTCCAGCAAAGGTATTGAACAGCACTGGTCCCATTACTGATCCCTGAGGAACATCAGTCATCACTTGCCTCCACTTGGACACTGAACCATTGACCACAACTCTGGGTGTGGCCATCCAGCCAATTACTTATCCACCAAGTGGTTCATCTGTCAAATCCATGTCTTGTCACTTTGGAGACAGGATGTTGTGTGGGACAGTGTCAAATGCCTTGCACAAATCCAGGTACATTACGTCAGTTCCTCTGCCATTGTCCACCATCTCTGTGGCCTTGTCATAGAAGGCCAACAAATTGGTCAAGCATGACCAATGCTAGAGAGCAGCCCTGTGGAAAAGGACCTGAGTGTACTAGTGGATCTAAAGCTGAACATGAGCCACCAATGTGCAGTTGCAACCCAGAAGGCCAACTGCATCCTCGTCTGTGTCGAAGTGTGGCCAGCAGGTCAAGAGAGGTGGTTATGCCCCTCTACTCTGCCCTGGTGAGTCCTCATCTGGAATACTGCATCCAGCTCTGGAGCCCCCAACACAAGAAGGATTTGGACCTATTGGAGAATGTCCAGGGGAGGGCCACAGAAATGATCAGAGGGCTGGAGCACCTCTCTTATAAAGACAGGCTGAGGGATTTAGTGTTGTTCAGCCTGAAGAAGAGAAGACTTTGGTGGGACCTTATAGTGACCTTCCAATAATGGATAGGGGCCTGTAAGAAGGATGGGGAAGACCTGTTCACAAGAGCATGTAACTGTATGACAAGGGGTAATGGTTTTAGGATAGAGAAGGGTAGATTTAGGGTGGATAGTAGGGAAAAGTTCTTTAATATGTAGATCACTGGAACCAGTTGCCTAGAGAGGTGATGGAGGCTCCATCCCTGGAGACAGAATCACAGAATCACAAAATGTTAGGGGTTGGAAGGGACCTCGACAGATCATCTAGTCCAACCCCCCTGCCAGAGGGGGATCCCCTAGAGTAGGTTACACAGAATTGTGTCCAAGCGGGTTTTGAATGGGATTGCCTAGGTCCTCTGTTGAAAACATACATACACCTTTGCCTTGACAAACAGGAAAATTAAGAAGGACTTAGGGAAAGGGTGTTTAAAATTTTTAAATCATGACTGGAAAGTGATAAAAATAACATGGGATATAATATAAGGGATAAAGCTCTGGCTTGTATGTACCAAACTTTATACACTTCTAAAGTAACTTAAATTGAAATTAGTTGCATTATAAATACAGAATCACAGAATCACAGAATGTCTTTGGTTGGAAGAGACCTCCACGATCATCTAGTCCAACCTTAGACCTAACACCTCAAGCTCACCACTAAACCATGTCCCTAAGCACCAGGTCCACCTGCTGTTTAAATGCCTCCAGAGATGGTGACTCCACCACTGCCCTGGGCAAATTATTCCAATTCTTGAGAACCCTTTCAGTGAAGAAATGCTTCCTAATATCTAATCTAAACCTCCCCTGGTACAGCTTGCATCCATTCCCTCTGGTCCTATCACACGTCACCAGGGAGAAGCGGCTGTCCCCTCATTGCTTCAGCCTCCTTTCAGGTAGTTGTAAAGAGCAATGAGGTCTCTCCTCAGCCTCCTCTTCTCCAGACTAAACAACCCCAGATCCCTCAGCTGCTTCTCATAGGACTTCTGCTCTAGGCCCTTCACAAGCCTCATTGCTCTTTTTTGGACATGTTCCAGCACTCCTATATCCTTCTTATAGTGAGGCGCCCAGAACTGAACACAATATTCAAGTGTGGCCTCACCAGTGCCTAGTATAGGGGGACAATCACCTCCGTATTCCTGCTGGCCACAGTGTTCCTAATACATGCCAGGATGCCATTGGCCTTCTTAGCCACTTGCACACACTGCTGGCTCATATCTAGTTGACTATCGATCAGTACTCCCAGGTCCTTTTCCAATCACACATCACCAATCTGCAGCTTAACATGCGGTTGTTATGAACCAAGTGCAGGACCTGGCACTTTGCCTTGTTGAACCCCATACAATTAACCTTAGCCCACTGATCTAACCTGTCTAGGTCCTGCTGTAGAGCTTCCCTACCCTCTAGCAGGTCAACACACCCACATAACTTGGTGTCGTCTGCAAACTTACAAAGAGTACACTCAATCCCCTCATCCAGATCATTAATAAAGATATTAAAGAGAACAGGCCCCAGTACTGGGGAACACCACTTGTGACCGGATGCCAGCCAGATTTAGCTCTGTTAACTTCCCCTCTTTGGGCCCAGCCAGTTTTTTATCCAGTGCACAGTGTATTTATCCAAGCCCAGCACCACAAGTTTCTGAAGGAGAATGCTGTGAGAGACAGTGTTAAAGGCTTTACTGAAGTCCAGATAGAAAATGACAACAGCTCTTCCCCCATCCACTAGGTGGGTCACTTTTTTGTAGAAGGAGATCAGGGTAGTCAGGCAGGACCTGCCTTTTTTAAACCCATGCTGACTGGGCCTGATCACCTGGTTGTCTTGTATGTGACGAGTGATGACACTCAAGATGACCTGCTCCATAACCTACCCTGGCACTGAGGTCAGACTGACAAGTCTGTAGTTCCCAGGATCATCCTTTCAGCCCTTCTTGTAGATGGACATCACGTTTGCTAGCTTCCAGTGACCAGGGACTTCCCCAGTTAGCCAGGACTGTTGATAAATAATGGAGAGTGCCTTGGTGAGCACTTCTGCCAGCTCCTTAAGTACCCTTGGGTAGATCTCATCTGGTCCTATAGACTTGTGCACATCTATGTGACACAATAGGTCACTGATGATTTCGTCCCAGATTGTGGGGGCTGTATTCTGCTCATCCCCATCTTCCAATTCAGAGAGCTAGACCACCTGCATCTGCATCTGTAGTCTTTCTGTGTTTCAGAGACATTTGAACACTGACTTTAATAACATGCTTTAACTTTTAGTCAGTCCCTAAGTGGTCAGATACTTGGACTAGATGATTGTCATATCATAGAATTATAGAATTGCAGACCGCCCCATGCAGTGCCTCACTTGGATGTGTCTGCAGTCTTGGAAGCTTGACTACCCTATGTTCTCCTACAAATGGACCTTGAGCTTGTTTAGAGGTTCTAGCAGGGGAGTGCAGCTACCGTATACCCTTGACCAATGAATGGTACATCTCTATCAGGGAAGGTTGCCCTCTAAAACCAGGTGTGCATCTTCGGCAGGGACGCACATGGAGCCATGAGGGAGGAAGAGGACGCCCGCCTAAGCCAGCCAGATCAGCTGACCAAACCCTGACCATATAGAATTCTATAATTCTATAAAATACCGATCAATGGTTTAGTGATAACAATAATGTTAGGAGCAGGAATACAAGGGATAAAAAGAAAAATTCTATAGAATTCTCACAGTATCACATAAACCCCCTAAATTTTTTCACTCCCCAGCTGTTAATGGGTGACACATAGCACCGCTGTGGATGCAAGCTGTGTGTCCACATCATCTCTGCTATTTATTACATATAGATGAGAGCTTGGATCTGCTGATTTCATGACGTTTGATTGAAGATAAGTGAATATGTCTCAGCACGTGGATTTGTCTGTTGTCCTTCATCTCCCCCGCTCATTGCAGCAGGAAATATATTTCAGGGATAAGTTAAATGGTGAATGCTAGAATCCAAATGCTGTGTGTGAGATTACCTTCAAAACAAGTAATAGAAAATACTTTGGTTCTTTCTCTCTGCCTTAGGTGTGATGTTCTGCTGTTGTATTCTTGTATAAGAAGGGCCAGGCTTTAAATTTTTTTTTTCTATCTACTCTGTATCCTTTGGGTTAAAATTACCACTTTTTTTTTTTTACCTGAATGACAATACTTAAAACCTCAAAATTAAATGCATTTCGAGCTGGCTGTTAAGTAAGGTGGGATATTATTATTTTAAAATCAGAACTAGAATAGATTTAAATATAATTGACCTGATTGTTTCCATGTACAAACATATATTGCAACACATATTTTAATAATTCACAACTCCTAATGTCCACTGAGACAAAACAAGCTTAGTATAAAGAAATCCAGAAAACAGTTATCTGATTGATATATATGTCTTCGAAGATTTTTGCTTTCTTAGGCTATGAAGGGTAAAGATTTAACCCTCATCCTAAAACTAATCCCAGGTATTAAAATCTGTGGCAGAGTTTGCATTCATCAATGACAGGGAAATCTCCATAATCCCCCTCAAAAGGCTACAGCAGTGTGGATCTGCTTAGAAATGCAGTTAAGAAAAAAGAATTAGTTGCCTTTCATGCAACTTGTCTACAGCATTCTGCAGCTGATAAATTATAATTCTTAACATTTTCCAGTCAAAGTTTCAATGCAGAGCAGTTGTTCCGGTATCCTCAGCCAGACATCACATGGAGGGATGTAGTTCATGAGTTTCTTTTTGTGGTGGAGCCAAGCAGAGTTAGTATATAGCTCTGATTTGCAGTTTTAAGGTTGCCCTTTATTGCTGAGTGCTCAGAATGCTGAGGAGAATCACAACAGGACAGCTAAAACACTGACCCTTTCTTCTGTTACATTGTAGGATATTTACTGGAGGACTACTGGGAGTTTCTCCAGCCCTGGGAGGGGACACTGCTGGCAGAGCTGACCTTAACAAAAGACATGGACCTGCTTTTCAAAGGGCTCTGTGCATGTGCAGCTCCCACTAAGTTCAACAGGGATTTGCAGATATTCTTGTGTATTCTGAACTGCAATATTAATGTCAGTGATAACCTTTCTTACTGTTGAGTGCTTGCTATGGGGAGATGGATGCAATATCCTCATTCCTGTTTTCATGGGATCTTCGTAATTATTACAGCCATTTACTCTAGGGAACAGAGGGTTGCAAAACACCCAGTCCTCTTTCTGGAGATAATTTCCTCTTCAAATATGCTTCTATTCTGGAAAATGTGATAATGATGTGGGGCTTCAGGTGGATAGATTTTTTTCCTGTTATTATAAAATAATTACTACATTTATTTTATCCTAGATCTTGCCTATTTATTTAATCTATTTCTATGAGCCTAAGACCAAATTGCCAAGTTCATCCTACCAGTTTTATGAACAACCTGGCATACAACAGTCCATCTGTTTCCTTACTTGCAGATTATAGACAATAGAAGAAGCTTGGCAAGTCAGATGTAGTCCTAAACTGAGTCTCTGATTTCACTCCTTCATTTCTACCTGAAATGTTTCTGAGGGAGAAGGAGCAACTGAGAGTGCTGCTGCTGAAAAAGCATGTACCAGAGGTTTTCTGTTTTCTCCACAGCAGCAAACACAGCCCTGAACTGAAGGGTGGAAAAATGTCACTGTTTCATTGCCCCTCTTCACAGCTTACTAGTGGTGAGCTTTGTAAACAATATAATGAAAAAAATTGCACCTATTCTCCTTCCCCCTCTAGATTTCACACACTTTTTAATTTTGTTGTTTCACCAACTTAACTGCAACTTTCTCCTCTCAAGAGAAAGAAAAAATAAAGCTGTTTGTTTCCATATTTCTTACTGCTGCTGTCTCTCACAAACAAGGTGACCGGTGCATTCAGCACACATGATGGCAGATAGTGACCATTCTTATCTTGCTGTGGTTTTGGCTCTTTTTGTTCCTGAACAGGGACATGCCTACTCTGAAGGGGTACAGCAAGACCAAGTGCCAGGTCTTGTACTTGGGTCACAACAATACCATGCAACACTACAGGCTTGGGGAAGAGTGGCTGGAAAGCTGCCTGGGGGAAAAGGACCTGGGGGTGTTGGTTGACAGCCAGCTGAATATGACCTAGCAGTGTTCCCAGGTGGCCAAGAAGGCCAACAGCATCCTAGCTTGTATCAGAAATAGTGTGGCCAGCAGGAGTAGGGAAGTGATCCTGTCCCTGTACTTGGTACTGGTGAGGCCGCACCTTGAGTACTGTGTTCAGTTCTGGGCCCTTCACTACAAGAAGAACATGGGGGTGCTGGAGAGAGTCCAGGAAAGGGCAACAAATCTGGGGAAGGGTCTGGAGCACAAGTCTTATGGGGAGAGGCTGAGGGAACCAGGGATGATTAGTTTGGAGAAAAAGACATTCAGGGGAGACCTTATTGCTCGGTGCGACTACCTGAAAGGAGGTTGGAATGAGGGAGGGTCAGTCTCCCAAGAAACAAGTGATAGGATGAGAGGAAATGACCTCAAGTTCTGCCAGAGGAGGTTTAGATTGGATATTAATAAAATTTTCTTCACTGAAAGGGTCCTCAAGCATTGGAACAGACTGCCCAGAGTAGTGGTTCAGTCACCATCCCTGTAGGTATTTAAAAGACTTGTAGATGTGGTGTTTAGGGACATGCTTTAGTGGTGGACTTGGCAGCGCTAGGTTAACAGTTGGACTCAATGATGTTGAAGTCTTCTCCAAGCTAAAGTATTCTATGATTCTGTGATTCTATAAAACTGTTTTGTCTATCCACATGATGTTCATAGGAGAATTGTACATGTTTAATTGGGTGTTGGGTTTTGTTTTTTTTTTTTTTAATTTGTTTGTTTTGGTTTTGTTCTGTTTTTGTTTTGTTGTTGTTTTGGGTTTGGTTTTTTGCTTGTTTGTTTTGTGTTAGGGTTTTGTTGGTTGGTTGGTTGGTTTGAGTAGCATGCTAGTGATGAAGTAGCACTGCCAGGTCTTTCCACAAGGACCTTGCTAGGGTGAGTATCTCGGCATTCATTGCTACTCTACTAAGCTGAACTTGTACTTTGATTTTGTGCACTCTGCACTGTGTGGCACAAACGTGGAAAGCGAAGTACTTCTGGAGCTTGGGTAGAACAAAATAAAACCTTCTGTCACTTAGCTATCTCTGCTGTTTTAGAGTGCCAGTACTGTTTCCAAAGCAGTGTCCAGCAATAAGGAGGAAATGTCTGACGCTGCATCTGTCCTAAGCTTGTCATACTGTTGCAGTCACTAGTGGGTTATGTGAATGTCCCCTTCAAAATGCCTGCTTGGTTTTTCTGGTTAACGCTGCTATGGTGTAAGGAGATTAGGGGTGTGATGCTGTTCAAGGTTGTAGGAAGTACCATCCTCGTAAGATCAGAAGGCTTGGTAATGAGTTGGCACTAACTATAAGGTTACACTGTTCTGTGTTTTGCTCATAAAGTCTGAGCACAGAAAATAATATCTCTCTTTTAGAGCTCTATTTGCTGAGCAGTTCAAGTTTAGCTTTAACCTGGTTGCCAGAATATAGGTTAATACATTAACAGTACTGTAGGTGGCTGTATTAGGCTGTTCAAATGAATTAGGAGGCAAGTTGATGTCTTGCCTCAAAATATTTTGAAAAACTGACCAACTGTGCAAATTTTAAGTGTCCTTCACACAATTGTCCCTTGCCCATTTTTAGCAGTATATCTTGCTAGTCACAAGTGCATTACAGGGGCCATTTATGGAGTTCAGAGAGATTAACTGCTTTTAGATTTTTTCTCCAGCCCATTATGCACAAGCTCTCTGTCTTCAGTGTCAAATGTGACTGCCTTTCTATTTCTTTTCATGAAAGTATACATTTTTGTAGGCACTGCAAGGAAAATTATTCCTTGCTAATGTTTAGAACCTCTTTGATGGCATCACAAAGCCAAGATCAAGTACAATATGTTGTTCAGTATTTGCAATATGTCTTTTTAATTTGAAAGGACCCTCTTAAAGAAAACTTACAGAGAAGCTTGTGGAGTTTCTTACTCTGCTCCATCAGAAGTTTCCTTTCCTCTGTCCCTCTGTGCAGAGGCAGATTTATTTTAGCGTTGCAGGTGAAGATTTAGAATGTCACAACCAGGTTTTACTTCTAAGCATGCAGGTCTACCTTTCTTGGTTTGACAAACCTGTTTTGTGGAGATTGTGCAATGATATGAATGCTTCTACCGGGTATCTTTTTAAACTGCTCTTTCTTTAATCTCTGTAAATACTGAGGGAGGTGATGAGAAATGTATGAGCTACAAAATTACTTCCTTTCTAATTCCAGGTCTTCCATTGCCCATTAATATTTGCATTATATTCAGTTTCTGCAATGAAACAATCTTCCACCTTCAGGTAAATTCTCAGGTAACATGACTGCTTAAGAAATGGCAGAAGTCAAATGAAAAAGCAGTCATCCGGGAGTTCCACTTGTGATTCAGCCTGTTTTAAGCCTTAGAGAAAACATCAATGTGCTGTTTCTAATTGTAGTGGTTTGACTCAGGATTGGCAATTAAGCCAGAGACAACAATGCTCTCAATGCCCTATCCCCTCCCCCAGGTAGGCGAGGAGAGATAAAATTATGGAGAGAGAGACTTTTCTGGGTTGAAAACTAAACTAGACAGCTTTAATTAAACACTAAGGATAAAAGAAAATATGTAAAATTATATACAAATGTGTTCAGGAGTGTGCAAAAGCCTCTTGCCTCCTCCCACCCCTAGCAATTCCCACAGCAATGTCCTTATCTGTGAACAGTCCCCAAAAAGTCCTGGAGCACTGCCAGAGAGAGCACCAGAGCAGACAGGAGCTCAGGAGAGAATTATGGGGGTCAGGAATGCACAATTTTGCCATCCGTCTAGTCCAGCCTCCCTATGCCAGGGAGGGGGGGCGTAGAGGGGAGCATAGATCTCTTGGTAGTGTCTGAGCCAGCAGGGCAAAGACAAAACCTTGGCATCTCAGCAGTAACATAAACATTCCAGTGTTACCAGTCCACTAGCTGGAACACGCTGTTATTTAAAAGCGAGCTTACTGAGGGGAAAAAAAAAAAAAATCAGTAAAAGGAAAATCGGCTTCATCCTGGCTCAAACCAGGACACTAATAAATTGTTAATCTCAGTAGTAGGCATGCACTGAGGGTCAAGGTGAGATTTATAGGGAAAAGAGTTAACAGGAATAATCTTTTAAAAGAAACACACTATTCATGTTGCCTCATCTAAATTAGCAGTAAAATTTTCCTTCTCTGAGGCTATTGTAATCCTGTGCACATCTGTGTGATTCAATATCATAGTGCAGCATTATCACCTGTTGTACTTCAGGCAGTGTGAAATTCCGTTTTGAAGTTTAATTCTTTCTACCATAGCTACTGCCTATGGTTGCTTGATACCATATTTCATGTTCATATACTGAGACTGGTGTGGTCACTCATTTCCCAAGTTACTGCTCTGCAACCTGAGTTTAATCCAGTTCTCCCTTGTAAGAAAGATTTAAAAAATAATTAAATGCAGGAGATACTAAAAATCCTTATAAACCAAATTCATTAAATTCCAGCACTGTTCATTCTCACTTTTGATAATTCCCTAAGTAGGAGGTTTCTTACATAAGAAGAAATGAGAATAAATCTCTTTGTATGCAAATTTAATAAATAAAACAAATTTATTTCTCGGAGGTTGAGGATAACATGGGAGCATCAGTTCTTTCTTCTTTGATATATTAGCAGTCTGGAATTTTGTCTTTGTGCTTTTCTGGGAGAAGAGTGTCTTTTATTCAGGCAGTTCTCCTTGTTCTGACTAACACTGATTTGAAGCTCTTGGAAATAGGAAGATCTGTAGGCTATCCAGCTCTTTTATTTGTTCCAGAGGTGATAATATCCGCTGCTGAAATAGTGTGCTCTGTCTTGTGGCTGATCTCATTCACCAGGACTCATCTGTATCTTCATGCTATTGTGCTTCCCCAAAACCTCAGGGAGGTAGATTTCTCTGCAGCTGGCTGTCTCCGAGGGGCAAGATTTCACTTCTTTTCTATGATATTTTTAGACACGCTGCTCAAAAAAGTGCTCAATAACTGATGCCTTATGGGTTTCAGTGGCGCGGCGCATATGGTCTCCCAGTGTCAGACATTAGATTTCCTTGACCTGAGAGCAAACCAAACTGCTTTCTCATAAATAAGCCCAAGTGCCAAGTAAAAATATAACAGTGAGTTAATCCTAGTTAGTGTACTTAATTGAAAGAAAGCCTACATTAGTCTAAATGTACCTTTCTGACTCATTACTCTTCTTCACTGTACAGCTGTATATAAACACCCCTTATAATTTTTCCCTCCTTTTTCCCACCCCCAATTTAATTTGCAGTTATCTTCTATAGTGAGTGACACTTCTGTATCACTTCACACAGCTTTGATGCTTACACACCAAGGTATTTTGCAAATGAATGAATTAAAGTACTTTTGTAGCTAGGAGTCAGATTTAGCAAACAAGTCATTAAAGTAACTTGTAACTGATGACATATAGAAGCATAATTGCTGTGCTAGATTCTGCAAAGCTAGGCAACAATTAGCCTCCACAACAATCACTAATTTTTCACTTAATTATGTTAACACTTGATGGATCCAAGGGCAGTTCTTTCCAGCAAGGAAATGTTTATTGACTCTGAAATTCAGTGTACATATACATTTTTAGTGACATTCTACTGCTATATGCAGAAGTCCAGTCAACCATGCTAAATGCTGAGCTGTGATGAGGATTGAAATTCTGAACTAAAATGTTGCTTGCCTTCTGAATCCTGTTACAGGCATAGCATTTTTAAAATACTTGGATTAGAAGGCATATGAGGCCTTCTTTCTGTCTTTTCTTTAATGATAGTGAGGGTTTTGTAAATCTGTTTGATTTTGCTTTGCTTCTGCTCTATAATACCAATGATAAGACAGTACCCAAAAAAAAGTTTCAAAGCTAAAATAGTATTGAAATGAAACATAGAAATATTTTTTTATTAAAACAAGCCACGAGGGGATATTTTATAGTCCAAAGTCCTATTTTTGCAGGATTCTGAGGTTAAATTTGTCTCCAATATAAAAAAATATTCTTTCAAAAAGTCTTTATTCAATGACTGTTCAACATCCTGAAACAGAAGCATATGTTCCTTTTGTTCAGAGTTCAATACTGAAAGCTAGGAAGACATTTTAACTAGGAAGGCATTCAACAGGATGTATCAGGCTTTCCCACATCAGGTAATTTCTTTAAAATCTGACCCTTATTGTAGATGCCATGTGCCTAAAATTGTGGCTCTGACCTAAGGTCTTTTCAAGTTGTAATTCTCACTTCCTCTGCTGTTGCTTCATAGAGCAACACCTGCTACATTTGGGTAAATTTTAATTTAATTTTTCTTCTTTTAGAAGTGGAATATGATAAGGTTCTACAGATGTTTGCATCTTAAAATTTTCTTTTTAGTTTTATGACAATAAACCATTTAACTGTTGAAAACTTCTGTCTGTAAGAAGATGGCATTCCTAGCATTGAGATAGTGCAGAAACAATAAAAATTCCTCACTTAAGTTGATTATTCTTGAAAACTGTTTTATCTTCTTTACTCTAGAGTCTTCCCAGAAGTGTTACTCGAAAATCCTCATTATTCTTTTGTGATATTGAAGCACATTTTAGAGTTGTATGTGTGGTTTTAATTTCAAAACAGTGGGTCTCATCAGAGGCAGTAGCCAGGAAGAGCTTTTCGATTCTGTTTAATGACAGGTAGATCTGGGTTAGCATTTTTATCCTGTGATATAGCACACACTACTTCATGTGAGCAGCTCTTAAAATAACTGCACTGTATTTAATCCTTAACTTGAAAGGAAAACAGCTAAATTTGTGAATTCCAGGGATTCAATACTACAGTTGTGTAGCCTGCAGTTTATAGATGAGAGTGATCTCGGCATCTGGTGGTGCAGATAGTCTGATGGGAAATACCCAGCCAGCACTTTGCTGATGCAGAGATGTTTTCAGTGATTTAGAAGGGGTTGTGCTCTATTTGATGCTACAGTAAGGCATTAAGGAATACCATGCATCCAAAGGAATGTCTTTTGGGTAAGCTGCAAAGCCTATGGTGCAGACCGCTTTTTATCATTCTGATTCAAGTTTCAGTCATGAACCCAAAGCTCTGTAGGATGCAAAGCACAGAAGACTGCTCAGCCCCAGACCAGCCTGAATTGGATAGATGTGTTTTCTGGGGATACAATACAGTAGGCAAATAAACACGAGTTTTCAAGGTAACAAATACTACAAAACCCTTTGCAGGGTAAAGATGCTAGGTAGATATTAAAGTTCGGAAATGGTCACTTAATATAAACAAATACTATTTGTTCCTTTAATTTTTTTTAAATGAGAACAGCAGACATTTATAAGTGAACTGAAGCTGATCTGATTTCTTTTATATTAAGAAACTGTGATACCTCTTATACGAAGACTAATATTAAAGTATTGATTAAAATATGTAAATTTATTTTTTACATAGTCCTGGAATACAAATATGTAACTACAAATATGAAACTTTTTTTCATGCAAGTGATTAGCTTTGACACTTAACTCTAGATTAATATCCTTATCTGACTTGGAGAGGTAAAGCTCCAAGGATTTAAATAATTCTGCTAAGGACTTTAAGGAAATCAGTATTTTGGTCTTGGTGTATTACTATTAGAGGCAGTGTTTCCAAGCTACAACTGAAAGCTCACATGCTGCTTAAAATCTGCAGTTAGAGAGCCATTGTGGCCCATTATTATTTTATTTTATGTGAAAACCCATCAACCAAAATCCTATTATTTATAGATAATAAAATACATTAACTGGGAAGAGAAAACAGCATTACTCCTTGATGGTGTTGTAGGCTAATAATTTACCTACCTTGGTCTCTGGAGAAGTGTGTACTTTTTTTTGGAGATCTGAGCTGGAACCAGCCTTTGCACCTGTTGCCAGAATAAATTCCCATTGAATTATAAAGAAGACATTGCTGTAGTGTCTGCCAGGAGATACAATTTTCTGGCAAGGCTTTCAGCCTACCTACTAACTCTATGTCGTAATGTGTTTTGGTATTTGTCAAAAATCTATGGTTGATCATAGTTTAGGGGCAACATTGAAAGTCTGCTTCAGTCAGGAAGAGATGTAGTTTGCTGTGAGGCGATTTTTATAAACATACTGCTCCAGGCTATGTAAACATCCTGTCTCTCTTCCTATGGCCCCCACCCAGTCTCTCCTCCAGCAACTATTAAAATGTACAGGCCGACAGCCTTATCTTTCCAGACACGTTCAAGGGAATGAATCTCAGCATAAAAGGGGTAAAGGGATAAATGTTGCCATGGCAATACTTTTAGAGTGCATGGATCAGAAGCAAAGATTGGTCTTACTGTTATTGTCACATCAAATGCTGTTGAATAGCATTCAGTGTTCTGTATATTAATTGAAAATATCAATTAATCCACAGGAAAACTTATTTCATGTGTCCATGGCTATAACCAAAATGTTACTATTTAAGCATCACTTATGAATGATTGCATCCTGGACCTTTTTTTTGGCTGCTCTTATTTAATGTCTAGAGGCTTTTTCAAGAATTCCTTGAAAGAAAAAAGTTTAATCACTGCTAACCTTAATTTTCTTATAAAAGAAAATTTTATTCCCTCGCAGATTCTGGCAGTCACTGCACTGGAGAATTCCAGTACATTTCAATACTTAGAGTGAAGGGGATGTCTTTTCTGCAACTTAGTTAAGATGAAAAAAAAAGTGAAAAGAATCTTTGACTAACATGAGGGATTTTGCATGATTTATATTTACATGAAAAATATTGTTCAGTGACATTCCAGGAGTTACTTTCTATCCCAGTGCCTTTATTTTTCTAGTAGCTAATATTGAATGCTTACAGCAGTAATATGGGAACTGACAAGCAACAAGTGTAGCATTGTATTTTTTCTTACTTTACAGTCTTACACTGAATTGCAAGAACTTTGAGAAGTTATATATGCATTTTTCAATAGCCCGTGATGGACTTCATTTATCTGATCTGTTTTTGAGCTTATATATTTCTTACATAAATTCACGCTTTCTAATATTTCCCTTTATTATTTATATTGTGGCACTGAATTCCACAACAGAATTATGGCTTTTCTAGAAAAAATTGTACCTGATCAATTCAGGATACAATGTTGGCATAAAAGCAAGTGGATGTAAACTGGCATGAATATTTAAGGTTAGAAATTAGAAGAACAGTCCCAGCAATTCCAGTCAGAATGTTTGGGACAATCTGAAGAAGGAACATGAGTAGTTTATTGGAACAATTATAAAATGTATTTGTAAGTGACTGAAGTTAATGACCCAGGTAAGTTCCCCTTTTCCTCTAAATTTTAAATCATGGATGCTACATCTTTCTTGCTATAAACCATGAAAAATTTATGAGCACAGATCTTGTCAACATTAATTACATCTGTTATGAAGTTGAAAGACTGTTAGAAAAAAAGCGCTTAACAAGCATTTGTATCTTGCAAAACAAGGACTGATCTATTGTTGCCATTAAGAGCCTGATATTTCAGAATGCACTGTAAATCTTGGGAGTTGTGGAGACCTATTAAGTATAAAACACTGTTTTTGGCACTGGAATATTGCCAGTTGAGTTTTAGTACATCTCCTTCAGTCTTTGGTTATGGACACAAGAACACAGTCATAAATTACTGTAGGGCATTTTTATTTCCTGCCTCATCAGCGTAACTCCTTGGCTGTATTAAGCCTTTCAATTGCCTTATTTGTAAAAACTTCTCATGTACCCTGTAATTAATTGGCAGGCGAGACTACACACTGGCTGAAAGTAATTGAAGATTACTCTTAATTTTAAGAGCATACTTTTGCTGGATCTTTTAAAAGACATATGGAGATTAGAGGCAAATATAAACACCAATTAATGAGTGAATGTGAATAGTGCATTGGTTTGGAAGGTGTTCCATCAGCATTTGCCTGTTCTTTCGAACCCCCATGCTTCCTGCCTGCCTTTAGGCTAGAGTAAAGCATCCTAGCTTCTGCACCTGAACAAAGCCTCTGAAGTGGTGGAGTATGGTGACAGTTTTGGTTAATAATGAGATAAACTACAGACTAAAGGCATTCCCTACCTGACAGCTACCCAGCCAAGTTCCACCTCTCACAAACAAGCTCTGTGTCCTCTTACTGCTATCTGAAATAAATCAAATGCTAAAATGAGTCAGCAAAGTTAACATTTCTCTGTAGGACCGCAGCAACTGTTGAGCAGCCTGGGCCTCCAAAGGCACCTAGCATTTTGTCAGGAAGATAGATTATTATCTAGGTTCTGACTTGAACTGGTATAAATAAAATCAGAATTGGCCCTTCTAAAGTTGGCTCATTGAAACTGTTGCTTTTTATGTAGTATTATTTTACATCCTTTCCTGTAGCATCTCCTGAGCTAGATAAGTGATTATATTAGTTTACAAACAGGAGGATTTTTGCATCATCTTAGCTGAGCAGGCAGACCGAAGTACATTGTTGGAAACTATACATCTAACATGCTCATGCTAGACAAACAATTGGCTATAGAAAAGGTAATTTTCCTGTGAATATTGCACAGGTACCTTTGGAGATGGGTTTTGAATACTTGAGTGCTGCTAGAGCCATTATTATTTCGGCAGGCTGCACATTCTTATGCTGAAGCAGTCTGATTAATGTATTTATTTTTTGGGGGTCCATTTAGACTGTTTATGTATTAGTTTATGGAGTGGTCTGCATCCTCAAAAAATTGCTTTGATTAAAAATCCTAGATAGCTTCTTTCTATTTCAAGCTCTTAGTAGGGCTGAAAATTATTCATGCTGCACATTAAATGTGTTCTTTCTGCAAATGTAGACATGTAATGCGGTAGTAATTTCCATGTTTTTCCAAGTTTGATTCCTCCTGAAATTACTTACTGAAATGGCTGAAACTTTATCTAAGTAATCATATTGTAAATATTTAAATGATACCTGCTTGAACTGCATTATGCTGTCAAATAGCTTGAAAAATGTTTCTGTGCAAGCTCAGCAAAAATGAGCAGTGTGGCAGACATTCTGGTTATTGTATGTGATATTTGGCTGAGGCAAAATGGTAGATTTTGGCTGACTTCTTAAAATTTCTTACATTTCTTGGAAGTGCACATGCAGACATTACGCTTGTGTTTGAGTTAAAAAGTGTTGATTTTTATGATTTATCTGTTGAGAATGCACATCAAAATCAGTATTATAGAAAAATAATGTATTTCAAGAGTTAATTACACATTGGTCAAATTTTCACAGCTTGCTCTATGAAAATTCATCTGAGCTTTCTTTTGGAGTTTTTTTCTGTGATAATGGATGCTATATATGAACTTATTTTCAAGACTTGTAGTTTTTTATGTTCTAGTTCAAAAGAAAAGGTTAAGATTATTAATTGTTTCTCAGCTATTTGAACAAAAACTGCGCATCCTGACTGGAAATAAACCTGGACACAAAAATAAAATTAGAGAACTATGCTGGTGCTACCTATATTGTGACTTGATAAATTCTGCAAAAAAGAATATCCTTTGAAAGGTTTCTGTAGTAACTTTCTTTCCACTATCAACACTAAAATGAATTGTAGCTTTGAAGAAATAAACGTGAAAATTTAAAAAGGGACCAGAATTATCTGATGGTTTCCTATGAAAATGTTATTGCCAGACAGAAGTTGTGTATTTATGTAACAGTGTATATCCTCACAAAGCTGGAATTTCATTAAAAATATTGTAATTACAAAGGAAGTATTCAGATTTAGTTTCTTCCAAACCAAAAAATTCTATGATTCTACTATTTCATTAATTTAATGTGGAGAAAGGCTGCAAATATGTTTAAAAGAGCAAAGCCTTGCAGCATGTCACACCCAATGTATGAATTCTGTAAAAAAATATAGTTTCTTAATAGTGGTTTTGGGTTTTTTTTGGTGTTGTGTTATTTTAATTATTTTTTTTTGTTTTAGTTTTGTGGGGTTTTTTGCTTTGTTTTGTTGGTGGTTTTTTTTAAACAAACTGTATTTTATGGATTAAAAATATTTTTCCCACTGGAATGATGCTTTATATCCCAAATAACTTTCTCAGGAAATTATTGACCAAACTGCATTGAGGCCACCCAAGCAACATGTTGTATTAAATGTATTAAAGAACTTGAATTGTAGTGAAATGGCAACATTTTCACAGTTTTGAGATAATAGCTGTTTTTATATATGTTCACTGGGCTAGAAAACATACTAGAATATGAAAAATGTGAGGTTCCACCTTTTTCCCAAGTACCATGTTGCTGTGGAGTCTTAACCACAAACTGAGTTTTTAGATTTGTATTCAGTTCCAGGCCACTGTTACTAGATTGTAATAAATCATAAGTAATTGCATTAAAAACTCAGAGTGCCACTGACAGGTTGTCCAGTAAAAGCTAGTTTATTAGCAAATTTAATAAGAAAATATCTGAAAATCTATTGTGGTTTATAGATAGACAACCACAAGATTGAAAGGTAACTTGCCTGAAGTACTCACTGGGCTAAATCTAATAATTAATTAATTGTTTCTTGCCCTGTTTTTTGCCCTGATATAAAAAGCTTGATTCTAAGCACATTTATGGGTGTTTTGTCAGCTATAGTGTAATTTTTACTACACCTGTAAACTTGGAAAATCTAATAAAATATATTTTATCAAAACACATTTCCACTCTGGGTTTTCTGTTAAATACTGATTTCAATAACTATTTTGAGTTTTTGATATTGGAAATACAAAATCCAGGTTAAATTGTGTGACTAAAAATATTTCAGTTCTCTGATCTTTTTCACAGAATGATAGGGGTTGGAAGGGACCTCTAGAGATCATCTAGTCCAACACCCCTGCTAGAGCAGGATCCTCTAGAGCAGATTACGCAGGAATATGTCCAGGTGGGTTTTGAATGTCTCCAGGGATGGAGACTCAACAACCTCCCTGGGCAGCTTGTTCCAGTGCTCTCTTATGCTCAGAGTAAAGAGGTATTTTCTCATATTCAGGTTAAATCTCCTGTTTACCAGTTTGTGACCACTGCTCTTTGTCCTGTCATTGGATATCACTGACCACTTTTTGTTTTTTTGTTTTCCCTTTTTGTCATTATTTTCTACCCAGCCAGACAGTTGTTGTGCATTACATTTGGGCAGTATTATTTTAGTTGTCTTTGGTCTTGACTTTTCTGGCCTCTTATCCCCTTAGATATAAGGTACAAATAATAATCCTTGCTCTCTGTTGCAAATGCTTTAACGTTCAGAAATAGCCAGATTCCTTTACATCGCTATTTCATTTTCAGGGTTGTTTTTTTCAGTTTTGGTTTTAGGATGCACAATATATCCTGTCAGGTTTACTTCAAGAATTGTTCCAAAACCAGATAAGATTCAATAAAATGTTGTGTTCAAAACCTACTTGTCAGCAAGAAATTAACAATCACTCTTAGCTTACCCAGACCATTGTGTCAATGGGAAATGTATCAATCCATTGGCAGTGAAGCTCACATAAGTACTGTCCCAGTTTCAAAATGGAGTTCAAGCACTCCTATATTATTTAAAAATTTAAAGAAGACCAGTCTGATTTCTGCTGCACAGGCATAAAATGTAGCAGGCTGAGCTCTGAGAAGCTCAAAAGATATAAACAGGTTTGCTTTGTTTTGTTTTGTTTTGTTTTGTTTCCTTCTATTTCACTGTTTTGGGGGTCTTCGGTGTATTTTTTTGTTTGTTTGTTAGGGTAAGCAATTCTTTTGTGGCCTAACACCATGATCTGCACACCATAGATGTCAGCCTTATTCTACTTCCAGTTTCAAAGTCAGCAGCAAAACTGATGGCATGCAAATTGCAGAGAGTGTGAGTATATTCCTGTATAAATAGATTTCCTGGTCAATGTCCATAAAAAATGAAAATCAGAAAATATGTGAGCATAATTCAGAGGATTACAAGGCTTTTGTAGAATAATTTATCATATGGATTTAATTCTCTGTCTCATGTTTGTTCCTCTGAGCATGAGCTGCAAGCAGTTTATTCCTGGACTTGCCTGCAGATCAAAATCATTTTTTCTCATAATTTTTCTTCAATTTTAAAGAAACAATCATGTTATGATTACAAGGAAGACTGATCAAAGATTATGGGTCATATCCAAGTAATATCCAAGTACTCAGGAAAGATGAAGTTCATAAACATAGGGTCAATCTATGTCTTCTGTTTGATGTCAGATGTCTGAATCTGCTTTATCAAATCAGCTTATTCCTGGATCAGATGAGCAGATACTTACTTACAGCTTTTTACCTGTGCCAACTTGCATGAAAGTTTATTGGATAATGGTCAATGGGAGAACAAAAGAATGTGGCTTAAGCAATTAACTCTAATTTAGATAATAAATATTTTGTGGCAAAGGTTATATTTGCATTCAGTGTTTGTGAAGTATAGTACACTTGACTGTGTTTTTTTGACAATCCTGATTTAATATCTTTTTGAAAGTGCTCTGACCTTGGTTTCCCAGGCAGCAGATGACCAGCTGTCGATAGTGCTGCAGCTCTAAGGAACAACTTTACTTTTTCTCCCCATTTCCATTTTTAATTGCTCTTTACCATGCTGTGTTCATGTTTAAAAACATGGGATTCAGGCATATGCATGTGTGTACTGCTGTGTTTCTTATGATGTTCCCTTGGAATGATGTGTTACCTGGTAGACACTCTACAGACAGTATTGGAGTAATTAACAGGATTTTTGCTCTACTACTTTCATTGGCCCCTGCAATAGTTACATTACTGTGCTAAGTGCTGGGATCATTGTCAGATGAAGTGTGGGCTGCTCTCACTCTCTTCAAACCTTTTTTTTTTTCTTTGTTTAAAGCCTCATATTTCCAGGGGGTTTTAATTCCAAAAGGACCTGGCTGTCCTCTTAATCAGTGTGGTGATGTTTGCCATTCCCATACATGAAATTTCAATTACGGTGAATTTCATAAACTTAATTTGAAAGGTAGTTATATCACCCTTCCACAGTTGGTTGACCTTATCAAAGCTATTAATTTAATGAAAACCCAGATTCTACTTCAAACGATCAACCGGTCACAAGTGGGGTGCCCTGGGGATCAATATCAGACCCAGTGGTGTTTAATATATTCCTAAGTGATCTGGATGTTGGGATCAATTGCACCCTAATGAAATTTGCTGATGACACCAACTGAGTGGGAAAGTAGACACTCCAGAAGGGAGAGCCACCCTCCAGGAAGACCTGGACAGGCTAATACTTTATGAAGTTAAATGAGGACAAGTGCAAGGTCTTGCACCTGGGTGAACATAACCAAGGAATGCAGCACAGACTGGAATACACCTGGCTGGAGAGTAGCTCTGTGGAAAGGGACCTGGTGGCCCTGGTGGACAACAAGCTCAGTAAGAGTGAAGAGCGTCCTGCAGCAGCAAAGAAGAACAGGATGCTGGGTGGCATCAAGAAGGACATCAGCAGCAGAGATAAATAAGACATCATCCCACTCTACACAGGCCACACCTGGAATACTGTGTTCAGATTTGGTCCCTGCTATACAAAGAAGATGCAGACAGGCTGCAGAGCATCGAGAGAAGGGCTAAACAATGATAAAAAGTCTGGGCAGCCTGCCACATGAGGAAAGGCTGAGAGAACTGAGTTTGTTCAGCCTGGGGAAAAGAAGGCTTAGGGGACAACTTATTGCCATGTTCCAGTACTTAAAGGGTGTCTACCAAGAAGATGGAGACTCTCTTTTTACTAGAAGACACGTGGAAAAGACAAGGAGTATGGGATGCAAGTTACTCCTAGAGAGATCTTGATTGGACACAAGAAGAAAATTTTTCACTGTGAGAACAGCTGGACATTGGAATAAACTCCACAGGGAAGGACTCACTTTGACAGGGTGCTGGGCCACCTCACCTCAACCGTGTTTCTACCTAGAAAGATTGGACCAGATGATCCTTAAAGTCCTTTCCAACCTGGCATTTTATGATTCTATGATTAATTTTAATATAATACAATTTCATTTCATTTAAATAAGTCCATCCTCACACATAATAGATCATACCCATTTCCAAGCAACATACATTCTGCAGTTAACTTTGATAAGAATAAACTTAAAGAGTGCATGCAGGAAAGCAATCAGCTGGGTCTCTTTTGATGACGTTTTCCATTCCTGATGGTCTGATGTGTTCAGCTGCCAGACTTTCTCCTTCATTTTCGGATCTTGTAGTGAATGAAACCAGGTGTGCAACATAGAGGAATGACTGATAAAACAAACACATTGAAGTATAAAATAAGTGGTCTGTGATTTCTGGAATTTCAGTTACTGCTAACTTCCATTCTCCTTCCTTCCTTGGGTTTTGTTGTTGTGGTTGGTTTTTTTTTTGTTTGTATGGTTGGTTTTGCTGGGTTTTTTTATTTAGTTTGTTTGTATAAAAAAGGGCTAAAATAAGATGCTATTCAGATCCTTATCCAAAATCCACAGAAACAAGAAAAAGCCTTTCCATTCAGCTCTGGATTATACCCATAGTTGGTGCAGGTGAAATCTGACTATGGTTATTTCACATAAAACATATGTGAAATCCTGCCCTGGTTGAGCTTAGTAGCAAAACTTCCCAGCTCAGGAAATCCAAGCTTTCAACACAAATCCTTATACTATTTAACCTCTTCCATCCAGAGAGCAGAACAACACCCCAGTAATCCAGGAGGAAGTAGTCAACAATCTCCTTCTGCACCTAGACACACACAGGTCTATGGGGCCTGATGGGATCCACACTAGAGTACTGAGGTAGCTGGCAGGGAAGCTCACTAAGCCTCTCTCCATTGTTTATCAACAATGCTGGTCAATGGAGGTGGTCCCAGATGATTGGAGGCTGGCTAGTGTGATGCTCATCTAAGAAGGGCTGGATGGAGCATCTGGGAAACTACAGGCCTGTCAGAATGACCTTGGTATTGGGAAAGATCATGGAGAGGCTCATCTTGAGTGAGCTCACAAGGCCAGTGCAGGGCAGTCAGGGGTTCAAGGCCAGCCAGCATGGGTTTATGAAAGGGAGGTCTTGTCTGATCAACCTGATCTCTTTCTATGACCATGTGACCCACCTATTGGATGAGAGGAAGGCTGTAGACTTCGGTGAGGCCTTTGACACCATCTCCCACAGCATTCTCCTGTAGAAGCTGGCGAATCATGGCATAGACAAGTGTACTTTTCACTGGGTAAAAAATTAGCTGGATGGCCATGCCAGAGAGTTGTGGTAATCGGGGTCAAATTTAGTTGGGGCCAGTCACTGGTGGAGTCCCTCAGGGCTCAGTTTTGGAGCCACTTCTTCAACATCTTTATCAATGATCTGGATGAGAGGACTGAGTACACCCTCAGTAAGTTTGCAGACAACACCAAATTGGGTGGAAGTGTCAATCTGCTAGAGGTTAGGAAGGCACTGCAGCAGGACCTGGACAGGCTGGATTAATGGGCCAAGGCCAACTGTATGAGATTCAATAAGGCCAAGTGCCAGGTCCTGCATTTCAGTCACAACAACCCCAGGCAGGGCTACAGGCTTGAGTAAGAGTCACTGGAGAGCTGCTAAGCAGAAAAGGAGCTGGGGGTGCTGGTTGACAGCCAGATGAACATGTGTTCTACACAGCAGTGTGCCCAGGTGGCCAAGAAGGCAAACATCTTGGCCTACATCAGGGATAGTGTGGTCAGCAGGAGTAAGGAAGTGATTGTGCCCCAGTACTCAGCACTGGTGGGGCCACACCTCAAGTACTGTGTTCAGTACTGGGACCCTCACTATAAGAAGGACGTTGAGGTGTTGGGAGTGTGTCCAGAGGGTAGCTACCAAGCTTGTGAGAGGTCTAGAGAATAAGTCAGATGAGGAGCAGCTGAGGGAATTGGATCTGAAGAAAAGGAGGTTTAGGGGAGACCTCATCACCTCTACAACTATCTGAAAGGAGGTTGTAAGGAGGTGGGTGCTGGCCTCTTCTCCCAAGTGAATAATGATGGGACTGAAAGAAACAGCCTGAAGTTGTGGCAGGGGAGGATTTTTGGCTATTAGGAAAAATTTCTGTACTGAAGAGTGATAAGGCACTGGAATAGGCTGCCCAGGGAGGTGGTTGAGTAACCATTCTTGGAGGCATTCAAAAGCCGAGTAGATTCGGCAATTCAGGACATGCCCTACTGGCCAAGGTTGTGGGGGGTTTTTGTGTTGATGGTCTGACCTGTGGTCTTAGATGTTCTTTCCAATCATGATGATTCTGCCATCTTCTTCCCCTTCAAAAACTGTACTGTATTCATTTTATTTTTTTAAAATAAAATGTTAAAGTATAATAAACTGATAAATACATTGTTTGCTTTCATTGTCAGGAAAGAGACAGAATTCAGTTCTTGACCACTAACTACTGATTTCTAAAGCAACTCCAGATTTTTCTTTATTTACTTGCCAAAGAGTATTTTTTTAATACTAATTAGAGCCATGTCTGGCATGAAAACACCCCCGAGAAGCTTTTGTTATTCAGGAACCTGTGCTTCTTTTCTACTCTCAACAGATTTATAACTGATAGCATAGTTTAGAAACCAGGTCATCAATGGATTCCTCTACTCAGTAGAAATTGAATTCAGTTGATATTCATGTTGACTTGAAGCCATCTGTCTTGTTTCTTGAATCTCCAAATATATCTTCCCACACAGATGTCTTGGTATTGAGCAGAATGTTCAGGACTGAAATTTTGTGGAAAATTGCTCCTCTAGAATAATTGCACCTTGTAGAATAATTGAAGGACAAAACATTTTACATCCTATCATCTATGACTACTGGTTTACCATTCAGTATCTAATTGGTGTTTATGAGCATAAATACTCTACCTTATGACAAATGACAGTCTCCAATTGTAATTTTATTCCTAATGTCCTGTTTTGGTGTGTGTCTGTTTCTAGAGTGTGATCTCCTCCTCCTCTGTATCTTGTTTTAAGTTTGTCATTTTTGTAACTTCAGATTTTTACCTCCTCCTTGAGTTTTGAATAGAAGGAAAGAAAGTACAAAGATTGCAGTTGGCAGCATTTTTGAAGTTTCCTCCTTTTCTAATGATTTTAGAGCCATCCAATTAACTGTCTGCTATTCATTTTCCTTCTCATCCACACACAGGATATGAAGATTTTAATCACAATCCTCTCTAGAACACTACTTAGTGTTTTAATCTTCCTGTTTTAATCTATATTGAAAGTATTTTTGATGGCAGTCTTCTTTTTTGTTTCACTCTCTTTTGCTGACTATGTAGCTGAACTACTTTAGTATTTGTTTGAAGCTAGGAAGTATTAGTTTTCCTCACCGAGTGACATGGTTGGAAATAGAGGCATGAAAAACTGGACAGAGTCTTCTGGGAATGAGTTATGGATGTACCTTTTTCATTTCACTTGGCATTCATAGCAGGTAGCCACTGAAATGAAGTTTTATGCACCGCTGATATTGCTGACTTGAATTATGAATGGGTATTATAAACTATGTAACTTGAACTGCAGCTATGGACATCAGTAAAAATACAAGGATAGATGGAAGATATGGCAAAATTAAAGGAGAGCAGATAGAATTCAAAAATTGTGGCATAGTACAATAAAATGATTTTTTTGTCTGAGTTCCTTTTCAGATGAATGCAAGATGTATTTCTGTCTGTGATGTATGCCGGCAGAGGGGAATTAAACATACCAGCATAAGAATCTGTGCTGGAGAACATAAGAACATATAGCAAATTATTCATATCCATGGAAACTGATCTTAGACACCAGAGACCTGCTGACTGCTACTGCAGAGTCTTCCTGTTAAAAAAAAAAAAAAAAAAAAAAAAAAGGTTTTCTATACTGAATGTTGTTATTAAATATGGAAATTCAGACACCAATATTAGGCTTTAAATTAGCTCTAGAATAGACAAGTAGTTGCTATAAAACAATTGAATTAGTTATGTGAATGAGAAGTCTCTGGTAGTTGGGAATTATACATTTAGGATAATTTGTTTGGTCTATTCTTTAGCTTTTTTTTAATAACACTTCTCAAGATGGGAGAAAGGAAGAAAGTGAGGGAGATGACAAAGATTGCTTTAAGCTAATTCACCACATGGAACTAATTTGAAGCAATGAAAAAAATTCATTATATTTGCCTTTCAAGCTTTAGATTAAGAGCTTGTAGCAACTAATATCTGGATATGTACTTAATATTTTCATTTATCTTTTGAACTGTGAGAAAAAAGGTCAGATTTTGAAGTGTTACATATCCCCTGTACTCCCTCTTCCCAAAACAAGCAAAAAAACCCTCCACTTAATCAGAAGCTTTATTTTCTTCACCTGCATCCAAACTCTGCCCCACCTCCTCCTATCCCCACCCCTCTTCCCCGGGCTTTTCCCTTTGAGCATGAATACCTTTCAAGCAGCACAGGTGGTTTCTGAAATACGTTTCAGTTATCTCTCCGTTTAGCACAAATGAACAAAACTGGTAGGTTTTGTTCTTGTACTCACCTTGTAAAGATTTCCTTCTCGGTTCAGTTGAAGTCTTCACTGAGGCAAAACAAAGGACTGTTTTTCTGCACTTCTCTCTCACCCAAGAATGTCCCTATAGTTATGGGTAAATGAAAGACTGCTAAATAAAAGAAGGACAGAAAATAGTTCTTGCATTTAAGGCTAAGTGGTGTTGTCTGGCTTATGTTAACACTGCTTAGAGCTTTCTCCCAACATAGCAGACTCTACAGAGGTATTTGGAGCACTTTAAAACGTATCTAAAATTGAACTAAAAATTAAGCAATGTAAATACTCAAAGATCTGGTACTCAGATTTGATCCCTGGCTGCCTTTTTGTTTAGTGACATAACCATACCGTAGAAGTTCATGAACCCTTGTTAGGGTGTGTATGACTTACAGACCCAGAAAGAAGATCCTATATTAAAGTTATAGATTAATTGTCTGAGTGCAGAAAGAATTGGACCTGTCATTCATCCAAAATTAAAGCACTAGGGGATAGTGTTAATGAGCTCTTCAGGGAGAAATAATGCTTGCCAAAAGGATGGTTCTATAATATTAGCACAGGAAGTATTTTGATAGGTTTGAAAATGCAGAAAACCATTTATTCAAAATGTATGTTGAGTGAAACCAAACATATTCCTGACATGATTATAGCTGTGTGGGAATCTCTGTACATCACTGAGAGCAGCCTGCATTGTGACTCACAGGTGTACAGGATGATGGGCCATTTAGAATTGCTTGGAAAACGGCTGAAAAGTTGCCTTTGATTCTCACCACTGTGTCCTCTATATATGATCCTGGAAACTAACCAAACCACTGTGATCAAAACAGCCTTATAACCCAAGCTACATGAGGCACATTAAGCAGCTTCATTCTTCACAGAAAGCAGAATTTCAGGGATTGTTAGATCCTGGATAAAGGAACATTTCATACAGTGCGTGATTTGTATTAACTTTGTTACCATCTAAGTCTTTACAAGTTATCCTATTAAACCCCAACGACTAAGCAGCGTATTTTTTAGATTTTCTTCTTTAATTTATAAATACAGCGTATGGCTCTTAATATGCTGAAGAGGAGGTTAAAAAGTTACTACTGATGCATAAAATCTTGTGTGAAGGGAATACAGCTGACTCTGGGAATTTCTTTATGAAACAAGGACATACAAAGATCTGATCCATGAGGGAAAAAAAAATCCAAATCAGAAAAGGGTATGTTGTTCAGTGGGCAAAATCTTTACATGGAACTAGATCCTTTTTGACAGATACTTGCATGTGCTAGTGCATCTGTGAATTATTTTGACTCAGCATTGAAATGACTGGATGGTTTTTCTATGCCTGTTGGTGGCCTGCATCTCAGCTAGACCATTTTAACTGGGCCCTTCTGTCTCCAAAATCTAGAACAAAAAGCTCATTCTCATTAAGCTGTGAGAATTAGTGTCAGTCTCAGTAACTGTGGTTATGAATTGATAACATATATGTAAACATCGTATAATTGTACTGTTTTGATGGGAAATGTTCTGTATTGCATGCCAGAAGTTTGAAATTTTAAATCTTCCCATTTTTCTTTTCTGGAAAGTCTTGTAATTTTTCTCGTACACGTACTTCCTAAGATTGCTGAAGAGGCTTGGTTGTTTTTGTCAAAAATGCTGAGTTCTAGAGGCAAAGGAAGAAACTACTTGAGAGAAAGTCTGGCAGGAGTGCTTGCAGGAGGAAATGAGTATAAAATACAAAGCAGGAACATGATACCAGTTAAAATGTTGTTCTTACAATTTATGCTGGAAAAAAGGCTGTTCATGTAGAGAATTTGAGTATCAGAAACAAGTGTTTTAAATAACATCTTTTGCAAGTGTTGGCATTGCTGTCTTTGATCACTGTGAAGCTTTGTATGTTTGGACTGCAGTATGTTAGCATGACTCTTTATGGTTTGTAGATCCTATTTGAATCAGAAACCACTCCAGCAGAAGTTGATGTGTCTGAGAGTGAAAATTGAAGAATGTCCATAGTAATATTTATTGCTGAGCTTACCACACCTGGAATTTTATAAACTTCTTTACAAGTAGCCGATTGTAAACATATTCAGGAAGAGCATAGCCAGAGTATGTTCAGTTCCTTCTGTAGGCTTCACCAATGTCTGTGTGTAGTGAGAAAACATAGAAATCTATGGGAAAAATTACACCGAGGCTACAGAGGGGATGAGTGCCTTCTAAGGGGGAGAGAAAAGAAACTAAGCAGAGGAAGACCTTGTAACAGCTCTCTGTATGATCAAGAAATGTTTTGTGCTGCTACGTGTACTTCTTCAGACCGGGCGGTAGCGGCACCAGCAGCGGTGAGAGCTGTTCGTTTTGATTACCGAGAGAGTTTTGAGACGAGGCCGGGCTTCCCGGAGACTGTGAAGCCGGGGCAGGGCTGGGAGACGCGAGACTGAGAAGGAATCCTGTGAGGAACCGGAAGGCTGACGTCGCAGGGCGTGTCTGAGAACCGCGGCAAAATGTAAAAGCGGCCTCTCGACAGCTCCTTAGGGCAGCGGCAGCAGCAGCGCCCATCGCAGAGAGCGGCCCGAGCCAGCTGGAGTGGGTCGGCGCAAGCCATTTAGTGTGGGTGTGCGCGATTGCACGCAAGGAGCAGCAAACGGCGGTTGCTTTCTTTTAGCTAGACAGACGAACATGGTCACAACACGACCAAAAGCCGCAGTGAGAAACAATGTGGGAACCCGGACTGAGCTTTCGTGCAGACATGCAGCTGTACAGGTCTGGGGCTGCAGCGAATGCCTGAGCCTGGTGCTGGTACCGGAGGGAGCCAGTGACACCGCTGGTGTGTGGTGTGAGCAAGTAAATGATCTGCTCAGGCCGGTGGTTGAACTGAGGAGGAGGTAGAAAGGTTAAGGAGCATCAGAGAATGTGAAAGCAAAATAGATTGGTGGAGCCACACCCTAAGGCAAGGGCAGAAGGAAGAAGTTCTTGAACAAGTGATGGATCCCCTCCCGTTCTATCATCAGACAGAAGGAGTGAACTCACGGGGCAGGGAGGGAGGTCCATCCTCGAGAGGCAAGTGAAAACTGTCACAGCCCCCCTGCCTCTCCCAGTTGCCCTTGAAAAATAGGTATGAGGCTGGTTTTTCAGGTTGGCAGTGATGAAATTGTTAAAAGGAGTCCAGGGGCAATGAAGAGAGACTTCAGGGCCCTGGGACGGCTGGTTAGGGGGTTTGGAGCGCAAGTGGTGTTTGTCTCTGTTGCAAGAAGGGATGAAGAGATAAACAGGAGTCTGCAGATCACTGCATGGCTACATGACTGGTGCCATAGGCAGGGCTTTGGGTTTTTTGATCACGGGCTGCTATACCTGGGATGCACCTGTCTCAGAAGGGCAAAAGGCTTTTGAGGCAAGAGTTAGCAGGGCTCATTGACAGAGCTTTAAACTAGATATGAAGGGGGAAGGAGAGATAATTGGGCCTGTTAGGGACAAGTCCAAGAGAAACATGCCAGGGCTTGAAGGATGCTGGACTAGGGAGAATTGTCACTCTGTTGTTTCATTTGAGAGAAAGGATTGTTGTTTAGAAATCATGGAAGCACCTGAGAAGGGTCTGGTAGGAAATGGAGCCCACAGTGAAAAAAAGGTGTTGGAATCATTAGCTCATCTGAAGTGCTTCTATACCAATGCACACAGTATGAGCAACGAATAGGGGGAGCTTGAAGCCATGATACACCAGGAAAACTATGACATAGTGGCTTTCACAGAAACGTGGTGGGATGCATCACATGTCTGGAGTGCCACAATTGATGGCTACAAGCTCTTCAGGAGGGCTAGAAAGGGAAGGAGAGGGGGTGGAGTGGCCCTGTATGTTAGAGAATGCTAGAAGAGCTTGGAAATCAAGTAGAGTCATGATGAGGTTGAGAGTGTTTGGATCAGGTTAAGGGCCAATAAAGCTGATGTCGCTGTGGGAATCTGCTATAAACCTCCCAACCAAAGCAGTGAGGTGGATGAAGCTTTCTATAAGCAGTTGGGAGAAATCTCCCAGTCACTTGCTGTTGTTCTTGTGAGGGACTTTAACCTCCCAGACATCTGCTGGGAATACAACACAGCAGAGAGGGAACATTCCGAGAGGTTCCTGGAATGTGTGGAAGATGACTTCCTCACACAGCTGATAAGTGAGCTGACCAGGGAGGGTGCACTTCTGGACCTGCTTCTGGTGAACAGGGGAGATCCTGTGGGGGAAGTAAAAGTTGGAGGCTGTCTCGGGCACAGAGATCATGAGATGATTGGTTTTGATCCTAGGAGAAACAAGGAGAGGGGTTAGTAAAACTGCCACCTTAGACTTTCAGATGGCAAACTTTGACCTGCTCAGGAGACTGATTGACAAAATCCCTTGGGAGGCTGCCTTGAAGGATAAAGGAGTCCAGGAAGGCCGGATCTACTTCAAGAAAGAAGTTCTAAAGGCACAGGAGCAGGCTGTCCCCATGTGCTGAAAAAACAGTAAGCGGGGTAGGAGACCAGCCTGTCTAAATAGGGACCTTTGGCTGGACCTTAGGAACAAAGGGAGAGTCTATGACCTTTGGAAGAGGGGACAGGTCACTCATGAAGTCTATAAAGATGAAGTGAACCTATGCAGGGTGAAAGTTAGGAGAGCCAAAGCACAGGTAGAGCTCAAAGTAGCTACAGCTGCTAAGGATAATAAAAAATGTTTCTATAAGTTCATTAGCAGCAAAAGGAGGATTAGGGAAAATCTCCATCCGTTTTTGGATGCAAAGGGAATCTTAGTAACAAAGGATGAGGAAACGACTGAGGTGCTCAACACCTACTTTGCCTCAGTCTTTAGCAGTGGAAGTAGCTGTTCCATGGCTATACAGCCACATGAGCCAGGAGACAGGGAGGAGGTGCAGAATGAGGTCATCACAAGTAAAGAGGAAGTGGTCAGAGACCTACTACACCACTTAGACACACAGGAGTCTATGGGACCGGGTGGGTCCAAGGGTGCTGAAAGAGTTGGCAGACGTGATCACCAGGCCACTTTCCATTATTTACCTGAAGTCCTGGCTAACTGGGGAGGTCCCAATGGAGCAGAAAGGAGGATCCAGGAAACTATAGACCTGTCAGTCTGGCCTCAGTACCAGCAAAGGTCATGGAGCAGATCATCTTGAGTGTTATTAGAAGACATATAGAGGATAACCAGGGGATCAGGCCCAGTCAACATGGGTTTATAAAAGGCAGGTCCTGCCTGACGAACCTGATCTCCTTTTATAACCTGATGACCTGACTATTGGACGAGGGAAAGGCTGTGGATATTGTCTATCTGGATCTCCAAAAAGCATTTGACACAGTTTCCTATAGAACTCTCATAAAAAAAACTGGCTGCTCATGGCCTGGATGAGCATACGATCTGTTGGATCAAGCACTGGCTGGACAGTCGGACCCAAAGAGTGGTGGTCAATGGAGTCAAACCCAGCTGGCAGCCAGTCACAAGTGGTGTTCCTCAGGGCTTAGTGTTGGGACTGTTTCTGTTTAACACCTTTATTGATGATCTTGATTAGGACATAGACTGTATTATCAGTTGTTTTGCAGATGACACCAAGCTAGGTGGGAGTGTTGATCTGCATGAGGATAGGGGGGCTCTACAGAGAGACTTGGATAGATTAGATTGTTGGGCTAATGTTAATAGTATGGGCTTCAACAAGATCAAGTGCACAACAACCCCATGCAACGCTACAGGCTTGGGGAAGTGTGGCTGGAAAGCTGTCTGGCAGAAAGGACCTAGGGGTTCTAATTGACAAGCGGCTGAATGTGAGCCAGCAGTGTGCCCAGGTGGCCAAGAAAGCCAATGGCATCCTGGCTTGTATTAGAAATAGTGTGACCAGCAGAAGTAAAGAGGTGATTGCCCCCCTGTACTCAGCACTGGTGTGTTGCGTCCAGTTTTGGGCACCTCAATTCAAGGGAGATATCGAGGTGCTGGACTGAGTACAGAGGAGGGCAATGAAGCTGGTGAAGGGCCTAGAGAATCAGTCTTATGAAGAACGCTTGAAGGAGCTGGGAATGTTTAGTTTGAGAAAGAGGAGGCTGAGGAGAGACCTCATCAGTCTCTCCAACTACCTGAAAGGTCATTGTAGAGAGGTTGGTGCTGGTCTCTTCACAGGTAAATAGTGACAGAACAAGAGGGAATGGCTTCAAGTTGCAAACAGGGTAGGTTTAAACTGGATATTAAGAAAAAAAAAATCACAGAAAGAGAGGTTAGACACTGGAATAGGCTGCCCAGGGAGGTGGTTGAGTCACCATTCCTGGTTGTGTTTAAGGGTCATTTGGATGTGGTGTTGGTGGATATGGTTTAGGAGAGAACCTTGAAGAAGTATTTGTATCCTGTTCATTTTGACTTGCAGAAAGCAAAAGCCCTTGCATTTCAACCATTATTTACAGTACTGTAAAATAACTCCTGTAATACATAGAATTAAAAAAAAATATTGAAAATAGGACCATTATTTTCAATATGTTGAATAGATTGATCAAATAATGACTCAGAAAGGGTTTATAAGAAATTAAAGCACACTTCAGATATTTTTAGTGAACAATATTGATGCTTACTCATGTGTAATCTTAAATAATTCAAGAGAATGTTCACAATCAGATCATATAGGTTCTGGAAAATAAATCCAATACCTATAGCTTTCAAGAAAAAAAATTTAAAGGAAGAATTAGAAAACAGGACAGATTCTGTATGTCAGACTATTTCAGTAGGAACTTAAACTTTGAACCAATTAGGAACTTTGGACTAAAGATCCAAGATTTGAACCAAATGAGAATTCTATTCAGCACCATCTACATAAACATCAGTTCATACATGGATGAAATAAATGGAAAATATTACCAAGCTTTTAAAATATTTTAATATGGTAAAAGAGTTAGCATCTGAGGTGTATTATAGCAGTGAAATGCATATAAATAATTTGGTGATGGTCTGTCTGAGATGTTTGGCAAATTTTCTGCTATGACATCCAGACATTGACCCATTGGAGGAAAATGAGATGGAGGAGAGGACAAAAAGACTGGTTTGAGGAAGAGGGATGATCTGAGAAGATGTTCTGACATAAAAAGAGGGGTACAAGTTACAGTCTATTCTAAAGGTGACAGTGTGCTGAAGACACCCTCTAAGCCCATTTTATTTTCAATGAAAAATAAGACCAATTTATTTTTATAATTTTGAAAATAACTTTGTCTGAATTTTGGAAAAAAAAAACACCAAACAAACACCAAAAAAATCTTTTTACCAGTAACAGCAAACTGAATATTTAACTTTCTATTAGATAATTTGAATAGAAATAGCTCAGTTTGCTTCATTAATTCAGAAGGGTGTCTTGGATCACTTCAACATTAGACTAAACCTTCCTGTATTGCTGCAATATATTATGGAAGTTGTATTTCAGATGCTTTTTAAATTTTTTTTTCCCAGATATGCAAAGGTCCTTCCCACATCTCCCATAAACATAAAAAATTCCAGTCTGACCATTTCAGCCATTTCAGTCCCATGGTTTTTATCTGTAGTACTTCAGGTTTTAAATCCAGTAAAAAAAGAAACAAACACCACCAAAAAAAAAAATAATCCAAAACCAAACAGTTTTGCAGGTTCACTAAGTTTTAATGTTTCCTGAGAAACCCAGATAAACATCTGCCAAAAGCCAAATATCGATGTCGCAAGCTGCTACTGGGGGGCTACCAGATACTTTTGCGACTCCCCCTCCTGATGTGGAGGGGTTTGTGAACGATCAACAGAAGATGCCAGCTTGTGTACACATTATCTCTGACTACACTACAAGAGTGCTCAGTGTTTTTGGTTTTTTTAGGCTTTGGAGTGAAGAAAATAATTGGATAGGAAAGAGGCATGCCGAAGGGTTTAGTTATTTTTCAGTCTGAGCCAGGTTCAATACTTTGTAGCTTGTCTTACACTCAGGCAGTCATCTTTCAAGAGTATAGGTTACTTCATATTATCAATTTCCATGCCTTTGATACTGAAAGGGAAAAAAAGGCTCTTCTGTGAGATTTAATGACATCTTCTAATGACACTTCAAAATTAATAATTTCAGTAGATGTCACTGTGGGCCCCTGAGTTACAGTTATCCCATTTTTAGCTGCTGTTTGCTTAGGTGCCATACACCTGCTATTTTGTAATGATGGTTCTGAATTACAGCTGTCTCACCGCTGTTAATATCAGCTCTTTACTCAGCGTCATGAGCAGAGATACCTGCCAGTTCAACTCTTGATCTCGGCAAAAACCACCAAGCCTGGAGGGAGCATACTTGTGATTGGCTATGGCAGATCGCATCAGGCTGAGCATCCCTGTGCAATGTAAGAGACGTGCATAGACTATCGTGAGCAGGAATTATGAGCAGTCCTGAGTGAATGCATACAGCATTAAGTGTTTCAGCAGAGAAACAACAGCTTTACTCAATGTAGTAGCAGAGGCTGAGTGCAAAAAAATAGAACTTGAAAAAAAAAGCACTTCAGCCAACCCTCAAGAATGTTTCCAGGGATCCTGAAATGCATTTTTTATTTAAGTGCTTTATTTGATTGCTTTATGCTGAGGATTTTCCTGGGATTTTGTCCAATACTACTGGATGCTGAATAAATCCAGCAGTATTTTGTAGGCTTTGAGCTTCCCTAAATAAGATAAGAATTCATAACCTATGAGGGAAGAAAAAAGAATGGACAAGGAACAAGGATAGATCTGAAAGTAACAGAATGAACAAGAGAAGGAGGAGGAAGAAATACCTGTAAAGAAGCTCTGATAAAGTAAGAGGACAAGGGAAGGAAAAATATCGTAATACTGGAAATGCTAATTGCTGCTTTGACTAGTAACTTTAAAATTCTGGACCAGTCAGCAAGGTCTTTCTAATTCACCTTTCAGCTGATCTCTCCACAGTGGTATTCTTTATGTCCTCTGCCTCTGTTGCAAAGGCACCGGTGAGGGACTTGGGTGGGCTGGCAGTAGTTCTGCCAGATGTCCCATCTTGCCCCAATCTCCATCCAGCCAGAATATTTACAGCTTCAGGACTGTATTCAGATCAGATCTTCTCAGAGAGAGGTTTCATTTTGGTAAGTGAGGACTAGGCATGATCTATGCAACACATTTCTGTTCATGGCAAAAACAGAAATCAAGAGAAAAACTGGAAAGTTCTCATTCTTATTTTGATGCCCTAGTTCTGACTATTTATCATATTTACAGATGGATGGCTTGTATTCTTATGTGTGGTACCCCTCTATAGCACCTTTTTTTTTTTTTTTTAATTAATATATCAATTTCAAACTCCAATATCCGGATACACACATTATTAGAAAGGAAATCATCATCTCTGATGCAATATATAAGAAAAAGTAGAGACTTATTGAACTATTTGTTGCCCCTGTGCTTCTGACCCTACTAGTGACTCTCCAGGAGTCTCACAATGTGATTTTTATAAGACTTGAGCCAATATTCAGTACCTTGACAGACTCCTCCACTTTTGCTTTATACATTTCTATAATAGGCTGATTCTTCCTCTCTCTATCCTGGTGCTACTGCAAAAGTGAGAGAGCTATGCCTGGCCCAAGGAGAAGCTGTGGCCTTTGATGCACTTTTCAGATATGAGTTTTTTATAATTTGTCAGTCCCCAAAGTGATGATCTGAAAGAAGACTTTATTAATTTTAAGTATTCCAAGGAGAGGGTGCTCCTCTTTGAAAGAAAGAGTTGGAAGGTGGAGAACTTCAGTCTAAATGTGATAACTTTACAATATATAAGTAGATCCAGACGAGCTTATTACAAGTCAAGAAACTAGACCCAGAGTAAAGCAGAAGTTGTGTTACTTTTAACTCACCCATTGTTGCAGATCTACCCCTGTTGCATGAGATAAAAATGTCTAGGTGGCTAATGAGAAGAATTTCAGCCTCTCAGGACATCATGTATTTCCACCTTCTGGAGGTTTAGATCACTGAAAGGACAGGCAGCAACTAGATAAACACTCTTACAAGTCAGTGACATAGGAAATTGTATACTGTGTATTTCTCCAACATTCTCACAACCGACTATGCAGTCCTTGCATCTAATTTTTAAGATAGTTTTACAATTGTTCAGATAGACATAGAGTGCCCATAGAGTGCCTACTTGCACGTTAACTACAGATGGTTTCAGAATTACTGACATTTTTGCATATAGAGGTATTGGGGTTTTGTAGCTTTTGCTAGGTATGTATTGAGATTCTTCTGTGAGGTAGAAATCAGGGTATTATATAGCTAGATTTTGCAACTACTTTCTGAATTTCCACAGCACACGCCCAGAGAAGAAGAATCTCTGCTGGGAAAATTCCTTGCTTCTCTAGATAGAGCCTTCCTGGTAGAGAGATGTGCAAAGATGAGTACAAGTTGTGTTTGCATGTGTGGTTGTCCTTCAGGTATGAAAATCCTTGATGACCTCAAAGAAATGGCTGGAGTTAGAGCTGTCTGTTAGTAGTGTGTGCACAGACTGCAGCTGGAATTGAGTCAAGAAGGTGAAATTATTTCTTGATTTGTTGTCTTCTACTCCTCTGTCATGCACTCCCATCAAGCTGTGCTCTCACAAGTCTTAGCTGAGTCTGAAGAAATCCATGAAAGCACAGTGTAAGTTGGGAGTTCATTATACTATAAAGGTCTATAAAGATTCAAATTAACTTTTAGCATTCCTAGTGACCAATTTGATGCCAGCTCTTCCTTCAAATTAATTCCCTTGAGTGACTCTTTATGATTATTATCACTAAGAGTGTGAGGAAAGCAAGCTGCTTGTTTCATCCTTTACAATATTAGTCACTGGGTGCTCTTAAAGTTTTCTTTTCCCTTTTTAAAAGATTTGAAAATTTGCTTTCCCTCCCCTGTAACTACATCTGAGATAAACAAGAAAAAGAGAAAATAATGCTTTTGAAATCTCTGGCCTGCGTCTGCACCTTCTAACTCAATCGCTTAAAGACTGCAGTAACATATTGACTACTACACCAGATTCTCAGCTCATCGAAATCATCAAAGCTGCACTCATTGTAATGGAGATAGGACATTTTGTAGCAGCTGGAGATTGGACTCAAAGTGCTACCTAGACCAGACTTCCATTTTAATTGTCTAATTTATGCCATTGAAAGTAGGCTTTGTGCAAGATACCTGAGCTAATGGTGAAGAAGTAATCGTAACACTTGAATTTCCTGATTTTTGAGTGCTTGATTTCTGAACTGTGGTGTTGCTTTAATGTTTTTTTCAATACTACAAGTCTCATCTAGCTGTTTTATGGCTCCCACTCCCACTTCAGTATCACTGAACTGTATCCTGCCTCTTGCCATTGCTTTCTATAGAAGAGATCAGGACTTACATGGGATGCCAGATTCTCATTCTGAAAAACTCTGTGCTATGCTGATTTAGACAGTGCAATTCTGGGCACATTCGTCATGCACTTTGTCATAGAAAGCTTATGCTGGAGGTTCTCATACAGAAAGCCCTTGAGTAAAGCTGTAATCCTAGCTTGGAGCAAGAGGCAACAAACGTGTCATTAATAGACTGGCACAGGAAATGCTGCTGTAATTAAAGTTCACTCAGCTTTTCCTTTATAAATCTCTGTAATAGAGGCTTTGTATGCTCGTGCAGCCAATTTAATTTTTATTGTTTTGAAACTTGGTAATCAGATTTTCATCTCTAGTGTAATAATTTCTCCATAAATGTATTTTGCAAAAGTGTTCTTAAAACCATAAAAAATTAATTCTGTGTGGTGCTGTGAAAACAAGAATGAATTTTAAACCTGCCTGTAAGCTCAGGTGCAAAAATGTGAAGACTACACACAATAGTAAAAAATCAGTAAAACATAACTTTCTTCAGGTGAGCAAGATTTTCCTTAAAATTTAGCAGACCGTTTGTTTCATAGCTTAAAAGCTTTTTTAAAAAATACGTATTTAGTGGTTATTATTTTGCAAAAGGCCTACAAGAGCTTTATTTTAGAGGTTATAAACAATCCTGGATTTATTTCTACTAAAATATTTTGTAAGTACTGGATTTTAAATAGCTGTTGATACATGGACTGGCTTAAGCTCCCATTGAAGTCAGATACTGGATGGAAATCAATGTAGAGCTTTAAAACTTTTTAATGTCAGTATTATTGTTATTTTTTTTTCTAGTTTAGAGGGAAAAAACCCAAAGCATATGTGCCATACTGTCATGTGAATGTTTGTTTGCTAGAATGATTTCTGAAATAAAAACACATAGAGAAATTAAAATCTGTTCACTTTGCAGTAAGAGAAATTACAAAATTTGCCACACATGTAATTAAAAATTGGTATTTCTACTGTCTGTAGGGTTGACCTACTGAATTATGGTAGAAAGACTTCACAGCATCTCAGAATTGTGTCTGTGGGAAGAAGCAGAGGAAGTATTACTAGTTTTTTTTCTTCTCCTCTGCTTAATACAGTCTGAGATGATGCAGCCTTCCAGCCGTCAGGCAGCACCTAAAGTACACCTACAAGTAAGCTGGGGAGGGTCTTTTTATGAGGGCATGTAGTGATAGGACAAAGGATAACAGCTTTAAACTGGAAGAGGGGATATTGAGATTAGACATTACGAAGAAATGCTTCACTGTGAGGGTAGTGAGACACTGGAACTGGTGGCCGAGGGAAGCTGTGGATGCCCCATCTCTGAAAGTGTTCAAGGTCGGGTCAGATGGGATGCACTCTAGAGTACTGAGAGAGCTGGCAAAGGGTCTCATCAAGCCTCTCTCTATCATTTATCCACAGTTTTGGTCAACAGGGGAGATCCCAGATGACTAGAGGCTTGCCAGTGTGATATCCATCTACAAGAACAGGCCAAAAGAGGATCCAGACAACTACAGACCTGGTCAGCCTGGCCTCTGTCAGTACTGGAGAAAAAATCAGGGAGAGGGTCATCTTGAGTGCGCACACATGGCAAGTGCAGGACAACCAGGGGATCAGGCCTAGCTAGCGTGGGTTCAGGAAGGGCAGGTCCCGCCTTATCTCCTTCTACGAACAGGTGACCTGCCTGGTGGATGTGGAAAGAGCTGTGGATGTTGTCTATTTAGACTTCAGTAAAGCCTTTGATGCTGTCTCCCACAGCATTCTAGAGAAGCTGGTGGCGCATGGCATAGACAGGTGCAGTCATTGCAGGGTAAAAAAACTGACTGGATGGCTGAGCCCAGAGGGTTGTAGGTTGTTTGATCATGTCCAGAGAAGAGCTACCAACCTTGGTTTAGAGAATAAGTCCTATGAGGAGAGGCTGAGGAAACTGGAATTGTTTAATTTGGAGAAGAGGAGGCTGAGGGGCTCTCTACAGCTGCCTGACAGGAGGTTGTAGTGAGGTGAGCGTTAGCCTCAAATGATAGGTATGATAAGTACTTCCTCAGTAAATTTGCAGAAAACACTGAATAGGGCAGGAGTGTTGATCTGCTTGAGGGTAGGAAGGCTCTACAGAGGGTCCTGGACAGGCTCGATCAATAGATGTCATGGTTTGGTCCTAACACAACAACAGAACCAGCGATGTGGCCACTCACTCAGCTCCGCCTCGCTCCCCCCCCCCCTCCTCCCAGATGGGGAGGGCAAAGGACAACTAGAAGCTCATGCTCTTCTTAACTGCTCACTCTGCTCAGGTCTTTTATCAGTTCTTCCGTATGTTAACTGCAGAGGTTCATCTACTGTCTCTCTAATGGCTCCCTGGCTAGCTGGTTTTGGAGCTGGGGGAGCCCTTAAGCTTCTTACAGGAGACAGCCGTGGGGCCCTTCCCCCACTACCAAAAAACCCGCCAAACCAGCACAATGGGCCGAGGCCAATTGTATGATGTTCAATAAGGCCAAATGCTGGGTCTTGCATTTTGGTCACAAACCCACGCAATGCTAGCAGCTGGGGCCGAGTGGCTGGGAAGCTGCTCAGCAGAAAAGGACCTGGGGGTGCTTGTTGACAGCCAGATGAACATGAGTCAGCAGTGTGCCCAGATGGCCAAGAAGGCTAACAGCCTCCTGGCCTGCATCAGGAATAGTGTGGCCAGCAGGAGCTGGGAAGTGATCGTGCCCCTGTACTTGGCAGTGGTGAGGCTGCATCTCATATATTGTGTTCAGTTCTGTGCCCTCACTACCCTGAAGGTATTCCAGAAACGTGTAGATGTGGCACTTCAGGGCATGCTCTAGTGGGAGTGGTGGATTTTTTTGTGTGATGTGTGTTGTTGTTGGGTTTTGTGGGGTGTGTGATTGTGGGGGTTTTTTTTGGTTGTTGTTTATTCAGGTGGATTGTGTTGTTCCCTTCTCCCCCCCAGGGTGGGCGGTTAGACTAGCTGATCTTAGGTCTTTTCCAACTGTGGCAATTCTACAATTCTGTGATTGGAGCAACCTAGTCTAGTGGAAGGTGTCTCTGCTCATGGCAGGGGGGCTGGAACTATATGATCTTTAAGGTCTCTTCCAGCCCAAGCCATTCTATGATGCTATGACTGTCCTACTTTTAGGTAACGTTAGTTAACTCACTCTGAATTACTTTCACGTTGGTATTTATATCCAGAAATAGCTACAATTTAAAAATAATGGGAAGCATACCATACTATTTAGAAAGTTGAAATGGTATCCTGAGGATGAAATTAATGTTAATCAACTAACATTAAAGAATTAGTTTTATGTTTCCTACAACCTGCTTAAATCAGACTTTGAGTAAGTCAGCAAAAGTTAGCTATACTCGTGCAGCTTTGCTGGCAAGTCCTCCTCATGCAGATGGAAATAGAGGGGCTTTTTTTAAAAAATACATTTCTGGATGAAGTGAGCTATTTTGGAAAAAGTCCTATTTTGAAATATTTTCATAACTACAACTATGCTCATTTTTGTCAATGTTAAAATATTATTACAAAGAAAAAACTCCCACTCCCCTCCTAACACTGTATTGTCGGGGGGTAAGATGTTAAATTTGCTTCCTTGGTTCCTGTTATGTACTACATTGTCTGAAAAAACAAGTTACACACAAGTCAGATGAGTCCCTTGCAAATTAACCATTTTATTTCCAAGTCAGGTTACACTTCTAGCCCCCTCCTCACCCTCTATCCCCAGATTTCAGTCTGTTTCAACATCTAGATCAGTTTTTAATTGAAGGTTATTTTGCAAAGGAAAAATGGAAACATGTAAAATTACCTGTTTTCCACCTCGTATTTCACCACTGGTATTGGTTCATTTTGACTACTTTGAAGAGCTGGCCATTCTTAAGATTATAGTCTTTGGTGAATGCATGGTTGGGGGAAACACAATTCAGGTTAAGTTGCAAAGGTCTTCCACATGTAACTTTTAGGAGTAGAGCTCTACAGTTATTTCAAACTTCAGGCAAAAAAAGTTCTGATGAACTTGTATTGTCTATTGTGTCAGCACTATAGAGACCAGATTCTTGACTTAGGTTATTTCATTTCAGTGAAAAAGGACTGTTTGAATGCAAAGGATTTTCAGAAAATTTACAACTCAGACATTCCAGCATAGTGCCCATACAGAATAAAGAGATAAACAGCTATGTTAACTTACACATTGCAGGAAGTGTTTATGACCCTGCAACATACACTGTGGGGAGTATTAAGACCGGGTATCTGTAAACTCATGGCTAGTCAACTGGTCCTTACTCAGCTTTGCAGAAAGTAGGAACAAGTAAAAATTCCTGTTGCTCTTTAATCAAATTTTGATTCTAGAGATAATGAAATGGAGAACAGATACTTTTACGATACGTTTTGCTGAAACCAAGGGATAGGAGTGAATGGAAGGCAGAAGAAAACTATTGATCAAACAGGTGGAAGAAAGGAAAAGCATAAATTTATATCCTCTTTCAGTTCCTGTCTTTTAACTATTCTTTTGAAGGTCACTATCACTACCAACCAGTGGGCAGCACTGCTTACCAAAACAAGAAAAAAAAAATTCTTCCTTTACTTGCAAAGTTAACTTTGATGTGAGATAGCAAGAGCTCACCTCAATACTTCCTCTGGTGGATCTGAGCATGGAGTATCCTTGCATAAAAGCAGGTTGATAATGTGGGTGTCTTATGAACTTTAAGACTTACGGGGTGGGGAACGTGGTTGATAAAAATAGAGCTAACTTTGCTGGTGGGTTTTATATTATTGTTAATTGTCATAGTTATTGTACAGTGCATGATTACCTGTGCTATTTCCTGTCTCTCCTATTTTCTCCTTCTGCCCTTTAGGATCCCCACCCTAGAACATGATCTTCCTGAAGATATAAAGATGTCTATTTGAACCATGGGGTGGTGCAGAGTCCCGAAAAGAGCAACTGTCTCAAAACAGTCACCCTGACAAACTGGACATTGTGTTCAGGTGGAGCCTCATAACCACCTGGACCCTGTTCTTGCAAGGAGAGCCCCTCATGTAGTAACCACCATGATAAACTGGGCACTGCCCTTGAAAAGGGAACCCCTCCTTTGGCAGCCTCCCTGATAAATGGGACACTGTCCTTACCTGAAAAGGAATAGTGGCAAACAAGGGGAACCCTGTGAACGCACAGACCACTCTCCTGTGGACAGAGCGCATGCATGAAAATAAAGGTCATTGCTCAGTCAACCCAGATTAGGGGGTCACTGTCTCTTATCTTTTTCCCTCTCTCTTCATCTCTCTGTGTCCCTCTCTCTCTCTCTATTTCTAACCTTATTCTCAGCAGATAGGGGTAACATAGTTTCTATTTTTGCTGAGTTTATGAAGTTGTAACCTGTTCTGAGAGTACAATTTTGCTAAGTTCTGCTAGGTGTAATCTGTTGCTTTGAGAATGATATCATTGTGTGTTTCCTTTTAACAAGCTTTATAATCTTGATTTTAAGTAAAGGTGTGTTTTGTGAAGCCTCCTGGGTAATGGTCTTACTCTTAGAGTACTGCACAGAGAATTCTGGAGCTTAATGTCATCAAATGGATTGTTTAAAGAGATAATTGAGGAGGACTGGATCAGAATCTCCCTGCGTCGCCCCCACCTCTGGGGAACTCTAGCCATATCCGCTTTGTGGGACGTGATATTTAGTTTGGGCCCCCATCTCTGGGGAGCTGTACCCACTTTTTGTGACATGATATTTGGTTTGGGCAACCACCTGTGGGGAGCTGTGCCCACTTTGTGCGATGTGACAGTGCCGTACACAACTTGTGGGAAGTGACACCTGCCCTTTAGATTTTTATAAGCATTAATGACATGCCCTCTGCCTCCAGTTTTGCATTGTATTACTCTTCCATCACCTAATAGAATAATAATACCTTCAATAGAAGGTATGGCTGAAAACTACCTACTGCTTCTTTGAAATGGTCAAGTGCGGGAATTAAACTATGATTGCCCAGAAAGTTAGGTGAAATAAAGAATTGTCCTGTAGTGTAATGAATATTTCCCCCACTGGAAATCAGATACCAAATTGTGCAATGAAAACAAAAAATAATCCATTGTCTCCATGCAACTGTTTCTCTTTCCTTTGAATGTCAGTGGGAATTTTTACTATTTTTTGGTGTCCAAGAGAAAAATACTAGCTGCCACTGACAGTTCAATGGCATGTGAAACTGCTGATTTTGAAATCCTACAATCTGCTCATTGAAAAGAACAATTTTAAGGGAAAAATAATTATTGTTTTGTTTTATTTTAGAATTTTCAGTCTGAACATTTTCTGTAGAGATTCTTTGAAATTTTAGTAAGAAAAGAGCTGATGTAATTATTTGGGATATTATTTGAAAATACATTAATATGTCAAACCATATTTAGCAGAATTTGAATGAAACAAGTTCAAGATTGATGGTGTATCCTGTGGTGCTTTTAAAAAAAATATTAAAAAATTAACCACCTTTATGCTGTCTAAGTGCAATTATTCTGGAGTATATTATTATACTGCACTGCTCCTGTAGTTATAACAGTATTCAATGTACTGTAAATGACTGAGAAAATACTTCTTTACACAATAAAAACTGCCCTATGGTTTTAAGTGATGCATTTCAGCTGAATATGCTTTTCAACTGGGTAATAGTCCCTATCAGCAAGATAAATGTTAATTCACAGGCAGGAAATTATAGAAAATAACCATCTAGGCAAAGTGGCAAACCATTAGCTAGCTGCAATGGTCAGTGTCACTGACATGATTGCTATTGTATCTAACAATTCACGTTGAAATAAGACCATAGTAAGAGACAACAGTGGCAGGTGGACCCCACATTGAAGTAGATGACTTTTAACAGCTTTGACAGTATAAAAATACACCTTTTGATTTGGCCTTGAATTACATATCTTTTGGTCCTGATACAGCCTGAAACAACTCTCTCATAAAATTCTACCAAATTCTGATAGTCCTGGTACTAGTAAAACGTCTGAGATCAATACAAATGTCCAAACAAAATGCAAAGATTCCTCCTTGTCTTTCTGTAGAACAGTAGCAGGTCCAAGATTATAACCAAGAGACCACCTTGGAAGAACAGAGGTCGGGTGAAGACAGAAATAAATGGAGTAGTGTTACAGAAGCAGGAAAGAAAAATAGTTGCATACGTGGTGCACACGTTAGCACCATGGGAGGCTTTTTGATCATGGAGAGGTGTTAAACCTAGCAACAAAGTTAACTAGAAATTTTACTTCACCAAAACACACTGAAAACAGACCATTCCCTGAATATCGGCAAACTACCTTCTTTTTAAACTATTTGTTTTATCGGATCTCTTAGCCATGACTTCCTTAAGAAATGCAAGGCGAGTGAAGAGCCGCATTCCACAGGTGCTGAATGCTTGCATGCCCAAGTGCCCTACAGGCCTCACCGAGGCATCCTCAGCTCTGGCTGCAAGGGTGGTTGCAAGGTTGCTGGTTGCAAGGATTCCTGCATTTTCAGGAATCCTCCTTGAATTTCAGAAGAGCTGTAGGGGCTGACCTCGAGGTGCCGGCAGCTCGTCAGCAGTGCCCAGCTGCTGCGGTGGAAGGTCAGGCCCTGCTGCTGCCTGCCTCCTGCTTGTCTTGGTCCTTCTTTCTCAGACTTGTGGCCAGGCTGTAACTGCCGTACAGCAGGTTGAGAGAAGGAGAAGGAAGGGACCAGAGAGGGGTCTTGCTCTAGGGAAAGGGGGTTGTGTTTTTTGGAGAAGGGCTGGGTTCCTGGTTAGTGGAGCTGAGGGGGGTGTACAGGGTGGTGGAAGGATTAAACAGGAGTTCTACTTGGGGTGGGTGATGCAGTAAAGGGAAGGGGAAGGAGAGGACCGCAACAGCTCTGCACAAGCTATGTGTCCCGGGCAAAACTTGGAAGAGCTGTTGCTACTGCAAGTGATACTGGTATAAACCTGCATTCCCTCAGATTTTAATCCCAAACTCTTTACTTTTTGTGTAATGCTAAAGTTTTGTCATAGGATAAATTGACTCACTGTTATGTAAGTCTGGTATCCATACCAAGGGAATGGTTGATGTGAGACTTGATTGATAACAGTTTAAGGAGTGGAATATAATGACTGCTAATCTGCATGGATTTGTAAGAAATAGACCTTAACAATTTAGACATCACTTTTTTGAGGTTACATGTTTGACTGATAAAGATATTGTTGTTAAGTCTGTAATAAATGTTGTCAGAGTCAATATTCTCTTTTAGATATTTGGTGAATGGAGAGTGTAATTTTTAATGTCAAACTGATTTAAAATATTAGATGATTTTTAATTTAGCAGAGTTGTACAAAATATACCTATAACACAACACAATTGTAAATTACACTTAGAAAAATATAACAATTACAATAAACAGTTCATTCTCAAGACAAACGTGAATCCCATTATCAGTCTTAACGGTGTGCTCACAGTCATGATGCTGGGCATCTTCAATTGCCAGGAGGAAATATGTGGATTGAAGCCAGCTCAAGCCTGTTGCTCGGTTTCAAAGTCTTCTGTTAGTTAGCTTTAATTGTGGTTGAACCACATATTCATTCCCCCCCCATCCTGGTCTGGCTATCTCAGGAAGAGTTTTACACCACTCAACTGTTGATAGCTGTTTATCTTAAAGACCACTCTGGTCCACTTTGTGTTGAGATAAAGTCAGCTTCTTTCTGTTACTCTGTCAGCATCATAGGCTCATCACCCTTGCCTTGACTTATTTCCACTGTACGACCACATCAGTCTCTTTTATAAGCTGTTAGATGCCATGCAGAAATTCTTTTACCTAGTTAAAGAGCTGTGTCATGCCTATCACAGACAGCTGATGCTCTGCTTTCCCCCTTTCCTTTTTCTAATCTTCAAAATGCCTCCTTCTGATTGTCATAACTAAATTATATTCAACCAAGTGTGCTGGTTTGGTTTGATAGGAGTTTTGGTAGTGGGGGGGGGGGAAGGAGTGGCTCCTGTAAGAAGCTCCACCTGCTCCAAAACCAGCCAAGGAACCATTAGAGATAAAATAGATGCGCCTCTGCCATTAACATACAAAAGAACTGATACTCTGCCTGAGCAGAGCGAGCACTTAAGGGAGAAGAGCAGTGCTGGAGAGGCAGAGTGGTGCTGGTGGTTGGTGAGGAAGAAGGGGAAGAAGGTGCCCTAGCAGAAGTTTCCCTGCAACCCATGGCAAGATGGCAGGCTGTCCCCCTGCACTCATGGAGGAACGTGGTGGAACATTCCCTGAAGGTGCCAGGAGGGGTGAACTCGGCCAGTGGACTTGGATTATGTGGCCAGTGGACTTGAATTAGCTGATCTGATTATGCAGCTTTGGAAGACCCCGGCACCAGGGCAGGTGACTGTGCCAAAAGCATCCCATGACTCTGTGGGAAGCCCATCTGGAACAGCTTGCTCCAGACCTCGTGAGAAGGACACATGAAGAGTTTCATGGAAATCTGTCTCCCATGGGAGGCACCCCATGGGGAATGTTAGAGATGAAATGTAGTGTTGTTTTCGCATCTTAGTGATAGAAGTTTTGTTTATATACCCTAGTGTTAGGAATATAATAGTTTGTTTAAGAGAGAAATGAGATATCTGCACGTTCCAATGACATCTGGGGTGGTTTACGGTCCAAGAAACTAAGGGACTTAACTGGGTTCCATCTGAGGAATCCGAACATGGAGCAGGATTTATGGCCCAAGATAAGACTGAACAAAGTCACTTCTATCTTGCTCCTCGGAGCATGATGACACCAGTAGGTATAGATCATTTTGGTGATTGGGAAGACAACCAAGGGGACAAGAAAGGTCAGAATTATACCTTAAAAGGTAAAAAGTAAACTGCTAGAATGGAATGTGTAAACAGGGGTGGGAAACTTATAGGATAATTAGAAGTGTTGGATAGGCTGTAAACCCTGGACTACCCAGCCAGTGGGGAAACAGGGGCAGGAACTTTGCGTCGCGAATAAGGAATATAAACCATTATTCACCTTCCTATGGGTGTGCCTACTTGTTTAGGTTATCCATTCTTGCAAGAGTGTAAATAAACTGTGCTTCACTGAAGGATCTGTTTGGGCCTATTCATTGGTGCAACAAATGTTTCTCACAGGAAGCAGGGGAGAACTGTAAGGAATCCTTCTTCCTGAGGAGGAAGGAATGGCAAGAACCACCAGCCTGTGAACTGACTCTAAGCCCCATCCCCTGTCCCCCTGTGCTGCTGGGGGAAGGAGGGAGAGAAACTGGGAACAAAGGGATTTGGGCCCAGGAAGAAGGGAGGGGTGGGGGTAATGTATATAAGCACTGCTCTGTGTGTTGTCTGTGTCCTGTGTATTTGATTAGTGTGAAATTAAATTATTATTTTTTCTCCAAATTGAGTCTGTTTTGCCCGTGACCTTAATCAGTGAAGAACCCTCCTTATCCTTTGTCTCTACCCATGAGCTTCTAGTTGACCTTTGTCCTTCCCATCCCACAGTGGGGGGCGGAGTTAAGTGCATGGCCATGTGACTGTTTCTTTGTTGTCCTGTTGGGCTGAAACCATGACATTATTAGGCAAGGCAGGCAGGAGGAACCACAACACCAAGGTAACAGTTTTATTTGCTACAATTTCAGTTTGTTTTCAGTTCCTTGTTTGCCAGTTCATTTGGCCAAATATCTAGTGTTGTGTGAAAACCAATTCATCTTATTGATAATATTTATAACTTTAATATGAAGTGCTGCAAACATTTTAGTAATTTAGAATTATTACCTTTGAACCCTCTCTTCGGGTCAGTTAATGTGCAAATACTGAAGTCCATTTTAGTGGACTTTAGAGCTGCTAGGTTTTTAATGTACAAAATTTGTGAAAATCATATTGTGTCACTGTGTCACAGTTGGAATAAGAATGTATATATATATGAATGAAGGTCAATAATGCTTCATAACTTCTAAGTGGGGCTTTATATTTATGTAAGAATATAATCACAGAAGTATCTGCACATAAATATGCATCTGAGAGTATGGAATTGGTTAAAGCATGCAGCTATCTATATCTGTAGGGAGATACTGCTGCTATCTGGTGAGGCTAATGGCTTCAGCACTGAGTTTTATTAGCATCTTTTGGCTCCTTTCTGAGCTTCTTAAGAAAGAGAAAGCAAGCATCTTATTTCACATCTTTAAGGAGAGGAGTGTATTGATTTATTTTTTCTTAGAATCTTTTTTTCCCACGGTTTTTTGGCAGTTGATCAAAATACTAGACAAAGCAAAATCTTTCAACCTTCCTATGTGTCTCTTGGCACCTTTTGCTAACCAAACCAAACCAACTGAGAAATTTGGCATCATGAGTAAATGCTTGTATATTATTGAACATTTTATATATCTAAAATGTTGCTAATTCTTTATGACTGTAATAAGTGACCACGACAAGTTAAGGTAATGAACTTTTCATTAGTTGGTCTCTCCAGGTGAGGTTGTGTGGAAAGCTTATCTGCATGTGTTCAGAGTGTGTGTTATGAAGAATTATTGAATGGGCATCTTTCAAATTTCAGTGACGTTATATAATAAAATCAAAGTTATTGTTTGGTAGGGGCAGTCATTGGTAAAGCTGTAATCGACAAAAGGCTACATGAAGTACTACTTTAGAAATATGTTGCAGTTTTCTTATCAGAAATAATGGGAAAGTTAAGATGGGATTTGTCTGCATGCATACTTATTCTAGGTCACTACACTGGTTAAAGTAAAGTGATATAAATTGTTGTGGACCGACCTCATTAAGAAAGGCTGCTTCTAATTAAATTGAGCTACACTGAAAGTCTGGCTTTAATGGAAATGAGAGGTTTCATATACTTGCTTGCAGCAGTACAGCTTATGTAGTTTAAAATTTAACAGAAGCATATTATAGTGTAGGTAGCCTTTTATAGATTTGAACTAGAATCATGGGAGTAGACTCTCAACTGGTGATAGACATGCTGAAGTTCTTACTGCACCCATAGTGGTATCTGCAAACTCTGTCCTTTCCCAGGTACTTTGTTCTACTTTTACTGAATGCACACAGTGGGAATAGATTAATTCCCTGTGAACCTGAAGTTTGACTTGGTACTTAGGGAGCCTTTATTGCTGTTCCAAAGCCATGTTTCAAATGTTTCAGTGTTGTGCCTCCTCCTGATGAGAACAGATTGCAAATCCTGTCTTTTGACTGCTATGCCCATTGTCCCTGGAACACCTTACTGCAGTTCTGCAGGATGGAGTTTGATGATTTTAAATGATGGGCACCAGTATGTTGCCTGGAAAACTGGGAACCCTTACCCATAACACTTTTTTTGAAGTAGCACTGGTAGTTGCATGCATCTGCTCATATGAATAAGCAACCATGAAATTGCTTTGTTTAATTAAAGGCAGCTCCCAGTTCTCCAAAGCAACCACCCTTTCACAGATGAAAACAATCTTAAACAGAAGGGCAGACACATGCTTTTATTAGATTTCCCTAAAACTGCAAGCCTTGTACACCTATGAAAAATTGTGTATGGATTTACAGAGGTGCTAAGAAACTAAGTCCATGACTGGTCCTACTCCACAACAGCTGTAAGAATGATAGAAATTAACATGTGGGCACGGAAATACTTGGCATGTAAGAGGCATCCTGTGATATCAGCAGAAGGTCCAGGCAATACAGGAGACTTTCAGAGTGATGCAGACTCTCAAGGTTAGTAGCGTGCATATCTAAATGTGGAGAAGGATACCATATAAGCATTTGGTGTTTTTTTTTTAAATTAACAGGAAACATAGAACACTAAATCAGATTTGGACAGTGTTTGAATATACAAAATATAAAACAGTAACTGGTATCATGTACTTTATAGAATAATATAGCCTTATACAGGCTCAGAATGGCTGTTGAGGATATCTACAACACTATACCTCCATGTAAAGGGAGGAGATACCATGAAAGGGGCATTTTAGGCATCTGCTGAAATGTTTCAAAAGTTACTTAGTTAAGATTACAGCTGTCAGTTTTATAGCTTAAAAATACATTACACCCTCCTCGTTTTTAATCATTTGCACCAAAGCAAATCCCACTCTAGAGGTTTGTCTGCTTTAACAATGCCTTTGATACAAAATTCCCTAAGGCATAAAGCAAGATGGGCAACCAATTTGGAAATTATAATAATCCAGTCAAGGTTAAGATTGCCTTGTTCTGCTGGGATATAATAAAATTTGAACCATATACATACATCTAAAATAAATTAACTGTGGGTGGATGCTGGAGTTTTATCACTCTAGGGAACTCTTTCTTTAAATTTGAGATATATTGGACTCCCATTATCTGTAAATGCATTAATTTCAGTGGCATATGATTTTAGATTAATATTGGCTGCAAGATTACTTGAGTATTTTGGATAAAATGGGGTCATAAGAAGATAGTTTGAAAGTCAAATAATATTATTTTAGAGTTTGTGACCACTGGCAATGAGATACTTCCATCTCCCCCTATTAAAAATATCTGCTATGCTGTGAAGGAGGTTACAAAAAAGCATCACTTAGCTGACCAATGGTGATGGTCTCATCTTGCCATTCTAAGCAGTTTAAAATATATGCAATACATTCTAAACCACATACCTATTTTTTTCTTTAAAACTACGATTATTTAAAGCTCTGTATTATCCAAACTGGTGTTTGTTGTCTCTGCTAAGTTCCAGTGTGGGGCTACAGAAGATCCCACAAATCCTGGAGCAAGTTCAGAGCCTGAATCACTCAAATAATACACAGCAAGGGAGCAAGTAACAGTTTGAAGATACTGGCAGCCAGCCAAGAGAGTTATACCTGCAGGACTGGTTAATGTCACAGTGGTTATATTAATATGAAAGAAATATGAAGGCTTTGATATACACTCAGGCTACATCTAAACCAACACGCAGGTACACACAGAATCACAGAATTGTCATGGTTGGAAAGGACCTTTAAGATTACTAAGTCCAACTGTCAACTAAAAAAAAAAACCCCAAACCCAAAAAGCCTAACAAAAACCAACCCTCAGCCACTAGAGTATGCCCTGAATCACAGAATCACAAAGTCACTTAGGTTGGAAAAGACCTACAAGATCATCGACTGCAGCCATTAACCCTACTCTATGAAGTCCAGCACTAAGGCACATACCCAGGCACCACACCTAGACAACTTTTAAACACATCCAGGGATGGTGACTCAACCACCTCCCTGAGGAGCATGTTCCAATGTATGACGACCCTTTCAGTGAAAAAGATCTTCCTAATGTCTAGTCTAAATGTCCCGTGGCACAGCTTGAGGCCATTCCCTCCTGTTCTATCACCAGTTACTTGTGAGAATGGACCAGTGCCTCCCTCTTTACAACATCCTTTCAGGTAGTTGTACAAGGCAATGAGGTCTCCCCTCAGCCTCCTTTCTTCAGACTGAACAGCCCCAGCTCCCTCAGCTGCTTCTCGTAAGACCCTTTACCAGCTTTGTTGCTCTTCTTTGGACATGCTCCAGCATCTCGATTTCTTTCTTGTATTGAGGTGCCCAAAACTGGATACAGTACTCAAGGTGTGGCCTCACCAATGCTGAATACAGAGGGACAAACGCCTCCTTGGTCCTGCTTGCCACACTATTTCTAATACAAGCCAGGATGCCATTGGCCTTTTTGGCTACCTGGGTACACTGCTGGCCCATATTCAGCTGCCTGTCAATCAGAACTCCCAGGTCCCTTTCTTCTGGACAGCTTTCCAGCCACTCTTCCCCAAGCCTGTAGCGTTGCATGGGGTTTTTGTGGCCTAAGTACCACATCTAAACTTTTCTTGAATGCTTCCAGGGGTGGTGACACAACCACCTCCCTGGGCAGCCTATTCCAGTGCCTCACCCCTCTTTCAGTAGAGAAATTCTTCTTAATATCCAACCGAAACGTCCCCTGCCACAACTTCAGGCCATTTCCTCTGGTCCTATTGTTATTTACCTGGGAGAAGAGGCCAACACCCACCTCCCTACAACCTCCTTTCAGGTAGTTGTAGAGGGTGATGAGGTCTCTCCTGAGCCTCCTTTTCTTTGGACTAAATAATCCCAGTTCCCTCAGCCACACTTCATATGACTTGTTCTCTAGACCCTTCACCAGCTTGGTAGCTCTCTTCTGGACATGCTCCAGCACCTTAGTGTCCTTTCAGTGAGAGGTACAGAACTGAACACAGTACTGAGAGGCCTCACCAGTGCTGAGTACTGAGGCATGATGACTTCCCTACTCCTGCTGGCCATGCTATCCCTGCTGCAGGCCAGGATATTGTTGGCCTTCTTCACCACCTGGGCACACTGCTGGCTCATGTTAAGGTCCTTTTCTTCTGGGCAGCTTTCCGGCCACTCTTCCCCAAGCCTGTAGTGTTGCCTGAGGTTGTTGTGACTGAAATGAAGGACCTGACACTTGGCCTTATTGAACCTCATACAATTGGCCTTGGCCCATTGATACAGCCTGTCCAGGTCTCTCTGCAGTATTCCTACCCTCGAGCAGATTAACATTCCCACACAATTTGATATCATCTGGAAACTCACTGAGGATGCACTCAATCCCCTCATCCAGAAAACTGATAAAGATATTGAACAAGACCAAAAGAGAAAATTAAACTTCAGCTAGAAGCAGAAAAGCATTGCTGGGTATTTGTTTGCTTTCGAGGCAACTAATAAAGTGCTGTGGAGCATGAGAAGGAGCTGATGATGGAGAGGGGCAAAGTGTAGGCAGGGATCAGTGGGGCTAATGACCTAAGAAACTGCAGAGAGAGGAAGCAAAAGTAGAAGAGACAGGATGAGATATGATTTGGGGAATTCTGAAAGAAGTTTGTGTAGGCTTGGAACTTCCCAGGAAGTGCTTAGCAGCTGCATGAGGAATGGAAGGCAACAGCAGGTGAAGAGAAATGAAGTACAGCTTAGGTCCCAGGTGTGTGTTTAGGGTATGTGTGATGAATTGCTTTCATTTGTCCAATTATCTTTTCACAAAGGGCATCACAGTCATTTTATCTTGCTGTTAACCTTGCATTTCTGCTGGGGCGTCTTAGAGGAAGCAAGTCACTGTGGCTTCTGTAAGCTTCGGAGACATTCAAAACCCGCCTGGATGCCTTCCTGTGTGATGTACTCTAGGTGACCCTGCTCTGGCAGGGGGGTTGGACTAGATGATCTTTCGAGGTCCCTTCCAACCCCTAGGATTCTATGATTCTATGATTCCCAAACAACCAACCGATCAAATGTAATCAGTGTAACACCCTTCCTGCTAAAAACAGCAATAGGTCTGTAGCAAGTTTTCAAGCAGCCCCGATTTTCAAAACAAAAGTTTTTACAGAATGTAATGAGGATATTTTTGCATGCTTATTATAGTTACTCCTATTTTTTCTTTATGCTTTGTGATGTCTACAGCAAGGTAATTTAAAATATACAATATTGTGGTGGGTTGACCCTGGCTGGGTGTCAGATGCCCACTAAAGCTGCTCTGTTACTTCTGCTCAGGTGGACAAGGGAGAGAAAATATAATTAAAGGCTTGTGGCTTGAGATAAGAACAGGGAGAGATCACTCAGAAATACTGCTACTGGCAAAACATACTCAACTTGTGGAAAAACTAATGTAGTTTATTACCAATCAAATCAGCATAGTATAATGAGAAAGAAAAACTAAATCTTAAAACACCTTACCCTCACCCCTCCCTTGTTCCTGAATCCTCTACCTCCTTTCCAACTGAGCAGCATAGCAGGATGGGGAATGGGTGTTGCGGTCGCATATTGTCTCTGCCACTCCTTCTCCTTATGGGGACGGCTCCTCACACTCTTCTTCTTCTCTAGTGTTGGTCTGTGAACTTCTCCAGTGTGAGTCCTTCCCACAAGGTGCAGTTCTTCACAAACTGCTCCAGTGTGAGTCCTTTCTAAAGGGTGGACCCTTCAGGAACAGACTGCTCAAGTGTGGGTTCCCCACAGGGTCTAAAGTCCTGCCAGCACACCTGCTTCAGGGTGGGCTTCTCTCCACAGGTCCTGCTAAGAGCCTGCTCCAGGGCACGCTTCCAGCCTCCTTTGGGTGCATCCACCTTCTCTGATGCTCTGCCATTAACTTCCATGGGCTGCAGGGTGGCAGCATGCCTCACCATTGTCTTCACTATGGGTTGCAGGGGAATTTCTGCTTTGGTGCCTGGAGCACCTCCTCCCCATCCTGCCCCACTGACCTTGGTTTCTGCAGTGCTGTTTCTTCCACATATTCTCACTCCTTTCTCCAGCTGCTTTTGCTGCTGCACAGTAACTTTTTCCTTCTTATATATGTTATCACAGAGGCACTGCCATCATTGCTGATGGGCTAAGCCTTGGCCAGCAGCAGGTCCATCTCGCATCCTGCTGGCATTGACTTTACAAGACATAAGGAAGCTTCTAGCAGCTTCTCTCAGAAGCCACCCCTGCATCTCCGCACTTCCAAAACCTGGCTATACAAACCCAAGACAAATATCTTGCTTGTAAATCTCTTCCCAGATTATGTAAGATCTTATACATATTACAATTTCTGTCAATTTTTGAAGAAGTGTTATGTTTTCTCTTTCTCTATTATCCCAGTCTGCATATAAAGTTAATATAATTAAACAAGCAAACCTAACTCAGGTAGCTGGTTATCAGAAAGGTTTGTGCATTCTGGACCTACTGTGTGTTTAAATTTTGAGGGTTTTTTTACCTGACTTCATACACTAATAAAGAAGTGAGTATCCAACTTGTAGCCAAAGTATATATTTACTATTTTTTCCCCTTGTGCTCCCTGAAGAGTTTGTGTAACTCTGAGGAATACCTCTCTGCAAACTTGCCTTTATTATAAAGTCTCAGTTTACTGAGTTTAAAGAAAAGCTTGCCCTCATTGACAGGAGAAATCCACAATGCACAGCCACTGTAGCAATATGATCAGATGGAAAACAACATAAAAGCCAGAAAAAAAAAACAACACAAAAAAAAACAGTTAATAAGGAAAATTATTTAACATTAACCTTAAAATATTTTTCATGTTGAAGTATATTAGAGACTAGAGCCTTTATGACCATTTGAGCAGAGGGTTCTTTCCCAAGGAGCCCCAAGGAGCTAATTGGCTGTCAGGCAAGAGTGTGAGCGTATGCCACAGGGAAGAAGAAAAAAACATCCAGACTTCTGAGCCTGATAATCTTTATTACCCCTTGCGTGATCAAAAGAGTTTGTCTTTATCCTGTAGGAAATGGCACAGTGCAACAGTATGTACACAATATGATCAGTATTCAGTATATTGTAAGGTAAATTCAATTCCACTTCATAAAGCTCTCATTGTGTTGCCATAATCAATAAGAACAATACATAGTAGTAAATGCTTTATAAAAGTAGTTTTTTGTCTCTATCATGGGTGTTCTGAATCTTGCTGATTCACTTTGTAAATACTGTACGTTTTAACTATTTATATAAACCAAAAACCTCAGAGTCTTGGAGTTAAGCTGCCTGGACAGCAGTTTCCACATATCAGTTTCAGCCCTAACATCTCATCATTTTCTGGAGAGTAAAATAATCTCTGTTCAGAGAGCAAGCTCAGGCTCAGCTTGCCTTTTGCAAAGAGGGCTTTTGTTTTGAGAATCAGAGTGTTTGTACAGACTGAAGTTACCAAAATGAACTAACATGTTTTTCCAATATTAGTGTTTTCAAGCTAAAGACTGTGTAAAGACTGTAAGCATAGCCTTGAGATAGTGCATGCAATAACCATAGCTGATTTGTGATCCTTTATAGTTCGAGTAAAAGCAGATTTCTGAATGCAGCCCTTGCCAGTAAACAAATGTTTTGTTTGCTAATGTATCTTAAACTGTTGTTCCACTTTTTCAAAGCCAGAACACAGTGACAGAAGTATACTGATGTTCTCAATTTATGTGTAGCACGAATCACTTATCAGTTATTCGACTTTGAAAGAGAAAAAGGAGATTCAGTAAAATAGACAGTAGAGTTCAATCTTCCTGGTTTTCAGAGACCATTCTGCCCTGTTTTGTTTCTTTCCCCTTCTAACTTCTGTAACATTGCTGATGAGTGCTTGAGATGAGCTTTTTTGTTTTCTGTTGTGGTATAGGTACTGAGTATTTTAATTTTTCAGATTCTGGATTTTTGGACAAGATGTACCCTTCTATATTTTTCTAACATTTACGTGTAATTTATTGTTATTACGTTTTGGACAGATTAAGAGAAGTGGACAGGATTAAGAAAAGTGTTAAGGTAAAGGCTGAGGCTTAATGTTGCATTGCTAATGCATAAGCATTATTAAGCATTAAGCAAGTTTAACATGATTTAAAATGTAACTTTTTTGTGTGTTTAGGTATTTTAAAAACTTCCATCTTGTTGGTATGTTTGATAGCAGAGTTTCCTGGACTTTCCTTTTCTATCCATAGCATTAATAGGGGCAGTAGTGCCAAATTTTGTGCTGGTATATATATTTTGAAGAACGTTGCACAGGGCTGATTGTCTGTTCAGTTCCAAGTCTGTTTTGAAAATCTAATTTTTACAGTGGACTTTGAGTGGATAATTTTTACATTTTATTCCTGCTGGAATCAATGAGCAAGAACCCCATAACAGCAATGCATCTGTAGCAAATAAATATTTTTTTAAAGTTCAGCTGTTTTTATAATTCAATGTATTTTTTGCTTATTTATATGCACTTGTAATAGATTAAAAAATGTCATTAAGAATGTATTAATAATAAAAAGTAAAGTATTTGGCCTTACTCTGTGCTTACTTAAGATACAGAGAGGTCTTGAAATCATCTCAAATACATGCAGAATATCTGTATCCAGCATGCTTGCAGAATTTTTTCATCTTGCAGTTTTTTTCATCTAAGTATATGGGGCAATGGATTGAGAAAGGCTGAAAACAAAACAAACAGCTTCCACACTTTTCAAACCTTCCAGAAAATGCAAGTCTGGTACCAGAGAAGGAAAGAAATATATGTGTGTGGGGCTTAATCACACTGTTCTGACATGTCACATTCCATCATGTCTGATTAGATATAGCACACCCATATGTAACCAAAGGAAAACAACATCATGGCGTTAGAAACCTTTCCAGCCTTTGGAAGTTAAGGATTTTTGATGATCTAGTTTTATTAAGATCCACTAACCCTTTTTTTTGTTTCTTTTCTTTTAATTAGACATGGGGGATAATAATAGCATTCCAGTGCAGATACCCCCTACCTTTTCTTACCAGAGAGAGCCTTGCAGTATCTCCCAGACCTATGGTGGGCTTTTTTGAATATAGCTTGCAACAGTACTTCTGAGGCTTTCTTACAGCTGGAGCATAGTGACTACCACAAGATGCTCTGCAAATGGAGCAAACCCCTAAATGGCAGGAAAAAACCCCCCACAAAGCCAAACCAAACCAATAAAAAAACCCACCAACAAACAAAAAGAAAATGCAAAGCAAAAAAGAAAAAGCCTTCAGCCATTCTCTCCTCCCTTCCCTCAGGTCTTACTGCAGCGGTACTTTTTGCTTATTGTTCCTGAAAAGGAGCTGCTGCACTTCAAGGCATTAAGTCTATAAAGTGTAGCAACACCTCATCCATCTTCGAGATGTTTATCTAGGTAGATCCTGGAAAGTAGAGCCAGAAAATCCTGTAATCTTACCTGCCTTTTTTTTTTTTTTTCCTTTTTCTTTCATGCTCCAGGTTTAAAACCTGTGGAGCAGATAACTCAATACATAAAGGGCTTTATAAATACCTCACAGGCATTGTCTGTGGTGCAGCAGTGGAAGCTGGATCTTACTAAGGGAAACATGTTTGTTTATAATTAGAAAATAAGTGGTTGCTTTTGGACATTTTGTTGGTTACATTTAAGCTTTGTAAACACAAGAGGTGGAGGCAAAGGTTTAATTTATTTTTTTTTTTAATTACTTGTTGAGAGCTGCATTTCTAAAACTTTGTAATTGGAAGAAATTAAGTTAATTAATTTGTCAAAATAAATAGTAGAAAAATATGAAAAAAATATTACATCCCATAATCACTGCTGAAATGATTTAAATTCCCTTTAAGGGGCTTAAGCGATAAGTTGGTCTGTTTCTTTTTTTCATGCTATCGGGCATGCACAGTAACTCGTTATCATTTCTACTGCATTTGTCATCCAGCAGCAAGTGGAACATTATTAGGTTAGAATCTGTGTCTATAGACATAGTGACGGGTTTCTGGAAAGGAAGAGCTTATATTCTAAAGTAACATGACAAGACAGAAGATTTTTTTACATTCTTGTTTGTGAGGAGAGGGAGTAATGCTCAGAGTATCACATGATTTTCCCAGATGTCATTTTAGCAGTGCTGTTGGAGCTGGGAACTGTGCCCAGATACCTCCAATCTGGGTGGCACTGCCTCAGATGAAAAGCCCGTCTTTCTCTCTAATGGAAGGGTTTTTTTTTCCTGCAGAAAGGGATTGAAACACTAATAAAACTGTGACAAAAGAAGTACTTATTGTAAAATGAAATGACTTCTATATTGATAACTCAGAAATTAAGTAATAAAAAATTCATGATGGTGTATTGTGGACTAAACACGTCTGTGTGACTAAACTAGATATGAAGCTGAAGCTTAAGATGTTGTGTATCCAACAGAAGTAGTTTTTTCTACTTGTTTTGCTGGTAACACAGACTTAATCAAGTGTTGATACAGCACTTGAAATGATTTTAAAGTTACATTATTAAAGTTTTATTATAAAAATGCTCAAATTAATGAACCCAACACAATGACAGTAAACAATGTAAAAGAAAAAAATAATTTGAGATTGCACTGTAAAGGTCAATGTAAGCGATGAGATCACCTCTGCTTCATGTGATCAGGATAAGGATGTTGATGAGCTGAAAAGAAGCCTCACAACTACAGGCCCTGGTTTTCATGGGGGATTTTAACTACCCAGACATTTGCTGAAAGGCCTACTCAGCCAGCCATTCACAGTCCAGGAGGTTCCTCATGATAACTTCTTGATGCAAATAGTAGATGAGCCAACTAGGAGCTGAAGAATGCCTCAGTTGGTGAGTGTACTTCTGCACAGCAAATTCTATCTCTCGCGTCACATGACTGTATCAGCAACAAGTACTACAGGCACTGCATATGACTTACTTGTAAACTGCCGAAGATGTTTCCACTTTTAATTTGTCTGTTTCCTTTCCATCAAGTATTTTATTATACATTACAGACTATGTAGATGTGGAAGATCCCCTTGGAAGCCCTGAAGAAAGCAAGGGCAAATTCCCTGCTGGTGATTAGCAGAGCTGGGAGCAGAACATGGAGCTGTGACCTATGGACATGTTTCAAGCAATTTGAGCTTAATCTAAAACATATTAAAGCTAATGCTGTAGTTTTGTTCTCCCCCTGCTTTTACTAGTCATTGGTTGGTTAATTGAAGTCATTGAGGAAACACGAGCAGAATCTGAATCCTTTGGAATTAACCAGTCTCACTTTCCCTTCAACACTGGTTGTAGACTGCTACTTTCCTTGTCTAGTAACCCACCTATGGCTTCAGATCTTTTAGATTTCAATTTAAACTTGTTTTTTGTTGTTGTTTTGGTTTGGTTTTGTTGGGGGGTGGGTGTTTGTTTTGTTTTGCTTTTTTTGTTTGTTTGTTTGGGGTTTTTTGAGGGTTTTTGGTTGGTTGGTTGTGTTTTTTTTTTCCCTGCTATCAATTTTATCTTCATTTTAAGGATCTTGATCTATCGGAAATAAAGCTCCATTCTTTACAGCTTTGTTTAAATGCAGAATGCTATCATGAAGATGCGTTAAATTTTATTGCAGCATTTAAAAAATGGATACTGCTTGTTCAAGAAAAGCCATTTCAGCCAGCTAAGTGAAAATAAATAGAAAAATATGCATTATTTACAGCACATAATGTGAGTAAGTAGGCTGCATGCACAAATAGCAGAAGAAAAATTAGCAGGTGTTGCTAGGAAAATGGCTGTTCAGGCACAAATGCTGTGTATATGTATGTATATACTTTGTTAAAAAACAGTAAATCAGTTTTTCAGAATAATTGTAATCCCCAGACTTCACTCTGAAAAACTGGACACACTGGAATTCACTTCCTTCAGCAGTAAGGTTACATCTTTATTGCAATTTTCTTTTTTTATGCAAATGGGAGAAAGACATTAACCTGTTGAATTAGGAGATCACTTTCCACACTGGATAAAGGCTTTTATTTGATTTTCCTAGCTTCTATTTCCATCTGTCCCAGAAAATGATCAGCAGCCAGCATGGTGAACGTAATGCTGGAAAGTAGGATTCAGCCAGTCAAACTCTTCCTTACACCCATTTATTATGCACCTCAAATAATGTACAGTTTTATTGCCTATTGCAGGGTTAATTCTGATTAAAGAGACATTTGTTTTCTTCATGGGGAACTAATGACTTCCAAAAATCTCCTAAATTTTATCTACCTTGCTAGAGGTAAGCTGTCTTCTTGGATCTATAGTGTGTTATGTCAATGTCAGCTGTCTCAAGTTAAATAGGATAGATAAGATGGAGCATGAGAAGCTACCAGCATTTCTGAGAAGTCAAAGAGCAAGAGTTGGGGAGCAAAAGGACAGAGCTGTTCTGCAAAGGAAAGCAAGATAGGAGCAAAGCTGACAGCTCTGCATTCAAGGAAGTGCTTCTCACAGACCTTTTCATAGCATTTTGATCCCAGGGTACATGATATGCCATAGCAGAGCAGCCTTGAGGGCAGTCCTCAAGTACTCAGGTTTTCTGAAGCTTTTATGACCTTACTAGAACTTTCTCCATCAGTAGAAATTGGTCAAGAACCTTGCAGACGTGAGTCACAAGATAAGGGATCTGATGCTCTTGACTCCTGCATGGTCCAAGATGACAGATTTTGTGTTATTAGCTGGTTTAGGCTTTCTGTGAAGAATTAGAGAACTCAAAATTAAGAAAATGGGAGAAAAGTATTAAAAATACTGAATGAAATGTTAGGCTGATTTTTATTTTACCAAGAACCATTTTACCCATGATCTGACTACAGGGCATATTTGTTTACATCTGTGCCCTGTGGGCATGACCCAAAGCCAAAAACTGCAGCTGATCCTGCATCATGTCAGAGTGCTCAGAGAAAAAAGAAATCCCAATTATGCTTGTGAAGAAAGAGGAGCAGAATAGATCACATTTCTCTGCACAGACCTGAATAAACTCAAGGTTTCTGTTGATAAATTTTAGCTGCTGTAAGGAAAATACATAGTAAGTTATAAAAATGAATGAGTTCTGGGATGGAGAGACACTATCTTGGAAGATGAATCATTAATGTATTTTTTCATACACCAGGTTTTTCATACACATTATAAGACATATAATGTCTTAGTTAATTCATAATAAGAAAATTCTGTGTCCTTCCCTGAGTAAGTTACTGAAGAAGCTAGGACCTGGGGAACAGTGCTTTACCTGATGAATTGGCTTAATGCAACAAGAAAGAGAACAGTTAATACAATTTGCTGATTACATTGTGGGATGCTAAAATCATAGTTCATTAACAAAAAGAGGCATAAAGTAGTCTTAATGACTATGCAAGAGTCCTCCTGATTAACATTTGAGTTATTGATAGTTGCATCTTTTTCTCAGTAAATGATTTGTGAATGAACTGCTTTTTGATAGGAAGGTCCAAGCACCTCAAACTCTTCAACTTTAAAAAAGCTGAACATCTCAAATGGAGATGGTTTCTTTTTAATCAGTATTGCAAAACAAAGCACTCTACAAAGAGCTACAATAATTTAAGCATTTTTGGCTTAGTATGTCAGACCCATATATTATACCACAATGTATTATATATTGACTCGCTTCCTCTTTTGACATTGACATTATTGTTGAAGTGCCAGAGATTCCCCTGAGATTGAAATTCTGTTCTCTGAATAACTCTAAATGGATCTGCTTCACTTCCCTTACTGGTTTGATTTCTCAGTTTTTCGTGTAGGTACTCTTGATTTACACCACTAAAAGAGAAGGTGTTTTTTAAACCAACAAGCATGAGCCACCTCAGTTTTCTTAATTGCCAAAATGAGTTGTTCACAAATGTCTGGTTTTTATATGTGATGGAATTATTTTATGCCAAGTTTCCACTCACGAGGAGGAGAAGGAGTGCATATTCAGTGTTGGTACCAGCTGAAGTGTACTGCTATGCAATGTTGTGTGGATTTTCTAACTCTGCTAATAAGCCATGCCTTTTATTAGTACCTTTAAAAGCCTTTCTTTCCTGTGTTTCTGGGCTGGATTCAATGGGTACCCCAGCACTCTCAAAGTAGTTATGTTATGGATAATTCTGTTTTACTTGGGTGCAGTAATTTACTTCTGAGCAACACCTTTGGGTACCTTTCTGCACCCATTTCATTGCCATCAAGAACTTTTTGATGGCACCTAAATAATACCACAAAAAATATTTAAAGTCACACTTGGAAAAGGGCATCTTTTACACATAAACAACACATTGTTCACTTTCTGTATTGTTAAATTGAACGTTTTATGAGCACACCAATTACATGTTTCTATTGATGATGTTTACTGACAATTATTTAGTCAAAAAGGGTGAGCCTGGCTGCTGTTGACAGACCTTCCTACTCAGCTAGGTGGAGGGCTGGCCTCTGTGAAAGCAGTGATGAAGAAGGCTACAAATGTTGACAAGCAAGAAATCAAAATCCACTCTAAAGCTAAAAAGTCTGTCTCTCTTTTAACATAGACGTAGACACAATCGCTTCTGAAGGCCAGGTTTTCATGAGTCCATTATTTCTCTCAGTTGATTGCCACTTTTAACTTTTGCTTTAATTGACCATTTAATTGACTCATAAATACTTCTGCTTCTTTCATACTTAGCTATGTTTCTATGTTTGAAAATTAGGGGGCAACTTTTATTTTAAATCAAGGGCCCTTACACATGTTAATTAAGGCTTACTCTTGAAATTTTGCTATGACTTTGCCTGGAGCCAAGTGGCCAAGCAACATCTGGGCCAAACCTCATGGCAGCCTGTGCTTCTTGCTACAAGGCATTCTCCTCTTTGCTTCCTGGGGTTCGGTTGTCTATCTCATCTATTGTTGCCCACTCCTTTCAGGTAAGAGCACTCTGACAAGAAAGGTTACTCCTGCAATGCTTCAGGCTAGTTTTTGTGATGTTCACTTGTATTTTGCACGTTACCAGTGCAGCTGTGGTGCCAAGAGCATACTGACGCAGTGCTTTTTTCAAACCAAAGTTTGTGAAGCCTTTGACTTTGTTTTCAAAAGTATTTTCCATTCCCATCTTTAACACTAGGCTTCTTGTTATTACAATGATGACATTGACTTTTAAGGAAATAGTAATGATATATTATTACTTACCCTTTACCTTTTGTATATAACCTGTCTGTCGAAACATTCTTATAATTGTAATGTTGGATACATCAATTAATAACAATTTTGGGACAAATTAGATATTAATAAGTCCTTGTTATACTGTCAAGAAAAGTAACACTAATTTGATAATGCACGATGGTTCACTGATAAAAATCACTGATCTGGTTCATAAAGCCTTAAAGACCTAAATTGAGGTGCTTGCTAAGGACAAATTAACATGGATTCCTTGTTACAAGAACAGCCAGGCAGGTTTTTGAGCTGCTGCTTCCTGAGCTTAAAGGACATCTTGGTGCAAGTTCTCTCTCATTTCACTTCAGAGATTATTTAAAAAAAAAAAGCCTATTCTTAAAAGTCAACCTATTAAATTCAATTTGTCTATTAAATTCCATTGAAATCAAGGTGTGACATTCAGTGTGACATTCGGGATACTTGTCTCGAACAATCCAAGAGAGAAATAGTGTATTCAAACACTTATGGTGTCTGTTGTTTGTCTGGATACATGCAAAAGAAAAGTCTTGGCAACCCACCGAACCAGTTTTACTCAACTGATAAAGGTCAACTGTGTCGTCCCCCCTCCCCACACACACCCTCCATTCCCCCCCACCCCTGATGTGGCAAATGCCCAAGGCCAACGGGAGAGAGTTTGGTGTGGGAGTAAGGACATCCAGCGATAACCAGGCCTTGAATTAATCAAGAGGCTCAGAGAGTGTTTTCATGTAAATCACCTGGCAGAAAAGACTTAAAGCCTATACAAATAACCAGAATGCAGGAAGTGATAAAGAATTTGTGTAATTGCTGTAGTGCATCCCAGGAATTAACTGTATAAAGGAGAAGAACATCAGTCTCAAGATGCCTGCTAAAATCAGACTACCACCACCCTTCTGCTATGAGATCAACGGGATGGTGCAGAAGCTCTGGGTGGTGGCTTTCCTTTAACTTGATTTCCTTTCCTGATCTTTCTCTTTTGGAATTTAGGGTTAGTTATCATCTCTATTAGAAGCTTATGACGAATATAGAGTTATAACTCTTACCAGCAGATCAGCACCTAAATAAAAGCCTATTTATGCACCGGACATTGTATTATCTTTGTTTTGCTCTGGCAGGATCGCTAAGAATCTTTGCCTATGTGACTATCAGATCTTGACACAAAGCAGAATATTTCCATTAAATTTAATGGAAAGAGAAATGAAGTGTTGGAAATGTGAAGAATTTGCATTGTAGATAGACGTAGTGAAATGTTTGTATACCACTTCTACCACCAGTTTTCTATGGCAAGTGTTTTGGTTTTTTAAGTGCAATTGCAACAGCATAACTTTATTACCATTTTCTGCAGGACTCTCATTTGTGACTGCTTAACAGTTTAAGCTTGCAGCTATATCTCATGAACTTGGTAAAAATGATCTTTTGAAAGGGTGAACGGGAAAGGGATGAAGGGAAGAAAAAAATCAGGATGTGAAACATAAGTGTTTCATTATGCCTTCATTAATAAGGAGTATTTTCTGCATTAAGCTAGGAATAAAGGATTGTTTAAGACTTGTCCAGAGTTTCTTCATGATGTTAAAGTCTAGCCAGCTCTTCTTTTCCTCATACTGCTACTTCAGAGAGAAATGTATGGTCTGAGAATGGATCTCCTCTCAGTAGTATGCTTGTGTACTGAGAATATGCTTGTCAAATTTATATCTTGATAAAAATATTTCATGAATCTGAGGGGAGAATCATGCAGAGTATTTTTATTAGTTTGCATATATATGACAGCATAATTTTGGAAAGCCACTTAGTGTACCTTGTAAAATGTTATTTTATTATCAGTACTTATAGTTTTATACCATCCTGAATTTTTTTGCCAATTTGTTACTGTAAAAAAACGCTTAGTGTGTGAGTTACTAGTTTGCACATATTTTCTTACTACTGCTGAGATTTTTTGAACACTTTCTTAATGTCATATTATATTGTGTCGTAGATCTAAATGGATAACTTTGCTGCTCTCCCCTGCAAAATAGCTACAGAAAGGTCAGAAGCATTTGTCCTCCAAATAATTTCACAGTTTATCTCAGTTTACATCAAAAGAAGTGGGGTGTATTTGGAATATGAAGGTGAAGTCAAATGAATCTTTTACACTCTTGTCTCTCTAATCTGTCCAGAATAAAATGTAAGGATTTAGAATTTAGCTTTGTAAGCAGACGTGTCCAGTTTTGGCCTATGTATTTTTGGGTTCTTCTTTTTGTCACAGTCTACTTAAATGATTTCACTGCACATTACCTTATTTGCCTGCACTACTCAGGATGTAAATTGTTTTTCTTGGCATGTAATTTGTCAGTGGAGGTGAGGACAGTTACAATCATCTGTGTTGGCCTCATAAAATACTCTGTTGCATGGATACCTGCTGAGGTGACCCTACACACCTATTAATTGTAGGATAGCCACTTGGGACACATCAAAATATTTTTATAGCAAATTCTGCCTAAATGGATTTACATGTCTTCACTGCAGAGGTGTGGGAAACTGTAGCCCCCCAGTACCGGCTTGCGACAAGAGGCAAGCTTGGATTCTTCCTAAGAAGGCAGGCCATTAACTTACTTTACAGTCAGCATTTTCCCACCCCTTTTATCCCACCTTTTGTGCTGCCTTTCAGTGAAAGAGCTTTAGATACTCAAGTTCCAATTTTTTTTGGCATTCCTGTCAAGCCTTAAGGTCATAATGAGGTCAGTGGCAATTTAAGCCACGAACTGTCAGCCCTAGATTTGAATAGCTGTATGTTTTATAAGTAGCATTCACAATGTCTCAGAAACCTGAAAGTTAGTTTGACAGTAATATAATAGTGACAGGTTTGATTCTACCACAACTAAACAACAAATACAGTGATTTTTGGATTCTTTTTAAATTGGCAGCTTTTTTGTTCTGCAGATGCACAAAGAATATAATAAAATTGTTCCGTGAAGGTTATAAAGCTTAACCCAAGTTTATTTTCCCATTTCATTTGTGTTAGAAATATAGAAGCTGACCTTGGCTATTATGTTGCCTGAGACTACTATAGTTCTGTTTGACCTAAAGGCAGGAATTAAGGACAAAGTCTGCTAAGGTCATTGAGCAGCATAGTGTGTGAAACACCTGTGTCTGAAATTAAGGAGAAGGTAATTAAGAAAGGTAATAAACCAACTTAAAAATTGCTGCATTTTGTCAAGAGAAATGTGAATGAGTGTGGTGAAGAAGTAATTAAATTAATTTATGCTGAGGAATTGTCTAGCTAAGAAGTTTGTATCTGTATGCGTATTATATATGTGTACATTCAGATTGCTTTAATCTGGTAGAAATACCCAAATTTGCCAACATTTACCAATATACTCAATTTGAGCAAATAATCCTCATTTGAGAGACGTGGATTCAGAATGAAGGGAGGTTCATGAGGCCTTTATTTCTGTTTTCATCAGGGTGAGAAGGAAATAAAGAGTAGACATTATTGAATTTTTTCCCCCTCCTTGTCTCTTGGTGTTTTACTTCTGTAAAATTATATCTAGGGGGAGACCAAGATAAAGATACAGCCTAAAAAAAGATAGCAATGGAAGTTTGTGATATAAGATGGTTTCTCTTTCCAGTGTTGCTCTTTAAGAGGTGCCGCCTAAAATGGCCCCATACATCTGGTAGGTGCACAGTTACTTGGTTTTTCAGGAACTTTCAGCAAAACATCATCATTTTATGCACATCTTCCCTGAAGACATTGAATGAAAAGGTCTCTTTCTTCCTAGCATCACTTGTTTGTGATACTGATGTTATTTTGTTTTAATTGTGTAATAAGGAGCATGCTAAATTGAATCTACAGTTAAAACCAGTCAGGTTGACAACAGATTTATTCAGAATGCACATAAAAACACTCATGAGTGAGAAAGATAAACTCAATATGATAAATAGAAAGCTCTAAATGGCCTTGAGATTTTCAGTGTTTCTCTTTGTGAGTGTTTGATGGACTACTTAGCTCTTAGCTTTGTCTTGCAGGTTGGATAAAAATGTTATTTTGCCCACACTGAGTCCCTCATGCTATTGATGGCTTCCTTTCCCACTGTTAAGGCCCGAGTAGGGCAACCTGGGGAGATTCAGATCAGAACCCCTTTCCTTCTAAACTCCTTCTCAGAGAGGAGCCCAGATGTGGCTGGATTCAACCTTGGTCTCAGACTTGGCCCTTCCAGGGGGAGTGATTAAAATGTCCGAGGAAAATGCTCGACTGTCTGATACTCCTTGATCAGATTAAGGTGAAATGACACTCAAGGTCTGTATTTGAATAGGTTTACTTAAAGCTATAGAAGGAATGCAGATACTTCAATTATTATCTTAGGCTGCACAATCACAAGGGCTGACAATTAGATCACAAGAGTACAATACATGTATGTTTAAGCTGCACAACCTGAGAAAAAAACATGGTTAGGCCTTGCATTACTTAATAATGATAGGAAGGAAGAAAGAGATAGTAGGAGAAGACAAGTTTATAGGGAGATAGATAGCAGAAAATCAGCAGTCCTGGATCCAGCTTTGGGCCAGCCAACAAGGGAGAGTTGGTGTCAGTGAGGCTCCCTGAGCCCACCATTGCAGCTCCCTGTTTTATAGGCAGTTTCCTTGTTTTGCAAGGATAAGCAAGTGTGTTTGAGTCATAAGCCTGAGCAGCTGGAGTGGACCTCGCCCTCTCAGCCTCTCCATCCTTATCTCAATCGTTGTACATGCAGCCTCAGGCCATACACAGATCATCAGTGCAGTTTCCATCCTCTCAGGCAGGCCTTTTGGGATGCAAACGATACTTTGTTTAGGGGTTTTTACACCAATTCCAGCAAGTATAGGTCCTGAGGGCTGGTCCCTCATACCCACTTGCACCAGCCACTTTTGTCATGTTGCCCCAGTTTTTCCTTCCATGTTCCACTCCTCCATTCTGCACCTCCCAGCCTGCTGCTGTTAGGGTGCTCTTGGCAGAGCATGGTGCTTGCATAGTGTCAGGATATTTAATTTGTCATCCTCTACTAGTTCTGGATGGGTCTTCCCCCTCTCACCTCCTTCTACTCTTGACAAAATGAAGGACCTCAAATACATTGATCTGTTTTGGAGCTTGTTTGAACATCTACATTTTCCATGCATCTTTGAGAGCTTGGTACATTAGTGTGGACTGATGAGTTACTTTGAAAGTAATGGGGTGAAACCATCCAAATAGTTATCCTGAAATTGTTGAGTCTCCACATAGAATAGAGCTGAATTGAAACATCTGTAGAATACAAGAAGCTTCCATTGTAAAAAAAACAACAAATTATGGCAACAAAAGGTGTATATGTATCTGTATATTTGTCTTTTTTCCAAGGTTTGGAAAAACCATATTATTTGGGTTTGTGAGATTACAGTGGAACATCTGTAGCATGAAACTTATGTGGAAATTGCATGAAGCTTGTGAGAAACGTTTGTCGCACCAATGAATAGGCCCAAACAGATACTTCAGAGAAGCACAGTTTATATACACTCTTGCAAGAATGGGTGACCTACACAAGTAGGTACACCTGATAGTAAGGTGAATAATGGTTTATATTCCCTATTCCTGATGCAGAGTTCCCTCCCCTGTTTCCCCACTGGCTGGGTAGTCCAAGGTTTACAGCCTATCCGATGCTTCTAATTATCCTATAAGTTTCCCGCCCCTATTTACATATTCCTTTCTAGCATTTTACTTTTTACCTTTTAAGGTATAATTCTGACTTTCTTGCCCCTTGGCTGTCTTCCCAATTACCAAAATGATCTATGCCTATTGGTGTCATCCTGCGAGGAACAAGATAGAAGTGGCTTTGTTCGGCCATAAATCCTGCTCCATGTTCAGATCCCCCAGATGGAGTCCAATTAATTGGACCATAAACCACACCAGCTGTCATTGGAATGTGCAGATATCTCACTTCTCTCTTAAACAAACTATTATATTCCTAACACTAGGATATATATATATAAAAAGCAAACAACAATATGCTTCTAACACTGGGATGTGAAAACAACACTAAACCCAAGACTATGCTTCTAAGACTAGGATGCAAAAACAACACTACATTTCATTTCTAACAAGCTGGAGAAAAGCATGGAGGAACCTCCAGATACAATACCATTCCATACAGCATTATTGTAAACTTCTTTTTTTAAATGAAGGTATACTCAGTAGTCCTATGTGACTCTGGTCTATATGCAAAAAATATAAATGCTGACTTTTTTTATACCAGTAGAAGCAAAATCTAGAAGCATCGCTGATTATTTGTATGGGATTTGGAAAATGAGAATTTCCAAAGCATTGTATCCACATTCATTTTTATACGTTCAGCTCTTCTAACATAAAGATAATATTGCAAGTAGGCCAACTTACTAAAGCAATTTCTGATAGCTAACTTACCATAAGTAATACTTTAACCTGAAAATAGGTTAAGACCGCATCTGAAGAATTCTGGCCTGTAGGTCATGCTTGCTGTCATGTCACTTTTCAGGAATCTGCAAACAGAAGGCTATTACTGAGTTTGTTTAGTTTAGGCTCTTGTGACAACCTCTGTTCTGATCCTGTCCCACATCTTTGGAAAAGTAGTATTCCTGGTACTACTTCAGCAGTAATTTTGTTGTTACTTTTCATCTGCAATGTGTTTGTTTGAATTATTTTTGCATAATCTCTTTTAACTGCATTTCAAATTCTTTCTTCTACAGCTCATGAGAGTATTCTGCTTATTTTTCTTGGTACAGAAAAGAAGATCTTATTTCTGTCAAGCAGGGAAAAGCTTGGCACGGAATGGTTGCGTAATAGTGCCAAGTTACAACCAAGCTGCATTTTATTTTTGCCTGCTTGGGAAATGTTGGGAGATAATGAAAAAATCTATGTAGAAGAAGGCCCAGACCTCATTATACCTGTGCACTGACAGAGAGACTCAACATCAAGCACCGTGCAATGTTAAAACTGAACTCTTGGGATGCGATGGATAGAAGGGGCCAACTGAAAAATATCTAGGGAAAATCTTTAATTTGGTAAGTTGCAGAGGTTGAAACATGGGAAAGGAAATACAAAAAATGCATTTTTCTGCTCTGTTGTCACCCAGCAGTGGTTTGGAAGCTACTGGCAATGATATCCTCCTGTCACACGACCTTGCATAAGATAAACTGCTACTAACTCCGAACTATCAAATTCTGAGCTTGCTGGTAAAGTGTAATTTTTCTGAGTGTCTTGTATGTGTCCCAGGTCTCGGAGTAAGTCTGGGCTTCTTAGAGTACCATGCTAGAAGATATACTTGTAGTAAGGTAAACTAGATGACATTGTCCTTGCAGGCTGTATTGCCCTTCATAAATGTCCATGTTATGCTCATAGTTAGAGCTGATCAGAGTGGGGGTTTTCCTGGCAGTAAAAAGAAAGAATTTTTCTATTTTTAAAACCTTTCTTTCATTAAGAATAAAGCAAAAAAGTCCCAAACAACCCAAGTGCAGGGTGACACGCTGCTGACAACCAAGTCTTACTGGGTAAGCAAAATGAGAACCAGTAAACAAACAAACAAAAAATTAGCGTTACTTTACTTGTGAGAAATTTGGACTGAAACCAAAGATGGTACAAATAAGCTCTGAATTATCTTACTGCCTTTCAGTCAAACTGTTCAAACATTGATATGTTTTCATGGAAAATGCAGTTGCACTTAATCAGCATTTTCTGAGATCAGCAATATTTTGTCAGTGGACCATTTCTGTGTTTTCTTCCATGAAAGTTGCTGAAGAAGCACACACCCACTCAGTGTTTTGTTCTATCACTGAAAGCCTCACACACTGAACTCTACTCTGACCCTGCTTTGGATGCAGAGTGAGTATCTGCTGACTTTTTCCTCTTTCTTAGAGAAACTTCTGTAAGATTAAAGAAAAAAATAGGAATTGGGGATGTTATTTCAAGAGAGAGAAGACTGGTTAGAGGTTTGGGGAACTGTAGTGCAAAGGCTGTTCTTTCTCTCGGACATCATGAGCTGTCCTGGGGGACGTCACATTTTTAAGCTCTTTTACTGCAGTATGCTTAACTTCCTTTCTTTTAAACTGAATTGAATGGTATTATTCCACATTTCTGGAAGAAGAGATTATAGAATCATAGAATCATCCTGGTTGGAAGAGACCTTGAAGATCATCAAGTCCAACCATAACCTAAATCCCCCTACCATAACCTAGTCTACCTGTTCAGTGCTTAAATCATGTTGCTAAGCACTATATCTTACATTTATTTCAAACACTTCCAGGGATGGTGACTCCACCACCTCCCTGGGTAGCCTGTTCCACTGTCCAACCTCTCTTTACGTAAAGAAATTCTTTCTAATATCCAGTCTAAACCTCCTCTGGCACAGCTGCAGACCATTTCCTCTCGTCCTGTCATTATCCACTTGAGAGAAGAGTCCAACTCCCACCTCCCTACAACCTCCTTTCAGGTAGTTGTAGAGAGCAATGAGGTCTCCCCTCAACCTTCTCTTCAAACTAAACAATTCCAGTTATTTTCCACACCTTTCACCAGCTTGGTAGCTCTCCTCTTGACATGCTCTAGCAACTCTAGATCCTTCTTGTAGTGATGGGCCCAGAACTGGACACAGTACTCGAGGTGTGCGCTGAGTACAGGGGCACGATCACCTCTCTGGTCTTGCTGGCCATGCTATTCCTGATGCCATTGGCCTTCTTGGCCACCTGGCCACATTGCTGTTGGCTGTCAACCAGTACTCCCCGGTCCCTCTTTGCTGGGGACCCGGCACTTGACCTTGTTAAACCTCATACAATTGGCCTCGGCCCATTGGTCCAGCCTGTCCAGGTCTCTCTGCAGAGCCTTCCTACCTTCAAGCAAATCGAGACTTCCACCGAGCTTAGTGTCATCTGCAAACTTAGGAAGCACTCAATCCCCTCACCTAGGTCATTAATATAGATACTGAACAAGACTGGACCCAAAACTGAGCCCTGGGGGACACCCCTGGTGACCGGCTGCCAGCTGGATCCAACCCCATTCAGTACAACCCTCTGGGCTTCACCAGCCAGCCAGTTTTTTACCCAGCAGGGAGTGTACCTCTCTATGCCATGAGCCACCAGCTTCTCCAGGAGAATGCTGTGGGAGACTGTGTCAAAGGCCTCACCAAAGTCCGGATAGACATCATTCATCGATTCATTGAATTAACATGTTAATATTGCACAAAAGGAGACCAACAGCTATCAGTAGTCAGCAGACTAAAGGAAGAAACTATTTCTCTCCATCCAGCACAAGTGCCATGTCGAGTTCTGGGTTCCTTAGTACAAGACAGACATGGACATAATAGAATGAGCCTAGTGGAGGCCACTAGGTTGAAGCAGAAGATGTGCAAAGAGAGGCTTAGAGCGCTGCTTTGTTGAGGCTGGAGGAGACAAAAGGCAGATCTTCTTGCTGTTTACAAAGTTGAGTGATGCAGAAGATGAGCCAGACTCTTCTCCAATATATGCAGTGATAGAACTGGAGGCAGCAGACACAAGTTGGACAGTGGGAAATTCTTTTTTAGTAAGTTTTGTTGGTTATTTATGTAATAATGGGTGTGGTCAAATGCCACCTCATGTGTGAGGGTAAAATAGCTTGTTTGGAGAGGCTGTGGGATCTTCATTCTTAAAGTACTGAAAATGTGAAGGGAAATGGCCATGATTTACCTGGTGTAAGCTGACTATAATTCACAGTTAAATAAGAATCATATAAAAAACAATTCTGAAAATATTTTGTTGTTTTAAACAAAACTCTTTGTGATATTTACCTTCATACTTAGTATCTTGTTTATGGATAACTGGGCAAAATGTCAAATACTTTCCAGTAGTCCCATACATTTTCAGGGTTTTTTATATTGTACAGGGGTTTTTGGAGGCATCATTTTTGTGCAGTTGTTTGCTTTTATTTTTGGTGCGGTGTGTTCACTGACCACTCAGAACAAAGGAGTGGGGTGAGTCCTGAGTGATACATTATTTGCAATATGAATGTCCCTGAAGTTCAATGCCAACTCATTTGGAGATGCTTGTATAATCTCTTTAAAAAAATGCTTCTCTATCTAGAGCTCGCATTCAAGCAGTAACCAGTTGCAAGGTATCTATTTTAAGCACACTGCCAAAACAGTTAATTTGTAATTCTGAAATTCTGAGCAGATTATATTATATTCAGCTTTATAACACCTTCAGCTGATTTTTAAATGTAAACCTTCAGTAATTTCTCTCACTCAGTTGTCTAACAAGTTGTTCATAGCATAATGAATTTTATTCTTAGTCAGTAAAAGACAGAGCAGCCACCCCCACTGGGCTTATCCCTGGTTTTTTTGAGAATATTTTTTGTTAGGAAAGAATGTACCTGCGGGTTGATGCTTTGGGAAGCTGATCCTGGAAGAGGTACTCTGGAAACACATCAGAGGGTTATACAACGGAGTGTGATGGGTAATGGAATACTTTGGTAAGGAAGGAGAGGAACATTGAGTGCGCTACTGAGCTAGTTAGCAGGGGAGAAATTGTTTTAGCAGCACTGGAAAGATAAAGCTAGAGCATTAATGAACTTGATGATTCGATGCAGAAGTGAAAACCAAAGATCATAGAATTATAGAATAGTCTGGGTTGGAAGACACCTTTAAAGGTCATCTAGTCCAACCCCCCTGCAAGGAGTAGGGACATCTTCATCTAGATAGGTTGCTCAGAGCCCCACCCAACCTGACCTTGGATCTACCACTTTTCTGGGCAACCTATTCCAGTGTTTCATCACCCTCATTGTAAAAAATTTCTTCTTTATATCTAGTCTGAATCTACCCTCTTTTAGTTTAAAACCATTTGTCCCTTGTCCTACTGCTGCAGGCCCTATTAAAAGTCTGTCCCTATCTTTCCTATAAGCCAACTTTAAGTATTGAACGGCCTCAATAATGTCTCCCCTCCAGCTCTCTCAGTTGGAAAGAATTAGGAGATGTGTTTCATCCCTCTGTCATTTTTTGGCCCTCCTCTGGACCCACTCCAAGAGGTCCACGTCCTTTTTGTACTGAGGACTCCAGAGCTAGATGCAGTAATCAAGGTGGGGTCTCATGAGAGCAGAGGGACACAGTCACTGCTCTTGACCTGATGGTCATGCTTCTTTTGATGCAGCCCAGGATGCAGTTTGCTTTCTGGGCTGTGATTGCACATTGCCTGCTCATGTCCAGCTTTTCATCTACCAGTACCAACAAGTCCCTCTCCTTAGGGCTGCTCCCACTCCTCTCATTCCCCATCCTGTATTGATACTGGGGATTTCCCCAACCCAAGTGCTGGACCTTTCACTTGGCCTTGTTGAACCTCCTGAAGTTCACATGGGGCCACTTTTTTTCCAGGTCCCTGTGAATGGCATCATGTCCTTAAGGTGTGTCAGCTGCACCACACAGCTCAGTGTCATCTACAGATTTGCTGAGGGTGCATATCCCACTGCCTATGTCATTGATGAGGATATTAACCAGTACTGGTCCCAGTTCAGACCCCCGAGGGACATCACTCATCATAGATCACCATCCAAAACTTGACCATTTAGAGAGAAGGGTGTTGTGGGAGATTGTCTCGAAGACCTTATAGGAGTCCAGATAGACCACATCAGTAGCCCTTGTCCACTGATGTAGTCACTCCAAAATGATTCTCCTGCATTGAAGATGACAAGAGTAATGGAGTTAGGAGTTGGAAGGGAGATGAGTTAAACCAAGTGTGGCTTTAAGAATCATTCCCAGGGAGAGGGAAGCTGGACCTATTCAAGAAGATGATGTACATATTATATGTGGCTGTCTTACAATACAGTAAGAACACTTTAAACAAAGCCATAAGCCTTGGTTCACATCAAGGCAAAGAAAAGATGAATAACCATTAGATACTACAAAAGCTAGAAAGAAATGCCACATTGATAGCAGAGGAAGTCACTAGCAAGAAAATGACAGAAGAACTGTCAGAAGCAAGTATAGAAGTAGGCTGAGACTAGTATAAGAAAATTAATTTGAGTGATTTTTCCTTATATTACTGATGTGTTGTCCTTGTATTCATTTGTAAGTAATATCACAAGGGGAAACACTTCCAGAAAACGTGCAAAACAAAACCTTCCTAGGCAGTTCAGTATAACAAACTCTTATGTGCAAAACAGCTTCCAGACTCTGTAACCTTTAATATATATGTATTCAAATACTTGAATTAAAGCAGTTCTGCAGCAGTACTAAATTGAAAACAAGCAATCAGCAAAATCTGAGGACTTTTTTTGTGGAATTAATTCAATTGTAACCTAAACAGTTATGAAGACTCTGTTCAGCTGTGTACAGAAATGTTAAACACTTGAAGCAGCATGCAAGTTGTAAACACTACATATTTTCCCAAAGCTATTTTTGCATTTCTAGCACATTTTTGCCTGCTTGTTCTACTTTTATTTGATAGGAATACCAAATGAGGCATTACTGTAGTTGCACCTATATGAAATGTACTGTTCATTTGTCATGATGCATTAAACTGTAAAGGCATTAACGACCAATACAGGGAACAGTGTCATTAAACAGAGGTTTAAATAGACAGAGCTGGGATCATTAATGAAGCCAGTAGATAGAAGATACAAACTTTGGGGACACATTACCACCATGCCCAATTTATTGCTGCATAAAAGTGCACAAGATGTGGAAAAAGCATTGAAAATCAGTTGGGATGTAATGCTCATTTTGTTTGAAATTAAAGGGTGTTTGTTAAACAGTGTAGCTCCATTAGAGGTTTTAAGTATTTCTTTCTATTGCTAATCACATAGGAACTCAGACATATACTGCTTAATGCCTTAAAATGAAGTACTAGATTTTCAGGCTGTGTAGATGTACTGTCTCAGCGGATAACTGTGTACTGTACAACCAGTGTATAGTGTCTTTTAGAGTGTAGCTGCTTATACTCTCTATAATCTCTTAATTAGCTTATGACAATTGCACAGTCCCTCAGTAAAGTGTGCTGTAAGGTTTTATGAGAAGACAAGAATTACATTATTCAAAACATATCAGCTCAGTTTCCAAAGAAATGCACAGCTTCATCTTGTGTGGTAGGTTTTGGCATCTTTGTACCAAAGAGATTTTATGGAGTGAGTGGTGGGGAGAGGTTTGCCTGCTTACAATGGAGTTTACAGTAAGTTGTGGCACATGTGGAGAGGAAGGAGGGGAGGGTGGTGAGGAGGCACCAATCCCAGACCAGCCAAGAATGAGGTGAATCTGAAATTTAGTTTCTTTCTCAGACTTAGGTGGCTTCCTGGACATCAGTCAGAGCTTTCTTAAGAGGTGGGATGGCTCCACTGCCACCATCACTGGAGATAAGGACAGTTAGTGGCTCTGATCCATGTCTTATGAGGTACCAACACAGGTACCTCTGCTTAACCTCAGAACAGAATGAGGCTCAGTAGGTGGGCCCCAGAGATGTGGGATAGTCAAGGCCCCAATTCACTGATGTAAATAATAAGTGAATAAGCATCTGTAGACAGAACTAAGAGCCAGTCCTGCAAGTAGAAATTCTTATGAGGCTGCAGGGGCCATGAAGCTTTAGAAAATGCTGCTCTAGTGGACCAGGCTGTTTAGCAAATTTTAGCTGGTGCATCAATGAGTGTGTGCTCCATTTTGTCCTAGATGCTGAAGAGGACCCATTTTGGAGATGTGAGGTAGATACATACTTACTGGTGTAGCTGTACCTATCCTTATATTTCAGCCTGCTATTTCAGTTCCACTTCTGTTGGTATGTAATCCTTTAAAGTTGTCAGAGCCAAATGCACTTGGCAGGGGACACTCAGAACAGCAGCTTGTGATAGCCCCAAAATTAAGAGATAGGAAAGGGAAAGCCTGACACTCTAAGGGTACAGAGCATCCTGTAGTCGTGCTGTTAGCTGGGGAGCAACATTTTGAAATCCAGGATCAAAAGAACCAAAGGCCAGATGTAGACTTGAGCACTTTTACCACAGAACATGCTAGGTCCTGACCTGGGCATAGCAAACACTGAACTGACTGGTGTTGAAGCAGATATACTCTAAATGTCTAATTCTCTTAAGTGCTCTGGAAAGTGAGGCTGTCTGGAATGTGTGCACACATGTTGTGAAGAATATGGTGAAAAATTCCTTTTTGCTTTCTGAATCCTTTTTGGTTGTGTGTAAATGTTCATTGTCCCTGTAATTATCCTTCCAGAAGAGGGGTGTATTAAAATTAATAGTACTTTTTCTTCACAATGACTGCTTCTTCAGTATCTCTTTGTGTGCTGTCTATTGGCATGGAAACATGATGCTGAAGCTTTGAGAGCTCATCTGCAGCGGCCAATGTTTCCAGCAAGACACCCACCTCTCCTGACTGTCTCCAGCTGATCTGTCATCTGCAGCTAAACCCTAATTGGAAACTAAGTGCAAATTGGGGCAGTGTTCAGGGAGGAAGAGACGGAATAGTTTGAGTTTATTCACAATTAATACAGTAGATTGTAAAGAAAGAGCAGGGTGTAGTGGAGGAAACAGTAATCAGAAATGTGGAATATTGTCTGTTTTTCTCTGTTAAACTTACTTGGCTCCATCTGTGTCAGATTCTGCCCAGTTTCCATACTTTTATGTCAGTAGTACACATTGAGCAATGTTTGCTTTCAGTCTACTCGTGTGACTTGGTTGTAGTAATGACCAGGCCAAGAATTCGTGTCTGCCTTTTTTACAAGAATACACAAGTATATTTATATTTTTAGGACAAATGAATTAGAAGTTATTTAAAAATATGTCGATGTGGTCTTACTGTATTCATTAAGTAAATTTATCTGACTAAATATCTTTATCACATCTCATAGAAATTTTCAGGAATGCTAGCCTCTGCTCTTAAAAAAACTAATTATGCATAAGATAAACATGTTTGTAGATACCTATTGCCCCTAAGCCCAGTAAAAGGAAATTTTATAAAAATGGTTGAGAATGCATTAAAGATTTATTTTCACTGTAATACTTTCAAGTAGCAGCATTTTGACCTGCAGCATTGTATTTTTTTTCCTGTGAAACTATAGCAAAGAACTGATGGATAAAATAATTTTGTTCTGCTTTGCCTAATGTTATTTTCAATCATGTCATTAATGTGAGATCTTAAGCACATTTGTGTGAAATTGTTGCCCAAACACTTTCAGCATGACTATGTTGACGTACTTTGTCACAGGGGTTCATTTAATGGGAAAATTTGAAGGGGATATTGCTCATATATTTTAATGCAGTGCACATTTGACACAAATCCACAAAATTGATGGTCATAGTTTCAAAGCATCCCACAGTGGCACAAATAGCTTATCATTCTGGTGGAATATTATTTTCACATGTCAAAGTGGATTTGAGAAATAATATGATTACCCATGGATAATTCTTCTGGCCTCATTGTAGTGATTAAATAGATGCTCTGCTTGCAGTGATTTCTGCATCCCTCTGTTAAACCTGACCTTTTCTCCTGACTGCAATGCACCATGGCACATTAGCATGTTTTCTGCTCATTACAGCAATAGATGATTGCCATACTTAAGAATGTCAGATATCCCGGTTAGTACACGATCTGCTTTTCTTTTCCCTTGGCCTTAACACACTGTCACTGGATATCCTGAACAAATGCTGAAGGCAGTAAGCTATACTGTAAAAAATTGATCCCAGCACCTGGTGCAGTGTGTTTGGCACGAGCTAGCATTTTTAAGAGTGTGTGATGTGCCTCTGTCCCTCTGCCTCCCTTTGACTTGCATAGATATTTGTGGGTTTAATTCTGAATCTTCCATATAGTTAGAGAAACATAATGCTAATGTTCCATAACTGAGGTTCAGGATGAGTCTGGCATACAAAGAAGTGTTAAAAGGACCATATGTGTTCAGGAAAATAAAGTGTATAAGGCTGAATCTTGCTTTACTGCTCAAAGCACATTTCTTGAATGTTCCAGCAAGCTGTTTTGGTGCTCTTGCTCTTTGATGGCATGAGGATCTGTTATTGCAGGGAACTAATATGACCACACACCAAGTAAAGATGGAGACTGAAGCCTCATCATGTTAAATACAAATCAACTTCATTGGTCACAGGGAAGATGTTTCAAACCAACACTAAGGTAATGAAATCAGTTTCTCATTATAGAGAGAGATGGTGTTGAACATCTTTAAAAGACAATATTTTTGACCTAGCTGGGAATAAGTTAGAGCTGTGCTACCTCAGTCCTTCCTACTTTTGGTGATGTTCTTCGTGCTGTCTCATCCCATGTTTACAGGGCTGTTGCTGTGTTTACTGCACACTGGAAAGTGTTGGGGCTGCTGCCATGTTAGGTGATATACTGGAAGCCACTGTATATGCAATGGAAGAGCTGGTATATATATAACAATGGATATATCTCGTAAGAAAAGTGTGCAAGAAGTGGCTTTATGAGAACCAAAACAGATTTCTCAAATAAATAGTAGTGGTTTACCTCCAATTCTAGGAATCCCAATTCAGTGTGGCCAGTATATTAGTGAGGCATGAGTTTCCGAAGTAAATACTGGCTAGCTGAACTAATGTAGCAACTGGCCCCCTCAGGCTTGAGATCATAATGCTTTCAGATTTTGTGGAACCTTTTTATGGAGGACTAAGGGTGCAGTGCAGTTGACTTTAAGTGATGGACACCTGTTTCTCTGCAGTGTTCAGTACTGCTCTGTATTTTTAAGCATCATTAGCAGAACCTACCTTAAAAATGAGTATCTCAACTCTGCTTTCATTTTCTCACATGAAGTAAAAATCTGAGTTCACTGTCTACAGGCTGGGGGGGTCTCATTCTGAATTACATCAGCATTAAATTAATAATAAAAAAATAATTAATTTAATTAAAATTCATGTGATTGACTTAAAATAGGCTTCCAGTAATGTAATAAATGCATAACTAGGGAAAGACTGGAATTATACTTTACAAAGAGGATGGGTTTTAATCTGATCTTGCATCACTGCAAAGCTTTGTCTACCTGTCTATGTAAATAGACAAGTAAATTCAGCATCAGATCAGAACTAGTTGAATAATTTGACCTTTTGAATCTGTTCTACTTGGCTTCTGTGCTGCTAAGCAAACTATCTTCTCAGAAAACATGATCTTTCATTTGGAGTGACTTGTGTCACTTCACTGACAACAGAGATCTTGTCCTCAGTTTGAGTTGCATTCAAGTTAATAGTTATGCCTGTTTTCTGACCTGGGAGCATATCCCATGCTGTCTCATAAGCATGTTGCGTATATGGAAATAGATAAAAGCAACTAAGTGGGAAGAGATGGTTTCAATATGTAATGAGGCATATATATATATATGCCTCATTTCATATTGTTTGTTAAAATCTCCAGAATAATTTATAACACCATGTTATTCACTCCAGTATTTGTTCTCAAGCACCAGGGCTCCTGCTTTAGCAATGTGTTAATGCTTGGTCAAGCCTTGAAGTTGTTTTTAAACATAATACTGAAAATAACTTGAGCTAAGAGGTCAATCAGGAACTTTGATACTCTGGTCTATCATCTATGCAGAAGAGACAATCTCTCCAGATGAACTGTGCATACCAACACTCCTTATAATCCCTGCAAGTTGGAGAAATCGGCATTCCTTGATACTATATTTTCCTAGGAAAAAGTAAAAAATAGGGTGAATACAGACCTCAGAGATAAAAAGTGAGTTACTTCAATTTTGCTGCAGTGTAGCTCTGAAGAGTGAGCTGTGTACTGAAGCAATGGATACTTGACAACAGTTAATATTACCTCTTAGTAAATCTTGCTTTTTACCTACTTGATCCTCAATGTATTTTCCATATTTTATTGTTTGAAGAATATGCCTTTGCAACAAATGGCTGAAAACAAACTCATAAATTCTGTGAACTAATAGTTTCCCTAGCCCTGAAATAACCCCATTAGTTTGTCTGCACAGCTAATACTGTTTTTCATTGCATAGTGATGTTCTTCGCTTCTGCTTACGCGAGCATCTCAATGTAGGACTTTAAAAGTACATATGGAAATAAAGTTCTGCCTTGTTTTCAATTTGGTTATCAACACTGCTTTAAGTTATTTTTGAAAGTCTTTGGAGAGAAGGGGAGGAAAAAATATACTTTCTCTGAAAGGCAGTGTGTCTTCTGCTTTGAGTTTTGAATTGTATTCACGGTTTTAACCCTTAGGTTTTCTAGCTGTCCATTTAAGTTAAAAGAATAATCAATGACTTAGATTTCTATGCCACATGTCTGATGAGGACATTTGCTGTTCCTACAGCAAAGCTATTAGCTCTTTCTCTGCAAATTTTATTTTATTTTATTTTATTTTATTTTATTTTATTTTATTTTATTTTATTTTATTTTATTTTATTTTATTTTATTTTATTTTATTTTATTATTACTTGGGCAATGATGTGACAACATGGCAATACTCGCTGTTCATTTTTATCTGTACTATTTAGATTGAGATGACAGATCTTTCTAGTGCCCCAGCTAAATTCCAGACATCAGAAAATCTGGTGTGATGACTAGGAGGAATAAAGATATCTGACTCCTGGCCCAGTTGCATGGTTTATGAAATAGTTCATTTCTGCAGCTATAACTCTTTTATTTATTTGCATCATCTTAGCAAGATGAGGGCTGTAAAGAGGAATGTTACTGAAAACTTGCAGTGAACTTTTGGATTCTAGCAGTTTACTGTGCTGCAGACTGCAGCCCGAGAGTTGAATCAAGGCTGTTTTTTGTGTCCTTGAGGAAGTCACTGAACCTCTTTTTGCTTCAGTTGGTGAGAATAAATTAATTCATATTTAAAAAATACTTTGAGATTGTCATCTGGATGGAGTCATAACATCACTAAGCTTAAACAGTGCAAAACAGTCTATGGCTTAGCAAACTAAAAAAGCACATAGGAATATATACAGGTGAACACTATCCAGGTATTGCTAAATCATGTTTATGTTCCTAGGGATTGTAGTACTGAACTGTAAACTTTTTTATTTATTCCTTTGAAATGCACTGGAAAAAATTATCAAATAGTTTACTTGCAAGATTAATGTCTCTTTGAAAGTCTTCATACTCATCCTAAGTGTTGCAATTGAAATGTGGTATTACATTATTCACATATGACTACTCAAATATTTTTTCAGTAAAAATAAATTGTGCTTAACATATTGTTTGCGAAGTGGGTTTCCACCTCCTGGGTTAAAATTCTGAGAAAACATGTTGCTTGAATAGGAAAATATACAAATACAATTGTATATAATTCCTTTTCATGTCCCTTGTGCTTGTGTGAATAGTACAGATCTGTTCATTCCTGCCATATGCAGTTGGTTTAAAAAAGTGATAGTCCAAATGTCAGTTTTCCCAAATGTCCCCCCTTTTTAGATCTATATACTTGCTGTTTTCTTCTAACTAGGCTTTCTTTCATGATCTGAAAATAAATAATAATCCACAACATTTCTATAATTTACAGCAAGCTTTAAGTAACATAAATATATAGTTGGAAATGAAAGAATAGTTTGCAAAGAATAGCATTTAGAAGAGAGTTCCTTTTAGCAATAGCAGTATATTTTTCAGCAGACTGTGGTTTGCTCAGGTTTTTGAGCTTTATCAGCAAATGTTTTTTTTTATGTTAACTCTGTTGATTGACAATGTTTGAGTCCTGTGCCTACCGGCTCTGTGCCCACAGGTTATTGATCAGAAGCATTTTATAATGGCTTTTCTGCTCTTTGATTAGACAAACGTGCAAGCACTCTGACACAAATAATTGTATGGGTGAAGCTGAGGCTTGTTTGCCAGGAATATTCTTTCTTGGATTTTTAAAATTTCTCCAAAGCCTTCAGTCAGAAAAACCAGGCGACTCAAACATTTTCAGAGAAACAACCTGAAGGCCTCAAGAAGGGCTGAAGAAGAACTTAAAACATCTGAATAAATAGCTGTGGATTTATTTCTTTTGGCCTTTTACTTTTTGTATTTAGAATGTAGAAGAAGGTCATGGAGTATGTAGATCCAAATGATCATATCTGTAAACAGCAGTAACTTTTCATGTTACTGTCTAATCTAGGAGAAGCACTTCTGCATATCCCCATCCTTCAGGAGTGATCCACAGGAACCCCATTAAGTTTGATCCCCTTAAAGCCAGTGGGGATATGGACAGCACTGCTTCCTTCATTACCAAGCCTTTATCTGACTGATATCTAGGGGCTCTAGGCAGCAACTAAGATGCATCTGTAAAAAGATGGATATGGTCTCAGTTTCCAGCAAAACCACTGTGATTCCTGTCATGCTGAGGGCTGGGAGTAAGCAACAGCAGAAAACTATTAACTAAGGTCACCTTAGAGCAAGAACGTCTCCACCAATCTTTATGGTCTGTGAAAGACTCTAGTAAAAAATGAAGAGCATTAAGAGCTACTGAAAACACTGTTCAAACTCTGATCTGGCAGCTTTGAGATTGTCAGCATTATCTCATAAGCTCAGTTTGGTTCATGCAGAGGGTCAGGGAAAAGAGCAAGACTTGTGCTTCTCAGCTATGGAGCCACTGGGCAATGCCAAACTGTCAGGCTGATGGTGGGAGCCAGCATAGCTGCTGAAGTTAAGTAGCATAGGACGGCATCTCTTCTCTGTGGTACTGTTTTGAATGTGACCTCAGGTATACAGACAAGCTGAGGACCAAGCCTCATGGAGAGTATGGGAAGAGTGCATGCCAATAAAAGACTTCTCACATTCAGTATTGTGGTAATGTTTGAGAGTTGGAGGGAATGTCAGTTCACTTCACCCTATCCCAGGTTTTATCTGCTAACTCTGTCTGGCCATGTGCTCTCTGTGTATCTTTACCAGGGTTCATAAAGTGGTTGGCACTAGGAATAATGCAAACTGAATAATTTATTTCACTTAGTGCAGATCTTCAAAAATTGTGTGGGAACTGTGAGACATACTTACTTGCCAAAGGCTGAGGTTTGCAAAATACATGGTATTTTTTGATGTCCTCAAACTTCACAGTGAAGTGAAAACAAGGATCTGGTGAAATTAAATGAGAGTTCTGCTTTTGAAATTGGTAGGCCTAGGACTTGTGATGCATTCATTAATCACCATTATTGGGCTGCTGAAAAATTTTAAATAGGCAAAAGAAAAATTATGAATTGCAAATAATACAGTATTCTTACATTAAATCTTTATACATCCTTTTTTCTGGTGTGCTGAGCAGTCCAGTTGAGTCACTACTTTTGTTGCTTTGTTTTGCTTTACTTTCAGCAGTGGTCAATCTGTCCACAGTGGGTTTCTCTCTTGAAAGGGACCATCATTTTGAAAAGGTTATTTTGAAAGTACTTATCAGTGTGGTCTCTGCTAAAAAAAAAAATTAAAAAAAAAAAAAAAGTGAATAGTATATACTGTCAGTCCCCTGTAGTGAACAGGGAGCAAGAAGGCTGGGCAAACTGAAGCGCGTTGCAGAATAACAAGCAGATTCCTTTTGCTACACCACGATTCAGTGCTACAGTGGTTCTCAAGAACATCTGTGCTACAGCCATTTTCCACCTCTGTTTATTTGTGAATGTAAGGCATATATATAATAGTCCCCTTGCTCAAACTGAGAGTAGCACTGAAAACCTTTCTTTCAAGTAGCAGAGTATACAGAGCGCTTTCAAGGTCCCTCAGTGAGACAGCTACCTTCCAGTTTTGAAGTTGCTGACGTAAGATGATCATGCTTCCTGCAGTCTCTGTAGTGCCAATAATTGCCAGACCTACCACAGACGAAGAAGCAAAAATAAAAAGACCAAAACCCCACAACCAACAAACCAAACAAAACCCCAGAATTTTGAGACTCTAGTGTCTCCTTTAATGGCAGTTGTGGAACTGGTTCAGTCTTTAAAAAGAAAGATCTTATGGGAGTCTTCCAGTTCTGTGCAGTGATCCCTGTAGACCATTGCAGAAGCCAGAATCGTGGTTCCATGCATTTGCCTTGATCGTGGTATTGATACACAAATCTCATTATCTCCAAATCCCCTTGCTTTCTAATTCTCCTCACCAAAGTGGGAACCTATGTGCAGCTGGGTAAGGAGTCTGAATATAGAATTCAGTAAACAACTGGTGTTATTAAGCAGGCATCCTTTATTGCAGCACCAGGCAGCACTGGGCACAACTCCACCACAACTGCTCTGACATAATGCACAAGAAAAAGAGTATTTATTCATTTTCAGGACCATTGTGTAGCTAAAAGACAGCTGTTCCAAATTTTCTTGATTGATCAGAGATAATTTTGCTACGCATGGAATTTTCTTATAAGAATGCTAACTAGTTTATTTTAAATAAGTGGTACTCTTGTCTAGAGACCCTTCTTTCCTGTCGTGTAATGCATCTTGACATACAGGTGGTTGTGGTTTTTCGAAGTGTCATAAGGTTACATAGTTCACATAGCATAATTCATGTCCATTTGGTTTTGCTTAACAAGAAGGAATGAAGTTATATAGTTTACATATCTGTACTAGTTTGATCTAGGATGAAGCCAATTTTCCTCTTACTGATTTTTTTTTTCCTTTAGAGAACTTTCTTTTAACTAGCAGCAAGTTTTCCAGCTAGTGGACTGGTAACGCTGGAATGTTTATGTTACTGGCTTCAAGGTCTCTCTTGTTGAATCTGCAGCCTCAGATGCTACAGGAGCAGAGGAGTCCTATCTGTAACCCTCTCACAGGGAGGAGTTGACTAGATGGACAGCAAAATTGACCAAAGAATTCCATTCCATATAACTACACAAGCTCAATGTAAGGTCAAAGATCACAGAAGACAACTTCCTTGCTGCTTCTTCTTCCCTTCTCTTCTGTCCATGGGTGGTATCCGGGCAGGACTCTGTCTATCCTTCACCATTGATCCCTAGGCTTATGCATTCCTGACCCTCTTAACTCTCCCCTCACCTCCTGTCTGCTCTGCTGCTATCTCTGGCAGCTGTCCAAGCCATTTTGGAACTATTCATAGCTCAGGAAAGTGCCATGGGAGTAGCTGGGGGAGTGGAGGGTTTTGCACATTCCTGAACATACTTGTATTTAATTGTACATATTTTCTTTTTTCATTTGTGTTTAATTAATGCTGTCTAGTTTAGTTTTCAATTTGGAAAGTCTCTCTCCCTCATTCTCTCTCTCCTTCCCTACCTGGGTGGGAGAAGGAGGGGATCAAGTGTATTGTTGTCACTGGTTTAACTGCCAATCCTGAGTCAATCTGTGACAACAATTTATTGGCACCCAGTCTATAAATGTTTTGCTAATTGGTGAATGTTTAAAATTCTATCTCTGATGGGAGGAATCCCTCAGATAGCAATGAACAATGCTTCTGCTGAATATACTGAGGGGTTGAAAACTGAATAGACACTTTCTGTAATATTTCTTCTGGACCTTTTTCCCAACATGCAGTCGTACATGTGGTATGCAGCCGGGATAATACTGCTCTGTGTAGCTGCTCTTGTTGTTTTATGTTTTATCAACAGGTGTATAGCCATAATCAACAGAGTAATTACCTGTTTAGTGATCACAAGGGTTTTGATACTGATCTGTATGGTGACACTGCATGTGTACAGTACAAATCCTCATGTGAACAGCGAGGTCTGTGTTGGTAATGGTAGTATCGGGTTCAGTTTTACCTTCTCATTTTCTCCCAGGCTGAATTTCCCAGCTCTTGATCTAAATGGCATTGTTTTGGTAGGGATGCTTCTGCTGAATGTTTATAATGTATTGTGGATGCATAGAACAAGATGTTGTTCCTCTCACCTCAATCCCCCACAGGCAAGGCTGCTGCCACCACTGCTGTTGCTGCATAGACCAAGGCCACTCAATCCAGATGAACAAAAGTTAAAGTTAATCCTGTGACCAAGAGCAAAATGAAGAAATAGCCATCTGAGACCACAAGAAAATGTTCAACAGTAGAGGACTCATTTAAAAAAGGTGTTAAAAGTCAAAGGAGACCAGGAAGAGAGTGATGGAGAAGATTCTTCTCAAGCAGGAGAAGGAGAAGACACTTCTAAAACAGATAAAGGAACAGGCCCTTCTCAGGAAGATAGAAAAGCAGGCCCTTCTCAAGCAGATGACAACAATGATCTTATCCAACCTTTCTCTCAAAAAGAGCTGTGCTTCATGAGAAAGGACTTTACCACTTCTTCCCTGGTTGCTGCAATGCTTTGATAGTAGGGCTGAAACCTATGATGTGGATGAGAGGGAAGCCAAGCAGTTGGGATCCCTGGACAGAGATACTGGTATTGATAGAGCAATTGGCAGTAAGACAGGAACTAGCACGCTATGGAGCCAATTACTTTCAGCTGTATGGGAGAGATACCTCCATAAGGGTGACATCGACAGATGCCAAAACAGAACAACCACTCTTGAAAGAGCCATCACACATTTGAGAAAATTAGAGGTCATCTATAATAACAATCGGATTATAAATCCTGATGATATCCTGTGCTACACATCCATGCTTCGGAGGTTTGCACAGGCTGTACCAGAGGCACATGCCCATATGTTCTCCTTCACGGGATGCACTGATGACAACTTAAGACCAACTGTGCGTGAATTGGCTTTGAAAGCATGAAGTACAGAGATATGATCTCTGATCCCCATCAATCCCACACTTCAGCCATTAAAAGAAAAAGTGACAGAAGGAATAAGATGCCAAACAGATGGAAAGATAAACTCCAGTATCACCCTAGAGACAACTGGGCTTGTATTGCAGCCATTAAGAGGAGACGTCCTGCAATGAGACAGCAGCAAGAGGGACAAGACCCACTTTGATGCCACCTACGGGATCTCTTGTGTAATTTTTTCAAACAGGACATGAGAACAAATGCAGGAGACAGTCCTTCCAGGAGGAAAGACGCTTCAGTCTCCAGAGACTGGGCCTCCAACCAGGATGGTGCTTCAACCTCAAATGCTCAACATTAGAGGTGCCCTGCCTCCGGCCAGGAGGCAGAGAGGGACAACTGAGTTTACTGGACTGTGTGGATCTGGTGGCCTGGCACATCAGAACCACGAAAGTATAAAGTCTTGGTGGACACTGGAACACAGTGAACCCTAATGCCATTGAATCATAAAGGGACAGAGTGTGTCACTATTTCTGGGTGGATGGAAGGATCTGAAGAGCTGCCTGTTGTAGAGGCCAATGTGAGCCTTACTGGTAAAAAGTAGAAAATGGACCCTGTAGGGACTGGCCCAGATGCTCTGTGCATCCTTGGCATAGACTATCTCAAAAAAGGATATTTCTGTGATCCAAAAGTGTACTGGTGAACCTTTGGTGTAGCAGCTGTGGAGACTGAGTATACTGAACAGCTGTGTACTTTGCTTGGCCTTTCAGGTGATCCTTCTCTAGTGGGGTTGCTGAAAGTCGAAGGCTAGCAGGTGCCAATTGCCACTTCAATAGTGCAGAGATGACAATATCACACCAACAGAGACTCTGTGATCCCCATTCATAAGCTATGAACTCGTACGAGCTGGAGTTGAAAGCAGCCAGGTGGTATGCCACTGTTGATGTTGCTCATGGATTTTTCTCTATTCCTTTAGCACTAGAATGCAGGCCACAGTTTGTTTTCTCCTGGACGGACATCCTGTACACCTGGAATTAACTGCCCCAGGGGTGGAAACACAGTTCAACCATTTGTCATGGACTGATCCATGCTGCACTGGAGAAAGGTGGAGCTCCAGAAAAAAAGCAGGTGAGTATATTGTGTAACTGGCAAAATAGAGATATTCTTGAGGAGTACTGAATCTCCGTGTCACCATTAGCTCAATAACCATATGGTTGTTTTCTATGGAGAAAAGCCTTGCTTACCTGGATGATGTTTTTGCATTAGCCCCCTGATTTGTTATCCACACTTCCAAACAATCCTATCACTCAGTGTCCTGGATTTAACAGGATGTTTCTCACTCAGCTATATTTTTATTCATTCATTAGACTCAGATTTGAGAGGCAGCCTGGAATGAGGTTAAGACATGACTTAGTAGAAATTCAAACAGAGATGCATGCAGGGTGCCTTGAAAACAAGTTAAAATATTCTTAAGAAACAACACAGTATCATATTCCAGCTGTGAATGTTTGTGGTGTTTCTTTGATTTGATACAGATTAGAGGCTATGTGAAATGGGCTGGGAAGTAGGCAGTGGTATTTTTAACAAGAGGTTGGTTCTAAAGCTCTCCATGTGCAGTAGTGGAAAGAAATGGTATCCAGCTGGTGAGATTTGTGGATGTCTTTTAATTTCTTTGTCTTGATTCACATCCATGGAACTTAATAAACACTACATGTTAATTTCTGCTTGACCTCATGTGTGTATGCCTAGGGGAACAGAGGAAACTCTCGTTGCTTATTCCCTTTTCCCACCTTCTTTACTCCCCACAGAGCCACACACTGGTCTCTAGCAGTTGTACTCCAGAAGAGGACATGTCCTCTCCTATCACCTGTAGTTTCTTGGCCAGTTGATGAGATGTACGAGAGAATATCCCAAGCTATCAATTGTTTGCAATTCCTCCATCTGCAAGGAATGCTTTCTGCACATCTTGAATGTTTTCTCAGTGTAAGGCCTGTATGAACTCTCTACAGTCTGCAATGATGATATATACTAATTTTTCCGCAGTGGTGTGCATATATAGTGTGATAATTCCAGATAGCTGCTTTGTGGCAAAATCCTAGCTGGAGTCAAGTGGTCTTGACCTTGATATGGCTAAATAAAATCAATATATTGTGCTCTTAACTACAGTTAACCTCAGCCAGCCCTGTTAAGAGGATATCCGTACAGTTGGTTTTCTTACAGAATGTTCTAGCTAAATCAGGTTGTCTTGCTGTCAAATAGCCACCTTTTTTCTGGCAATGAAAATATAAACTCAGTTTATCTGAGTTTATACAGCCAGTACTGACTGTAGATGAACTCCTGTCAGATGGAGTGGTGGTGGTGAAGGTAGAAGCTGAAGTTCTTAAGAAAGGAGTAGAAACTATCCCATTTTATTGTGTGCTGAAGGGTGGGTGGTTTGGGATTTTTTTGTGTGGTTGCTTTTGGTTTGGTTTAGTTTTTTGGTTTTCCCTTCCCCCCGCCTTTTTTCCCTTAGCTGATTCTAGTTTCATGAACGTTTTCTTGTTATTTAAATTTCTGTATATATAAATTCTAATAGGTGCTATGCATGGGGACAGAGACTACCCTACCTGGCCGATTTGATTAATGATTCTGGAGATATTACATGCCAGGAATTTGCTTGTAGACATTTGCCTGTCCTCTTTATTATCTCCTGAGAAGGGTCTAAAAACATCTCCTCTATGTCTACATACGTTTATGTTTAAATTTCTTATACCAAATTTTATCCTCTTTGTGGAAAAAATGCCTTTTTTTTGTTGTTTTGCTTTTGTACAACACCTACTACAGCAACCTGCTGATCTCTGGTTAAGACACTGTGGCAGTACTCCTAATGCTCATAAAAATAACGAGTTGTAAGGAGACTGAAAAATTCTTTTAAAATTTCCTGCACTGCAGAAGGCTAAACAGACACAACTCAATTTGACTGAACCATGCAACTCTTTTTTAACATGTGATAAATATTTGTCTTGGATCAACTCCTCACTTTAAAAAAAAATAATTTATTTATTTATTTATTTATTCTTTAAATTCAGCAGCAATAAGCAACTATGGTCATAGATCTCATGATGCTTAGCAAATTTAACAACAGCAGGATTACTGGTATGGTCAATATTGTCTCATTCCCTTTGTATTTTAGAGTAGTAGCAGTGACTCATGCTAGAAATAAGGACTGGTAGCACTGTGGTTATGTACATCTTAAGTAAGAAATGACGGAGGTTCTTATAATGTGCGTTCTTAGCAGGCAAACAGAAAAAACAATTTGTGTGACTTTAAGGTGAGATTTTTTGATCCCACCCTTCCACAAAACCATGTTCACAAGGTAATTCCAGAAACCTGTTAAACACTCAGGAGCTAATTGCAGCTTTCCAAGTCTTCTATATCTGAATAAAATATATTTTTAATTTGTTTATGAGTCTCTTTTGATCTTCTGTACAATGTCAATCTAGTCATATTGGGAAGTGAAGTGATGGCCACTGAAATCAATGTGTTTCACTTTTTTTTTTTTGGTGCTTGCTGTTTATTTGGGAATTATTTTTCTTAATTCCTCCTCTCCTTCTACTGTGGTTTCCTTTATGAAAATGTAGCCAACTACGCAGTAAGGTTACACATTTTAAAGCAGGATAAAAACATTCGCAGAACAACTGTTTCCCCAAGAAGGAATTATGTTGAGCAGCTGCATGAAAAAAACAAACCCAAACTAACCAACCAAAAAATCTCAAAACCAACAAAACTTTTCCATATTAAGCAAGTACAAAATAAAAATAATTTTGTTAGGGGAACATAAAATAAATTGTTTGCATAATGTAATTGCTAATAGTACTTTACTTCTAACATGTCAATTCCTTGCTTTTTCTACTTGAAGATCACATAAAAGACATAGAGAAAATCAGCATAAAACACCAATGTAAATCCATGCCTAATATTCAAATGCAGTATCAAAACCATGATTTAAAATGTGAGATTTTAAGACAATTCAGAATAATTCATTTGGAGTTAACTTCAGTTATATGTTAAAAAGCCATTTTTAGAAAATCACACAGAATCACACAATGGCAGGGGTTGGAAGACACCTCCAGAGACGATAGAACAGAACAGAATAGAATCGAATCATTAAGGTTGGAAAAGACCTTCAGGATCATCAAGCCCAACCATCCACCCTACACCCCTGTGACCACTAAACCATCTCCCAAAGCACCACATCTACCTACTTTTTGAACACTTTCAGGGACAGTGCCTCCACCACTTCCCTGGGCAGCCTGTTCCAATGCCTCACCACTCTTTCAGTGAAGAAATTTTTCCTAATATCTAATCTGAATTTCTCCTGACACAGCTTGACCCCATTTCCTCTTGTCCTATCACTGGTCACCAGGGAGATGAGGCCAACACCTGCCTCACTACAACCTCCTCTCAGGTAGTTGTAGAGAGCAATGGGGTCTCCCCTTAGCCTCCTTTTCTCCAGGCTGAACAGCTCCAGCTCCCTCAGCCTCTCCTCATAGTGCTGGTTCTCTAGACCCCTAATCAGCCTAGTTGCCCTTCTCTGCACCCTCTCCAGCAGCTCAATGTCCTTCCTATACTGCAGTGACACAAACTGCACACAATGCTTGAGGTGCGGCCTCACCAAGGCCAAGTAGAGGGGCAGAATCACCTCCTTGGTTCTGCTGGTCACACTATTCCTGATGCAGGCCAGGATGGTGTTGGCCTTCTTGGCCACCTGCACACACTGCTGGCTCATTTTCCGCCAGCTATCAATGAACAACCCCAGGTCCCTCTGTGCTGGACAGCTCTCCAGCCACTCCTCCCCAAGCCTGTAGCACTGCCAGGGGTTGTTGAGGCCAAAGTGCAGGACCTGACATTTGGTCTAATTGAAACTCATACAATTGGCCTTGCCCCATCGATCAAGCCTGTCCAGATCCCTCTGCAGAGCCTCCCTACCCTCAAGCAGATTGACACTTCCACCCAGCTAAGTGTCATCTGCATACTTACTGAGGGTGTGCTCTATCCCCTCATCCAATCGATAAAGCATTGGTCAGTGGCCCCGTCTTGCCAGGCAGGACGGCAGGTCCGTGGTGTCGGAAGGGCGGCCTCTCGGCAGCGGGTGCAGTGGCCGCTGGTTTCCCCTCAACACGGGGGGGCTCCGGCCCCGACCCCAGGGCTGGGGAGCCCGGCACGCTCGGCGCTGAGGCTCAGGCTGGACCCGGGGCAGGCAGGCAGGCAGGGTCCCAGCACCAGTGTCCGCAGCAGGGGGGTGTCCCACCCAGAAAGCGTCCGAACGGGCCTCAGGGAGGAGGGAAGGGCCCACCTGCTGCCCTCGCCACCTTTGAATAAAGATGTGAAACAGGAGCAGCCCCAGCCCTGGGGTACAACACTCATGACCAGCCACCAGCTGGATTTAACTCCATTGAACACGACTCTTTTGACCCGGCCATCCAACCAATTTTTTATCCAGCAAAGCATGTGTACATTCAAGCCACAAGCATCCAGCTTTTCAAGGAGAATGCTGTGGGAAACCTTGTCAAAGGCCTTGCTAAAGTCAAGGTAGACAACATCCACAGGCCTCACCTGGCCAATACGCAGGTCACCCTGTCATAGAAGGTGTGGGAAACTGTTCTTTTCTTCCCCACATAAGTCTCAACAAAATGTCTTTTAAGCCAGCAAAGGCCTCTCCTGATTATCCCCAGCTAACGAACTAAACCAGACTTGCTTCTCAAGGACAACGGAACCCAAAACAACAGATGTGGTCCGGGACAGAAAGGATGGGCGACAAGCCATCCTGTGCCCCTGGCAGTCACTGCCCTAACGTGGGGCTCATGGACGCTCATTGGCTCTGGACAGTGACACTGAGGGGACAGGTGGGTCAGGGGGTATCAAAGGTGGCGAGGGCAGCAGGTGGGCCCTTCCCTCCTCCCTGAGGCCCGTTCGGACGCTTTCTGGGTGGGACACCCCCCTGCTGCGGACACTGGTGCTGGGACCCTGCCTGCCTGCCTGCCCCGGGTCCAGCCTGAGCCTCAGCGCCGAGCGTGCCGGGGTCCCCAGCCCTGGGGTCAGGGCCGGAGCCCCCTCCCCGTGTTGAGGGGAAACCAGCGGCCGCTGCACCCGCTGCCAAGAGGCCGCACACACAGCATGACCTCTTAAGGAGGACTGACATCGGGTTTCCTTCCCTCCTTCCCTCCTCTCTTTGGTTCTTAACCCTGTCCCTTAAAAGCACCGGACCTTTTGCATTGCCTCCCTAAAGGACACTTTCTCACTATATACATATATATATATACACATATATCTATATATATATATCCCTGGAAGCCATTCACATTTGCATTTTCCCTAAACATTATCCCTCAGTTTGTGTTAACCCGTAAAAAAACGATTAGTTGTGGAGCAAACCTTGGAATTTTGAGGCAATTTCTGAGCGTGGTGGGGGGGTGCATTCTAACTAGGTCAGGTTAGTCAAACAGACTCTGGCCTTCATGAACCCGTGCTGACTGGGCCTGATCACTTGGTTGTTCTGCATATACCGCATAATGGTACTTAGGATGATCTGCTCCATCAACTTCCCCAGTACCAAAGTCAAACTAACAGACCTGTAACTTCCTGGACCATTCCTTCCATCCCTCCTTATATATGGGGTTTACACTGGCTGATTTTCAATCTGCTGCTACCTTTCCAGTCAGCCAGGACTGCTGACAAATGATGGAAAGTGGCTTGGTGAGCACCCCCACTAGCTCTTTCAGCACTCATGTTTGCATCATATCCTGCCCCATAGTTTTGTGCACATCTAGCAGGTCACTGCCCATCTTCTCCTGGATTGTGGAAGGGTCATTCTGCTCCCAGTCTCTGGTCTTTCTTTTGCTGTTATTACATTTATAGAAACTTTTCTTGTTATCCTTTACCATAGAGGCCAGATTAATGTCTAGCTGGGCTTTGGACTTTCTAATTCTCTCCCTGCACAGCCTCACAGCATTTTTTTAGTTATCATGAGTGGCCTGACCCTTCCTCCAAAGGCCATAGATTCTCTTTTTCTTCCTGAGTGCCAGCCAAAGCTGCATGTTCAGCAAAGCTATGCAGCTAGCTCACCTTACAGCACATGGGGATGGCCTGTTCCTGCCTCTTAAAAACTTCCTCTTGAACTGATCACCTAGTCCAACCCCCCTGCCAGACCAGGTTCGCCTAGAGTAAGTTCACAGGATGGCATCCAGGTGGGATTGAATTATTCTACAACTTCCTGGGCAGCCTGTTCCAGTGTTCTGTTACCCTCACCGTAAAGAAGTTTTTCCTTATGTTTACGTTGAACCACATATGTTTGAGTTTGTGACCATTGCCCCTTGTCCTGTCATTGGACACTGAAAAGAGTCTGGCCCCATCCTCCTGACACCTGCCCTTTCAATATTTGTAAGTATCAATGAGATTCCCCCTCAGTCTCCTCTTCTCCAGGTTGAACAGACCTAGCTCTCTCAAGACTTTCCTCATAGGGCAGATGCTCCATTTCTCAAATCATCTTAGTGGTCCTGTGATGGACTCTCTCCAGTACTTCCTTGTCCTTTAAGAACTGAGGAGCCCAGAACCTGCTCGCCATACTCTTCTTGATGCACCCCAGAATGCCGTTTGTCATCTTGGCCACAAGGACGCACTGCTGGCTCATGGTCAGCCTGTTGTCCACCAGAACTCCCAGATCTTTTTCCACAGAGATGCTTTTTAGCAGGTCAGCCCCTAGCCTGTGCTGTTGCATGGGTTTATTTCTCCCTCTATGCAGGGACATTTGCCCTTGTTGAACCTCATTAGGTTCCTCTCTGCCCAACTCTCCAACCTGTCCCGGTCATGCTGGATGGCAGCACAGCCCTCTGGTGTGGATGTCTAATTCCCAAATGCGGTATCAAAAACATGACTTAAAATGTGAATTTTTTAAACAATTCAGAATAATCCATTTGGAGTTCACATGATTTCAGTTATACATTAAGAAGCCATTTTTACAACGTCATTCCCACTCTACCTGCTTTTGCATATTGCATATTGTTACCTAAGGAAAAAATGAGTAAGATTTCTTGCTGACAATCTAAAGAATGTGAGTGACCTAGCTGGCAGATGGCACACATCTATCATTCTGAAATACCTTATGCTGACAAATAACAACACTACGTATAATAAGCACTCTGCAGATGGTACATAAAGTGATCTGCACTTAGTTGTTTTTTTTTTTAATTTTTTTTTTACAGACTATTTTTGAGAGTCGATTTTGAAAACTTGGCTTGTAATGTCACTCAGGATAGACCCGGATGTAGCTGAGAATGTCTTCCCCATTTGGTTCTGCGTGAGAACAGCCCTGTGGCTTAGAGATCCTGGTCTATGGGCAGAATGTGCTGCCACAGTATAAGTAATAATGACATGCAGATGTTTCACAAGGTAGATCCTATTAGACTAATATAAAGTTTGCAGACTTGTAAAGAGAGAAGCTCAAGACAAGCCACAGTGGAATAATTCCACTTCTATTCCTCTGAATTTAGTGGATTATCAGATGTCTTCAGGCATGCAGTACAAATTTTTCTTCCAGCACAAATTATTGTACTCACACTTTCATACTGGGCCAAATACTGATCTCTGCTTGTGTTTTTTTCACTCAGATGTTGGCAAAGCAAGTAACAATGAATGGATTTCAATGACCTGTTACTGTAATGATTTTTCTACTACCATTTATTTGTATTTATTTGTATTATTGTACCAGCTAGGAGCCTTCATTCCTGATCATTGTCTTTCAGACTATAGAAGCACCTCATGGCTTACTTTTAAGGAATTTTCTACTTAGTCTAACATACCAGCTATAAGTGAGCATATGCAGCTACCTGAGAGATCATAAAGAAATCCTAAAATATATTTTGACATCTTAGTGTATGACATTGCTGCTGAGGAGAATACGCAGTTTAGAGGGAAGATGGAATAAAGAACAGTGGGAAGATAAGAGGAAAGTTATTAATTCAAAATACCACAGCAAATAAATTTTGGTAGGAGGAGTCATAAGACCGATACAGACTGGAAGTAGTCTTTCAATAGGTAATGAAGATTTTTGGGAAGAGGTAATGAATACAAAGTGAAAAAGCTGGTGTAGTTGAAGTGATTGGCTAGGAGAATGATCCCTCCTGCAGCATTTGGGATCACTATGAACAGGTACAAGCTTTATTTTTCAAAGCTAGAATAAATGATATTACAGTGAGCAAGATGGAAGTGGAAGTGTGAAAGTGAATTTTAGTAGCATGGCATTAGCTAGACAGGAAAGATTATAACTAAAAAAAATCATATGCAAGATAGCTCTACAGAATTTGGATGTGTACTCAGAATTGAAGATGAGACAGGGCTTTATCATCCTGAAAAGACAAAAAAAATGGTGAGTTATAATGATAAAAAATACAGAAGGGGCCTGGGAACTCTTTTTAGGTTCATGGTTAAGAATCACTGAGAAGTTGACCAAGATATGCATTTGCCCAGGAGACAAATATGGAGTATACACAGGTCTTTGAGGTGATGGCAAGATTAATATACCTGCATTTCTAATTTCATGTTACCCTGGGATGTACTGTAGAAGAAGAACTGACACCTTGCAGAAAAATGAGGGGAGTTAGATGGCTGTGCTTAGGGATAATATGAGAGTAAATAAAAAGAGAAAATAAAATCACAGAAACAGGAAGAGCTGGTACCAGGAAGGGCATATCGAAGCACATGAAAATGGAGTTCTGGTTATAAAATAAAAATTATGAAGCAGTCATTAGAGACTAGCAAGTGCTGAGTAGAGCCTGTTGGCAAGAAAAGCAGCAGTTAGATAAAAATGTGTTCAGGCTGAACTGTAGAAGAGGAAATCTTGATAGCTGGTATCAACAGAAGAATTAAAGAGCTCAGAAGTGAAAGGTCAAAGAAAAATGTGGCAAAAGGAAAGAAGTGATGATGTCATGGGTATGGAAGCGGCAAACGTGCAATTTGAGGGGAAAAGCCAAGAGGAGAAATAGGTTACAAAAGGCGAAGAGCAATAAGGCTGGGTCACTGAGGCGTATGAATGGATTAGAGAAGAAAATAATATGATAAATTCTGCATCCATTGGAGGAAGGGGAGGAAAAGATAAAAGGAAACAAATGAAGAAGAGAAAGATTATAAGGTATCATCAGTGATCCCTTGAAGCCACTCAGCTTCTGTGCAGAAACAGGAGTTGGAGTGGGAAGGTGAGTCAGTCTGAGGAGTCAGAGGTGGTGAGAAGTCTGCAAGAATTATAGACTCAGGTCCGACAACAATGCTCTCGATCCCCTCCCCCCCCCACCCAGTTAGGGAAGGAGAGAGAGAAAAAGAGAGCGAGACTTGGCTGGATTGAAAACTAAACTACACAGCTTTAATTAAAACACTAATGAATCACACAAGAAAATATATACAATTATATACAGATATATTCAGATATGGGCAAAAGCCTCTCGCCTCCCCCCACCCCCAGCAACTCCCACAGCACTCCCCTGAACTGGGAAGAGTCCCGAGGAATCCCGGAGCCGCTGCTGGAGAAAAGCGGAGAGTTATGAGGGTCAGGAGAGCTCGAGCCTAAGGGTCGGCGGTGATGGATGAGCAGAGTCCTCCCCGGACGCCGGCCATGGACGGAAGAGAAGAGCGAGAGGAAGGAGGAAGCTGTCTTCTAAGATCTCTGTCCTTCCTCTGAGCTTACGTAGATATATGGAATGGAATATCTTTGGCCAATTTTGCTGTCTGTCTAACTCAGCCTCCCACGGGGGGGGTCAGAGATCTCCCCATAGTGTCTGAGCCGGCAGAGTGAAGGTGTAACCTTGAAGCCTCAGTAGTTAGAAAAACATTCCACTGTCTTATCAGCCTAGCAGAACACACAGTTGCTAGTTACAAGAAAGCTTACTGAAGGAAAAAAAAATCAGTGAAAAGAAAAATTGGCTTAATCCTGGCTCAAACCAGGACATGCTAGAACACCAGAATTAGTGGTGTAAAGGGTAAGAGAGTCCAAGGGAAGGGTAGGCAGAGATGTCGGAGTGGGGAGTGCCTGCTGCAAAAGAGACGAGAGGCAGCAAAACAGTGTGTCATGACATGCTGCAGTTACTGGAGTGCAAGGACTGAACCAGTGAGATGAGGAACCATTCAGCTGTGCGTTGTGTGGGTCACAAGTGGAATTGCTGAGAGAGGTGTGTGTGTGTGTAGGAACAGTACAATGGAGACCAGAGAAAATCTGTACTGCTCTGAAGAGGAAAAGGAAGAGGAAGGTGTTTAAGCAGCAGGCTGTGGCAGAGAAGTCAGACAGGTCTGACTGTGGCATGTGTATGTTATCTGAGGTGAGAACAGATGGCTCTGTAAGGGAAAGATGTGTCGTAGGAACCTTGCTGCATATTGAGGTAAGAAGAGCGGTTTTATGTAAAGCTGAAATTTTCTGTAAAGTATTTACCATCTGCTCTAACTGTGTGTACTACACACAGCCCAAGTCTGCAGCCATGTTTCCTTGTTATCCTTCTCCACACCAGCCTTCTTTTCTGTCATCTGTACTCGTCTCATCAGGGAGGGCACGTAGCCCTGGGATGAATTTCAGCAGTAAGGAATTTGATTTTGGAAACAAAGCTAGACCAAGGTGGATGGTGTGGCTCTGTTCAACTTGCGCTTGGACAGACATCCAGTGCTTGAGCATTATCAGTGCAAAAACACCTTGGGGAAGAGCCAACAGCTAACAAGGAGCAGGCCACATGGTTTGGAAGTCTAGGAGGACCTAATGAAGAGGCACCTGAAAAACTGTTGGGACAGTACACATCTGAAGCTTGGTACTGGAAATAAAATTACTTTTTTCCACCAATTTATCTTTAATAAATGTATTGCAATGTTAGGGGTAAAACATAATATTAGCTTTCTGCAGCTTTTCATCTTGCACTGCTCTTCAGGCTCAATTTACTGAATTTTACTTCAATGAAATTACAAAATTAAATAAAATTATAAAATTGTGCTGATACTCAGTCTTACAGAAATAGTATTTCAAAATTAAAGAAAGCAGTTCTCTTTTATATGGGTATAAAATATAAGATGTTGACAAAGCTGTAGAAAGAATTTGAGGCAGAAGAAGGACTTAGGAAAACAGAATGGTTGCCACATAGTTTTTCTTTAGATGCTTCCTTTTCCTTTGCCTCAGTCTCTGCTCTTTCCATGTGTTGTTAGCAAAAAATCTTGGATCAGTTTATTGTCAGTGTTTCCCCAAAGTATTATAACAAGAAACCAAATCACCTGCAATGTTTGCAAGCAATTTAGTGATACTGTGTGTGTATTCAGTGTCTTATAAAATACAGTTAATTGTTTCAATCATTTATTTAGCAGTATCTGATTAAACATGCAGACATATCACCATAATTAAGCTAGTTCTGCTCTGAACTTGATACACCTCAGCTCAGATGCTGACGTCTAATCAGTGGTATTTGTAAGCACTAGTTGCAAATGGTGAAAGAAATGGATGATTATTTTACAGAGCTTGAAGCTTGGGAGGGGGAGTTTTTACCAGGCTTGTAGAAATTTATTAACCTGGCATTAAATGATGTAAACAATAGCATGTACTTCCTTTACAGAACTTTTAAACTAAGAATGTTTCATCTTTTTTTAGCTTTTTTTTTCTTCAAGTGACGTAGAAGATTTTAGTAAAAGACTTTTTGTCCTGAAGATCACACCTTTTAAGTATGACAGGCAAAGTATGGCAGAAGGGAAGTAATGTTCTAACTAATTTACTGGAAAATGAAGCTCAAAGGTGTTAACTTTTTCCAAGATTAGACAAGAGGCTGAAAGTGCAAAGCAAGATATGGAACTTAAGAGCAAGATGTTCCTTCTGGATTTGTTTACTAAAATATTAGAAAGAAAATGTTTGTGATCTCCAGATTTGACATAAGCAGGGATAGTTCTCCCTTTGCAAATCTCCATGGAAACTCACGATACAGATTGAAGTGGAGACTGCAAAGCAAAAGTAGTGCAGCTCTGGGCTGTTTAACTGTAGGAAACATTTTCTGTGTGGTGACGTCTCCTTAAAAGTGGATTAGGATCTGTGAATAAAGGAAGTGTCTTTGTCAAGGGCAAAAGCTGAACTTTCATTACTAGTGAAATGTTGTAGCAGCATGGCACCTCTGTCGTGGGGTTATCAGATTTCAAAGGCTGAAAAGTAAAACAAATCTAGAAGAAAAATTACTGCCAGAGTAAGCCAAAGTTGCTTACTGCACCTGTAGGATACAACTGCGATTGCATAGGCAAAATTTATTCTGTATTTTTCTGGATGCCCAGCAACCAGAAAAAGCAGAGGAAGTCTTGATGGGTAGACTTTTTAATTGGGTACAGCATTTGTCTATATGAATGAAGGTTTTGACTTACCAGGGTTGTCTGGTAAACCTTCTTCAACTTTCTTCTGGAGTTCTGGGGCATAAAGGACAGCCTCAACGTATTCTGGGTGCAATATCACAGAGCAGAAATGTTGTCGTTTTCTTATATCTAAGATTTCAAAGTGGCATTAGGCATCGCAGTCCTTTTTATTAAAAGTAAATATTTCAGAGACTCATGTTGCTTCCATCTACCCATACATGTGTTAATTTAAATAATAATTTTTAGGTCCTAAGACATACAGAATTGGGCTTTATCTGTTCTAAACTGAGTATGGAAATTTAATTTGTTTTGAGTTGATGGTGCTGCTTTGTCAGTTCTACCAAGTTTCAAACATACATGTATCATTTACACATGCAAGGTACATTATTTATCTTGATTGTTATGCTATTACCCTTATATTCTGACCATAAAACAATGGCTAATAAAGTTTTCCTTTAATTAGTACATTTGGATTTAATGTTTTGTAGCTCACTTTAGACATGTAGATTTGTTACCCGCTTATGTTTATTTTCCTTCTATAAATTTACAGATACAGTCCTTTATAGAGAAATAATGTTAACTGTAAATGCCAGTTTGCTTTCTGACATGCTTTTTTGTATTTTAAGTTATGCCTAAGAGCGCTCATAGTAGCAGCTCTGAATTTCCCCTCAAAGATGCAGATGATATTTGTGCAGTCGTCCTGAATCTGCAGTTAGCTGTGTGTTAAGTGTTAAATAGCCCTGACTTTAAAATTCATACTTTTAAATGTTGTTTTTTGAATGAATGGGGTCTTTGTACATGCCAAAACATGCCCAAAGTTACAATGATCATATAATAACTCTAGGAAACTTAGAAATCACTCACATTGCAGGAAACTCCTTAAAAACATTTTAAGTCCTATATAAATTACCCTGAATTAATGAGACTTTCACTAAAGTAGAACTGACATCCTTACTAATGCTAAATGGAATCACTATCATTAGTATAATGCATTGAAACTTCCCATTATAGTTCAAGAATATGGGACAGGCAAGTCTCCTGTTAACACATTCAGAAGAAGAGGAGCTGTGTAAAAACTTTTTAGCAGACTGTAAACACTGGATGTGTGCACTATGTAGTGCTGACATTGTGTCCAAGCACAGGTCAGTGCCACTATGCCCAGCTAGCACACCAGCTAGACTTAAATGGAACATCACCCACTGCAAGCTTTGAGGTATGAACTACTGAGGGAAGTCACTTTGAATTTTAAGTATCACTGTTGATCATTAACTCATCTTGCTAGAGGTATAGCTTCAATTTTCTTTTTTCAATGTGGATTAAGCAGTGTTGCCAATACACATTTTTCTCTGTCAGACATTACATAAAGTATGTTGCATGCAAAAATTTGAAAGCCATCTCCTTGGACTGGTGTTTAAAAAGGCCTTTGGAATGACTCATTTGGAGATTTCGTGCTTACTGGCACTGAAAAATTAGAATTTAATAGTTTCGGCTACTTGATAGGATATCCTGCAAAAAAGAATATAAAACGGTTAAAAAGAATTCAGCTGTTCAAAAGTAGGAAAAAAAAAAAAAAAAAAAAAAGAGTAGAGAGTGGTGGGAAAGGGAGATGCTTGCATTTGAAAGGCTTGAGTTGCAGCTCCCATTTAGCATACAATGCATTACTAAAAAAACAAACCACCCCCACCACCCCCCCAACCAAAAAAGAAACAACATTGTCTGCCTAGGTCTGGGTAGCACCAAAGGCAAGGCAGTTGGATATTTTCTGAGGTCCGCAGTACCTTAGGCTTTTCTACACATATTGGTTTGGCTGCCTTACCAGGGGATGGAGGGCTGGGCTGTGGAAGGGTAGCTTGCTTGCAGGAGGGGTGCCAGTCAATATCCACCTTCTGCACATCCCTTTGGCTGGCTGAATCTCCGTCCCACTCTGCCTTTCACCCCTGTGAAAGAGGCACCCCTGTGCCTCTCTGTGCTGTGAGAGTAGTCCCTTGGTGTAGGACAGGTTCCTCATCCATCCTCTACAGCTACAAGACCTTGAGCTGTTGCTGGCTGCACACATTAGATGTTATTTAGTCCCCTTTGAACTAGCAGATGCACCAGAGAACTGCTACAGTGAAATAGCTGTCTGAGCATAGTTTGTGGAAATTCAGTGGCCTACTTTGTAGGACTGTCCACTACAATCCACATGGGAACTGAAGGACATTGTTGGAACATGATTTATCATTGGAAGGGACAGCTGAGCTTACAAGTGCTGGAGTGTTTGCAGGCAGTTGGTTTGCATTGATTTATAGGATTTTAGCAAGTCAGTTACTGCATGCATTACAAAGCTGAAGTATTACAAATAAAATTCTGTAAGAAACATGGGAAGGAAAAGGTACTTCATCCAAGAGGAAGCAGTGTGGGAGTGACTTGATCAAAAGCTGTGGGAGCAAGTGGTTGCAGTGCTGACACCTTTTGCCATCAGATGTCTGTCTTGCAGTTTGCAGCAGGCTCCAGACAGTGCAGCTGTCGCTTTTCACGGTGCTGCAGTTAATGTGTGAAAAATCACAGTAAATCCTCAGCCCTTCCTCATTTTCCTCCTGCAGTTAGTTTTCCAGAACTTTGTGGGATTACTGACTTGTGGAGCTGTGAGGTTGAAGCTTAGGGCATCAGGTACGTGTGCAAAAGGCATACCTATACCCCTTCTTTCCTGGAGAAAGATCTGCCATGTCTGCTCTGCTCTCTGTAAATGAAGTAAAATGAAGTCAGGAACTTTGGTGAAAAGATTAAATTCCATTGTCTGAAGCAGATGTGGATGCTATTTACAAACTGGTAGCCTCCCAGTACTGAAATGAGTATTATTTTGCAAATAATAGCACTGAAGTAGTAAATGCTACTAATTAAATGCTACCACTGACGTAGCATTTCAAGAGGATGATGCATGTTCTCCACTTGCATTAAAAACAGTTGCTCAGCTCAGATGTCTGTTACTCCTGCTGTGTGATGTGTGACCTGGATATGCAGTACCTGTGATCCAGCTAAGAAATGTCAGGTTCCAAACCAAACTTCCCAGACAACTGAAAACTATCCTGAGTTTAAGAGGCATGCTTCTTTTAGGTCTTTCAGGTTTTGTCTAATTTTTTGTTGTTTAATTTTTTTTCTTTCTTTTTTATCAGTTTTAGGTTTGGTTGATTTTGCTGATCAGCAATAAAGGAACACTCCAATTACCTTCTGATAAATGCAAATTAATGTGCAGAGTACTGTTAGAAATGAAATGTAGTGTTGTTTTCACATCTTAGTGTTAGAAATATAGTGTTGTTTTCGCACCCTAGTGTTAGGAGGATAATAGTTTGTTTCTGCCCTAGTGAAAAGAAACTTTATGGTGACTGAAGAGAGAAGGGAGATATCTGGGCATTCCAAGGACACTGAGGTGATTTATGGTCCAAGAAACTGAGGGACTTAATTGGACTCCATCTGGGGAATCTGAGATATCTGAACATGGCAAAGGGCATGATAAAAACAGAACAAAGTCACTCCTATGTTACTCCCTGGGACAGGATGGCACCAGATGGTATAAATCATTCTGGTGATTGGGAAGACAGCCAAGGGGCAAGAAATGTCAGAATTTAACCTTAAAAGGTACAAAGTAAATACCTAGAATGGATTGTGTAAACAGGGGCAGGAATCTTATAGGATAATTAGAAGCATCGGATAGGCTGTAAACCCTGGACTACCCAGCCAGTGGGGAAACAGGGGAGGGAACTTTGCATCAGGAATAGGGAATATAAACCCCTATTCACCTTACTATCAGGTGTGCCTACTTGTTTAGGTCTTGCAAGAGTGTAAATAAACTGTGCTTCAATGAAGGATCTGTTTGGGCCTGTTCATTGGCTTGACAAACATTTCTCACAGTACATTGAAGTGTTAACAATCTTTCCAAAGCTATAGAAAGGAAGACAAAACCTGCCTACACAAAAGAAACTATGTTACTGTTATTTTAATTAATAACTGACAACATTACAAGTAAAGAAAATATGAGAAGTTATGCAACTTGCCTCTGAAAAACTAAACCTGATAGAGACTAAATAAATAATGACAAACCATTGACCAAGGTCAGAGTAAATGCACAGATTATTTCAAAAGGAGAGGTCCACCTGTAAATTTGGACTAGGCTGCTTCTTTCATATTGCAAGAATGAATTCAGGAGGCACCAGTGGTATATGAGATCAAAGGGCACTTACACGATGTACCTAAAACACAAGGGAGAGACAGGTATTACAGAAAGCCCGATCAAAGAGCACTTAATGATGAAGCTCTGCTTGCCATCTATAAAGAAAGACAGTGAGTCAGCAGAAGTTGAGAGAGTATTAAAAGAAAAAATCTAAAAGGAGATCACATTAGAAGCAAGCTACATGTATTTTCTGACCATCAGGGGATGACAAAATAATGGGATGTGGATGACAGTCATGCACAAGTTTGTTGAATACAGGTGCCTTTATCTTTCCAGCTATGGATTTAAAAGCCCCTAATAAGGGAGTATTCTGAAAGAAGCTAAATCAGCTGGTGCATTAAATGATGGTCTCATTACAGGGCTTGGTTAAGCCTTGTCTAGAATCCTTTGAGTTCAGATCTGTTCCAAGCTAACACCCTACTGTCAGGAAATAAAAATGGGGCACTTTGTTGTTGTTGTTCTTTTGTTTTCCTCTATGGGATTGAGAGAAATATTATTACTCTTGTCTACTTCTGGAAAGTAAAGCCAGTTCTGACAAGTCTGTTTATTAGGTAGGGGATGTGCCATTGAATGTGTAGTGTAAAGAAGCTTCAAACCATACTCTGGAAATGCAATTAATTAAGGATATCAAACACTCAAGTAAAATAATTAGGAAACTGCTGAGAATAATCAGAGGGCTTCATGCATAATATATGTAGTAGCCTTATAGTACTCTTTAAGTGCTGTTTTTCAGAGGCCTGTTTGTGTCCGAGTCAGTGATTGACAATATGTAGGAGACAACAGAGGTATGCCAGAAATCCACCAGAAATCTGGGAATGTAACTCATGCCAGAGACTTGAAAGAGAGGAGGGAAATGAGCCATTTCAGACAATTCACAGTAGTAAATTATATGTCATCTAGAAGTGATGGCTATAGAACATTCTTTATTAGATTTAATAAAATACCTTAAGATGGAATTAAGCTTAATAGAAATTTACTGGAATGATGAATTTCTGAATGCTACCTGACAAGGTTATTGTAGAAAGAGGCTGAAATGAAATTATGCTTTGTGAAAAAATGTGCTTTGTGAAACAATGTGCTTTGTGAAATCCACATTCTTGGGTAAATGATTAGCTACAAAACTATCAGTCCGCAGCCCAGGAACATCCCATCGATGGAGGTAACAGTAAATCTTGCAATGGAATGGAATGGAATGGAATGGAATGGAATGGAATGGAATGGAATGGAATGGAGTCCAGCCCTGCCTGAGCACTCTGACACTTTTACAATAGGATGTTGATTTGGGCTCATCCCAGGCCTTTTGCATGTAAATAGATAACAAACTCAAGGAACTAGTGGCCTTGCAGCTGGAAACTGACTGAGACCAGCTAGACTTGCTGCCCAACATTATGCATGTGTCTGAGAAGGGATTAACTCTTCAGAACAACTCCTTAGTCCACCAAAGATGCCCCACCTAGGAAGCTGGAAATGCATAGATAAGAATGCAAATATTACAATGACTTCCAGGAAATCTGATGCATATGTATCTAGTAGGAAAACGTGTCTTGCCTGTTGTCCCTTATGGCATGCAGGACTCTGAGAACTATCTCTCGTACATCCAGTGCTGCCATAAAGAATGCCTGCCTTCTAAAACTTGTTAGAGGGTTCTTTTCAGCAACTGAATTTTATGGCAACAGAAGGAGCTTTTTTATAGTCAAGCATTACCGACTACTTCTAGAATGGGGAGAGGAAAAAAAAGACACAGTGACAATTATTCCCTGCAAAACAGTTAATTTTTTATCTTTATGCCTTTTTCCATTGTAGGCCCTACTAGCAGTGTACTACATGGTCACCGTGGCACAGAAGGAGAGAAGAAATTTCTTAGGAAATTCATTGCATGTTCCTTGAAATAAAATGTTTGTTTTCCATTATCTTGGGAAATTGATGAGAGTCTCCTCTCACGAATGGTTCTCCTGTAACCAGGCTTCAGGTGTAGAAAACCCTGTAGAGCTTTCCCTTTCCAGTATGTGTATACCAGAAATTGACATGGAGCAGTCAGTAACAGCAAGCTGAGGGACTCTCACTGCAAGGTGAGCTGAAGATCATCTTGTCTCTCTTGTACTAAATTTCACTAAATCTTAAGATTTGCTGAAATGTGTGAAGCTTATTCCTTGTGAAGCTGTTTGTAGAACAGGTGCAGTTAATCACTGAGTGCTTTCTTCAGAGTCTCATTACTTTGTGCTGCCATTACCCTCTGTATGCCTTGAGGAATTTTTCCAGTATGATGAATAATCACTGAACCTTATGCCCTCATCGCTTTCTGCTTAGTTTATTGTAGCTGGCATGCTTTTTGGTACTACCTCAGATTTTTTTTTTCTTTCTTTTATTTTTTTTCTTGTTGAATACAGTATGGAATTAAAACAGTTTAGGTTAGACCTAGAAAACCAAATCTTCCTTAGCAGTTACTCCGCTCTTTTCCCTCTCTCAATTTTAATGTATCTGAACTTCTTCCTTTTTATCCCTGATCAATGTTCTAGTGCTCTTAATCTCATTTTCCTTATTTGCTTAAATAAGGAGTTCCTCGTTTCCTGATTTTACTGCTAGAAATCTACTCAAAATTTCTGCAGCTGTTTTAGTGAACAGTTGAAGTAGTTAAAGAGTATATTCCACTCTACTACCTCTTTCCATACACTTGAGAGAAATATCCTCTTCTCATGTGTTGTCTGTGTCAAGCCTAAGATTGTATCTATATCATTCACAGTTTCCTATACTTTGGATTTTGTAGAAGGCTGAAAGTGCTAGAACTGCCAGATTATCCAGAACTACCTGTATTTAATTAATCAGATTTATAAAAGAACATACTAAAGCTAAGCAGTTTTTAGTCCTTTTAAAATTTAATTTATTTTTCTGTTTCTGTTGAATGATGTCCTCCAGGTTGTTGATCAAGTTGTGAACTGATTCTTGAAAGATGAGGATCTTCCTAATGCAACTTGCTTCTTTATGGTTCTACCTTTTTAATTGGATTGTAACTCACTGAAGTAAAAGTTTTAGTTTGGACAGAAATTTAAATTTAAGATCTTGAAATTTTATCTCACTTTTAGCACTGTCAGACTTGGCATTAATGAGAATAAAGTCTTGGGAATATTTTAGTCACTGGAGACATGACAAAATATATATATATTTTAATGTATTTCATACAATATAAACATTCAATGTATAGTAATGTTATAACATATAAAAATTTTTGAAGATTAAAGGAAGGAATTATATCTTCTTACATGCAGGTGCCATGTAGTGTAGTCCCACATAATGCTATGCCAGACTGCTTTCCAAAAACTATATTATGAACTTGCAATAAAAGTAGTCTTTGCCAAGCCATGTGAGGTGTAATTAAAAGAGGATAAATGAGCTTCAGTAGAAAAAGTGAGATAATTAATTCCACTTGTGTGTGAAGAGTTGCAATTAAATCTATAATATGCATTAAACCCATGTGTCGTGGTTTGGGCATAAACAACAACAAAGAACCAGTCATGTGGCTGCTCACTCACCGCCCACACTCACACTGTGGGGAGGACAAAGGCCAACTAGAAGCTCATGGGTCAAGACAAAGGACAAGGAGGGTTTGCTCATCAATTATGGTCACTGGCAAAACAGACACAACTTGGGGGGAAAAAAAAAATTATCACTAATCAAATGTAAAGAAGACACAGATAAGACAAAGAGCAGTGCTTACACACGTTACCCCCACCCCTCCTTTCTTCCTGGGTCCAAATTACTTTGTTCCCAATTTCTGTACCTCCTTCACCCCAGTAGCACAGGGGGAGAGGGGATGGGGTTTAGAGTCAGTTCAGTCTGTTGTTTCCTCGTGTTCCTTCCTCCTCAGTTCGAAGGATTCCTCACAATCCTCTCCTGCTTCCTCACGGGGTCCCTCCCATGGGGGAGAGTCCTCCACAAACCTCGCCTTCACAAGTCCTTCCCACGAGTTCAGGAGCAAGCTGCTCCAGTGCAGGTTTCCCACAGCATCATGAGCTGGGGCAGCTTTTAGTAGCTTCTTACAGGAGCCACTACTGGCACCACTCCTCTGCTACCGAAACCATGCCAGAACCAAAATAGTACACCAGGCCAATTTTAAAGTTTTGCTAATGTAAAAGTTGTTTGGAATTCATCTGCAGTCTCCTGTGTGTCCATCAGAACTGGTTGGCAGACTTGGGATTTTCCTGTTTGTGGTCCACTACTCAAGGTTGTATGGTGCTACATGTCTATATATCCTGGTCAGAAACAGCTGAAAGTTAATAAGTATGTTCCATGTCATAGAGAGCAAATATAGGCAAGGTTGTTTGGACTTTTCATTTTCATATACACCTTCCTTCTGAAATTACAGCCTTCCATCCTTTCTGATGTTTTTATTTTCCGTGTGACTCTATCTTGGTCATCCTGGAACACTGAAAGCAAGATGACTATTTAGATTCCACAACTTTTATTGACATTGTCCATTTATTACTCCCCAAACTGGTGGTTCTTCACTTACGTTGTTTTGGATTATGGGCTTCAAACACCACATAGATGACAAGGACAAGGCATAGTTGCCGTAAGTTCTGGCTATCTCTATCTGGCAAGAAATGGAAGGAAAGATTCTAGAGGAAGAGGCTTGTGATACCCCCATATTCTTTAAAGCAGTACTTACTGTGCCTGAGATTGATACATTAAGAACACTACAGAGTTTGTTCTCAGGAGCAGCAAGGGGAAAGGCTATTAACATATTGTTTGAAAAGACCTGTGTACATGCTCAGCAGGATATTAATGGTAATTTTGTAAGAATTTTGCAGAACGTATGCATAAAACCAACATCACACTGTTGACTTGTGAATCCTGTTTCTTGAGGCTTCTGAGCATTGCAGAGAGCTTGTGGAGCTTCTGACGCAAAGAATATAAACTAAATTCCCTTCCCTCTCCAGCTGGGAAAAGCATTGATGCTAATGGCAAGAAGGGCTCTGAGGTAGGTTGTCAGGTTTCTAATTTGGAGCATAAGAACCTGTGTATTTATGCTTTATACTAGACACACCTAAATGCTATTATCTGAAAGATATTAATGTGTCCAGTATAATAATTGATAATGCACACATTCGATCCCCATTTCTTGTTAGTGACACTGCAGCTTGTATCTCAAGGAGCTGGTGTTGAAATCCATCAGTTCTAAAAATGGCCAGGATTAATTGTGAATGTTTCCCCTCAAAAGACAAAAATCTTATCCTGACTGCTCAAGGAGAACTGGGAACACTGGACATGTGTCAAAATCTGTTCTCAATGCCTTCTTGTGGAACACCATAGACACAAAACAGGCTCTATAAGGAATGCCTGGGCTAAGTATAATTTGTCTTTTATGCATGCAACTGTAAGCTGATATGTTAAGTAATGGATTTTGCTAATTTGTCTGTCAAAATGTTAAAGGATATAACATTTATAATCTTATAATTAAATTGTAATTGAGAAGGGTTTGCGTCAACTCACTAGCTGCTAATACGCAGCAGAGGCTTGAGAGTTAAAGAGTTGTATGAGAACAACTACAATTTCAGTGTATACATTTCTCTTTCAGTCATCTTGTTTGTGTAGCTTGATTATTAACTGTTTCAGAGTCAAACTGACTGGTTGTGACTCTTAACGCCAATGTCATGACACTGTGCCATGATTTGTAATCAGGGGGCAGTAATTTTTTTACAAAAATGATTGGAGTTGCCCTGCAATCAGGTGGAAGTAATTAGGATAAAGCAAAACAGAATAACTACAATAAAATAAACAAAAGTAAACTAAGAGCTTAAGAAAGATCAACACGTGAAAAATAAGGATGAAAAGCGCATTGGAAGTCTTATGGAATATTTTCTAATTATGGCAATGTGTCTTACTGATAAGCACTGTGAAATAATTCTGCATTGTTATATATATATATATAATATTAACATAACAAAAATAGGTAGAATTCTTAATAGGTAAAATAGGTAGAAAATAGGTAGAACTATTCTTAAGGTTTGTTTAATCATCTAGATCTTTGCTTATGTCATAGAATCATAGAATCATAGAATGATTAGGGTTGGAGGGGACCTTAAAGATCATTGCATTCCAACCCCCTACATGGGGTGGGACCTAGATCAGGTTGCTCAAAGCCCTACCCAACCTGCCCTTGAACACTTCCAGGAACGGGGCCTCCACAGCTTCTCTGGGTAACCTGCTTCAGGTTCATGATTTTCTGTGACAATAATACCAAGCAGACCTTCCTTTGTAGGAAAAGAGGCTAATACCAAGCACACCTTCCTTTGTAGGAAAAGAGGCTAATAAATCTTCTGCCCAAAACAACACAACAGGAATGTTCACAATCCATTGTTTATATATTCTCCATGAGGACATTGCAGAAGAAGCAACTGAGATATAAATCTGTACCTTTTGGGACCATTTTCTTCCTTTCCTATTATGTGTTATTTCCCCCTTTTTTCTAACCACCTCTTTTTTTTATTTTAATCATAAACACATAGGGGAGAAAAGGCGTATGTGAATAATTTTAGAAACAACCAAGGTGTGCTGGTTTGGTTCTGGCATGGTTTCAGTAGTGGGGGAGAGGCCCCAGGGGTGAATCCTGTTAGAAGCTATTAAAAGCTCCCCTGACTCAAGCGGCCAAGGCCAAGCCATTAGAGAGACAATAGATGCACCTCCACGATTGACATATGAAAGAACTGAGGAGAGAGCAAGGAGGGAAGAGAGATCTGTGCTGGAGAGGTAATAACAGGGCCAGGGTGAAGATCCTGAGATTGGTGAGGAAGAAAGGAGGGGTGGGGTAACATACTTTATAACTACTCTTTTTCTTGTCTGTGTCTGTTTCCATTTGATTAGTGATAAATTAAAACATTATTTTTTCTCCAACTTGAGTCTCTTTTGTCCAGAGCTATAGTTGATGAGTGAATCCTCCTTGTTCTGCATCTCAACCCATGAGCTTCTCATTGGTCTTTGTCCTCCCCATTCCAGTGTGTACATGTGTGTGGGGCATACAAAAGATTTAAAATTTATGAAAAAAACAACAACAAAGGAACAAACACAGGTGCCTTGAAAAACCCAGACATTTTTCCACAACAGATTCCTTTCACACACCATAGGGATTTTGTCTCCATCTACTGTATGTAGAAGGTCTGACTGAGCAGGACCAGCCTGATTCATGGATCCCCAGAGTTAAATAATCAGGTGGCGTTTGCCAATTTTTGTCCCAGTTTTTAAAAGTTCTACCACCCGTTGCCTTCAGAGTAGCTTTCAACAGGCCACTGTAACGTTCAGTTTTCCCAGAGGCTTGTGCATGGTATGGGATATGGCATATCAATTTGATACCGTGTTCTTTAGCCCAGTCAGTTACAAGAGTGTTTTTTAAATGAGTCCCATTGTCTGATTCAGTTCTTTCTGGAGTACCATGTCTCCAAAAGATTTGCTTCTCAAGGCCCAGGATGGTGTTCCAGGCTTTGGCATGAGGCACAGGATATGTTTCCAGCCATCTTGTACTTGTTTTCACTTATTGTAACCACATAGGACTTACCCTGGCAGGTCTGAGGCAGTGTGAGCCAATTTGCCAACCCTCTCCTGTACTTTCACCACCACCCCTCATACCACAAAGGTTTCAAACATCTAGCCTGCTTAATTGCAGCGCATGTCTCACAGACGTGGATAACCTGTGCAATAGCATCCACGGTTAAGTCCACCCTTGGTTGCATCTCTCCCCTGATAACCTGAAGTGTCATGGGCCCATCGAGCTACAAAAAGTTCACCCTTATGTTCCTAGTCCAAGTCTATTTGGAACACTTGAGCAGCCTCATCTGCTCATTGGTTGTGTCAGTGTTCCTCAGCGTCTTGAAGCAGAGACACATGTGCATCTACATGATGCACTTTTACAACCGGTTTCTCTATCCGAGCTGCAATGTCTTTCCACAGGTCAGCAACCCAAATAAATTTACCTTTTCGCTGCCAGTTGTTCTGCTACCACTGCTTTAGCCAACCCCACAAAGCATTTGCTGCCATCCACCAAGTCAGTGTAGAGATAAGAGTCTCGGCCACCCTTTTCATTTCGCAATGTCCAAAGCCAGCTGGATGACTTTTACCTCTGCAAATTGACTCAATTCACCTTCTCCTTCAGCTGCTTGTGCAACTTATGGTGTAGGACTCCACATGGCAGCTTTCCACTTTTGGAGGTTCCCTACAAGACAGCAGGAGCCATCAGTCAATGGGGCAAATAGTTTCTCAGGCTCTGGTAGATGATCATATGGTGGGGCTTCTTGAGCCTGTCTTACCACTTCTAGTGGTGGCATTCCAAAGTGTGTGCCTTCTGGCCACTCTATAACTGCTTCCGCCATTCCTGGATGACTGGGGCTTCCTATTCAGGCTCACTGGGTAATCAGAGCAGCCCATTTACTCTGTGTCACATCAGTGGCATGATGGATAGGAGAAACATTATTCTTGAACATGAAGCTTAATACTGACAGTCAGGGTGCTAGGAGGATCAGTGCTTCAGTGCTGATCACTTCTGAAGCAGCTCCAACTCCTTCATATGCTGTAAGTATCTCCTTTTCAGTTGACATAAAGTTGGCCTTGGAACCTCTGTAGCTCTGGCTCCAGAATCCCAGGGGTTGACCGCATGTCTTCCCTGGTGCTTTCTGCCAGAGGCTCCAAGTACAACCACTGTACCCAGCTGTGGCATAGAGCACATTTTGGGTGTCTGACCCTGATACAGCTGGTCTAAGGGCCATTGCCTGCACAATCTCCTTTTTAATCTGCTCAAAAGCTTTCTGTTGGTCAGTACCACATTTAAAGTCATTCTTCTTTTGGGTCACCTCATAGAAAGGGTTCACAATATGACTAATCAGGAATATGCATCCTCCAGAATCCAACAGTCCCTAAAAGGATTTGAGTGTCCTTACTGTTAGTTGGTGGGGCCATAGCTGTTGTTTTGTTAATCACATCCATTGGGATCTGGTTAAGTCCATCTTGTCATCTAATTCCCAGGAACTGGATATCTCGTGTAGGTCTCCTGACCCTGCTTCTTTTTACAGCAAAACCAGCATCCAGAAGAATTTAGATTACCTTTTTACCTTTCTTGAAGACCTATTCTGGTGTGTCACCCCACACAATGATGTCCTTGAGGTACTGAAGGTGTTCTGGAGCTCCACCTTTCTCCAGTGCAGTGTGAATCAGTCCATGGCAAATGTTTGAGCTGTGTTTCCACTCCTGGGGCAGTCGATTCCAGGTGTACTGGATGCTCCTCCAGGTGAAAGCAAACTGTGACCTGCATTCTGGTGCTAAAGGCATAGAGAAAAATGCATGAGCAATGTCAATAGTGGCATACCAACTGGCTGCTTTTGACTCCAGCTCATACTTAAGTTCTAGCATGTCCGGCACAGCAGCACTGAGCAGTGGTGTAACCTCATTCAGGTAATGATTATCCACTGTCAGCCTCCTCTTGCCAATAGGCTTTTGCACTGGCGATATGGAACTACTGAAGGGTGAGTGAATCCAATTGCTCCTTGGCTCTCCAGTTGCTGGATCAGCTTATGGATGGGGATCACAGAGTCTCTGTTGGTGCGACATTGTCATCTATGCACCATTGAAGTGGCAGTTGGCACCAGCTGGTCTTTGACCTTCAGCAATCCCAGTAGGGAAGGGTCATCTGAAAGGCCAGGCAAAGTACACAGCTGTTCAGTGTCCTTAGTCTCCACAATGGCTATACCAAAGGTCCACCCTTTTGGGTCACGGAAATATCCTTTTTAGAGATAGTCTATGCCAAGGATGCATGGAGCATCTTGCCTGGTCACTACAGGGTGCATCTGCCACTTTTTACCTGTGAGACTCAATTCGGCCTCCACATCAGGGTCACTCCAAAAATAGTGATGGCAGAATTATGAGGGTAGGAATGCACAAGCCTAGGGATCAACAGTGATTGATAGATAGATAGATAGATAGATAGATAGATAGATAGATAGATAGATAGATAGATAGATAGAGCCCTCCCTGGAAGCCAGCTGTGGACAGAAAAGAAGGGAAGAAGAAACAGGAAGGACATTGACTTATGTGATCCCTGACCTTACACCAAGCTTATGTAGATATATGGAATGGAATACTTTGGCCAGTTTTGCTGTCCATCTAGTCCACTCCTCCCTACAGGAGGGCTGTATATACGACTCTTCTGTTCCCTTAGTATCTGAGGCTGAAATTTCAACAAGTAGAGCAAAGTGATCTTGAAGTCCTGGAAGCAACATACACATTCCAGAGTTGTCAGTCCACTAGCTGGAAAACTTTCTGCTAGTTAAAATTGAGTTCTCTAAAGAAAAAAACAAACAGTAAAAGGAAAATTGGCTTCATCCTGGCTCAAAGTAGGGTAGGCTCTTTCTTGTCTGAAGAGATAAAATGAAATTGTAACTCACTGATGGCAGAAGTGAAGGCACCTGAACATCCATGTTCTGGTTGTGTAGTATGAAAAGGAATGAGTGTTTAGGAAGCACAGCAGTAAGAGCATTTTGGCTCAATAGGTCCAAGTGCTTCCAATCAGAAACACATCCAAAAAAGGAACAACTCTATATTAATACTTTGGTGAAGCATTCAGGTCTCTAGATTCCTCCGGAGAAGCCTCTTAAAAAAAAAAAAAAAAAAAAAAAAAAAAGTATAAGATATGAAGGAAATAATTATAACAAACCTATAACAGTACATGCCACTAGTGGAATTAATTTTCCATTTCTCTGTTATAAAATGGCCTGTCCTTTGATGCCATGAATATATTTCTTTTTTTTTTTTGCATGAGTCTTCCTTGCTGCTTTCTTGTAAACTTTATTTAGTTGTTTGGTTTTTTTTAATTAAAAAATAAATATATTTCAGTAAAGGATTTTTTAAATGTTTGGCAATGTTGTTGAGGTTACCAAAAATGGAAAGCAAGCAGTTGGCTTGTTTGTCATTTTTAGGGTTTATTCTGTGTCTGTCAATAGGCTAGTGAACTTAAAAACTGCTTTTCAGAGAGCTTGGACATTTTGAGGATAATGGACAGGCGGGGTTTTAAAGGAATAGGTCTACTAGGGCACACCCAGGTCACAGCTTTAAGAAGTGATTTTGCAAACTGAATTGTGTTTTTCAAATTCTTGGAATTGGATGATATCGAAGACTACCAATATTCACCAGTCCATCTCTACCTCAACTGGTAGCCCAGTTAGAATGGAATTTTTTTAGATCCCAGATTTCATCTTAGAGCAGCACAGATACCCTAATGAAATCTGCACAAGTTAGCTTGGATACCAGAAGACATGTAGCTGCTGCAGTGAGAATAATCTTTGCTACATGGTTTCTAAGGTGCTCAATGGTATACAGCTGATTATGGTTCTTTAATCTAATATTACAGTTTGTAAGGTTGATTACTTTGAGAGAGGTCAAGCAGAACTGTTTGCATATGTATCATTATTTGAATAAGAGATGCCAGACTATTATTCTACTTCCTCAGAAACTTTTCAGTATTGCATCTTTATAGAAAGGATTGTAGAATTGCCAAAGCATTAAAACAAAATAATTATCCAAAACCAACCCAACCCAAAACTAGCCAGGCAGAGTTCAATTTAAGGGCCACTTACAAAGTATTTATGGAGCAAAAGCAAACAGGATTATGTGGGAAATTTCAAGAGAACTGTATGTTAAGCTGGTAAGAAATTTCCTTGCTAAAGCTCTACTCTTTTAGAGAAAACCAGGAACGGTGGATGCCTTCTTTTCAGATTATAAAGATGGCACCCTAACTCTGGATAATCTGTGAATTGTTAATAACCTCTGTACATGTTAATAACCTCTTCTGTGTCTTGTTGCAGAAAGTAGAGATTTGCATGTCCAGCCATTTGTTGCTACATAGTAAGGAAAGAAAGCTGATTTCTGTACAGTTTTAATAACTGGAATGGTTGTAACTACACTAAAATCACACAGAAAAATCTAAATAAGCTGTCTGATACACTGCCTTTTCATTATCTTCAGTGTAAAAAGGAACATTAAATGACATTCTGATAATTAAAGGAGCGATGAGAACTCCTGCAACCCCATTATGTGCCCAATGTATCATGCATACTTTGTGGTTGAGTACTGTGAAAATAGTAAAGAGCAATATGAAAAGGTACTAGTTTTTAAATCAGATGTGGGGAAATAATAAAAGGAAAGAGAAAGCTCTGGCATTTTATAGCAGCCTGTGTTTGGAGTGTATGATTGTTCATTTTACTTAATACTGAATAATCTCATCACTGAATGACCAATCTCAGATCACAGTAAAATACAAACACATTACAGTATCTAACCTTGTTTTTTTCCTTGTAGCATGTAATTTACAAGTTAGAAACATAATTTCAGTGAAAACTGGACAAATCATCTTTTGCTTTTGGGATACAAGTTAAAAAAATCTTAATGGCATCTATAATGTGTGATTCAGTGAAAAGCTTTGCCCTGACTTGAGTAACTCCTGAGAAGGGTTATCTTCTATTTAACACTCCGCTTCTCATATATTATGTTGTCTGTAACTGGATGTTTTTGGCTTCTCATATTCTTCTGTTTGGGCTATTTGTTGTGAATAGGTATCTCCTTCTTTTTGACAAGGGACTAGCAATTATTGAGGGCTTTATGAAATTCACTGTAACATCTATACAGCTAATCTCATAATAGCTATTGATGTCAATAAACATTTAAATATTTTACAGCAGCTATATCAGTAGTGTATTAATTGCTAATGTGACTTACTGGAACATAGTTCTTTTGCAGATGACTCCATTCATTGAAGTGCTAGAATATACTGATTTTGCCATTTTGTCTCTAGCCCAGGCAGAATGAGGTTCCTGAGATAAAATGAAACTTTAATAAGGGAATCTTAACAAGATACTGCTGTAAGGAACTATGAAGGCTTAGCAGAAATACATTTGAGCTAAGTTACAGAAATTGACTGAGAGACAATTAGATAATTTCACAGATAAGAGACTTTATTGTTATTTCTTTCTCAAGAGAAAATTAGTACATCCCAGAGTGTGGAACTAGCATGGGAGATCCCTTGAATTCCTGACTGCATTGTCTGCGATAGTAAACTTGAGGCAGAATGAAGATTTGAGCTATTCCCCACATATTCCATGGCAGTGCTGTCATTGCTGGGATACTCTAGAGTCTGCGAATTAATTTGTCATTTGTTTTGCAGAGTGGTTGGAAAGGGCTCAGTTTGGTCTCACAAGACCTTCTGACATGATGGAGCCTCTGACCATTTTGCAGAACCAGAAGTGCTGTTCTGCATTCAGCCCTGGTAACAATTTCCCGGTGTGGTCTTTAACATTTTGTGTTGATTGTGCTGTGACTGGCGGCAAAGCATCAATGGAGAGGCTTGGAATGAGTGGTGAGAAGTGATTTAAACAAAATACAGTGGGAGAGCTAGGATGCTGTGTGTGGTGTCTACTGTTGCTGGCAGCACAACAGTGGAACGCTGAGGTAGAATGGAAGGGAATGAGGATGGAGGAAATGAGAGGGTCTAAGTGGGGATTAAAAACTTTTGTTACTGAAACAGCTGTTAGACCTTAGGTAAATGTGTTTTCCTTGGTTGTCACTGATGTATTTTGTCCTCATTAATCTCTAGTGCATGACAGTAGAATGCTTTTATTTCTTTATTTTTCTTTCCATCTGTCACCGTTTGACTCAGGTTCAACAACAACACTCTCGATCCGCTCCCCTCTCACCCAGGTAGGGAAGGAGAGAGAGAAAAAGAGAGAGACTTGGTTGGGTTGAAAATTAAACTACACAGCTTTAATTAAATACTAATGATATAAGAAAATATATACAATTATATACAAATATGTTCAGATATGTGCAAAAAGCCTCTGGCCTCCCCCCACCCCAGCAACTCCCACAGAACTCTCCTCAGCTGTGAAAAGTCCCAAAGAATTCCAGACTGCTGCTGGAGAAAATGGAGAGTGATGAGGGTCAGGAGAGCTTAAGCCTGGGGGTCAACGGTGATGGATGGACGGAGTCCTCCCCAGACGCTGGCCATGGATGGAAGAGAAGGGAAGAAGAAGCAGGAAGGAAGTTGTCTTCTGTGATCTCTGACCTTCCTCTGAGCTTACGTAGATATATGGAATGAAGTATCTCTGGCCAGGTTTGCTGTCTGTCTAATTCAGCCTCCTATGGGAGGGTCATAGATCTCCCCGTAGTGCCTGAGCCAGCAGAGTAAAGATGCGACCTTGAAGCCCCAGCAGTTAGAAAAACATTCCTCTCTTATCAGCCTAATTTAGAACAGACTGTTGCTAGTTAAAAGAAAGCTTGCTGAAGATATAAAAATCAGTAAAAGGAAAATTGGCTTCATCCTGGCTCAAACCAGGACACCATCTTTCATTTTTACCTTATAAAAATTAAGTTGTAATAATTAATATAATTAATGAAAGAATAGCATATATTGCCAAAAATTCCTTTTTTCCTGACTATTGCTGCTACCCTGCAATGTGGGCCCATTTGTCTTATCTTTCATGTCCTCAAATTTCTGGTAGATCTGTTTTTAAAGCCACTGCATGTGATGTCCCCTCTAGGGACATGCAGAGAGGGGCTAGCAAGTCTCTTTTGACTCTTCTGTCACCCATCAAAGCCTTTGTTCTTCTGAACCTTGGTGCAGTTTGCCATGAAGAAGAAAGAAGCAACCCCTTTCCTCTAAGAGAGAACGGAAGTCATGCTGTGCTTCAGTTGTCTTGTTACACACACACACACCAGATTATACAGAATACGTTCCACAAATCTGTCATGTTTTGAGATTTTAGGATCAATGAGCTTTGGGTATTTCTAGTAAAGATGAGAGGAAGCCTAGGCTCACAAATTCTCCATGAAATAGATGTGATTTGGAAGGGATTCAGGGATTCATGTAACTTTCATTTGCAAAATCTCATGTGATCACTGATTATTTTCTTATTGATAGTCCCTGGATTTCTTTTCCTGTACGGCAATATGAAAAGGACAGCACAATAATGCCAGTTGGCAGCTGTCTGTGAGTGATTTTGAGATTTTGAAGTTTGGGGTGGATGGAGTAGAGTAGATGCACAGCTTTAGAGTTTGCCTGTGTTCCCCAGCTGCCTGAATTAGTGCTTTCCTATCCTAGGTCTTGAATTAAGAGAAACCTTTACAGAAGTGGATCAAACCATGTTGTAACAACCATAAGGTGTTCCTGGTATTTCTCCTACGCATGGGTTTTATCTGGAGCTATGCTGTTCTGACAAGTGTTTTCTAGCCATGGCCAGCCTGGAACTGTTTTCCTTTGTCCTTTACCTCACATTTAGCTCTCCTCAGTGCTTATCTGTTTATCTCTTTAATTGCCTTGCTCTCTTAGTCTGTTTAGCAATCTTACTCTCTCTCCACCTCCGTTTAATCACATTTAAAAAAACAGACATTGTTAGGCTTGTATTAGTATCCTTGTAATAGTCTTGCCATTCCCCCTGTGCTCCTAGTAATTCTTGTCTGTGCCTGCTAAAGCTTCTGCAATTCCAGTTCAGTGGGAGCTGCAGATCCCCAGCATGCCCAGAACTCAAGCTTGACTATAGGTTAGCTCAGTTCATTTTTTAAAAGGTGATGTTTATAATCACAGATTTGCATGGTATTAGCATGGATGTTACAGAGAGGTAGTGCTGGTGCTGCCACTGAGTCCTGGAATCATCATGCCCGTGCACTCTCTTCCCTAGGCATGTACCTAGCACTGGTGTCACAAAGGTGGCCTTCTATGCACTCCTTCATGTGAACAACTGTTAAAGTAACACCAGCAGGCATTATAAAAGAATAATTAATAACAGTTATTCCAGGAGTAGCCTTCCCCTCCATTAGCCCAGCTGGAGGGTAGGATAAATCGTAGTTCATTCTAGTTAAGAGTGAAGGATATGAAATAACCCCACCTTGGTTATGTGCTCTCATTTCTGTGACTCATCCTGCTAATGGATGCCTCATGGAAAAATTTTTAATAGAGAGAAATAGGTGAAATCAGAGAAGCTCTTATGGACATCTCTTGGGGTGATTACTGGCCTTACTCACCATTATCCTGGCACATCTGCAAGTAGAAAAAGCTGTTGCAAATTATGTGTTGAGGCAGCAACTTCACAGGAAACAAAAACTTTGAAAGTCAGGTTGAATGAGTGTAGAAAGCCAGTGCCCCATGTCTCTTCCAGCAAAACAGTCTGTTTTACTTGATGTCCACTGACAGGGGCTCTGTGCAGCATTTCTGTTTATTACTGGGTATGTATAAGGTGTTCTGAAACCAAATGTTGCTTGGATCAGACAAATATCATATGCATTTATTCTGGACTGTCAGTGGAAGCCAGACAGCAAGACCCCACCCATATGCCAGCTGGCTATGGTTTTTGTTTTGGTTTTGGCTTCTAGGTTTAGGTTTTGCTTCACACATGGTACTCCCATCAGCAGTGCAGCAAAACTGCTTCAAATTAAAAAGAATTTCACGTGTTCCTGAAGGAAATATCAAGAAGCAACATCTCTAATAATCCAAAATACAATTTTTCCTCTGCTGATTCTCCTCATTTCTCACATGGGAGAAGTATGAAAGACGAGCATTCTTCTTGTTTTAGGAATTTGTAAAGCAATGTGGAATCATGGAAATGAGGTGTGAAGTAGACCAGTGAAATCTAATGAAGAATGAAAAACCTGCGTCAACCTGGCAGCATCATGCAGGAGACCAGTAACAAACCATATGAGCACTTAGCTCGTGCATGCTGGTGAAATGTATTGGTTTGTTCTATCATTTATTTCACAGTTTTGCCTATCTCCTCAGCTGTAATTATCATTCTGTTGGGGTTCTGTCTACGAAAGCAGAACCATCTAGGGAAATCAGCATTGCTTCAGTAAGTCTCAGCTGGAATTAAAATGATCTGCTGTAAAGATGAAGAAGGAGAAAAAAACCCTGAAATATCTTGCCATGGGAATTAATGAGGACCAGCATCTAGAGTTTAGTATGAGGAAGAAATTTTATTTAATTAGATACTGGAATGTATGCTAGCATAAAAAAAGAATAATAATTAATAAAAAGAGTGAAAGATATTAATTCTCATTCTTAAAATATTACTTCATACTTCCAGGATTGCAGAAATGGAGGATGTGCAGTAAATTAGTCCAACAGATTTTACCTCTAGGTCTGAATCCTGCTTAGATCACTGGTTGAAATGAAACCCTGTCTTTATATGGAGCAAGTCTTCTCTGAATATTTATTGATATCACAAAACTGCTTTGGCATCTGGCACCATTTGACATGATTAATTGTCACTGTTCAGAGGGAGCAGGGAAACAGAGCAGAGAGCTGTGGTAGTGTCTGGGAGTCTGCACCATGACCGCTAAACTCATGTTTTGCTGTCAAGCCTACACTTGACGAAACACACAGTAAGCTAATATTAACAAAGTAAGTTAGTGTGTATAAGGGTGAGTGAGAAGGATAGTAAATAAACATGTTAGTAAGACACCAGTCACTCAAAACTAATATCTATCAAATATGATTCAGCACTGATGTCTTAAGTGATGCTTCCTGCTTACCATTTTAATTTGTCTCATAAAATTATCAGTGCAAAGAACACATTGGCTAAATTATCAAATAATATGAGAATTAAATTCACATCAGGAAATAGTGTTAAATGGATAATTCTTTGAGCACTGGACCAAGAAAAGTCTGATGTTTTCTGAATTTGTATCCAGTGTTTTGGATTTATTAAAGTGAGTTTTTCCTGTTAGGATGTTACTGTCATTTCTCTGCTGTGCAGATCCTACAGTACCTGGTAATGCATTAATTTGTAGCCTGTTCCTTGGTGAGGATGACATGGTGTCTGTAGTCTATGTCACCCCAGTTATCAAACATCTGGCAGTGTAGTACTGACTCTACCTGTGCAGTTGGGATAAGCTGGAATCAGAGCCTTTACTCAGTTCTGCATTTTTTTGAGAATCTGCATTGCCCATGTAATTCTTGCTCTGACTGCAGTGAGTCTGCAGTGATTCTGCAGTGAGGCAGACAGGTAAAGACCCAAGGAGAGACAAGCCCAAGCTCTCAGTCCTGAAGGCACTGGGGGTGCCACTTGCCCAGGCTGTTTATCCCTGAGAACTCTAGCACAACCTTTCTGTCAAATTTAGGTGACCCTTCTCAAAAGATGAGGACTGACAGATTTTGTCACTGCACAAGCCTTTATTTTCTATAAAAGGTCAACCATTGTAGAGGAGCTCATATATTCCTGCTTTTGCCCTTTCTAACGAATTGGGGGATAACAAACAATGACATCTCTCAGTTTCTGTAAAACAAATAACAGACTCAGTCTGATTAAAGCTTACATCACAGCTGATATCCAATGTTAGCAAGGAAAATATTTTAACTGATAAAAAAGCAAAGTAAGGAAGGCACGTTAGAGTTTTATTTGTTTCTTTCTTGGCTGTTAGTTGATCTAGAGCTGGAAGGAGCTGGAAACACTGTGGTGCTTCACTGCGCAAAGTCAGAAAAAAATGTCTGAAACTGTCAGTAGAATTCTGGATGTAGATATAGTGTTTGCACCCATCAAATTTTACAGCAGCTGAGCAGAACTCTTGAGAAATATAAGCTTCAAGCTTTAAAGAGTAGCTTTCCTCTGCCAAAACCACTAGCTAGCTGGCTGCCCTCAGTGGATGCTCCTAGCAGATGAAAACAACAAGGGGAAAAACCCAACAGGAAATTATATTCCTAAAATTTGACAGCAATACAAGAATACTAGTAGGCAGTGCTGTTCGTTAGGGACATTCACTTTTGTGCCTTTGTTTCCACTTGGTATGGTTTATAGTGAAAGCACTCAAAACCTGCTTCTGTTTCTGTGGATGAATTTTCCTATCTTGCTGTTCACAACAGCACTACATGAAGTATAACACAGAAGTGGGCAGAAAGAGCTCAATCCTTCTTCTACATTTTCATGCTGCTACTTCAGGTGGCTGCACTGTCTTCACTCATACGTATGCATGCACGTCTCTCTCTGAATGCATGCAGGTATTTTTCTTTTTCTGGGTGAATGCCTTGCTCACTGTCTTACTGCTTTGATGTAATTTGTTTTAAGTTTCCAAGTTATTTTCTGTTCTATAAATGTATCACAGAATCACAGAATCGTTACAGTTGGAAATGACCTCTAAGATCACAGAGTTCAATCATCCATCCAGGAGAAAACAAAACAAAACAAAACAAACAAACAAACAAACAAACACCAAAACAAAAACAAACAACAAAAAAAAACACAAAAAACCCCCAAACCATAGAGTCATAGAATGTTAGGGGTTGCAGCGAACCTCTAGAGAGCATCTAGTCCAACCCCCCTGCCAGAGCAGGATCAACTAGGGCAGGTCACAAAGAGATGTGTCCAGGCAGATTTTGAAAGTCACCAGAGAAGGAGACTCCACAACCTCTCTGGGCAGCCTGTTCCAATGCTACGTCACCCTCACAATACAGAAGTTCCTCCTCATGTTGAGGTGGCTTATATCCATTGGTCCTTGTTCTATTACTGGACACCACCATAAAGAGACTGGCCTCTTCCTTTTGACACCTGCCCCTCAGATCATAGAATCATAGAATCACAGAAAGTTTAGGATTGGAAGGGACCTTAAAGATCATCTAGATCTTTAGGTAATCCTGCATGGGCTGGGACATCTCCCACTAGATCAGGTTGCTTAGAGCCCCATACAACCTGGCCTTGAATACTGCCAAGGATGAGGCTTCTACTACCTCACTGGGCAACTTGTTCCAGTGCCTTACCACCCTTATAGTGGAGAATTTCTTCCTAATATCTAATCTAAATCTCTCCTCTTCAAGTTTTAAACCATTGCCCTCTGTCCTCTTGCTACATACCTGTGCAAAAAGTCCTGCCCCATCTATATTGTATGCCCATTGTAGATATTGGAAAGCTGCTATAAGATCACCTCAGAGCCTCCTCTTCTCCAGGCTGAACAATCCCAACTTCCTCAGCCTATCTTCATAGGGGAAGTGCTCCAGTCCTCTGGTCATTTTTGTCGCTCTCTTCTGGAATCGCTCAAGGAGCTCAATGTCCTTTTCATGTCAGGGGCTCCAGAACTGGACACAATATTCCAGGTGGGGTCTCACAAGAGCAGAGTTGAGGGGGAGAATCACCTCACTTGACCAGCTGGCCAAACTTCTTTTGATGCAGTCCTGGATACAGTTGGCTTTCTGGGCTGAGCACGCACATTGCTGGCTCATGTTGAGCTTCTCATCCACCATCACCCCCAAGTTCTTCTCCGCAGGGCTGCCCTCAATCCTTTCTCCTCCCAACCTGTATTTGTGCATGAGATTGCCTCCCCCAGGTGCAGAACCTTGCACTTGGCCTTGTTGGACTTCATGCAGTTTGCACCACTTGAGCCTGTCAAGGTCCCTCTGGATAGCATCCCTTGCCTCCAGCATGGTGACTTCACACACAGTTTGGTGTTGTGTGGGGAACAGTCCATCTTCTCTCCCCCCACATAAGACTAAACAAAATGCCTTTCAAGCCAGCAAAGCAAGAGTGGTGTCTTTTTACTGATTTAGCCAAGGACAGAATGGAACAGGCCTCTTGCTCTACCAGATAACTCCACAGCAAGAAAACCAGCATAAGGGTTATGATAACCGGCAGAAAAATGGACACTAGGTTAAAGACTGCCTCTAACAGGCACCTGGCCAGTGCTAATTGGCTAATTTGAATAGTGGTACTTTCTCGGACAGTGATTTCTGATCTATAAAAGAGGGCAAGATCCGCAGGCCGCTGCTCTCTGCCTGACCGGGACGAGACCCTACTGCAGTACCTGGACCTGCCTGGAACGCCAGCCTCGCTGTCCGTAGGAGCCGAGAGGGAAGGGGGGGCTGCCCCGCGACCGCTGCCCGGAGAAGCGGAAAGGGGAGGGGGGGCGCCTGTGCCCGCTCCACGGGGATCGTGCCTGTCCAGCCTAAACCAAACCGGACCAAAGCAGGAGCTTGCCCAGCCTGTATTCGCCACCTACATTCGCCACCTACTTCACACACGCACAGATACACAGACACACACACACACTCTAACTTTCCTGCCGGGCTCAACTCCTACCCTTTCACTCCATTGATTTTACACTGATCCTCGGAGTGTGCATTTAATAAGACCATAGTACCTTTGAATCCCTTTTCCAATATACACCTAGACAACCTCTCCTGAACCTTGATCCCTTAATTTGTGTTGACCCTTAATAAACCGATTAATTCGTAAACTCAACATTGGTCTCAGTAGCAATTTATGAGCATGGTGGGAGGGTATTCCAATCTACCCTCTAAGATACGGTCCAGCAGTGGCCGTTCCTCTGTGAGAGGCGAACACCATGTGTGACCCTTGGTCTCATTCACAAACCTCTCCACACTGAGGGGGGAAGTTGCAGAAACATCCTGACAGCCGGTACCCCCCCAATACTGGCCCACGACATGTTGTCAGTAAACTTGCAGAGGGTGCACTCGATTCCACTGTCCATGTTGGTGACAAAGATGTTAAACAGTACTGGTCTGAGTACGGACCCTTGAGGAACATCCCTCATCACATGTCTCCGTTTGGACATCGAGCCATTGATCACATTTCTTTGGGTGCTAACATCCAGTAACTTCCTCATCCAACAAGTGGTCCATCCATCAAAACTGTAATGTTCCAGTTCTGAGACCAGAATATTGTATGGAACAGTGCTGAATGCTTTGTACAGGTCCAGGTAGATGACAACTGTTGCTCTGCCTTTGTCCACCGAGGCTGTGACCCCATCACAAAAGGCCACCAAATTAGTCAGGCAGGACTTGCCCTTAGTGAAGCCATGTTGGTTGTCACCAGTCACCCATGGGTTATCTGCTTGCCTTAACAGAGCCTTCAGGAGGATCTGCTCCATGATCTTGACAGGCATAGAAGTGAGAATGACTGGCTGGTAGTTTCCAGGGTCTTCTTTTTTTCCCTTTTTGAAAATGGGGGTTATGTTTCCCCTTTTCCAGTCAGCAGGGACTTCATCAGAATGCCATGACTTTTCATAGAATCATAGAATCAAAGCATCATTAAGATTGGGAAGGACCTTAAAGATCATCAAGTTCCAACCCCCTGGCCACCTGCCACTAGACCAGGTTGCATAAAACCTCATCCAACCTGGCCTTAAAAACCTTCAGGGACGGGGCATCAACATGTCCCCAGGCAACCCATTCCAGTTCTTCACCACCTTTGTAGTGAAGAATTTCTTCCTAATATCTAACCTAAATCTCCCCTCTCTCAGTTTAAAACCATTACCTCATGTCCTATCACTATCTTTTCTGATGAAAAGCCCCTCCCCAGCTTTCCTGTAGGCCCCCTTTAAGTACTGGAAGGCCGCTATAAGGTCTCAGAGCCTTCTCTTCTCTTCTCTAGGCTGAACAGCCCCAATTCTCTTAGCCTGTCTTCATAGCAGTGGTGCTCCAGGCCTGTGATCATCTTGGTGGCCCTTTTCTGGACCCTCTCCAACAGGTTAATACCTTTCCTGTGCTGAGGGCACCAGAACTGTACACAGTATTCCAGGTGGAGTTTGACCAGAGGAGAGTAGAGTGGCAGAATCACTTCCCTGGCCCTGCTGGCCACACTTCTTTTGATGCAGCCCAGGATGCAGATGGATTTCTGGGCTGTGAGTGCACATTGCTGATTCATGCCAAGTTTCTCATTTACTTCCAAGTCCTTTTCCTCAGGACTGCTCTCTACCTACTCTCCCCACAGGCTGTATTTGTGCCTGGGATTGCGCCAATCCAGGTGCAGGACCCTGCACTTGGCCTTGTTGAACTTCATGAGGTTGGCATCGGTCCACCACTCCAGCCTGTCAAGGTCCCTCTGGATGGCATCCCTTCCCTCCATCGTGTCAACCACACCACACAGTTTGGTATCATCAGCAAACTTGCTGAGGATACACTCAATCCCACTGTCCATGTCTCCAACAAAGATGTTAAACAGCACTGGTCCCAGTACTGACCCTTGAGGGACACCACTTGTCACCTGCCTCCATTTCGACATTGAGCCATTGACCACAACTCTCTGAGTGTGGCCATCCAGCCAATCTCTTATCTGCCAAGTGGTCCATCTGTCAAATCTGTGCCTTGTCAGTTTGGAGACCAGGATGTCATGTGGGACAGTGTCAAATGCCTTCCACAAATCCAGGTAGAAGAAATCAGTTGCTCTGCCACCATCCACCATCTCTGTAGCCTTGTTGTAGAATGCCACCAGCTTGGTCAGGCCTTAGTGAAGCCATGTTGGCTGTCACCAATCACCTCTTTATTTTTCCATGTGCCTTAGCAGACTTTCCAGGAGGATCTGCTCCATGATCTTGCCAGGCACAGAGGTGAGACTGACTGGCTTGTAATTCCCTGGGTCTTCCTTTTGCCCCCTTTTAAAAATAGGGGCTATGTTACCTTTTTTCCAATCAGCAGGAACCTCACCAGACTGTCATGACCTCTAAATACGATGGACAGAGGCTTAGCAAGTGCATTCACCAGCTCCCTCAGGACCTGTGGGGGAATCCCATCAGGTCCCATAGATTTATGCACCTTCAGGTTCTTTAGATGGTCACAAAACTGCTCTACTCCTACAATGGGTGGTAATTCATTCTCCAGTCCCTGCTTTCACCTGCTGTAGTCTTTGTATTGAGGCTGAAGCACTTGCCAGAGAAGACTGAAGTAAAGAAGTCTTTGAGGACCTCAGCCTTCTCAATATCCTGTGTTACTGTCCCACCCGTTTCCTTCAGGAGAGGGTTTATATTCTCCTTGGATGTCCTTTTCTCCCCACCATACCTATAGAAACTTTTCTTATTGTTCTTAACATCCCTGATGAGATTTAATTCTAGCAGGGATTTGGCTCTCCTAACCCGATCCCTAGCTGCTTGGACAACCTCTCTGTAATCCTCCCAGGATACCTGCCCTAGCTTTCACTCCCTGTATGCTTCCTTCTTCAGTTTGAGCTTTTCTAGGAGCTGCTTCCTCATCCACTCTGGCCTCCTGCAGTTTCTACTTGACTTCCTCTTAGTTGGGATGCAATGCTCTTGGGCCTGGAGAGGGTGATCCTTAAATTTATCAGCCAGCTTTCATGGGTCCCTCTATCCTTCCCAAGACACTCTCTTGAGCAGATCCATGAAGAGGCTGAAATCTGCCCTTCTGAAGTCAAGGGTAGTAAGCTTACTGTGAGCCCTTCTTGCTGTCCTAAGGGTCTTGAACTCCACCATTTCATGGTCACTATAACCTAGACTGCCCTTGAGCTTAATATCCCTCACCAGTCCTTGTTGGTGAGGACAAGATCCAGCATAGCACCTCTCCTTGTTGGTTTCTCGATTACTTGGAAAAGGAAGTTATCATCCTTTTGCTCTAGGAATGTCCTGGATTGTTTGTTTGTTGCAGAGTTGTTCTTCCAACAGATGTCAGGGTGGTTGAAGTCTCCTGTGAGGACCATGGCCTGTGAATGTAAAGCTGCTCCTATCTGTCTATATAGTGCCTCATCTATATCATCCTCCTGCTCAGGCGGCCTGTAGCAAACCCCCACCGTGATGTCGCCTTTGCCTTTCTTCTCCTTAATCTTAACCCATAAGCTCTCTGTTGGCTCCCTATCCGTCCCCAGGGAGAACTCCATGCACTCCAGCTGGTCTTTGACATACAGGGCAACATGCCCACACTGTCTCCCCTGTCTGTCCTTCCTAAAGAGTTTGCAACCCTTCATTCTGACACTCCAGTCATAGGAGCCATCCCACCAGGTCTCAATCATGCCAATGAGATCATAGCCCTGCAGGCTCACCCTCATCTCTAATTCCTCCTGTTTATTTCCCATGCTGCCTGCATTTGTATAAAGGAATTTAAGTTGGGCCTCCAGTAAGGTTGCCTGACTAGCTGACCTGACTGCTTCCATGGTTAGTAACCTGTTAGTGAGCCCTGTGTGCAAACAGGGCTCTTCCTCTTTGTTTCCTATGCTGTGTGCATTGGTGTAAATGCACTTGAGCTGGGTTATTGATTTCATCCCTGACATGGGCACACCACCCCTAGGCTCATCTGGTGTAAGCCTGGCTTGATCCCCCACTCCCTTCCAACGTAGTTTAAAGCCCTATCAATAAGCCCCGCTAACTCCTGACCTAGTACCCTTTTTCCCCTATGGGACAGGGTCTTCCCATCGAATGCCAGCAGGCCTGGTGTCCTGTAAATCAAACTATGATCAAAAAACCCAAAGTCCTGTTGGTAGCCCCAGTTTTGGAGCCAGGCATTGATCTGTGTGGTCTTTTTTTTAACCATCATTCCCCAAGACAGAGGAGAACACAACTAGGACACACGAGCCCTTGACCAGTCATCCCAGTGCCCTGAAATCTTTCTTTATTACCCTCAAACCTCTTTTCTCCACCTCCTCACTACCTACCTGAAAGATCAAAAGAAGGTAATAGTCTGAGGGCCATACCAGATCAGGAAGTTTCCTGCTTATATCCCTTACCCTGGCCCCAGGGAGGCAGCAGACTTCCCTACAGACTTTTGAAATATGATGGACAGTGGTTTTGCAGCTTCATCTGCCAGTTCTTTCAGGAGCTGTATTTGAATCCCATCAAGTCCCATGGATTTGTTCACTTTCAGGTTCTTCAGGTGGTCATGAACCTGCTCTTCGTCTACAGTGGGGGGATCTTCCTTTTCCCAGTCCGTGCCTTTAGCTTCTGTAATTTGGTGGGTGTGACCAGAGTCCTTGCAATTGAAGGCTAAGGCAAAGTAGTCCTTAAGTACCTCAGTCTTCTCTACATCTTGGATGACCAGCTCTCCAGTTTCCTTCGGAGTGGGCCCACATTTTCCCTAGTCTTCCTCTTATAATTGATGTACCTATAGAAGCTTCTCTTATTTCCCTTAACCTTCCTTGCCAGATCCAATTGTCCTTGTGCTTTTGCTTTCCTAACCTGATCCCTTGCTTCTCTGACTGTTTCTCTCTACTTCTCCCAGAATATCTGTCCTTGCTTCCACCCTCTGTAAGCTTTCTTAAGTGTATCCATGAGTTCTTGCTCATCCATGCAGGCCTCTTGGCACTCCTGCTTGCCTTCCTCTTCATTGGGACACATTGGTCCTGGGAGCAGAGGAGGAGATCCTTCAATATGGACCAGCTTTCTTGGGCTCCCCTCCCATCCAGGGCTTTGTCTCATTTTACCCTACTGTGCAGATCTTTGAAGAGACCAAATTCTGACTTTTTAAAATTGAGTGTGCTCAGCTTAATTTGCACTTTTCTTGCTGCTCTAAGGATCATAAAATCTACAGTGTCATGGTCACTGCAGCCTAGCCTCCCACTGAGTTTTACATCACTCACCAGCCCGTCCCTGTTGGTGAGAACAAGGTCCAGCAAAGCACCATTTTTCTCTTGATTCCTCTACCATTTGGAGGAGGAAGTTGTCATCAATGCACTCCAGGAACTTCCTGGAGTGGTGCTTTGCTGTGTTGGCCTCTTAGCAGATGTTGGGGTGCTTAAAGTCCCCCATGAGGACTATGGCTTGTGAGTGCGAAGGCTCTCTTATCTGTCTAAAGAGGGTCTCATCCACTTGATCGTCTTTGTTGGGTGGTCTGTAGCAGACCCCCACCATGATATCTCTTGCCCTTGACTTCCCACTAATCCTGACTCATAGTGTCTCTGTCTGCTCCTCATCCTTTTCCAGGCAGAGCTCCATCGACTCCAGCTGGTCATCAATGTAGAGGGCAACACCCGCTCCTCTTTTGCCCTTTCTGTTCTTCCTAGGACAGAACAGTTTATGCCTAAACAGTTTATACCCAGCCATCCACACACTCCCGTCATAGGAGTTGTCCCACCATGTCTTGGTGATGCCGATAACATCATAGCCCTTCAGGCATGCAGACATATGCAGCTCCTCTTCTTTATTCCTCATGCTTCATGCATTCACATAGAAGCATTTGAGATGTGCCCCCTTTGAAGCAGTCTTACTGGCAGGGACTGTATCTGTCAGTACACATGCTCTCTTGTTGGCCTGTGATTCTCTTTCAGGCCCAGGGCATCTGTTAGTGGCACTGTCCTCAACATGGTGGACATGGGGTGAAGATCCCCTCCCCCATTATCCCTAGTTTAAAGCCCTCTTAACTAAACTGGCCAGCCTTTGGCCTATGACTCCTTTTCACTGATAGTTGAACGTCATCAGCCCCCAGAAAAGGCTTATTAAAATAAGCCTTATGGTGTAGGTAGTCAAAGCCCTGACTATGGCACCATTCCTTCAACTATTTATTGACTTTTCCAATTCTGTTGGACTTTTCTTGCCCTTTTGCTTTGGTAGGATTGATGAGAACACTGCCTGTGCTCCCGAGTCCTTCACTGCTGCTCCCAACTGCTGCTCTGTAATGTTTCCTGATTATACCAGGTGCGTAACTATACCATTGGTGCCTAGGTGAAATAGTAGGAGTGGATAACAATAAGTTGCATGTATGATTTTGTGTAATCTTCCTGTTACATCCTTAATTTGAGCCCCTGGTAAGCTGCAGACCTTGCTATTAAGTGGGTCAGGTCTGCAAATGGGTCCCTCATTGTCCTTGAGAAGGCAGTCTCCCACTGCTATTACCCTTCACTGTTTCTTCTGAGCATGGGTTGTTACACAATGAGTCAACTGAGCTACCTTACTCGGCTCTGGCAACTTAGCTGGTGTGGGTTGTTTTTCCCCTTCAGGTCTCAGAACTGTGAACTGGTCCTGTAGAGGCACCCTAGGATATAAGGGAAGTCTGTTCTTCCTTCTGGATTTTGACTTTACAATCTTCCATTCCTCTTTCTCTTTGTTGTCTTTATTCCCTGCCTTTCTTTCTGTGTTTGTTAATGGTGCAGTGTTTTGCTGTGTGGCATTAGGCTGTGGGTTCACCTTGTTATGTGCCTGGAACCAATTGTCCAGCTCCCTTTCTGCCTCTCTGATAACCTGCAGCCTTCTCACTACCTCCTGCAGTTCAGCCACCTGCTGCAGAAGGTCCTCCACTTGTGCAAACCTTTTACACATAGGACCACCACCAGTCCCTGCCCTGTGGGAGAGGTCTAGGCATTTCCCACAGTCTGTGGTCTGTGTAGCTACCTTCTTCACAACCTCTCTTTGGGATACTTGGAAGTAGATCTTTGAAGAGGACAAAGTTAGCCCTCTAAAGTCCAGGGCTTTTTTAGAAATTTTAGTTATTAACCTGCTTCTTTCCCTAACAACAGTAAACTCTAACATGCCATAGTCACTACAGCCAAGACTGCCCCCAACCTTAACACCTGCAACCAGACCTTCTTAGTTTGTTAATACATGGTCCAGCATCATACCTCTCCTCATCGTTCTTCCACCACCAGAAGCAGAAAGCTGTCATCAGTGCAGGAACTTTTTGGACTGGTTATGCCTGGCTGTGTCATCTTTCCAAGTAATATCAGGTGATTGAAGTCACCTATGAGCACCACAGCACATGATCTTGAGGCTACTTCTAGCTGCCTGTAGAAGGCCTTGTCAACATCTTCTTCTTGGTTTGGTGGTCTACAGTAGACACCCGCAACGGTATCACCCCCATTTGCATGTTCCTTAACTTTTACCCGTAAGCTTTCAACACTTTCATCTTCTCCCCCCTGCGTTAAGCTCAATGCATTCTAGTTGCCTTCTCACATAAAGAGTAAATCCACCACCTCACCTTGTCAGTCTGTCCTTCCTGAAAATTATGTTGTCGTCCATTACCACATTTCAGTCATGTGAGCTAACCCACCATGTCTCTGTAATTGTGATGAAATCATAGTCCTGCGACTGCACCCAGATTTCTAGGTCATCCTGTTTATTCCCCATGCTTCTTGCATGGGTATACAGACACTTGACAGACTTAGTTGAGGAGCAGTCTGGTCTATTTTCTCATTGGCTGCAACGGCACACACATTCCATGTTTGACCTCAGCCACTACAAACTTCAGTTTAAAGCCCTCCTGACTAAGATGGCCAGCCTACCCCCAAAGATTCTCTTGCCTCTTTAAGACAAGTATACTCCATCCCACCATAGCAGGTTATAGTCATCATAGAATGTCCCATTTGTCATAGAAGCCAAAACCTTTGGAATGGCACCAATTACGTATCCATAAATAAATGTTCATTATTCTTCTATACCTCACTGCCACCTTTCCTGTAACAGGCCAAACAGAAGAGAACTTGGACCCCAATGTTTTTAACCTGTGCCCTCAGAGCTTTATAGTCTGCCTTGATTTTGCTCAGGTTCCTGCTCTCAGTGTCATTCATACCCACATGGAAAAGTAACAACGAGTAATAGTCAGTGGTCCTCATAAGTTGTGGCACACTTTCAGCAATTTCATGGATTTTTGCTTTCAGGAGGCAGCAAACTTCACACAGATCTTTGACAGGTTGGTAGATGGGTGTCTCAGTGTCCTTTAACAGAGAGTCTCCCACTACAAGCACCCATCATTTCTTTTTATGATAACCACTGTGTTTTTCTGGTGGAGCTTCACTATGTTGTACTTGCTCATGAGTGTAGAGACCTTAAAGCATCCTATCTGTTCTTGGTACTGATGCTAGGGAGTGGGGCATGATGTTTGGTCCTGCTTTTATGGGTAACCAGGGTCCACGTTGCCTCATTGTCAGTGGTGTCTGATAAAGGATTATGATTTTGCAGCCATCTATCTATATCCATCTCAGCTCCTCCAACGCTGCATAGCCTTGCTACTGTTTCTTATATTTCAGCCACTTGGCACAACAGGTTATCTCCCCATGCACACCTTGAGCAGTTACTTACCTTCACATCAGTAGAAGTATCTAGGCACCTGTTACAAGCCACTGCCTGAACTGAAATCTCTTTCTTTATGCATTTATAAAAATACATGCCTTTATTAAGAATTAGGTTGAAAGGAAGAAGTCAGAGAGTTGTAGTCAATGGGGCAGAACCTAGTTGGAGGCCTGTGACTACGGTACTGGGACCGGTGTTGTTCAACATCTTCATCAACAACCTGGATGAGGGTACAGAATGTACCCTCAGCAAGTTTGCTGATGACACCAAGCTGGGAGGAGTGGCTGACACACCAGAAGGCTGTGCTGCCATTCAGAGAGACCTAGACAGGCTGGAGACTTGGGCGGGGAAAAACCTGATGAAGTTCAACAAGGGCAAGTGTAGAGTTTTGCATTTGGGGAAGAAAAACGCCATGCACCAGTACAGGTTGGGGGCTGACCTGCTTGAGAGCAGTGTAGGTGAAAGAGACCTGGGGGTCCTGGTGGACAGGAGGATGACCATGAGCCAGCAGTGTGCCCTTGTGGCCAAGAAGGCCAATGGCATCCTGGGGTGCATTAGAAAGGGGGTGGTTAGTAGGTCAAGAGAGGTTCTCCTCCCCCTCTATTCTGCATTGGTGAGGCCGCATCTGGAGTATTGTGTCCAGTTCTGGGCCCCTCAGTTCAAGAAGGACAGGGAACTGCTGGAAAGAGTCCAGTGCAGAGCCACAAAGATGATGAAGGGAGTGGAACATCTCCCTTATGAGGAAAGGCTGAGGGAGCTGGGTCTCTTTAGTTTGGAGAAGAGGAGACTGAGGGGTGACCTCATCAATGTCTACAAATACGTAAAGGGTGAGTGTCAGGAAGATGGAGTTAAGCTTTTTTCAGTGATGACTAGTGATAGGACAAGGAGCAATGGATACAAATTGGAGCATAAGAGGTTTAAGGTGAATATCAGAAAAATTTTTTTTACTGTGAGAGTGACAGAGCACTGGAACAGGCTGCCCAGAGAGGTTGTGGAGTCTTCTTCACTGGAGACATTCAAGACCCGCCTGGACGCCTTCCTGTGTGATGTACTCTAGGTGACCCTGCTCTGGCAGGGGGGTTGGACTAGATGATCTTTCGAGGTCCCTTCCAACCCCTAGGATTCTATGATTCTATGATTCTATGATTCTATGATTCTATGATTCTATGATTCTATGATTGAAAACTAAACTAGACAGCTTTAATTAAACACTAATGACAAAAGAAAATATGTACAAATTACATACAAGCATGTTCAGGAATGTGCCCTGTTACCTCCCCCCACCCTCAGCAACTCCCACGGCATCTCCTGAGTTGTGAGCAGTTCTGAAATGTCCCAGAGCACTCCTGGAGAGAGCGAAGAGCAGACAGGAGCTGAGGGGAGAGTTATGAGGGTCAGCAATGCACAGGCCTAGGGATCAATGGTGATGGACAGATGCAGTCCTCCCCAGACACCAGCCATGGACAGAAGAGAAGGGAAGAAGAAGCAGGAAGGAAGTTGACTTCTGTGATCTCTGACGTTACACCAAGCTTATATAGATATATGGAATGGAATACTTTGGTCAATTTTGCTGTCTAGTCCACTCCACTCCTCTCTACAGGAGGGCTGCAGATAGGACTCTTCTGCTGACCTTGCAGGCAGTGACATAAATATTCCAGTTTTATCAGTCCACTAGCTGGAAAACTTGCTGCTACTTAAAAGATAGCTCACTGAAGGAAAAAAAAAAAATAGTAAAAGTAAAATTGGCTTCATCCTGGCTCAAACCAGGACATGCATGACAGTGTCAAATGCTTTGCAAAGGTCCAGGTAGGTTATGTCAGTTTCTCTTCCCTTCCAATGTTGTGATGCCATCATAAAAGCTATTTTATTGTGTACATGAACTGCAGGAGCGTGGCCCAAGAATCACAGGGGTTCAGCCAGTAAGAGGAAAACAGCACCTACAACATCAGGGTCAGAAAGCACTGATAAAGCCACAAAGGAATGCATAGGCATGGCTTAATTGCCCGTTCTTTGGGGAACATAATTTACGAGGCATTGTTTCTATCTCAGAAGAAAGAGCTATTGCAGGCATTGTCTGCGGGCTGACTCTGGCACCTTATCCCTGTTGGAAAGCCCTTCTAGAGCTGTGCATGTGCAGAGATGCCCAGTGCCCCTGTGCTACACAACAGGGCTCAATGAGGAGCCCTGGGACAGCTGCCATGGAGTTCTTGCCAAGCCCTGCCCAGCAGCATCATTCCTCTCACCCCTTGTCAGCCAGCTGGGCTGACTTAGAGCAGTGGTGAGAGCTGGGGAAGATGGGTTGCAGAGCCTGGTACACACCTGGACTTCCCAACCTGCTGGGCCTTCTGTTTTTTTAATCCACATCTTTTTTTCTCTTTTCCTTCTTTTCTTTTCTCATTGGCATTCGCTCTCCTCTGCCCAGGCTACATTTCTCTTTCTTTTTTTTTGTTTCCATGATCCATGGGGGAGCCTGAAAACCTTTTCATCCCACAGAGTGATTAGATAGATAAAGCCAGGATCAACTGAAATCAGTTCTTGATTGAACCAAAGCTGACTCATTTTATATTTTTTCCTTTGACAGGCTCGCTATTTCTTCTGCATGTCTTGGGGAGTCTATTGTGGTTTTTGCGGTGAAAGCAATGGGTGCATGAAACAGAAATGCAGACATGAGCAGGTGGCAAGGGACACCTTGAGCAGTAAGTGACTGGTTGCCAAATTGCTCCCTTAGGCTTACAGAGAAGATCCTTTTGGCTGGTTTACATCAGCTCTTTCTGCCAAGGGCCTCACTTTGGAACACAATGTTCATGTGGGTGTGTGACACCTAGCTGGTTTGGGGGAGCTATTCAACAGGGCCCCTGTGGTCACCCTCCAAGCAAGAAAAGGTTTGTCCACATCATTCTGCCAGGGATTCTTCTGCCCTTCTGAGACAGACCTCTGCGGATATCCCTTTGGTGCAATGCTGCTTTGTGAGGTGGGAAGCTTTGCTTTTGAAATCTGTCTTTTTGTAGGTATTCTGCAAGTATTTTCTTTGATTAAACACATGCCTAACACTTTGGAGAAACAGCCTTTCAAATTTTACTGACAATGTGTCAGTCCAGGGAATTCCACAGTGTTTGTGGACCTGCCATACATCTGCCGTTTCTGATCCCATTGCTGTGTCTGCCTTTGTTGCTGCTTTGTATAGGATAGGCAGAGAAGGTGGTGCATCCAGGAACGCTTTTGCCTGTTGCTCCATGGCTGTTCTGCCTTCAGTACCATGTTGCTTTTCCAAAGGCAACTGTGGAAAGCAAAAGCACACACAGCAAAATGGCTGGGGACAACAGCTAAAGCAAAACTCAGCCCTACACCAGCTGTCTACTCAGACTATGACAACCCTCAGTCCCCCCTCATACCACTGCATCTTTCACTTGGCACTGGCGGCTTCTCAGCTGAGGGACTCAAAAGGCCAGTCATCTCCTCCTCAAAGATGTCACCATGGTTTTCAATTAGAAACTTAACCAGCACCTTCACATTCACATCAAAACCTTGGTCTCAAGCCAGCTGCCTGAAAACAGACCAGGCAGCCTTTCCTGTTTCTAAGCCTTGCCTCTGTGCTGAAGGCAGTGGCTGTGGGACTGCTTTTACATGCAGCCATTCCACCAGCTTTCATTTGCTCAAGGCAGGAGGCATCCAGAAAGCTCTGAGCAGCCAAGGTCTGATGGGTTGGGAAGGCTGCAGCTGGCTGCTCAAGACAGCAAACCTTCTCAGTGACCTCCAGCATGGTCTCCAGTGGGAGCAGGTCCTTGTTGAGTGCACTCAGCAGGCTTAGCACAATGCAGATGGCCAGGTTGCTGCAGCTCATCCTGCTGGTTGTTGTGTTGTGGTCTATGCGCAGAAGCAGGGACAGAAGCCACTTCAGGAGGATATTGACCGCAGGCAACTTCTCAGCCACCCTGAGGGAACAAGAACATGAGGTTTATAAAGCAGATGTTACTCACAGCCATCCTCCAGGCTCTCCCAAGGCAGGGGGCTGCAGATTCTCAGGTGCTCTCCGCCAGTGCTCCGAGCTCCTGCTCAACAGGCTGGCTGCTGCCCGTAATTACGCTTTCAGCTCTTCCATCTTCTCCTCTTTTCTGCTGTTCTGCATGGCTGCCTATAGATGTGGGTCCTGAGGAGCTTGGTGGGGATGCTTTGGAAGCAATCCTGCAACGCCAGGGGCTTCAGCTGAGACTCTGAATACTCCAGGCCAGGCAGGAGCTCTTGCAGCTGCAGGTCAGAAGTGCTCACCTTCAAGATGCTGGCCAACAGCAGTGGAGGCTGGCTTCCCAGGTCGATGTCTTCACCATGGTCCAGGGCCTCCTGCCTGGCAGGCATTCCTGCTAGCAGCCCTTCAGAGTATTCCCTCCATCAGTTTTTCCTGGTGTAGGACAGCCAGCAGCTCTTGCAAGAGATACAGGAGGACAGTTACTTACCTGAGGAACTGCCTTCCAGCAGCACTGGCTGGAGTCAGAGCTCTGCCCCAGACTGGGCTCCCTCCTCCCATTAAGAAGCTGGGACCAGAAGCCAAATGCCCCATCCTTGCAGCCCCTGGAGATGCTGCCTATGAAGTAGGCACAGGGAGGGCTGGGGACCCACTGTCCAGGCTGGCTGACCTGGATTGGCCAGGGCAGTGTGCTGTCCTCCCCATAGAGCGCTGCCAGGGGCTGCCCAGAGAGTGCCCTGCTGCAGCTGGAGCCTGCCTGCCCTGGCGCCTGGGCAGTGGATGGGCTCCGCAATAGACCAAATGGCCAGGGCAATGCCCTCCTCTTCCTCCTGCTGCTTCCTCCTGCTGCTCCAATGGAGATGGCCAGGCCAGTGCTTCCAAAGCCTGCCCTGCTTGCAGTGCAGTGAAGGTTGGATTGGACCTCTGGAGTTGTGACTGTTCACTCTGCTCCTGCTCTCCTTTTGGGTAACATACAGCACGTGCTAAGGCCTGATGTATGCTGGGAGTATTGCTGTTAGCTCAGAACAGGGGCAACATGTATGCAGACACGGTAGCCAGGAAGGTCTACAGGTCCTTAGGCAGCCACCATCACCTGCAGCTTCCTGTCCGCTGCAGCTGTCATCGTTGCATGATGATTGTCAGGCAGTTTCCTCAGACTAACTTGTGACTCATGGCAATGGTGGCGATTCACTTCCATGCTGGGCAGTATAAATGCATCGTAGAATGGTTTTGTTAGTAAGGGACCTTAAAGATCATCTAATTCCAACCCCTTTGTATGGACAGGGATGCTTCCCACTAGACCAGGTTGCTCAAAGCTCTGTCCAACCTGACCTTGAACATATCCAGAAGAGGGACATCCACAACTTCCCTGGGCACCCTGTGCCAGTGTCTTGGCACTCTCACAGCGAAGGATTTCTTTCTAATATCTAAATTTACCTTCTTCCACTTTAAAGCCATTGTCCTACTTCTACATGCCCTTGTAAAAAGTCCCCATTGCAGTGGTGGTTGGAACTAGATGATCTTTAAGATCCCTTCCAACACAAAAGATTCTATGATTTGATCATTTAGTCAAAGTTTAGTAGTTGAAATGTCAGCATTTTAGCTTGCTAAGCTCTTCAAGGATTGAAGAGTTTATAGAAAAAGGACAATTACTTTTTTTTTAATTAATAATGAGTATTTCAGCCTTGGAAACTGCTCCTTAATTAAAAAGTAAATCATGCTATGTTTTCACCATAATTAACTGATAATACTTGGAAATTATTATTTTATTACCTTACATGTCAATAAAAGGGCATTCTATTTGTGAGTGGGAAATAAAAAATAGCCTTAAAATTCTGTCCAAGTGATGGGCTCTTTAATATCTATAAGCATTGGCATTGCTTTTGTGTCTATTTTGGCTTAACACTTTTAGTATCTTGAAAGTCATATAGAAATTAAAAAAATATTTTCCATTACATTTTTAATATTACTCTGTAATAAACCATTACTGTGCTATTAAATCTTCAGGAGTGATTAGCTGCATAGACAGTAATGGAATTTACATTTGGACATACTGTAGCTGTTGGCTCAAGTGCAGGACATTTGGGGTTGGTCATAAATCCATAATAAAAAATTTGTCCCTTTTCTCACTATTACATGGGTTTCAGCCTGCAAATGAAGTGACAATGCAGAGCTGTATCAGTGCCATGCATAGAGGTATGGTTAGTAGTAGGACTGCTAGTCTCTCAACAGTTATTAATACCAAAGCAATAGTGTGGGCTGTTCAAAAGCATTGAGTCTTAGGTGTCTGAGTTTATGGGTCAGCCTTGTATATAAACAAGAACATGTATGAAAATATGGAAATGTGTTATGCACTCAAAGTGGAGAATATTCTTCTGTAATATTTTGGAAGTGGGTACCGTAAAAATCCAAACACGAGTGTGGAGTAGAACTACATGTCTACAGGAGTATGGGCATGGAATTTATTCAGTGAAATGAGGTTTCAGAATCAGGGTGTGTTTGAGTGCAAATAATATAGTTCAGGGGAGATGACCCAGTTTTCCATAGCAGAAGGATTAGATAATAAGAATCCAGATAAAATGTCCCAAGTGCACTATGTATTGTGTTTAAATGCAAACTTGTGTCCCTGCCAGTTTTTAAATAACTGCTGTTATTATCAAAATGACAAGGTTTCTGTATGGGGAAAAAAAGGCATTGCCTTCTGCACTCCCTTCTTTGTTCTTTTGTGATCAAAATTTATGAGATTACAGGTGTATATAAATGGAGTCCTAAACTCTGTATCCTAATTTTATTGCGGAATAAAGATTAAAGTAAAACCAGGTTTAGGATTGTCAACTTGTTGCTCATAAAACTTTCCTTAATTAGCAAAAAAATCATGGATAGAGGAATTCGGGCACAGTAAATTGCTTTTTGTTTAAACTTTCTCTTTATTCAAGCTTTCCTCAGTGTGGTATCCATTCTTTCATTTTGAATTTTAGTTAGTGCTGTCAAGAGATTTCAACAGAACTGAATGGTACCTTATAGTATTGCTCAGGCACAAACCAATTTCTCAGATTTCTGAATTTGGTCAAAACAAGCCCTTTCAGTGGCTCCTCATACCTTGGAAGGTGTTATGTGAAGAAAAAAAAATGAGATCCCTGACCTTTAAGTGAGTCATCATTATTTCACAGATAGCAAGCCTGCTGAAATGTACTCAGAAACTTGCAGGTAATAATGTCAGATGCAATGTTGTGCTTGTATAATAATCTTACATAATTAAAATAAACTGAAAAGTGATGTATTTCCACTCTGTCATCTTAAAATAATTTTTTTCCTATTTGAAATAAGTGGATTTCTCTATTTTTTTCTATTTTCCTTCCATCGCAGAGTAAGGAGAAAGCATGCTTCTGTGATGCAAGATAATCATGGTATAGGAAAGGGCTGCTGAAGCCACATGGATTTTTTATAAATCTGTGTTCCAGTCCTAGGGATATTTGAAGTAGAGTCTTGGTCATGGCTGCCTTAGGAAAAAAACAAGTCTCAGATGCAACTGCGCTATTCCCCATTTAGTAGAGTTCTTACCTCACTTTTGCTGCAGCTTAATATTCAAGCACCCCCAGTGACTGCTTAGTGTATGTAGGGTGTGGGGTAAAGCTATGAGCACAAATAGGAATACACTGACTCCATTCTGCCTCTCCCAAAGTACTTTGTGCTTGGGAGCTTAAGCAAGAGGAGTGCTGCACAACACAGTAATCTCTCCTCCTATCATGTGTAGGTGGACCATGCCACTTCAGAGAGATAAATGGCACTTATCTGCATGCAGGGTTAGTTTTTTTCCTGGGGACAGAAAGGTTGGAGAAGCAGGGATCTGTATGGTTTTGTTCCACAGCTTCTGACATGGAGTGCTCCCTATCAGTAGTACTGTGTCTGTACCAAAAGCTACATGTGTCAAGTGATTATCCCAGAAATACTGTCCAAAGCCAATAGCAATGTTGTTATTTTCTAGTTTGTCTGAACCTACTGGTCTCTCTTCTCCTATGTTCCCAGTGTCCTAACTGGGCAATGAGTCGCTCCTCTGTGCCTTTTGAATATTTTGAAATCCAGTATTTCAGTTCTAGGTTTGGAAACTGAATAGCTGAAAATTTAAAGGATATTGAACTTCACTGATCTGTCAGCTTTCATATAATTCCAGCAGATAGTTTGTGTGATTTAAATAACACTAAATTATGTTGTGGGGGTTTTTTTGCCTTTTTTTTTTTTTTTTTTTTTCCAATGATGAAAGAAATCTCAGCATTCATTTTACATATATTTGTTACCCATTCAGATACTATTGAGTGCTTTGTAGCTTAGGAATGACTGAATGAAGCTCAATTGGGCGTGATGTTTTCTGTTTCATAGCTATGTGTCAGCAAATACAGTAAAACTCAAACTGACTTCAGTATGAACAAGATTCTGACTGTATTAATACAATAAACTTAGGTAGTGGAAGCAACTGCCCAGATATATATGACATAAGAGCTCTATTTTACTCTGCTGGTTTCTGCTAGCTACGACATTCTGACCTTTTAAACTTCAAGGTACTTCAGTACTTTATTGATGGAACAATTTGATTTAATTATATAGGGAAGCTTTGATGATGAAAAGAATTATTTCAATGCTAGCATAATTTCCAAGGGGATTTCAAGCTTTTACTGTCTTTTCAGCCATAGCTGTATAACATGACATATACAGAACATTTAACTGTGGAAGTTAATTATATTTCAGTTTTGTTATTCTTGATGGTATTTCTGCTGTTCTGTAAGACGTTCAGGAATACACAAAATGTCCATGTTCTTTTTTGAACAAATATAGAAGTCTGGGAAATGCATGTGTGTTTCAGTGTAATGAGTAAAGGTTTAATCTCTCATATGAGCTTTCTGCTTCATTTATCATTTCCACATTTCAGTCTCCCATACACAGTGGATCTGTGTCTGATACTTAAAACCAAAACATCTCACTGAGAGACATAAAGAGAATAAATGAAACATCTTGTTGTTGCTCTGCACTAACTATATCTGTGAAGGGCTATAGATAGTTTTTGAGCTGTTCTGTTAGAGTGCTTTATAAATGTAGGTACTGCAAAACAAGGGAAAAGGTAATCGGATATGAAGCTGCGGTACATGGGATACAGCATTTCAAGTGTTCTCTGTCTATTTCCACCACCAATTATTGGTTGATTTTGATAAAATAATTGCAACTGTAATTAATTTCATATACATAGTGGGGACTGTTATATAAATTTAATAATTTGACATTTCAATTTTGACAATCTGCATTTGAAGAACTCTGAATTTATGGAGTAAAAGTCATTACATAAATTGAAATGGTAAGAAGGATGATTTATTACTAGACCTTTACAGTGTAAATTTGAGGCAGGTGAATGTGCTCAGCTACATAAAGTGATATGTGGGCAGCCATACTGCTCATATGTGTGAGGTCTATGGTAACACCTCAAAATACTGTTTTATGTAATCCTTATACATGGACTCAATTCTGTCTCCATCTTCTTTATTTTTTCATCCCATTAATTTTTTTTTTTTTTTTTGCAAAGCAGTATTTAAATATATCTTTATTTTCTGATTAACATTGTAATATTCTTCTTTGCTTGCATATAGTAAGGAAATCAAAAGAAACTGTGACTGCATAGAATTTGAAAGAATATTTTCCAAAAACTTATGTCACTTAACTCAAGATCTTCACTAGAATGATCTGATCAGTTAAAATGACAAATACATCTCTGAGTTAAGAGGTTCACCACTTATTGCAATTATCCAGGGATTAATGACTTAGGAAGAAGATGACTAAGAAAGATCTCTAGGCCACAGAGCAGATAGGAGGGTTCCTTACATGTATACATCCTATTTATGAGTGTCTTAATTATATTACAGGAGGAGTTGCATGCCTGAGCCCATGTGTTCTGAATTACTGTCTCTCATGCAACAGTCAATTTTATGATAAACTGTCCTGTCTCAAAATAGGTGGCAAGATACAAGAGGATTTTTGTGTGTAATCCAATCTCTCCTATCTGGGTCACTGTATTCCTGGTAAGTTGCATCTTTACTGGGGTAATCTGGCTGGCAATTGCTATCACTGTCAAGATAAACTCATGCTGGATAATCTTGCAGCAATTATGAAATTATTTTCTGACACTGGATGCTTTTCTTTTCATTTCCCACAGGGCAATCCACCTCTAATGTATGAGATTATTTGAACAATCTGCAACACTTCTGGATTCTGCTCACAAATGAAAAGGTGGGAGAGCACCCACAAAGCAGCCATTGAATACAAACCCTATTTCACCCTTCATAGCTCACCTGCTGCTTTGATCAAAAGTGTGATGGATGGCCAAAACTTGCAGAAAGAAATACTCCGCTCTTGGCTAGCTGAGAAGGAGACTAAACTCAGAGTCCCAGGAGAGGTTTTGAGTCAACCCTTTTATCTTTGTAATGGTGTAACAGTAACATGGAGTGTTGATCGCTTTTATCCTGCAACTTTAATACCATTACTATCAAAGAGCTCTGCGAATACCTGAGACACAACTGACCTTTGGGCTTGGAAAAGCCTGTGGGTTCTGCACTTTCTTGATTGTGGGAAAAAATGTAAAACAGAAGTCAGCATTGGTTTGATAGATTGGTCTGTCACTCTAGCCTTTTAAAGATCGTTTTTGGCAAAAACAGTCAAACAAACTGTACAGAGAAAAATATATACAAACTTTTTTTTTTTTTTTTCTCTCCAAGAAAAAGCTTTATGACATAAAACATGCAGGTAATCTAAAGTAGCAGGAAAGAAACGAAAGACAGGTTGTTGTAAAGTGAGAGAGTTTCTGAACCTGCCCAGCATGTATTCCCCTCCTGCTGGCTCAAATGGGATCTGTTTCTCCTTCAATCTTATTCCTTGCTGTTTCAAAGATACTGTTCCAGAGACAGGTAAGCTTGCTTTTCTTTACTTCTAATCTGTAGCAGTTCATGAGAGCTTGGGAAGTCTGTCTGTGGTTAGCAGTGAGGTATGTTTTGTTTTTCCACTAGCATTTGAAGTTAATGCCTTTATAAAAACTGTGGTTAGCCTGCAACTTTCAGAAGTTTATTAGTATCCTGATTGATACTTCCTTGAGATATGTTATAGCAAAGCCAAATAATCAGAGTACATACTGAATGTGTAGGGTATTTCCACCCTGGGAATTAAAAATCTTCTGCGTTCATATGAGGTAGATGCTGCAGTGTAACTACCTGGTGGAATCACTGTAAGGCCTGATTAATGGTACAGATATTTAGACCAGAATATATTAATTCTTTATCTTACACACTGTTCCATGGTAGAAATGTTTCACAGGCAACAAAACAGTGCCTTCTGTTAGCAGCAATTTTTGAAAAATAGCTTGCTGGACCTTTGACTTTGCTCTTGCTGGAGGGTGTGTCCCACATTTCAGATCTGCTTAGATATTGCACATCCATTGAAAATATCTACTCTATAATGAGATCTCTTAAAACTTGTATGTATCTGGAGTCTTTGGTATGACCCCCAACACAAAGTAAATACATCAGTAAAATGACTTGGTGGCTCTTTGATAGCTTGGCTAAGAAAAATTAACCCTTTGTTGAATATGTATATTCACATGTCAAAGATCTCCTATAACATTTGGAGGATTAAACAATAGGTGAGATGGAAATGGTCTTCCACTTCCCTCTCTTTCAAAAACAGATATTTTAACTGGGGCAGATACACTTCTTGTATCACTAAATGTAATGTGCTGAGTCTCAGTGAAAGGGATGCTTTATTTAAAGCAGTGTTTAATAAAAAAGATTAATTTCTCAGAGGCAAAACTTCCTGAACAAACCAAGATGTTGATCCAATTCCATTACTTTAAAGTTTGTTGTTTTTTTTTTTTTTCTGGCTGAAGCATAATGTTGCCTCAGAAGCAAAAGGAAGGGACTTTTTCACAGATTGCAGAGAAGTTGTGACATTTCTCAGATTCATAATAGTTTCTCAGAAGTTCCAGCATTAACTCTTTTATGCTGTAATACATCTGAACTGAAAAAACCCTTTGTTCCCTGTACCAGTTATCTTTTTAGGCTTGATCAGTCACTACCGTTTATGCATACTACAAGCTCTTGATTCCTATGAATATGTTTAGCTCTGCTATGCTCTGACTTTACAAAAAATTTCAGCTCAGCCTTTCCTATTTTTACTTATTGTCTTTTGCTGGAATTAATGGATTTTGAAGTAGTATAGCTGATATTAATCCAATTAGAACACTTAAGTATAGAAGAGCTGATATTCTAGAAAATGTTTGAGGCTTAAAATGAAGTGACGCTGATATTTTACTGTTCTAGTAATAGAACAGAGATATGCTATTTCATTGCAGATTTGGTAGTAATTATTTACACTGATGAATAGGGAAATGGGGCAAAATGTTCTGCCCCAGGCTTTTACTGTAGCTTGATTGAGGCTGAGCAAAATAACTCATGTTTCTATTTCATGAAGAGGAATGCAAATGGTATGACAAAATGTGACTGGGGAATAAGGTTGTGACAAGATTTTATCTGTGAAGAAACCAGCAGAAATCAGGCTAGGATGTTCCCCAGAGGGTCAACCAGTGCAGCCCTGCTAGCTTCCAAAGGCATGAGTCTGTGCAGGGAGAGTGATGACCTAGCCCTAGGCTGCTGAAATATGTTCTTTAAAGTATTATCCATATTTTCTTCTGCCGTTAAGTTGTTCTACTGTTCTTCTACAGAAATTTATATTGTTTTGATGTTAGAAAACAAGATCATTTTGAGTCATCCTGTGGTTTAGTACCCCAAAGAGTCTGTTGTAATGAACTGGCAAGGTTTTTAGGTGCTTCTAGGGAAAACTTAGTAATAGAATCATAGAATGTTAGGGAATGGAAGGGACCTCTGGAGATCCTCGAGTCCAACCCCCCTACCAGAGCAGGATCACCTAGGGCAGGTCATACAGACACATGTCCAGATGGGTCTTGAAAGTCTCCAGAGAAGAACCTCTCTGGGCAGCCTGTTCCAGTGCTCCATCACCCTCACAGTAAAGAAGTTTCTCCTTATGTTGAGTTGAAATTTCCTATGATCTGGCTTATACCCATTGTTCCTTGTCCTGTTACTGGGCATCACCAAAAAGAGACTGGCCCACTCTTCTTGATACCCACACTTCAGACATCTGTAAACATTAATTGGATCCCTTCTCAGTCTTCTCCTCTCCAGACTAAACAGCCCCAGGTCTCTCTGCCTTTCCTCATAAGACAGGTGTTGCAATACCTTAATCATCCTCATAGCCCTCCTGTTGGCCTCTCTCTAGTGTATCCCTGTCCCTCTTGAACTGGGGACCCCAGAACTGGACACAATACTACAGGTGGGGTCTCACCAGGGCAGGGTAGAGGGTGAGGATAACTTCCCTCGACCTCCCACTAGATCAGGTTGCTCAAGGCTCCATTCAATCTGGTCTTGAAGACCTCCAGGGAGGGGCCATCCACAACCTCCCTGGGCAACCTATTCCAGCATCTCACCACCCTCACAGGAAAGAACTTCTTCCTGATGTCCAACCTAAGATCTCTTAAGCCCAACATTAAGAATTCTTTGCAGAGCTTACTGGTTTTGATGTGGATTTCCACAGCTCTGCTTATGCTGGTGCTTTGTGGATGCAGCTAACACTGAGGTCACACTGGAAGTTTTGAAATCTATATTTCCTCTAGCAGAGCACAGAAGAGGGTGCTGTGACCACTGCATGCTGTATGTTGTGTCTTCTGTTGCAGTAAGAACCCTGCAAATGCTTATGCATGTACTCCACACTGTCCTTGGGAGGAACAAAGTACTGTTATGGATCAGATCCTGTCTAAAACCTCGGAAACATGGAAAAAGTAGATGGCTTATCCAACTTCAATATTGTTTATCAGCAAACCTGTGTGTTAGTGGAGCTTTACTCTTGATATTTTTTCCAAAATAGCAATAAAATTGAAAAACCTGATGATAATGCCTGATGACATAAAGCCAAGAGGAAGCTGAAGAATTCCAGTATGAATCCAAACTAAGTAAGAGAGAATAAAATATCAAGTAAAATCAAGAAAGGTCAAGAGGTAATGACTTAGGGTTCTTAGAATGACTGTATTTTAAAATAAGTTCTGTTTGGCTTTCTGTTTTTAATTTAGAATGTATTTTAAAATAAGTTCTGTCTGGGTTTCTGTTTTTGGTTTGTTGTTTTGTTTTGTTTTGTTTTTTGAGTAATTGCATCAGATTCTTGAAACAAAGCAGATGACAGATGAGTATAGACTAAGACAGCAAATACAGGAAATTTCCCAGTAACATTGTGTTGCATCTTCCAATACATCCTTGGGAGTGCAATACTTTTGTGGTCTCAAGAGTATGTAATGGCATGGAGAAGAAAAGTCATGAAAAGACGTAAAAGTTCAAGAACAACAAATGAGAAAGGAGATTATACATATATGAAAGAAAGTTTTCTTTATAGAAAGTAAGGTAGGAATTAATAGATTTCATTAAAAGCTCACGTCATGGTTTGGCTCAGGATGAGTGATTAGACCAGTGACAATAATGCTCTTGATCCCTTTCCTCTCCCAAACAGGGTAGGGAAAGGAGAGAGGTAATAAGGGAGAGAGACTTCCCAGATTGAAAACTAAACTAGACAACTTTCATTAAATACTAATGATAAAAGAAAAGATGTACAATTATGTACAAATGTATTTAGGAATGTGCAAAACCCTATGGCCTCCCCCAACCCCCAGCAACTCCCATGGCACTCTCCTTAGCTATGAGCAGTCCCAAAGTGTCCAGGATGGCTGCCAGAGATAGTGGCAGAGCAGACAGGAGCTGAGGGTAGAATTATGAGGGTCAGCAATGCACAGGCCTAGGGATCAATGGTGATGGATAGATGGAGTCCTCCCCAGACACCAGCCATGGACAGAAGAGAAGGGAAGAAGCAGGAATGGGCTTGACTTTAATGATCCCTGACCTTATACAGAATTTATGTAGATATATAGAATGGAATACTTTGGTCAATTTTACTGTCCATTTAGTCCACTTCTTCCTACAGGTGGGGTGCAGATATAGCTCTTCTGCTTCTGTAGCATCTGAGGCTGCAGAGTGCTCTAGCTGTCTCAGGAGTAACATAAACATTCCAGCATTATCAGTCCACTAGGTGAAAACTTGCTCCTAGTTAAAAGGAAACTTAATGTGACTTAAGAGAGGGAGCCAAGAGCTGAGGTGTGAACACAAGGATTTTTAAGGCATTTAGCACTTAGGACCTAGCACTTGGCATAGCTGACTACCAGATAATGAGGCGAAAAACAGCCACAACAACATCAACAACAGGAAGAAGCTTCAAGATGGTATCCACGTGGGCAAAAGCAGTTACCTTTGCTGTAAAGGATGCAGCAACCCAGACCATGCTGCCACAGAGGCATGTGGCCGACCAGGTCTCTGGGTGCAGGGAATGCCACGGCCTATCTCCAACACTTGATGATTGCGCTAGCAACATATGTACAAGGTGTGAACAAGCAGAGGACCTGCTCTGCATGGTGGCTGAGCTAAGAGATGAAGTTGAGAGGCTAAGAAGCATCAGAGACTGAGGATGAAATAGACTGGTGGAGTTGCACTCTTAACATCCCTGAGGCAGGGACGTCAAGAGACGCAGGAAGAAAAAAAGAATCCTCAGCCCTCCTGCTACCAGTCTAGCAATAGCAAGCAAGAAGATGAGGGAAGGTGGAAGCAAGTTCCTGCTCGAGGCTGTAGGTGTCCCCTTCCCTTCATACATCTTCCCCTCAGATAAGTCTGCACAATGGGTATGAGGCTCTGGGAGTTGAGGGGCAGACTAATAATGTCACAGATGATAGACCATCTGGGACAGAGGAGGGGCCCAACCTGAGTCGGCCTACTCGTATAATAACATCTGCTGTTAAGAAAAAGAGTTGTTGTCATTGGTGATTCCCTCCTCAGAAGAATAGAAGGCCATATTCGTTGACCAGACCCAACACATAGGGAGGTATGCTGCCTCCCTGGGGTCCAGGTATGAGATTTTACAAAAAAGGTCTCTAACCTGGTACGCCCCTCTGACTACTACCCACTACTGATCTTTCAGGTGGGTAGTGAGGAAATTGTTACAAGAAGTCCAAGGAGAATCAAGAGTTACTTCAGGGCATTGGGGAGAATAGTCAAGGACACAAGTGCCCAAGTTATCTTCCATACTGCCAGGAGCAGGTTATTGTGAAGGAAGTAACCGGAAAATCTCACAGGTTAATAATACTTGGCTCCAGGGCTGGTGTCACTGACAGAATTTTGCCTGCTGGCAAGAGATGGGATGCACCCACCTCAGCGTGGGAAGAGGATATTCTCCCAGAAGTTAGCAGCCCTCATTCACAGGGCTTTAAACTAGGTTTGAAGGGGGAAGGGAAAACAAAGCCTGCTGCAAACATATCTGGGGTTTGCACGATGGGGGTTGAAGGTCTGGAAGTCATAAAGGACTCAGGACACAGGAAACACCTCAAGGGTATAAAAGGGTGTCCCTCTAAGAAGGTGACATGGCCAGCAGCCCAGCTGAAGTGCCTCTACACAAATGCACAAAACATGGGCAACAAACAGGAGGAGCTGCAAGCTATTGTGCTACAGATAAGCTATGATATAGTGGCAGTTACAGAAACTTGGTGGGATGAATCCTATGATTGGAGTGTGGCTATTGAAGGCTATAAGCTGTTCAGAAGGGACAGGACAGGAAGAAGGGGCAGAGGTGTTACCCTCTATGTAAAGAATTGGATAGAGTGTGAAGAGTTGTCCCTAAATAATAGCCATGAGTAAGTTGAAAGTTTATGGGTGGGAATTAGGGATCGAAACACCACAGGGAGCCTAGTGGTTGGAGTCTAGTATAGGCTGCCCAATCAAGTGGAGACTATCGATGAAGCTGTCTTACTCCAGCTTGAAGAAACATCACAATGACAGGCTCTCATCCTGCTGGGTGATTTTAACCATCCCGACATCTGTTGGAAAAGTAGCATGGCAAGGTGTAAGCAATCCAGGAGACTCCTGGAATGCCTTGTTGACAACTTCTTAAGTCAGGAAACTGACAGTTCTACCCAGGGGGAAGGAAGCATTATTGGCCCTGATTGTCACAATATAAGTGAACTCTTTAGGGATATCAAAGCTGAAGGCAGCCTGGGCTGCAGTGACCATGCACTACTGCAGTTGACTGTCCTAAGGGGTAAGAGGCAGATGAAAAGCTTAGTCAGGTCTCTGAATTTTAGGAAAGCAAACTTCCAGCTCTTCAAGGAGTTGGTAGATAGAACCCCATTGGAAATGGCCCTCAGGGACAAGGGTGCAGAAGAGAGCTGGCAGATTTCCCTGAGGTTTGTGCATGGTACAGGATATGGTATATCCACTCAACACCATGTTCTTTAGCCCAGTCAGCCACAAGACTGTTCTTGAAATGAATCCCATTGTCTGATTCACTTCTTTCTGGAGTACCATGTCTCCAAAAGATTTGCTTCTCAAGGCCCAGGATGGTGTTCCAGGCTTTGGCATGAGGCACAGGATATGTTTCCAGCCATCTTGTACTTGTTTTCACTTATTGTAACCACATAGGACTTACCCTGGCAGGTCTGAGGCAGTGTGAGCCAATTTGCCAACCCTCTCCTGTACTTTCACCACCACCCCTCATACCACAAAGGTTTCAAACATCTAGCCTGCTTAATTGCAGCGCATGTCTCACAGACGTGGATAACCTGTGCAATAGCATCCACGGTTAAGTCCACCCTTGGTTGCATCTCTCCCCTGATAACCTGAAGTGTCATGGGCCCATCGAGCTACAAAAAGTTCACCCTTATGTTCCTAGTCCAAGTCTATTTGGAACACTTGAGCAGCCTCATCTGCTCGTTGGTTGTGTCAGTGTTCCTCAGCGGCTTGAAACAGAGACACATGTGCATCTACATGATGCACTTTTACAACCGGTTTCTCTATCCAAGCTGCAATGTCTTTCCACAGGTCAGCAACACAAATAGGTTTACCCTTTTGCTGCCAGTTGTTCTGCTACCACTGCTTTAGCCAACCCCACAAGGCATTTGCTGCCATCCATGAGTCAGTGTAAAGATAAAGTCTTGGCCACCCCTCTTGCTCAGCAATGTCCAAAGCCAGCTGGATGGCTTTTACCTCTACAAACTGACTTGATTCACCTCCCTCAGCTACTTGTGCAACCAGTTGTGTAGGACTCCACACGACAGCTTTCTACTTCCGGTGGTTTCCTACAAGACGACAGGAGCCATCAGTGAAAAGAGCAAATAGTTTCTCAGGCTCTGGTAGATGATCATATGGTGGAGCTTCTTGAGCCTGTCTCACCACTTCTTGTGGTGGCATTCCAAAGTGTGTGCCTTCTGGCCAGTTTGTAATTGCTTCCACAATACCTGGACAATTAGGTATTCCTATTCGAGCTCGCTGGGTGATTAAAGCAGTCCATTTACTCCAAGTCACATCGGTGGCATGATGGACAGGGGAGAGGTTACTCTACAGTCCAGTAAACTCTGTTGTCCATCTCCTCCCCCTGGCTGGAGGCAGGGCAACTCTAAGGTTGAGCACTGGAGCTCGATGAACCATTCTGGTTGTTGACCGGTGCAACCTTCTTCTTGGAAGAACCATCTCCTGGCTTTGTTCTGTTTAGTAGCTCTTGCACACGTAACTGGAGAATATCAGTAGGTAACTTGTCCCAGACACTCATGTCCTCTTTAAAATAATTTTTCATGAGAGACCACAGGTGGCGTCGCAGTGGGTCCTGTCTCTCTCACTGTTGTCTTGTAGCAGGACGTCTCTTCTTAATATCTGCAACACGTGACCAGTTGTCTCTAGGGAGAATCTGGAGTTTACCTCCGCATCTGTTCGGCATCTTATTCTTTCTGTCAGTCATTTTTTCAGTGGCTGAGGTGTGTAACTGGATGGAACCAGAGATTATGTCTCCATACTGTCGTGCTTTGAAAGCCACCTCACGTACAGTTAGTCTTGCGTAATCTTCAAAGCATCCCACGAAGGAGAATATATGGGCATGTGCTGCTGGTACAGCCTGTGCAAACCTCCGGAACATTTGTGTGTCACACAGAACATCATCAGGATTTGTAAGTCCATCTTTATCACAGATCACTTCTCGCACAGCTATTTCTCTCAAGTATGTGATGGCTTTCTCAAGAGTGGGTGTTCTGCTCCAGTGCCATTCGATGTCACCCTTGTGGGGGTATCTCTCTCTCACAGCTGAAAGAAGTCGGTCCCACAGGGTGGTAGTTCCCATCTTACTACTAAGTGCTCTGTCAATACCAGCATCTCCGGCCAGGGATCCCAACTGCTTGGCTTCTCTCTCATCCACATTGCAGGTTTCAGCACCACTATCAAAGCATTGGGGCAACCATGGAAGAATTCCCTCACCATCAGTGCGGGTGAAGTCCTTTCTCATGAGGTGCAGTTCTTTCATAGAGAAAGGCTGGACAAGGTCATCATCGTCATCTGATTGAGGAAGGCCTGCCATCCCTTTATCTGTTTGAGAGTGGTCTGATTTTTTATCTGTTTGAGAAGTACCTGCTCCATCAACTGATTTAGAGTCCTCTCCTTCCTCAGTTTCAGCCTCTGTTGTTACAAGAAACTCCGGATGTCTCAGGGAGGAGCGTTTTGCCTTTGCCTTGCTTCTGGTCACAGGATGAACTAGCCTGATTCGAAAGGGAGTGGACTTTGTCTTTGTAGAAGCAGTTGTTTTTGTAGCAGCACTTGTAGAGGCAGCTGTTTTTGTAGCAGTACGAGTGGTGGTATCAGGAGCAGTGGAGTTGGCAGCAGCAGTGGCAGCAGCATTGCCTATGGGGGAGTGGCAGTGAGTAGAACAGCATCTTGCCCTATGCATCCACAATACATTATAAGCATTCAGCAGAAGCATCCCCACTGCAACAATGCTATTCACATCAAGAGCTGGGAGGTTCAGCTTGAAAGAGAATGGAGAGGTAAAGTTGAACCAGCTACTGCTGTTACCAACATGAACCTTTCCATTTACCTTAGAAGTTGTACCACTAGGATTTGTACTGTAACTGTACACATACAGTGCCCCCTTAAAAAACAGTATCATAATCCCTAGGATCACTAGGCCAGTAATTATACAGTTGACTATGGCTACAGTTCTATCAATAAACCATAAAACAATCACAAGAGCAGCTACAAAGAGCAGAATGCTCTCAGCTGCATACCACATGTACCATTGCAGGTTTGGAAAAAGATCCAGTAGATTCATTGCAGCGTCTGTTCAGTTTTCAATCTGTCAGGAAATTCAGCAGAATTATTACCCATTGCTATCTGAGGGATTCCTCCCATCAGAGATGGAATTTAAACACTCCCAATTAATCAAAATGTGTAATTTGGGCTTAAAATCAAGCCCCACGTTTGGCGCCAATAAATTGTCGTCACCGTTTGACTCAGGTCTGACAACAATGCTCTCGATCCCCTCCCCCTCCCACCCAGGTAAGGAAGCAGAGAGAGAAAAAGAGAGAGACTTGGCTGGATTGAAAACTAAACTACACAGCTTTAATTAAACACTAATGATATAAGAAAATATATACAATTATATACAGATATGTTCAGGTATGTGCAAGAGCCTCTCGCCTCCCCCCACCCCCAGCAACTCCCACCACACTGCCCTGAGCTGGAACAGTTCCGAGAAATCCTGGAGCTGCTGCTGGAGAAAGCAGAGAGTGATGAGGGTCAGGAGAGCTCGAGCCTAAGGGTCGACGGTGATGGATGGACGGAGTCCTCCCCGGATGCTGGCCATGGATGGAAGTGAAGGGAAGAAGAAGCAGGAAGGAAGTTGTCTTCTGTGATCTCTGACCTTCCTCTGAGCTTATGTAGATATATGGAATGGAATATCTCTGGCCTAATTTTGCTGTCTGTCTAACTCAGCCTCCTACGGGGTGGGTCATAGACCTCCCCATAGTGTCTGAGCCGGCAGAGTGAAGGTGCGACCTTGAAGCCCCAGCAGTTAGCAAAACATTCCAATGTCTTATCAGCCTAGCTAGAACAGAATGTTGCTAGTTAAAAGAAAGCTTACTGAAAGAAAAAAAAATCAGTAAAAAGGATAATTGGCTTCATCCTGGCTCAAACCAGGACAAGCTCCAACTCCTCTTCATATGCTGCAAGTATTTCCTTTTCAGTTGACATAAAGTTGGCCTTGGAACCTCTGTAACTCTGGCTCCAGAATCCTAGGGCAAATGTTTGAGATGTGTTTCTACTCCTGGGGCAGTCGATTCCAGGTGTACTGGATGCTCCTCCAGGAGAAAGCAAACTGTGACCTGCACTCTGGTGCTAGAGGCGTAGAGAAAAATGCATGAGCAATGGCATTAGTGGCATAACACCTGGCTGCTTTCAACTCCAGCTTGTACTGAAGTTCTAGCATGTCCGGTACAGCAGCACTGAGCAGTGGTGTAACCACATTCAGGCCACGATAATTCACTGTCAGCCTCCTCTTGCCAATAGGCTTTCACACTGGCGATATGGAACTACTGAAGGATGAGTGAGTCCTGCTGATCACTCCTTGGCTCTCCAGTTGGTGTGATATTGTCGTCTATGCACTGTTGAAGTGGCAATTGGCACCTCCTAGTCTTCGACCTTCAGCAATCCCACCAGAGAAGGGTCATCTGAAAGGCCAGGCAAAGTATGCAGCTGTTCAGTATACTCAGTCTCCACAGCTGCTATACCAGAGGTTCACCAGTACACTTTTGGATCACAGAAATATCCTTTTTTGAGATAGTCTATGCCAAGGATGCACGGAGCATCTGACCCAGTCGCTACAGGGTGCATCTCCCACTTTTTACCTGTGAGACTCACATCGGCCTCTGAAGGAGAAACTCTGGGGAGCAAAACTCAGACCACTGATCAATTAATGGGAGGAGATATTCTGGCCCTTGTAGGTCATAAGCCATGGGAATAGAATGCAGCTAAGTGAAGTGGAAAAGCACTGACCTTGAAAAGCAGATAGTAAGAAGCCGCAGTAAATCTAAGGCTATGTTTAGATAAGGAAACTTGTGCTTAGCTAAAAAAGTAGCATTTTGACAAAGGCAGCCTATGTGGAGTTATGCTGAGAGTATGACTGGCACGTGAACAGGTTAAGGGAACCAATGAAACAGGAACAGGATGCGTGTGGACAGTGAAAATGTGTATAAAAGGCAGCCTGTGTATAAAATAAACATTTTGCTTGCATCAAGTTGCGTCCCGTCTCTCAATCGCGACTTACATCGGCTTCCACATCAGTCAATCCTTCAGATCCTTCCATCAACCCAGAAGTAGTGACAGACTCTCTCCCTTTATGATTCAATGGCATTAGGGTGCACTGTGCACCAGTGTCCACCAAGGCTTTATACTTTTGTGGTTCTGATGTGCCAGGCCACTAAATCCACACAGTCTAATAAACAAGTAGCCTCAAAGTGGGCCCTGTCTCTCTCGCTGCTGTCTTGATGGCTGCAACAAGAGACCAATTGTATCTAGGGAGATACTGGGGCTTACCTTGCCATCTGTTTGGCATCTTACTCTTTCTGACAGTCATTTTTTCAGTGGCTGAAGTGTGGAACTGACAGGAATCAGAAATCGTGTCTCCGTACTGTCATACTTTCAAAGCCAATTCACACACAGTTGGTCTTAAGTTGTCATCAGTGCATTCCATGAAGGAGAATATATAGGCATGTGCTGCTGGTACAGCCTGTGCAAACCTCCAGAGAATGGACATGTCACACAGGACGTCATCAGGATCTGTAATTCTGTTGTTATCATAGATCACCTGTCACACAGCTAATTCTCTCAAATACATGATGGCTCTTGAAAGAGTGGTCTTTCTGCTTCAGCGCTGGTCGATCTCACCATTACAGGCATATCTCTCCTATACAGCTGAAAGTCATTGGCTCCATAGGATGCTAGTTCCTGTCTTACTGCCAATTGCTCTATCAATACCAGCATCTCTGGCCAGGTATCCTAACTGCCTGGCTTCTCCTTCATCCCACATCATAAGTTTCAGCTCCACTATCAAAGCATTTGAACCAAAGAGAAAGAAGTGGGTAAAGTTCTTTCTCATGAGGCAGAGCTCCTTTCGAGAGAAAGGTTGGACAAGATCATCGCTGTTACCTGAGAGTGGCCTGCTATTTTATCTCCTTGAGAAGAGCCTGCTCCTCCATCTGCTTGAGAGGGACATGCTCCTCCATCTGTTTAAAAAGGGTCTGCTCCTCCATCTGCTTGAGAAGGGCTTGCTCCTTCATCGGTTTGAGAAGAGTCTGTTCCTTCAATTAGGTCTTTTAACATCCCTTTTAAAATGGGATCCTCTACTGTTAAATGTGTTCTTGTGGTCTCAGATGCCTGTCTCTTTCCTTTGCTCTTGGTCACAGGATTAACTTTAATTTTTGCTTTTCTGCTCCTGGAGCATATGAGGCTGCAGAGTGCCCTTGATGTTTCAGCAGTAACATAAATATTCCAGCGTTACCAGTCTACTAGCTGGAAAACTTGCTGCTAGTTAAAAGACAACTCACTGAAGGAAAAAAAAAATCAGTAAAAGGAAAATTGGATTCATCCTCTCTCAAACCAGGATAGCTCATAAGATGCCACTCCCCAAACAATGAAGCAACAAACTCCAAGAAATACTATTTATACACCTTATAATATGGTAATGCTGTCATGTTGTATTAAGTACTATAATAAAGGAGGGATTATCTGAAGAAGAAACATTTTCATGCTTCACCTATAAGACAACTGCCTAAGTGCTGAGGTTCTGGATGAAATATCTCTTTAACAAGTTTTCCCAATTACCTACTGCAAGGTTTCTGAAGGGAAGTATTCTGTTGGATGAGATGTAGGGTTTGTGCCATGCTCATGTTATACTGCCATAACTAGTTACAGCTTGGTCATTAAATGAAATAAAATCTATCAGAGTCTGTGACTCTGAATGTCAGTGAACAGTTCACTGTCTTCACTCTTCTCTGAAGCACCTCGCATTGCCTCTGGGGCTGCTTGTCTAGGTGTAATGCCACTGACAGATGATAGCAACTCTTACAATCCTTGCTTTGTTTCCTTTGATGTCTCCTAAAATGTTCGCTTTGTTCAAAACAACTGAAGGAAGCAGATGCCATTAATTTTATCAAAATTATTTTTGTGGAAGCCTATTCACTGGCTTTAGGAGCTACTTGTGGAAATAAGCCTAGGATGACTTCAAAGATGGTTATACCTCAAGAACTGTTTTGAAACTTAATTGATTTCTAATTAAAATAAAATGTGAACTGATGTGAGGTTTTGGATAATTTCAGATTTGTTGCAAGAGCAACTTTACACAAGTAAAGTTTTTTTATCTTGGGGCCTAACTGCTATTTTACTGGTTTATATATTGGTTGCTAAATTTACCAGTCACATTCTCATCTACTTCAGTGGGAATTTTCCATGAACAAGGAATTAGTTCCCCCATTAATTCAGAATATTGGATGAAGTTGTGTTGCATGATGTTAGTTTTCTACCTGTTAAAATTCTTGGAGCAGATGCAATAAAAAGCATGTTGTTTGAATTCTCTGCAGAAGTCTATGAGTTCGGTCGAAGTTTGTGAACCTCAGCTGTTCTTACCTCTTACGGGAAAGGATTTTTCTGTACTAAGCTCCATATTTCACCCCTGTTAATTCTGCATTACTTTGGTGTTACTCACTTAAAGAAACAACTTTTTATTTTTATACAATGAGGAAATGGTAAAGGCATGAATATAACAATGAAGAAAAGCACAGCTAATCATGGGTCTTTGACCTTGAAAGAAGATCGACAACACATTTTTTTTGTGTGTGTGGTGAGAGAGAAAATGTGAGTAGTATATGGGAAATTGAGCATGGAATTGTCATTAGTTGTGCCAAATTGCAGGAATGCATCTTAGACTTACTATGTTCCTTCATATGAAAGCAAACTTTGGCATCTGAAATGTTTTAACCTCCTTTGGCTTCTCTAGATGTGCTGATCTGTCAACATAACTATATGCCTAAAGCTAGTAAAGGGACATGGCTAACATATATTAACATTTGCCCACAGATAAAGTGATTGAAATAATTGTAATTTGTTTTATCGTGCCTGTGCAGGCTGCTTCCAAGTACCTTTTCTAGGTTTTCTTATTCTTCAGTTTTTTTTAAGTAGGCTTTATCCGTGTAACCAAATGCTTTTGAAAAGATAGAGATGATTTTCATATTAATTCATATACTCTTAATCTATAATAAAATATTATATTTAATAAATACTTATTTTTCAGGTTGTATTGGCAAATAGGGTAGAAGTTCACATGTATCTGTACTGGATGCACAAACTGCACAGGTTCTGGTGATTAAGTCAAGTCTAAGAGCAATCAAAAAAGACTTTAGAGCACTAGGAGGGGTGGTGAGGGATTCTGGGGCACAGGTTATCTTTTTATCTCTTCTTCAAGTTGCAGGCAATGAAACTTAAATGAACAGAAAAATACAGTCTGTTAATGCATGGCTTTGTAACTGGTGTCGCCACAACAATTTTGGCTTTTTTGATAACGGGATGGCCTATACAGCACCAAGCTTGCTGGCATCTCATGGAAAACACCTCTCTCAAAGGGGGAGACACCTTTCTCAAGGGTCTTTGTGCAAGAGATTGCAGGGCTGATTGACAGGGCTTTAAACCAGGTTTGAAGGGGAAGGGGAATATAACTGGACATGCTAGTGAGGCCACTGGATGTAGTAGCACAGCATTTGTGGGACAATATGCTAGCATTTTTGAGAATCAGAAAGCCTATCACCCCTCAAGAGTGAAAACTAAGTGCTCAACTCCCTCTCTGAAATTCAAATACACCAATGCATGCAGTATGGGGAATAAGCAGGAGGAATTAGAAATCTGTGTCAAGGGTGGCAACTACAGAGATATGGTGGGACAGCTCACATGACTGGAATGTGGTCATGGATGGTTATGTCCTTTTTAGGAAGGACAGGTTAAAAAAGCAAGATGGTGGAGTAGCTCTTTACCTGAGAGAGCAACTAGAATGTATTGTGTTCTGTCCAGGAATGGAAGAGGTGCAAGTTGAGAGTTTGTGGGTGTGAATTAAGGGGAAGGCTAGCATGGGTGATACTATTGTGTATGTTTATTACAGGCCACCTGATCAAGATGGGGAAATTCATGAGACTTTCTACAGGCAGCTGAAAGCAGCCTCACAACTACAGGCCATGGTTCTCATGGGGGATTTTAACTAACCAGACATCTGCTGAAAGGCCTACACAGTCCAGGAGGTTCCCCCAGTGCATTGATGATAACTTCTTGATGCAAATAGTAGATAAGCCAACTAGGAGAGGAGTGCTGCTGGATCTTACACTAACTAACAAGGAGGGCCTGGTTGAAGCAGTGAAGGTTGAGAGAAGCCTTGGCTGCAGCAACCATGAGACGGTGGAACTCAGGATCTTGTGCGGTAGAAACAGAATACCTAGTAGCAGGATCACAACCCTGGACTTTGGCAGGTCCAATTTTGGCCTTGTCAAGCAATTGCTAGGGGAAATCCCATGGGATAGGGTACTAGAAGGTAAAGGAGCCCAAGATAGTTGGTTAACATTCAAGGACCACTTCTTCCAAGCTCAAGATTGGAGCCTCCCAATGGGTAGTAAATCAATAAAGTGAGCCAGGAGATCCACATGGTTAAAGAGAGGACTGCTGGGCAAACTCAAGTGGGAGAAGAGAGTCTACAGATCATGGAAGGCAGGGCTGGCCACTTGGAAGGAATACAAGGCTACTGTCACAGGATGTAGGCAGGCAACTAGGAAAGCTAAGGCCTCCATGGAATTACACCTTGCAAGAGAGGCCAAGGACAACTTCAAATATACTGCAGACAAAACAAACACTAGAGGCAATATAGTCCCATTGCTGAATGAGATGGGTGCCCTGGTGACAGAGAATACAAAGAAGGCAGAGTTCCTGAATGCCTTCTTTGTCTCTCTCCATACTGCTAGAGGCTGTCCTCAGGAGCCCCAGACCCCTGAGCCCCCAGAGGAAGTCAGGATAAAAAAAGGAGCTTGCCTTGGTTGATCAGGACTGGGTTAGGGATCAGTTAAGCAATCTGGACATCCATAAATCCATGGGTCCTGATGGATCCAGCACCTGCAGGTGCTGAGAGAGCTAGCAGAAGTTATTGCTAGGCCACTCTCCATCATCTTTGGTAAGTCATGGAGAACAAGAGGTGCCTGAGGACTGAAGGATAGAAAATGTCACTCCAGTCTTAAAAAAAAGGGCAAGAAGGAAGAACTGGCTAACTAGAGACCAGTCAGCCTCACCTCCATCCTGGAAAGATGATGGAAGAACTTACCCTCAGTGCTGTCTCTAGGCATGTCAAGGATAAGAGGGTCATTAGAAGCAGTCAACATGGATGTACCAAGCTGAAGTAATGTTTAACCAACCTGATAGCCTTTTATAAGGACATAACTGGGTGGATAGATGATGGTAGTGCAGTGGATGTTGTTTATCTTCATTTCAGTAAAGCATTTGACACCATCTCCCACAAACCAGGTTGCTGCCACCTGCTGCAGTTAAGCCTACGGTCACTCCCACTAGATCCAAATGAATGAAAATGAAAGTAAATCCTGTGACCAAGAGCAAAGAAACAGCAATCCGAAATCACAAGAACACATTTCACAGTAGAGGACCCCTTTTTAAAAGCAATGTTAAAAAACCTAACCAAAGGAGCAGACACTTCTAAAAGAGATAAAGAAGCAGGCCCTTCTCAAGCAGATGGAGGAGCAGGCCCTTCTCAAGCAGATGGAGGAGTAGACCTTTCTCAAGCAGATGACAACAACGATCTTGTCCAACCTTTCTTTCAAACAGAACTTCACCTCATGAACCTATATTGAAGGTGAGCCGCTTCTTTTTTGGTTGCTCCGATGCTTTGATAGTGGGGCTGAAACCTATTGACATGGATGAACAAGAAGCCAAGCAGTTGGGATCCGCAGCCAGAGACGCTGGTACAGATAGAGCACTTTGGAGTAAGACAGGAAATACCACCCTATGGAGCCGACTTCTTTCAGCTGTAAGGGAGAGATACCCCCATAAGGGTGACACTGACTGGCGCTGAAGCAGAACACTCAGTCTTGAGAGAGCCATCACACATTTGAGAGAATTAGCTGTTAAAGAGGTGATCTATGATAACCAAGGGATTACAAATTCTGGTGACATCCTGTGCAACACACCCATGCTCCGGAGGTTTGCACAGGCTGTACCAGCAACACATGCTTATATATTCTCCTTCATGGCATGTTTTGATGCCTGAAAGAGCAACTGTGCATGAATTGGTTTTGAAAGTATGACAGTACAGAGACATGATCTTTGATTCCCATCAATTCCACACTTCAGACATTGAAAAAATGACTGACAGAAGGAATAATATAGAATCATAGATTCATTAAGGTTGGGAGGGACCAGCAACTGGTCCTTCAACCAGGATGGTGCATCAACCTCAGATGCTCAGTATTAGAGGTGCCCTGCCTCCAACCAGGAGGAGAGGGACAACTGAGTTTACTGGACTCTGTGGATTCAGTGGCCTGGCACATCAGAACCACAGAAGTATAAAGCCTTGGTGGACACTGGTACACAGTGCACCCTAATGCCATTGAATCATAAAGGGACAGAGTCTGTCACTATTTCTGGGTTGATGGGAGGATCTGAAGTACTGACTGATGTGGAGGCCAATGTGAGTCTCACCGGTAAAAAAAGGATATTTCCCTCACCTGAAAGGGTACTGGTGAACCTTTGGTATAGAAGTTGTAAAGACTGAGGACTGCATACTTTGCCTGGCCTTTCAGATGACCCTTGTCTAGTGGGGTTGCTGAAGGTCAAAGACCAGCTGGTGCCAATTGCCACTTCAGTGGTGCATAGATGACAATGTTGCATGGACAGAGACTGTGACTCCCATCCATAAGCTGGTTTCTGCAGAATGCATATTCCTGATTACAGTCATATTGTGAACTCTATCAGGTGACCCAAAAGAAGAGTGACTTTAAATAAGGTCCTGACCAACAGAAAGCTTTTGAGCAGATTAAAAAGGAGATTGTGCAGGCAATGGCCCCTGGACAAGTTTGAACAGGGCCAGGCATCAAAAATGTGCTCTACACTGCAGCTGGATATAGTGGTCCTACCTGGAGCCTCTGGCAGAAAGCACCAGGGGAGACTCGGGGTTGACCCCTGGGATTCTGGAGCCAGAGCTACAGAGATTCTGAGGCCTCTGGGAGTGGGATGGGATCGAGAGCATTATTGTCACGGGTTTAATTGCCAATCCTGAGTCAAACTGTGACACACCAGGAAAAGTATAAAACACCATAGCAGGCAGCCAGCTGTGCTTCATATGCTTCATCTGACTTCTTAAAAACTAGCTTAAATAAATCTCAGAATTGTTTTAGTTTTTCACCAAATGTGCAACTGGTAAGTGAAAATCAGCTTCTGCCTTATAAAAGCAGAGACGGAGAAACAGGAGTTGTACACTAGCTGAAGAACTACCTCCTCACAGTGAGAGTTTTTCTATTAATTTCCTTTTATGCCTCTTTCCTCTTATTCTCCCATCATGCTGCAAAGAGCCTGGCTGTACATCTTGGTCCTCTCCCACAGGTGCTGGAGTCTGCTGTTGCCCCTCAGAGCCATCCCTTCCCCAGGCTGAGCAAACCCCAGCCCAGCAGCCTCTCCTCCTGGGGTAACCACCTTCTCAGTCTCCATGGTGGCCTTGGTCCAGTTGACTGGCTTCCTCCTAGGATGGCCAAAACTGGATGCTAACCAAGGAAGCAGAAGAGGGGTCTTCCTCTGATCTGCTGGCTACTTTCCCAATCCTCCAGCCCCAACCAGTAGAGAGGAAAAGCAAAGGGCCAGAAAAAGCGGAGAAGAAATTATACTTGCACAAGCAAACCCAAATGCCTGCTTCTCTCACTGGCATGGTATGGGGATGCAGAAAATCATTTATTTTGGTAAACTCAGGAATCCATTTTTTCTTTCACAAAGGAGAAAAACAGAACTTCAAACATCACCATCTCCCCACAGAAAGACAACCCACCCAAATGAAACCAAACCACTCCCTCCCAACACCTCCCAAACTGGTGCTTAGTGCTCTGGACACAGCTGGTTTACCTCATGGACCTTCAGCAAGGCAAACTCCTGGGAATGGTACAGACATCAGAGCAAGCAAGGGAATAATGGAGTTCTTCCATAGCCACAGGCCATGCACACAAATGCTGCAGCTGCTTGCTGTAAGTAGTTCATGAACATGCCAGTAATGATGCTCAATATACACACTCTTTTATTTGGGGAGGGGGATGAGGGGGAAAGATTAAGTTAGAATTCAGTATGATTTGTTGCTATGCTTCCTGACGCATCTCTTCATGTGGAAAATTAGCACAGAGCCTGATGCAAGAACAGATTTTACAGCTTTGTCCCTGTGGTCAGCCACAGAGAATCACTGACACAAACATGCAATACAAACATATATAAGAACTGGAAGTGCTTTACGGGTCCCTTGGGCAAAATAACTGTAAAGCATGATAATGAAAGCACAGAAGGCAAAGGAACCACACTGATTGTCTGGGAAGAAACACTTCTTATTTTGCCACCATTTAGGGGGAGTTTGAGGAGTGCTGTGGAAAATTATTTTGCACGAAAGAGAAACATACTACAGCAACGGAATAATATCACTCTGACCAACTGAAAAACAAAATAAGCCAGAGGCTAATATGCCAATAGGTTGAATCAAACCCCCACCTCTCTAGTTCCTCCTTTAGGTGTCCAACACTCTGCCAGGGTCACTTGAACACACCAAGAGCATGAATAAATTCCTTCCAGGCTAAGACTAATGCCATATCCGTTTCAGATACAAAGATTACTTCTGGCAAATTATAAAAGCATTTTTTCTTTCATATTGTGAGCTCCCTTTGCTGATACAGGCAGTTGTGAAAGTAGCTTCCAAACTACAAAGTTATGCACAAAAATCTTTTGCTCTTTTCTCATTGACTTTGCTCTAGAACAAATCCACTAGAAATCCATGGGGAAAGGCAACAACTTCTAGCTTAAATTAAAAAACATTTACAAGCTTGAGACCTTTCAAGAAACTGTCTCCAGCTCAGAAAAATGTTAGTTGCTGAACATTTGTTTCAGTGGACATTTCTAACTAGTCCATTATAGAAAGGTACCATCATGTCGTGGTTGGTGCAGACTTCAAACATGCTACAGATCTGGAGTCAGCAACCACACAAACTTGGTAAATGACCTCTGAGTAGCTGAGATTGTTCCTGGTAGACTGCACTTCATGCCATGGTGTTAGAAATGAAATGTAGTGTTGTTTTCACATCCTAGTGTTAGAAGCATAATATTTGATTTAGTATTGTTTTCACATCCTAGTGTTAAAAAGGGGTTTACATAGATACCCTAGTGTTAGAAATATAATTGTTAAGAGAGAAGTGAAATATCTGCACATTCCAATGACACCTGGGGTGGCTTATGGTCTAAGAAACTGAGGGACTTAATTGAACTCCATCTGGGAGATTCAAACATGGAGCAGGATTTATGGCCAACATAAGACTGAACAAAGCCACTTCTGTCTTGCTCCTTGGGGCAGGATGACACCAACAGGTATAGATAATTTTGGTAATTGGGAAGACAGCAAAGGGGGCAAGAAAGGTCAGAATTATACCTTAAAAGGTAAAAGGTAAACTGCTAGAATGGAATGTGTAAACAGGGGTGGGAAACTTATAGGATAATTAGAAGCATCGGATAGGCTGTAAACCCTGGACTACCCAGCAAGCCGGGAAACAGGGGAGGGAACTTTGCATCGGGAATAAGGAATATAAACCGTTATTCAAGGACCTGTTTGGGCCTATTCATTGGTGCGACAAACGTTTCTCACAATGGGGACACAGATAACACCCCACCCAGGCCCAACGTGCAGTATGTATATGCCATGTAGTTTTCCATAATACCCAAAATGAAGCTGCTTCATCTGTGCCTACCAGAGAGCTGTACGGTGATGTTGTGATGCTAGCTTAGGTGCCAGAGAGGCCTTAGCTGACTGACTCTGCCACATACCAAAATTCATCATCCAAACCTAGCTTCACTATTACAATTTTGAATGTATTTATGTCAGACATAAAATTAACACGTTATGTATTGCACAACTCTTAACAAAAAACCTTAATTTAGTTATTGGAAAAACCAAGCATTTAGCATTTACCAGCTACCATGCATGCAAAACATGAATGCACATAGGGAACTAAAAATTCTGCAAATTCAAAAACGGATGCCCCCCTTCCAACCCTACCAACGTGTTAGTAGTCAAGCCAAAGCATCTGAAATTATTTTATTATTTATACCCTGAGGACTCAGCTAATGAGCTGGATTTAACACTGAGCTCTCACAACTTCAAAAATACCTGCTTAAGCTACAACAGCTTGATATGAAAAGGCAGGACATGGAGCTTTTCCCTCCACTCCACAGTTTTACTCCAAATCAGTCAGAATTTGCTTGTTAGAAAATGGATGTAGTTGTTTGTTGTTTGTTTTTTTGTGTTGCTGTTGTGGGTTTTGTTTGTTTGTTTTCATATTGTAACAATCTAAAAGGTAACAGTGCTATGTCATCGTGCAGGAGAAGCAAACACTGGTATTTGTTGAACAATGCTACCCCAACATCCTTTAGTGCCTAAGATTTAACCCAGTGAGTTAGACAACAGTCAGACTTCTCTAGATTTTGCAGCTGCTCAAGGAAATTATTATTCTATTCACTAAAAAGCTTTCCCTCATTTCTCTCTATCCTGGGAAAAATCTGTGAAATAGGACAAAAGAAATTTGGTTGCAAAAACAAACTTCCATTGAGAAGCTAAAATATAAAAGCAATTATTTTGGTGATTTTCCCAGACAACAGCCTGATGCTCTTCAGTCAGACCCTAATAAAAATTGACCTTCTGCCTCCCTCAGGCCATCCAAGCATCTCTATGCCCACCTTGCTTTGTTAATGTACTTTGAAGTATCCCTGAGTGTTCATCCCAGTATCTGATACTTTAAAGATAATCAGAAGTTTTTTGATCTCCGGAGAGTTACGCACAGCATGGAAATACTCACTTAGCTCCATCTGCAGGAAAAGCTATTCCACTGGTAAACTGAACCATGTGTCAGTTACATCACGTTTCTTCTGTCTTTATTCTTTATAATTAAAATTTCACATTATCGTGGCAGAAAACTGTCACAAGCCACAGGGCATGAGAGATTAAAGTTAAGCAAGATACCATTGATTACAATACCTTTAGTGGCTATATGTAGCTTAGCTAGCAAGGGAAATGAGACATTTGTATTGGCCCATGTCGCGATCTGCGACCTATTATATCTCCTTTTTGAAGTGATTTTAACTTATCGGGATCTGCTGAGAAGTACGCATGCAGCGCTCTCCTCTCACAGAGGAGCAGTGAACTTTGGCACTGACTTTTCGGGTGAGACACTTGTTCAATGCTCACTGATGCTTCTAATAACAGCAGCCAATCCCCAATTAGAATTTACAAATACATGGTTTATTGAGGGGGAAAAAAATAAAACAATTTGGGGCAGGAGACTCGAAGAGGGTAATTAAAAGATATGGGATCTGAAAAATATCTTTAAAACACCAAATACCAAGAACTTATATATGCCCTTAATACTTATATATAGATAAACTTTATCATTTACACACCATTATTAACTACTATTATCTAAGAGGGAAGAGGAAGGAAGGTACGCCCAACGCTTGTCCCGTATAGGGTCGCGCTTTGTGTGCAGGTAAGTGAGGCAGGAACACCTTAGGGAGAGAATTATACCCAAAATACAATCCCTTACTTTATTCCTGAGATGGCCTAGGTATTTATATAGTAGCTGCGGATGAATTCCCCTGCAACCTGGTCTTAGAACCCACGGGTGGCAGGAAGAAGTCTCACCACACTTCGTTAGCAGGCAGGCGAGGACCGCAGGCAAGCCGGGACTGCAAAAAGCTGCGGGCGAGATGGGACGAGCCGGGTCTGCAGGCATTAGCTGGTGAAGCTGCAGGTGAAGCGGGAGCCGGGACTAGCTGGTACTGTGGGACGGCCCGGGAGTCGGGAGTAGCAGGGACGAGCCAGGAGCCGGGGCTGCAGGCAAGCAGGTAAACAGGAATGGGAACAGGAGCAGGGGCCTCTGGCTGGCTGGCAGGCCCAAGGCGCAGGCTAACCCCCAAAAGCAAGCAGCAGCAGCTTCAGAATCCGTCCACAACCGCTCCAACGAGGCACGCATGCTGTTTCTTTTATGTGTCTCCTTTGCTCCCAATTGGCCAGTCTCTTGTTTCTGGGTCTTCTCAGCCAATCAGGCGGGGACATTTCCCGCCACTGCTGTTACTGGGCAGACTTGTGGTTTGCAACTGTTGCCGTTTTCCCGCCACTGCTCCTCTCTAGCAGCTGGCTACCTCCTCATGGCGTCTGAGTTGTTGTTTTCTGGCAGAGGAGGCAGGCTGGAGAAGATTTAAAGTGTCACGTGGAGCGGCCATCTTTAAGCCAGTTATGACTGCTGACCTAAAGGGCACATTATGTTCGTTTGAGGAAAGGTCTGGTCCTTCACAGCCCATGATGCAGAAAATCAAATACTCCTTGCATATGATGTGCCCTGACACAGCTGGTTTTATTTGTTTATTTGTTTGTCTGTTTAAATTAAGGACATTTGTAAATTTTTAATTTAATTTAACTTTGTGGAATAGCAGGAGTGTGTGTGTATAAGAAAAAAAAAAAATCAATCATGCATCTCCACTGGGCTAAACAGGACTTTTGATTAGCAGGTGCCATGAGAAAACATTCTGCAACTTTAATATCCTATATCAAAGAATTGTGTAGTTTAAATGAAAGCTTCAAGCACTTCTACCCTTATTTATATTCTTATGAGACATTAACAATAGTAGTTCAGTATTTTTCCCTTAATTTACACTACTGCCAGTTTCTAAGGATAAAGCATATTCTTTTTCTTCCTTAAAACTATGACTATTTTCCCACTAAATACTCAGCTGCCTCCTTTTATAATTCTGAATGGGAGTTTCACCAGCTCCAGTGTTAGGCTTTCTTTGTTTAGGTACCTCTGCATTACATCTTGCAATTTAGGAGACTAAAGTCTTTATGTAATGAATGATGGGAAGTCAATGGAACAATTCAGAGCATCTGTGTTAGATACATGAGTCTGATGATGTAAAGACCTCCCCACAGTGCTGAAATCTGAATGATTTATTCAAATAGCAAACACACTAACAAACATTATTCCAGAGAAACAAAGAGTTGTTTGAATCAGATTTCAAAAGGACCCAACTCACATCATTACAAACATGGTGCAGCTTTCTTTACTTCAGTGATGTTGTTCACTGGTAATAACAGTAGGCAGTTCTTCCCATTCTTACATTACATCCTTTACTATTGAAAGCCACTAATAATGAGTAACTGGGCCATCCAGTTAAAGCCAATGAAATACAGACATGTCTTGGATGGAGTCAGTAATTCCACAGAAACTGGAAAGGGAAGGATGAAATACAGACCATGAAAAAGGATTTTGAGCATGGAAAGAGCTTCCCAGGAGAAAGCTGGTGTGTGTTTCTCCTCCAAAGCCCAGAGAAGTAATCTCACAGTGCTCAACATATCTGCCTCACAGCATGATGGCATTGCATCAACAGCAATGCAACAAACAACATTGTTTTCCAGTCAACTCAGATAAGAAAGGGCATGTAACATTACAGGAAAGAGTACAGACAGAAGAACTGAGAGAATTCTTTCAACTGGAGAGCAAAACTGGACAAATCACCAGTACTAAAGAGCTACTGTTTTGCTACTTTGAAGGTAAAAAAAGCAAGTTTCCACCAGAGGCCAACTAACACAGATGCAACAGATGCAGCTTTGGTGAACAGTTTACAGCTTCCTTTCCAAACAATCCCTTATACTTTGTTCCACTGGAGATGTTCACTGTATAAAAAAATGTCAGTTTTCATGTATGAACATTGTAGTTACACAGTAAAAATCAAAGGTTTGCCACTGCCTTAACAGTGCAGTCTAAATGGGACATGGAACTTCAGTGGAAAGAAAGTATTAGCAGAACCTTTCTATTCTTGTCCACACAGAATAATTCCAGCAGCTAGAAGTATTTATTTTAGACTTATCATCCAAACCACTAGGAAGATGATGCCTTACACAATTCAGGGGGACTAGCATTCGCTAAGACTTTCCCAAGTGGATATATTTAAAGCCAAAGTCTTCTGTACTGCTCTCACAAGTGAACAACAGGCAGCAGTCCCTCATCTAACCAGACTTTGGTTTTGCTACTGAATTTTTCTAGCTGCGAGTTCATATTCCTGATTGTTATCTCTAATGTGATATGCCAGGAAACCCTTGCATATCGGGTTCTCTCTTTAATGAAATGCAGAAGTTTAGTATCTCCTACTTCAACCGCATACCTCCCCTTGACCATTTACACCCAGCAGCATCACTTGCAGTGAAACACATGGCAAGACATTCGAGCATTAGCTTACTGCAAGAAACACTGCCAGACTTGCAGTTGCCCCAAGTCCAATTACAAGACTCAGACTCACTGCATACACTAGCTCAGCAGCCAGGGCACAATCTTGATGGTGATCTTCTTAGAACTTTTCTTTGTTTTACTGAAATTTTATTTAGCACTGGCCTCTGCTGCTATTGCAATTGTTCTAGAAGGTGTCAGCCAGTGGAACATTATTGCTGTCTATAGTATGCCTTACCTTCTTATAAATGTCCCTTTCCTCAGGGAAAAAACAGTACACTTCCAGCTAAACAGCTGTGGTGTTGGTGATCCTTCTATCAACTGACAGTAGCCATGTTACTCACTATATTTAATAGCAGTAAAAAATCTAATAACACAACAGCAGCCAGCAGATTGTTGGCAATATTTTTACTTATTAAAATCCATGGCAGGTATTTATGTTGCACTTCAATCGTACAGGGCAATTTGTAAGACATACCAGTAATTTAAGTCAGCAATTTAGCAGTTGTAATTTATGACAATGGCATTAGCACAGTTGCATTGCAACTAAACTGTCAGCATCAGTGCTCAAGAAAGTCTGATCACTAAATACTTATCTGCCAGAGCAAAAACAGTGACAGGGCAAAAAAATCTAATGAGGGACAAATTAAAACCACAACTACACAAAACACATATAAAGAAGCTGACAAATATTTTGTTTAATCCGGCTAGGTGGCAGGGCCTGACTTCCTTACTGTAAAACCAAAAAGCCCAAATGCTAGGATCACCTGCATTTGACATGGCTTGCACCACTGGCCTAGCTACAGATCACACACACCTCCACCCCTGTATGCTCATCTCCTTGCAGCTGTTTACTCATGATCCTTCAGGTGCAGCTATGAAAATCCTTTCTTAAAGAAGATTTTCTGTGTATGGAGTAACATGCAGAAAAATACACCCATGTGATTTCTGCTCTCTCCCTTCACACAGCAGTAATCACACAGATTTTTAAAATGTACTGTCAGCAGAAGGAGGAGATCAAGAATGTTTTCTGTGCACAAGATTAAGCGCACATAGAAGAGTTTTTCCAGAACTCTAGAACCCCCTGAAAAACAAGCAACCTGGACTGTCTGACTGCTAGAAAGATCATTCAAGTTATTACAGAGCTGCAGCATGCACTGCATATATGCACTAATTCCCAATTATTTGGGCTCTGGCCACTGTTCATTTTTTGGGCAAGAAAAAAGATCAGAAGGAGGTTTCACTGGCACGTACCCACACCTACCACATGTTCAAATGCGATGCCTGTGAGATGCCACAGATTGTAATTCCTAAAGAGTATCTCCCAGAGACCAAGGAGTTATATGGACAACAGTGTGGCCACTAACCAGGGAAGCTTCCTCTTGTCATTTTACAAGGTATCTCATCACTGAGAAGGTTGTGCTTAACATCTCCAAGATCATAACTACCCAGGGACAAAAACAACCATTAAGGGAGAAGAGTATGCTTGGAGACAGAGTTGGAAGCAGATAGAAAACGCAGGTGCCTGTCACCCAGCAGTGGTGGCAGCTGTGACCAGGAGCCATGCAAGCCAGTGCAACTGTAAAATAGCAGTTCAGAACAATTTAAAATCCACTATTTTGATGATTATTCAAATTCCACAATTTTTCCAGCATCTTCTTTATTCCCCTCATCAGCCTACGAGTTATGTTTGTACTTGCCCTCATTTTTCACCTGTAAGAAGAAGCACACTTGTGCAAAGCAAAGCCATTCTCATTCACTAAGATACTGAAGCAATGCATAAAACTAGTACTAGCCCTGCTCTGTTATCTCAGACTGTATTTAGCAAAGCTAAACCCTATTTATGGATTAAAAAATGTATAGTATCGAGGAAACTAAAGAACCAATTACATCCCCAGTGTCATTATCACAGTGACAGGATAATATAAACACAGTAAGAGCCACTCATTGATCAGCTAAACAGACATGTTTTTAGCTGCTTGGTTATAATAAAAAAAACTACAATGCAGCCAGACCCTTAAAACTTTTATTAGATTATAATTATTAATATATGTCTGCAGTTTTACAGATTAAATTCATAATTCACTCTTGCACTAAAGAACCTTATTTTACTGTTTATAGCTGTTATTTCATAAATTATGAGCATTAATCTTAACACTGGGCTATCAATTAGTCATGGGCATTTCCATCTCTATCCACAGCAGTACATTCAGAGTCTAAGAGAACATCCAGGGATGCTGTTATTGGGAATACTTTTAATTGTTTTTCCACCAGAGCACAAGGAAAACAATGGGCCACAAAAAGTTGCAGTACTCAATCATCTTTCAGCCCTGGTTAGAATTAGTATGCACTGGCAAATGCCCCCTCTTCTGACAACACAGCCTCCAGAAAACAAAGGAGGAAAAAAAGGGCAAAGAAAAACAAAACACTAATCAATAGAGTAAGGAAATTTTCTTCCATTGGAAATCACAAGAAGGGCACTTTATTTCATCATAATTTGCCACAGTCCAGCCTCATTCTTTACTCCAATTTACATACACAGATACAGAGAAAGGGCAGCTGTCCCCACCAGCACCACACATTCATTCACCTGACAATTTTTTTTTCTTTTTGTATTTTTTTTTTAATAGATACATCTTTCTCTTCTCTCAAGGGTATTTTCAAAGACAGACTTAAGGCATTTTAGGGTATACCTAGCTCGTACTGCTAGCTCACTTGCCCCTCATACTAAAAAGTTGTAACTTAGGGTTTTCCATCTAATAAAAGCTGGATTGTAACAGTAACCAGTTTGGTACAAAAGAAAACTAGAAACTGTTTTTTGGCATTTCATAGAATCAGAATCATAGAATGGTTAGAGTTGGAAGGGACATTAAAGATTATTGAGTTCAACTCCCCTGCATGGGCAGGGACACTCCCACTAGATCAGGTTGCTCAATGGCCCATCCAGCTTAGCCTTGAACACTTCCAGGGATGGATCTTCCACAACTTCTCTGGGCAGCCTGTTCCAGGGTCTCACTACCCTCATACTAAATAATTTCCTGCTGATCTCTAACCTAAATCTCTCCTCTTTCAGTTTAAAACCATTACCCTTTGTCCTCTCACTACAAGCCCTTGTAAAAAGTTACTCCCCAGCTTTCCTGTAAGCCCCCTTCAGGTACTCAAAGGCCACTATGAAGTCTCCCTCATAGCGACCTTTATAGATAAAATAACCAACTCAAATAAACAAACAAAACAAGAGAAAAAACACAAAACAAAACCAAAACAATGAGGAGAAATAAAAAAAAGAAAAAAAAGAAAGGACTCAGAAAAGCATATTACCACCAAAAGACAGAGCAGGGGAGGAGAAAGGGGCAGGGAGGGGATAGGGCCAGACACCAATATTTTTCTGACCATTCTTTTGAAATCATCTGTTCCCTACAACCAAGTAAAGGTCAGGGCCCTTCTTAATATTCTTACTGGTTCTGCTTGATGGAACACAGCTAACTAGCAGTGCTCCATGCAGCAGCCTAATGAGGCCACATGAGAGCAAGCTGAATTTCTAGCGTGCTACACAGCCTCAACAGGTTGAATCTGGCAGCCCAGTAAACCAAGACCAGCCTTCTGCCAAAGCAAGATGCTTCACTACTGTTAGACCTGCTCTCAGCTGCAGTAAGAATATCCTGCCTGCCCTTTATTTCAGCTGGTATATCCTTTACAGCTCAATTGTTCTTAGATCAGTTTCAGGATGTAATAGGAGGAGTCAAATGGCTCAAGAAGTGCAATACTGAAATTGCAATTGCATGTCCATCTTGAGTTTCACTTAGTGAGCAACACCATGTAAAGTCCAGGAAAATACATGGGTTTGGGTCATCTAGGTGATTTCTTTCTTGTCCTTCTCAAGGCTTTCTCCAGGGGAAAAAGCACAGAAAATAAAAAGTAACAATATACAGATACTGAGTTAAGTGGGCTGGCTTAAACATTTTCTTGTCTATTTTCTGATAGCTGCTTCAGAACTTAAAGATACAATGTCCATGAGAGGAAGATGCATAAAATACAGTCGTCTTAAGCCCTATATGTTTGGAAAAGTTATTTTTCAAAATATACTCACCTTGATGGCACACACAAATTGTGTATTAATTGTTTAAGCTTCAGCCATCAAATACAGACTTGCTTCTGTTGCACTAGGAGCTTTTTGACCAAATGAGAAATGTCAGCGCTTATTAAACCATGTCTAGGAGGCTCTTTTAATATTATCACTGTTTTGTCATCTCACTGTCAAAGCCTAACAAAGCTATGGAAAAAGAACTTGGATACCTCCAACTGGCAGTAGGTTTAATTAAACATTATTAGGAGGACCCTTAGTCCCAAAAGTACAGCCACACTCTCTCACTTGTTTTGGACATTTGATAGAAACCTCTGATTCCAAAAATAATGTAAATGCATTTCTACTTGATTTGTTAAAAAAAAAAAAAAAAAAAAAGCCACCAGCTCTCATTCAGAAATAGCATCCACTACAGTGCTCTGAGTTTATACCAAGCTTCAATATTTGCATTCCATAGCACACAGTTCCAATTCCTAAGGTCCCATAACCCTTACAGAAAGGTTGCTTTCTTCTTTCTTAGGTCAATGATTCACAACTTTTCCACAGAGTCATTACCAAAAAAAAGTTCTGCTATGCTCTGAGGCTAGGACAATTACTCTCCTTTCTCCATCAGATAATTACCCTACATGATTGAGCAAGCAAAGGAACAATCCTTTTCTAGCTCATGCTCAATCAGAAAGTGGACCTACCTGAAACACACGCATCATGAATCTGTTGCATAAATAGCTTCTGAATATACCTTATGAATAAATACATATAAATTTATGTACACATAAATATACCTTCTGAAGCAGGTTTACAGAACAATAGTAAAAATAACTTTAAATGTGTCAAAAAACAATCTTGATAAATATGTATCCCCCATTATTCCCCCACCCCCAGCAACTCCCTCGGCATCTCCTGAGCTGTGAACAGTCCCAAAATTTTCACTGCTCTGTTATTGGAAGGTGGTGAAATAAAAATCAAACCACCTGAATTGCAAATGTAATGTGCATTGAATAATATTCCTTTTAGCCTCAACTGTTTTTTACAGGGCCTTTTTCAGTGTTACAGAAAGTGATGCATAGTAATTAAAATGTGATGATTTTTCCCTTCCAAGTAAGCATATACATCCTATCCAAGAGCAGTTGGATGATCTTAAATAAATTAATTTTCTGCATTCAGATATGTAATCTTCTCCCTGATTCATATGTTGCTATAGCAACAGCTGACTTCACAAGGCCTGACTCAGCTCCCAAAGATCCATAAAAAGCCCTGGTTTATATTTTTCTGGTGTAAGTCATGGAGGTGACTTCAGTAGCAGTAACTGATACCTATTCCATAACTTCTCTTTTTTTAACTGGAAGATAAAACAGTTTGCTTTTCTTAAGTTGAATATATTCCCTTTTGTCTGTGCTTTCATTTTTGTAGTATTATTAGTGTGACTAATTGAGAGAGTTATAGAATGAAAAATACAAATGTAATTTTTTAAAGGTGATTCAAAAGGGCAATTATGCTTTTAAAATAATTTTAAATTTTAAGAGACGTATTAACTTCTGCCAGCCTCCAAAGCAGACATCAAATAGCAAAAACCTGGATGCCATCCACAAGTATACAGGTAGAATATAAGAATATGAGATAAATTGTCACATTAAGTTCCCCAACAGTTTTTTGGTAGAGTGTATAATATTGTACAAAAGGGATCCATAATGGTATATTTAGTGGGGAAAGCTCCTTTTGCACTTTTAGGAGCTTGGAATCTTTGCCAGACAGTTTGTTCTGTTAGAGCCTATCAGTGGGAGAAGGTTAGTCCTTGTTATCCCATTAGCTTTCCGGACACTGCATATGTCCTCTCCTCTATAGGGTTTCCTAGTGAGATAAGTAGTACAGTGTTTTATTGATGTGAATTGTTATGCCTTTGTATGCGGAAGCATAACTTGGTGCTCCTTGATCCAGTAAAAATCACAGTTGCCATATCAGAAATAGTGTTGCTCCTGATGGTTATAGAAGACAAGTGAGGGGAAAAGAAATCATAATCTGGTCGCATCAAGGTCAGATATAAAAGCTTAGACTTGCAATATGTACATATACCTGGGCAGCAGGTACACGATCTGTGTGCATGCTTTGTTTCCAGTTACATTATTTCAAGTTGTAACATATTAGCTTTCTTTGAGAAGCTTTTCTTTAAAGTTCCCTGGGATTACGCATATTCACATTCTCTTCCTAAAAGGTTGCATAGCTTTAAACTATTCCCGTTCAGTTACAGATGCATCTCTGGATATATGGATGTTGCTCAGACAGATTAGATACCAACTCCTGGTTTTCACAGACTTCTTAATTCTTTTTGTTGCTTGGAAATAGCACTTTTCTCTGGCTTGTGAATGATTTTAAAATGCTAGAGTTCATTATCCACCCACCTTAATTTTCTCAAACCATAAATTGACAGGATTATAAATTGATTTAATAAATGCAGTTTATTGCTGCCTATTGACTGAAACTCAGCAATGATAGTCAGTTTTGGGGTGACAAAACACAGGATGTTGTAACAACTGACAAAGCTAACTTCTGCATTTGCAGCACAAGTGTTTCTAATGGTTAATAAAACCAGTCTATGTTACTTGATGTCAAAGTTCACAGCAAATTGCATTATCTAGCAGGTGTTTAAAGCTTCTACATCGCTCCACAGAATAAAGGCTAAACCTATGATTTTGTGTACTGTTTATTAGACAATGACCTTGCATGAATTTTTAAAGTATGTATTTAAGTGTTCTGTTTACATCTTTTCACCAGCAGAAGTAATTTCATTGAGTTCTAGAGTAGATTTTTTCCATTAACTTATCATTATGAACTTATAATGGATGCTCCAATCAGGCAATGTTTCTAGTGGGAATATTTAACTGAATTAAAATTGGGACAAATAAATTCAACATGCTTGCTAGTTCTTACCAGAGGCTTATTGTGCATCCACAACCTGTTCAGTAAACAAAAGTAAACAAAAAAAATTGGCTGAAATATAGGATACAGCTTTCATAAACTTATCCTGGGATACTGACATTGAAGTAACATGCTGGCTTTTGAATGCTTTGTTTTGTTCTTTTGTTCTTTCATTACTCTTCACATTGGAAGAAAATGTTTCAATATTTCCCAGTTTTTTGGCTGTGAAAAATTGTCATGGTGATGTTTTCTTCTAAACTAGGAAGGAAACAAATACATGAGTATTTGAATTCCTATGAAATGAAAGCTTTGAACTGGGGTCAGGACTCTTTTCACTTGGTGTCAGAGCTTTTCAAAACAGCAGGTGAAGAAGCTTTTTTTGAAATTTCATCTATGCCAGGAATAATTTTGAAGTCTCTTTCAAAAATTCTCATCTGGGTGTATGTCTTTTCTACTTAGTGTACTTTGCAACCTGGAGCAGTAGAGTGGTAACTGGACTGAAAAAAAAATAAATTTTAAACTTCCTTTTAATTTGTCAACATCTTTTGATATTCTTAGTATCTTCTTCCCATCTGTGATACTGCAGGTGATAAAAAACTTTACTTACTCTGGAGGGTTCTGCCTCCAGATCACCTTTACCTTTTCCATTTACTCCTTACCAGTTATCAATTGCAACAAAACAAGATGGGACCCATATGGACAAGAGTTGAATGTACCCATAGGAGGACAAAATTAACCATCCTGAAGTTGGTATCAAGTTGGTATCAAACTGTGGGGCAGGTATTGCCCCTGGAATAAATATCCTGGTTTGTACAGCAGTTTTTCTCCTCCAGTGGCTGCTCAGCAGAGTTGGTTTTGGAAGAAGGCAAATATTTTGCTCCCTTAAACCTTTCTCCCTGCCCATTTCTTTCCTCTGGGCACTGTATATGCTTTTTCCTGCCCGCAGCAGACACATACTTCCCTTGTGAACCCAGGGCAGCCATCCCATGTAGCAAGGCACATCCCTCTCTGTAACATGTAATTACAGTATCAGAGAGAGGTTCAGTCTCTCGGCCATGGCCAGAAAAGTGCCTTTCATGTGTCTGTGATATCTTGCATATCCATATTGCAAGTCCAGTCTGTGTATGAAAAAGGATGTTGAAACAAGATTTTAAAATTATTGTTTCTATAGGAGACTCTGTGGGGTGCTTTAGTGGAGGGATGATTTGCTATTCATAAAATATGTGCATAAGGATGGCAAATTAAAAATATAAAGGTAATCTTAATTCTGGAATTGCATAATTTTTGAGTGCCCAAATTTGCCAAGGCTGTGTTGTGTTGAATATTCTTATGTTCTATATAGATACTAATACATTTACTTTTTATAAGGAGTCACAGAACAGTTATTAGAGAATAAAGAAATGCGCAGAGCTGAAAGATTGGTGCCAGTAGTAGCTATTCTGATTGAGAACAGGGGTGAAGTAATTGCATATGTTGCCTATAATAGTCAGCCCAGTAGTGTATCCATACATGGTTATATGTGCACAGTTTAGAAAAAGTGATTTGACACAATATTAATGTATTATTTTTTTTTCTCCAAGAGTATTTTGAATAATTTTATTTCCTTGCCTAGTTTCTGTCACAATTTCTCACCCTTTAATATGTGCTTTTGCATAAAGTTTGCATGCATCAGAAACAATATTCTGAGGTTCTTCTGCTAATCTGACAAAATTTGATTCTTGCTTGTAATTAGGAGAGATGAACAAAATACAATTTTACACATTGTTTTCTTACCTAAAAAGTCTCAAGTGTGCAAATTGGAATATAATGACAGTGTCTCTTGGTGTAGGGAAATGTAAAAGCAGGGAAAAGAAGGAGAAAAGTTATTGCAATGACTTGCCTGCATAGGCATTAACATATTTTTTTTTATGTTCGTTTTGAGGTGTTGTCACTGCACTGGTGATTTTTTTCTTCAGCCAACAATACCCAGAGGGCCAGTTGTCATGCTGCAAGGTGTGAAAGGGCATATAGCAGAACTGGGACAGACCAAGCCTCCCAGGATGTTATAATAGTCCCATTTGCTTAGCAGTTATGTGTCCATTTATCGTTCATTAATTTTGATGGTACCTAGCCTGCTGGTTTCTTCTGTCAGCTTCCCCAGCAACAGAAATGGCTCATTCAGGGTATTTACTAAATTATGAGCTGACTGTGTATTTAAAGTTTATTGAAAAAATTCTGTGCACACCTCCCTGCCCCTTCCCGCACCTTCCCCCCCCACCATTGCCTCCCTGCTTTTCTTGTAGAATATTTGTAAAGTATGAATTTTGCATTGCAATTTTGTTTGTGTCTGTCTAAATCTAGTACTAGCTTATACAGGTGTGACATTTTTTTGTTTTGTTCTTTTTGTTTGTTTGTTTTTTCTCCTGCTGGCATATTTGCAGATGAAGTTTGCATGTGGTAAATCCTTGTCAGCAGGACTCATGAATAGGAATAATTAAAAAAATTAAACGGGTGTTCATGTTCATACATCACAGTTTAATTACCAACCACAGGCTTTAAACACGACAAAGGACTGTTTAAGTTATCTTTGCTTCTGGCAATGGCAGACTCTTTGCTTAGTGTACATTTTCTATGGCTTTGTCCAGTTTCATTATAAAGCTCTAATTAAAGGTATAAAGTAAGTAAATTTTGTATGTTTCTCAGTAGGATCTTAAATGATTTGGAAAGACAACCTGCGTAGGAAAAAATCTGTCTCCAGGTGTTATTGTTTGCAGTGCTTTATAAGTAATGTTCACATATGGACCTGGACTCAGGAGAAGGGTATTCGTGTTCCAGGCTCAGGGGAGTAGTTCAGTGGGACACTGCAGCAGGACAGAGTGTATGGGAAACAGTGCTTTATGTTTGCAATTGGCATGTTTTTGCCCTCTTGCACATAATGTGTTGAGCGAAGCTGGACAATAGCAAAAGCCTTTAAATCCATATCAAGCTAGAAGGTTTTATCATATGTAGCCCCACTGAAGAGTGAAGAGTGCGGTGCTGTCATCTTGAAATTGCATCCAACTAATTGAATCCAAGCTGCATGAGGATAATTAAAGCAGTAAAAATGCTTAAACCAGAAGTTGCTATATAGAATGGTTCAGTTATGCCCCATGTCCCAAGGACTGTATCTGAAGGGCTTCTTGCCTGCAGCAGTGTCTGTCTCCTTGCTGGGGGCCAGGCTGCACCCACCAGAGGTTCTCCTCTGGGAACCTCAGCTCCAGCAATCCAGTTTGTGCTGTGGCAGCTTGGGTGGCTGCAGCCAAGGTGACTCATTGGTGTTAGTGCCTGTTCATTTATGGAGTCTGTGTGACTCCAGAAGCTAGAGAACTGGGAAATAAAGGTCATTGGCAAGTCTGCCTGACAACAGTTTCTTTTCTCTCTCTTGAATGTAAAATAAAATATATTTTACATAAGGTCTTTGCCTCTATCTGAGAGTGAATTTTTACATTTCATTCAGCTAGAACTCTTTTTTGTCATAAATCCCTGAAAATACATTCTCCACACTACTATTATAACTATGTAACAGTTCAGTGCTGCTAGGGGTTTTTTTTGTGGTGGGTTTTTTTTTCCAAATAGTCTCTTCCCTAACTTTACTTACTTGATTTTTTAATTTCTTCTCTTCTTGCCTTCAGAAATGTGTTTCTGCCATTTGTCTTGTCACCACATTACTCACCCACCATCTAGTTAAAAAAGCTTTGCAAAACTGATGTTGAAGGTAGGTTGAGGATTTTTCCAGTTCCAGATTCTAATAAGGTAGTCCTGACCATGACACAGGAGCCATGTTAAGCTCAGCTAGAGGAAAAAAAAAAGATGCTTAGGTTAACTATAGGCCTAATGTTGTTAGCTAATTATGCTTCTCCTTACAGTGTGCTTCAATTTGACATGATATCTAGCATTTCCACTAACAATGTGAATGCTGCATAATGTTACTAAATTGACTATTCTGAAGTATGTCATCTTCCTAATGATTACTTTTCTCATAAATGTGTTGATCTAGCTATTTTTATTGACTTGATATTATTATCTTATCTCATTTAACAAATGCAATAAGGAAAAAAAGATAGTGAATGTCTCCTCAGCAGAGGAAGATCAAAATGTTCCCTCAACACCATGCAGTGGACGCTTTCTAACTTGGCGTTGAAGGACCTAATTTGCACAAGGGATTGCTGAGCTTGTGGCAAACCCAGTAGGGGTCATATGTACTTAGGCACAGCCTAAGTCTCTCTCATACAGAAGTTCTTGTAAATTTTATGTGCTGAACATTTTTTTCTTTCTTGCATCCTTCATCCAGCTTGTGAATGTGGTATGATCTTTTAATATGACCTGAGGTATCTCTCTCACCTCCTTCCTTTTTCTCTTGGAAAGGCCAGCTCTAGGAAAGAAGCAGAAACTTTGTTCTCCCATGTCTCTGTTAAAGGGACTTCGATAAAATGGCTTTCCAAGCAAGTTCCCAAATACAAGCACAGTAATAAAGAAAGAATTTACTCAAAACATGGGCTGAATGAATACAGGTCTGTGCAAGAACCTTTCTTTAGGTGAACCTCAGTTTACTCTGCTTTGACTTATTTTGTTGCTGCCAACATTGTGCAATTGCTATGTTCCCTGGAGGAAGGGGATTGCAAGCTCCTAAGCTCCTTCTAAGAAAGATGACTTTTAGCTTTTCTTGGCCTACATATGAGTTGCTCAAGAAAAAGAAGTGGGGAAAAATTTTTACATCACATGTTTTTTTCAATGCTGTCATGACCAGTGTAAGTAGTAGGGAAGAATTTCTTTCATGGAGAGGTTGGGCAGTAATAACGGAAGATGTATAACATCAGTGTTACTCTGAATAAAGCTATATTTTTGTTTGCAGTGATCGTTTTAGTGATCAAAATGTGACTAAATTAGTGACTAATTAGTGACTAAATAGGTAAGAGTGAAACAGAAATCTCAGTGGCAGGAGAGGTTTCTGAATTGTGGAAGGCTGTTAATCCCAGTTGAGAGTTTTAAGGGGAAGAAGAAAAGTAACTAATGTATAGGCATCAGGGTCTGCTTTCTGTAGCAGCTTTTCAACTGGTACATTAGATATTGGAGGTAGAGTTGCATACTGCGAAAACATGAGGTAAACTTGCAAGTAGGGCAAGACACAATTAAAACTGAAATTGAGACCTGTAACATTACTTCATAAATAATTACCATTTATGATAATATGCTTTAATGTCTCTCCTTCCCCCTACTGGCCCGCTCCCTCCTGAAAAAATAAAAATGCTGATTAATCACTTCATGAAGGAAAAAGTGCAATTATGTTAGGCTTCCATGCAATTTCATAATGTCTGGGGTATTGAAACCCCTGTTTCACCCTTAAGAAGTCCAGTATGTTCCTGTGGCTGGGGGGGACGAGAAAGCAAGAAGACAGGGACTGGATTGAAGGAAATGTTTAAAGAGAGGTTTTAGAGAAACAAACACTCTGTCAATCTAAAGATTAGATTGTCTTTTCAGGAAGCCTGATTTAAGCATGATTAATTTAATGGGAATGTTTGAAAAAGATAGGTGAATATGATCTCAGAGTATACAACTGGTTATCCTGAATTCATTGAAAGTACACTCTGCAGAAGGTACAGGAGAATTTGAGTGTCTGCAAGATTTGTGTATTTTTTTAATTGGGAAATATAAGAGAGGATATTTATCACCAGGAAATAAAAATCAAAGTAATTTCTGATTTACTCACAGCTGGCATGCACCCTACCTATTATTTCTGGTAATATGTTCTTTCATTTCAGGGGAAAATGTGAATATTTAGTAACAAAGAAAGCTTTCAGGATTTCAAGATGCTTCATTAACAGCAGTGAAGGTAGAACTGAGTAAAAAAATCACGTCATTTACTGGTTTTGATTTGGTTGGCAAAAAGACAAACAAACCACTATTCCTGCTTAGAATGAAAGCTTAGAACAAGCTTTTCTCATTCTCTGAGTGGTTGATAATTAAGAAAATAAATGTTTTGAGGTTGATCATGATTTTGTATGTGTTGCTGTGATTGGGGTTTTAAAATATTTTGACTTAGAAAGAGATTTTCAGATAACAGGCTTTTTTTCAAATGGGAAGAAGTGGAACATCTCATTTTGTGTGGAACATACCTGCTTAGAATTGTGATAAGAGGTGGGGTTTTGTTCTTTATTTTTTGTAAGTAAGAAGCATGATGAGATTTGAAGATGTTCTTCATCTATGGGTGAATCCTTATCAGTTACAGGATATCCCCTGTGACATGGCTGGTTGCCACCATCAAAAATAGCTTTAAGGACCATATAGCTTGCTTGAGGCATTTGGATGGCATTTTGCCACTCCAGAAAGGGTTCTGATCCCCTCCAAATAGCTTGTTTTAGAGCTTATAGGGAACATGAAGGTGATGACATGATCTTACATGGCTGAAGAGAACAAAAAGATGATGAATTTCTATTCTTGTCTCATAGGTGTCTTTGTGCTGCACCAGTCTAAACTGGTTTTGGAACCTTGCTATTGTGTCTGACATAACCAGAGCTCTCTTCCAATGTGGTGTGAGTAACTAACTTTACTCTGGGCATGAAAATGGCTGAAGGATTATTGTGCTCAGAGATGCTTCCTGTCTTGCTGAGCAAATGTGTAGACCAGAGATCCAGTGTGGGCCATGTAGCAGCAGCAGATGTCAAACCATAAGAAAATCTGCTGGAGTTAGCTAAGCTGTTTTTTCTCCTCTTGAGCACCATGCTTCGGTCATGTGGAGCTGCTTAGATGCTACAGAAAAGATCAGATATGTTCTGTTAATAAGAGGGTGTGAACTTCACACCCTCTTCATGCTGCCTCACCCCTGTACCTGCACTGGTACGTGCAGCACAGCACTATCTGAGCATACATGATGGGCATACATGTTTATAAGGCCAGGAGACAGGCTGTGGCGGTATATGGGAACTAGGAGGCCATCTGTTTGACAGAAAGGAATTAACTCAAGACTAAATCAGTTAGAGGTATCCAGCCTGTAGTGCCGTTATGTGAAACTAACTCAATGTTTATTTTTGTGTGGGCTCACTATGAACATGACTATTACTGTTCCAAGACTATAGCACTATTTCTATTGAAAACTGATCTTTTAATACATAACTCTACCCCACAGCACAGATGTTTGAGTATTCTGTGTGATCAGATGATCTGATGAGCATCTTAACCATCCTTAAGGTACTTCAGAGTTCTTGCTTATGTGGCAAAATACATTACTGCATGACGGGACTTAAGTTGCCATAGTTATTCTTTATATTCATAATTCAGACTGCATGGTGTGTCACTTTGGTAGTTGTAAGCTTGAAAGCAGAGGCACTTCAGGTCCCCAGAAAATGAATCAAGGTAACAAGTGCCACAGCCCTGCTGACATGCAGAGGTGTTGCATTCTTCTTGGTCCAGTTTGCTGAAGAAGAAAATCTGTCTGATTTGTGTTGGATGAAGATTAGGGTTTGGTAATGCCTATTCACATCTGTCAAGACTGGGGACACCAGATGCTTTAGGTAGATTAGGAAGTTCTATCTTTGAAGGAGAAGAATCTCGTTGGAGCTTGTAGCAGTTGTCTCTCTTAGCTGATAGTTTGTTGTATTTCATTCAGATGGCAAAGACAGCCATAAATTGTAATTTCTATTAACACATGGTTTGTAAAGACATAAGTCATTATGACAATTCAAAGCTCTAATCATCATGATAATGGAATGTAATCGCTAAGCTCCTGCAAAACTTAAAGACAGAATCTATGCTAATACTATATGAAAGCTGACAGCAGTTAATTATTTTTATTTTTATTGAACTGCTATTTTGCAGGAGGGAAAAAAAAAAAGGTGTTCTAATCATATACTTGAAAAATGACGTAGGTATTGTAGATTCAGGCAGACAACAGGGACATTGTATTTTTTTTTTTTTTTCCCTTCAGTAAGTAAAGAACAGTGAGTTCTCACGTACGATCTAGTAGGTGAGCATGGTCTCATTAAAAATAATCAAACTCTCGGAAGAGTTTAATCAAATCCAGTTTGTCTTTTTTTCTTAAGGCTACTAAAATAAAAAGGGGAAAAATCCAAACCTGTAAATAGTCTGAATTTTAAAGATCTGCCTTCAGTGCTGATATCAGTTCTTGGGATACTCTGAAGATGCATATCCTGCATATCTACTACACAAGAGGTGTCTGTTAACTAGCGAAGGGCAACAATTACGTTTCCTTGCATTGCAGAAATTCAAATGTAAGGGTGACATGTTGCACCAACACAGTATCAGTCTCCAAGTATTCACCTGGAAAATGGGACTGCTCTGGCACATAGAGACAGTTTCTTGTCACACTTTCATTCTGATAGAAAGATTACTTTCTATTCCTGCATTAGAACAGAAAAGTCACCCAATATTGCTTTGTCCAGTCCATGAAAGTAGTATTTTTTACTAAGAGACAGTAAACCTGGTTGAGCTGAAGAACCAGTGCTTTTGACACCTTTTTGTGTGTGTGTGTTTGTGTTAGCTGTACAGTACTTTAAAAGTGCTCCTGGTTTTCTTGCAAATATCACTTAAAACTCTTTTCTGACTATCACCAGGATCTTGGTTTTACTTGCTATGGATGATGCTGTGAGCTGGTGGCTGTCATTCAGTAACAAACTTATAACCTGAACAGTAAGTGCACTTCTAGGTAATTAATGGTTTCCTCTTTGCTTCCTCTGCCATTCCCTCCATCATTTCCCCCACTGTTTTCTCTGCTGTTTCCTCTTCACTTTCTGCCTTACAGTTTGATCTATCCTATTTGTTGTTTTTCATGTAGATTTTCAGAGTGTGTTCAGCTTCCTTTTTGCTGTGTCCTGAAGAGTATAAGCAAGTAAATATTTCCCTACCTCATAAAAATTATCTCTTAATCACTATTTGGGTCTCCAGTAAACAGTTCGCTTCAACTCTGATGCTAGGAAAGCTGTCCTAATATGTACAGTAGCTTGGTTTCTGCAAGGTTTCATATATATGGTTAAGATTTTGTCTGAAGGTTTTTACAGATACTGCCAGTAACACTGATACAAATTACTTTGTTGTGCTTTATGGAAATTTATTCAAAAAACAGAGAGAAGCTTCTACAGCAGGCTGTAGCAAATATGCTGGGTTTAACAAGCAAAGTTATATTTGTCTGGGAGACATTTTACAAAGCATAATTGAGGATGACAGCTTGGTTATGAGATGCTTGATGTGTACGTCAGTTTAAAAGCTTGTCACCTACTTCATGTATTAATTCAACTCCTTTGTGCAAGCCAAATTTCCTATTCTAGGCAAAGCATATGGTCTGTCACTTAGCACATGACATGTTTTTAGATAACTGTTGTCTGCAAGCCTACTGTCCCTGAATTCAAATGAATGAGATTTCCCTGTAAAAGCTAGCATCAATTTATTGTCTGTTCAATTAGTTCTGCTATATTGTTTGGGCTATTTATAGCTTATTTTGAGGAAAGTTGTTCAGGGTTTAGCCTACAGCTCTTCTTTACTGTCCTTTGAATGTGCCGTGTGAGAAATTACCTCCATTCATCTACCAGCTGAAATAATATTAATAGAAGCATAAATGTATACACTTGTATTTCTCTGTAGTAGTCATGTTGATAAGTCTCATAACTTCATAGACAATTCACTTCACTTACTGGGTACTGAACTTGATTTTATGAAGACTGCTTAATTCATCAGGGTTAACTAGACTTCAGCCAGATAAACTGAAGTAAAAACCAAACTGAGATCACACATTAGGGAAAGAGCTGTTAATTTACACTTTTGATCAGCAACTGTGAGTATCAGTAGAGAAGAATTTGTGCTTAGGATTATACATGTATGAATGATTTGCTCTTCAGCATCACAATAAGGTCCAAAGTCTACTTATAAATGATGCAAAAAATTAGTAATTGCTGGATACTTGTACTCTGAAATTTCATGCAGTTGTCAAATAATCTGCACATTAGATTAATTACCTTTATATAAAATTAGGTAGACTGCAGACTTAGTGGAAAATATTAAATCTCCATTCTAAACTCAACATCAATTAGCATGCTTCTCCATGAATGAGCTAGACTATTTACAAATGAACAGAACTTGCAACCAAGTTTCACCTTCTTGAAAGTGCAAAATATGTTGTTGAATATTCATTTATATTTGGGATTGTTATTTAGTGCCATTAACCTTATTCTATTTTCTTTCTGTCTGAGGCTATTGATATGAATGTGCTTTCATTGTTTTCATACAGTAATTAGCAAATGTCAGCAACAGAATTTGGATATCTGCATTTATACATGTCCTGGAGCATTTGCTAGTCATGTTTTGCTATTAAGTTTTAAAATCTATTTTTTCAGTGGTTGTCACCATTCAGTTGGGAAGCAGAAAAGGCACTTTGTGGCTTGGGTGAAAAATTGAATGGCAGCTGGCTGAATGCTAGTTCTAGAGCTGAGAAGTTGTGATAAACACATAGCATGTGTTTTATTGAGCCTTGGGAATGAGTGTGTTCCTCGACTGCTTCAAGGGGCAAGCTGTGGAAAGCATTGATGGAGCTTTTCCACAGAGCTGTGTTTAATTTCTGTTTTTTTGAACTACTTTTGTGCCTCAAATAAAAAAGTCAATTGTGAAGTAAATGAGGATTCATTGTGGGAGTGAAATTAATTTCAATAGCTGACATGTAATTATACTGGTATCTGAATTTAGGTATCAGTAGTGGTGGGACAGAGGTTAATATAGTTTTTGCAGAAGCTGAAGCTGTTTTCTATTAGGTATAACATGTAGAGGAAGTGATTGCTTAGAAATAAGATACAGTCAAAGGCTTATGCAACATTGCTCAGCACTAGAGGGAGAGAACCAGAGTAGTGGTTAGAAGATTGGTTGGATATTCAATTCAAGGCAAGAAAGTTGTGCAACCCTGCCATAAAAGGGAAGAAACAAACAAAATTAAGTAAGCCAGAGTATGGTAAAGGTAAACAGGGGGGCAATGCCGGGGGCGGGGGGGGGGAAACGACACACACACAGAATATCAGGTGGTAACTTTAGGCATATTGCATAGGCTGTAAACTTTGGAGTACCCAGCCAATGGGGAAACAAGGGAAGGATAACTTGTTCAGGGATAGGGAATAAAAAAGTATGCTAAGTGCACACATGGTGTGCCTACTCTGTGGGGTATCCAGTCTTGCAAGAATATAAATAAATTGTGCTTCACTGAGGAATCTGTCAGAGCCTATGTTATTAGCAGTATAAGTGTTTCTTACAGTGGTAACACTTCCATATTTGTCCTTTCTGCTTTTGTTCCGCAAAACATAAAAAAAGAGGAGAAACATCCTTCCAAGTGCATGCAGGTATAAAAACTCACCTGGGCATAGAACCTGTGAAAAATGAGAAGTGTAGGACCTTAACAATGAAAGCTAAAGCATGTCTAGTTGCTTTGGTACCTCTGAAGCAGGCCTTAGAGAAGTTGTGCAGAGCGGTGGCAGCAGAATTTAAAAATAGTCTTACAAGGTATGGAATCATCCCTGAAAAGGTGTGCTAAGGCCAGGACTAGGGCACAAAATGAAAGTATTAATTGGTCTTGTATGTACATTTACAGAGAGTTTTGTGTGTGGATTTCCTGTGTTTTGAAATACAAGTTTCTGCAGGTTAAGGGAGACAAACACTCATACTCTCACATGTTTCTGCATTCACATGGGACAGTAAGAAGGTGACCTGTACTAGCAACAACTCTGCTCAGCTGAAGTTTTTTAAAAAATTAATTAAAAAGCCAGTATTCATTCCTGGCAGTTTTTATTTCATTAGCATCTGAGCTGGATATATGAAGGCTACACTTACTGATTTATCTCAGGAAACAAATTCTTGCTTGAGGAGCAAGTAAATGTAGGAGGTGCTCATTTTGTGTCCTAATTTAGAGTGACAACATATTTAAGGGTGAAATGCATATGCACTGGGGATGGAATTTGAAGATTTGAAACAGTTCCTCAGGTTGCATATCTTCATTGTTTTGGAGGATTTCTTGCATAGGAATTCCATTCTGTAGTAGTTGGGGACAGTTCTGTTGGATTTGGACAGTGGATGGGAGTGGGTAGCTCCCCAGCTACCTCTCAGAGGATCCAAACAGGTGTGATGGAGCGGTGTGATGCTTCTTCCCAAATAAGGCTTTCCTTGGGAATGTATGCGTGCTATAGTAAGGTAAATGTTATTAGGAGTGATTTGTTTGCTGAACAAAAGGAATAGGATTCTTAGGATGGAAACTTGAAAGAGACAACCTCATAGAAACAGAGCCCAACCATTAGCTTTGTTTCCTGCCCAGTTAATTATATTCGAAGTAAAGACTATCTTGTATTGCTCATGAATGCGTATTTTTTGGAGCAGGGAGAGAGGGAAGCTTTTAAAGTCTTCGACTGATATAGCTAGACTTATTTTTAAAAGCTTTTAATAAATCACAAAAAATACTCTAGGAGAAACTGATCAGCCTTTGCAGTGGTACAGTTCCACAAATTACAGTAGGGTTTTGTGAGAGTGATTACTTTCAGAATACTATATTGGATTTACACTGGAGTAAAGAAAAATAGAAGTTCAACATTGTTGTCAAATACTCAGTGAACTCTAAACTGCTGGTCCTTACATCTTTTAAAAACATCTCTCCCCAGCTGTTCCACCTGCCCCCCACACACACACACCCAATTGCAGCAGTCAGATCTTTGTGTGTATGAGTATGCATATGTACTATTGATTGTACATCAGTACAGCTGCTGAAGAACTGCAGTTTCCACCCTGCAGAATAGTTTTGACAGTATTTCAAGACTTGTTTTTAAGCTTGATAGAATAAAATTTTTTCCATAGATTAGGAAACACATTGCTTCACATAGGAACAATTGGTAGTTTTAGTGCATCAGATGTCATGTTTAATAATAGCATTGAAGCCCCTTATTTTAATCCCGACAATTTAGACAAGTATAAGAAGATACAGATAGAAAGTATTTGTAATCCAATGCTCCATGAAATGCCATTGCATGAAAAAGAAGGGGTGAGGAGTTTAAGAGAAGAGAGAGAGTCCTGGGCTGTTCTCATTGTAATTAATTATTTCATCTCTTTCATGGTTTATTTTTTAATAATACCAGCTTGGTTGGGAATGTAATCTGTGCATAAATCTCATCTACATATACTAATCTGTACATAAACCCCATTCTAGTGATGATAAAAAGCACCTGAGAAGCAAGCATGGAATAAGGTTGTTTTTGTTAAAATAGTCATTTTATTACCACCACTAATGCGCACCTACAACTTCTGACGCCTGCATGTAGTGTTGACTCAGGATGATGTACGCTGACATAATTAAAAGGTTTTGTCTTGAATTTGTTATCCTTGATTGCTCCCAGAGGTCTGGCCTCCAAAGTCAGAGGTGGGTTAATGAAAAATTAAGCATGATACTGATTTTGTTACTAATAACAAAAGCACTGTGGGGTTAAAAAGCACTGTGAAACTAATAGATTTTATGCACAATTCAGTCAAATTAACTGATGAAAGTTACTAGTTTTTACCCAAACTTTATGCCACAATCTCTGAGTCAAGTTCTAAAGAAGGAAGAGTGGATCTTTACTATGTCAAAGCTTGTAGAATGTACATGGGAGAAGGGCAGATTTTTAAGCTATATAGAAGTGAAATGGAAAAATAGAAGCAGACACAATATTGATGCTCCTCTTAGTGTTATTTCAGGGTGACTTTAAAAAAAGAAATCCTTCTTTTGGAACAGTATCACAGGGTGGGCTGGTACTCAGTTTGCAGCCCACTCTAAATAACACATTCTTTTTTTAGGTGGCACAGCTGACTAAGTTGTTATTCCTTATTTTGTTATTTTTATTCAGTTTTCTCCCCATCCTCTTGTGTGTCATGACTTTTTAAAAATCAAATTGTATTTTATTGATTTCAGGCTGTTTCTGTATCAAGATCGCTTAGATATCTGAAATAGTAGTCCAAGTGCTCGCAAAGATCTTGTGGCATTCATAGAGTCTCTGTATTTTGCCATGCAGTTTATTAATGAAATTTTGAACAGGAGAAAGCCTAAAACAGGTTTGAAATAACCCCTTAATTGCACATGAAATTTGTTGATACCCAGACGTGCTCTGGTGGTTGTGCAGACAGCTCTAATGTGATCATGCAGCTGTGTTCTGTTGCATCCTGAGGACAGACAGTGTCCATTGCTTCTAAAGAGTTTGTAACAGGCAATGTAAATCAGTCATTTCATATATGTAAAGTTTACAGTGTGTTCTTACCTCTTCTGCAAAATAGTTATTGATTTATGAGGAAAGGTTGAAAAAATGTTGGCTATATTGCTTACCTAGTTTAGTTATGTAATGTGGTTTCTTTTGTCTTTAAAAAATGCATTAAAGTCAAGAAATAGTGCAGCTATTCTTTTTTCCATTTTCTGTAGCCCTGTCATAGACTGAATTTGAGCTGGAGGGATACACATTGTTCTTGACAAATCCATCTTTTATGTAATATTGTATGATGTTTTAGATGCTTAAAATACTGCTTTCATTTTATTTATTTATTTATTTTATTTATTAATTTAATTTATATTTTTATTTATTTATATATTGTTTTTTTTATTGATTTTTATTTATTGTATATCTTTGTAGCTTCAGTCTCCTAATCTCTACTTCCCAAGGTTTCCTCTAAAATTACACATTGCATTTACTCTTTGTAGGCATAATTACTCTAACTGGCAAATAAACATAGCTGAACTGTTTCATTTTTGTGTTTAAAATGAAATTTTTTTTAAAAGTCACGGTTTAACTTCAGATCAGCAATTAAATGAATGACGACAATACTCTGTCCCCTCCCCCTCCAATACAGATAAGGAAAGGAGAGAGAGATTAAGGAGGGAGGCTTCCGGGTTGAAAACAAAACTAGACAGCTTTAATTAAATACTACTGATAAAAGAAAGTATGTACAAATATATACAAATATGTGCAGAAATGTACAAAACCCCTATTGCCTCCCCCCACCTCCAGCAGCTCCTACAGCATTCTCCTTAGCTGTGACCAGTTCCAAAAAGACCTGAACCACTTCCAGAGGTAGTGGCAGAGCAAACAGGACCTGAGGATAGAGTTTTGAGGGTCAGGAACACCCTGGCCTAGGGATCGAAGGAGATGGATAGATGGAGTCCTCCCCGGACACTGGCCATGGATGAAAGAGAAGGAAGAAGAGGAAGAGAGCTTCACTTCCTTGATCCTGAATTTGTACCTAGAGTTATTTATATATGGGATGGAATAAACTCTTTGGCTAATTTTGCCATATGTCTTGTCTACTCCTTCCTACGGGAGGGTTGTAGATATGACTCTTCTGCTTCTTTGGTGTCCGAAGCAGCAGATTCAACAGGTGGAGTAAAATGTCTTTGGTCTCTCAGCAGTAACTATAAACATTCAGGCCTTATCAGTCCACGAGCTGGAAAGCTTGCTGTTAATTTCAGCAAGTGTGCTGCTTAAAAGAGAGTTCACTGAATAAAAAAAAGAAATCAGTAAAAAGAAAACTCACTTTATCCTGGCTTGAACTAGGACAAAAAGTAATTCAAAGAAGGAAAAAATGAAAAAAAAAAAAATATGGAGGGGGGGGGGGGATATGAGAAAATAATAAAGTTTTCCTCTAAGTTACATTACTTTTGATGTAGTATAATCCAGCTCAAAACAGCTCAAACATAATTCAAATGCTAACTAGCTGCTGTTGCTGTTTTGTTAAGTTTCCTTGAGAAGGAGAAGGGGAAAATAATATAAACTACTATTTTTCTTCTCCCCCTCATTTTTGTATTTTGAATTTGTATGTTGGAAGAAAGAACAAAAAAAAAGAGAAAACTAAATATTGTGCTGTCCTCAGGAAGCCTGTAGTGTATCATGTTACATTCTGCCCAGTAAATCATAGAAAACAATGGCCTCAAAATTCCCAACTCCCAGGGAGTGTCTATTTCCACAACTTGCAGATGCACTGTTGTATTTCTATACTGTATTTCCACTTATTGTAGCTGCTGTCCTCCTAACTCTGGAGTAACATCCAGCGGGTTTTTTATCAGTAAAATAAAAAATTAGTATAAAGATTTTGCTTCCATGTTTTCACATTGATGTTAATAATAAACCTGTGTTCAGATGGCACCAGCAGAGGAATAACACAAAGCCAGAGATCAAATCACAAGTGTTGTTGCAACGTAACCAAATTTTAAGTCATGGACAAGAGGAAAAAAATAGAGAAAGCTAAAAGTGTTTGAAAATTATTGTAATAAAGAGTTGAAATATTATTCTGAACATAGGGATTTTCATTTTAGTTTTTAAAGGGAGTATTACAGTCTGAAATACCATGTTGCTTCTGATATTCCTGAAAAGATTAGTTGTTAATGAAAAGAGTAAATTCTTTTCAATCTTCACAGCTGTTGCTTTGAGGTATGACACAAGTTTCTGAACAATCACAAGCCTAGATACGTTGAAGTCATATTTGATGTTTTTGTTTTTAATCCTATATGGTTATGTTTTTATTGTGTGTAGCTCAAGAGGTTTTATATAGAGAGAATTCTTTTCATCCCTTTTTTTATGAAAGGTGGTATACAGGTGCCACTGACCAAGCAGCATTTCCAGTTCTCTCATGGCAGCCTGCAGCTGCTTTTTATTCGCACCATGCTTCTGGTGTCATTACTTCTCAGTTTCTGTCTTCTATCATGAGGGTTCCCCCCAAGACATGTGATCTCTTTTACTGCAAGTTGATACTAATTTGCTTTCTTCAAGGTCCATAGCTCTGCCCTGTACAGTACCAGGGAGACCTTCGTTGCTGAAGCTGCTAAACGGGAGTATAATACCCTAGTCAGTCACTGGTGGGCTTGTGGTCCCAGAGTATGCAAGTCCCAAAGACAATAAATTGTAATTTACCGAACTGATTATCCATTGCTTTAAAACCCAATCAGCTGTTTACAAAGAGTGCCTTTCAGTCACACACTATGAATCTAAAGCAGCACTGCACTTTGAGGGCTTTTCTCCCCATGTGCATCCCTTTATAGTTTGCTCAGAAATAAGGACAAGCAAAGCATTTCAAGAAAGAGCAGGGAAATGGTAAATCCTGCTAGGATTTTTTTCTTTATTCCACAAAGGTTAATAATGCAGAGGAAAGTGCTAGGTGCATTTTTCTCCTAAACTTTTATTCACTTCCCTGGAGTCTGTTCAGAGGAGAATTTTCACTTAAGAGACAACTTGGAAGAAAAGTCTTTGCGGAAAAGGAAATGCACCTAACCAAGCTTTGCATGCTTTTCTCCCCCAAATGGCTTAAGACCTTAGGGAGCAGTGTTCAAGAGTGGTAAGTATAGGATGTTTCAGGAGCTAAGGCACAGAAGATCATGAGGGCTCAGCTGAGTGAATTAATGCACCCTGTTAGCAGCTTCAATGTGGAGTTATTGAAAAGAATTTTCAGTGTTCTTGATGAATATGCTTGATGAGCTACTGGCTGAAGTTTTTATTCGTTTTGAATGTAAAAACCCTAGGCTCTCAGGGGACTCTCTCACCTTGGTGAGTTTGATAATAAAACATCAGTGGCTTTCAGATTCCCCAAGGTAGACCCTCAAGTCACTCATAGCCACTGTGCAACTGCTTCCTGGGGACAATAGCCAAAAGGGCTGTTTTTCCTGAATAAATAGTGCTGGAAAATCTAAGTTTGAAGATAGGATATTTATGTGGAAATTGTACTGTGGGTGCTGACAGAAGGGGCAGAAGTCTCTCGATTTGTCCAAACCTTTCACTAGCCCATTGTATAGTGAAAGTGCTTGTGTAATTAATAAAAAATTATACTCCCTAAGATGCACATGTTACAAAACAAAAACCTGCATGCAGCAGATACAGCTACATCTGGTTTCCATCCCTTTGTTATTCATAGGATGAATAGTATGCTTAGGGTTTGAAGGGACCTTAAAGATCATCTAGTTTCCATCCCCCTGCATGGGCAGGGACACATCCTACTAGACCAGGTTGTACACCTTCATTTATTTTGAGGTTGTAGTTTATTTTTGTGTAGTGCTGCATTTAAACTGGTAGAAGAGTGTAAGAAACACAACCTTTTTATAATGATCACGAGGTGCAGAGGGATCTGTTGCACAGTCTTGAAAAAATCCTCCAGAAGATCTTTTCTTTTAAATGTGTAAATACTGTCACCAAGGGGATGATTTTTCCCTCAACTTCACCCCAGAAAAAGGGGTGGCAGCTAGGCTACAGCAGGCGACTTTCTTCTTGGCTGAAAAGTTGGTCTGGAAACAGATGTATGACTTCTTGTATTTATCAAGTGATTTTTATATCTGTGCATGTACATTATATATAATGCATACATTATGTGTATACGTATAAAAACATAGAATAATAGAATGGTTTAGGTTGGAAGGCACCTTAAAGATCATCAGCTTCCAACCTCCCTGCTATGAGCACCTCATACTAGATCAGGTTGCTCAGCGCCCCGTCTAACCTGCCCTTGAACACCTCCAGGGAGGGGCATCCACAACCTCCCTGGGCAGCCTGTTCCAGTTCTTTACTAATCTCATGGTGAAGAATTTATTTCTAATATCTAACCTAAATGTGCCCTCTTCCAGTTTAAAACCATTACCCCTTGTCCTGGCACTTTTCTCTCTGGTGAAAATTTCTCTGCATGTTTCCTGTAGGCTCCCTTTAGGTACTGGAAGGCTGCTATAAGGTCTTTTCTTCTCCAGGCTGAATAGCCCCAACTCTCAGCCTGTCTTCATATAAGAGTTGCTCCAGCCCTCTGATCATCTTCATAGCCTTTCTCTGGACCCTCTCCAACAGCTCCATGTCTTTCCTGTGCTGAGGGCTCCAGAGCTGTATGCAGCATTCTAGGTGCAGCCTCACCAGAGCCGAGCAGAGGGGCAGAACCACCTCCCTGGCCCTGCTGGCCACACTTCTTTTGATGCAGCCCAGGATGCAGTTGGCTCTCTGGGCTGTGAGTCCACACTGGTGGCTCATGTCGAGTTTCTCATATACTGCCAACCCCGTCAAGCTTCTCATCTACTGCCACCCCCAAGTCCTTTTCCTTGGGACTGCTCTCTATCCATTCATCCCCCAGCCTATGATTGTACCTGGGATTGCACCAATCCAGGTGCAGGACATTGCACTTGGCCTTGTTGAACTTCATGAGGTTGACATTGGCTCACCTCTCAAGCCTGTCAAGATCCCTCTGGATGGCCACCCTTCCCTCTAGCATGTCAGCCACTCCACACAGCTTGGTATTGTCTGCAAACTTGGTGAGGATACACTGTGTCACCAACACATGTTGAACAGCACTTGTCCCACTATTGACCTGTGAGGAACATCACTTGTCACTTGCCTCCAGCTGGACACTGAACCATTGACCACAACTCTCTGGGTGTGGCCATCCGGCGAATCTCTTATCTGCTGAGTGGTCCATCTGTCAAATCCACGTCTTACCAGTTTGGAGACCAGGATGTCATGTGGGGCAGTGTCAGATGCCTTACACAAATCCAGGTAGATGATGTCGGTTGCTCTCTCACTGTCCACCATCTCTGTAGCCTTGTCATAGCAGGCTATCAAGTTGGTCAGGCATGACTTGCCCTTAGTGAAGCCATGTTGGCTGTTGACAATTACCTTGCTTTCTATTGGCCTTAGTAGAGTTTCCAGGAGGTTTTGTTCCATGATCTTGCCAGGCACAGAGGTGAGACTGTCTGGCCTGTAGTTCCCTGGGTCTTCCTTTCCTCCCTTTTTAAAAATAGAGGCTATGTCACCTTTTCTCCAGTCAGCAGGAACCTCACCAGATCACTGTGACCTCTCAAATATGATGGACAGAGGCTTAGCAACTGCATCTGCCAGCTGCCTCAGGGCACATGGATGGACCCCATCAGGTCCTATAGATTTGTGCAACTCCAGATTCTTTAGATAGTCACAAATCAGTTCTCCTCCTACAGCAGGGTGTACTTTGTTCTCCCAGTCCCTGCTTTCACCTGCTGTGACCTTCCTGATTAGGCTGGAGCACTTGCCAGTGAAGACTGATGCAAGTAAGTCATTGAGAGCCTCAGCCTTCTCAATATCCTGTGTAGCTAGGTCTCATGTTTCTTTCAGGAGATGGCCTGCATTTTCCTTGGTTATCCTTTTGTCCCCAGCATACTCATAGAAGCTTTTCTTGCTGCTCTTTACATCTGTGGTGAGATTTAATTCTATCTGGGATTTGGCTCTCCTCTCCTGATCCGTAGCTGCACAGACAACCTCTCTGTAATCCTCCCAGGGTACCTGCCCTTGCTTCCACCCTCTGTATGCTTCCTTCTTAAGTTTGATCTCTTCTACGAGCTGCTTGCTCATCCACACCTGCCTTCTGGAGTTTTTACTTGACTTTCTTTTAGTTGGGCCTGGGGAAGGTGATCCATAAGTATCAGCCAGCTTTCATGGGCCCCTCATCCCTCCAGGATGTTATCCCATGACACTCTTGAAAAGATCCCTGAAAGGGCTGAAATCTGCCCTCCTGAAGTCAAGGGTAGTAAGCTTAATGTGAACCCTCGTTGCTGCCCTAAGGATCTTGAACTTCACCATTTCATGGTCGCTACAACCAAGGGTGCCCTTGAGCTTAGCATCCCTTACCAGCCCTTCCTTCCTTGTTGGTGTGAAAAAAGTCCAACATAGCACCCTTTCTTGTTGTTTCCTCAATTATTTGGAGAAGGAAGTTTTCATCCATGCACTCTAGGAACACCCTGAATTCCTTGCACTTTGCAGAATTGTCCCTCCAACAGATATCAGGATGGTTGAAGTCCCCCATGAGTACCATGGCTTGCAAACGTGAAGGTGCTCCTATCTGTCTGTAGGGTGCCTCACCTATGCTGTCCTCCTGGTCAGGCAGCCTGTAGCAGACCCCCACTAATATCACCTGTCCCTGCCTTCCCCTTAATTTTAACCCATAAGCTCTCAATTGGCTCAATTGGCCTCAGGGAGAGCTGCATTCCCTCCAGATAGTCTTTGACATAGAGGGCAACACCTCTCCTCATGTCCCCTGCTTGTCTTTCCTAAAGAGTCTATAACCCTCCATGCTGATGCTCCAGTCATATGAGTCATCCCACGAACTCTCTGTGATGCCAATGAGATCGTAACCCTTCAGTCATGCACGCATCTCTAACTCTGCATGCAAATGTAATTCAACCCAAAAAGCAGGTCAGGTGTTATTTGAAGGTTACTTTCTAAAAGATACATATAAATATGCTTGCTATATACCTTTTGTATGAAAACTAGCTATTTGTTTTCAGGTTTCTTTAAATCATAAATTTCTAAGGCTAAACTAGAGTAGAAAGTATGCACTGGGTTTGGATGTTTTGTTTTTGTTTTATTGAAATGGTGATGTAACATTCTGGTTTAAGTCAGTATTAGGAAACATTTCCTTGCCTCTTCTGCTTCTTTCTCCTGCCTGCCCTCACCCCCCTCCCCACATCCCACTCCAAGTGAACATTGAGGAAAACTAGTATTTTCCTTCAGTCTTTAAGGTATGGAGGTTATTCAAATTTTATGTCACTGTGGTCATGTCGAGACTTCATTGAAAATGTAGAGGAAATTAACTTCACAAATTTATGGCAGGAAAGCCAACATTCAACACAGAGGTGTGATTCATGAAACTCTTTCATTTGCTAAGTGCTCTCACCCTCATTTTCCAAATTCTTCTCTGTTGATACTTGAGGCATGTTCTGAGGTTTACTTAAGCTCATTGAGATTCCTAGAAGGACCTCCACTGAGGTTATAATCCTATTGTTAAAAGAGTATTTGAAACCTAGGGTGGGATTGTGTACTGGTTCCACAGCTGGAGTAAGGATTGGTTTGGGCCACACCAGTGAAGTTTAAGCTTTCTGCTCCAGCTGGTGAAAATACTGTGACCTTTTGCTAGAATTGGATTGATTTATTATTTCAAGCTCTACATCCACCTGTAAGTGGTTCTTGCAAATGAAGACAAGATTTAAGTGCTTAAGACTATTCTCTCTGGTTCCTGCTTAAGCAGAAAAACTGCAGTTGGTTGTTGACCTGCAAGGCTGCATTCTTGACAGTATAAGGGGATCTAGGAGTGGGTCTAAAGGCTGCTGGCAACACTTGAAACTCTTAATTACAAATGAGTGCTTAAATCATCAGCTTTCGAGAACCCTTTTTTCCTTTAGGTTCTGCCTTCAGAGGTTAAACTGTAGACCAACATCCTAATCCAAGTAGGAAGATGGTTGTAATTCTGGAACTCTGTGCTTGGTAAGAAGAAAAAGGTCATTGCCCATGACTGACAGTACTAGAAGAGCAGCTGGAATTAATACCTGTTATGAGTTTTGTTGATTGTTGAATGGCTGACTGGCAGGCTATTTAATCCTTGGATTCTGCTTAGGTGTTTTGCTAAGCTGTGGCATTGCATGTGTACTGGTTTATGAGCCAGATAATACCATGTTAGTGTCTTCTAAAATGGGTATGTATTTTAGAACTTTCCATTCTTTTCATAGTGTCATAAACCAATAATTTTGTGATACAAAACACTTTTTTTCAGTAAAATGCTGAAAGAATTGGTATTCTTTTCACATCGATGTCTATTAACAGCAATAACCAGAAAAGGCTCAATTGCAGATTTTGGAACATTTCTTCAATCTTGTGTGTCGGCAGGTTCTGGAAGGCAATGAAACAATAAAACCTTATTAAATGTAAGCATTGAGGAGAAGGCCACATAGCCTTGGATTTTGGTTTTATCTGATTGCTTGGGTGTTTGTTCTGGCATAATTAATGCTGACCACATTAGAGTTGGGAATCGTGATAACAACAGGCCCCTTGAAACAATCTTGCCGAGTGCCTAAGGGCCAACGTGTGTCAAATGCCTAATGTGCTGAAAACCTTCTGCAGCTCTGATTTTGTGATTGCTATGCTAGGTTCTATTTTTACCAGAGACTAGTCAGTGGTGCAAATATAACCTTTTGCATTTTCCTTTATTCTGCGCCCCCCCTTTTTTCTTTTAAATTAAATTAATTCCTAATCTTGTTCATAGTTTTAAGGTGCCTTCAGGTTTTTAAAGTATTCTTCTTACCAAGAATGTAAAAAAAAATTTCCTGCAATTAAGAATTCTATAAGACAAGCTTTGAAAGTCTGGTTAAAAGGTACTCAGTGTAATTTCTATTTTCTTGTGTTTTTTGTTTTGTTTTTTTTATACTGGCTACACATCTGCTTAGTAAAAGAATCATGATAGAAATAGAATGGGGAGAAGATGAGAAAGATGTCAATGAACAGAGTGGAAGTCTAAGCAGGGAGTATTACAGATTGACATTCAGTTTTCCAAAAAAGATATATTTTTGAATTTCATGCTGGTCAAAATAGATTGGACTGATAAAACTTCCTAGTTGCTAATCACAAATAAAATGTCAAAAGGATATCAGTTTTTCAAAACTTCCTTCATTAGAAAGCACACAATTGTGTTGCTTTTCTAGTTTATTTTCACTTTCTATTAGAATATAAGGTGGAAATGGAACCCATTTTTGTTTGTACCACAAGGGTAGCTCACCTGTCTTGGGCCAGCAGACCCTAGCTGGTCAGCTTCAGAATCTGCTGTATTGCTAGGTTAAATGGTTGTTACTGGGAGCAGGTGGAATGGGGGAATGTTCCTGAGGGTGCCCAGACTTAGTGAATCATGGCCTCTGCAGCCATTGCTTACAATGAGGAGCAGCCCTGAGTTGCTTGCTGTTCTCAGAAGTACAGTCTGCATAATCTACTTATGGCTTGTGTGATTAAGGAACATGTCTAATAAACACCGTTGTAAACAAGCATGTCATTGGTATTCCTTTCCCCTGAGCCCGCCTCAGAAGAGAGAGTGCTGTGACAGGTTGGATATAAATGAGGTGACTTCAGTGCAAGATAACAGAAGAGATGTGATCGTGCCCAGATTCAGCCTGCTTTTGGTTAAATACACACATCTGCAACATGAAAAGTCTAGGGAACAGTTTAAAGTCCATAGGGATTATAGGTATCCATAACTATGCCTAGTCAGAAGTAAACTAATATATTTAAAAGGAAAAATATGAAAGGGATCTCATCCTTGTTATAGGCTCCTTCTGTACACTGAAAACTTGTTCTTCTGGCAAATGCAACACAGTGCTGTGAAGTGCAGTTGCCAGTGGTAAGACTGCCCTTTGAAGATGGTCAAATGTACTCTGTTTACATCCAAACAAGAGGGAGGGAGCAGCTCCCTGGGAAGAGGATCGCACAGATTACTCATGTATATCACTACCTCAGTCTGCGACAGTTGCCAGAACTGCAGATACAGGGTTAACTCATGTGCTTGGGTTGCCCCCAGGACTCTGGCATTTCCCAGGTGGCATTTTGTCACTGCAGGTAGCTGTTTGTAGGGCCGAGCATCTGCATCCTGAAGGGAGATGTTCAAGTCTCACTCACCAGCCTCATACCTGCAAATTTTATTTGAAATTCTGCTTTGTCTAAACTAAAAGTTTGTTTTGTTTTTGTTTGTTTGTTTTTGTTTGTTTTTTAATTAAAAAAATAGAATACTATTTTCTAAATAAGATTTTAGAAGTGGGCAAAAGTATTTATTGAGTAGTGTGCACAAGCGACAGTCAGTGCAATGTAAGGGCATATTCCAAGCCCCCTGAAAGCAGTTTTAAAACAGTGTCATCAGTAGGCCTTGGACAAAGTATTAATGGAAGATGCCTTCCTTCTGACTGGCAAAGTTCTGGAGAGCATGTCATTTGTTGACAAAAGATTTATTCTTTTTAGGAAGCTAGTTAATTTTAAAGTTTGGATGTTGTACTTGTGAAGTATAGATAACAATGATTATTGCTACTGAGATATATTATTATATTGTCCTACATAAAACTACAGAATCGGCCCCTTTCTAAATTGGCATGTTTATTGGCAGTACCAATAGTGGGTTGGCAGAGTGCAGAGATGCTATTAAGAAGAGTACTGGGTACACTGGCTAAAAAATCTGTATCTAAGAAATATTGGTGAGGAAGAAGAAGGGTACCCTGAATTGTAATATTTGCTTTAGACCAAAGAGAGCAAAAGATTATTTCAGCTCATATGCTGTCATGTAGAACAGTGAATCTCCTGTGAGTTCTTGTATGCTTACTGCAGCACTGTGAAGAATATATACATTGCACCATAGTTATTTTCAGCTGCTCTGTTCTTAATTTAAGCTAACCTGATTGCCTCTCATTTTTGGCAGCTAACAGCTGGAGTTTGCATCCTACAGCTTCAAGTTTTCTTGAGCGAGGGGGACAGTAGAACAAGCTTCAGTGCGCTATAACAGCATTTGTAACACATTTTTTTTGTGCCCGTGCTCACATGGAAGGGCTGTGCAGATCAGCATATTGTGAAGATCTGCTCCTTTGCCTACTGGCATGAAAAGGGCTGGTAAAAATGGTTTGTTGGGTTTTTTGTGATTTCCGCCCCCTCCCTCCCTCTTTCTGTTCAACTTGCATTCTCTGAGGCTCTGCAGAGTGCACTGCTGAAAGCCCAGGGCTTCACCTTGTAGTGTCCAAGGCTAAACCAAACGTTTAGTACATTTTTTTAATGTATTGCCCAACTTAAGTAAGTATCAGGTGGTACATCCTCTAAACTCTGTGTAATTGTACAAAATACAGTACATGGACATTGCTGGACATGGACAGCTGCCAGAAAGTGGACATTGGTACCTGTGTGAAGAGCTCTGCTGAAAACAGAGCTCATCATATTGCTGCTCACTCTTCTCTGGCCCCTTACAACACTGTCAGAATACTGTTCTCGTAGAGACATGGACATTTCAGGCTTAAGGGGGATTACTTTAAGATTAAACACTATGACTCCTTCATGTTACTGACAAAATAGATGGGGGGTAGGGGGTGTCTGGGGAGCTTCTTCTTGTGTGCTCGCTGCAACCTAAGGGCTTGCTTTGGCAGGGTTTCCCCTCCCCTGCCGTTTCTCCCCCTGCAGCTGCTCATTTTGGAGGAGGCCAAGTGGCTGCATGCAATGTTAAAAACCACAGCTGCTCTGCATCTATTGTAAGCTCCAGCTATTGGTTTAGATCCTCCTATTTTTATATGTTGAAAGTTAAAATGGTGGTTTAAAAAGACATTTGTGCAGGTCCTGAAGTCAGCCAGGGCCTTGAGGCAGAACAGCCTCAACTTCTCTGCATGGCAGACGTTCCAAAGTGCTCAAAGTGGCTCCCAGTCTCTCTGGTCCTTGTTTTATGATAGCAAACAGAAACTAATAAACTATAATGAGATAAATATTTTTTGCAAGAATATGCAGATCTGTTGGGTCAGGCAGATTTAAAGCAAAACATCTGGAAACTGATCTTCCCCATCTCCAGTGGGTCCTTAGAAGGTTGGACCTTTCTTCTGACTTTGCTTTTGACTACAGCTTCCGAGAAAAGCTGGTGTCAGTAGCTTTGTATGTTGAAATAACCTTCCACGCTACCCTCCGGAGCTGTAGGCAACCTCTCCGTATTGTCATCTCTTTTGGGCCTCCTGCAGCTATGCTCCTCTAAGCACATACCTTGCTCCTATTGGAGATCTACAAATCCATTTTTACACTCCAAGGTCTGTGCTTGGCATCTTGTCTCTCCTACCTGGCAAGCATTACAGGCCATGAGCTTGCTGTGCTTGGATGTACTCAGCTGCTGCAGGGGAACCCTCTCCCAAGCACTGAAAGGATCTTGCAAGTATCTGGGTGCACCCTTTCTAGCAGAGCATGGTGGATGTAGCAGTTGTACAACAAGAAGGGGAAGCACAATGAATAATGCTGCTGCCCATCATATTCCTTTACACATGCTTTTTAGCACTTGAGCATTTTTTTAAAACCTAGAGGGATTTTTTAGAGGACTACACTTACGTTAAGGATGAGGTACAGAAGTAGATTTCACCTGTGGATTAAAAGAGGTAGTGAGACATCTCCAACTACCTATTTCTCCGTGCTGAATGTAGCTATTTTGTCCTTCAGGATGGCTGTTGACTAGTCACGGCATGTATGTTGTGCATTAGGAGCCTCATAATTTGGAGGGCAAACACATGCCCATGATGCAGTTTATGTTGCATCCACACTAGAACCCTGTTGTGCCTCAACACAACACACAACACACAACACACTCTTGTTGGGAGTTCATGGTATAATCCTGTTGTGCCAAAGAGTTGGGAGTTGGTGTGCAGGTTTAGCAGCTGAGGTTGTGTGTGTCATGTAAGATTCAGAGTGCACCCTCATATAAAGCATGTTTTGCGTGCATTGTGGAATTCACACTGACTCTTGCACTGTGGAAATTATGGTGTGAGTACATTTGGAGAATTTATTGCATGACAAAGAAAGCTTGTCTCATGTTTGGAAGTCTCGCACTTCAGTGTTAATACTGAAGGGTCAGCTTTTTGGATTTGGGATGGAGCATCTATTTCCTAGTTGATTGTTCTCTCAAGTTCCACGCATGAACTGTCACATATTCTGTGCCAGTGCATCACTTGGCAGTCTGTTTTGATCTGTAGCACAATATTAGTGAAATGCACTCAAAGTCTCCTTAAGGAAGCTATTTGTATATCACCACATGTACAAACAATACTATTGGTAACTGTAAAAAGGAATTCAAGAAAGCTAAAAGAGATTGTATTTTAGAAGATGATATCTCCTGTGTAGTTAAAGCATTATATTCAATTCCTCCCCTTCTTTACTCCAAGGATTGTTGTTCACCAGGAAACAAGGAAGATTCACAAATAGTTCCTGTCACTCCTTGCTTTCCTAATCTAGTTCTTTGCAGAAGGGATAGTCTGCTCTTCATAAAGATTTATCCTAGCAATGTGAAATAACAGCATACATGAATAAAAGATGCATCCAGCTCTTAATGGCAGAAAATTTACAGCTCAGAGATTTCCAGTATGGTTTCTTCTGGTATGCATTCTTACTGAATGTAGCTTTCATGGGATTTATTTTATTTTTGTGGAGCCCATTATTTCACTATAAACCTGTAGCTGGGGTGTCACAAGGACTGATGTTAGCTGCTTGCTTCTAGAAAAACTTATAAATCAGTGAACACATGTTTCTGCAAGTTGGAATTCAAGTGGCTTCTAATAATGTCACAAGAGAAGCCCCTTTGCAATATGGTGAAAACTATTGAAACCAGAGTTTGACTATCATTGACTTGCAGATTTTCACTAGACCAAAGAAACAGTGTGGAGTGTTGGTGCTTCAAAAATAGTATGTATTCAGCTAATGACTTGCCACTGTCTTTATTTTGGAAAAAGAAGTAAAAAAACCACTTTCATGTACTATTCTCAGCTCTAGTCAATCATGAATTATAGGGAAACATATTAGAATTAATGTTATCAGAGGACATGTAGTTGCTTAGTTTATAATTAGGGAAGGTATGTTGATGCACAAGTATAATTACAGCTTTTTTTTTTTAAAAAAAAAACAAAACAGCAGTTACTGGGAAAAAAATGTTACCAACTCACAGGACTCTTGTTTTTAAATATAAATTTCCAGTGATGCCTATGCAAATAAAAAACTATTGACCCTTACTGTCCATCTTTACCTGGCTCTTGTTGTTGACTTAATTATGAATCCTCAGTTGGCATGAGATGAAGATTCATACGGTAAGCATCCTGGAAAAAGTGATGGGAAGGCTAATGGGCATTTTGTAATTTTTTCTTCTGTTTTATTTGGAGCAGAAATACTTCTAAGCAAATGGAATGCAAAAGCTTGGTGCATAACTTGATTGTTTCGTGAATGAGTCGAAGACTTCACTTGATAGAAACTGTTGTCTTGATATTATAGGCAAATATTTACTTCTTCTGGAGATGTTTTGAGGGCTTTGTGCTGGAAATTCCTGGGAGAGAGGTGCTGGAAGGATGTGAGAAACAGAAACTGAATGGTATGAGAAAGCTACTGAAAGATAAGCTGACCAAGATGCACACACTGCTAGTGCAACAGGGTCATTTTGTTTTTTCCAAATTACAATCAAGATATTAGAAACTTGCAGGCTGTGTAGAAAAATATACAAATGCTGGCTAACAGCCAAACATTTGGAATAGTGTGTTAGATAGAATACTTTCCGTGGCTGCTCTTCCTCCCATGCCCTGCCTTGCCTCCTTCAACCTCCTTTCAATAAATTGCTGAAGAGACTTTTAACTGTAGTGTGTCTGCGAGAGACAGGCATTTTCCACTGTGGAAAAAAAAAGAATTAGTTCACTGCCTCTGGAAAGCTGATACTCTGCAGCTTAAGTCTAAGTTGTCTTAATGGACTTTTTACCACTAGATAGCAGGCATTCTGCTCTATGACAGCTCCACTTTTGAAGCTTCCTGCACATACCTAATGGGAATGGATGTAAAATGTAACGATTGTTAAACTGTGATGCAGGGAGACAGCACCCTTGAGGTAAAACCATATGAACTGCAGCTGCAGAATAGTCACAGGAGAAGGAAATTTGTCACATAATCACTAGGATCCTACATTGCTCCTGACTGACAGAAGACAAGATAAAAACAGTCTGTAGTTACCTACAGTCAGAAACAGAATTTCCCAGTTTAGGAGGGAATCTAAAGTCCTTTTTGTGTGTGTGTTTTATCTTTGTAAGTATCTGATTGTATTGATGGGCAAAGAAGCTTATTAGAAGGTCAAGTTAAATACCCACAGCCCTTGTAGTAAACAGTGACAAACCCTTTGTTACTGTTTCTAATACAATATTTTTTTTTTCTCTTAAGAGAAGACGACAGTTTCTTCCCTTCATTTTCCTTCTGTCTGAGACCTTCAGCAATGATAAGATACATTCATTCTGACCTTGTTGCAATGTTGTCCTTAACTTTATGATGCATTATTTAAAGTGTGATAGGGTGTGAATCTGAGCAGTCTAAAGGCCAAAACCGGGGCATTTTTGATGTCCAAGTTTATTATAAGCTCAATTGGGAACCAGGCTGGGCTTATGATAAATAACTGAATAAGACATTTTGGCCAATAGAGTCCTTTGTAATGCATTCCCTTTAGAAAATTATAGATCTTACTCTTGTTCTCCATTATTGTTCCACTGCTTGAATATAAATATATGCATATAGATATCTTTCATACCTTTTGAGATTTTACTCTGTATTTCTAGGAGGTTCTTCACTCGTGTGCATTGCAGTGACCTGAGAGCATTTCTGTAGAGCAGTTTTTGGCGGAAAGGATCTTTGTACCCTTCAGATTGTGGTTATAGAATAGTCCTCTTTCTTTTACATTTTGGTGTGGGTTTTGGTTTTTTGTTTTCCATTTCAAAAGAGGTCTAAGAAATTGGGTTCTTAATCTCAAATTAAAATTATCCTAGATGAAATCTCAATGCTTATTTTTATGTGCTCTACATACTTTACTGTGTCTCTAACTAAGAAATAAAATGGAACTTCTCAACAAAAAAATCTCCTCTTTTTTTTTTTTTTACTGCTGTTCCAATCTGCAAAGCATCTTGTGCAACATGTTTAACTTTCCAGTAGCGATTCAGCTCAGTTAATATACTACAAGTGTGGAACTTGTATTAAATTTGTCCAATGACTGCTCACCCCAAAATAATACCACTAAAGAAACTCTGCTAAAATCTGTTAACATATCCTAATAAAAGGATGTGATAGCTTTAGAAAGTTTTAAAGAATTGCTATTAAACTGTAAAGCATCTTTTATTTAAATGCAGAATTTTTGTAATTGCACTGCTTAGATGAGCAGGGTATGAAGACAGTTCCTTTCAAGCTGTAGCTGTAAGAGACACAGCTTGAGGAGAGCCTTTCTGTGAAGCTGGTGGCACATCAGCTGAACTCAACTTTTTCTAGACCTCTGTCCCCTCCAGGGCTGCTGTCAGTATCCTATTGCATGCCCGGCAGCACATGCCTCTGCCTCTTGCTCACCTGTGCTACCAGGTAGGCAGGATACCTTAAATAAAGGCTTGCTGTAATCGTGGTGTTCCCCAAGAAGTGTTTTACAGAACACTGGCAAGAGTAGGTGGGCTGCAGCACCATAGTTTTGTGGACTGCTTCTTCCATGGAAATGGCACCATCTTTTGTGCTCTTGCTTATTCAGAAGCATAGCTTTGCAGTACTAAAGCTATACAAAAATAAAACAACAAGAAGCATTAAGATTATATTTAATAAGACTCCTCTTAGCTTAAAAGGCTGCTGCATCCTGGGGAAATATTAGAACTGTGTCCTTCCTGCTTCTGTTTTGAAACATGCCTAACAAGAGGTATGTAGAAAAGTCTCACTGGATGATCTGCTGCTCTTTAGGCTCAGATGAAAAGGCTTCACTACTGGATTCATCTTCCTCTCATTCCTGTGGCTCAGCACTGGAATTAATGTTGATGAAAAAACCCCACCCCCTCCTCCATTTTAGGGAACACTCAGGAGACTCCTCAGGCAAGGTGGTGTCTTGTATGTTGGGGTACTCACACATTTCAGTTTCATGAAAGAGAAAACACACGGCAACCTGTTACAGAGAAAACATGAGGTGACACATCATAGCAAAATGAATAGGCTCTTTACATCAAGCTGAAGACTTGGAACAAGAAAGAAAGAATGGGCAACAATTAGTAGACCAAAAACTGTTCATGGTTAATATTCTCATGGAGATGCATGTAAAATAATATGGGAATTAACATAGTGCTAAGTCTGCTGGGGCAGAGGAACAGCAGCTGCATAGCTTCCAGGCTTGCAGTTTCTCCCACTTTTGAACCTCTTCAGTGTAAAGCCAGTCTGCTTGAGTTAGATCACTAATACCACACTTTTCTTGCAAGACATGCAAAGGATGGTATTTATCCATACCTTGGTGAAAGAATCAAGATGAGTGGAGAAGAACCTGCATGTGATAATCTTTTAAAGTTTGGAAAGTCTTGTTGCTTTACAGTAGCTTTATACTACAGCATCAGTAATGAAAAGCAGCTGACTTGCACTTGCACAAACCTTCACTGACTTCAATTTGAATATGGAAGAATTAATCTAAGTTTTCAGTAGCACTGTTTAGCAGATCATAATGAATGATGAAACAGTATTTTTACCATCACCTTGACTTCACTAAAATTTTGACTAGAAAATTCGTTATCCTTTCCTCATTTGGCTTTTCTGTGATTCATTTATTTAGCTGTGGCAGTTTATTTTTTTTTATAAGCTGCCTGTTGTGAAATTCTGGATGTGTAGCATCTTTATGAATTGCTGTTGCAATTATTAGCAATAAACAATTTAAAAAAAAATGTTGACCAGACTTAACATAATTTTAAAAGTATCTTAGGATACCTGAATTATCAACATCTCTTTCCTTACAGAGAAGACTTCAGTTTTGGCTAGCATCACTTAATCCAAATAAGAAGGAAAAGGCAGATGACATAATGTGTATATACTAAAGTTTGATTTAAAAATCACATGCATTTTGTATTCTTCTGCATATAGAAATAAGATGATGGAGAAAAGAAAGAAGATGCTTTCTCTTTTCAACATCGGAGAGTCTGAATCATGTAGAAGTTTTTCCAAAGACTGGTATCTCTTAGTTTCAGTTGGCATCTGTGTTATTCTGGAAACTTTCCAGGCACAGAGAGGACACTTGTTGCTCCCTCAATGGCAATTTTATAATCCCAGATTTACAAGAACAGGCAAGGATTAGGAAATTATTTTAGCAAAATGATCCTTAATGCTTGTCTCCCAACCTCACTTGAGAGAGCATAGGAGAACACAGAAGTCTGCATTAATATTTTTTTTCTGGAGAGTGTTGCAAAGTGATTTTTCACTATTCTGGCTCAGGAGTGAAGCTTCAGTGATGGACCACAGAGAGAAAATGGAAAGAATCTTGTTTATTCTGGCTTTTTTAATCTTGTGCTTCCAAGGACACTGTTGGTTCATTCAACCCTCCATCTGAACAGCTTGGCATGAAGTGTTTCCATTAATGTAGACTTAAGAGAAGGGAAAAGACAGATTTAATCCTCAAAAATACTGCAACATGTTTTTCCCTAAGGCAATATTCACATGCCCTGCCCTGCCCCCACCTCAAGCATAAGGTGAAGGAATGAAAGGCAAGATGTTGCTGTGTTCATGGCAGTGGAGGTGGTGATATTTGAGCTGGTGGTATTGTTATCAACACATACGTCTAAGTATCTGCTGATCCTGAAATGTGTTCACCTACAAAGCCTGTTGCTCATGGGCAGGTATGTAAGTGCATCTGCAGCTTGCTGTTCAGTAGGAGGGACATGGGAGGGTAAATGGACAGTGTCCCCAAAGCGAGTGTGACAATCACATGGTCATCTGCTCAATGAAACAAGTGAATTTTCAGCTGTTGCATTAAAATAAGTAACTCCCATGGTTTTAAACAACAAATAGCATTATTTAGTTCTCAGTTTTCTTTGTGACTATTTGAATTACACATTTAAAATATTTTTCAGTAACATTTAAAACCCAAAAATTCTGTTAGAGGGGGGGAAAAGAAAAGCTACAATGAAATACAAACTACAGTCACCTCTGACTAAATGCAGACGTCCTGAAATGAACAAGGAAGTAAAAAACCCCCCAAAACCAACAACCAGACAAATCTATTGGAGAAATTAGAAACGTAGAGCACTGTAAATAATTTCAAACACAGCTATAATAGAATAATTTATCCTGACTCAATCCACTGATTCATACTTATTCCTGTATAAATAGAGTTTAGAAACTCAAATTTAATTTGTAGCTTGTGGCCTGAATGCATATGAAAAGGCTGCTAAATTTGCTTATATAAAAAATTCCAATATTTCACACATTCTCATGAAAAGTAATAAATAGTATTTCCCTTCTTATATTTTTTTTTTACTTTCAAGCAAACAAAATTATTTTCAGATCCATTCCTATTTAAAGTTTTGAGAAAGGACAACTTCAAATTGAATTACAATTTCTGTTTAAATCATGAGATAAAGAATCAAATTTATATACAAGTTGAATGGATTTCACAGACAAATGTTACTATTTAGATTAACTGTCATTGTAGCATCACCATGCAACTAGCTGATAAAATGCCAGTTTCCCAGGGCAGAATATTTTCTTCAACCCTGCTGAGGTGTAACACACTGCACACATTTACTTGCTTATGTTGCACTGCTCTTTGCAACGTGGTAGAGTGTAATTTCTTTTCTGATTAACTGGCTACAGTTTACCTGAAAAAGAGGAATTAAGCAAATTTCAGAGAAAATTAACACCACTACTTTTAGGTCCTGGTAGTCAGGTAATCACTGATAGTTTAATATAAAACTGGAAGAATGCACAATCCCTTTGACTCTTGTTTTTGCATTTTTATTTCTCACTTAGAGCAACATGTCAAATATCTGCAGATGGTACTGTACTAATAATTAATTAAATCATAATGAAACTAGCCACGGATATGTAGTCTTCAGTAAATACTATTGTTGATTCCAGCTGTGTTCTCCAGAACAGGCTTTCCAGAATTAGTATTGCAATTCTTTTTTTATTCCAGACTGTCATGTATTTAATTGTCTTTCATTAGCCCTTGTTTCTGTTCATTTATGTTCCCTTTCTCTCAGCTTCAGTTATTGTGCGAGTATTTTCTGCTTTCAAAATTGTTCAATGCAAGTTAAATTATCAAAATCATATAAAGATTTATAACTTCAAATTAAAGCTCTTCATTTATCCATTGTGATTTTTTGCTATATTACTTAAAATGTATTAACAGAAAGAATCACAGATTTATGAAATCAGACATTTCAGTTTTGGTTTCATTAAAATTTCCAGCTACTGGAAATAAGAGTATCAGTATATATAGCATACAGATTGGAGTTATGTATATGTTTGCATACTTGGATAATGATCAGACTCTGGATCAGAAAAGGCTAACCAGTGAATAAATCGGTGTGACTTTTCAGCTTAAATCAATGTCTTAGAAAGGTACTAGAACATAGAAGAGCTCAGCAGATACCACCTTTCCAGTCATCTGACAGCATCACTGCATATGAAGTCTATTGGGGTGAAGCATCTAAAAAGCCAGTTTTATATAGAAACATTCATTTGGGTTTTGACATACAAATAGAGGGCTACATCATGCTCAGAATTTGGGACTGATCTGTTCTACCTAAGGTAGCTGAAAGTTAGATACCTACATCCATGTTAATTTTCTGCACCCTTTGTTTTATTGATGAGAAGAAATAGGCACGTCTCCGTGGCTGATTCCATCCTAGGATAAAGGTGTCTGAGACCAGCTGGATGAGATGTGATGGCAATCCCACATTAGTCAAAGGGAGAAGAGAGGCATTTCTTTCTAAAAAGTAAAAAGTTAGGCCTCTGTAAGACATCCTGCACCCAAATATGAAAGTATTTGTTTTCATTTTGAAAGGAGTTTGGTAAGGAGTACATGGAAGATAAGGGCATTGCTAAACATGTAGACAGTAATGAGAATTTTATAGCCAGAATCTGAGAACTAAGAGAAGCCTAAGCCTGTGTGTTGTCATCTGGGAAGGCCCATCTTTTTCATATTTTGCTTTTGGTTTCTATGCTTCATGTTTTTGTAGGGAGAAAATGTCTTGTATTGCTCCCGCTGCTGTGTTATCTCCCTTCAGCATTTGTCATCTTTGCCCTTCTGCAAGTGAACAAATAACCACTTTTTGTCACATTTATTATGCTTCTAGTGCTTCTTTTTTTCCCCTGCTTTTCAAGAAGTACACAAAAAATGTGCTCTCATACACAAAAAAATCCAGGAGGCATCCGATACTAGTCTGCAGAGATTATCTCAATTAATGGCAAAAATGAAGGATTTTATTCTGGCACCATCTTTATGCAGTTTCTCCACTACACTGTGTGTCCTCTCAAATTAATAAAGCACCTTGAAATTATTAAGGAAGGAAGAAAGAATCTGGCCCATTGTGACTCAGCTTCATTAGTCAGTTAAAATAATTAGCAGGTAGCTTATAGGAGATGATGCAAAGAGAAATTGTATGCCCTGTCTTATTAGAATGATGAAGATAAGAACATCTGAAGTAGCGTAGGGACTCCACTGATGTGTAGAGGTAGATATTTTGAACTTCCTTATCAAAAACATTCATGTATCCGTGCTTTGGTAACTTCTATGAATTACTTGAGGGCTTGTGTTTCTGTGCATACACACCAATGCTTGTAAAACAGAGACACAAAATTGAGGCTACAAAAGCTTGCATACACATAGTTTTGAGGCCAGAAGAAGTTTAGGTGAGAGTTTATGTTGTGAACTGATTGCTTTCCAGGGTGCCTGTCTCCTGTTGTTGGCCACTGCTGGTGTTTAAGGGGCTTGGAGGATCCTGAGTCACTGTTGATATTCACTAGCCACAGCTGGCTGCTGCAGAGCCTGGGTTTGTCACTCAGCCAGTTTCTTCAAGGCTTTTTGATGAGTTGAAAATGCAGAACTCATACTAGAGAGCATAATGTATATGGCAATGCAAATAACTGAGCTACTCAAATTCCAAGCATTTACTTATTTTGCTGCATTGTATTATACCAGCACTGCCTGTAGTAGTCTATTATGCACCTAATTGGCATCTCTTAATTGGCTCATTTCTATATCCAGATGCTGATTTCCTAATGTGCAGTTTGACTTAGTTAAGCTTACTTTTCAGAGCTAATTAATCTATTAATGGCAAATTGAATTTTTCCCCCTTTGACAAGCTTCAAAATACATTTTCCATTCACTCTTCCATAGCAGAAGATAAGACATGCAGAAAAAGTGAATTGAGATTTACCTTTTTTCTCTTTGTCACTGGCTGCAAGAGATGATCCCACAGCAGCTGTCTCATATAACATTTTTTTTCCCATTGAGATTTCCACTGGAGTCCACCAAAGCTTTGTTTATGATGAGAGCAATGAGCTTCCAGCACATTGCTTGGTTCCACCATGTGCGACAAGTCCTGCAAACAAAGAAGATTCTTAGTTCTCAGACCTGAGCAGGAATGGCATTAATGCCAGCACACTGCCAAAGGCTAAAAGCAATGGGATAGTTTATGCTTTGGAAGGATCCCTTTTTGTGAATTTACTGCATGGGCTCCCTGTTTATTTAATGTTCCTTTCTTGTATTGTTGTAGCATTTTACTTCTCTGTACAGCTGTCTTTCAGTCAAAATTCCTTTGTGAGGATCAGACAACTGCCATCAGATTTCTCTCCTTCTGCAGCTGATTTTTATTCACTGAGAAGCAGGTTTTAAGAGAGGCTGCATGCTCCAGGGGTAGAAAAGAGACATTGACAAAAGTTGCTCCATTTTGTTGTAAGGCTTGGTGGTAGGGCTGAAAAGGATTAGATTCTAACTGACCTGGTTTCATGCAGTCCCGTTGCCTTCATTGTACAGTTTGTAGCACTTAAAGCTTTTATTATCTTGGTACGATATCAGTGTGCTTTACAGGCAAAATATTTGAAAATCCAGTTCCAGATTCTGGATCTAGAGGTTCAGTGAACAGAGATCTTATTGACCTTTCTAGCAGTTGAATTAAACCTTTGCCTCTCCCCTGAATCAAATCTGTCCCTCTTCCCCCTCAACCCACCCCACCCTCTCTCCAGTGACCCCCAAAATTTTACTGCTGGTGTAAGGGAAAGATGAGAGTGTCAACAGAATGAGGGAAAGGCTGCAGGCCATGAGAAAATACAAATACATCATTGTGCTGCTGTGGTAACAGACAGAAGAAACAGAAGGTTTGCAGCCTGGTCTACAGTTATGCATTGTTTCCCCCAGAGAGATCAGTAGTTGGTTCTAGTACATCCCAAGCCCTGCCCCGTGGTGCCTCGGTGGCTGGGGCAGCTTTCTGGGGAAACTGCAGGCAGAGTTGGGGCTCAGCTGATCCATGGCACCTGCTCATCCATTCTGCATGTTGTGAGGCCAAAGAGAGAGATGTAACATCGAGTAGGATGTGGGCTGTCTGCCTTACTCTGCATGCAGTGTTGTCTCTTTCACCAAACCTGTCCCCAGAGGCATTTTCACTACATTCATGCATTTCCTATTGGCAGTCCTTAACGTAACCCTGAGCTGGCTGGCCTCCCATGGGAGGCTGCCCAGGTGCCTTGGTTCTGCTGTGTGACACAGGTAGTTTCCAGAGGGAAATTAAAAGTGCTTTATGACTCCCAGCTTTATGAAGATTTCTGAATAATGTAATTTGTGGCTTTAATTGGTGAAGGAGTTTCAAGGACTGTGAAGGGGTGACAAAGCTGCAGTGTCCACAAGGCACCTGGGGGAACTAGGAGCAGTCAGTGCAGCTTCTGTATATACCCTGTTGACAAAGCATTCACAAGGGATAAAATTGCCAGACAAGTGGATGTGAGGTATTGGAAAAGTTCCACTGTGGTTTTTTCAAGGGGACATAATGCCTCACAAATGGCCTGGCTTTCTCTGGCAGGAAAAAAGTAGTTGGTGATTCAAGTGATGAGCTAGATAAAATTATTGAACACTATAGAAGCTATTAAAGAAATTAAACTGTCATGTGGAAAAAACTCATGGTTTAATGACTTGTTAGGAAGGAAGGATTTCTTTGTACTTATTCTGATTCTTATGTTTTTCTGTTGTACATCTTTCTCCAGCAGTGGCTAGGGATAGTGTAGAGTCCTGAAATTAATAATTGTTTCAAAATGGCTGCCCTGAAAAACTGGACATTGTGCTTAGGGGGATCCTAATTCGATAAGCCACTTGGACCCTGTTCTTGAAAGGAGAGTCCTTCATTCAGTAACCACCCTGATAAACTGGACACTCTCCTTTTTTCATAAGAAACAGTGGCTGGCAAGAGGAGCCCCATGAAGGTACAGTGCCATCTTGCGAAAGACATTCTGCTGTTTAAGGACAGAGTGGATGCCTGAAAATAAAGGTCATTGCTCAGTCAACCCAGATGGAGGGGAGGGGGGATGGGCAAGTGATAACCTGGACCCCCGTGCCCCACTGACTCATTTACAGAACATTCCCAAATCCAACAGTGAGTCTGCACAAAATAGGCCAAGCCTCACCAGGAGAGGCGGGTCTGGGTGCCATAAAGGAGGCAGATTCAAAATGCTCTGGATCCAAGGGAGGTAGTATCTTTCCTACCCCCACTTTCTTCAACTCTCTCTTGTTCTCCCTCTCTCTGTCTCTCTTTCTCTCTATTTTTAACCTTGCTCTCGACACATAAGGGTAAGATCATTTCTAATTTTGCTGTGTTTTTCTAGTTGTAACCCATTGTTTTGAGAGTACAATTTTGCTAGGTTCTGCTAGTTGTAATCTGTTGCATTGAGAGTGATATTGTTGTGTGATTTTTGACAAGCTTTATAATCTTAGTTAATTTTAAATAAAGTAATGGTTTGTATCAGCCCCCTGGGAAATTGTCATACTCTTAGAATACCGTGCAGAAAATTCCAGAGATTAATCTTGCCAAATGGGTTGCTAAAAGAGATTAATTAAGAGAGGAGGATTGGATCTAGCTGCCCCTAGACTCCTCTCTGAGAAGGAGTTTAGAAAGCAAGGGGGTCCGAATCTGCCTGGGTTGACCCCCACCTCTGGGGAACTCTATCTGTGCCCACTTTATGGGACATGCTGCTGTACCTGCTTTGTGGGGTGTGATATTTATTTGGGCAATGTGCCCACCTTGTGGGATGTGACAGATAGGTAATGGGGTGAACAGATTGATTTTTTGGTCTAACGTAATACATCTATTTGTATGGTTTTGCTATCTGCAAAATTTGAAATCTTTGTCTTATTTTCACCAAAATATGAGACTTTTATTATTTGGAAATACTTTCCCCTCAAATGAAGTAAAGCATTTGTTTGGTGGTGAGAAAAAACTGATTTGCTGTCTTAAACTGAGCACAATAGGTAGAGAGAGCTTAACTTTTATTAAGGAGTGTTCTTTTTCTGAGAAACTAGTTAAGAACAACTATTTTAAGGATATACCACCGAAACTGAGAATACATCAGCAGTAGTAATATCATTTCAGTCAGATAATCACATCAAAGTAGAAATAATTTAAGACATTTCAGACACTGTTAATTATTTTAATTTGCTGGCATTTTTTCTTGCAAGAATCATTGTCTATTTTTTGAGGGTAATTTTAAAGAATCTAATAATCTGAATGGTTTTCAGTTCTGAGATTTGGCATCCATTATCACTGCTATTTGAAGAACTTTTCAAAGACAATGTCAGGTCTAGCTTGCATGTTATTTTAATACAAGAATAATTTATAATCCCTATTGTTAAGAAATAACTTTTATTTTTAAAAACATTGTTATGTATTTTGTTATAGGTTAGGATGTCATTCAAGCTTTCTTTTATACCCCCAGAGAGGGTGTAATAACCTCTAACCTAGCTGGAGATACTAATGAATTACAAGTACAACAGCTGAATGTGACATGTCAGTGGATGCCTGGTGCTTGTGCTGGTGGTAATCCCTGCAGGGACTAATTTATTTCAAAAGTGGCAGCCAGCTAAGGAAGCTGACTTAGACTAGAGTACATTTCAAGAATCCACTTCTGCTTCACTTGAATGTATCCTATAAAATGTGAAAATGAAGTTTGAGGAGCATTAACAGGACATGCTAACACAAAAGCTCTGTCTGTACAAACACTATGATTGTTGATTAAATACCATCGTATTTGTAATGTGAAATATAAGACAACGTTAACGCCAACTGTACTAAACTTGCTGATGAATATTTACTGAGCAAACTGAGGTCTGTTCCTTCTATATGAGCTGGTGCAACTGATCTTGACTTGGTTTCAGTTTACTTGAGCATTACTGCTTTGTTAGGACTACTGCTTTGAGGACAGGTTGTGGAGGTGAAGGCTGTGTTCTCATGGTGAGCTGTCAAAATCCATCTGGATTTATGTCCTGGTTTGAGCCAGGATCAAGCCAATTTTCTTTTACTGATTTTGTGTGTGTGTGTGTGTGTGTGTGTGTGTGTGTGTGTGTCTTCAGTGAGCTCTCTTTTAAGAAGCACACTTGCTGGAACTTCTTTTATCATTAGTATTTGATTAAAGCTGTGTAGTTTAGTTTTCAATCTGGAAGCCTCTCTCCTTAATCTCTCTCTCCTTTCCCTATCTGGGTGGGAGGGAGAGGGAGGGGATAGAGAGCATTGTAATTTGTTTAATTGCCAATCCTGAACTAAACTGTGACAAGTTAGCTGATAATTAGCATTTTAAACCTAGTGCTGAGATCCAGCTGTCCTTGCTGGATACTGCATAAGTGAGATATGATCCAGTGTTTCTTCTGCCCCTCTGATGGTGTACCTTGAAAGAACCAGTTCCATGAACACATGCAGTTCGAAAACTTCACTTGCAAAGGAGAGTTATGCAACCTGTTTTAAAATAAAAATTAATGTGCTCATGATGCACATGCTCTCCTGCTTAAATCTGGGAATATGCAGGTATCATTAGTACCTCTGCATTGGAGCTACATTAGATGTAGACCAGGGCACCTAAATGGATCTTACCAGTACTGACTGATGCAGGACATACAGCAGGTCACAGGAGGAATTTCTGAAATGAGAGATGTCAGCCTGCATGAAGAGTAGACACTCACCCTGAACTCAGAGAAAAACAGGTTTAATTAAACAAATTAATTTTTTTCTATATGTCTTATTTTCTCAATGGTATTTCTATTACAGTTACTGCCTTGGATATGTATATTAGCTTTTCTAAAGCAGCAGAGCAAACCCTCAGGGTTCAAGGCAGCTTTCATGGAGAGCTGATGTATTTCTTTTTCTCCTATGATGTGGTAATGCAACATTTCTTAATATATACTGGGAAAGATTAATATCTGCAATTGAATATGACAGTGGTAGCTGGAATTGTTCACTCTTCTGCTGCCTTCCTTCTCAAGATATAGGAAAAAACCTGATCAAGAGGATTATATTTTATATGGATTCATTTTTTTTCTTTTTAGTTAATGAAATGACAGTAGTTGTTGATTGTATGAGGTAAACATTTAGAATAATAGCTGGATTATTGAGGGAAGTGTTTCATGAAGATAATTTCACATATGTCAAATTTCCCGTAGCTCTTATGGCCCCTGTGGGCAGACTAGAAGGCCCTTTAATAAAATGTCAGTGACTTTGAAATATTAAAACTAGGAAATATGAGCTACTGCCTTTCAGGTGTTGTAATGGTATTTACAAAATGTGAAAATGGGTATAAAAAGGGAATGCTTTCACATAGCAGCATCCAGGGATATAACTGTGTAAAGATCAGTGCTAAAAAGAATCTAGTCTCTCCTCTCTTCATGAGGTAAAACAGTGCAATGGACATATGTGGGAAACTGTTCTTTTCTTCCCCACAAAAATCTAAACAAAATGTCTTTTAAGCCAGCAAAGGCCTCTCCTGATTATCCCCAACTAACAAACTAAACCAGACTTGCTTCTCAAGGACAATGGAACCCAAAACAACAGCTGTGGTCCAGGACAGAAAGGATGGGCGACAAGCCATCCTGTGCCCCTGGCAGTCACCGCCTTAAAGTGGGGCTCATGGACACTCATTGGCTCTGGACAGTGACACTGAGGGGACAGGTGGGTCAGGGGGTATCAAAGGTGGCGAGGGCAGCAGGTGGGCCCTTCCCTCCTCCCTGAGGCCCGTTCGGACGCTTTCTGGGTGGGACACCCCCCTGCTGCGGACACTGGTGCTGGGACCCTGCCTGCCTGCCGGCTCCGGGTCCAGCCTGAGCCTCAGCGCCGAGCGTGCCGGGCTCCCCAGCCCTGGGGTCGGGGCCGGAGCCCCCTCCCCGTGTTGAGGGGAAACCAGCGGCCGCTGCACCCGCTGCCGAGAGGCCGCCCCTCCGACACCACGGACCTGCCGTCCTCCTTTCCGGCCACCGACCGACGCTGGACAAGTCGCCGGAGGGTAACATCACCTCACACACACACACACACACACGCACACGCACACGCACACACTCCTTTCCTCATACTTGCACACACAGCGCGACCTCTTAAGGAGGACCGGCGTCGGGTTTCCTTCCCTCCTCCCCTCCTCCCTTTGGTCCTTAATCCTCTCCCTTAAAAGCACCTTTGCATTGCCTCCCTAAAGGACACTTGCTCACTACATACATATTGATATCCCTGGTAGCCATTCACACCTGCATTGTCCCTAAACATCATCCCTCGGTTTGTGTTAACCCTTAATAAACCAATTAGTGCGTGGAGTAAATCTTGGCTTTAGAGCCAATTTCTGAGCGTGGTGGGGTGGGGGTGCTTTCTAGCTACCCCCCTGAAACACGGTCCCGCGGCGGCCGTTGCTCCGTGAGAGGCAGCGCCGCGTGTGACCCTCGGGCTCATTCACAAACCCCTCCACATTGAGAGGGGGAGTCGCAAAAGTATCCTGACAGCCATTGGCCCCCCGGTACCGGCTTGCGACAACATATTTTTGCAATCTCTATTTTTTTAATCACAGACATAGCTTATTTTTATAAATTACACTTATCTCTTTTCAGCATTTGTAAATGCTGAATTCAAAACTACCGGCCTTCCTTGTCCCTTGTGATGCTGTGACTAACAATTTGGTTAAATAATATCCTTTTGTCCTGAACTGAACCACTTCTCTCCCATTTTATTTAATTTCTAGGGCAGCTGTTCTGGTAAGAGTCCTTCTTACAGTACTACTAGCACAAATGTCTGCTTACAAAATTTGTTGCCCCATACTCTCTTGTAATATTAGTTGGCAGGCAATAACTAGTGTAGCTGTCTTGTGAGGCCTGTGGTGACAAAGATAAACCTCAGGCTAATTTTCTCAACAAAATCAGTCAGCTTGAGCAAGTCTTCTTGTTTGAAAATTTGGTAATGATATTAGCAGTGACATTTCAAATTACGTGGTAAATAAAGAGCTGGATGCTTCCTCATATAGTTAATTGTCATCTCCAGTGGCAGTGACAGGATATACCAATGTTTATGATGGATATAGAGGTTGTTCAAAAATTTATTTGGGCGACAATCTGGAAAACCTATATTTGCTTACACTGTGGAGCGTAACATCTGTTTTTCTCTCTTTCTTGACAAAAGGCACCAAGTGTATTTTATTGAGACATAAATTTCCCAGGGAGACAGTAGGTATCCATAAATTATAAAACTTTTTTTTTTTTCTATTTTTCCTGTGTATCTGCAGCTTCAAAATAAGAGGTTTTCTATATTAAAAGTAAGAAGCTGTGCTTGGTGGAAGGCAACAGCCAAGTAGACAGGATCCATCATAGCCAGATGAGAGGCTTTGATCAGGTCTCACCGGGCTTGTTAACCAGTGCCCAAATGGTGTGAATTAACACTCATGTACTTCTTGGTATTTGTGCACTACTGAATGAACATGCAGGACACCTTTCTCTTCTATAGCTCTGAGATGAGCTCCTGGAAACGGAAGTGTATCCACTAGTATTACAATAGCAGAGGCTGTCAGCCAACCCAGAATAGCCATCTCAACAAGTAAATTAGAGCTTAGGCCGTAAAACTTTTTTTTAGAGATGCCACCTACTTTTGAGGAAAGCATAGATGTGCCTGATTAGAAATGTTGCTTTGGAAGTGAAACCCATCTGTTTGATATTATAAATATCCTTTTTGTACTCATGCTTTCCAGTGAAGTCAGTGATCAGAACTGTTTGCTCCTGGAAAGGAAACATGTCCTGCAAAGGACATATCTATATGATAGATATGATGTGTCCATCATACTGCATACTAATATACCAGACAGATGCCTTAAATTGACCTCAAATGTTATTCTTCTTGCAGGAGGAGAAAGTGTAAGCAGGAATGTCCAAACTATGTCTTTTATACTAGCCTAAGCCTGGGACTACTATGTCTGAAATGCCCCACATGGGTTTGGTTGCTGTATATACACAATAGAGAGGATTAAGCTGAGGATATAACTGAACCAGATATAATCTGCTATATTTATGCATTTCAATGCAGTGTACTTGCAAACAGTGAAAAGGAAGATGTATTCTATTTTTATTTTGTAAGGCTTTAGTAAAGATGGTGATGTATGAATCAAGTGAGACCAAAATTTAATGGAAGCAGGTTTGTAATGCCAAACTACAACATGACTCCCAGTATGGAAATGCTGAGAAAGGGGGCAGAAGCAGATTGACTGTAATCCTAATTTATTCTCCCCATCTCTTAAGGGCTTTTGAATAGGAAAAATTAACCCATCTGTGGCTGAGGGACAGCATTACTTAAGACTACGGTGTTCAGACCTCACACATTGGCTTTGCCATGAACCAGTCAGAATTTCAAAACCCAGCTGCTCCCAGTGAGAGCAATCAGAAAACCTTGGTAGAAAGTGTTCAGAGGAAAAGCAAAAATACGGTGTAAGGCTGTGTCAGAAAAATATCCCGAATACTTAGCGTCACGAGCCGATGCCAGGGGAGTCATCGGCTGCCAGCTGCTTTCCCGACTTCCCCCCCCAACTTGGAGGGGTTGTTGAGTAAGCCCGAGGGTCACACGCGGCGCTGCCTCTCACAGAGGAACGGCCGCTGCGGGACCGTATTTCAGGGTGGTAGTTAGAAAGCACCCCCCCCACGCCCACAAATTGCTACTAAGACCAATGTTTAGTTTACGAATTAACGGGTTTATTAAGGGTTAACACAAACTGTGGGATGAGGTTTGGGGAAAATGTAAAAACGGCAAATGGCTACGAGGGATGTATCAGGGCAGTAATGTGTCCGTTAGGGAGGTAATGCGAGAAGTTCTGTGCCCTTAAGGCGTTCTCCCCGAGAGAAGGTTGTGGATCAAAGGAAAGGGAGGGAGTAGTTGAGCCCGGCGGGACAGTTAGAGAATGTCTGTGTGTCTGTGTCTTTACTCTTCCGTAGCGTGTGGCTCCTCGGATGCGGCTTCTTTTCCAGCGGGCAGGGCTCGGCAGCAGGTCCGTGGGGGCATCCCGGTAACAGGGGCGATCCCCCAGCAGCGGGCGGGCGGACAGGCAGGCAGGCTCCAGTCCCGGGGCAGAGCGGCAGGCGGACCGGGCAGGCAGCTACGGCAGGACCTCGAAATCCGTGGTTTCGGGGGCACAGCCCTCGCGGCTCGGCAGCGGCGGCAGCGGTTTGGTTTCCCCGGCAACCGGCAGCAAAATTGGGGGCGGGCTCCGGCCCCGACCCTGACGGCTGCGGGAAGGCCCCGGTGCTCCAGCGGTCAGAGTCCCGGCACGCTCACCGCTCAGGCTCAGGCGCGACCCCCGGGGCGGGCAGGTCCGGCAGAGCCCCAGCGCCAGGCTCCCAGCAGGGGGTCTCCCACGCAGGAAGCGTCCGAGCAGGCCTCGGTCCCACCTGCTGAATTTGCTGCCTTTTTATACCCCCGTGACCCACCTGTCCAGCCAGTGTCACTGTCCAGAGCCAACTGGTATCCATGAGTCCCAAGTTAGGGTGGTAACTAGCAGGGACAATGCATAACTTTGTGCCCATCCTTCCTGCCTTGTACACATCTGTTGTTTTGCTTTCATTTGTCCTTGAGCAGCAGGCCTGGTTTTGGTCCATTAGCTGGGTATCAGCAGCAGAAGGCCTTTGCTGGCCTAACAGTGCATTTTGTTTAGACTTATGTGGGGAAGAAGAACAACTGTTTCCCACACTTAGCTATAATTGTGTGGCAACTCTGGACTGCAGGCTGTCATAACTAGGGCTTTTTGCAACATAACTTTGTCCAGAAACATAGTTTGCAGCAAATAACTCACAACCTTTGGGGCCTAATACATGTAGTTTATTCCTATTAAATTTGTTTTCCTCATTTACAGCAGCACTAGCAGCAAGCAAAACAGTGATTAGGTGCTATTAAAGTTTCCCAGATGCAGCTTGTGGCAAAGACTACACAGATACTGCCGTTAAGACTCTCTGAGAAACTGCTCTGAGCAGCAGAAAATGTGCTGTATTTTCTGGATGCCCTAATAAGGCTGGATGTGAAATTAGATTTATTGTGTCAAAGCAAAGCATGCATATAATAAGCCAATAAATAATAAGCATCAGATGTGATATTGACTCTTGAGAAACACATATCATGTGCTTTTCCTGAATTTGCATTTACTATAGAATATTTTTCTTCTGGTCCTTCCTCTGGGCTGATGACAGATTAAATAAAAGTGAGCAAACATTGCTTTTCAGTACATCTCCTGGAAGGTTCCTTCCTGAGAAGTCTCTATATTTATTTTCACATCAGCGACTCATCCTGTGTAGTGTCTATACTGTACAATATAGTACAATACAAATTAAATTCTGTGCCACCTAGAATATATATTTTCCCTTCAACTTTTTTTGAATCACCCAGGTAATTTTGTTTCTGAGGTTGAAGTCAGTGCAGTCAGACCTATGTTAAAAAGTCCCAGCCTGTCTGAAAGGCCATTTAAAAATATTTTCTCTTTAGGCTTGCAGGCTGTTGGAAGGTTCTTAAATGTTTTTAAAAGCCCTGGGAAAGACTTTGAACTTGAAATCAAACTTGCAAATTTATTTTACTTTATTTGTTTATTTTTATTGACCCCAATAAAGTGGCTGGTGAATCAGGCAGTATCTCTGTGTTGTTTAGGCGGAAAGTTCTAAGCTTCATTTTGGAGGTGGTTTTTATCTTCGTCTGAATTTAAGCTTGTGTGATGGACCATTGTTAACAACTAGAGCAGAGGCAATCTTGTAGAGATAGGTCATGAAGTATTTTTAGCTGTGGATATTTTCTTAATTTTACTGCCTTCTGAAGGCATGCTTACTGTGGATTGACTTCTCCATCTGTGGCTGTGGTGGCTCCAAATATCTGAAAAGATTGTTGTTTGACTCTCTGAAAGAGGGTCAAAACCTTTGCTGGCTGGGACCTCTTTCTTGAAATAAAATATTTCACATAGGAGGTTTTTGTTGTGGCGAATTGTCACTTTTAAGTGAGGCCAAAAAAAAATTAGCTGAAAGTATAAAACTGCAGAAGAAGGGGTTTTGTCTTGAGATGAAATCTGAACCAGCAATGCACTTTGTACTAATCGCTTCTAATATTCTTGGTCCAATGACCTGAGACTTAGCTAAAATGCCTGCTCTTTTTGGTCTATGCTTTGAGGAGCAGACTGCTTTATACCAGTTAGGAGGCAAAGCTGATTTTGAGCATCTCACTGAATTAAAATTAGAAAATCAAAGGCATTGCAGAGGTACAAGATCTGCTATAGTATTTTTTTCCCCGTTGCATCTGCTTGCACAGTGTCATGCCTGCTTTTGTGGTACTGTTTAGTGTAACTGCTTTCTTAATAGATCTTCTGGTTAAAGAAATTCAGAGGAGTGACAGTGGTAAGTGTTCTTCAACTTCACTCAGTATTGTGAGCTGAGAAGGGCTTCCCCTTTGGGAGGTCAGGCGGGTTGCATACATTTCCTTACTAGAATTGTCATTCTTGCTGGAATAGAAGTCTTCAAGTATGGAAGAAAAACCCAGCATCTCTGTGATGGGGGTGTATTACTTAATTTGTGTAGAGATCTATATCTCCAAGAAAAAGAGAAATAATCTTGGTTACTCACAGAAGCACAGCAGGAGAGTAGAGCACTTAATCTGGCCCAGTCCCTGTTCTTAGACTGCATCCTCTCTTTGGGGAGCAGCTGATCCACTTCCCTGGATGCTGCCTTTTAGCTGCTCAGTACAAAGAGGAGTCAGTGTTGGCACTGGAAGTGAGCAAATTAGGGAGGGACCAGTTTACACCACTCTTGTCCCATGCTTTGTGCTACAGCATAAATATGAACCCCGTAGCCTGGACTGATGGCAGCCATGGGGATGAGAAGCCTTTCCACTACAAACATCAATCCATACTCTAACCATGCATTGAAGGTAGATCCTGAATGGTGCTTTGCTGTGTATCAAGCACCAGATGGATAATGTTTTGTTTTAATTTTTGGTTATGTTGTGGATGTGTGAGTATGGAAAAACATCTCCAAATGGCTTGGTGATGGAAATAATTTTTGTAAAAAAAAAAAAGTTATTGGGTAATTCACAAACAGTAAAAGGGGCTAAAAGCAGTGACAAGTTCTCCCATTTCTTCTTCATATTTGCCAGCTAAAACAGTGGCCATTAAACAAGTTTCTTGCAACCTGGAGTAATGTAGTAGAAAATGATACCATCTAGATTTACCTTTGCTTCTACCTCTGCTTCTGGTGATCTGGATATAAGCATCCAGCAGAAGCTTTTTCTAGCAGAATTAAAAGTGATAAGTAGGACCAAAGCTAGATTTTGAGGTTTCATGACCCTGTGTGTGGTGGTTTTCTTTTGTCATGTAATTATATTCTGATTTTCCTGGTTCTGGTCATTTAACTACAGTGTAGATAATTATGATTTAGGACTTTGAGCACTTTTCTGAAGTGAAAGAACAAAAAGGGGAGAAAGTCTAACAAACAGTACAGAAGAAAGACATTAAAAATCAATAGTTTGTGTACTTACATATAAGATAACATAGAAATAATGGTGAAGTACTTCTCCAGAATATTATATTTTGAATCAATTCCAAGGCCTTTTGGGGAAATAAAACAAACAAACAAACAAAACAAAAAACGACCACCAAACAAAAAGATACAAACTAGAACTAGGCAGATCTGAAAGCACTGAGGCACAGAATTTATTAGATGAATATTCTGTATCCTGCAAGGTGATAATGTGTTTAGAGAAAGGAGATATTAAGTGAGCAAGAAGCATTTAAAATAGTTTGGCTGAGGCAGAAAAGGCATGATAGAGGCAGTAATTGCATGTACTAGGCAGTGCTTTCTGTACTGCTCTAGAGCAGGTACAGAAAACAGATCAGGAGATTGATTTATGGAAAAGGCTTGCCAGAAAAACTTTGACCTGCTCCGAGATTTTAATTGCACAAATATTGACCACAAGAGGGTGCAAAACTTTGGAAGGTATATTTTGTTTGAAGCACAGTGGTGTCTTATATGCGATATACTAGGGAATGACACAACCTGTTTTTACCCTAAACTAGTAAATGAGCTTACTGTGACTGACAGTGCTGAAGCTGTGGCTGCCTGGGGTTTTCAGCTGCAGATATCATTATCTTTGACATTGACATGCAAACACATTTTTAAGGAACAGCACCAGAGTGAATTTTGCTTTCAGCAGAGCTGACTTTAGATGTGAAAGACTACAGATTTTTCATTGAAATTGTAACAGTAATATGTTGGGAGTAACCAAAGAAACAAAGCTAGTTTTAAAAATACAGCAATAAGTAGGTCTGAAAGAACATTAATATAATTTTCTTTCAACAGAAGAAGCACAGCAATTTATAATTTGCAGAAATATGAAACTGTATAATCAGAGTATACATGGCTGAAGATTTGACAGTTTGAAGCTTTTACTGTGGGTTTTTACCCTTTCACTCCCCCCAAAAAAACTACCTTCAAAAAACAACAGACAAAACAGAACAATTAAAAAACAACCTGAAAAAGTCAGTGTGGTGAGTTAGACGGTATACTAAAATGCAAAGAAAGTAGACAGTGTACAGATCAATTAAAATGTCTGTGTTGGATGGTAATCTAGGCCTTAGCTAATATAACTCCTTTTCCACTCTTGAAAAATCTGGATCATTGTTCATGGGGCTGTAGTTTAATGTGAAGAAAAGGATGTTTCTACTGGCATGTCTACAGAAGATTGAAGCAGTGCGTAATTGACTAGAATGTGAATTTGAAAACAAGTATTTTAGAAAAGATAGATTTCCTGAAGCAGTCTTTGCTTTCTGCATTTTTATGAAGCAAGCACAGCAGAAATCTGTTTGGATAGCCAAAGAGAAGTGAAAATAATTGTTTATATGAAGGCTGCGTGTTTCAAAGGAGCTTTCTGAGTGCAGAAAATGCAGATCTTTGTTTTCCTAACACACTTCTTGAAAATTCAGTAACACTTTGAGTCAGCTGATTCCAGAAATGCTCAGGTAGCAAATCAGAAAGCCAGATTGTCAAAATGTGCACAAACATGCTTTTTTTCCTTAAGAGTTCATAAGGTTGAACTAAATTGAAGCAATTTAGACTGATTGGCTTAATCCTTAATCCCTCTCACTCTCTTTTTTTTTTTATTTTGTTAATTATACTTGAAAACCAATTAGTTTTTTAAGGAAGCTGATAGTGTGTAGCTTTATCTAGGAGCCATACTAAGCTGAAAATTGCTCTGTCAAACTGCTGTAGAATACTCAGCTATATACTTGTCTTCCTTTGGTCCCTTTGGAGCACTGGAGAGAAATAACCTAGGGAGGAAGGGAGGAATCAACTGACAGGATATTTAAAGGCAGTTGCAGATACAGTATATTGGTGAGCTGATTTTAAGAAGTTTCTGGGAGAGGTAATTGGGATCATCAAAGTTTCATAATTGTTTCTGAACAAGTAATGATCAAGTAGGTTAGGACTGTTGCTTGGACAAGAGAGAACTGAGGCATGAGTCACTGAAGCTTATAAAGATCTGTGTTACTGGGGAGAAGATGGATTGTAGTTGCTTGTGCCTCTTAATGTAAGAACTAGAGAGAATTCAGTGGTTGTGGATTGAAAGCCAGAGAAGATGCTTCCACATGCAACATGTAATGAAACTGGGAACCTGAGTCACATTATGCTGGGGATGTCATTGCTACATGCTTGCCTCTTCTTTAGAAAATACTGCTTCCATCGTAGACAAACTCTGAGGAGATGCTCTTTAGATAATAAAAATAATGACAATATTATTTACCACTCACAGATGTCATAGCTTTTCCATATACATAAAAAAATTGCATATGTGTTTAACTACAAAGAATAATTCTGAAGATAAGGTGGATCTATTGGTCTACAGAATTTTTGTAATTTGTAAAATTATTGTCTTCATCACACCCCCCACCACCTCCCTGCCCTGAAGTGTTATATTTGGGGAAGAAGGGAAGAAAAAGTATTTCACTTGCAAATTCATGGGCCTACCGAAAGAAAACTTCTGCTGACTGGCTTCTGCATTTCCATAGTGGATTTTGGTTTTAGATACTCTTTTCTGAAGAAGAAATACCTCCTCAAAATGCCCTTGAGTAACTCTGTGTCTGAAAAGACATCTTAAGTTAAACAGTATTATTGAAATGATTTGGTTGGTTGAGGCCTGGTTTAGGACATTTTAAATAGACAGTATGACATTGTCATTGCATCTGGAAAACTGTCTGTTTCTCATCCATGGTAACGTATTTGTTGTGTGAAAAGTACATAAGAATTACCACAACTACACAGCATTGTTACCCCACTTTTTATAACAAGCCACATTGTAATCTGAATCCCAGTATGTGAACACCATGCATAATCCAGAGATGCTGGTTTTGCCAACTCGACTTTTGCTTGTTTGAGACGATTGTTCCTTGCTAGTATAACCTAAGTCAACATTAGTGATGTTTGACTAAGCTAAAATGCCTGTTAGCAGTAAATGTTAAGAAATATGTATTTCTTTGGGTGGTTGGAGTGATCTGATTCTTTAGATGAATGGAAGATGAAATTCCAGCCACATTTTTAACATGAAGGCAGGGAGCAGCAAACACGGGAAATATTAAATGGGGCTACGTTTAGTCTCAAAGATTTTATTTTTGTGTTTGTGTGTGTGTGTTCAGCAAAGACCTCTGTTAGATACCATGTACATAGACAAAAAAAAGCATCCCTAACCTAAAAAAGCAAGGATAGTGGAATAAATTCTTGCTAATGTAAACTGGCAGAGATCTAGTGACACTGCTGGGGTTGACAGCTTGTAGCAGCTCTGTGGATACCGGGTCATACCCAAGGCTTCAGGAGCAGAGTTGGGCCTATTACAATTTTTCGTGTCATGTTACAGAAGCGTATAAATTTGGCTTTAAAAAGTAGGGCAGAGTAGTTGCTATTGTTTAAAAATGTTAAAGATCAGCTTTTATAGATGAACTTGGCCTAGAAGACTCCTTTGTTAACTACTCATGGAAACAAGCTATCTAATGCAATTAACCTGAATGATGGAATCTTTGCAACTAATTAATAATTTGAGTGACTGCTAAAATATATGAGCAAACTTTTTGTTGTGCATTGTTCATTTCTTGATCCCATTGAGAAATCTAGTAGATCTCAAACACGTAAGCTCTGCCATAGCAAATGAAATTGTGTCCTGTGTGTGAATGTATTGGTATTTGAAGCTGGATTTCCTGGGGAAAGAAGCAGGGTGTAGGAGAAAAGATAAAAGCAGTAGCTCTGCTTGTATAGGCAGAAGAGCCTTAGGAGGGACTTTCAGAATGATCTTTCAAATTGCAGTTTGCCTTCCCTTTTACTTCTCCACTTCAAAGCATCTTCCTGCTGGTTTGGCTTACAGTAGATGCAGTAGGTGGCTAATTAGGAGTGTAATAGGCAATAAACAACCAGAAAAAAAATTTAGAATTAATTTATTTATTTGAGGTAAGTGAGGAAACAGCGCTGGGCACGCTGGGAGTCACTGCTCCACCAAGACGCGCAATCGGGTCCTTGTGGGGTCCTTTCTTATAGAGTTCTTTTTCCTGCTGTTGCAAAGCTCCACCCCTTCTTGGAAAATTCCATCCTCTGTGTTGTGGTTGCCGCTCTTCAGGACATGCGCAGTCACTCAAAATGTTATATAACTTATGGTTTGATACATCTGATTATATAACAGGGTATAGCTTCCAACATTAACCCTCACATAACCATTACACAACATTCAACACTTTACAAACATGAACATAACTCCTAACACTTAACAAACATAACTTCCAGCATTTAACATAACTTCCAACATATATCAAACATAACCTCCAGCATTTAACAAACATTGCAGTTTAACATTCAACCATATACATTCACATCTGATCAGCAAATTAACTTCATGATTCACCTATAACAGGAGGATCCTAAATCTACCTCATGTGCAATTGCCTGATTGCCAAAAGTTTTACACATTGCTTGTGATTTCAGAGATGCACTGAGTGAGGCAAATGGATGCAGCAATCATGGATATACAAGTCTTGATATAATTATAAAAGCATAAATTTAAAAAGCCTTATGCTCAGTCTCTTTGTTGTTTCTTGCACAAGCAGTCCTTCATAATCAAGGTCTTGTTTTTATGATGGGCTAGGTAGAAAATGAGTATAGGAACCATTTCCATATGTCTGAGTCTTCATCTGTATGGTTTTCTGCCTGGAAGAAGACCTGCCGTATTTTGAAATCTCCTTTCCTCTCCCTACAGTTGCATTTTAGAGAAATTCCCCTGGTATCTGTATTGAAGTACCCAAGTGGTGAGAGAGGCTTCGTTCATACATCTTTTACAAGTGAAATGTACTTAACTCCTGACACTTTAGATTAAGGATAAAGTCCAAACAGAATCACAAATTAGGATCTGATTGGAAATTTCAGAGTCTACAAAACCAGGTTAAATGAAAGTTGAAGAGGTTCTGATATTACATTTTATAATGTAAGCCATTTTATAATGGCTTAAATTAATTTCCTCACGTCAACAGTTTTAATTACATTGGAAGGAATACCCAGTTATACCCAAGAAGGTAATTGCTAATGTAACAAGCCAGTTACCTGCAAACTTTTGGAAAATTATAAAATTGGGCTCTCACAGGGCTGGGCTTTCATTCCCAGATCAGTTCAGTGACATTGAAAAGATTTCACAGTAAGAAGATCTACAAGTTTTCCAGATGTACAATTAAAATACAACTAAAATACTGCAGTAATATAGAAGAGCTTCAGAATCTCAGGTTTGATGTTAACTCCGTATTGATGTTTGCTAGTTTTCTGACCTTCTGTGTATATTAATGATTTGTAGAAGAGGAGCAAGAGAATATGAAGTTACAGAACAGCTTTGAAGAACAAGTAATAAACATTTAATGTATGTGCACAATTAAAGGACATGTAAGTGATAAAGATATTAAATACAGGTTTCTTTACTTCTCAGTAAGTAAGAGACAGATACTGTCTCTTAAAGCCACTTATTTCCTGCCAGTTTGAATGTGGCCCTGAGTCCACACTGGTCCCAAATGGACCAGTGTCCTTTATTACAGTCAATGGGTGCTGCCTTGAAAACTGTGGAGCTGCTGGGTTCAGTCCTTGTGATAAGGAAACCCCAGGTGTTTACTTGTTTAGGTGTTTACTAACTCCTTTTCCTCTTGAAGATCCCCACTTCATTACATATGAGGCATTTTTGTTGTGGTCGTTGTTGTTTTGTTGGTTTTTTTTGGTTTGGTTTGGTTTGGTTTTTTGTGGTTTTTTGTTTGTTTTTTTTTTTGTGTGTTTTTTTGTTTTGTTTTGTTTTGGGTTTTTTGTGTTTTTTGTTTGTTTGTTTTTGTTTTTGTTTTATTTGTTTGTTTTCCATTGCTTTTAACAAAGCAGGAATAGAGCAAATTTGAAAGAGAATGTTTGACAAGGTTTCTGCTTACATTTCCCTGTGCATGTTAATCTAGTGTGATTACACAAACTGTGTTGAAACTAGTCTTTTTCCTATAGGGCTTTTAAGACAGAAATCAGTTAAGTGCAAATTTACAGATGTTTAACATATATATTTTTCCTTTATATAATGAAGATTTTTTATAATAAATACAACCACTGTTTCTTGCAAGATGTAGAAAGTTTATGAGTGTCAGGTAAGTACTTACTGCTTTTGCTAAGCCTTTCACAGGCTTCTGGCTCTGAACAGCATTTACAAATGTAATTTAATTTCAGCCTGAGTGATGTTTAAAAGAACACCTAATGCTATTGTGATGCTAATGTGCTCAGGACTTCTATAGGAAAAATGTCAGGTCTACACTATGATATAATAGGCCAATTCCAGGAACTTTAATGTTATCTTAATAACAAATGAGAAGTAATGAGTTTAATGGTGGCTTGTTTACTACCTTATTGAACTCATGAGAGCAACTGCCATTTAAAGTGTGTGATTATTTTGATTCTGATGAAGAAGTGAAGCAGGAAAAAAATGTTACTTCAGAATAAGAGGTCCAAGAAGATTATCATCTCTCCTTCAGGCAGCCAACTGACTTGTTTGAAAAGAAAAATACTGTTTTTCTATGCTGCTTCTAAGGTACTGTTGGACTACTTTGCTGATATTGTAGCAGGGCCATAGGAGAACACAGTTCAAGGGTATCAGATATGTCTGCCACAGGAGTCTCTGTAGAAACAGACAAATCTTGTGTCCCCACAATGCAATGGCAAGTGTTTACATGACAGGAGACTGCAAGAGGCCAGAACGGCTTTCAGGGAGGGATTTGTGTTCTTGACTCAATGTGCTCTAGAAGTGTGAAGCTAAGAGTGTGCTTGGCTTCTCCTCTTAAGACACGTCTAATAAATTATTTGAGATGGGGAGAGGTTTGAACTGAGTTAATCCACATTTTCTAAGCTCACTTAGACCTTGTTTAATAAATATTCCAGTGTCCTAAACAGTAGCATTCCCTTGCATAATGCAACAGCTGTCCAGTAACCCTTGTACTGATGCTGTGTGTTGAGACGGATGGTCTTACACCCTTTAAACCCAATTCCAGGCACTGAACAGTTGTGCGGACTAAAGCAGCCCTAACAACCATCTCCTTGAGGAGCCTCTTGTCTGTTTAAACTGATGGTAGTTGGTGGAGCAGTTCACCAGTGGAGAAAATGAATGAGAAGAAATGAAAAAAAGAGGAGGTTTCTGCAGAGGACAGAGGTTGCAAAGAATGTGACAGGAAAATAATTATGATAAAAGGAACAGTGGGGAAAGTGACTGAAAGGCCAGGAACCAATTCAGAGTCTTCTGCTCCTGTTTCCACATGGTCAAGTGGAAAGATGTATATGTCTAAGTAGATATGAGTGTATGTGTATACATACTGATGTATGCACTAATAATTAAGAGGGTTTATTGAAAAGACAAGGCAAAATTGAAAATAAGAATTGCAAAGGAATATGTACTGAACAAATGCAAAAAGGTTGTGTTTTAAGACAAAGTAGTGCATATTAAAATTATTCAATATAAAAATTGGACTGTAGCACTCTGCTTACTCTGACTTAGAGAAGCAGACGATACAAAAGGGTGAAAAGGAGAAGTGAATGAAGAGACAAGAAAAAAAATGTGGATTCCAGGTTCCACTAAGAAGAAGCTATAAAAAGTTTTCACAGATAGCTGGACTTCAAATGGAATTAAACTGAATTAAATTACTTCAGTTTTACTGAACAAAATGAAAAAGGATTTTTAAAAATACTAATATAAATTCACATTGTGCCTATGATCTTTGTAGTCATCATTCTTATGTAACTTTTTCTCATTTGCCTGGTGATGAAATGAAAGTTTTCCTTACCTCTTTCTTTCTCTGAGATATTCCCAGTTCACAGACGTTGGAATTAATGTAATGCAGGAAATTCAGCTAGATGGCAGCTAGTTAGAACGTTGTGAAAATAGATATAAAGTAAGTGAAACTTTGTTTAGAAAACATCCTAGGCACATTTAAGTGCCACATTTTTAAACAGTGATTGCAGTGTTTGAGATGATCTTGAATTCGCTACCGTACTACACATTCCACAGTCATCATCATTAGGACTATGTTTAGAGGGCCAGCACTTCATACAGTGGTTTAGCAGCCAAGGAATGTTTCTCAAAGACTCTCTACTTTGTAAGTAAATGCATGAAGCCCTAATCTGTCACTAGTTCTGTATGTAATGAAAATGCCAGTTATTTTCCTAGATTTGTGTATTCTCCTACAGAAATTAAAGGACTTACAGAAAATAGGAAGCACAGTAAGCAGGGCAGATATTTTATGTAGGTAAAACATCAAGCAACTAAACCTGTATATTCACAATATGCAGTCAGTTGTTTTTGCATGGTGTGAGTAACTGAATTGAGAGCCAGGCTACAAAGGAAGATACTGGAAGCTAGTTCTGCACATCTGCAGTAACTCTGAGCAAGCTGCTCTTGGAATTCTGCCCCAATCCCTAATGTCAAGAAGAAAAATCGATATTGTGCCTTCAGGTTGTTTTTCTTTTCCTGGTTTATTATTTAATCATGGAAGAATTTTGCATAATATTCTCAGTTATCTATAATTTGATTATTTTACATTTGGAGTCCCCACTGAAATGCTGTTTTCCTTGAAAATGAGTACTAGATTGAGAGCTCTGCTGTCCTTGTAGCTCCTCCATCTTGGTTAGGTCTGGATGAAAACATTTTCTAAAGGCCTCTGCTTACTATTTGCTCCTCTAATCCCTTTTGATAGTGTCTTTTCAATTCTTTTGACCTTAGTATTCTGTTGCCTAGCCATGCTTCTCAGTTTTGTTGCTGGATCATACTTTGAGAAAGGATAAGCTTTGTGGCTTTTTGTTGTTTTCTTTTTGAATATCTGAGAAGGAGCTGTAAGGGATGTGTTGTTGCTCAGTGTGGCTTGAGTATGAGTGCTTTGTATTCTAGACTCTGAAATTGGTAAGAATCCCCTCTACCTCAAGCCTATTTTTCTCCCAAAGGCCAGGTTCTCTGTGAGCTAGACTACAAATCAACTGTAAAATAGCTGCTGTAAGACTTCTTTGTATACATGACTCTACATAATTTTTGCACTCCTTAGTTATAATCTAAAACTACATGTACAGAGGGTTCATGCACAGGTAGTATCTGCAGCTGTAGTGGTTACTTTATGTAGTATTTACTTTTAATGACTTTTTCAATCTTACTTAGCATAGCTGACATAAATAAAATGTGCAAAAGCTGCAGCTCAGTTTTCACTCCAGCAATTCAGTTTGAGGGTTTATATTCACATGAGAAGGAAGTAGTTACCCATCTGGTAATCTGACTCACAGCTTAAATCATGATCTGAAATAATTTAATGCCTGAATAAATTATCTCTGCAATTTCTTCATACTTATTTCTTTTGACTGGATCTCTCCGCAATGTGAAAGGGAAGACTGGCTGTATTTCTACTCTAAGAGTATTACTTCATCTGAGAGTATAAAAAAATTATAATGTGGAGGAAAAACAAAATCAATTCAACTTTCAGAATAAACCTGCTTCTGTTCTTTAGTTAGTAAGGCTTTTGAGTTGTCATGGACAAGCTTTTTGTTTTTGTGGTGGATTGGCCTTAGCTGGCTGCCAGACACCCACGCAGCTGCTCTCTGCCTTCTTAAAGTGACAGTGGCAGAAAATAAAATGGAAAACCTAGTGGGTCAAGATAGGGAGTAGGAAATGATCTCCCAACTACAGTCACAGACAAAACAGACTTGTCTTGAGGAAGATTTGTTGCTAATTAAAATGGATGTTCACATCCAAAGGGTAGTGGCCAATGGTGTTCAATGTCCAGACGGAAAACAGTGGCAAGCGTTGTCCCTCAGGTGTCTGTACTGGGACCAGTGGTTTAATATCTTCATTAATGATATTGACAGTGCCATTGAGAGCACCCTCAGCAAGTTTGCCAATGACATCAAGCTGGGTGGTGCAGTCGATATGCCAGAGGGACCTGGACAAGCTGGAGAAGTGGGCTCAGGTGAACCTCACCAGGTTCAACAAGACCAAGTGCAGGGTCCTGCACCTGGGCTTGCAGCAACCAGAAATATCAATACAGACTGGAGGAAGACATGCTAGAGAGCAGACCTGTGGAAAAAGACCTGGTGGTACCAGTGGATCAAAAGCTGGACATGAGCCACCAATGTGCAGCTGCAGCCCAGATTGCAATTGGCATTGCATCCTTGCCTGCGTCAAGAGAAGTGTGGCTAGCAGATCGAGAGGGGTGATTCTGCCCCTCTACTCTGCCCTGGTGAGACCTCACCTGGAATACTGCGTCCAGCCCTGGAGCCCCCAGCACAAGAAAGATGTGGACCTGTTGGAGTGTGTCCAGAGGAGAGCCACAAAAATTATCAAAGTGCTGGAGCACCTCTTTTACAAAGACACGCTGAGGGAGTTGGGGTTGTTCAGCCTGGAGAGGAGAAGACTCTAGGGGGACCTTATAGTGACCTTTCAATACCTGAAAGGGACCTTTAAAAAGGCTGGGGAAGACCTCTTCACAAGGGCATGTAATGATAAGACAAGGGGTAATGGTTTTAAGATAGAAAAGGTTAGATTTAGGTTGGATATTAGGAAAATGTTCTTTAATATGAGGGTGTTGGATCACTGGAACAGGTTGCCTAGAGAGGTGATGGAGGCTCCATCCCTGGAGATATTCAAGATCAGGCTTGATGGGGCTCTGAGCAATCTGATCTCATTGGAGATGTGCCTGCTTATGGTAGGGGGGTTGGACTAGATGACCTTTAGATGTCCTTTCCAACCCAAGACATTATATAATTCTATGATAAAAATAGAGTAGGATGATGAGAAGCAAAGACAAAACTCCTTCTCCCCACCCGCCTTTCTTCTAGGCTCAGCTTCATGCCTCCTTTCCCAATGTCTCTGCCCCCCCCACCTCAGAGGAGTGCTGAGGGGTGGGGAAGGGTTTTTGGTTAGTTCATAACAATTCCTCTCCCTGCTCCTTGTGGTGTCTTTTTGGGTGATAGGTGCAAAAGCCAAAGTAGTATCAAACACATCCTTGTTACCTCAGCAGAGGAGAATGGGACAGAACCATCTCCAGGCACCAAAGGCCATTAGTGACTTGTTTAAAGTGACTTTTACCTTCTAGAAAAGGTAACTTACCTTCTCTAGAAATCAGTGACTGTTTTTTCTGGTTAATCGAGGGAAGGCAAACAAGCTGTTTATAAAACATTTTGGAAGTCATGTTCTTATATAGGTGCTGAATTGTAAAAGTTATGTCATTAGAATATATTTTATAGATTGTGCGTGTCAGTGTTTCTGCATGGGCTGTATTCCAAGCACATACAAACAGTGCAGCCATCACTGTACTCCAACGTTTGTTTTTGAAAAGGCCATGGTGTTGTTTTTCATATTGTTCTTCTTTTCCTGACACTTGTTCATACTTTGTAATATTTTAATTTCTTTCTGTAAAACAGTACAAAAACCTGACATTTGGGAAGTACTGCTCTTCAGGAATGTTTCCCTTGCACAATGTCTGGTCACCTGTTTGTGCAGCAGACACACAGCTGACACATCATGATGGTCACAAGCATCAGCGGTTTATTAAGGGTTACATTGCATTTTTATACTTCACTCTCCCGTCTATGTGTCTTACGCTTCCTTCCTATTGGTTAACAGCTTCTGTTCACATGTTCTATCTTATTCTGTGATAGACTACAAGCTTCTTACATTTTCTTACAAGAATGTCAACACATATCCATATCTCACATACCTTCTTTCCATCAAACTTGTTTATCTCTAACCATTGAGGGCAGAGCTGTAGTTTGTCGAGATCAAGGCTGCCCGTGGCCTATAGCTGATTACCCACATATTTGTAGTATAAATTGAGTCTGATCACAATGAAAAAGTGGTAAATTCATGTCATTACCTTATGAAGTTTTTTTGCAAAGTCCTATTAGAATAGATAAAGTTTTTACCCGAAGTGCCTGAGTTACTGTAAATAACCACTGCAGTTTTGCTGAGATAAACCAAGCAGTTCTGAGCATGAAATATTACTATTTGTACTATTTTAAATATGTTTATTTATTATTTTATTCATTTGCTACTAGTATTTTGTAATATTATTGATTTTGTAATAATTCTAATAGTATACCAGTGTGCTATTAGTAAGGAAACTGTTTACTACTTTTGTGGATTAAATTTCTTTGGAAGAAAGTTTGTTTTCTGTAAACTGGTCAGTGTGGAGTGAAGGACTATGCTTGCTTTGACGCCACCCTCCTTTTCATTAGAATCCTGTAATACTGCTAGGTATGCTTGTTAATGTGGAAGCCATGGACATCTCTAGACACCTTCTATGTCTTTAGCTTTCACCACTCACACAGGAAATACCAGGAGGTGCTCTTTCTTTCATATCTCTGTTTTAGTTTAGAGTGGGTGCAGTATTGGGTGAGGAGAAAGGAGAAATTTCTAACTTAGCCTACTGGAAACAAATAACTTGCTTTAGACATACTATTGTGTCATGTGGTATACTGGGGCCTTGTTTTTGCTGGCTTCTAAAATTTTGAAGCTGACAGTTCTAATAATCTGGGCAAAGAGATGTAAGATGATATATAAATAGTCTTTGATGATCAATGTTGAAAAACACCAATCATATTTTGTAACCTCTATTCTGAGCATTTGATACCCATACATACCGTCTCTGAGATAAAACACAGGATATGAACAAAAAATATCTCTTATTGCCCCTTACACTGATTTACTGTTGTAAGTAGCAACAATGGCAAAACAACCATAAGAAAAGAGTGATGCTAGCAGAAGAAGTGTGTGGGGTGGGAAGGTCTAGAAATGGAAACTCAGGGATTTTTGGAATGTGCTTTTTAATAAAAATCATCAACTACCTTAATAAAGATATTTAAGTGATTAGTGTCTTGGTACTAGGTTATAGGTCCTGTTCAGGGAGGCTCATGCCCTAATATCCTTCTTTTTAGAAGAAAATGATTGTGCTTTAGCATGCTGCCTGTATGCTAGGAGGTTGAATTTCTGATCTCTCTTAAGAATTGATGACTGAATTATCCAGTCAAATCCCTGACACTTGTCCAAAACTATCTGATAACCTTTGATCCCATGCTCATCACCAGGCATTCCAAATCACACAGCCAGAATCAGGCCCTAAACCCAGATCACACTTTTTTTTCCTGCCTGAGACTGCAGTCTAATACAGTATTGTCCCAGAACAGCAATGCAGGATCTGTTGCTCATTGAAAGGGAAACCTATTCAGGAGATGATGAGCACAGTGAGCCTTAGAGAAGATGTACACAAACAGCAAGGAAGTGAAATTAAGTCCTCAAAGGCCCTGAGCTCCCGTGTTTGTATTTTGTAACTGTGGTATTTTAGGATTTTGTGGCTTCCCTCCAATTAATTGCCTAGTCCCAAGACAGTGCTTTCTCTGTGTGAAAGACAACCGTTGCACATATTTGTTCCTGTGAGGATAGTTTTGTAGAATATCTGACGGTGGGCTAGAACACCAGCTGTTTGGCTCCACTGAGGTGTGCAGTACTCATCTGTACTTATTTTATTATTTTTGCATTACTTTAGATTAATTAACGCTTCAGAATCCCTGCCTTATTATCTAATTGACATTTAAGTTGCCTTGTTTCTTTTCAAGTTTTCAGTCCTTGCTATATACTTTATGGCAAATTATCTTTTCTCACTCAGGCTGTCAGTAGGTTTGTCTGCTGTCTTCAAGAATACTGTAAAATTAATGCATTGCATTCAGCAAGGCCAAGTGTGAGGTTCTGCACCTGGGTGGAGGCAATCCCATGCACAAATACAGGTTGAGAGGAGAAAGGATTGACAACAGCCCTGCAGAGAAGGACTTGGGGGTGATGGTGGATGAGAAGCTCAACATGAGCCAGCAATGTTAAATGTTAATGTTAAATGTTAAGAAAAACGCCATGCACCAGTACAGGTTGGGGGCTGAGCTGCTGGAGAGCAGTGTAGGTGAAAGGGACCTGGGGGTCATGGTAGACAGGAGGATGACCATGAGTCAGCAGTGTGCCCTTGTGGCTAAGAAGGCCAATGGCATCCTGGGGTGTATTAGAAAGGGTGTGGTTAGTAGGTCAAGAGAGGTTCTCCTCCCCCTCTATTCTGCATTGGTGAGGCTACATCTGGAATATTGTGTCCAGTTCTGGGCCCCTCAGTTCAAGAAGGACAGGGAAGTGCTTGAAAGAGTCCAGCGCAGAGCCACAAGGATGATTAAGGGAGTGGAACATCTCCCTTATGAGGAAAGGCTGAGGGAGCTGGGTCTCTTTAGTTTGGAGAAAAGGAGACTGAGGGGGGACCTCATCAATGTTTACAAATATGTAAAGGGTGAGTGTCAAGACGATGGAGTTAAGCTTTTTTCAGTGATGACCAGTGATAGGACAAGGAGTAATGGATACAAGTTGGAGCATAGGAGGTTTAAGATGAATATCAGGAAAAATTTTTTTACTGTAAGAGTGACAGAGCACTGGAACAGGCTGCCCAGAGAGGTTGTGGAGTCTCCTTCGCTGGAGACATTCAAAACCCGCCTGGACGCCTTCCTGTGTGATGTACTCTAGGTGACCCTGCTCTGGCAGGGGGGTTGGACTAGATGATCTTTCGAGGTCCCTTCCAACCCCTATGATTCTATGATTCTATGATTCTATGAATGTGTGTTCACAGCCCAGAAAGCCAACTGTATCCCGTACTGCATCAAAAGAAGTTTGGCCAGCTGGTCAAGGGAGGTGATTCTCCCACTCAACTCTGCTCTTGTGAGACGCTACCTGGAATATTATGTCCAGTTCTGGAGCCCCTGACATAAGAAGGACATCGAGCTCCTTGAGCGATTCCAGGAGGGCGACAAAAATGCCCAGGGGACTGGAGCACTTCCCCTATGAAGATAGGCTGAGGAAGTTGGGATTGTTCAGCCTGGAGAAGAGGAGGCTCCAAGGTGACCTTATAGCAGCTTTCCAATACCTGAAGGGGGCCTACAAGAAAGGTGGAGCAGGACTTTTTGTACAGGCATGTAGTGAGAGGACAAGGGGCAGTGGTTTAAAACTTGAAGACGGGAGATTTAGATTAAATATTAGGATATTAGATATTAACACTATGAGGGTGGTAAGGCACTGGAACAGGTTGCCAAGGGAGATCGTGAAAGCCCCATCCCTGGCAGTATTCAAGGCCAGGTTGGATGGGGCACTAAGCAACCTGATCTAGTGGGAGGTGTCCCTGCCCGCACAGGGGGTTGGATCTAGATGATCTTTAAGGTCCCTTCCAGCCCTAACCTTTCTATGATTCTATGATTTCTATGATATATGGTGCCTATTGCATAGAACCTTATAACCTAGGAAATGGAAGCACTTTCTTTGCAGTGTTTTGAGTTAAAGAAAATCAACATGTTAATGTAGACTGTTGTTTTCATTGCTGGGCTGTAGTTGACTTTTGAGAGTAAACTAAGAACCTAAGGTCTGAAGTAATTTCAGCAACCACCAAAATAAGATTCTGTTGCCTGAAAACATTTGATTGCCGCACGTTTCTTAATGGTGAGCACAGAGGCGCTGCTGTCTTTCAGTAGCTGTTTGCATCTGTTTCGTAATATTGAGAGACTTCGTGCAAAGGAGTCAGTATTAAAGTCACAATATATTATTGCAGCATGTTTCCTGTTGTGCATGACATTAGCATTTTGGCTAAGAAAGTATGCTCAAATAATAGTAGGATCTTGCTGTTTTCCCATTGTAGAGCTTAAGCTCAATACTTTGGATGTATCAGCACTTCGGTATGTTGCGAACTGAAGGACTGTATTTTATGACTTCTGAATTCTCTTTGGTTCAGTGATTATTGTGCCATATCTCACATGTCATGGAATCATGGAACTGTCAGAGTTGGAAGGGACCTCTAGAGATCATTTGGTCAAGCTTCCCCACTAAAGGAGGATTGCCTAGAGCACATTACTTAGGACTGCATCCACGTGGGTCTTGAATGTCTTCAGGAAAGGAGACTCCACAACCTGTCCAGGTCACACTGGATGGCAGCACAGCCCTCTGGTGTGTCAGCCACCCCTCCCAGTTTGGTATCATCAGCAAACTTGCTGAGGATACACTCTGTCCCCTCGTCGAGGTAATTGATGAATACGTTGAGCAAGACTGGACTGAGTATTTACCCCAGGGGACATCACTGGTTACAGGCCTCCAAATTGACCCTTCTCTGTTAATCACAACCCTTGAGTTCTGTCACACAGCGAGCTCTCAATCCACATCAGTGTCGTCTCATCTAGCCCGCACTTTGTGAGTTTCCTAATGTGGATGTTATGCGAGACAGTGTCAAAAGCCTTGCTGAATTCAAAGTAAATGACATCTGCTGCTCTCTACTCACTCAGCTAACCAGTTATGTCATCACAGAAGGCTAGCAGATTGGTGAAGCATGATTTACCCTTGGTAAATCCATGTTGACCACTCTGAATAACTTCCTGTTCTTCAATATGTTTAGAGATGACGTCCAGAACGAATACTCCATCACCTTCCCAGGGACAGAGGTGAGACTAACTGGCCTGTAGTTCCCTGGGTCCTCCTTCTTGTACTTTTAAAAAACTGGCATGATATTGGCCTTTCTCCAGTCCTCAGGCACCTCTCATGTTCTCCATGACCTTTCAAACATGTGGGAGAGTGGCCCAGCCATAATATCTGCCAGCTCTCTCAACACCTGCAGGTGCATCCAGTCAGGGTCCATGGACTTACAAATGACCAGTTTGGCCAAGTGATCTCTGATCCAGTCCTCCTCTACTGAGGGAAAGTCTTCCTCTCTTCAGACCCTTCCCCTTGCCTCCAGGGTCTGGAATTCATGAGGGACAGTTTTAGCAGTGAAGACTGAAGCAAAGAAGGCATTCAATAACTCTGCCTTCTCTGTGTCTTCCACCATTAGGGCACCCACCTCATTCATCAGCAGGCCTACATTTCCCTAGTCTTCCTTTTTCTGCTAATATACTGAAAAAGCCTCTTCTTGTTATCTTTAACCACACTGGGCAAGTTGAGTTCTGCTTGAGCCATGGCCCTTCTAATTTTCCCCCTGCATAGCTTCACTACATTTTGGTATTCCTCAGAGGTTGCCAACCCCCTTTTCCAAAGGCTGTAAACTTTCCTTTTGTTCCTGAGGTCCAGCCAGAGCTCTCTATTTAGCCAGGCTGGTGGTCTTTTCCATTGGCTCATCTTTTGGGTCCTGGGATGGCCTTCTTCTGTGTCTTTAAGAGTTCCTCCTTGAAGTATGACCAGCTGTGAGAAAGGGTTCTTCTTCTTCCCCAGCAGCCTCTGTGACGGCATTGGCTCATGACACCAGCCTTCCTGAGCTCCTTTGCCCTTCAGGACTGTCTCCCAAGGGCCTCTCTCAACCATGCTCTGAAACAGGCCAAAGTCTACCCTTCCGAAGTACAAAGTGGCAGTTCTGCTGGCTCCCCACCTTGCTTCTTCAAGAATTGAGAACTCTATCATTTTATGGTCGCTCTGCCCAAGATGACCTCCAGCCTTTACATCCCCCATGTGACCTTCTCTGTTAACAAGCAGCAGGTCCAGCAGGACACTTACCCTAGTTGGCTCCATCATCAGCTGTGTCCCGAAGTTGTCTTCCACACACTCCAGGAACCTCTGGGACTGTTCCCTCTCTGTTGTGTTATATTTCCAGCAGACATCTGGGAAGTTGAAGTCCCCATGAGAACAAGGGCTGGTGATCACAAAACCTGTGCCAGCTGCTTATAGAATATTTCATCAGCCTCTACATCCTGTTTGGGTGGTCTATAACAAACTCCCACTGTGATGTCTGCCTTATTGGCCTTCTTGATTCCTACCCATAAACACTCAACACTGTCATTCACAATGTTAAGTTCTAGGCATTCAAATCTATCCCTAACATAGAGGGCCACCTCTCCTTCCTTGCCTATCACTTCTGAAAAGTTGGTCCAGTGTGCGCATTACATTTTCTTATTAAATGTATTTGGGAAGGAAGGCTTAGTGTAGAGCACAGAAGCACACTGTCAATACTAAACTGTACTTTGACTTTTCCTCTTAGGAATGGGAAGTTAGAGGGAATGAAAGAGGGTACTTGTTGGCCTCTGTGGGGAAGCTCTAGGTACCATGTTCAGGCAGTAACTTTTTGGCTCTTGACCAGTCATCCTGAATTGTATGATGGAGAAGGCCTTTGGGAAAGAGGGGAAGCTCTGTCTGGGATATTGGATGCTCTCTTTACTAGGCTTTAGTAAATGAAACCAAGTTTAGGAACAAAGAAAAATTCTTGGGAGATTATTTGCTAAACCTTTTGAAGTGTACTTACTGCTTTAAGGAAGGAAATCTGGAAAAGGTCAAGTATGAATTAGGTGAGAAACACAAAAAGGAATTGCTTGAGATGGTCATTAAATAACACAAAAATCAGATTCAGGAGTAAATGCAACAGTATCACTGCAAAGGTGAAACACCTCAGCATAAATCAGTAAAGACAGTGAAATCGGAAGAAGTCTATCCAAGATGCATTGATTTTGTAGAGGTCCAATTACAATCTGGTGAAACTGATATTTTGCAAGAGTCTCATATCCCAGTCTACATGCCTTTTTGTGAAGACCTTGAAAGGACTAAAGGTCAGTTTATCTGTCTATGTCTACTGTACTTAGATATTTCTAACACAACCATTACCATCGTGTCTAGGCAGTAGGAAAAATGATCAATATTATTGTCTCTCATGTTGGGGAGTATCTAAAGCCCTGCTACATTAGGCTCTGTTGAGTGACTGATACAAAGACAGTTCCCAGCTCCTGCGAGCTCATGATCTGGTGTTTTAGACGATGAGATAGCAATGGGTGAGTTGTCAGATGAGCAGGAAACAAAGGTGTGGTAGTGGCACATCTGTGCAGCTAGAAGAGAATGCAGGGTATCCACTGATGGCTGGAGACTAGATCTCAAGAGTATCAAGATGTTTGTTGAGAAGGAAGCTCTTTATCCTTCATGTAGTGGTATTGGGTGGCAGAGAAATGCTCTATGACCTTTCTGATGCTCTGTTGCCTTGCTGCCTGCTTTGAATGTGGGAAGACTCAGAGTCCTGCTGATCCTGTGTGGTTATTCACACTCTTAATTAATGCAAAAATAAATTGTAAATGTATTTCTTGGGCTTTCATCTTATTTTTCTGCTTCTTTTTTTCCTCTTTTTTTATAAAGTAAAAGGCTACTAATGTGAAGCATTGCTCTGAAGATAGAAATGGTGGCATAATGCAAACAAAAACTACTGAGCACATTACATATGTCTTTGTAAAAATTGCCTTTTAAAATATAGTTTTGTGTGAATAATGTTAGTATGAATATTAATATCTACTGAGATGAACAAAACCAACAATGTAATAGAAAAAAAATAAATGTTAGCCTGGACAACAAAGTTTTCAGTGGGAAGTGTCAGAAAGCTGGTGAAAATCCACAAGGACTGATTTAATCTCTGAATTTTAGACTGGTGTCACTGTTTTACTCAGTCTGTCGTTATTTGTTTGTTTTCTTTCCTTGTTTTTGTCTGTCTCTACACAGTGGCTGCTGAATGTCCTGCAGAGAACGACATCTTTAGTTTGTGTCTGCATGAACTTACATCACTGTTTTCAGTATTTAATTGCTTGATATCTTTAAAAGAAGATACAGAAACTATTTTTTAAATGTTCCTTTTTTCCCTTTACTTGCAAATACAATCTGTTGGGTATATTAACTGTACACTTTCTTGGTATTTGCACGCAATTTAAAATGAAGGCAGCCTTAAGAAGTTATTTAAAAGAGTAGACAGGGATCATCCTTTTTTTGTTTTTATACAGGAGTTTTATGTTTATACACACTGAGTAGTCTGAAGTTGAAAGAAAATGCTCTGTAGCTTTATGGTCAGAGACAAATGCAAATGCTCTGTGTTCTGTCACAACGTATGTCTCTAGTGAAAGCCCAGAACTAAGCTACCTGGGCAAGCATTAGCTGTGAAGCAGGATATGGGCAGTACCTGCCTGTTTGGTACTGTGCATACTGGTCCTGGTGAAAAATCCACCATTGATAGCTGGTATCACACTAGCTTAGATGTTCTTGAACATGCTGCCAACACATTGAATTAAAGTGTAGATCTGCTGTGACAAGACAACAACTCATACTTAGTGCCTGCAAGAGGTTTGGCTGAAGCATCCCTTTGTGGTCTTGAGCTCTGGGTGATAGCTCAGTGTCTGACAGCTCCAAGTCTCTGTGAGGTACAGCATGTCCTCAGATTGGCACACTGCTTGTAGCCATGCCAAGCCGCAAGAAGAAATTTTACAGCTGTTTCCCCTGTTGTTGTGACAGGGAAATCCACTGTCCTGTGGGGACTGGAGTCTGCATATGGTCCCTGATGCCATTCTGGTAACCTTAAACCAGGGCCTGGATACCTTTGCCTGTAATATTTACAAAGTACAATTGTGAGAGAAATGGCTGAGGGTGTGTTCTGTGGTGGCAAAAGCTTGGATTTCAGTAGGAACATTTTATTCTGCAAAACATGGGGCCAGAAAGCAGGTGGTGTAAATCCGCACTGGTCCTTTGAATAGACTAGGGAGATGCTTCTTTATATTGATGGCTGCATCTTGCCCTGAGTTTTCAAATTAGGATTTTTTGTGTAAACACAATGAGTTTATCTTCTCAGTGGTGTGGGAAGTACACATTTTGACTGTACTGACCTGCAATCTGTTAGCAGTTTTCAGCAATTACACACTTCATATAAATGATAAATTACTAATATTACAGAATGCATTAATTTTACACTCTTTCACCTCTTAATAGTTGCTTTCTTGCAGTAAAACTCTATCCTGATTTTTGGGAAATTAATAAAAACTTTAAATAAAAATTAGCAGAGGTCACAGAAATAGCCTGGTACAGCTGTCAGCCTCTGTCCATTGCACTCATCTTCAGCAACAGCCTAAGAAGCATACCAGGGTGACTCCATCTTCCATTCCTTAACTCAGGTTGAAAGGAGAGGATATCCTACCTTGTCCAAACATCTCATAAGGGTCATTAATTTTTCTGCAAATTCCCCTAGCCAGGATTGTGGTTTGTGTAGCAGGAAATCCCCCTGCATTTTCCATTCTCCTATAATTGTACTTTGCATTTAATCTGCTGTTCTTTTTTCTTACCTTAAATGTTGGTCCCAGAAACTTGGCCAAATCCTGCCTGGCTCTTGGGCTTTTCATTGCTGTTTGCTTTAGGCAGACTGCTGCCTACCTGGCATTCCCATCGTTGCCACCTCCCTGCCTTTGGTGAAGCATTTATGCTGATAGAATCATAGAATCATAGAATGGTAGGGGTTGGAAGGGACCTCTGAAGATCATCAAGTCCAGAGCAGGATGACCTAGGGCAGGTCACACAGGAATGCATCCAGACAGGTCTTGAAAGTCACCAGAGAAGGAGACTCCACAACCTCTCTGGGCAGTCTGTTACAGTGCTCTGTAATCCTTACAGTAAAGTTCTTCCTTATGTTGAGGTGGAACTTCCTGTGCACTAGTTTGCACCCACTGCCCATTGTCCTATCACAGGGCATGACTTGAAAGAGATTGGCCCCTACTTCTTGACACCCACCCTTCAGATATTTATATACATTTATAACATTCCTTCTCAGTCTTCTCTAGACTAAACATCCCCAGGTCTCTCAGCCTTTCCTCATAAGACAGGTGTTCCAGTCCCTTAATCATCTTCATATCCTACTGTTGGGCTCTCTCAAGTAAATTCCTGTCCCTCTTGAACTGGGGAGCCCAGAACTGGACACAATACTGCAGATGGGGTCTCATTAGGAAAAAATAGAGGAAGAGGAGAACCTCCCTCAACCTGCTGGCCACACTTTTCTTGATGAACCTCAGGATAACATTTGCTGTCTTGGCCACAAGGGCACACTGCTGCCCCATGGATAACTTGTTGTCCACCAGGACTCCAAAGAACTGCTTTCTAGCAGGTCAGCTCCTAATCTGTACTGGTGCATATTGTTCTTCCTTCCCAGGTGCAGGACTCTACACTTATTCTTGTTAAACCTCATTAGGTTCCTCTTTGCCCAGCTCTCCAGTCTGTCCAAATCTTGCTGAATGGCCACACAACCTTCTGGTGAATCAGCCAATCCTCCCAGTTTTGTATTGTCAGCAGACTTGCTGAGAATACACCCTGTCCCCTCATCCAGGTCGTTGATGAAGATCTTGAACAATGCTGTACCCATCAGCCATTGACTGGTAATTTTTCCTGGCTGTGGAAATCAGTTAGGCTTCCCCTTTGCAAACTATCATGGTGACACTAAAACCTTTTTTGAGTGCTGAATAGGGCCTTGGGTCTTCCTGAAATGGCTTCTAGTGCAGGCCTTTCATGATGCACTTTCTGTGGCAGCATCATGAGGTGAGGCAGCAGGTTCATTGCAGTATGCTCCAACTGCTACTTTATGTTATGTTGTTTGCAGTGCTGTAGTTTGCTTCTTTAATGCTGGTTTCATCACCTTCTATAAAGCTTAATTTAATTGCTCTTTAATTACCTCTTTGGATGAGCACATGAATCTCAGATGGAAGCTGTAAGCAGCATACATAAGGCTATGAATGTCACAAAACATCACTTATCTCTATTTTCCCTTCTCTCTATTTTCCCTTCTCTCTATGTCCCTGTCTGGCTTTACACTGGGTCAACCTTTTTTTGGCAGTTCTCTTGAAAGAACAGCATGGAGAGAACTGCACATTTTTACTTCAAGTTCTCTAACCACTTTGTACCACAGGTTGTATTACTTCACACAACTTCATTTTTTTCCGTCAAATTACATAAGAGAAGAAATTGCTGATCTACTTAACATATGATGTATTGTATGAATACTTACCAGGACCATGAAGGTTTCTATTTAAAGATGTCTCTTTAAATAAATCCCATATCCTACTTTGTAGGATACTCTACCAGAGTAGAAATGTTTTTTTCTTGAGTTTTGAAGCTAGCTTCTGTGTTATAAGCAGGTGCACTGAGCTCTGCCTCTTTGCCTTCCTTCTCAGCTCCTGAGAAGTCCTGGGATTTATTGACTGAACTTTTAAGCCACAATGTTCATAGGAATTCAGAAATTACCAATATCAATTTCCAAGCTCTCATTGCATTTGAATTTACAGAAAACATTTACATTTTATTTTTAATGAGATTTCTGAATTATTTTTCTTGTCTGCTTATGTGTAATGCTGTTCGTTAGAAGACTGTACAGAAAGCTTGTACAGAGATTATGAAAATGCTCCTTGGTGTTCTGAGGCTTCAGACCCAAATAGGGCTATTTTTCTTCCTCCTTTTTCTGCGTATCAGTCTTTTTTGATGACTAGAGAGAGAGCAAGAGCTTTCTTTGGCTCATGTAGCTGGACACTTAAGTTTGCTGGGGGCTGTGCCTGCAAAGCCAGTCTTTCTGGGAGAGGTGATCTCAGTAACAAAGTATGACTTGAACAATACGTGAGGATTGAAATGTATCTACTTTAATCTGACTTGTGCTTGACATCTATCTGCCTTTTGCTGTTGAGAGCAACCAGGCCATTTTGCTTCCATTTTCAGAGAGTTTTTTGGGCAAGTTTCCCTGTCAGTTTTTCATATACTGCTGAGGTGCCGCAGCACCAGAGTGGCAAAGCCAGGGAAATTTTTGCTTACTTTAAAATGTGCTTTCCCTTGCAATAACTCCTTAAAAAAATTGTAAGCATCTTGTACTGGCTCTGACATTACACTTTTACTTAAAAAAAATCCAAAACAAACAAAAAACATTTAATTGGGAATAAGTTTTGCTTGGTGGTGTCTCTTTATGCCTAAGGAAAAGCTGGGGAGACAGATGTACTAACCTCTACTGATTGCTTTCTGATTGTCAGTTTAGTTGTCTTTCATCAGCCATTTAAAATGGCCATATGGGAAATCAACAGTGATGATCTTTATTAAAGTACCAGAAGAGAGGTGCTTCACCTACACATATTTCTGGGAGAGGGTTCTGAACCCAATTACAAAATTTATGAAACTGTCAGTGCACACAATTAATTTAAAATTGCTGAGGGCTGCAAAATGAACAAAAACCAAGAAATGAACAGAAAAAAATATTTGCACTGTTGCAGTTCCTTTATGTAAATTAACTTCAGAAATTGAGAGGTGATATATTTTGTTTTCTTTTTGTGTAAAAGTTGGGGCAGTTGTACATTATTATATGTGAAATGACAGACTGATTGGTGAGAAAGACCTCAGAAAGTTCCATTATAAAGAAGTTACTGGAATTTGCTTTCACTGAGTGACTGGGTAAGTCAGGATCTGATTTGGTATCTCTGCTTCTTGTTATGTTAAGAATGAGATGCTTTTGTTTAAAAATTACTTTTCTTACAGTAGGTGTCACAATTATTTAAAATTGTTCAAATTGTACCAAAGTGCTTTGCAGTAGTCATGGGAAAAAAGACAAAGAATTTGAGTCACTGAGGAGATGATGGGCTTTGGTTTTGGCTGGGTAATTGTAGCGGGTTCTTATTTAAATGTGTAGGCTACACTTGCAAAAGCAACCAGCTTCACTGGGCTAGAAAGTGAAGGTCTTTATCTACCCAGTCAGTGCAGCAGAGGCTGTTGCTATGTCTCAGCACTGTTTAAATCTTCCTTAGTGTATCTTTACTCTTCTGCTGCAGTTGTGGATTTGTTTGCTACATTTATTTTGGCATTCCTTATTCTGGTCCCCAAAAGAAATTAAATAAAATTTGTCACTGGCCCAGATTGTGCTGTTTGGGAAAAGGTGCCACATCTTTCTCTCCCTGGTTGTATTTTATGATTTGTCAAGGGTTTTGTGGAGTTGTACATCTAGTTGTATTTCATCCCTTGATTAAAAACAAGTCTTTCTCACCACCAGTTCCATTTCACTCTTCCAATTTGTACCATTTAGATAGGTAGGGTAGTAATTAACCTCTGTAACCTTTTGTGTAATCCAGGAATAGCTTCATTTTATTCTTGCTCTTTATCGGATACTGTGTTCAGCAACGTCTGTGCTATAAAAACCTATATGGAGCTTTCTGCATTAGTGTAATTATAATCTCAGAGGGGCAAAAAGTCATCTAGATCACATTAACTGAAGTATCCTGTGTGGTTCCCTGTGGTCAACAGCTGGATGATAAAACATCAAGAGTACATTAGGCATCTTTCTAATTAAATAGCTTAATTGCATCTGAAACACATAGTAGCACACTGCAGTCAAGTTCTTGCAGATACTGCACTGCCACTCTTATGCCAGAGCTCTTGCACTCTGCTGTAAGAGTAGGATATGAACATAATATGTTGTAAAAAGTAACACTTAGCTGTGATTTTACAAAATGTTATCGTATTTATTTTGAGTCATGTAATTATCAATTAATTTACTACCAATTGTAATATCATTAATAATAATTAATGTATTTGCATAATACGTAGTATCACATGAGCTCAGTTATAATTCAGTATTAGCTAAATGTACCGTGAAAACAAAATGTTTCCTGTAAAGGTAGGCTGAGGTTGATCTATAACCTGTCTTTTATACATGGTGTGTCAAAACTGCTGTTGTGGGAAATTTTTCTGATTGTGGACTTGCTTTCAGAGGAGACTGGTTTGCAGCCATGAACTTCATTCATTTCCTCTTCTATATCCAGCCCCCCAATTTAAATGCTCTTCACCTCTGCCAACCTTACAGATTAGAAAAACCTCAGCAACCTGTCCTTGCTGTTTAGCTGATATGCCAGGACTCTGCTTGCTCAAGTCATAAACCAGTCTCTGCCCAAAAGACTGAGTTTATTGCCCTGGTGGTACTCCAAGACTTGCAGATGCTGTTCTGGGTAACAACACTGAGGAGCAGTTGCACTGGGGACATAAAACCAGAGGATTGCCTCAGCTCTGGATAGGTTTCTTTAAAAGTCTTTGTTTCCAGACGTAACTTCTTTTTAAATGAGAAGATCTCTAAGAAGACATGTGCTCCTTCCTGGAACAGGAGTCAGCTCTGTGTTGCTGTGTTAGGGAGTATGATGCGAGCAGGCTCCCAGCTCCTTGGTTACATGGTTTGCTCTAGGTATCCTCCATGTCTTGATTGGTCTGTGATGCTTAGTGCTTACTCATCATCACAGTCAGTTGTCTCTTCCCTCCTGTGTTTAAACCAAGATTTCCCTTTCAAAACCAGCTATAGCCTGCTGCTATACACTCTACATGCATATACCTAGCTTGAAGAATGGCCTGATGTCCTTTTTGCTCAAGAACAGTATTATTTACAGCCCCCAGTTTCTGCATAGCCTGGCATCATGGATACTGCTTCATCTCTCCATTTTTCTAGTGAATGATCACAGGTGATCCACCAGTCCTTGGAGGGTTACCTCACTGCAGGGGGGGAACAAACCTGCACTTGCACCAGTCATCAGAGGCAGTTCAGAGGCCAGCACTATTCCCCAAACTTTCCCCTTTGCCATCTCACAGCTGCTTCTCCTACCCCAAGCACTCTCTACTGTATCCCTGCCTTAATTACATGAAGATTCATGCAAGCAGAAATGAAACATAAATCATTTTGCATAAAATAACGGAATCATAGAATTATTAAGGTTGGAAGGGACCTTAAAGATGGTCAGGTTCCAAATTCCCTGCTATGAGCAGCAACGCCTCACATGACCAGGTTGCACAAGGCTTCATCCAGCCTGGCCTGGAACACCTCCAGGGAGGAGACATCCACAACCTCCCTGGACAACCTGTTCCATTGCCTTACTACCCTCATGGTGAAGAATTTCTTCCTAATATCTAACCTAAATCTACCCTTTCTCAATTTAAAACCATTATCCCCTGTCCTACCACTGCCCTCTTTGGTGAAAAGCACCTTCCCAGCTTTCCTGTAAGCCCCTTTCAGATACTGGAAGGCCGCTATAAGCTCTCTTTCGTGCTTAGCTGGAACATGACTCCTTCAGACCCTGATCCACACACAAGCCATGTAGCTTGTATTACACCGACAAACCATGTAGCCTCCACAAGCAAAATGAGGGCTGAAAGGACATATGAAATGTGTAATGCAGTCACTGCATGACTGTTATTCCACTGGCATGCCAAAAATGCAGCTCAGGCATGTTTATTTATTTTAATGCTAAGCTTTGTGTGTTGAGGCAGAGCACTTTTCAATTAATTATGTGTTTTCAAAAATGACTTTTCCATTTAACAGTACAGCTGTGAGGCAGGTCAGACTTGGACATATTTTCATCTTGCCAGTGACCCTATCAGTAACTTCATAAAATTAAATCAAGGATGAGTAGTGTCCTGTCTCCATTAAGTTTCTATGCAGTGCCATTCATAAATGCCATCAAGCGTGAAAGTCCGCAGGAGGAGCTCTTCTTGTCTGCCTGGTATGATTTCTTATTCTTGGTCCTGTAGGTGCTTAAAGACATCTCTTGTGTTATGTTGGTTTTAGACTATGGGTGGCAGTCACTTTCTAAATTTCTTGTGCAACACCAGCACTCATTCCTGCACCAAGCTTATCAAATTTGCTGTTAGTAACACACACCAACAGGCAATCGTAAGTTAAGAGCTAATTACATTTTAAAAAAAACAACAACAAACAAACCTGTCTACAGCACAAGCAGATGTTAAATGAAAGCTAATAAAGTGTGTAATCTTTGAAATAAGGATATGCCCTGGGATTTTATACTGGACAAACTCCACACCACAAAAGGCTGTTTCCATGGACATTTGCATGCATGAATATGATGAAATAAACATGTGAGAAATTAGTATTTCAGCTAAACCTGGACAGTCATTACAGATCTCTGCAAAATCTTGTGAGCTTATTAAAAAATGAAAGAGACTTCAAGCAACGGCAGCAAGCAGTGCAGCTAGCAGGCTGCTTAATAGAGAAAATATGCTAGCAACAGTCCTGGCTGTTCCCATAGGTTTGCATATGTGTTCATTGGAAATTCATTGTTTGTCTAAACCGTGGCTCCTTTGGCATAAAAGAGAATTTGAATTATGGGCTGTACTAGAAGAGACAGCACAGAAGACATATAAAGTAACATCTGCCTGGTTGTGTTGTTTTTTTCTTGCTCCACTAATAAACTCACATATTAAGCCTCTATACTTCTACAAGCTATTTTTAGTTTTTTTATACTTTATCTATATTTTTCAGCAATGCTAGTGACAGGTAAATCTCAGTGATTTCGGGCTATGTCTCTTTTTAAGATAATAAGTAAGTGGGCACTAAATCTCAAACCTGGTTATTAGTGAGAAGAGCTAGTGAGAAATAGAAGAGGAAAAAAATCTGAAATTCCCCTGAAATCAACAGAAAAGGTGAATAGGTGTTGCCTCACTAATACCAGTTAATGCCGTGTTGTGAGTTAGGTATTGCAAAGTGCTATGCATTTGCTATTTCTGAAAAGTTATGATTCCTATGGGCTTGGGATTCTGTCTTGCTTGCCATTTGTGTATAACTACCACCACTAACCACTTGCTTATTATGAGCTAGATCATAGGCATCACACAGGTAAGTCACTTAGATTTTGGGGCGGAAACTGAAAAACTTTTATTTACCACTTGTTTTTTGGTTCGTAAGAGTTCGCCTTTTGTAGCCATTTTTCCCTGAGTCCATAAACGCCAAATTTTCTCTCTCTCTTTTTTTTTTTTCTTTCTTTTGCTTTTTGAAGGAAAGTCTCAATTATGCAAAGACTCAAAGTAAACTCTCAAGATATGGTTAGCACACAAACCTGGACATTCCAATCAGAAATTTGAGCCAGGTGATCATGTTATATTGACTGTCAGTCATTTCAGTGACTCTTGAAAGTGTTGAGAAATTTAATAGATAAATTAGGTTAAATGTGAAAGCAGAAGAATTATGTAAGAATTATCCTACATGTAAGCTTAACAAAGACCATAATAAACTGAAATGAAATATTACAATAGGCTTTCTTTGGCATGGTGTTTCTAACAATGATACAATTTACTCAATGATTTCTCAAAAATGAGTTTTTATTTTTGTATCCTTAGTGTACTTTTCTTGAGACAAATGGAGACGTAACCTCTGACTTCACTGTCAGGAGCAGCACACTAATACTGAGTGACCTGAAAAATCCCACCTAAGCCTCTCAATTACACTTTTGTGCTGTTATGAGGTATTAGCTGGCCTCACCTCTGTTTGCTTGAGGCAGTAAGAAAAATACTGAAAAAAAAAAATAGAAATAGTTGAGAGTAACATTTTTTTAAAAAAAGTTAAATACTATTCAGTAGTCACCTTAGTGTTCATGAACATTTTTCAGTGAATATTATTAATAGGAGAAAAAAAACATATATAAATTGTTGAACCTGGATTTTCTTAGTGAATATTTGTTTTCACTATCCAGCTGGTTTCGTTCTTTCCCCTGGCAGTGGAAATTGCTCCTTCAGATATAATCCTATTCTTTGTGCCTTTTGATAACCATCTAAAAGGATGATTTGTCAGTTCTGTGTGCTAGAAAGATTGTCTTCCCCAACTCTGAAGCCCCAGTGAAGTCTCAAGTTATAGCTCACACAGTGCAGAAGCCTCCAAACATTGGTACAGACTTTGAAAATGCAAAACAATGTGACTTATGGTAGGTCTGATCTTTCTGGGGCAAGGAAAAACAAACAAACAAACAAACAATAAACCAACTCCAAACCGCAACTTTCAGGAAAAGTAATTTTTAATGAGCTTTTGTCTAGAGCACCCCTTAAAAAACTATGCTGAATAGAACTGACCTGGGATGGAAAAGTAATTCAAAGGACTTTCAGTCAGCTTAACAAAATCTTGCATGGTATTTGCAGTCTGCTGGAATTCATCATCCATCTTGTCTGGAGGGATTTTGCCCCTTCCTATTTTGGCATTCGTCAGTTATCACTTGAGCTCAATTACCACTTTTGTTGATGGCTCACCACAAAGGGGTCTTTTTTCCTTCTATAGCTTGAATGCAGAAGGCAAATACAAGATACCAACAGTGGCTATAGGTGATTTCGGAAGAGGAAAGCAGAGTAGCATCTTTCTCTTATCTGCCTTCAGCACACCAATAGACTGAGTCCTTGATGAAAGATGGATTGAAACAGCAAATTTAAAAGGATTAATATTTATAATATTATTTTTAACTATGGAATGATACTTCCAAAGTTCCTAAAGGCATTGTTATGTTAACCTTTCTTTGCTGTTTCACAGTTGGTTGCCTTTCATCACAATCAAACCATCACACGTAATAACTAATCAGATTTAGAGAGCAGAAATGCTGTGAGGATACACTTTAATCAGTAATACTGAAGATTTTCAACATTTCTCTCTCTGCGCTAAAGGGTGACATTTTAAAATACTCAAAGGGCATGCAGGTCTCCAGCTTCCGGTGAAAATCCATGAGAATGTGACATGTGACTCTGATTTGTGTTTTTTATAGTGGTAAGAGAAAGCCCGTACTGTTAATCATTTATTTATTTCACATCTGTTTTATTAATTTGCTAATAAGACAATATGCCAGTCAGTGTCACGCAAAAAAAACGATCCTCAAAAAGCTGCAGCAGCAGAGCAGAGGGCACACGACTTCCAACAATTATATTTTATGTAAGCAGAAAATACAGACATCTTTTAAGATCCCATTACTATGTGTAGCTAAATAAATGTAGCCATTTCAATTCTATTCCATTTAATTTGTTAATTATGTGGATTTCAGAAACTGCCTGCACCTCTTTTGTATATTCTTTTCATGCATATTTGAATTATTTGAATGCTGCAACTGGTGATGTCTGTTGAGAGAGAGGGAACTTAAGACTCTTGAGAAAAACTCAAAAACTCTGAAAATACACTTAGCTATGTTATAAATGAAATGTAGTGTTATTTTCGCATCCTAGTGTTAGAAGCTTATTGTTGGTTGTTTTTTTTTTTTATATATACCCTAGTGTTAGGAATACAGTAGTTTGAGAGAAGTGAGATATATACACATTCCAATGACATCTGCAGTGGTTTACGGTCCAAGAAACTGAGGAACTTAATTGGACTCATCTGGGAGATGTGAACATGGAGCAGGATTTATAGCCAAGATAAGACTGAACAAAGCCACTTCTGTCTTGCTCCTCAGGACAGGATGACACCAATAGTTATAGATAATTTTGGTAACTGGGAAAACAGCAAAGGGGGCAAGACAGGTGAGAATTATACCTTAAAAGGTAAAAAGTAAACTGCTAGAATGGAATGTGTAAACAGGGGTGGGAAACTTATAGGATAATTAGAAGCGTTGGATAGGCTGTAAACTCTGGACTACCCAGCCAGCAGGGAAAAAGGGGAGGGAACTTTGCACTGGGAATAGGCAATATAAACCATTATTCACCTTCCTATGGGTGTGCCTACTTGTTTAGGTCACCCATTCTTGCGAGAGTATAAATAAACTGTGCTTTGCTGAAGGATCTGTTTGGGCCTCTTCATTGGTGTGACAAACGTTTCTTACAGCTATTTTCAGGATTATTTTATCTACAAGATGTTTCTGCTTACTCTTCAAAGCAAGAGTGTTGAAGAAGGCTTATGGCCAGTTCTTAAACTTCTGCAGAAATGTGTGAGTCTGAAAAAGATATTATTTGCTACCTCAGGGAAAATAAAATTAATTATTTTACGAAGATTAGACTTAATAGTTAAGGTACACTCTGAACTTGACACAGTGTTTGGAAAAGTAGGAATGGAGTAGAGGGTGGATCTGAAGTGCTCAGACAAACCTCATTACTAAGGAGCTGAGTTGCAGTGGTCAATATTAATGGAAAGAGCAGAAATAATTATAGTCTTGTGATTATATTGTTTTAAAATATGACTTGAACGGTTGGGTAAAATCCTTCTTTGTTACTTTTATGGTTTGGGAGACCCCGCCATGGTGTTGGACACCTATAGAGAGGTTTTAGGACCCTGAGAGACTGGAAGAATCAGTCTTCCTGCCCACTTCCTCTCAGAATCTATAAAAGCCAGGAGAGCCGAAACCCCGTCTCTTCTCCCTTCCTGCTCCTTTCTCATTGACGGGTTTTGCTGTTGGTTCCTTTCGGCTTCCCACGTGTTCGCTCCAGAATCCAACTGCATCGGGTGCTATGAAGAGCCTTGGATCATCAAGACCAGTTTTGTATATAAATATTTTTTTCTTCTCCCACGTTTTACCCTTTTTTTCTTGTGTTATAGTAAATTTGTTTCTAGTTTCAATTTCCAAAGTTTAAGTCTCTCTTCGTTATTCCCCTTCTATCTTGCCTTGGGAGGGTGGAGGGGGCTAATAGCAAATCTGTTCTGTTTTTTTTGGGATTTACCTTTAATATTTAAACCAGGATAGAATAATTGGAGCTCAACATGCGGCACGAAATTTAGCTTTTATTTTGAAGGATTGTAAGTTTGGAAACTGAAAAAACAAAGTTTTACTTTGCGATTCTGTCCTGGTGTGAGCCAGGATTAAGCCAATTTTTCTTTTTACTGATTTTTTTTTCCTTCAGTAAGCTTTCTTGTAACTAGCAACTGTGTGTTCTGCTAGGCTGATAAGACAGTGGAATGTTTTTCTAACTACTGAGGTTTAAAGGTTACACCTTCACTCCGCCAGCTCAGACACTATGGGGAGATCTCTGACCCCCCCCGTGGGAGGGTGGGTTAGACAGACAGCAAAATTGGCCAAAGATATTCCATTCCATATATCTACGTAAGCTCAGAGGAAGGACAGAGATCTTAGAAGACAGCTTCCTCCTTCTTCTCGCCCTCTCTTCCATCCATGGCCGGCGTCCGGGGAGGACTCTGCTCATCCGTCACCGCCGACCCTTAGGCTCGAGCTCTCCTGACCCTCATAACTCTCCGCTTTCTCCAGCAGCGGCTCCGGGATTTCTCGGGACTCTTGCCAGTTCAGGGGAGTGCTGTGGGAGTTGCTGGGGGTGGGGGGAGGCGAGAGGCTTTTGCCCATATCTGAATATATCTGTATATAATTGTATATATTTTCTTGTGTGATTCATTAGTGTTTTAATTAAAGCTGTGTAGTTTAGTTTTCAATCCAGCCAAGTCTCTCTCCTTTTCTCTCTCTCCTTCCCTGACTGGGTGGGGGGGGGAGGGGATCGAGAGCATTGTTGTCGGACCTGAGTCAAACGGTGACAGATTCTCATGAGGATTCTTAGAAACTTGAATTTTCACATAGGCATGGCATTCGTTGTGACAGAGATTCTGGGTTTTTTGTTGTATGTTCCTGTTTTTTTACTTTCTGTGGTGATGCATCATAGGATATTTGTTAGTAAATTCAATAGAAATATAGCCTAATAAAAGTTTACTAAAATAATGAATTTGCTATACTAAGGGTTGTTTTTAAAACAGGGTGCTTTGTGAAGCTATCAGTCAACTATGCCAAGCATCCTGTAGGTTGTGATAACATCAAGTCTTCTAAGAACCTCTGGCGCCTACAGACAACATTTATGTGGACTCTGACCCACCTGGGCAGTCTACCAGTGGGAGACTGGAGACAGGACCAGGATGAGAGACCAGGACGACAAAGGCCTAGAATCAACAAAGACCCCCACAGGAGACCCTCGAGCATTCATGATTACAAAGATAGCCAATTCCAGGAAATAAAATGACTATGTAAAAGAATTCTGGGAACTCATTGACATGGAACTGAATATGGATGTTTTTGGTGTATATTAGTCAGGGTGTTTCACTGACTCCTAGGAGCACTCATGGTGGAGATTCCCCGGTCCCGTGACAACTCGGAGAAAATGCCTAAAGAAGACTGACCCGCAGCCACTGATTTCATGGCTGTTGCCATGTTATGACTTGGGAGCAGATGGGATAGACCTGGAGGGCAGGGAGGCTGGCAGTTGGGATCGATAGCCAGAGATTCAGGCATCAGTAAGATGATTGGGAGGAAAAATGGTACTCATAGTCTCCGGCACCACCTTTTAATGGCTGTCAAAAGCCGATATCCCCAGATTGAGGACAGTGAATGTCGACCCAGTAAATGGAACACTGTAGATAGAGGGATTCCTTCTCTGAGAGAGCTGGTAGTCTGGGAGGTCATCTGTAGTAATGAGGACACACCTGAAAGCCTTGATGAGCTGCCATGCAGTAAGCTTATGTTAAAGAAGCTCCCCTTGCTCCAAAACCTGTGAAGGAGCCATTAGAGGGACAATAGATGCGCCTCTGTGATTAACATACGGAAGAACTGAGATAAGAGCTGAGCAGAGCAGCACTAAAAGAAAAAGAGAGCAGAGCTGTGCTGGAGACAGAGTGGTGCTGGTGGTTGCTCAGGAAGAAGAAGGTGCCCAAACAGAAGTTTCCCTGGTGAGATGGCAGCTGTCCCCCTGCACTCATGGAGGAATGTGGTGGAACATTCCCTGAAGGCGTCAGGAGGGGTGAACTTGGTCAGTGGACTTGGATGTTGTGGCCAGTGGACTCTGATTTCCTGCCTGTGAACAATGATTATGCAGCTTTGGAAGACCCCAGCGCCAGGGGAGGTGACTGTTCCCGAAGCAGCCCGTGACTCTGTGGGAAGCCTGAGCAGCTTGCTCCAGACCTCGTAGGAAGGACTCAAGAAGAGGAGTTTCGTCGAGGACTCTCTCCCATGGGAGGAGACTCCATGGGGAAGCAGGGAAGGACTGTAAGGAATCCTTCCTGAGGAGGAAGGAGCCACAAGAACCACCAGCCTGTGAACTGACTAAACCCCATCTTCTGTCCCCCTGTGCTGCTGTGGGGAAGGATGGAGGGAAACCGGAAACAAAGTTATTTGGGCTTGGGAAGAAGGGAGGGGTAAGGATAACTTATTTAAGTGCTGCTTTTTGTATTGTCTGTGTCCTGTGTGTGATTAGCGTGAAATTAAATTATTATTTTTTCCCCAAGTTGAGTCTTTTTTGCCTGTGACCTTAATTGGTGAAGAACACTCTTTGTCCTTTGACCCATGAGCTTTGTCCTCCTCATCCCAGTGTGTGTGTGCATGGGGAGTTGAGTGAGCGGCCGTGTGGCTGTTTCTTAGTTGTTTTGTTGGGCCCAAACCATGACAGTTACCTCATGGGTTTGGAAATGGGAAGCTCCTAAGGCATGTAATCACATCTGAAAAAGTTGCTGTGTATGTTAGGTGTGTAAGATGAAACTTGGCTTCCTCCCACTTGTTTTCTTTTTTAGTCTCCACCAGTTAGACCTCACTATTACTAGAGCTTTCTAACCTACAATAGTGGGTATATTTGAAATCTGAGGAATCTAATTTGTGTTGTATAATGCCAAAATTATCTGTCTAGAACAGCTGTGGTTTTTGCTCTCTCATTCTGCTTCGCGTGGTCACAATTCATTAGGAATAAAAATATTCTGTTCAAAATAGTTGTGTACTGTGGAGAGGTCTCATTGGCTTAGATTATCAGACCTCTGAAGTTATCCAAAGTAGGTAAAAACTATTAAATATTAAGAAAAACTTCTGCCCTTTTTGAGCCCCTCTTATGCTTATTGCAAGCTAACTCAGTAATAAATGTCTCCTGTATTTCCTACTGTTTTACTATGCAAATGAAACAGTCTAGTTGCCTCATTTTTGCCTTAAACCCACATGCTCAAATGCATGAACTAATGTTTGAAACAGGAGCTCAAAGATTTAAATGTTTCAGGATTGTAACATCACATGTTCAGTTCATGGCAACATAAAGAACATGCATCCCAACTAGAAACAAGTGGAGTGAGATGATGCCTTATTGACGAGTGACAGGATGTGTGAGGATGGATGACAACAGGTGAAACCACCTTGATGTGAGGAACTTCTGGCTCACTGGAGATGAGATACAAGAAATATCTCAGAGGGAATTCTTGCAAAACACAGCTGTTAGCTGACAGTGGTTGACAATCCAAGGCAATACGCTTGGTTATGAAGTGTTCTACCTGACTTACTGTACTGTAAAATGATTTGTCAAGCACACACTTTGGTAGACACACGTAGTGTAATGAACTTGTCATAAAATGTCCCTGTATAGGAAATGCCTTTGTCACCTACAAAAGTAGTTTGAAGTTGGGTAGTGAAATGCAGGTGTGTTGAAAGATTTTTACATGTTAGCATGGCAAAGTTGTTTTTTTTTCCTTTTCATTTCCAAGAGTCAGTAGCCACTGTGCAAGTAGCAAAAGCTTAAGTTGAGTTTGTTAGGGCAGTATTTGACTTTAATTATTTTTATAAATGTTAAATATTTTGGTGGTGCTGAAAGCTAATACAATTGCAACTGAATGAGCAAACCAATTATAATGCAATGCAAAGAGCTGATCTCGCCTTCGGAGAGAAGTTATGCATTGTTTAATGGAGAATGTTTAGTCTTGAAACATACAGGAGTGCATTTGGTAGCACCAAAGCTGTGTGCAGGAAGCTCATACAGGAATAGCTTTGTGCACTCGAGTGGGACAGAGTATATGAAATGGAACAGCACCTTTAATCTGTGGGATGACAGACCAAGCTTTTGACTTGTGGACATATGTGAGAGAGTAGATGTGTGTTTTAAATTATACTATGGAAAAATGATTGAATTAGCTTAGAATTTGTGTCTACACATCAGTTCACAGGTTTCTGATCAAAGGGAGAAGGTTGATTCCAATGTATTGCTTTCAGAGGGATATGAGAGGAACAAACTCTTGAACTTTACAGGGAACGATGGAAATCACCTCTTGAAGAAGTGAAATAATTCAACTTTTTGCTCACTAATAAGTTGTGTGAATAAGTTAAGTCAAAGCCTTCAATGCATAGTACTTCTATACCTGCATTTTTCTGTCTGCTTTTTTATTAATCTGTCATTTTCCCTACAAAATTGAAACAATGACAAAGATACTCAATACATCTAACAATAGAGCAGGTTATCTGAGTTCTATACAACTCCTGTAAAAAGCTCAGTGTACTCTATATAAAAGTTACATTGAGATTCGGTTGTCGGCAATTAAACTTCATGCTGATTTTAGCATAGATTTTAAAATAAGATAAAACTCTTAAGTTATCTATATAATTAAAATAAATAATTTAAGGCTCCTATTTGTATAATATAAAAAGTATACTTCAAAACAGGAATGAGAAGTTTGATTAAGTGTATTTCCTTTTGATTTTTGTTAGTGCTAAGCTACGCAATAGGCATTTAGGAAATAGAGTATATATATATATATATTATATATAAATATATATATATATAGTGATTTTGTTTAATTCAGAAGAAAAATCAAATTAACTATGTGCAATATGGGTACTTCCAAAAGTTCTGGGGTTTTTATGTTTTAATTATACTTTTCTGAAGGGACTGATCAAAACTACAAAACCTATTATGTTTTGTTTACTGGCTTTGGTCTGCGTTGTCTTAAGTTCTGGGGTCTCACATAACCTTACATTATGCATTGAGATGATTCTGAAATTCACAGGACAATTATGTTGTTTATGCATGGTTTTTACCACAATAAATTTGTCTCAGCAAAATTCAGCTAAACTCTTCAGAAATGTGTTTGTTGTTATGGATTCCTAATAAATAATTCATGCAACTGTAATTGCAGGCACCAAGGATTATAAACTAGATTTTTCAGGTTGAAATGCATATGATTTTTTTAAAAGGTGCACAAGTTTAAAAGCTAAAAGGTAATTTAGTGATAGTCTAATCTGAGTTCTTGTGTATTAAAGGTTAAAGAATTTCAGAGCTGCTGATTTTAAATGCAAGATATTACTGGTTTTGTGTAAGTGTGTTACAGTTTGATTTTCCCACTCAAAAGGCTGAACAGAACTGGAAGGAAGCTCTCTTGAGTTGCAACCCATGTCAGTGACCTCACAGATTGTTAATTTTGCTAAGGTCAGCAGTATTGTACTGAGTAGGGGTTGGATTCCATGTTGAAAAGGTGAAAAAATACAGCAAACAGATTTTCGAAAAGTGTCATAGGAGCATTAACAGAACAAAATGGAGAAACTTGTTTCCCCATGAGTTAGCAGTGGTTATGGGGGCTGCTCTTAGCTTGTGTTAGGACCTAAACGTTGTCCAGTGGTGGTATGGTAAGATGGCAGCAGGTACCACTCAGATGAACTTGACTGATGGACATCTGAGGACTTCTGTGCTGCTTTGCCAGATACTACCATCAGCCTCATTTTCTTCAAAATGCTTTGGACATTACCATTAGCTCTTTTTTGGAATACGTGTTTCCCAACCTTCCAGGCAACTCTGTTCTTCAGTGGTGCTCAACTGTTACCTGGGACAGTCTTGCTCCACTGGAGTGTTATTTTTTGAAGATACTGAGTGAAAGGAATTAATTTTTCCACCTAGTTTCCCCTGTCACCAGGCTATGCCATGTTGCCATGTCCCAGTTGGATAAATGTACTGTGCCACTGCTTGCTTTTGATGCACAGTATGATTGTGTGCACTGGCTTTAAAAAAATAAACTTGCAAGAAGTAAACCAAAAGGCCAATAAGGAACTGTGGTATGGCTCAGCATTTTTATTTAATTTTGATGTCTGTTTTGTTGGGTTTTTTAAAACAATTTAAAAATTGTATTAATTTTGTGTGTTTTACTGCTTTTTATTTATTTTTCCTTCCTTCAAGAAGCCCTTTTAAATGAGGCACTGCTTGCAGATGCATTTCTTAATTAATTGTGAATGTGTAGTGTGGTGACAGATGCAGAGGATGTTGCCTTTATCCTGATCACATTAAAATGAGTTGTGTTGAATATTCGATGATGCTTGGGGAAATTGCTTAATTCTATTACTTGTTAGAGAAGATTGAGTACCTTCGAATGTGAAATACGAAACCTCCGATCTGCAGTGTGCAGCTGCTGCCTCTGAGAGTGCACAAAATGTATAGGATTTCTTCTAATGTGAGTCAGCAATGATTTCTAGGCTTGTTTATCACATACGTTTTATCTGGTAAATTATTAGACAGTTGCTATGGAAACAAAGGCCTATTACTAGAAGGATTTGTTACCATATGTAGCTAAGACAATGCTCAGACCTGCATCCCTGCTGCAAACAGTCTGCTCCAAAGGATGGAAAGACGGATAACACTTATTTTTACTGAAAAAAAAAAATAAATTAGAAATATTAATCAGCTGGCCTTTGCTTTTCTAGAAAATTCATGCTAAACAAATTGCAAAGTTGTGAAAATACAACAGAAAAATATTCTTATATCTTATTTTGTATAGTATGAAAAGATGATGTAGTTGTTGGTATCTATGAGAGCACAGTATGTAAGGCATGGAAAATCTGGACAGGTTTCTCTCACTACTCTGTTATGTTTCATGAAACAAAGACTATGTATTCCAGCTGAGGATAACATTAATTGCCAATTGTTGACCTGAATATAAAGGAAAACAAGATACTTGGAATTGGTGTCTCTCTTCTGATGAAAGGTCTGGTAGGAATATTGCAAAATAGGAAACAGGTCTCCTGTTCATGGAAAAGATGAGCCATAGTTGGATTTCTTCTGATTATCTTCCTTTGTGGATCAACTTTCTGTATTTGTCTAGTAAAAAAGGGCAGCGTAGTGTATATAAAAAGCTCCAAATTGCACATAGGTTTTGGTTTTCTCAGATCCCTGAATCGGGCAGTTACCTGAACCTCTCATTTATTGTTTTGGAAGATCTCTAGTCCTTGAATGCTAAAAGCAAAACCACCTCCCATCAGCCCCAGAATGTGAAAGATGACTGCTTTTTTCTTACATTTGGCAATTTTGAAGCCAATCTGGAAGGCTGGGTTGTTGTTATCTTCTTGGAGCCAGCAGTCCCACGGATCTCATGAATGTGATAGGTATTTCTGTGAACATGATGCTGAAATATTTTGTTATGGTGGGTGCTGGCAGGACAACTCCCAGCTTGTGGAGCAGCAACCCTCAGTACGTGCAGGTAGCAATTGCAGACAAATGAAAGCACAGCTGTTGTGGGAAGTCAAGTTCCAAAAAAATGGTCTCTGCTGTGGCAACTATCACCAGCTGAAGCTATTTCCCAATGCCCCAAACATATGGGAAAATGTGCAAGAACTACAGCTGGGCAGAGAGTCTGTCATCACCTGTACAATGCGCACAAAAAAAAGGAAAAAGGGGGCATTAATTGTGGGATTTTATTTATTTTTTTTTTCATAGCAGCCGTAAGCAGTAACAGAAGACAAATAAGCTATTGATCTAAAAGCAAACTGGATAGCTTTTTAGGTTAGATGCTCATACACAGTCTTAATATATTGCCACAAGTGGTGTTCTAGCAATAGAAGAAAAAACAGAGGCTCTGGAGGACTAAAAGACTCTAAATCTGCTTTAGATTCATGGAGCTGAATTTCTGTGCACTGAACATATACATTAAATGCACAAGAAAGGCAAAATAACACAACTTGTGCTAAGACCAGAAGAAAACACACAGCAATATCCATCACTGGGTTAAAATTGCTTCACACCTTTAGAAAGAGAATAAGTTTTTGGAAGGATAAAAAGAAATAAGGAAACTTGTAGATATCATCCCAGGAACAGGAAAGCCATCAGCAGAATAGCGAATTGAGCTGAAAAAGCTTAGCTTTGCCACACAGTTCATGCCCTAGGATAGATTCCTCTGTCCAAAAAGCAGAAAGAGAATAGTTGCATAGACCTATTGCTTTGGAAACTGCTGAACAAATAGAAGGAAAATGCTGTTCCATTCATTCAAATAATTTTTTGTTCTGGGTAAAAAGGAGGACTAAAAGAAAACTCTCTTTCTGCCACCTGCAAAGGAAGACATTTTTGGAACTGTAATAGGTGCCAAGTATGTCTCTGTATAAATTTTAAATATATTTGTGTATAGATATGTATTTTATAAGGAGTATAGCAGTTAGGTTCTGGTGGCTCTGTTTAGCAAACTGAGTTAAGTCTTTGTGTGTGTTTAGCACCTTCGAGGAGGCTGTTTCCTTCTGCTGTTGTTGGATCATATTCAACACCTGAGGCATAACACAATTTTTAAGGTATTGAGAGCTTTAGGTTTACACAGATAATTTTTTTTTTTTTAATCTAGGGAAAATAGAAGAATATACACCCAAAGGCAACCAGACTTTTTGAGAAGGATGAGAGTTTTGGATCCAGCTAAGTTGTTATGTAAGTTGTGTATAATATAGATAAACTATAGGAGATACATTAATCCAGTAACATCTTTAGGCAGGTCTTCACCAACATACCTATCCTCTTGGTCAACAAAAAATATGCAGAGGTTTCATGTTTAGAATAATGTGGAGAGAATTTGGATCATGTCTTACAGGCTTTGAGAGGCTGCAATGATAGCTTGGAGAATGAAATGCATGACCTCTGGCATGCTTAGACAGAAGCTTCAGAATTAACTGACAGAATTACTAGAGAGAGGAGCTTCATTTCTGAACTACATTTCAAGGCGATAAAGCAAGCAGGAGCTTGTTTCAGAGTAAGGCATGCAGCTTGAGAGGAGGAGACCTAGGTTTTGAGGCTCTGCTTGTAGGGGTGTTTGTGTGTTAGTCACTGTATAAGCAATTCCAAGCCTATTTTCTCTGGTCATGGTCTATGAATGATAGAGGCTGTGGTTTCTGTGGTTTTGGTGCTCAGTGCTTTGGTGTCATGCAAGTCCGTCTTGTGCTTTGTGGCTTTTGGACATGCTTTGTCTTTGGTCTCTTACTCTACAAATCTGTCTGGTACAGATAGGGTGTGTCCTTGATGGAGTTTTGACAAACTTCTCTGTCAGTGTGGAACAGTATGTTAATTTTGTCTCTGGCTATTCAGGACTGTAACAACTATTAAGCAATTAGAATAGGATACAGTTAAGGATGTGTTGTGATTTAATCCCAGCCTTCAATTTAGCACCACATCTGCTGGCTCACTCCCCCTGGTGGGATGGGGGAGAGAATTGGAAGGGTAAAAGTGAGAAAACTCATGGTTTAAGATAGAGACAGTTTAATAGGAAGGCAAAAATGGTGTGCATAAGTAAGGAGTTCATTCACTACTTCCCATCTGCGGGCAAGTGTTCAGCCATCTCTAGGAAAACGGGGCACCATCACATGTAACAGTTACTTGGGAAGACAGATGCCATTACTCCATATGTCCCTCCCTCGCTGCTTCTTCCTCCAGTTCTGTATACTGAGCATGATGTCATATGTTATCATATGTTATGGAATATCCCTTTTTTATGGAATATCCCATAGGTTATGGAATATCTGTGTCCCCTCCTAGCTTCTTGTGCACCCACACAATGGCAAAGCATGGGAAGTTGAAAAGTCCTTGATTTCTTAGTAACAACTAAAAATTTCAATATATTATTAACATTGTTCTCATGCTAAATCCAATCCCATACGAAATCCAAAAAGCAACACTAGTCTAGCTTCTAAAAAGAACATTAGCTCTGTCCCAGCTGAAACCAGGACAGAAGCAAAGAATCACTTTCCATCTAAATATTGTAGATTTTGTCATCTGTCCCAGTTTCCTAAACCTGGATGTCCTTCATAGAAACTGCTGCCTTCTGATGAGCTCTGATTTTCACAATTTCAGAAGCTCTTTTGTTTTTATTGTATGTGTTTTTGTATAATATCATATATACACACATACCAAGATATATAAGGGTGTATTTAATGATGTCAGCAGTGCTCCCGATTTTACTATTAGAAGTAAATATAGCAAAAAGTATCTTCCAAAGCAACCTAAAAAGTTGAAAGCACATCTCCTTTTGGACTATAATGCCACTAACATACCTCCATACCTAACTCACTTTTGAAGGCAATTCTCCCTACAATGTATGTGAGTATTTTTCTCTTGGTCAAATTCTGCTTAAGCAGTTGAAAAACTGCACATGCTTAATTTCCTTCCTGAAGTCAGGGTTTCATATTCCACTATAAAATAGCTAATGGCATTATAAATTATCTTGAGCGAGTTAGAGCAGCATGAAAAAAGGAGTTGCTGTCATCTGCCTAGAGGCCAACAGCTTCACTGAGTCTGATATGGAAGGCTTGGAGCTCAAAATACGTGGTTCCAGGGAAGAGAAATTCCTTTCCTCATGTGGAGCAAATTTTACTTTGCAGATAACCACAAGTGACTGCATTGTTTTCACAACTTCAGTCTTAAAATTACTTTTTCCTCTTAAAATTACTTTTTCCCCATAAAAGATCAAGTTTATCTATAAGAGGGAACATCCTTTGCACCAAGCAACTGTTGGTAAGTGTGCTGCTATAGATGTGTGCCTAGGGAAAAACATTTTTGGTGATTTCAGTCTTCATTTAACTTCTTTAGTGTTTGTGTATTCAGACAAAAGAAAATGAAAACCTAGCAACCCTCTTAGTTTTCCCCTTATGTGCTACTTCCTCATTCATTAAGTTCCTTTCCTCCACCTGATACCCTAACACTGAAATTGAAATGCATTCACTTACGTGTGTGAGGGCTATTTTTGCAGATCGGCTTTGAATCTTTTGGAGTGGAAATAAGGCAGGTGATTCTGTCAACCTGTATCCTGTTTTCTTTTGTTCTCTCAGTCAGATGCTCAAAATTAGGAAATGATGCTCAGGGGTGAAGGACAACAAGTCATCTGGGCAGACTTGTAAAATGAGGTTTCCGAGCTGCAGAGTCTAAAATTAAAGAACCCTCATTGTTTTAGTACAGCTCAATCTGCCAGTAAGGGTGGAAATCATTAGGGATGAAAATGCCTCTTTATGATTACTTTTGACATTCAGATGAACAGTGGAGGGGAGAAAGTAGGGCCTTTCTCATGGGCCTTTGAAAGAATCAGCTTGAGTCCTCAATTCCTGATGGTATTAGAGGGAGATGTAAACTGAACACAGAGCAAAGGCATGCAACCAAAAAAATTGCCTGTGTGACTAATTTTTGTACTGAGAGGACTTCCAGTGAGCTTCACAGATCTGTTTGGAAGTTGCCAGCATAAAAGGTGGAGTGAAAACTTTGTTGCCAAGACAAGTATTTGGATACACAGTCAAGAACTGACTGATCTGAAAGTCTCCTATCACTGCTGAAGAAGACTCACACATAAACCAGCATCTTATTCTGCGCAAAGGTAACTTCTGTGAGAATGCATCACTACTTGAGAAAATCCCTGCTGGTAAAATATGCTTCAGCCTTCCATTTAAAATTCTATCAAATTGCAGCATCTTCCAGTGAGAGAATAATGATTTAGCCTGATTTCCCAGTGAAAGAAGACTTGTGTGATCACAGTTTTGCATATATGTGTGTACACATGAGTTTAAGCATGCACTTACTTGTTTTTTTCATTCTCCAATATGTATTTAACCTATTGGCTAAATAAACGAAGTTTCAAAAATGAAGAAGTCTTGGAGATACTGCATTTCTAAAAGTGTTACAAAATGGAGCAGCCAGAAAGAGTCGAACCTATTACTGCCTCAACTGAAAGAAGATTCCTGTGAGAATTCAGTCCTTATTAAACATCAGAAAATCTACATGAGGGAACACCACAGGAAACAGGAATTAATAAGAATTCAGTCTTCATTAGTTTTATTGGCCGTGAAACTGCTCCTCAAAACAGCAGGTTCTTGAGCAGACTTGAGTAAATAACACTTAACTACTCCTTCAGCTAGCAGTGTGTGGGGGAAAAACAAACAACAAACCCCAAAAGTGTGAGTGGACAAAAAAAGCATTTCACTTATCAGCAGCAATGTGTGCCTTTTTTTATTTTTGTCAGCTCTTGCATAATGATTAGATTTCTTAAACGTGATGGTTTGCCAATAAAATAAAATGTATCTTTTAAGAAATAAAGAAGCTGAGCCAGTTTTTCGGCCTTCTTTTATTTAAATCTGATTTACGTCAAAATGCAATTATCGTGTTCATAGGTTTGCACACTTAACCACTTAAGGATGTTAAAATAACTTAGATGACTATATGCTAGAATTCTGTGCTTATTCAGCTGGGTTTCAGTCAGCTCAATTCTGCGTATTAAATTTTAGAGATAAATTAGATCTTGGCAAGCATGGAAGTCTGGGACTTAGTTTAAATTGCAAATAAAGGTCAACACCAGCCTCTTTTTCTTTTAACTAGTAGATAGTTATACATTCTTTGTGTATTGGAGAGATTAAGACATTTCACCTATTATGAATGAGGACTTTTATGCTTTACTTTCCTGTAACACAGCAGTAAGGAATTTGCAACTAAGATTTTGCTAGAATTCAATCCATATAGTTTTCTATTGTGTGTGTATCAGGGTACATCTTTCCCTTAATTTGGTGTTAGAGCAGTATATTGGAGGAGACTAATCCCTGTCTTTCTGGTTTGGGTTTCAGACCAGGGATGATAAAACACGTAGCAAGGCAGGTTTTGTTACTGTTTGCAGCAACAGTGTGTGCTTCGCAAGGAATGCCTCCAGTGACCCCCAGCCATATGCATTATAGAGCTCGAATTCTGACCCCATGTCCTGGCACGGAGATGTACCAATGCATGGATACTTGGGCAGCTCTCTGAGTACTTTTTGTAGCAATGGTAATGGGCAGTTTCCTTATTTGTACATTTCTCAGTGCAGTGTATGAAGGTCAGGAAAGAAAAACATGACCTACACAGCTTATCTTTCTTAGTTCATCTGTGAAACCTAGGATCCCCTGGGGTGTGATAATTATTTGTGGCCCTATTTTCTGTAAAGATGATTGTGATTTCAAGGCAGTTATGTTCATTAAAAACCACTGAATTATTTAAATCTCTTCATGGGGGGTTTTCTAGACTCTGCTTGGTCATTTCTTATTGTGTTTGTTGCCCCATTAATTTTTACATTTGAACTAAAGCAGTAGACAATGAATTTAATGTCAGAATTCCCTTTTTCTGCAGTACAGAAAATCTGTCCTTGTACACAGTAGATGAAGATAAGTTGGATGCTGAATGCTTGACCGTCACCTCAGGAATGCATAAATAACTGAGGAAGCTGGTATGTTATTAAAGAAACAAGAAGATAATACTTGAAGAAATGTAATGGGAGAGGAATGCTTGGTATTTGATTTGTGTGGGAAGGAAGTATGGGTATTCAATCCAATGGTAGCGTCTCTCATTCCTGTAGAGATCTTTATCTTTTCTAAAATTAAAAAATGCTAGCTTATGACACTAATTTAAAAAACAGGAATATATGTTTTAGGGACGGTTGCTTTTAACCATCTCCACTGACATACAGTGCATGTCAGCATGCAAAGCTCATGTATTAGTGATTATGTGCATGTCAAATAATTCCTATTAGTTACAATTTTTCTCCTACATTGAGTGTGGAAGCAGTTTTTGGTTGATGGGCTATATTTATATGGCAAGTAAAAAAAATAGCAAAGGTACAGTGATTTCTTATTCCCTAGCTTCATTGTGTGGTAAGAAAAGGCATGTCCAAAGTAGGCAGTGGGCCTTTCTTTTGTACTGTGAAGGATGAGACTTGGATAGCTCATGTGGAACATATCTGAGGACTCTAGTGGAGGAAGGTCAGACCTCTGCTCAAGAAGCCTCCACCAGTAAACAGAGCCAAGTACTGGACCTTGAAAGGAAAGGTGTATTTTGACATGTGGGTTGTTGTTTTTTTTCTTGCAGGGTGTTCTACAGAGAAAAAAATTCAGGAAAAAATTATTTAGCTGGCAAACTGTGATATGGTGTGTATATTCCCACGTTGCTTGATTTACACTTTTTTTTGTTCACCTCAGCAAAACTGATGCTGTGGGAGTTGTGTAAGGTAGCAGAGCTCTCAGAAGCACCTGCAGAGCTGTTCTGCTGCTGGCAGGTTTGCTTGGTTAGCAAGTACATTAATCCTGGCTTTTCAAGTCTGCAGCTGGGAGTCTTTGGCTTACCTACAGGAGAGGCAGCACAAAATGCTCTCTCCTACAGCCCTGTTCTCCAGCCATCACCTGTGGCAGTGCAAGAGTCATTACCATCCTCATTTGTTTCTCCGCCAAGGAAAAATTGTTCACATGGAGGGAACATTTTGTGTTCTCCCAGAACTAGACTTGGAGTCAGAAGTTCATTTCAGGTCACCCTGCAAACAGCTCTCAGGTGGAAATTCAAGCATGCTCTCTGGATGGCCCGTGTCAGCGTTTTTTCTCTGAGCACGCAGGCTTTCAGTAGGTTGTTGTTGATCACTGCTTCTCTGAGAAATTCCAGTCCCATTACAGTCAAAACAAGCAATTCAAGCAGCTAATGTAGCTCCTCCTGAGAGGAGTAGGTCACAGGGGGATCTTCTGGGCAGCTCAACAGTCACTGAAGAGGGGCTGGAGGCTTGCACTTTCCCTGCCACAGGGGGAAGGGGAACAAACAGGAGACGAGAGGCCTCTTGCGCAGGCATGCCCAGGAGAGGGCTCACATCTGAAGCCTCAGGTCAGAAGGGGTTACAGAAAAACACAAAAGGGTCAGAAACGCATTAAAAGAATTGACAAAATGCAAAGCATCTTGCACCTGAGGCTTCATGTGTGTTTTTCTATAACCCACTGATAATGTAGTTTTAATGTTGCTGTTGTGTTCTTTGATTCGTCAGTGGGTAGCACACATGCATGCCCAGTGGTAATGTTTGGGGTAATATGCCCTTACATACTCTGTTACTGACTATTTTTCAGCCATCTCTCGATTCACTTGAGCATGAAAAGTAAAGATGTGTAAAGAATCATGCCATTCATTGACTGTTGATGGGTAGCCAATTATTCTATTGTTTCCTACTACTTTTCAGTTGTACATTTGAGATTAGCACTGCAGTTTGCACCAGTAGCTATAATGTCTCCTCCTCCCCCACAGTGCTGGTAGTCTAATCTTGAAAAACCATACAGGATTTCAAAGCCCATCATGTGAAGCATACAGCATGACATTAAAAATAAACGGGCTGGCTGAAGCCAGAAAGAAAAGTGGGATTGTGAAAGTCCTGGTTTCCTTACATCTTGTAGGTGAATATATATTTTTATATATCTCTGTATAGTATCAGGGAATTAAAGATGACATTGATAACACTGTTTAGAAGAGTGCAAAATTTTCAACTTTAAAAAAACCAAACCACAACACCTTTACTGAATTCATACTATGTAGTTCTGTCTGAAACTGCTTGTCTTGCCCCTGTGATGGTCAGGTTGCTCAAGTGCTGGTGTGTGAATGATATCCATGGTGTTTGGCTGGGCCATAAGTTTTGCAAAATGCTTATGAATTTATGTTTGTTATGCTATTTCAGTAGCCTTATCTTTGGATTCAGGGCAAGCTAATATTTGTTATATCCTGATGGCCACACTGATAATTTCTAGTTATGGTAAGTCTCTCTGCTTTGGCTTAAAATTCTTTCTGTCTGTCTTCAGCATTGTTTTCAAAACTAATCAATATCATGCTACTGTCATCTGGGAGCCCTATTGCTTTTTCTGCCTGTTTCTTGTTCTTCTTTTGCCTTATGTGGTAACATTTCATGCAAGTTGTATGGAGGAGGAAAAATAGATATGATGGCTTTATCTGGAGAAGTATGTGTGTGTGAGAAACATACTATCATGCAGTCGTTAGCAATCTGTACCCAAGAGCAAATGTAACTTGTTGAAACGGCTCGGTACAGAAGACTATGCCCCTGGTTTTGACATCAGTGATCAGGGATTGAGTATTTGTGTCTTAGTGGAAACCACTCAAAATCTTTTAAATTTTTGTCAGAAATTTTCACATAAGCCTTAACTGAGTGGTGATTTTTGGGAAGGGTATAAGAGGAGGACAAAAATTACCTTCAGTGCAGGTGAAGGTGACTGGGGAAAACATTTGGCCAAGTATTGATGTTTGTACATCTTTCTTTTAGGAATGGGGAGAAAATTTACTGATTATTAGGATAAATTTATTGCTCTTGAGCAGGTTCTTTATGGGAAGTTGCTAAACACAATGCACCTTTGGCTAAGTTCAAAGTAGTCAGAAGATAAAGGGGGAAGGATGGACAAAAAGTAAACGAACCATTTGCACATTACTTTTTTTTTTTTTGCTAGCTTTTAAAACTCCAGGAGAGTTTAAATGCTGTACTCTTCTTCCCAGCCAGCCACATCTGAAGCAAGCAGAGAGGAGGGTCACATGGGTCCATTAAAGGTTGAAATAGCCCTGAGCACACCACAGTAAATTCTGCTGCAGTGTTAATCAACTTTCAGAAAGTGATGTGTAGCAGGCGCAACTTGTTGCCATCTGCTGAGCATGGTGTATACCCAAAATAGAAACTGTTTGAAAGCTCTAATCCCGCAGAACTAACTGCATCTTTTTGGTACCTTTCAGCGTATGTCCTCTGGACTCCAGTTTTCTTTGAAGCCAGGACTCATGTTTTCTCAGAGTCCTGGAAACTATGAGGCAACTGAATACTTACTTCTGTGTGCATGCTCATGCACAAGGGGAGCAACTGTGTCTTCCACACTTCAAAATTTTTATGTTAGTACATTCTTATAATGTTATAGTATATATATGTATATTTTATTACAGTATTACACATTTTAGTTGAACAAAACATTTACATTTTAAATTTAAAAAAAAGTTTCTTGTGTGAATTTTTTTTCTTCTGAAAATAGTTTAAAAACTGCTAAAAGATTATAAAAGCAATCACTTTTGCTCAGACTAATTAATGGTTATTATTCAAAAATAAAAATTTATTATTGTTTCAAACCAAAAATGTTAACATTTGTATAGTACTGTTTTCTCCCCAGACAGTCCTCTCTGCTGCAAAGGAAAAAAAAAAAAAAAGGAATAGAGAGGCTGGTTATATTTTAATAAAGTCATTTGTTGAAGTAGGTCTTCAGGGGCTAGTGGGAAAGAAAAGCATAATTTGTGAAATTATTATTTCTGTTATTTTGTTAATAGGGGGAAATTAAAATGAAGGCAATTATGTTTAGGAAGAACGGTGTTACCCTTGATTGTGCAACAGCATGCAGGGTCTGTTCAGGTGGACAAGATAAAAGATTATTCAGTGTGGGACAAATAGATTTAGGACAACATGATTACAGCTTTATTGAATAATGGACTATTGTGTGAACGATATAATCTCTAAAGTGTTTCTTTAAACAAGGTCTTTTAGCCAAGAGAAGCAATACTGCTTAGGAAATGCTGGATATGAAGTTCATGAAAATTAGGGTATGTAATATTCTCATGAAGATAATGAGGTACAATTCTAATAGAGTTGAAAATGAGCAGGCCATAATATATTCTCATCCTTTTGATTCCTCTCTGTAAATGGTCTTATAATGACAGAAGACTTACTTTCTCTAAAACCTACCTACCTATGCGTGAACATAATGAGCATGCTGAGAAATGAATTGATACATTTAGTTTTAATGATTTGGCTCATTAAAGTACTCACTTCTTATCCTTGTCCTTCTTTTAGAGGCCACCATTTCTCTAGAAAGAATGACAGAGCAATGAACAGCTGTCACAGCTGCTCTGTTCTGCTTCACAGCCTGGAGTATTAATGTGAGTAAACACTGAAAGTGATAAAATCAAGATACTGTAGGAATCACTTTCCAAATCTTTCTTCTACAAGTCTAGAAAACAGAATATAAAACAGACAATTCTCTTAGAAGGGAAAGGTTCTATAGGTGTTACCTGTATTCCTCAGGGAATGAAAAAAAAAAACAACGGCAAAAGAATTTAGAAGTGTTAGTCAAATAAAGGTAATTTATTATTTTGGACCAGAATTCAATTATTTTTTGTATTTTCAGTGCTCCAGGCAGGGACTCTTAACACTGACACTCCCCAGGTTCAGGTATGTGTGACTGACTTTATGTACCACGTTTTTCCATTGACTTCAGTGAAGGGGGTCATCTGCCCTAGAGAAAAACAAATGTATGTGTTTTTCTGGGTTTACATACTTAATATGTATAATTTAGTCAGATTGAATTTCTTTAACATACTAAAATATTTTGATGGAAAATAGTAATCTATTCACAGAATCACAGAATCTTAGGGGTTGGAAGAGACCTCTTAAGATCATCTAGTCCAACCCCCCTGCCAGAGCAGGGTCACCTAGAGTACATCACATGATTCATTTTAAAACTTTTTTTTGCAATAAGTGTGAGATTGTTAGAGCTTTTCAAATATTTGTTGGTGTTTGTAGGTCGGTGTTTATAATTTTCATAGAAGCATAGAGTCATAGAATATGCTGAGTTGGAAGGGATTCATCAGGATCATCAAGTCCAACTCCTGTTCCTGTGTAGGGCACCCCAAGAATCACACCATGTGCCTGAGAGCATCATCGAAACGCTTCTTGAATTCGGGCAGGCTTGGTGCTGTGACCTGGGGAGCTTGTTCCAGTGTTCAGCCACTGTGGCTGAAAAACCTTTTCCTGATATCTAGCCTAAACCTCCCCTGATTCAGCTTCCTGCCATTTCCCTGAGTCCTGTCATTGGTCACAGGAGTGAAGAGATCAGTACCTACCTCATCTCTTCCCCTTGTGAGGAAGCCATGGACTGCAGTGACGTCACTCCTCAGCATCCTCCAAGCTAAATAATCAAAGTGACCTTATCCGCTCCTCATAAGTCATCCCATCCAGACCCTTCATGTCCTTCTTATATTGTGGTGCCCAAAACTGCACACAGTACTCAAGGTGAGGCTGCACCAGTGCAGAGTAGAGTGGGACAATTGCCTCCCTTGACCAGCTGGCAACGCTGTGCTTGATGCACTCCAGGACACAGTTGGCTCTTCTGGGCCAAATATTTCCAGTACTTGGAAAATATTTTGAGAGGCTTACAGTTTATCCATCTGGGCTTAAAAATTACTGGCTAAATGAAGAAAAAACTCCTGTAATATTGTTATATTAAGACTCTCAGGTACTACCTGCTATTTATGGTCTACCCAGGCAATGATTCACCTTCAGAAGAGAATTAATAACAAGGCAAAGGTTTTAAGCAAGGGCTTTGAGGTATGACTGTGCAAGCAAAGATAAGCTGAGTTGTTCTGTTCCTCCTGCTGTCAGTGGCAGACCTCTGGCCAACTTGGACAGCCAGGGTTTTGCCTGGTGAAAGCATCATCTTTGCTGAATCAGACACGGAATAGACTAATAAGAGAGACGGTGCCCTGCAGTCACATATGGGAAAGTACTGTGGTTTATGATTGCTGGTGATTTGGAGCCTGTGGCCCTGTTTGATGTAGTTTATGCTCCAGGAAAACTGGGTGCTGAATGCCCAGGCTGTCCAAAGAGAGTTCTGAATTCACTGTAGCCAAAAAGCCTCCAGGCAGTGTTGATGTGAGAATCAGTCCCTGATTCCCTCTTAACTCACATCAGAGTTGAACCCTGTCACCTTTCATAGCAGTGTGCAAAATTATAGTCTAAGCTGGCTGTAAATATAAGTCCACACAAGGCCAGCATCTGTCTTAAAGTAAAACTGGCAATTTCAAAATGAGAGTCTTGGCAGACAGTAAACTTAAAGAACCTACTGAATAAGTAAAAATAGTTTTTTGCCGTATAAATTGTAAGTCTAAAGTTGGATCAAAAAACCTGATACTGATAGTTTGCACAGCTCCTTTCTAACAGTGCAAACATGTCACACATCCACTCCAGCTTTCCCCTATCCATGCAGCTTCTGGAAAAAGTAGGAAAACCAAAATGCCAGAGCCAGCTCCTCTCCACACACCCTCAGTTCCTGGTGAGCTTTTTTACCCACAAATTTGTTTTGCTTTCAAGGGTTTGTTTAGTGTACATACTCTCTGACAGGGACTGTAGCTGCACATGTTTTTTTCTTCTTCCTGTGTTACATGGAATGGTTCACCTGAACTGCATTAAGGATTTTCAGACCCCAGTCTCAGTAACATTGCGGTGAGGCAGGGGCTGGTTATAGGGGAATTTGATTTATCACCTAATGATGGGAATGCACATTTTATAATTCTTTCAAATCTTATTAGTTTTTTTTTTTAGGAAATAATGGTAAAATCATTATTTTATTGAGCATATATGGGATTGCAAATGAAAACTGCTGAACAATGCTGCATGTGTTCCAGACCCTCTGTGTTTTTGGTTGTCACTGGAGCAGTAGATGAGAAATTACTCCAAAGTTTTAATTTAAATTCATTTTAGGGCTTTCATTTTTTATTAAAGATTGTTTTTTTTTGTCACAAGCAAGGAATCTGGATAGTTTCATGAGAGGACATAGTTTACATACAGGACCAAATCCATAGGAGCTGTACAGTGCTTTTTTGGAGCTGTGTTTATTTACACTTGGTGAACGTTTACCCTGCCATATTTATTATGTCATGACTGTTATGTTTTGAATAAAAGCAGGCTCTTGTTCATCTTCAGGAGCATGAAACAGGTCCTTAGTTGCTATTAGCAGCTGTAGCACCTCTGGGCTTGGCAGCTATCTACTAAAATTATGACTTTTTATAAGGATGATGCCCTTACCTTCAGTTTTTAATGGTATTGGACAGTACATTTCCATCTGTTACTTCCTTTGTGTATTTTTTATACTGTTAAATCCAGGCATATGCTTATTACCCAGCTATTATTCCAGCTTTTTGTGGGGCTAGAAATGCTTCTGAGGGGCTCCTGTAGTGGTGCCAGGACCTCTCTCTCTGGCTAGAGTCCATCATGGCCAGGGCACCTGGAGCCGCCTTTGCCAATCACGGCAGTAGAAGGACTTGTATAGCTCTGGGGTTTTTTCCCTCCTTTTTCACCAGTCCCACTGTCTACTTTCTCTTTTTTTCACCAACCCCAATGTCTGCTTTCTCTTTTTGAAGTAAAGAAAAACTCATCTGCTAAACATTGCCCCCAATCCTCCAGTACATCAGAGCAGGAACAGGAGATGTGTGTAAAATGAAGAGGACGATGAGGATAATGTAGTTACTTCTACACAAGGGAATATAGAGACAAAACTTACATGTCTCACTATGTTATTTTGTATTTCAGCTACTTATATGTAGGGATGAAGTCGTACCTCTGAAATAGGATCCTAAGTAGTTTCATTAATGCTGGAAAAAGATTAATAGAAATTATTTTGTTACACCATCTATTTGATGATTTGGGGTAAAACAGTAAAAGCTTGAGTGTTTATGTGAAATTTCTTAATTTCTTTATCTGAAATAGAAATCCAAGTAAAGGCTAAGATTTCTTAGGGTTGATGATTAGATCAAGTATATTTAAATCTAAAATTATTCTGCATGTAGACCCAGAGCCTGATGTGGTCATTATGTGAGAAGAAAAGTATAGGTGCCTGTCAACTTCAAAAAAATTCAAATCAAACATGAAGAAACATTTGAATTTGTTTCCTTGCACTTAAAAAACTCACAGCCTGAAATAAAACAAAAATGCCACAACAAAACAATTTCCTCCCCTGTTTTTAATGTGAACAGTCATTCTTCCTTATGTAGGTTATGTTTCTACTGTGATACATAAACTGTCTCAAGTCATGGAGGACTGAATTTTGGATTTTACTGTAAAGACTATAGTGTGTATTTTTAGTTTATTTTAATCACTCAAGTGCTGGTTTTCTTACCTCTGTAGTCATGTGAAGTATAGAAGAAAAGTGCTAAAGTACAAAAAAATGGAGAAACATCTTTCATAGATAGGACCATATTTTTGTAAGTGTTCTGTTGTTTTTCCTATATTTTATGTTTAGTATTCATTCTCCCTCTCCTCTGAAGTGTCTCATATTGTAACCGTGAAAAGAGGGGGGAAGGCATCTTGTGTAGTTCAAACTATATTTTATTTGCAAGTTATTGGGAATACCCATCTAGTAACATAAAGGCAGCAGGCCTTGGAGCTCCCTTCAAACTGGTGAACAGCTAGTACTATCACAGTAAAGCATAACTCTCCTTTGCAAATATTTGTGAATATTTACATGAGCAATAATAGTATTTACAGTATTTACAGTTACCACTTCATATCTTGGAAAATTACTCTTAGATCATGTGTTCATAAACAACAGCAACAAAAAAAGCAAGCTCTTACACAAAATAATTAGCATCTATCTCCAGTTCTCAATGTGCTGAAATTACTGAAAGCCACAATACCTGAATCTGCTGATGCAAGCTTCTCAAATAGCTGTTAAATCACAACAAAATAAAATCCATAATAACCTGCAAGCTACAGGATCTGTCCCAGGTCATCACAGACATAAAACATCCTTTGTTCCCTTTTCTTGTGTGACTTCTTAAGTCTTGTTTTAACCTGGTTATGTTCCACTGCTTGCTTTTTTGTCTCTATCTTATATTATAAATCAAGTGATAACTCAGGAATGGTTGTAGTAAGTGACTAAGTCTCAAGTAACAAGGACCATTCATGGCTCTCAGGATGAGCTCCCCTACTAATTTGGTGGCTGGAGAGTGGTGTGGAGAAGCACACCTGTATTTTCCTGTTGGTTTCAGATTTTTAATAATTTTAGATTGCTGTCATCCTAAAGGTACATTCCTAGAGATGCACAAGTTTATAGCATCTTGTTAGGCAAGCTGGAGATACGCAGAATGGTACAAATCTGAGATCTTATGCCTTCCTTCTCTTAATGTTTGAAAAAGTTCACATCAGTGTTTGAAACTGTGTGCCTAGCTGACCTGTGCTGTGTAGCCGAGATTGGGTTTGTTCTGGGTAAATACTTGAAAACTCAGATGCTTATCCAGGTTGCTTCAGTGAACAAAACTGAGCTAGAAGTTTCATCAGCGCAAGTTTTTCTGTTACATTTACGGCATCTGACCATCAGGTCCAGACTGTGAGGTAGAATTAAAAGATCATTATTTGAACATTTAAGACCCAAATTATATAAATAATAATTTTGTGGTTTTTTTAATTGTCAGCAGTTGAACACAGAACTAACATATTTGTCATTTTAGTCAGCTCATTTCCCTTATACCTGAAAACAAGAGGCATACACTCTCACAAGAAGAGCTGTAAATACAGTGTTTGCAGTATGAGTAGATGTTAATGGTCAAAATCTTCTAGTAAATATAGAGATTCACCGAACAACTGCATTGTTAAGGTTTTTAATTGTATGGAATAAACAGGCAAGGACAGGCAAACTTTTTAATATAAGCTGATGATTAATGTGATGTGATATGAGATATGAAGTGTGTTGATAGCCTGCTAAACCTCCTCCACATGAGGTCTCATGGGAGGCTGTAGAAATGCATTATTTGTCACACAAAATAAACTGGTAAAGTTTTAGGCAAGCTTAGTTCTTTCTTGCCTCACTGTTTCTGATCAGAGAGAGTGGCATGTCTAAGTCCAATTCTGCCTTAAAGCAAAGTTTTCTATTGAAAGAAATTAGGACAACTAACTGTATCTAGGAGAGGCAGCAAGGTCATATATTGCATGGAGGAGTACAATGAATACAATTGCTAACCAAGGTGAGCAAGGTTAATTTGCATACATTGCACTTGGTTTTGTTCATTCTGGTTAGTTTTCTTTTTTAAGTGCATTCATCTGTGACACCACAGGTCTCACCTTGCAGTCTTTCACACCTGCAGTTGGATAATCCTCTTCACCCAGACCTAGAAAAGTGATCTGTAGGCCCAATTTTGTTGGGGTTTTTTGTTCACTTATTTTAAAAAATAAAGGAGTATGCTGATATTCCAGGTATAATGAAAGTCCCAGACACATAGATTTTGCTGAGAACTGAAGGAATTCATTTTCCTAACACCTCTTTCTGGGATATTATCTGGCTCCGTTGAAACTGGTTGCATGCATACTTATTCTTGTAAGTAATGACTAATGCAACAAGAATGCATCAGATACTTAAGTGACCTTCTCATTTCCCACCAGGAACCACTCAGTTATAGCTGAGAATATAGGTGTTTTATTCATACCATCTGTCATTTGTAAAGAACATCTCCCTCTTGCTATCTAAAATCTGGTTGAGCGTTTTGTTACCTGTGTCTCATGCTGTTGTGGGACTAGAGGGTGTCTTGCTTTATGCATAGGTGGTTGTTGGTGCTCTTGAACTCCTGTTTAAACTGTGTCTCTGCATCTATTCCTTGAAGGAATATAGATTTTTTTAAACCATGGAATTTTTCCATATTCACCATTACTTTTAAGAAAAAGGAATTCAGTGTGCATATTTCCTTTAGGCTGTTGGTTAATTCTAAAGGCAGATGTAACCCTTTACTATCTCACTCAAGTTTGCCTGCTTTGTTCAAAGAAAAAGCATTGAGCTATGAACCTGACAACTGCACTTGTGAAAACATACTCAATTTTGATACTACACAGTCCTAAATTATTGCTGGGTTGCTAGTTGGTCAGAATATGCAGAGAAACAGTTTGTTTTGATGCACATGGTTAAGCAAATAAATTACCTCTGCATTTGTAATTTTATCTTCAGCATTTTTTTTTTGAGGGAGGTGGGTGAATATTCACAATAGTCTAAATAATATTATTTTCTGCAATATATTAATGAAAATTAGGTTGTTGATTCTTTAAATAACAGTAGTGGAATCAATAAATAGAACTTCATAAGGTTTCTGCTAGCCCACTCCTCCAGTCTGTCCAGGTCATCCTGGAGGGTGGCAAAAACCTTACGAAGTTCAGCTGAGACAAGTGTAAGGTTTTGCACCTGGGAAAACACAACCCAGGAGTGCAGTTCAGACTGGGATCCATCTGGCTAGAGAGCAGCCCTGTGGAAAGAGGCCTAGGGGTCTTGGTGGATAACAGGCTCAACATGATTGAACAGTGTGCTGTAGAAGCAGAGAAAGCCAACAGGATGTTGGGCTGCATGAAGAAGGGCATCACCAGCAGAGATAAAGAAGGCATCATCCCACTCTACACAATTGGAGTACTGCATTCTGTTTTGGTCCCCACTCTAAAAAAAAGTATGCAGACAGGCTGGAGAGGGTTCAGAGAAGGGCCACAAGGATGATCAGAGGACTGGAGCACTGTCACAGTTCAACTTAGGATCAGAGACAGAATGAGGGAGAAAGACTCTCTGGATTGAAAACTAAACTACACAGTTGTAATTAAGAACTAAGTATAAAAGAAAATATGTACAATTATATACAAATTAATTCAGGAATGTGCAATTCCCCCAGCAACTCCCACGGCACTCTCCTTAGCTGTGAACAGTCCCGAAAAATCCTGGAGCGCTGCCAGAGAGAGCAGCAGAGCAGAAAGGAGCTGAGGGGAGAGTTATGACAGTGTTGGATAGATTGAGTGCTCCCTGGATGCTGGCCATGGACAGAAGAGAAGGGAAGAAAAAACAGGAAGGAATTTGTCTTCTATGATCTCTGGCTTCCTCTGAGCTCATGTAGATACATGGCATGGAATATCTCTGGCCAGTTTTGCTGTCTATCTAGTTCAGCCTCTCCTATGGGGGGTCATAGATCTCCCACTAGTGTCTGAAGAGGCAGGGCAAAGACACAACCTTAGCATCTCAGCAGTAGCGTAAACATTCCAGTGTTACCAGTCCACTAGCTGGAACATTTTCTGCTAGTTAAAAGAGAGCTCACTCAAGGAAAACTGGCTTCATTCTGTCTCAAACCAGGACAAGGACCTGCCATAAGAGGAGAGGCTGGGAAAACTGGGTTTGTTCAGCCTTGAGAAAACAAGGCCTAGAGGATACTTCGTTACCATGTTGCAGTACTTAAACGGTGGTTACAAAGAAGATGGAGATTCCCTATTTACATGGAGTCACATGGAAAAGACAAGGGGTAATAGGCACAAGTTGCTCCTGGGGAGATTCTGATTGGACATGAGGTGAATTTTTCACCATGAGGACAATCGAACGTTGGAATAGTCTCCCAAAGGAAGTGCTAGATTGGCCCACATTGGATGGTTTTAAATCTCAGCTTCACAGGGTGCTGAGCCACCTCATATAAACAAAAGTAGTACGTAGAAAAGTTGAACCATATGATCCTTGAGGTCCCTTCCAACCTTGCATTCTATGATTCTGTGATCATAGGTACCTGTTTGTACTGCATTCATATCACGATCTGGAAGTACATTTAGGAGAGAACCATTGCTCAGCTGTGAGTGCCAATTTGTCTGATGCACTTTGGCAGATGTTGCTGCCTCCAGCACTTCAAAGGTACCAAAAGAAAAAAGGAGTGGAGAAAGGTTTATATCATGACTGCTCCAGCTTCAGGAAATGCTCAGGACTTTTCTTCATAAGACTCTCTCTCTCTCTCGGGAGGCTGAGGATCAGTTGCAGCAGCACAGGAACTGGGTGTTTTGTAGGCTTGGGATATTTTTCTAATGAAGGAAAACTTAATTAGCCTGTGGCTTAAGGAACGTGGCATGTCCTTGAGGGAGTTGATTTTTCAAATTGTTAGGCTTGCACAATGGCATGTGTTTGTTAGGTACTCCAGAGTGCATGTGCATGAACACCTGATTATCTAAACGTATGTTTTGATTTTACTGTTAAGTATCCTGTGAAAATCGGACTTTATTTAAGAACATCTGTCTGTTACAACAAAGTGTCTCAGCGACTTGAAACAATAGCAGGGTTGAAGTTGACAGAAGCTGTGTTTGACTATGTGCCAATGCCACTAAAACCCTTAGGTTTTTTTGAACATATACCAGAAGTGGAGCTAAGATACAGGAAAGCAATAAAGAAAAAAAACAACAAACACAATGTTTTAACACCTATTTATACTAATTTTAAACTGTGCCTTTTGGAATGGAGCCCAGGAGCAAATACGAATGTTGCCCAAGGCTGTAGATAAAGAAATACATGCTGTTTGCTCTGAGCATGAGTCAAAATGACAGGTTGTTTAAGTCTTATCTGAAATGTGCTGCTGTTTAAAATGAGAACAAAACTGTAACCAGGTGGTAGATACAACTGGTAAAATACCTTTTGTTGAAAATATTTTATTTGATGAGTGGTAACATTTACCAAAAAAATCTATCACATTCTTATTGGAAGAGTTGACTAAAAGGCTTAGCTCATAAAAGTAAAGGATTTAATTGTCCAGTGGCTCCTTAAGCCTTTTCCCTCAGAGAGGTCTGAAAATCATATTCTAACTCAGTACTTTAGCAATCACATAGAATTTTTCTTTTGTTTAGAATGGACTGAGTTTTAACAGCAGAATGAGTAGAAGTTTTTCATGTAGACATATTAGCAGTGAAAAAAAAATAATATAAAAGATAATTCTGTTTGTAAGTTTTCTTCATTTGTGCTCCACAGGTAATGTACATTTTCTGGAAAGAGAAGCAGTCAAGTGCTCTGAACAAATTTACCTAAGCAATGTGAATAAAAAGTACTGGTTTTATTAGTGTATACATAATGTAGGTAATAGACAAAAAAGTTACCACAACCAGGTAATTGAAAAAAGTGTGAAGTAAGTTTCAGCAGTTTTCTGGCAATTCTGCAGTAGGTTTCCTATGCTTGCAGTCTTTACTCCAGCACACATATTTTCCTTTGGGTTAAGAGTGTGAAATGAGGAAGCACTACAAAATGCAGTGTTAAATTACCTCCTAATTGATTTCTTAGTATTATTCCTGGGTTATTAACAGGTAACCAGTTTCATTTAAATTCACAAGGTACAGTAAAAATCTTACCCACACTCATCATTGTGTCACACTGACTTCTTAAACATTCCAGAATAACACTCTTGACCTTTAAAATACAGGTGAAGACCTAGCAGTTTTGAACTTGAACAATATCCTAAGGCTATTGGCATAAACCCAGAGAATGTGCTAAACACATCCATGTGCTAAGACACATGGAGGTGGTTGGTGGCAGCCAGCATGGATTGACCAAGGGCAAATCATGCCTGATGAATTTTGTGGCTTTTTACAATGGGGTCATAGTGTCAGTGGACAAGGGGAGATTGATGTCATCTACCTGAACCTGCAAAAAGTGTTTGACACTGTCCTGCATGATATGCTGGTCTCTAAATCGGATAGATTTGATAGATGGACCACTTGGTGGATAAGAAATTGGCTGGACGGCCGCACCCAGAGAGTTGTGGTCAATGGTTCAATGTCCAAATGGAGGCAAGTGATGAGTGGTGTTCCTCAGGAGTCAGTGTTGGGACCAGTGCTGTTTAACATCTTTGTTAGTGATGTGAATGGAGGGATTTGAGTGTATCCTCAGCAAGCTTGCTAACAACACAAAACTGTGTGGAGTGGTTGACACACTACAGGGAACAGTGGCCATCCAGAGGGACCTTGACAAGCTGGAGAAGTGGGCCAATGCCAACTACATGAAGTTCAACAAGGCCAAGCACAAGGTCCTCCACCTGGGTTGGTGCACCCCCAGGCACAAACACAGGCTGGGTTATGAATGGCCAGAGAGCAGTCCCAAGGAAAAGAACTTGGGAGTGATAGTAGATGAAAAGCTCTACGTGAGCTACCAGTGTGTGCTCACAGCCCAGAATTGGAGCACCTCTATGCTAGGAAGACAGTCTGAGAGAGTTGAGGCTATTCAGCCTGGAGAGGTGAAGGCTTTTGGGAGACCTTATGGTGGCCTTCTAATACCTGAAGGGAGCCTACAGGAAAGCTGGGGAGGGCTTCTCACCAGAGAGAGTGTAGTGATAGGACAAGGGGTAATGTTTTTAAACTGTCCTCTGAATGTGTATTGGTAACATTGCTGAAGTCATACAAAGTACACCAATAAAAAGGAAATGTGAACAAAATTCTTGAAAGTTAAGCTTAGAGGAGCAGTAATAGTGATCACCTTGAAATTTAAGTCTGGCATATCCAGTTTTGCACTATTCTTTTCTTTTTAAACATTGTGAATTTATGACATTACATTTCATTTGCTTTTTAATGTAATAACGTTACCTGTGTCTGCTGGGACATAATTATTTTGACTCTTAAGTTCCAGATGATTTGCTATAAGGATTCCTCTTTTCCTAGTCCTAGTAGGAAATACAGATGCAATACAAAATATATGAACCTAATTTTGTAATTCTCCCTCGTACAAAGTCCATTCACAGTGATGGTCAAATGCAAGGAATTTCAATTCCTGTATGGGAAAGGTGAGTTTTGCACATGTAGGAAAGGATATGAGTATGAATCTCTGTGTACCTTCATGTAACTAATCCAGAGAGATAAAATTAGTGTTTATATAGATAAGCCAGAAATGTTGACCTTAATGCCCCCTTGTCATTAAAATAAAAATAAAAATAAAAAGATGAGCGATTATATACAAGCATTCAAATATATTGACTGTTCATATGGCAAACATTCCATTTGCGTTCTCCAAAACCAGACTTTTATTGTTTACTCTAGCGTAATTATTGCTAGACAATATAATCTGTCTCAAAAATAGCACAAAGCTAGCTATATTAAAAAAATAAATCTATAGAAAAATCAGTTTAAAAACCCAACGGTTCTCCAAAATGTACACCATTCCTCCATTGACAAAAGGCCACATCCTCAGATAACATAGCATCTGTACTAAATGGAACGTTTGTTGTAATTAAAGATCAGTGTTAACTCCTAAGATATTTTCTGCATCAAAATAGATCAAGACTTTGAATGAAACAAATGAAAGGTATACAAATCTTAATTCTTTCCATGTGATACTGAAATGTGCAAAGAAAATTATTTAAGGAGTTAGTACATAGAGTAGAAAAGGATTATGATTTTATTTTTCCCCAGAATGTCTGCTCTAAGTCTTCAAACTGTTCCTAAACTTAACCAGATAATTCACTGAAAGCAGAATAGGCATCAGTCAACAAGCACAGACTAACATTTCTGTTACCTATTGTTTGCAGATGACATCAAGTTGGGAGGGAGTGTTGATCTGCCCAAGGGTAGGGAGGCTCTACAGAGATACTTGGACAGACTTGATCAGTGGGCAGAGGTCAATTGTATACAGCTCAACAAGTCCAAGTGCCGGGTCCTGCACTTGGGCCATAACAGTGCCGTGCAACACTACAGGCTTGGGGAAGAGTGACTGGAAAGCTGACCAGAAGAAAGGGACCTGGGGGTTCTGATTGATAGGCAGCTGAATATGAGTCAGCATTGTGCCCAAGTGGCCAAAAAGGCCAATAACATCCTGGCCTGTATTAGAAATAGTATGGCAAGGAGGTGATTGTCCCTCTGTACTGAGCATTGGTGAGGCCACACCTTGTGTACTGCATCCAGTTTTGGGCACCTCAATACAAGAAAGACATCAGAGTTGCTGGAGGGTGTCCAAAGGGCAATTAAGTTGGTAAAGGGCCTTGAGAACAAGTCTTAAGAGGAGTGTCTGAAGAAACTGGGGCTCATGAGTCTGAAGAAGGCGAATCTGAGGGGAGACCTCATCATCCTCTAAAATTATCTGAAAGGACATTATAAGAAGGTAGACACTGGTCTTTTCTCACAAGTAACTGGTCATAGAACAGGAAGGAATGGCCTCAAGCTGAGCCAGGGGAGATTTAGACAACACATTAGGAAGAACTTTTTCACTAAAAGTATTGTCAGATATTGGAACATGTTGCCCAGGGAGTTGGTTGAGTCACCATAGAATCTTAGGGGTAGGAAGGGACCTCTGAAGATCCTCAAGTCCTGCAGCAGGAACACCTGGGGCAGATCACACAAGATTGTGTCCAGATGGGTCTTGAAAGTCTCCAAAGAAGGAGACTCCACAACCTCTCTGGGCAACCTGTTCAGGTGTTTTGTCACCCTAACAGTAAAGAATTTTTTTCTCATGTTAAGGCAGAACTTCCTGTGTTGTGGCTTGGTGCCATTTCCCCTCGTCCTATCGCAGAGCACCGCTAAAAAGAGACTGGCCCATTTTTGACATCCACCCTTCAGATATTTATAGGCATTAATAAGGTCTCCTCTCAGTCTTTTCTCAAGACTAAACAGCCCCAGCTCTCTTAGCCTTTCCTCATGTGACAGATGTTCCAGTCCCTTAATCATCCTCCTAGCCCTCTCTTGGGCTCTTTCCAGTATATCCCTGTCCCTCTTGAACTGGGGACCCCAGAACTGGACTTAGTACTCCAGATGTGGTCTTACAAGGGCAGAGTAGAGGGGGAGGAGAACCTCCATGACCTGCTGGCCACACTCTTCCTCATGCACCCCAGGATACTATTGGCTCTCTAGGCCATGAGGGCAGATTGCTGTCCCATGGATAACCTGTCCACCAGGACCCCAAGGACCTTCCCCATGGGGCTGCTTTCTGGCAGGTCAATGCCTAATCTATGTTAGTGCATAGTGTTTTTTTTTTCTCCAGGTATAGGACTCCACACTTTGGTTGAGCTTCATTAGGTTAATCTTTGCCCAGCTCTCCAGTCTGTCTAGATCTTGCTGGATGGCTTCACAGCCTTCAGGTGTATCAGCCAATCCTCCCAGCTTTGTATCATCAGCAAACTTCCTGAAGATATACTTTATCCCCTCACCCAGGTCATTGATGAAGATGTTGAATTAGACTGGGCCCAGTATTGACCCCTGGGCAACACCACTAGTCACAGGTCTCCAATGATCACAACCGCCTGAGCTCTAGTGTTTAGTTAGTTCTTGATCCATCTCACTGTCTGGTCTTCTAACTCACACTTCCTGATCTTATCCACAAGGATGGTGTAGGACACAGTGTCAAAAGCCTTGCCTTTTGAGGAAGACAACATTCACTATTCTCTGTGCATCTATCCATTCTGTCATATCATCATAGAAGGCTATGAGATTAGTCAAACATGATTTCCCCCCGGTGAATCCATGCTGGCTACTCCTGATAACCACTTTTTTCTTCCATGTGCTTAGAGATGATCTGCAGAATAAGCTGCTCCATCATCCTTCCAGGGATGCAGGTGAGGCTGACAGGTCTGTAGTTCCCCAAGTCCTGTTTCTTGACTTCTTGAAGACTGGAGTGATATTAGCTTTCCTCTGGTCCTCAGGCATCTCTCCCATTTTCCAGGACTTTTTCAAAGATGAAGTAAAGTGATCTAGCAATGACTTCTGTCTCCTCCCTCAACATACATGGGTGCATCTCATCGGGGCTCATGGATTTGCAGATGTCAAATTTCCTTAAATCCATCCCTGGATGAGTTTAAAAGTTGCCTAGATGTCGCGCTTGAAAATGTGTGGCTTAGTGCTGGACTTGATGATCTTAAAGATCTTTTCCAACGTAAATGATTCTATGATTCCAAGAGGCAAAGTATACCAACACATCTCTACAACTGTCAGAATGGCAACCTATCTGCAAGTGCATTTTGTAGTATACAATTGACTTCATTGAGTAGATCAAGTGCAGTTGGGAAACTGTATGGTTGAAAAATATGACCAAGCACTAGAACAAGGACATATGCAACTGTTGACAAAAGAGAGAAACACTCCTTTGTTTGTTGGATAATACTTTTTGTGTGTTTTGAAGTGCATCTCCTAACATTACATACGGTTTTGGTAACAAAGCAGAGTGAGCTTGGAGGACCTGAGGTGAACTCCTTTCAAATGAAACTAAATGGCAAAAGGTGTACTCAGGAAGGCATCTGATGTTCTCCAGCTCCAAAGGGACACTCGATCCACAGGAGCAAAATTAGTATAGGAATAGCCACTCTTTCCACAAGCTAATTCTGCCAAGGTGGAGTGTCTGAATTCTGAATTCAAAGGGGTGGGGTCTGTGGCTGGGTGGCAGAACCATATTGCTGACTGAGGTACAAACCTGGCCCTCAGTAGTTTCAAGTCCCCTGAACTTGAACCAAGTGCCCAGATGGCCGCAGAAGCAGGAGTGCTCAGCATGGCAGGGCTACCCAGGGTAGGCATGTAGGAGTCCTGGTTGCTGCTGGCTCAGATAAATATGTTTAGCAGGAGTTTCTCATCACTTTCTCTCAGCCTTCATTGCTTTGAGAGATTTGCATCTACAGTCTTTCAGATTTCATTATTCAGCAAATTCACAAGTAACTCTTAATAGTCGTTTGTGACAATTTGCATTAAAAGGTAACAAACAAACCTATGACAGTAGCAGAGATGATAAATCCCAGCTGGAAGTGACGGAAAGATCCAAGAAAGGGAAGGTGCTTACTGCAAAAGCAAAAGCGCCGTCTCTTGACAAGACAGGGTTAGAAGGCTTCTGTACCTCTTCTTTCCTTGCATTGTTTCCATATAAACACTTCTAAGTCTGAAAACTTGCTCATCACAAAGGAATTTCAGAGACTGAAAGGAAAAAGGTAAATTTTTCATGGCAACGCATTTTTACAGGCTGAATCATGACCCATGTGATTAGTAGTGTGCTTAGTGTATTGGAATGGAAAGAGCTTGTACCAGAATTTTTCTTGTTAAGGAAAAATAGAGAATGAATGCAGAAAAACACTCAAAATCTGTTGGATATTTTTTTTCTTCATCATGGTGATGTTCTTCATGTTTCTATTTATTTTATGAGAAATTAAAAATACTGAATTTTTAAATCTTTTGCTAGGAATGTAAAAAAAATATAGTGAAAACAGAAATTGAAGCAGAATACAGTAACTAGAAAAGGAAAAGAAAAAGTAGTGAACAAAATGACCAAAAAAAGGAAATTATTAAAATATGTGGAAACTCCTCATGTAAATGAAAATTTAAAGATGTAAACTTACACAAGAGTAACAGGGTGAGAGGCATGCCGGTCGTATAGCATAAAAAGCAGTATCAGATCTCCGTGAACTATCAAGAGGACTCTAAACTTCTGCACATTAGTTTGGAGTTTCTTCCAACTTGAACAGTTGTGATGGTGGACTTGAAGCCTCTTTGCATTTGCTAATGCACTACAGTCTGTTCTGCAAGAACTTTATTGTTCCCAAAGTTGCCACATTCAGCCTTGGGGAGGGCAGGTGAAGTGCTAGCGACTAACCTTGAATTTCTTGGGTGTATTTGCAAGTAGCATTGAAATACTGCACAGATTAAACCTACTGAATCATGGGAAGTGAATTATTTTGGATTATTCAAAAGTGTAATGTCTTATTAAAGTCTGAGTAAATGCACTGAGGTAATTTAAATAGATAGAGATTATTAATTACTTTGTGTTATTTTTTAGTTGGTAATTATGATAATTGCAGCATTCCACATGCATTAAACAACGTACCTCTGCAAGATTGTGGAAGTAGGGAGATATCGCTACTACATTGTAGTTTGGAATTCTAGAATGCATGTTCCAGAGCCTGGGAGGAACCTCTCTTGGGTGATTATTGGGTGATTTAATTAGAATATCCCTGTGGCCTCTTTTCTGTCACCCCTCTCTGCTGTAATTTGGGCAAAACCTGGCACAGGCATTCTCCTGCTGTATTAGACCATTAATCTAAACATCCTCTTTGGTGCCAATTAGTTTATGGAATAGTGAGACACAATTAATGCTCATTTAGCTCTCATTAGTTAGAAGCCAAGACTTTGTTGAATGGTTTTAAAATTATTACAAATCAGAAGTATTCTCTGTAATAAGCATTTTTTCCTTACTATCTGCAAAATACTCTTTTAAACCCTGCTTGTTTTTCATACCCTGGGTTAATGAGTTTCACATTTTTAGTGTAACAAAGGATTTCTGTTAACATTTTGATTTGTGCAAGAGACTGCCTACTCCCTGACAAGATACAGAGAGTTACTAGGCTAGAGTTTTAAGTCTGGATGATATATTCCAGTTTGGCACAAGCTGTTACCATAATTTTAGAGACTTACTTTATTAATGAGTATATATTAAATTTTGTACCAGACAATTAAGAAAGATGACTAGATGAACAGTAAATCTTCAAGCCAAGTGTAGTTCCAAAAGGTGCAAAGGAAGTGTTGACTCTTGAAGCATATTGCTGTTTGTGTTAGGGTGATGCATGGCACTTGAGAAGAGTCTCAGGGCCTTGCTTATGAGGATAGGATGGTAGACACCAGCTCTTAATGAGAGAGTGCACAAGCAGAAAATGAAAAAGCAAATACTGAATAAAAGCAGAGAGTTGAAGGTGGAGTAGGGTGAGATGGGAGTAATGGGAGGAGGTCTCTGTAAGTGTCCAGGCAGCTTGCATGCCTCTAATCCCTTCCAAGGTGACAGAAGTGAGGAGGGAGGTGGGTGAAGACTTTTTGTTCCAAGTCCCTCTGTTAAGTGTGATCTTTTTTGAGGTAGAGGCTGCAAGGTTATGCTGGTTCCTTGGTGCCTTGATTCATATAGTGGTAGTAGGGTGGCAGATAGGCAAGCTGGTGTCATTGTTTGTAGCTGGGAGAAGAGCTGCAGTTAGGTACGTTGAGGTGGAAGGAGCTCCACAACATCTTGGGGTGCCTCATGCTGCGTAACCACTGGACAAAAGCCTTGTGTAGTGTTTGTTGCGCTGGTTTTATAAGGAAATAATGAAGTATTTTTCTGCACAGCTGTGCCTTTGGTCAGAGGTGTAATGCTACCAGTGGCACAGATAGCAGACACTGATCTGGGAAGAGGGGTTTGAGGACTGCAAAGCAAGATGGTTAAGATGAAATAATGAGCTATGCATTTCAAAGGGGTCACTGATTTTTGGCTGCCCTACTCTTTAGGTGTTCAGACGTGAAACATTTCAGTAAAACTCACAGAGGGGGTTGAAGCTAGAAGCTCCCACTAAGTGAAAATGAGTACTCATCTTTGCATTGCTTTGCACAAAAGAAAAATAACAGGAAGAGTATATGGCCATTTGAGAGGTGAATATATCAAAACAGAAGAACATTTCTAGGATAACAAAAAGGCATATAAACACTTTAAGAGTGCTAAGATTAAAAAAGGAAAGAGGACAGTGAAATATTGTGGGGAAATAAATATTCACAAGCCCAATTATATTACAGGTAACAAAAATAGTAATTAGTAATGAATTATTAATTCTTAAATATTGCTGTTACTTAGCACTGGAAAAATTAATTTATGGCTCAGTATTTAGTGGGACTGTTATGCCCTACAGCAGCAGGTAATTACTATATATATAGATCCATCGTCTGAGCTTGCTGCAAGCAGTTGTTCTGCAGTTCCGAGAGAATCATAGAATCATAGAATCCTAGGGGTTGGAAGGGACCTCGAAAGATCATCTAGTCCAACCCCCCTGCCAGAGCAGGGTCACCTAGAGTACATCACACAGGAATGCGTCCAGACGGGTCTTGAATGTCTCCAGTGAAGAAGACTCCACAACCTCTCTGGGCAGCCTGTTCCAGTGCTCTGTCACTCTCACAGTAAAAATTTTTTTTCTGATATTCACCTTAAACCTCCTGTGCTCCAGTTTGTATCCATTACTCCTTGTCCTATCACTGGTCATCACTGAAAAAAGCTTAGCTCCATCTTCTTGACACTCACCCTTTATGTATTTGTAAACATTGATGAGGTCACCCCTCAGTCTCCTTTTCTCCAAACTAAAGAGACCCAGCTCCCTCAGCCTTTCCTCATAAGGGAGATGTTCCACTCCCTTCATCATCTTTGTGGCTCTGCACTGGACTCTTTCAAGCACTTCCCTGTCCTTCCTGAACTGAGGGGCCCAGAACTGGGCACAATACTCCAGATGCAGCCTCACCAGTGCAAAATAGAGGGGGAGGAGAACCTCTCTTGACCGACTAATCACACCCTTTCTAATGCACCCCAGGATGCCATTGGCCTTCTTAGCCACAAGGGCACACTGCTGGCTCATGGTCATCCTCCTGTCTACCAGGACCCCCACGTCCCTTTCTCCTACACTGCTCTCAAGCAGGTCAGCCCCCAACCTGTACTGGTACATGGCGTTTTTCTTCCCCAAATGCAAAACTCTACACTTGCCCTTGTTGAACTTCTTCAGGTTTTTCCCTGCCCAAGTCTCCAGCCTGTCTAAGTCTCTCTGAATGGCAGCACAGCCTTCTGGTGTGTCAGCCACTCCTCCCAGCTTGGTGTCATCAGTAAACTTGCTGAGGGTACATTCTGTACCCTCATCCATGTCGTTGATGAAGATGTTGAACAACACCGGTCCCAGTACCGACCCCTGAGGGACTCCACTAGTCACAGGCCTCCAACTAGGTTCTGCCCCATTGACTACAACTCTCTGACTTCTTCCTTTCAACCAGTTCTTGATCCACCTCACTGCCTGATCATCAAATCCATACTTGATCAACTTATCTGCTCAGTATGGGGCTAAATTCTGTCTATGGCTTTCTGTGTGAATGCTAGTATCTGCAATGCAGTCTTTTTGGAGCATTTATTGCTCATTTAGTATGTGTGTGTATTACACATGCCACTGCATTGACCTTTTCAATCCTTTATTTCTTTTTCATTTGGCTTGTGCAGAGAATATCCTTGGGGTTTCTTCGCCTTGTCAGTCAAACAGGGGTACACACAAGCCTGTTTTTAAATTGAGGTATGCCCGCTTTTCATCTGGTTTTGTTTGGGTTTTTGTCTTAATTTATTTGGTTGATTGTTTGGTTTGTGGTTTTGTTTGTTTGTGGTTTTTTTGTTTGATATTTTGTTTGTTTTGTTGGTTTTTTTCTGTTTTTTGTTTGTTTGTGTTTGGTTTTGTTTTGTTTTTTTTTCTTTCCCGAGAAGTTTTACCTAGGCACAGGGTTAGAGCTGTTGTTGGGAGTACAGTTCCACATATTTTGTGCTGTATTGCAGGCTTTCTTCATTCTGGGTGAGTTGGACATAGGGCAGGGGAATGTGCTGTGGTTCTCCTTAGCAGAAGCTATTGCAAGCCACTGTCTTTCCAAGCACAACTTGGCACTGAGTGATGCCCAGAAATGGGGAGCACAATATGTTTGTCCAGGATCTCAACTTTATCTGTAGGGCATGTTTCTCAGCCTAATACCATGGGTGTTAGCAAGAGTTCACACACATCACTAATTTAATTCACTGAAGACCTGTCCTTCTTGGCTTTCTCAAAATCAGAGTCCTTGTTTTTTGTCAATGATACCTGTGAGATACTCTTGTTTTACCACCAAGTTTTCTGTCTTACGTATCGCGTTGTTTTTGTTGACTCAATGGAAAAGGGCTGAGTCAAGGTGGCAAAGGGTAGAGGTGAAAACTTCCCCACAAACCAAATCTTTGCTGTTATGAGCTGTGTCGCAAGCCGGTACTGGGGGGCTACCAGACTTATGTGGGGAAGAAAAGAACAGTTTTCCACAAGCTGTCGTGAGGGTGGACATCAGCATCTAATAGTGACAGAAGGCTCTTTTGCTGAGATCCTTTTCTGATTCCAGTTATCACATCAATGCACATAAATCAATAATCAATGCACATAAACTGCTAATACTGAACTCCATCATTCTCAAAGTACAGTGAGGAAATAGGATGTGAAAGCTGCATTTTTACAGTCTCACTGATACATGCAGTCAAAATCAAAGAATACAAACCAATGGGAATTCTATCACTATTGCTTTTCTGTGTTCTTTTATTTTTCTCAACTGTATTCTGTAAGTACTTCCTGTTTGTGATTTTTCATTATTCCAGGGAACTCTAAGCAATATCCTTTGTAAACAATTAACTTTAATGAGACATTATGCAACTGAGAAGTGTAGAGGTGTGTCCAGACAGTTGAACTGCACGAAGACAGAGAACGTGTCTCAATACAGTATGTTAATATTATATTATCACCATTGCATGCAAAGCATGTATGTATTATATATAATTACATTTGTTGATTACAAAAATGATACTTTTGATACTCAAGGGCTCAGTGCTTGATGTAGAAACACAATTTTAATTGCTAGTTTGCTGCTTTAATAACAACAAGGATTTATTTGACAAGTTCTACTCATGCAACTTATTCTTGATAAGCAGCTGTGCATAAAGAATTTTGGTTCTTGGTTTCAGCAAAGTGGACCTAAAGAAATTGTAGTTCCTCTCCAATGGAATTTCAATAAGAACTAGGTAATGTAATAACTGAATTCCTCTGGACTCACTTTTATGCATACTGAGGGTAATTAACATATTTCAAGAAAAGGATAGCACAGCTTCAGTGTAGCATAGTTAAACTGCAGTGTGGTGTCATTGCAGCCAGATTTTAAATGGTGTCTCTTCATTTGACTAAAATACTTGCACAGATTTCTCTACCCACATTGCTATTGAGAATAGCTTTAAATATTTACATCTTATTAAGTTCTGTACGGGGCTATGCTGAGTCCTTATTTTCCTTTATAGTTTAGTCTGATACTTATTTTTTAAACTACTCATAAGAAAACAAAGTGTCCTCATAACCCAGAGCTTATTATCAGATGTTTAATGTTAATGTATCTGTCTCATTTAGTGTTCTGCTATTGAACTATGCATATTAACAGCTTCTTTATATTAAGATATCCCCTTGATAATATGGTGAAAGAGCACGAGTTATTTGTGACAAATCCTTTGCTAGATATTGTATATATGTCTGTGCTTCAAGAAATTAACATAAAATAGATTTCAAAGGAAAATATTTTTGTGTCAACATCTCATGTGATTTCTTTGCCTTATTGAAAACAGTGAAAGTAATTCTGTTTCTGAAGCAGATACATATGGTATAGCTTACCATTTTGGAGAACACTGTGTAATCCATGAACTTTGGTACACACACTGTAATTGCTTTCAAAGGAAGAGTGAGTGTGGCAGTTAACTGAATTAAGTAATGAATCAATTAAGCTATTTCTGTTCTATTCTGCTCTTTACTACATGTAAGAAGCATACTTCTAATATGTTTATTTTTCTTAATTTAAATAGGCAATAGTCATATATAAAAAAAGATCTGAAATATTCCTTTCACCTGAAATACTCATTTCCTAAAAGTAGACCTGATACTTCAGACAAAACCATTTCAGGGTGATTTAAAGCTCTAGGACAGATTTTGCTTTGATCATGTAATCTATTGACTGTAAACACTATGCCTTCAGCACACAGCCTTTGCACAAGAATACAATACTAAGTTGATTGCATTATCCAGTTCCTAGAAAGATTCAGTTTAAAACTACTATATATGCTTGGCCTAGCTAATTCATGAGGGTGAACAGTTTCTCATATTTTAAACATATTGATATTATACCTATGTATCATAATATAAAATAATGGGCATAATCTAAAATTTGATGTAAAAGAATGGAAATAATATAAAAGTTATAAATCTCACCTATTAACTTTATCAGAGCTGGATCAAGTCTTTAGAGCAGAATTAGATAAAAATAAGTGTGTTTTTTTTTTCCCCCCTCCCTATATTAACATGTTCAGATGTGGCAAAATTGGCTTGGGAAGAGCTGAGAGAATAAGCTGACAGTTGAAGTTTGCTTCTTGAGTAACAGGTCCACCACAGCTAACACTTGTGGCATATTTTCTCTTACTGTTCGCAGCTTGGCATCTGTTGAAGGGAATTGGTATTTTTTGAACCCTTGCAGATATAATTTTTAAGCTTCATTTTAGCATCCAGGGATATTGAGTTCCCACATTGGTGGGACAGAGGTGTGTGTCAAAACAGCAGCTGAGTCTTTCTGAAATACTGTAAAGGTTAGTGCATAGCCTGTATGCTTATAAGATCCTACATGTGGGTAAGTTAGTATAGGAGCATACAATGCATTTAATGTTACTGAAAACAACAAGCTAAATACCCCCTTACTGCATTTAGTTTCAGCTCAAAATACATTTTTTGGTTAAGGAATGTAAAACCGCACAAAAATAGAGACCATTGCTGTGATGTGCACAGGCTCTGTGAGTTACTGGCTGTGTTATGCTGGTTTTTGATGGGTGTTGGCTTAATAGGAGCTGGAGATAAACCTCAGAATTTCTGTTTTAAAATGCAATCAGAGATGAATCATCATTCATGTTACGAACTGTTTAGGTGAAGCTGCTCTGTCTACAGTTAATGCCAAAGACTGTCAGAGCTGCCAGCTCTGTTCAGAAAAGAAAAAATGAAGGACCGGTACAACTGTTTTTGTAAAGCAAAAAATTGGACTGACAGAAGTACCATTCTTTTACCTGCAATTTGCAGGGAAAGACATTGGATAGAAATCTCTATGAAAGGAGCTGGCAGTGCTTTGCAAGTGGCATGGTCTGGAACCAGGAGTGGCACCAAAGCCATGGCCTCAGAGTGATGCAATTCCCACACCCTGCCCGTAACCTGCCACAACACACCATCTGACCCATCCTTCCACTGCCTGTGACCACAGAAAGTGGCTTTGGTGAAGTCATCCATGTGTGATCATGTAGGCTTCCAGAAGCTTCCTTCACCTAAAATGTTTTCTTCTAAACAATTGCCAGGCAGAAGCCTGACCTCAACAAACTGAGAGGAAACAGGGAAATGTTTTGCAAGAAACTACACATCTTTCACTAAGATGTGTAGCTCAGTGCTAAGTATCTTCTTTAGTTAACATTTTCATTAAATTATGAAGGATAAGAGCAGCTTAGAAAAACTAGAAGAGAAAGATTCTCAATAAATGCTTGGAAGTTTTTGCACTTCAGTGTGAATTATATTACTGTAATTTTTTGTGTAAGCCTTTGTCAACATCTGCTGTGTCACTATCTGAGTGGCTTTTAATTTGTCTTTCTTTAGGGAGATATTTTTCTCTTGGCAATACATAACTCAAGCCTCTCAGCTCTGGAAGGAAAAATGGAAAGGTTATCAGAATCCTCTAACTGGTGATCTTGGTGTCATTTAGAAGTCTATTTTATTACAATCAAATATTACTTTCATGCTCTTCATCAAATGCTTCACTCTTTCTGCATGACACTGTATATAGTCCAAAGCAGTTAATATGTCATGGCTTTTAAGCTGAACTAACTGGCCTGAATGCTCCATTTAACTCAATATTCCATAATGCTAAGCTGCTAATCGCTGCTCTGGCATAGCTATTTACTAAAAATGTGTGTTTGTTTTTTGAAAACCCTTTTTGTAAGAGATGTGATGGTTGGAGGCTGTCTTGGGCACAGTGACCATGAATTGTTAAAGTTCTCTATTCTTAGAGATGCCAGGATGGCGGGCAGCAAAACTGTCACCCTAGACTTCTGAAGGTCTAACTTTAACTTGTTCAACACCCTGATTGCCAGAATCCCTTGGGAATCTGTTCTGAAGGATACTGGAGTCCAGGAAAGCTGGATGCTTTTTAAGAAAGAAGTCTTGAAGGAGCCAGAGCAGGCCATCTCCATGTGCTGTGGGGCAAGCCAGGGGCATGGAAGACCAGCCTGGCTGAACAGGGAGCTTTGGCTGGTGCTCAGGGAGAAAAAGAGAATCCATGGCCTTTGAAGGAAGGGGCAGGCCACTCACAATGGCTACAAAAATGCTGTGAGGCTATGCAGGGAGGGAATTAGAAGGTCCAAAGGCCAGCTAGAAATTCATCTGGCCTCCATGGTGAAGGATAACACAAAAAGATTCTATAAATATACTAACAACAGAAGAAAGACCAGGAAGACCCTCCATCCAGTATTAGATGCAGGAGGAAACATGGTGACGAACGGTGAGTGTCCTGTACCACATCTGTTGTTTTGGTTTCAGTTGTAGCCCCCCAATATCAGCTCGAGACAATGAGGAAAAGGCAGAGGTGCTTAGTGACTTCTTCACCTCTGTCTTTAGTAACAGGACCGGTTATGTGGAGGGAATTCAAGTCCCTGAAGCTAGGTGAGGCAGGGACCAGGAGTAGAACAATCCCCCCACAATCCAGGAGGAGATGGTCAGTGACCTGCTGCACCACGTAGATGTGCACAAGTCTATGGGGCCAGATGGGATGCACCCAAGAGGGCTGAAAGAGCTGGCAGGGATTTTCACCAAGCCACTTTCCATCATTTATCAGCAGTACTGGATGATTAGAGAGGTACCAGCAGATTGGAAACCAGCAGTGTAACCCCCATATATAAGAAGGGATGAAAGTGTGATCCAGGAAATTCCAGGCCTGTTAGTCTGACTTCAGTATCAGGGAATAGCTCATCCAGAGTACCATTATGCAGTACATGTAGAACAACCAGGTGATCAGGCCTAGTCAGCATGAGTTCATGAAGGGCAGGTCCTGTTTGACCTCATCTCCTTCTATGACAGGGGGACCTGCTTTTTGGATGAGGGAAGGGCTGTGGGTATTGTCTGCCTTGACTTTAGCAAGATCTTTGACAAGGTTTCTCACAGGGTTCTCCTAGAAAGCTGGCTGCTCCTGGCTTGGATGCACATATGCTTTGCTGGATAAAACATTGTTTGGGTGGCTGGGTTTAAATTGTTGTGATCAATCGAGTTAAATCCAGCTGGTGGCCGGTCACGAGTGGTGTTCCCCAGGGCGCAGTGCTGGGGCTGCTCCTGTTTCACATCTTTATTGATGACTTGGATGAAGTAAGCTTGCAGACGACATTAAAAGTTGTGTGGGAGTGTTGATCTGCTTGAGGGTAGGGTGGCTCTGCAGAGGGATCTGGACAGGCTTGATCAATGGCCTGAAGCCAACTGCATGAGTTTCAATAAGGCCAAATGTTGACTATTGCACTTCAGCCACAACAACCCCTAACAGCAATGCAGGCTTGAGGAGAAGTGGCTGGAGAGCTGCCCAGAAGAGAGGTCGCTCTCTGATTGATGGCTAGCTGAACATGACCCTGCAGTGGCTTGCCCAGGTGGCCAAGAAGACCTACAGTATTCTGGCCGGCATGAGAAATAATGTCATGAGCAGGACGAGGGAGGTGCACCTCGAACATGGTGTGCAGTTTGGGGCACTGCAGTATAGGAAGGACATTGAGGTGCTGGAGAGGGTGCAGAGAAGGGCAACTAGGCTGATTAGGGGTCTGGAGAACCGGCCTTATGAGGAGAGATTGAAGGAGCTGGGTTGGTTCAGCCTGGTGAAGAGGAGGCTGATGGGAGACCTTATTGCTCTCTACAGCTACCTGAAAAGAGGTTGTGGTGAGGTGGGTTTTGGTTCATATTGGGTATTAGGAAGAATTTATTCACAGAAGGAGTAGTAAGGCATTGGAACAGGCTACCCAGGGAGGTGGTAGAGGCACTGTCCCTGGAGGTGTTAAAAAAACAGATAGATATGGTGTTTCAGGGGATAGTTTAGTGGTTAGGGGCGGCAGGGCATACAGTTGGACTTGATCTTGGCGATCTTTTCCAGTCTTGATGATCTATGAGTATATTTTAATAAATGAGGTTTTGGGTTCCTGACTGTGGTTTAACTTTGGGGGATGGGAGGGGGGGTGAGGGGAGAAGCACTGCCAAATGTATCAGAGACCATTTTGCTGGTCTTAGGGTTGGTGGCATAGTGCTGGTGAAGGTCTGATCTCTCAATAGTGAAATGCAGGTCTCTCTTATTGCTGACCATGGGGGGTAATGCAGTTTTGTACCTGGAGATGTGAGGCTGCTCAAGAGACAGAGTGACTAATGACATGAATTTGCATCCTATCCTGTTTTAAGCCAGGATTAAGCCAATTTTCCTTTTACTGATTTTTAATTTTTTTTTCCAGAACTACTCACGGCTCAGGAGAATGCTGTGGAAGTTGCTGGGGATGGGGGGAGGCAATAGGGTGTTGCTCATTCCTGAACATGCTTGTATATAATAGCACATATTTTCTTTTATCATTAGTGTTTAATTAAAGCTGTCTAGTTTAGTCTTCAATCCATAAAGTCTCTCTCCCTCATTCTCTCTCTCCTTCCCTACCTTTGTGGGTGGGGTAAGAGATCAATTGTTGTCCCTAGTTTAATTGCAGATACTGAGTCGAACTGTGACACATCCTCATAAACTCTTCTAATTATCAGTAGTAAATTCAAAGGCAGCTTTTCCACAATGAGGGGTTGTTACTGAGGATATTTTTAGAGGTGCAGATATTTCTGCTAGTTTTTTGTGGGACCTGATATGTCTATTTATATCTAATGCATGCCAAATACATTACCTGTGTTCAAGAGATCACTGGTATATGTATTAGAATGTGCAGTTTTGCACTTGCAGAGGGTGGGAGTAGAAGTATTTTGATCATGGTTGTTGGACAGTGGATACTATTTAGAAAGTTGTGACAGTTTGAATCTTGAAAAATATAGCTAAAAGACTGTGTATGTACTCTTCTGCTTGAACAGATGCTATGAGAGTGGGTTAAAAATCTACAAGAGGTGAGTGTGTATCAGTTAGCCAGAACTTCTTTCCTCAGTGTATCATTCTGGGGATGCTGCAAGAAAACATTACCCATGTAGGAATTAAGCTTTGGTGCAGATGTATTTCCTGTGGTGTTTACTTACTCCTGAAATAAATTAGCTTGATACAGAGAACTGTTTGCGTATCTTCTGTATAGAGTCTGGAGTTATTTTTGCATTTGAATTTACTCAACTCTTCTCTGTCTTGAACTGTGGATGGTATAATGCTGGGTTTGAAATTAGGTGGTGATGAATTTGTGAAAGAAAGAGGTCAAAATAATAGTGAGCTACCATTAACTGAGCTGTCATTCTGGGTACTTGATTGCATGCCAGGTGGAGACTTTCACTGGAGCAGCAGCTGGGCTGTGGCAAAAGTGCCAGTGCAGCCCTCTGCCCTCTCCTGACTTCTCTGTGATCTATGTTCACAGAGCTGGGTCATGAAATGCATATTAAGTCCTCATATCACCAATTCCCTTGAACTCTGCTAAGCAAGCTGTGCAAGCCAAATTATCTCAAAAAACCCCTAAAGAATTGGCCTTTCCTAGGGTTTTGAGGGAGAGGATATTCCTGATGCAGCCGTCATTTTTCCCTGCCTTGCAGACAGAGAAAGTTGGGGCAGTGAGAGGTGAAAAGAGTTGCTGCAGGGTCAAATGTTCTCCCCTTGAAATCAAGAGCTGCCCCAAAGCATGGCAGCCGTAGCAGCGAAGTGCTACGTCTGAAGTCTTATGTTTCAGAAAGGAAAAAAAGTTTCAGACTGTCCATTCTATATCTTACTCTGTGCTTCTGATTTCTCCAGGATTCATATGCCTCCGTCATGCAGTGGTTTACTTATGCCTGAGATGCTGAATGGCATTCAGGTTTTTCTGGCTAAGGTGATAGTGTGGTTATTTAAAGCATCATTCACAGTATGTAACTAGCATTTGCCTGCAGCTTCAATTAAGTTTATTTAAATAAGTGCTCTACCAGATGGTCACTTGTAATTATTTTACATTGTCACCACTGAACTGTCCTGTCCTTAGACCAGGCAACATCCATCCCTTTTGTTTTGTTTCTTTCTGGAAGTAAACACAGACAAAATGTTAGGTACAATGCTAAGTGCTAAGTGGCACATGTGTATTAAGTGGAATGTCTTGTGAGGTGTTTTTTTGTCATGGATTACAAGATATTTTTTCCCAGAGGTGAGCTTGCTTCCTCTCAGGAAAGGAGAGTTCAGGATGAAAGGAAGTATAGACTAGAGCACTGCCCTTGTTCCAGCTCTGTATAACTCTGAGTGCGAGGTAAAGTTACAAGAAGTGGTACTCACTGATCTGAATTAAGGGTAAATGTGTTATGGCGTTAGATTCGTTGTTCATGAATTCAGCTTTTATTACACGGAACGGTGTGGTAGGAACAAATTATTGCATCATGCTATGAACAAGAGGTCAGCTCTCCAGATACCAAGAAATCGAGTACTTTTACAATGTCAGGTAGGTAATATTGAGTATCTCCAAAGTGCAGCTTTTCTGATTAATAATGGAGTAACACTAATTTGCACCAGCTGTGGACTTCTCAAAAATTAACTGAAGTGCTGGTTCATTGATGTTGACTACATATCAAAAATGAGGTTAAAAAGGAAACAGATCAGTAGCAGAAAATACAGAAAAACAATAATACTTTGCAATAGGGAAAAATATGAGAGTCTGAAAAATAATAAAAAAATACAGTTCACAGGTCAGAAAACAGGACTGAGGAACTACTGTGTAATTAATAAAATTCATGACGTGTTAATCAAATAATCTCATTTTAGGTATGTTGAAAAATCAAATAATCTGATTTAGGTATATCCCACTCAAATCCTTTGTTTAGCTGCTCATATGTGGTTTTGTCTCAAGGCAGTGTTTACTTTATAATGAGTGGATAACAACACAGAACAAGAGAAAGGATGTTCTAGTGCAGCTACAAATGACCAACATGAGGCAAATCTGCTAGATTTAATGGGATTTTAATTGAGGGGATTGGTCTTATGTAACAGCAGCAGAGTAAGCCGCCAATCCTTGAACCTATCTTCTAACAAAATATTATTGTTAACTGTTAGCCCTTATGAATACAGCATTGGTTTCAAGCCAGAGAATCATAAGCAGTTGATTGTCCAGACATAATGCTAACAATTTCCACTAATACTGTGTTGCGGAAGTTCAGAGGATGCAGCAGCATGAAAAGGAGATCCAAATGCTAGCAAACAAAAATGCTATGTTGTTGGTCTAGCCTATGAGAAGATTGAACGGCAAATAAGTGGTCAAAAATCAGATTTTCAGAGTAGGCAAAGAATAGGTTGCCCAGAGAGGAGGTAGAGGTCCCATCCCTGTAAACATTCAAGGCCGGATTGGATGGGGCTCTGAGCAACCTGATCTATTGAAGATGTTCCTGCTCCCTGCAAGTGTGTTGGACTAGAGACCTTTGAAGTTACATTCCAACCCAAAACATTATCTTATGATTCTCTCAGTTGGATGAAGAAATGTTTGTTTAGGTTCATCTCATCATACAAAAGGCTACAATCTCCATTAAGTAGGTTTTTCCTTGATCTTCTCTATCAGTTCCTTTCACCTCATGTTTTTAAATCTCATTTTTGCCCTGCCTTAGGATCTTTCCAGTTCATTTACATCTTTCCTAAAGTGTGGAGGAGAATGTGACAAAGTACTTAAGTAAGGCTGTGTCTGTACTGAGACAAATCCAGTGTAATTAATAATGACTGAAGTTGTTGAACTCATGATGCTCCTTTCATTTCATAAATACACTTGCCATTTTTGGAGCACATTGTTTACTCTCACTTAGCCCAGAGTCTCTTACAGTCTTTGCCAGTTATTTAGTATTTTGTGGGTTTTTTCATTCTTTCTTCCTTCCTACATCCACTCTGCAGTCTGTATTGAATTTCATCCTATTGATTTTGAACCATTTCTCTACTGTATCAGGTTTGTTACTGACTGTAAGCTTTTCATCCAGAGAGCTTTCAGCTGTCTTGCTGTTGCCCACAGATTTCATACCTGGATTCTCGATTCCATCATTCAAGTCTTTGGTGAGATAATTAAACACAAACAAGCCTGGGCTAGATAACGTTATTGAAGTTCCTATCCAAAGTGATGGCAAGCTGTTGGTGATTTTGAGTACAAAGGATAATGCATGCATCTTAGACTAACCTCATTACCCTCTTTTTCTCCTTCACATAGGAGAATGCCATGATGGGGCAAGAGTCAAGCCTTACAGAAGTAAAAATCCATCACATCTACTGCTTCTCCACTCTTGTCAAAGCCAGTTACATTGTCAGAGAAGTTTATGAGGTTGGTCTGATGTGATCTACACTCAGTGAATCTAAGTTGTCTTGTTTCTTTTCAGCTTATGCTTGATTAGATTAAAAACTGATTGTTAAAAATTTGTTACAGTATCTTTTCAGGTGTTAATGCAAATACTACCTTGTCTAAAGATCCCCAGGTTCCTCCTCTCCACTTTTAAAAGCTGTCAACTTGGCCTTTCCTCAGGCCTCTGGCAACTCACCGTTCTCCATGAGTTCTTGAAGAAAATTACTAATGGATTGGAGATTGTCTAGCTAGCTCATTAGGCACTCCAAAGTGAGTTTCATTAGACCCTGGTGATTTGAATTAATCTGAATTTTTAAATACCTTGCCCTATCACTGCTCTTGTCTGTGCTTCTCTCCTCTTGCTCGTGCTAATTGTACTAAGCATTCTGAATATGTGTGGCAAACATGGACGCTGGTGCTCTTCTCCTTTATACAGTTAATTCCTGGGATACACCACAGTAGTTACCCAATCGCTGTTCCCTGTTTGCAATGAAAATTCTTTATCACCTCCTGCATTTCTTTGGCCCAGTTATCCATATCTTTTTCTGCCAAGTTGGTGATATACACGAAACACTCATTGAATCTCTTATTTAATTCAAGGCCTGGTTATCGCTGGATATCCTTGCTCAGTCTAGCTGTGGCACCAATTGTGAGCTGCTTTGTCTCCAGTCTCGGCGTATGTGACACCGAACTCCCTGGTTTGCAGTTGCCTGCAGCATTTGCCACGTTGTTAACACATGGTGGGAGCTTGCTGAGTAAAACATTTTGGTGGGCTGCTGATACATCTCTTTAGTCCAGCAGTAAATCCTGCTTAACTCTTACATGTCTCAAGATAAACACCAGACACCCTGAATGTCTGAACACACTGTTTATCTCTTGGATTATTTGAGACAAACACTGTATATCCCAAATGTCACAATCTCATCTGGCCCAATAAATGTGAGCACATAGAGCTTTTCCTGTTGCCTTTAAGTGTGAGAAATCTGTGATTAATTTTGTGTTGTAGCTTCTTAAGGTTTATTGCAGGCTGTATATTGGCTTGTTCTACACATGCACTGATGCATTAGCCCACATGCATTCAGAGTGCAGACTAGCTTAAATTGTATCTATGGTGCAAATACACTCACTGAGTATGCAGTCTAGAGTTTCTAACCTCCACCAGTGTGTAATGTGTACAGTTTGATATATTGGATTTCCTCTGCCTTTTTGAAATTGTACCCAAGGCTGCTGTATCATCTAAGATACTATTGGGCTTTCTGACTTGACCTGCATATTTTCTTCCTCTATGCAAATGCAGGAAGAGGGGAATAAGGTGTGGGAATTCATATCGGAATATGATCAAGTCTGTAGATTTCAGAAGCCTTTATTTGGGCTGCCATATAATTGGGATGTTGGTGAATGGCATGTTCTCCATCAGCCTGAAACACAGATAAGAGGTTTGCTTCCAGCTGCTGAAGAAAAAACTGCACATACTGCTTGTGGAATCTTTAATAGCATCATGCTTCAAAGTTACCTTTTTGCAGGAAGATTTTCAGAGGTATTATTAGAATAGGCATTTTCTTTGCCTTGAAAAGGCTGAGAGATAGCTTATAGGATAGCTTACAATGTATTTCAAAAACTACCGTGCTTTGCTGCAGGGCTCTGGGAAACTGCATCATAATAATAACAGTTCTGCAAAGGAAAGCTTTAGATTGTGATTATTCGCTGGAAAAGTAAGAGATGTTTAATGGGTGGTAGTGACTTCTGAAAGAATGTCAACCAAGCTGCTGCATCAAGGTTTATTCAGAGAATGTGCCATGATGGTCTCTAGGCCCCCACTGGGTTTATTCTGAGCACTGAGAAGACAGATGCTGAGCACAGTTGGAGCCCACTTTGGTCAACCTCCCACTGCTCTGAACCTGTGGGTACTATCACAGAAGCTGCTACTCTGATGCTGCTGTGTGACTCTGCTCTGGGCTTGTCCTGACACATCTGTCCTGGGGTATCTGAAATTCCTGGAAGACTTGTTTCTTTTCTAAATGTGAACAACTGTTCATCAGATTAAATTAAATGCTAGTCAAATTAATGCGTGTCAGGCATTACCTCACTGCAATAGAAAGTGTGCAGGAGCTTCTGATAACAGTAGCTTTGGGACATTATTTTTTTCTCCCCTCATGTCCTAAGCCACTGTAGTTCCAGTGGGACCTGCGAGGCCTTGGTATCTCTGGGTATCGGGCCTTTTGCTGTGTAACATACTGAAAAATTAATGCGGTGATAAAAAATATGATCTTTCAGGAGGGAGGCTTTATGGAGGTGTTACTGCTTGGGTTTTTTTTTTTTGTCAAGTAGCATTGCCTGGAGATCCGTATCAGTGCTCTGGAGTCTTCATGTATAGGTAACAGCAAGTGACCTTTCTGCAGTGCAGGAGAAAGCGTAAGGCCTATGAAATAAAACATATTACTAACAGTGCTGTTATTCTGTATCCAAAATGTTGGCAGTACAAAAAAAAAAAAAAGAGAATCCACTTTTATTTTTAAACCAGTGGCAGATTAGGAGAAAAACCTATATGCGACTGTATCAACTTGTTACTTCTGTTTTGCTCTTTAAAGGCAATTTTGATTGTGGAGCTGTCTTGTGCCATGCTATATACTTCACTGAGACTGAATGTTGCACTGAATCCGCAGGTTGTCAAGCCTTGAGAATCACCCATTCAGACAAGGCTTTCACAAAGAGCTATTTCCTAGCCAAGAAGATCCCGTTTCTCAGGAATCCATAACTGCCACACATTGAAACTGAGAAAGGGAATGGCATCTATGCCTGTCTTACATCAGCATCGTGTGTGTTGTTGCACAATAAAAATGATTGGTTTAGTAATCCTTATAAAATATCTCTGTCTTCATTAAGTGGTTGTTGGTCACAAAGCACTCAGGTCTTAACTGAAAAATCTTAAAAACTGGAGCTTTGAGAAAAGTCTGCTCAGGCTTCTTGCATGCTTTGCAGGGCCCAAGTGGAGTTTTCAGACATCTTGCTTGTGAAATCTCATTACTGAGGAAGGGATACAATGGAAGTCAGGGAGTGAATCAAAACCCAAATTTAATTAATGATATCTAGAGCTGAAAGGCAGTGTGTGTAAAGGAAGATGTGCAAGTTGTATGACACCATTCACATGTGATTTGGCTTCTGCAAGGCCAGAAGCTGCTTAGGTTATACTGAAGTCCAACTGAAAAATGTGCAGGAACCTAGCTTGTCAGTCAAAATTAGGGGCCAATGAAAAAGTTTATATGGAATGCTACATCCATTGTGCTGTCTTGTCCAAAGGCTTTTGGCCTAAATTCATACCACATGCAAACTCAATTTGAAATGAAATTTAATCAGCAGACCCCCTAACATTTGGATTTGAAGAGCTGCTTTCAATTGCCTTATGTCTTATTCAGCTTTAAAACACAATTAGTATGGCTGAATTCTTCTGAAGTCAGAAATCTCCATATACATCAGCCTGTATGACGGGCAGCAAACCAGAGTGCACTCTTGCATGGCATATGTTGACTGGAGAAAGACAATCCTGGAGACCTCTTTACGTTTTTCTTAGTGAAATGAGCACAGAAACTTGATGAGTAGTCCTCCATGGAACTGCAGCTTTCCTCCTAAATATGTTGTGTTCCTTGACATTTGGACACATACGGGTTTTGTTTTCTTTTAAGTCCTTGTCAACAAAGGACTTTACCCTTAAATATCTTTAAATACTTCATTTAAGTATCTTTAAATACTTCATTTAGTTTGTGTGAACCTTTTGCTTTGTTAAATACCCATTTCGTGAATTCAGGTCTAAGGATGAGATTCTTAAAAGTGGCTGGGGAGGTGCACAGTCTAAGAGGTGTATTTCCAGACTTGTGGTATGTCTTTCAGTGCCAATCCAAGGCACTGTCAGGTAAGCAAGCACTCAGAATTCAGGAGCATTGCTAAGGCAGGTGTTTCTCAGCAATGCTGAAATATGTTCAAGTATGCAGATAAGTAATACTCTGCTAAATAATGTAAAGAAGGCTACTTTAGAGTGCTGGTGAAACTTCATGAAAATTAGAGATGTCTTCCTCAATAATGGCTAGCATTTTAATTTTTGTTCTAAAGAAACATCCTTTTGTGAACAACATATATTCATAAATACAATACAGTTGAAACATCTACTTATGTACAGTTATATTAGCTGTGTTGGGTAGTCAGTATGGTTACAGACCCCCTCCAAAAAGTCTCTAATAATAGCTAGCAGTATTATCACTTTGTCTGAAGTATATAATAATTTCTAGCACTAGATTTACAGTTGATAGTTCCAAGCCAGATTCATAAGACAATGTGAAAATACATATTGTTCCCCACTGACCCAATACTGCAGAAATGTGTCTGACATAAAGGTGAAATGAACAAAACCCTGCCACTTAGATGAACAGAAGAATTGTTACCTTAACATAGGTTTTGGAGACTTGTAGACCCCTTTGCTATAATGGACCTTCAAAAATAAAATCAGGATTGAAACTGCAGTGATTAATGAACTCTAGATAATTGAAAAGATGATTGAAAGTTGCTTGTGTATGTGTGAAGATGTTTTATGTGCTTTTCTACAAAATTTGCTTATTTAAATAGGCCAGAAGGATCCCTGGGAGTAAGGAGCCAGATGCAACTAGCTTTATTGTTTTGGCTAAAACTGTAGCTGTAAGACTTATGTACCACTTGTTACTATAGCATCCAGAGCTACATATCTGCACCTGCTTGCAGTTCCCCGAGTTGAGTGCAGTAACCTGTGTCATTTAATCTTTTCCTTCTCTTTTATGTGTCTTACATAAGCACAAGTGCGCGCGCACACACACACACACACACACACACACACACACTTACATACACAGAGTTTTCTGGGGTTTTAGTCCTGTAAACTTGCATGTTGTCGTGGGCCAGTACTGGGGGGCTACCGGCTGTCAGGATGTTTCCCCGACTTCCCCCCTCAGTGTGGAGAGGTTTATGAATAAGACCGAGGGTCACACATGGCGTTCGCCTCTCACAGAGGAACGGCCACTGCGGGACTGTATCTTAGAGGGTAGAATAGAATACCCTCCCACCACGCTCACAAATTGCTACTGAGACCAATGTTTAGTTTACTAATTAATCGGTTTATTAAGGGTCAACACAAATTAAGGGATCAAGGTTCAGGAGAGGTTGTCTAGGTGTATATTGGAAAAGGGATTCAAAGGTACTATGGTCTTATTAAATGCACACTCCGAGGATCAGTGTAAAATCAATGGAGTGAAAGGGTAGGAGTTGAGCCCGGCAGGAAAGTTAGAGAGTGTGTGTGTGTGTCTGTGTCAGAGTCTGTGTCAGTGTCTGTGTGTGTGTGTGTCGGCAGGAGATCCGTGGGGGGGCCGGCTTCCCGGTAACCGGGGCGACCACTCCCAGCAGCAGCAGCTGCGGCAAGCACGGCTTTGGTGCCGAAGTAGGTGGCGAATACAGGCTGGGCAAGCTCCTGCTTTGGTCCGGTTTGGTTTAGGCTGGACAGGCACGATCCCCGCGGAGCGGGCACAGGCGCCCCCCCTCCCCTTTCCGCTTCTCCGGGCAGCGGTCGCGGGGCAGCCCCCCCTTCCCCCTCGGCTCCTCCGGACAGCGAGGCTGGCGTTCCAGGCAGGTCCAGGTACTGCAGTAGGGTCTCGTCCCGGTCAGGCAGAGAGCACCGGCCTGCGGATCTTGCCCTCTTTTATAGATCAGAAATCACTGTCCGAGAAAGTACCACTATTCAAATTAGCCAATTAGCACTGGCCAGGTGCCTGTTAGAGGCAGTCTTTAACCTAGTGTCCATTTTTCTGCCAGTTATCATAACCCTTATGCTGGTTTTCTTGCTGTGGAGTTATCTGGTAGAGCAAGAGGCCTGTTCCATTCTGTCCTTGGCTAAATCAGTAAAAAGACACCACTCTTGCTTTGCTGGCTTGAAAGGCATTTTGTTTAGTCTTATGTGGGGGGAGAGAAGATGAACCATTCCCCACAAATGTAATTTGGATGTTAGTGAAATCTGAATTCTGTTTATAGTGAGATGTGCAGTCACCAATGCATGGGATTGAAGTTTGATTACCCAACACAAAACTACAGGAACTACTTATACTTTTCCCAAAAGTATGTTCTTTATGTGGGCTCTTAAGTCTTGTCTGGTTCTGTCAACTTCACATTCCTTGATGAGACAAATTTTGTGCTTACTGTGACCCCAGAAGTTTTACTGCCATTGCTGGTCCACACTCTTTAGTTTCAACATCCTGTGTTAAAAGGATCTGGGGAAGGGCTCCTACCTGACAAAGAGAAATCACTGAAGCTACAAACTTCCTTTGTGTGGTAGGTTTTTTAGGATTCACATCTGAAAGTCTGATAGTTGATGGGTTAAATGTTTGGCCATTATTTGATATATTAATGCAATTCAAAGATTTCTAAAGGTTTCTCTCACTTTTACACTTAAAAAGAGGTAAGAAATGAGTGATACCTAGGAGTGATACCTCAATCTACTGACAGTGTTTCAGTAGATTGAGTAATGCACTTGGTATGAATTGAAGTAATATGAGTACTGATAAACTGCTATTATTAACTTGGCTGTCTTTCCAGGCCTCAGAGGAAGTGTTGTTCCAGGTGCATACATAGTCTCCTATGTCCGCATGGGTCACTGTGGCTCAGAGCAGATCTAGTGATGACATGCAAGAAGACTGCAAGAAATTCAGCAAGGCTGGAGTGGATGCTCTGGACTGTTTGTAATTCCAACAGTTCTGCTTCAGAGGATACTATTACATTGTGCAGCCAAGGTTAAAATGAAGGCTATTAATTTCTGGAAAGATCATGAGAACAGGACAATTCAAAATAATTGTCCGTTGAGGTGTCTATTTTTCATAAAAAATCATGGAGTTAGAAGGAACCTTAGATGGTCATCTAATCCAGGCCCCCCCAGCAGTGCACGGGGACCTTTATGACTAGATGAGATTGCTCAGAGCCTGTTCAAGCCTGACCTATGCTCTTTTGGAGCAATTTAAACTGAAATCGAAGCAGGCTTGAGGTCCCCATTTTGTAATGGTGAAGGTTAATACAGTGTCCCTTGGGCGCTTATCAGCTTTCATCTTCTGTTTTCAGTAGTTACTGCCCTTGTGAAAGTAATAATATGGCCCATAGTGAGTAGAACTATCTAGTTTCTTCATGTGGGACAAATGAGTACAGTTGTCTGGTAATGGGATCACAGAATCACGGGATGGCTGAGGTAGAAAGGTACTTCCGGAGATCATCTAGTCAAGACCCTTCCTCAGACCAGAGAAAGCTAGAGCTTAGCACATTGTTCAGTTGGGCTTTGAATATCTCCAAGGATGGAGACTCCACAGCCTCTCTGGGCAACCTGTGCCTGTATTTGTGGTATAGAAAGTTTTGTTTCTTTAAATGTTTTTTCCTGTGTTTCACTCTGTGTCTGTTACCTCTTTTATTGTCACTGGATATCACTGAGAAGAATCTAACTTAGTTTTCATTACTTCTCCATAATATATTTGTACACAATGATAAAATTCCCCCCCAGGCCTTCTCTTCTCCAGGTCAAAGTCCCAGCTCTCTCAGCTTCTCTTTGTGTGAGAGATGCTCCAGTCCATTCCCTGTGCTGGACTTACTCAAGTCTGTCCATGTGTCTCTTGTATTGGGAAGCCCAGACTCTGTTTCCACCCATTGTATGCTTCCTTTTTATGTTTTGATTGGAACATGCTTGTGCATCCATGTGGACCTTCTGTGACCTACTTTGCTTGACTTATTGCAAGGGCGGTTTGGAAAACATGATCCTTGAAAAGTCCCTCATGAACTGTCCTTCACTCCCTGCTGTGAACCAGAATTTACTTTAGCAGCTTCACTTATTTAGAAGACTACTATTTTCCTTTGTGCCTCATAAGAACTACCAGCATTTTTTACCTGATATTTTTGAAGGAAACTTAAGAAAACAAGGCACCTCACTGGCATTGTACCGTAGCTCTGTGTTGACTGAGGCATCCTAAAGATTCAGAGTAACATTCCTCAGCTTCCCAAAGGCAAAATGCAGAACCCGTTTGATGTAATTATTTTTGTCACAGCTCAAAAATACATGACAAAGAGCTTGGCTTATACTTTTTTTTTTTTTTTTTCTGTCAGATGTTGGATCATTTTCTCCATTTTTTCTTCACCTCCTTTCTTTATACTATGTAGATATTTTGGCACAGAAGTCCTTATTTAAATTTCATAAGAAATCCTTTCCACTTCACTTTGTAGCAAAATTTCCACACGAGTGAAATTATTCGCAGTATCTCTATATTTTATAGAATCATATAATAATGTGGATTGGAAGAGACCTTTGAAGGTCATCTAGTCCAAGCCCCCTGCAGTAATTGAGGACATCTTTAACTGGATCAGGTTGCTCAGAGCCCTGTCTGACCTGACCATGAATGTTTCCAGGGATGGGGTTTCTACCAGCTGTCAGGGTAACCTGTTCCAGTGTTTCATCACCTTCATTGTAAAAAATTTCTTCCTTATATATAATCACAGAACCATAGAATGTTAGGGGTTGGAAGGGACCTCCAAAGATCATTGAGTCCAACCCCCCTGCCAGAGCAGGACCAAAAAAAACACTAAGGCAGATCACTCAGGCATCCAGACAGGTCTTGAAAGTCTCCAGAGAAGGAGACTCCACAACCTCTCTGGGGAGCCTGTTCCAGTGATCTGTAACCCTCATGGTAAAGAAGTTCTTCCTCATGTTGAAGTGGAATGTCCTGTGCTTGAGTTTGAATCCATTGCTGCTCGTCCTATCACAGGGCACAAGTGAAAAGAGGTTGTCCCTGTTGTCGCAAGCCAGTAGCCCCCCGGTACCGGCTTGCGACATCTGTCTTCTTGATGCCCAGCCCTCATATATTTATAGACATTAATTAGATGCCCTCTCAGTCTTCTCCTCTCTAGAATGAAAAGTCCCAGGTCCCTAAGCCTTTCCTCATAAGGCAGGTGTTCAAGTCCTTTAATCATCCTTGTAGCCCTCTGTTGGACTCTCTCAAGTATATCCCTGTCCCTCTTGAACTGGGGAGCCCAGAACTGGACACAGGACCCCAAGTGAGGTCTCACCAGGGCTGAGTAGAGGGGAAGGAGAATCTCCCTTGATCTGATGGAGACACTCCTCTTAATGCATCCCAGGATGCCATTGGCCTTCTTCGCCAAAAGGACACATGACTGCCCCATGGATAACTTGTCTGCCAGGACTCCAAGGTCCTTCTCCACAGAGCCGCTCTCTAGCAGATCACCTCCTAGCCTGTACTGGTGCATTTTGTTGTTCCTTCCCAGGTGCAGGACTCTGCGTTTGCTCTTGTTGAACCTCATTATATTCCTCCTTGTCCAGCTCTCCAGCCTGTCCAAATCTTGCTGAATGGCTGCACAGACTTCATGTGAATCAGGCAACCTTCCCAGTTTCACGTCATCTAAATCTATCCTCTTTTAGTCTAAAACTTGTCTTATTGCAACAGGCCGTACTAAAAAGTTGGTCCCCATCTTTCTTATAAGCCCCCTTTCAGTATCTAAAGGCTGCAAAATTTAGCTACTATTGCTTACCTTTGAGTGTCCAGCCTATCTCCCTATAGGTTAGATAGGGGGCTTCTATGTTTGCACAGTGTTTACAACTGCCCTTTTGCCTTAGACTAGTTGCAGCTGTGTGATCTGGATTATTCTGTCATTGATGCCTGTTCCTGATTCTTAACTATAAGAACTGCTGCTGCTTCCAGCTCATTTGGGTCTGATACAGAGAACTTTTTTACAGCAGTGTTAATTCCCATTTTATCTTCTTCTGTGAAGACCAGAGCTAGGTGGCATCTTCAGAACGGAGCTCTGTGACACTGAAGGAGTGTTTTTGGTTCACCTAGGCCAGCTGCCACCCACCATTTTTCACATTTTCCCCTCCTCAATACTACTGGGGAAGAAAATACTATAAGAAAGCTTGTGGGTTTAGATAAAGACAGGAATATCACTTGCTTATTGCTTTCAGGGGCAGACTCACAGACTTTACCTGGGGAAAATTAATTTGATTTATTGCCAATTAAAATAGATTTGGCTGTTGAGAAACAAAACTAAAAAACCTCTTGGGGATTCTAGGGTCTTTGAGAAGTTTACTGCAGGAGAAGGAGTAAGCATGTCTGTATTGCTCACTCAGGGTCCCAGCACACAGCCAAAAAGTTCTTGGAGACTGTATGGATAGTAATTATTTACATTCTGCCACTCACATTCAAGTTGCATCTTACCTGTTGAAATCTGAGAGTTTGCTTATGTGTGCTACAATTTCACCATCAAAAAAGAGCTTTAATATGTTACTCAGTGCAATAAAAGCACTCAACTTGTCATTAGTAAATTTTCAAAGGTTTGTTTATAAGAGCTTAGTAAATCTGGCTCCCTGTAATGGCTTTTTCATTGGTAGATCCACTTTCCATGAGAGAGCAAGGTAACATGAAGAAAGCTTCCACAGCACGAGGCTGGAGTATATGAATAAAGAGCATAGATGAGTTTGCCCATTGACAGAAATAAATAATATTAGAAAAAATTAGCCTCAGATTTATAACATTTCAACAGAGGTGGGAGAAAAAGACTATAAAATGAAATTCAGGATATAGGACAGGGATTAAATGTATTGCATTCCCATTTGAAAGTTTAGAATTCATGGGCACAGTTAAGTACTTCACTGAATGGTGATGTCCACCTTCCTGAATCTGTACTGCACAACTGGGCAGGTATGTAAAAATTGCCTGAAAAACCCTTTGTTCCTTTCTTCTACTGTGTCTAAAACTCAGAATACACAAAAAGAAACTCAGAATACACACAAAGAAACAGTCTTTGTAGTATTTTTTTTTCAGTATTTTGAAAACTGTATTCAATAAATCACCTTGAAACAAATGAGACATTCTCTAAATTGCCAGTGCAAAACAGAGTACTTCCTAAATGTAAGTTACCAAGTTACCAAGTGTTTCTGAAACATAAAATATGTGCTAAAAGACAGAAATTTAATGTCACCATAGGAATATTGATGTAAGCTAGAACTGAAGTACAGCTAGCTGTATGATCAGTCAGTTATATTGCCAAAAAAAATAGTCATGTTTAGTTTTAAGGATTCGGTATGTGCATTAATAAGATAAACAAACATTAACCTCTTTTTTTTTTTAAATCATAAAATACTGAATACATGTCACAGCTAGTTAGGTACTCATCAAATTACCTTATAGAGAAGACAACAAATTCAGCCTCCTGTTGATACAACGATAACCAAACACAAATGTCTAATTTTCCAATTCAGATTCTTCTACATAAAATAGCATAAGAAAAGTAATGAAAAACTTACTTTCAGGTCCATTAGTTTTCAGAGGCCTTAGAGGAAGCTCTGCAAGAAAAAAAACAACCCAAACAACCAAAAAAACCACCTCCCCTGCTGTAGCATTGACAAATATTAAAGAATTGGATGAAAGGTTTAATATACTGCTTAGACTTAGTGTCTGGGTGGATTGGGAAGATGGGCTGATGACCAGCCTGTGGTCCTGCAGTGAAGAGCTCCAGGAGCTCTAGCAGCAGGACGGTGTAGCCATGGCCACCTGCCGGCTGTGGAGCTCAGCTGCACGTTGGTCTGTGAGGGAGACAAATTGTTTGCACCCTTATCACCTAGTGAGCACACAGGTTGGGGACTTGGTCTGGTATAAAGGGTCTGATGCCAAGTGCAAGCTTTTGACCTTTTGAAATTTCAGTCTCATCTAGTCACAGAAGGCAACTGGGAGTGAAAGTTATTTCATTGCAGTTCTCATCAGACTGAATCACCATCTAAATCACTCAGCTTTCCTCTGTTATTTTCCTTGTTAGTGTGTGCCACTGCCAGAAAAGAGAAATTATTTAGTGCCCTTCAGAGCACAGCACGAAAGAATAAAGTTAACTGCAGCAACACATCCTGGGAAAAGAATTATTTATTGTACCATATATCTCGCCCTTTGCAACATGTGGAAATCTTAGTGTAAGTTTGTTCCCTATGCAAGTACTTTAATCTTTTGGGTCTAAATTAAGTTTGCCTCATGTTAGAGAAGACAGTTTACAGCACAAGTAGGGGTGTAGCAGGATACCTGGTTTGTTATTGCAGTATGGTGTGGATATTGCTAAATGGACTTTAATCAAGTCTCCTGGTTCCAGCCTGTCTTAAAGGGCACTGTGCTGTGTGTACTGACTTTCAACATATTTACTGTGCTGCTGAGTTGTGTTTTGCAGCTTGTTGCTATGATGGTGAGGCTGTAGCCAGTACTTACTGCAGATGTATGGGGAGGCTTGTACCCAAGGTTGTCCAGATGTGTAGGGCACCCACAGATATATATATACACATTTAAAGAAATATTTCCTGGCTGTGTCTGTAGGTGTATTTAGAGTATTACAACTGTAGTTAAGTATTATAAGTACATTAGTGTACTGTGTCCAGTTCTGGAGTCCTCAACACAAGAGAGACATGGATGTATTGGAGCGAGTACAGAGAAGGGCCACAAAAATTATCCGAGGGCTGGAGCACCTCTCCTACCAGGGCAGGCTGAGAGAGCTGGGGTTGTTCAGCCTGGAGAGGAGAAATCTCTGGGGGGACCTCATTGTGGCCTTCCAGTGTTAATTTTTTCACTGAGAGATAATGTGTTAGTTCTGCTAGCAGTGTTGATTACCATTAGCAGCCTGACTGTGTTAGAGCGGTGCTGAGACGACTCCTGACACTAAGCAATGGACCTGGAAGGGCTCAGCTAACAGATTCAGCAAGTCTCTTTGTTCTCATGGACTGGAGGTTATTGCAAGGGTCATAAGGCTCACCTTTTCAGTTGTTTCATATCACTTCTACCAACATCAGTTTAAGCCAGGACTCTGGACAAGAATGCAGAGCATATTGGATGTGCTCTTAACCCTGTCACCAGTTATCCCTTATAAACTAGGCAAGCCATTATACATCTCCGTGCACCATTTTCCCTACCAGTAAAACCTGTTTTGCAAAGCTGAACTCTGCAATGTTGCTAGATGTGTTTTAAAGCTCTTGGTCCTTCATCATTTCTGATGACTTGAGTTTGATAGAATTGGAATTGGGCAGCAAAGGAATGAAAAGTGTAAGGCTTCATCCAGGGCTGTGAGATGCTGATCTAGTCACTAGAATATGTTAATGTTATTTTTAGCAACTTCTTACTGTGTAAGAAAAACAAATTTTGAAAGTTACATTTTCTGAAATTCAAAAGCTGAGGTCAGTAAAGAAAGAGATCATAAAGCTTGGTGATAATTTACTTGGGAAACATAATTTTCTTTTCCATTCCTTGCTCCAGTAGATACATGTACCTGTGACCACACATCATGATGTTTGTGGCAGTCTTGTAGGAACTGGTGTTGGGATTCAGATCCCATCAGGTGAAAGGAGGATTTGAACCTGCATGTTCCTCATTCTGGCCAAGTACAGTAATTTTTAATTCTCCTCTGTTTCTTTCATCTGTCCTCCCCCCTCAGCACCCCAAAATAATTGAGCAAATGCAAATCACAATTCACAAATACCTCTTGGTGCCTTGAAACAGCATTGCTGAAGGATAAAAATGTTCACTTAAAAAAAAATATAAAAATTGAATGCAAAGTGAAATTCTATGGGGCTCATAAGGCACAGATGATATAAATTTGGAGTCAGCAGTGACAGATGCCAAAGGAAAGATGTGGTTAGAAGTGGTCTTGACATAGCACTAGGGATAGGTGAAAATGTTTGAGGTCATGTTTTGCACAAGACTTTTAATGTGGCATATGCTGGTGCTGCAGCGACTGTGGGCTCTGTACAGCCCACTCCTGCCCACATCTCTTAAATCTTTTCCTACCCTTTTGGCAAGACATAACTCGTATCACTGCAGGGTTGGAGCAGGGCTGCCAAGAGTGCAGTGGGTTTCGTAGTCAGGGGATTTCTCTTCAGTGTTGTTGCTTGTCATCTTGAGCTGGAGTCCCACCCTGTGGTTGTCGCTGCTGGTGTTAAAAGTTTACCCCAGTGTTGGGAGCAGCTGTAACATTTTTTGGAGGATGAGAAAACCTCCATCTTTGTTGCCTTGTAAATGAATGCCAGTGAGTCCCTATGCTTGGCATTCAGGCCCCCTCTGCTGAAAATAAACAATATCAACCAACAGCAGAGGAGGGCTGGAAGGTCTGAGAGCAGCTAAATTCAGAGCAGTTCACTGCTTTCATTTCTGACAGCAATAGACAAGGAATCCACTGAGATAGTTTAAAAAGCTGCATTTACTTAAAAAAAATAATAAATAAAATAAACGGAGAGGGGAGAAAGCCTAAATAATTAAAATTCACTGCCATAAGGGATAATTAATGTGATTTAACTGTTGTTTTTTAGAAATTAAAAGTTTTACAAAATAGATTCTGGAACCAGTCAAAAGTATGAGAATTCAAAACCTGACCATGCAGTGGTTCTTGTTTTTTTATTGTTTGGTTGGTTTATATTTGTTTTGTTTTGTTGTTTGTTTGTTTGTTTTCCTTTGGTTGAATATGAACCTGCTGGCCAAATACAATTTTTGAGTCCTCCCATGCTCCTCAGCTCCTCTTTGTCCTTCCCTTCTTCAGTCATTTTTCTTTTAAAAATTTTCGTATTGAAACAGTTTTATGAATGAAAATTAGAATTCACAAATATCTCCTGATGCCTTTGATATATAGAGCTTTAAAAATAGTCTGAACTGGAAGGAGCAGCAATATGTGCATTTTGAGGTTTCTGCATGCAAAAGTTCAGTGAAGCAGAATGAAGATGAGGAACGATCTGTTGACCCATATATCCTAAGAAGAAAACCTGGGAACACAGTATGGATCCTGGAAATATCAGCAATGGAAAAGTGTGCACTTGAGATGAAGCCAGCACCTGAGGTACTTGTGGTTGCTCTTGTTGTGTAATAATTATTTTTCTATGCCTTGTGGGATATCTTTAACTGATCTAGGTAATTATGTCTTTCTAGCTTCCTCTTCAGGAGGATGTTCAAGAGAAAGAGCATAATACATTGACTGCCACTGCAAGCTATATTAATCTTTATTAAGTAGATTTCAGAAAAGATTTTCCATATCTGAATGAAAGGGTATGTTGATTTCAAAAATATGAGTGAATTTCTAGACACACAGTACATAAATAATTCTGTACCATTTCTCAATTAATGTAGTGAAAATGTGTATGTCAAAGCAAACAGAGAAAACTTGGCTTGAAAGCTGTACTGAAATCATGTTTTAATATATAACCCAGTCAAAAGGAATAATTCACTGTGAATATTTTGTCCTTTATATCAATATATTTCTAAATCCAGTCTTCCTCCAATTAATCTTTCACCAAGAGCTTGCTATTCAGTAGCATTTTAGAGAGTTCATGGTTGGCTTCCTCTTTCCTTTTTCAAGACTATGTCAGAGCATGCTATTTCTTTTGCATTTGTTTTTACCTAATGAAGGAGTCATTTTACCTGCCTAACAGTATAGCAGCAAAGTATTCCTTTGGTGTGTAGTTTATGCTTTAGAAAGGGTTGTTATTAAAGGCATTCCTAAATGGTTTGAATGCTACATTCTGATGTTAGCAGTTCCTTCCGTTCACGTACTTGGAGTTGGGAAGAGTGTGCTTTTTTTTTTTTTTTTTTGCCATATGTTTAATAAGTAAATGACCTTGGTCTCTTGATTGGAAGAACATCATTCAAGCTTGTGAACAGCATGTGACTCATGGGCTGTTTTAGGCTTTCTCTGACGAGTTTCAGTACTGGCAAACACATTGATAATGGTCTCTTTGCAATGTCAGACCTCTCGTACGAAAAGCCATGTATGTTGTAGCAGTCACTGAACAGTGATGTGCTCTGACATGCACTTCCTCCTCTGAAGTGGCACCATAGTATTGGCCACAGTTCGCTGTGTGCTGGTTTTTATTCATTTGATGATACATAAAAATAGTTCATCCTCACAAAAAAAACGTGATACATATGCCCCACAATGTGGTTGCTTAGCGTGAGCAGGTTTGCATATGTATAATTCTCCGGAAACACTCCTTTCTGACTCTGATAGGTTTTATGTTAATTTATTTATGAGTGCCAAGAAACAAGGTCCCCGTTCTCTTGTCATCTGTATGACAACACGTGGTCATACAAGTTGTAGAAGAAGATAAAGCCAACACTATGGCTGCTGGTTCCAAGGGTGCCTGTAGGTGCAAGCAGTGCCTGAAGAAACCATGTAGTGAGGCCATAGCAGGGACAACATCTGTGAGTAGGAGTAGTGACCACTTCAGAGTGAGAGGAATGCTTTCCTGCCCTTACAGAAGACACACTCATGTTGGCTTTCAGTAAGGGAGGGGTGTTCATCCTGAATAGTCAGTCTTAGGAACCTTCACTTACTCTGGTGAAGTGGATAGAATGGATCCATACTTAAATAAATATAACTTGTTTGATTGAAGAAATCGCTGCCTCCAGCAACACTTGAATATATATTTAGGTGAAGAACTGAAGGATGAGTAGGTAGAATGCAGTGTGTTTCTTACCAGTGCAAGTAACACCCTTCCAAGCAAAATATCATCTCTACTATCCAAAATACAGATTCTTGAAGTCTATGAATTTCATTGTGCTGCTAAGGATTAATATTTATAGTACTTTCATTTAATGACCACAAAGGGGTTTTTTCTTCCAGATATTATGTCAATGAAAACATGAATGTATTTTCTGACACTTTAAATATCCTTTGCATAAGATGAATATGCATCAGGTGACAATAAACCTGTTACTAGGTCTAATATTCTGTAAGGACAAAGCAGGTTTCATGTTTTATTATAGTCTAGTGAAAAAAGTTGTTGTTTTTTTTTTGTTTAAAGTGCTCCTTCAGGAAAATTAATAATAGGGAAAGTGATCCACAGGAATGCATACAAATGCAGGATGTTGAAAGATTCAGGTCAGGAAAGTATTAGAATGCTCATACCTTTTCTTAACATTCCTGTCATTTGTACAGATAATAAAATATTTCAATAATTCTCAGGATTTTACTATCAATGTCTACTCCTTAAAACAAAAATACTAAAAACTCAGTGGGTGATGAAATATGTCAAATTATGAACCTCAATAATGTGACTGACTCAATTTATTAAGTATTTATGACTTACCTACATTAATCTTGAGAGTTGATGCATGATGTGAAAATGTAATTAGATAATGCAGTTTTAGTTTATATATGAAAATACCTTATTTTTTTTCTGAAAGTACCAAATTGAAATGACGAACGACTGTGTAATAAGAATTGTTTTGAAAACAGAAGCTTGGAATAGGAGGCTATTTAGATAAATATGAGATAGTAAAAGGTTGAGATTTCCAGAGCATGCTAAAAGTCTTAAAGGATTTATCCTGCCTCTTCTTAAAATGAGCTTCCTACTGTCAAGTATAGCAATTTTCCCCCCATCTTATTATTCACAGTTATAGACATTCTTGCTAGATATGCTTTACTTTTTCTAGTTTTTCAAAAGTCTCCTTGGCTCTCCAAGAGTAGCATTACAAGAGTCTGATAATACAACTGTTTCAGATCTAGTCTGCGCAGTGCTGAAAATCCAGCCTAAAGAAGTCTAAAAACCCTTTTCATTCTACATGATTTTTCAGACTTCTTTGGAATTCAATCTGGTACCATGAAACTGAAATGCCAGGCTTTCCTGTGTGATACCTTTGTAATCTTTGTAAAATAATAATCTGATACTTAAAAAAAATTACAATAAGTATTTAGCGAGATATAGTTCAACTGTAAGAATTGCACAGCATTTTTAGTTCTTCTTGGAAGCACGGTTACCTTTTGTATTTGTTACGGAAAAAATTACTACCCAGTTGTGGTTTTTGTTGTTTGGTTTGGTTTTTTGTTTGTGTTTGGTTTTGTTTGTGTTTGTTTTCTTTTTAAAAACAAACAACAAAGCAATATTAATTCAGTATTCCCATGTTTCATTCACTTTCATCTTGAATCTGAGCATTACATATTCCTGACAAAAACTCTCATGTTCACTAAAACTGACTTTAGGTTTGCCGGAAAGGTTTGAATATTTGGCGGGCTACATTTTCAGAGGAACATTAAGAGAAGATAATTTCTCTATCTACAATTTGTCATTACAAATGTGTCACACTACTCTGGGATTGTGCTTATTTCAGTGTAGGTGGTGAGTTTATGCTGTGACATGCAATTCTCTTTTTATTATGTCTTTTTTCATTATTAAGAAACAGGTTTACAGTTTCTAAAAATACTAAAGCCTGTCAAATCCAGGAAAAGTAATCAACATGAACATTTGCTATAGTTACAGTGATTAGAAATTTGAGTGGAGCTTCAGATGTACTTGCTCTTTAATTTGTGTGGATTTTTACAGCAGTCTGCATGGAGCGTATTTAGTCATTTTGCAAGCTATCGTAACATAAAAATGCACGACTTTATGTCGAATGATGCAACCTGGATACTAGAAGCAATCTAGTTGCCTTTATGCTGCTTTCTTCCCAGGCTTTGCCTAGTTTCTTTTTGCTTTTGTTATGTGGGAATATTCATAGATCATAGATCATCAAGGTTGGAAAAGACCTTCAAGATTATCAAGTCCAACTGTCCACCCTGCAGCCCCTAATCACTAAACTATCTCCTGAAACACCATGTCTACCTTTTTTTTTAACACCTCCAGGGATGATGCCTCCACCACCCCCCTGGGTAGCCTGTTCCAATGCCTCACCACTACTTCTGTGACTAATTTTTTCCTAATATCCAATCTGAACCTCTCCTGACACAACTTGACCCCATTTCCTCTTGTCCTATCGCTAGTCACTAAGGAGAAGAGGCCAACACCCACCTCACCACAACCTCTTTTCAAGTAGTTGTAGAAAGCAATGAGGTCTTCCGTCAGCCTCCTCTTCCCCAGGATGAACAGTTCCAGCTCCCTCAGTCTCTCCTCCTAAGACCTGTTCTCCAGATCCCTAGTCAGCCTAGATGCCCTTCTCTCCACCCTCTCCAGCACCATGATGTCCTTCCTATACTGCAGTGCCCAAAACTCAGTACTCAGCACAGTACTCAAGGTGCAGACTCACCAAGGCTGAGTATAGGGGCAGGATCACCTCCTTGGTCCTGCTGGTCACACTATTCTGATGCAGGCCAGGATGCTGTAGGCCTTCTTGGCCACCTCGGTACATTGCTGGCTCATGTTCAGCTGTCAGTCAACATCCCCAGGTCCCTCTCTGCTGGGCAGCTCTCCAGCCACTTCTTCTCAAACCTGTATTGCTGCTGGCGGTTGTTGTGGATGAAGTGTAATAGCTGACATTTGGCCTTATTGAAACTCATACAATTGTGGAAGGATAGTTCTGCTCCTGGTCCCTGTCTCGCCTAGCTTAGGGAGTTGAATTCCCTCAATATAGATGGTCCTGTTACTAAAGACTGAAGCAAAGAAGACATTAAGAACCTCAGCCTTTTCCTCATCATTCATCAGCATGTTTCCTCCTGCATCTAATACTGGATGGTCTTCCTGGTCTTTCTTCTGTTAGTATATTTATGTTAGTATATTTATGGAATTTTTTTGTGTTGTCCTTCATCATGGAGACCAGATGAATTTCTAGCAGGGCTTTGAACCCTCCTTTCATAGCCTCACAGCATTTTTGTAGCCATTGTGAGTGGCCTGCCCCTTCCTCCAAAGGCTATGAATTCTCTTTTTCTCCTGAGTACCAGCCAAAGCTCCCTGTTCAGCCAGGCTGGTCTTCTATGCCCCCGGCTTGCCTCACAGCACATGGAGATGGTCTGCTCCGGCTCCTTCAAGACTTCTTAAAAAGCGTCCAGCCTTCCTGGACTCCTGTACCCTTCAGAAAAGATTCCCAAGGGATTCTGGCAATCAGGGTGTTGAACAAGTTAAAGTTTGCCCTTCGGAAGTCTAGGGTGACAGTTTTGCTGCCCGCCATCCTGGCATCTCTAAGAACAGAGAACTCTAACAATTCATGGTCACTGTGCCCAAGACAGCCTCCTTTATGAGACAGTCATTTTAAGACTGTCAGGTCTGGCATCACCTCAGCTGGCATCACTTTGGTTACTGAGTGCTATTTCCTCTGCTCTGTTGTGCTCCAAACTCTTTGGAGCCTCATGGCTGGCTAGTCAATGTTGATGAGGGTGGGGAAACAAAATTCATAAGTAACTTACATGTGTGGATTTAAAGTCTGCAGAAGAAATTATGTTAGGACAGGGTAGTAACTGTAGAAACTGTTTTTGCTTAAGTAGCTCTGCGTGTTGTTTAAAAAGACTATTTAAAAATTGGTCAAGCCTCCCCACCCTCCTTTTTCTTTAAAATTCATACACAGTTGTTTGTGAATCTTGTTCCCTTGGCTGATAATCACTTTCTTCTGAGCTGAAGGAGCTCAGAATTTAGGGATTCAATTCTTTATTTCCAGCATCTTCTGAGTAAGGGGTCAAGTCTTGTGTTGCTGGGACAAATTCTTACCCAGCTTATGTTGCCATGGTCCGTTATATATTAAAATTAATTCCCTCTCTGCTTCACCATGCAATTCCTGATACATTGGATGAGAGGGATGGAACAATGTAAATAAACATAGAGAAGTGCATTTCACCTCAGAATAGGCTGGCAGTTTGCAAATACCCTAGCAGAGCACCCTAGGTAATAGTGAGCCACATCTGTATTAAGACAGCTTACTGATTGTGTAAGTGCAACCAAAGGCAGAGGAGGCAGTGATGCCATGTGCCTGGATGGATGACATTCCTGTATGGCTTCATAGTAAACGTGGTGAAAACCAGGGAGAGAAAAGAAGGAAGACTTATGAAACTGAATAATCTGCACAGCTTAAACTGGGCTCTAGAGGAGAATGTGCCTCCTCTGTGGCACATTCTTTCCCATGGAAGCACTGCACAAATGTAGGACTGCATCTTTGGTCTGGAACTGTCTGAGTCCATATGAGATGACATAAACCTGACTCCATTTAAATGCTATCTTCAAGTAATTTCCAGTGTTTCTTTGAATACTTTATAAACCTGTCTCTGCTTTACATTTTATAAATGGCTATTTGCTTTAACTCATTATTTGATGTTGTTTGAGTTAAAAATTACTTTGAAGTAATGGACAAACACAAAAGTAAGCTGTAAGTAATTCTTACTGCTGAGGTGCCTGAACATTTGTTCTGTTCTAGGGCTTCTACCAAACAGTTGATGAATGACAGCTGACCAAGCTGAAATTATCAGGTTGGCTCCGCGACTAACAGTGTAAGTGTACAACCACCACAGTGCAAGTTGTACAATGTGCTAATGTGCCTTCAGAAAAGGTGGTACAGGGATTTAAAATTAAGCTAAATGAATTGTTTTGCTCTGTCAGCAAGAGGAGCTCAAATGATATGGAAAATTCAGCTGTTAAATTAGAGAAGAATGGTAGATAATGCTTTTATATACCTGAAGGATGTAGCATTGGATGAAGAGGAAGGGTTTGACAATGGGCCTGAAGAAGGAAATAATGAGAGGAAATTGTTAAGAAATGAAATTTAGATAGAGAATCAGGGAATGTGTCAAGATAGTGAAATCTGTTACAATTTGGAATTGTCTCCCAAAGGAAGATGTTGAATCTGAATTGCTTTGGGCATTTTTAACAAGTCTTGTCAAGCTGCAGAGAAGAAATGTAGAGAACAATCATCAACTTTGAGAGGAGTGCACTAGGTGACATGCTCAGCTTTGCCACCCCTTATTTTTCTGATTCTTTTAACTGTCAACAGGAGTGAGACTAATTACAGTGGCAATTTTTATTGAGGGGAGAGACCTGTTGTTTAAGAGTTCAGCTGCATTTTCTGCATTGGTCTGAACTAGCCTTCAGGTATTGAAGTTGAGAATGAAGAAATGAATGCTGTAATTGGGATAATATGCTGAAAACTGTAGTTAATTCACTTGTAAGGCAAAACTTCATTTAGATGACCACAGAAGTGGTCAAGGAGGAATGTTTATTTGACTGCAAAAAGTGGAAAGTAGATAGACCATGAGGCACAGGAGTTGCGTGGTGCTTGTCTGTAAGACAAGAGAAAGAGGAAGAAGAGGGCAGGAAGTCCTCGCCCTAAGATCCAGGTGGAAGTCTTATCCCAAGTATTATTTTATAGTTCTTCTCCTTAAAGCGGGCAACATCAGAGTGTGACAGCAATAAATCACAGCCATTCCAGATAAGATTATCTCTTCTCTCTATAGGACTGTTAAGTGAAATTAATAAAGAAAAGTTGTTAAAAGTTTAATTACGCCCTCCTCCTACACCAAGCAACAAAGACACTCAGGATACAGGATGCAAAGAAAGTAAGCTCTGAGGACTGTGTAATTAAACAAATTCATTAGTTGCAGTGCAGATTTTTGCATTGTGGCATTTAAATCCTGTTAACTGAAATACAATGTAAACTCGTGTATTAATGTATGACAGTGTGTAGGCACATAAGGGTGCCAAAGAACAGGTATGAAGAACATTGCTATGTGTTGTGGAAATACACAGTACAGACCTCAAAGAAAGAAATCAAAGAGCACTAATCCAAGACAGACCAGAAAGCAGTCATGAATCCACTGGGATTTCTGTAACCAATAGTCCTTGTCTTCAACGTGTATGTTACCAGAGCTCAGCTCTTCTCTAGGCTGTCTTTCTTTGAAAGATCAGTGTTTCTTCTGTTTGTTTGCTGGTGAAGACTCTGAATTTTTTATGAAAATGAGTGTGGAAGGTCTGGAAAAATAGAAAGAACTGGATCCGAATATAAAATATCATGCCCCACCAAGAGTGAGGTGCTCCTGTGCACAATTCACCTGCAGATGTGACAAAAAGGCAGAATAAAGTATTTTGCTTGTGTAAATCTGCCTGGGCCCCTATTTCCCATTTGTGTGTCTCCATTTCATGTACAGCGATGGCGGGCTGGGTACATGGCAAAAGCCTCCCCTCTTTCTGTCAGGTGCAGCAGGGACATACTGTGATTTGTCCTTGCATCATTCCATGCAGGTAAGGAGCCTGTCTGCATGCTTCCACTTAAAGACTACCCACAGGATTTCATAGCAGTATAGATTTACCTGTCATCCAATGCTCATGTTGCTGCCATCTGTTTAGTGGATTCATTTGTGGTCTCTGTTTCTACAGTTGCTATACAGTTACTAGTCTTTGGACCAGGCACCATAATGTTGTTATGTGTTTGTAAAGCATCCATTATGATGGGTGTCCAGTTCCATTTTGGGACCAAAACCAAGTATTACATTTCCAGTTATGCCTGTTATTGTTATCCATTGTAAACCAAATAATTTTCCCACTCTGCATAGTGAGAGAGATGTTGCTCATTGTCTTTCATGGGAGCAGGATTTACTCCAGTCAGAATATATGAAGTCTGTATTTTCATCAGATATGCTACTGGTTTTTACTGTTTTAATGTGATGAAATTACAGTGCTCATCTGTTTGATGAGTTTAATACCTTTTATAAACACCTACACATTGACCTGTGGAAAAATTTAGATGTGCCATAAGTCAGATAGATCTCAAAGAGCTCTATGAAACGGTGACAGAAGGACAGCAGTGTGTGTGACAACAATACATCATGTGAATTACAACAATAAATTTTAATTAAGAGACTAAGATGCATCTTCAGAGGGATAAAATGCCACTCACATAAAATGTGGAAATAAGTGTCAGTGGCTCACTGTGCTTCTGCCTTTGCTTTTGGAGGGGTGACACACTTGAAAGATTCTGCATCAGTTCAGCTGCTCTAATAGAGATGTGCTGAGAAAAGAAATACTGATCCTAACAGCACAATGAATTTAAGATAAGATCTGACAATATTAACAAGAATAAGGCTTGATGGTCTTTTCTATCCTAGTAAATAGCATCTCAGTATAGTAAAAAAACTGGGTAAATTTAGATGTCAAATTGAAAAATCCAGACGAAGTCTCTGATACACGTGCTTTTTAAAATTCCTACCTGTAAATTACGTATTTCAAAGTAATTATTTTTAATTTGCAGGGTGTGTTTTTTATTCCAACAAACACAGTTGCAGATTACATCAGGGAACTTTCATCAAGCTTCAGCCATAATGGTGCAGTTGTGGACAGGTGATTTTAAATGTATATATATGTATATAAGTGTATCTATTGCTTATGCAACTGTTCCAAATCAAGCACACATCTCCAATTTGGGACATGAGGAGCTTACCTCCTGAAAGCTTAAGGGCAAGTCACCTTCAACATGGAAACTGTGATAAGAGACTGAACTGTTATCACAAGACTTGCAGGACATGGAGCAAACTGCAAGGCTTGAGCAAAGAGACTGAACTGTTGTTATGTCTTAACATTGTTCTGAAGCAAAACACAAGACTTGAGAATATGGAGCAAACTGCAAGGCTTGAAGCAAACTTTGTATGCAGGCTTGCTGCTATAGCTTAACAATAATGTATCTTGCAGGATGCACTGAGCCTGTTAGCTGCAGTATCCACCAGGTGTGGCTCCTCTCAGAGCGTATGCTCTGAGTAAGAGGAAACAGCTGTACAAATCGAGATTACAATTTTGGGTGCTTCCCGAGGTACGGGTGATGGGTGGCTGGCCGGGTAGGAGAGGTGACCACAGATTGGACTGTCAGCAGACATGAAAACCCAAGAAAAAGCACTGTCTTATTGTGACACATATATGTGGAATACGAGTATGTGACTACGCGCATGCATGCTGGAGGGAGACATCGAACATAAAAGAAGCTACAGGCCAACATGATGTTGGAGATCTACCCCACCAACCAGCTGAAATTTATAGACCATCAGGACACCACCGGATCTGGTGACTAGCCTGTCTCCCGCACTTCTCATATTTCTGCTACTGTCTTCACCTTCCTTGTCTCCTTCTGTCCTATCTGCACCTGAAGTTGTTGTTGTGTAACTTTAATACAGTTTGGTGTGTATGTGACATTTGACCTCATTTGTGTCTTAATTTTGCCATTGGGATCATCTCTAATCTCCCTCAGCCTGGTAACAACTTGAGACAAGTGTCTATCACAGAAAGGCTTTGGAGGGACTGTTTTTGTGCCTTGAGAGGTGGCTCATACATGCTGGTAAACAGACAGTTGCCCAGGCTTTTCCTGGTAATCCTAGTGAAGAAGGCTTCATCACTTTGGCTGGCAGTCTACTCTGCTTCTCACATAGCTATGTAGACTCATATGCCTAAATCACACTTCTGTGCAGGTGGGGAGCAACAGGTTTGCTTCCACACCCCCTGTTGCAAATGGAGGCATCAATATTGTGTCCCTCCCTAGCTGTCTCTTTTGTGGACCTTCAGACCCAAGTCCTTCAATGCTCAGTCATGGCTAGAAGATAAACCACTTTGCTCAAAGCTGCTTGTCAGTTTTGGTTCCTTCTGGCTGCTTTCCTACTTCTTCTCTTAAGGAGTGGACTCCAGAGGAGGCCTCATTGACACTGGGAAAATATGTCGCTCACAGAATGCATTGCTGTCACTGTAGAACAGTGTAGGATTTATCTGGGTTTTTTGCCTTTCCAGCATGGGTTGTATTGTCTTGAAGCTTTGGAAATAGGGATTTGCCTACAATTCAGGAATAAGAGCACACTCCTGTGGCTGTGCCTGCATCCTTTGTTCTGTCACTGCTGAAAATACAGCTCCTCTGGCCTGCTGCACCTGTGGCCCTCTCAGCTAACATCTTTCTAAGCCTCAGGGGTGCATTAGAGGCATTTCTTACCCAGCCTGAGAAATGTGATCTCTAATAGCTTTGGGAGCCGTTCTAATGAAATCACCAGAAAGAGCTGCTCTCATGTCTCGCCTTTATCAGGTTTCTGTTATCTATTTGGTGAAGCCATTTCAGTGAAGCTACTGAGTTGAGTGACACCAGAGTGAAGGATCCTGCCAGTGGACCCCTTCTGCAGTGGCTAAACTGCAAGCAAACCCTCAGCAAAACTGAGGAAGAGAAGGCAACAGAGAGAGAGAGACGGAGGGAGTCCCAGCCCCTCTCCCTGGGTGGGGAGTTAAGAGCTTCTGATCAGGAAGTGGTCCTCTTCCCCCCGAAGAGGACCTAGCCATGGTATCCAGTTGGGTGAAAATCATTGCCAGGGCAGTGGTGACCCAGACAGAGGTTCTGGCTGCAGAGAATGCCTTAGCCTGTCACTCATACTGGAGGATAGCAGAGAGAACACCTGTGTATGCTGTGACCAGGTGAATTATTTACTTAGCTTAGTGGCTGAGCTGAAAGAGGAGAGGAGGTGGAAAGATTAAAGAGTATCTGGGATTGTGAAAGAGAAATAGATTGGTGGAGTAATACCCTACCATCCTTGAGACAAAACCTCAAGTTGGAGGCTTCATGAGAAGTAGAGGATACTCTATCATCATGTCACTTGGCAGAGGTAGGGGACCTGAGAGAAGAGGGGAACTGGAAGTGGGTCCCTGCTTGAGGCAACAGGCAAACCCCTTCCCAGCCTCCCTCACCTTCATGTGTGACCTTACAGAACATGTATATGGCCCTGGATCAGGAAAATCAGGTACCTGAGGTCACTGACAAAGGTCCGTCCAGAGAGCTGCTGAGGCAGTCTGCCTCATGAATTAAGACTGTCTCTGTTAAGAACAAAAGGAAGGTAATTGTTGTAGGATATTCTCTTTTGAGGGGAACTGAGGGCCCTATAAGCTGACTAGACCCAATCCTCAGGGAGGTCTGCTGTCTGCCTGAGGCCCAGGTTAGCGATATTGCCAAGAAACTCCCAGGCCTGGTGTAGCCCTCTGATTACTACCCACTAGTGGTCATGCAGGTGGGCACTGATGAGGCTGCCAAGGCAAGTACTAGGGCGATGGAAAGGGATTTCAGAGAACTAGGTCGAATGCTTGCGGGATCAGGAGCACAGGTCTTTTCCTCAGTTCCTTCAGCAGCAGGAAAAGCTGAAAGGACTAGGACAACTGATTAATGTATGGCTTAGAGGCTGGTGCCATCTGATGAACTTTGGGTTTTTCGATCATGGAGATGTTTACAGGGCACCAGGTCTGCTCATCCAGAGAGCTTTAAACTAGATTTGAAGGGGGATGGGGATACAGCTGGGCTTGCTAAAGAGGTGCCTGTGGATTATGGCTTAGCACTTGTGGGGCAGCATGCTAGTATTTTTCCCTCTTTGAAATGCTTATACACTAATGCACGCAGCATGGGAAGTAAACAGGAAGAACTAGAGATCTGTGTGCTGTTGCATGGCCATGATCTCATTGCGATCACTGAGACATGGTGGGATAGCTCCAATGATTGGAGCGCTGTCACAGATGGCTATGTATTGTTCAGGAAAGATAGGTCATCAAAGCGAGGTGGTGGAGTGGCTCTTTATGTGAAAGAGCACCTGTGCTGGTGTACTGTGGAGTAGGAAGAATGTGTTGAGAACTTATGGGTGAAAATTAAGGGGCAGGCCAACATGAATGACACTCTTGTGGGTGTCTACTATAGGCCACCTGATCAGGATGAGGAAGTTGATGAGGCTTTTTACGGGCAGCTGAAAGTAGCCTCACAATCACAGGCCTTGGTTCTCATGGGAGATTTCAGTCACCCAGATGTTTGCTGGAAAGGCAACACAAGCAGGCATGCATGTTCCAGGAAGTTCCTGCAGAGCGTTGATGGCAACTTTCTGATGCAGGTGGCTGAGGAACCTACGAGGGGCAGTGCGCTGCTAGACCTGGTACTAACAAACAAAGAGTCTTGTTGGGGATGTGAAGGTTAGGGGAAAACTTGGCTATAGTGACCACAAAATGGTGGAATTTACTATTTTGAGTGGAAGTAGAAGAGAAATGAGCAAGACTACAAGAATGTAACATTTAATCTCTTCAAAGATCTACTCACTGGAGTACTATGGGTCAAGGCTCTGGAAGGTATGGATGTCCATGAAAGCTGGGCAACTTTCAAACACCACTTGCTCCAAGCTCAAAACCAGTGCATCCCAATGAGAAAGAAATCAAGTAGCGGAGTTAAGAGACCTGCATGGATGAGTAGGAGTCTTCCGTAAAAAGTTAAAGAAAAGAAGGAAATTTACAGAATGTGGAAAGCAGGTCTGGCCACTTGGGAGGAATACAGGAATGTTGTAAGAGGATGCAGGATACCATGAAGAAAGCTGAGGCCTGCCTTGAACTAAAGCTGGCGAGGACCATCAAGGACAACAAGAAAATTTTCTTCCAGTACATCAGTTAAAAAAGGAAGAATAAGGGAAATGTAGGCCCACTGACAAATGAGGCGGGTGCCCTTGTGACTGATGACACAGGGAAGGCAGTTATTGAATGCCTTCTTTGCTTCAGTCTTCACTGCAAAAGCCAGCCCTCTTAAATCCCAGACCTCAGAGATAAGAGATAAAGTCTGGAGAAAGGAAGACTTTCCCTCAGTAGAGAAGGACCAAGTTAGAGGCCACTGGGACAAACCGGACATCCATAAATCCGTGGGCCCTAATGGGATGCATCCACGAGTTCTGAGAGAGCTGGCAGATGTTATTGCCAGGCCACTCTCCATCATCTTTGAGAGGTCATGGAGAACAGGAGATGTGCCTGAGAACTGGAGAAGGGCTAATGTCACTCCAGTCTTCAAGAAGGGCAAAAGGGAAGACCCAGAGAACTGCAGGCCAGTTAGTCTCATCTGTGTCCTTGGTAAGGTGTTAGAAAAAATCATTCTGAAATTCATCACAAACCATGTGAAAGCAAAGAATGTAATTGGGAGAAGTCAGCATGGATTCACCCAAGGGAAATCATGCTTGACCAACCTGATTACCTTCTATGATGTCATTACTGGCTGGCTAGATGAGGGGAGAGCAGTGGATGTTATCTATCTTGACTTCAGCAAGGCTTTTGATACTGTCTCCCTTAACATCCTTGTTAGGAAACTCAGGAAGAGTGGGCTTGATGAGTGGACAGTGAGGTGGATTGAGAGCTGGCTGTTTGACAGATCTCAGAGGGTGGTGTTCAATGGATCAGGGTCGAGTTGGAGGCCAGTAACCAGTGGTGTCCCCCTGGGATCCCTCCTTGGTCTGGTCTTGTTCAATGTGTTCATCAATGATCTGGACGAGGCGACAGAGTGTATCCTCAGCAAGTTTGTTTATGATACAAAACTGGGAGGGGTGGCTGACACTCCAGAGTCCTGTGCTGCCATTCAGCAGCAGACAGATTGGAGAGTTGAGCAGAGTGGAACCTCATGAGGTTCAATAAGAGCAAGTGTGGGGTCCTGCACCTCGGAAGAAAGAACCCCAAGCACCGCTATAGGTTAGGGGTGGATCTCCTGGAAAACAGTTTGGAGGAGAAGGATCTTGGACTCCTGATAGACAGTAAATTAGCCATGAGCCAGGAGTGTGCCTTTGCTGCCAAGAAGACCAGTGGAATCCTGAGTTGTATAAAGAAGAGTGTGGCCAGTAGGTTGAGGCAGGTAACTGTCCCCCTTGACCATTCTGGCCCTGGCAGGGCCACAGCTGGAATACTGCATCCAGTTCTGGGCTGTGCGGTTGAAGAGTAAGAGCTACTGGAGAGAGTCCAGAAGAGGGTGACAAAGATGATGGGGAATTGGAGCATTTCTCTTATGAGGAAAGGCTGAGGGAGTTGAGACTCTTTAGCCTGGAAATGAGAAGGCTGAGGGGTGACCGTATCATTGTATATAAGCATTTAAGGGACGGGTGCAAGGAAGATGGAGTCAGGCTCTTCTCAGTAGTTCCTAGTGTCAGAACGAGGGGCAATGGATGCAAATTGGAACATAGGAAGTTCCATTTAAAATTAGGAAAAACTTCTTTACAGTGAGGGTGAAAGAGCACTGAACAGGCTGCCCAGGGAGATTGTGGAGTCTCCACCTCTGGAAATACTTAAAACCTGCCCGGATGCAGTCCTGTGTGAAGTGCTCTAGATTATCCTACTTCAGTGGGAGAGTTGAACTAGATGATCTCTAGAGGTCCGTTTCAGCTCCAGCACTTCTGTAATTCTGTGATCCAGATGAGGCACGAACTAGTTTGTATCAGGGCTTTTAAATATTATTGACCATTTTGATACATTTTTAAGCCAAGCCAAGGAAAATATTTCTAAAGATAGATTTAGAAGTTAAACACCTGCATCCTAGAAACCTTTTCAGCAAGAGAAAATAGAAACAAAGTCTCAGAAAGAAGCAAACAATAAAATTTTATTACTGGTTTTGAACAAAAGAGAATTCATGTTGTATCCTGATCCTTGATGAGTTGTGGATCTTCTGGAATTTTTGAAACAATGGGTAGTCTCAAGCAAAGACAATTGCTCAGAGTCTAAGGTCAGCTGAGACAAAATAGAGGTCAGAGTAATGGCATTAGACTTAATGGTAGATGTTTTCAATTCCACAGAAAGCCTATTAAGACAAGAAATTAGTCACCGGAATTACAAGGCATCTGGGGAAATTTAAAGTCTAATTCCAAAATACCAACTTCTTTAAAGTTTATATCCTTAGGGACAGCTATGGTAAAAATTAAACAATGTAATTTTGTGTTTACCAATCTGATGTATTATGAAAAGCCTGAATCAGCATATATTTACCTGAGGGATTAATACACTTTTTTTTTTGCCTGGTTGAGAAGAATCACAGCAGCTATTATCTAATGCAAAGTGGGCAAGAACTGTGTTTTAAAGATAGAAAAAGTAATGTACCTTACTGCTAACAGTGATGTAGATTTCAAAGCCACTGTACTTGAACGAGTATTATGGGGTCATTACTTTTAGATGAATTTATGCTTATAATGGTACTGAATCCAAGGACTACCTATGACAAAATTATACCTTACTATGTGAGATCTTCAAAAGATACATATTTTTGAAGTGTTTGCTTTTTCACTCTTACTGGTTTTACAGCTGTTTTGTATGGCTTATAGTTATGCTGTTGAGCCTACAGGCACTAGATGCATTGTCTGTGGCTTTAGAGATTATAGATACACTTTCAAATAAACTTTATGACTTGCTGTCCAAAATCTAATTTTAACCTGTCTGAAGAAGTAGTAAGTTTCAGTAGCTGCTGGCTGATGTCCTCCCAGTAAACTGAAGGCAGCAGGGTCTGCACTTCAATTCCTTGTTTTCACAGCCATTTTCTGATGTACCTGTATGTCATGGTTATTTTCTGTGGAGAGCTGGGAAAAAATGGCTGAGAGTTGCCAACACCAAAAGGATGATGATTTAGTCAAACTGCTGGGTTTAGGGCAGAGAGCTTTCTTGTCCCAGTTACGTTGTTGGGGACATAAAGAAGAGAGAAGCATTACTGCCAGGATGGCCCTTTGGTACTTCATTTGTATTGCAAGGAAACCCTGTAGTCTCTGGAAATATATTTAAAACCATGATTTATGCCTGAAAATTATGACTGACCAAACACTTTCTACTAAGCTCTTTTCCAAACTGGGGATACCAGATGCCAAGTTAGTGTGGAGTACCCTTGCAAACAAAAGTAGTGCTTCTGGCAACTGCTAAGTGTTGAGCTGTTTTCTTCATGGAGAGTATTTTATTATTTACAGCTGGTTAACTGACTTGCACAGCTTACTCAGAAATCATAGAGAATGAGGATGTGTTCCCAAGACTTGTGCTCTAGGGACAAAAAATTATTTAAATTATGGATCTCTGAGTATCAGTTAAGTTGTTAGATGTGAGGAAGACTATTTGATATTGAGCAGGGTGTACATATGCTCTCAACTGCTAAAATGACAGCCTGTGTACAGACTTAGATGCCCCGTTTCAGAGATTTGTCCGTAATTTGTAAAATGAGGTGGGAGTGGCAAGAGAAGCATGGGAAGGTGGAAGAGATTATGATGAATCAGGTGAATTTCTCCTAAAGCTTCTTTCAGAGAGTAGCTATTGTTAAAGAAAACTGGCACCTCACAGTGTGGTAAAAAGTCTTTGAAAAAAACCTAATGTTCGAGAATTGGAGCTGGTACTCTTATTGCGAAAATATGCTGATGATACATGTGATTTTTAACATCCTGTTTCTTCTGGAGCGGTCCCATATGGTCGTTTGGTTTAATCTTGTGATCCCTTGCTGATTCTTTTGTCTTTACTGCCTCTCCATCTTATGCCTTTCATATTTTTTTCTATAATTTGGTGTATTAACCATTTACTTGGGCATCTTACAGGCATCTCTTTTCCATCTATCTCAGAGTTTACTTGTGTAGGGGGACAGGGGTGGTTGCAAGCTGCTTGAGAAGATATATTCTCATGGGGCAACTGGCTTTGCTTCCCTCTGCACCTCAGTAAGTATTCCTGCCTGTGGCAGTTTGGCAGAATGACTCACAGGCAGTTAGTGGTAGCAGAGGAAACATATTTCTGAAGCTGTATCATGTATATATGAGCTGATTTTAAAGGCTGGGGTGTTTAATTCTCCAGTTTATGTACTGCAAGTCTGATTTGAATGAGATTTATATTTTCTAAAGGAAGGATTGCAGCCCACACCAAAGTCCAATGAAGACAGTGGGATTCTTTCCACTGTCTTTGCTGAGCACTGGATCTGGTCTTGGCAACCATGAAAAGAGGCAGCGGACTATTGAGTCCACAGGATTTTAGCCCGTAGCTCCTCTGTAATTGCACAGAAAATGTTCTGAGGATGAGGAGTTCTGCATGTATGTATTTAGGCACACAGTGAGAAGAAATTATAAATAAGGATATCCTATCCAAACACTGATAATTGTATTCACTGTCCTCTGAGATGAGGGCTGGCAAAAGTTTGTCTCTCTGCTGCATTCTTTGGAAACCTTCCTACCAAACAATATAAAGACCCTTACTTCAGAAATACTGCCCTTTGCACATAGCAGCAGCTTGTGGTTGTGTAGCCCGAAGTGTGAGGGGCTTATTTGAAAGATTAGAGAGGGTTAGCAACACAACTGTATTTCCCTTTTGGATAACAGAAATTACAGATGTAAGTCTGAACATTGCTGACAGTGAAGGGAGGAGGTAAGAAACTACATGGGAGGCAGAGGCAGCTTAGGCATGCTGCAGCTTCCTGCCATGGTGAATTACCCATAGCTAAAGGAGTTTCCCTAGACTTCTCCTGTATCCTCATGTAACAGTTACTGTTTAATAAGAAGGGGAAAAAAGGAAGAAAAAAAAAAAAAAAGGAAAACCCAGTGTGTTTTTATCCTTATTCTGGGAGCTAGGGATGCATTTTACTCTGCATTCTTTAGAACAAGTAGACTGATGATTGCCCTTTATTCTGTTACAGTTGCGCTGTGGCTCTACAATCTCAGAGAAGCCAAGACCACCACCAAAGTGTAGAGAAAAGGAACGGAAATCACATCCATCAAATTTTTATTATGCACACTCATGCCTGTCACAGACAATGTTGTGCTGTGCATTTTGCAATTTAGATAGAATGTACTGATGTGCTGTACAGTTAAATGTTATTACTGTGTGTTCCACAACTTGAGTTAAAATTAACTCGACTGCAGCTTAATAGGACTTGAGCAGACTCTATAAATGTTATAAATGTCATTACTGCCTAAGTATGGTGGAGAGAGATGGTGAGTTAAGACAAGTGTCAAATACATGATTTTATCTAAAGACAGATTAATTCCCTGAATTAATCCTAAAAAAAAATGCAATTTGTGAAAAGTCACATATGAGAGAGACTTGTATTTTGATACGCTTTATAAGCAGATGTTGGGGTAAAAGCTCTGACAAATAAATGACGTGCTTAGTTTGAGCTTTGCCTTTGTGGATTAGGTTAGACATTAGGAGGAAAAACTTTCATGTGAGGGTGGTGAGACACTGGAACAGGTTGCCCTGGGAAGTTGTGGAAGCCCCATCCCTGGAAGTGCTCATGTGCAAGTTGGATGGGGCTCTGAGCAACCTGACCATACAATCATAGAATCATCCTGGTTGGAAGGGACCTTGAAGATCATCAAGTCCAACCATAACCTAAATTCCCCTACTATAATCTAGTCTACCTTGTTCAGTGCTTAAGTCATGTCACTAAGCACTTGTCCTGGTTTGAGCCAGGATGAAGCCAATTTTCCTTTTACTGATTGTTTTTTTTTTTTTTCCTTGAGTAAGCTTTCTTTTAACTGGCATCAGCACGTTCCAGCTAAAACTGATAAGAGTGGAAAGTTTTTCTAACTGCTGGGTCTTCAAGGTCACACCTTTACTCTGCCGGCTCAGACACTATGGGCAGATCTGACACCCCCTCCCCCCTCCCCGTAGGAGGCTGAGTTAGATAGACAGCAGAATTGGCCAGAGATACTCCATTCCATGTATCTGTGTAAACTCAGAGGAAGGTCAGAGATCACAGAAGACAACTTCCTTCCTGCTTCTTCTTTCCTTCTCTTCCATCTGTGGCCAGCGTCCAGGGAGGACTGTCCATCCATCACCGTTGACCCCCAGGCTCAAGCTCTCCTGACTCTCATCACTCTGCACTTTCTCTGGCAGCAGTCTGGGATTTTTCGGGACTGTTCGCAGCTAAGGAGAGTGCTGGGGTAGTTGCTGGGGGTGGGGGGAGGCAAGAGGGTTTTGCAGATATCTGAACATATTTGTATATAATTGTATATATTTTCTTTTATCATTAGTGTTCAATTAAAGCTGTGTAGTTTAGTTTTCAATCCAGCCAAGTCTCTCTCTTTTTCTCTCTCTCCTTCCCTACCTGGGTGGGAGGGGATCGAGAGCATTGTTGTCGAACCTGAGTCAAATGCTGACAGCACTACATCTGTATTTCTTTTATGCACTTCCAGGGATGGTGACTCCACCACCACCCTGGGCAGCCTCTTCCACTGTCCAACCACTCTTTTGGTAAAGAAATTCTTTCTAATATCAAGTCTAAACCTCCCCTGGCACAGCTTCAGGCCATTTCCTCTCATCCTGGCATTATTCACTTGAGAGAAGAGGCCAACTCCCACCTTCCTACAACCTCCTTTCAGGTAATTGTAGAGAGCAGTGAGGTTTCCCCTCAACCTCCTTTTCTTCAAACTAAACAATCCCAGTTCCCTCAGCCTCTCCTCATCTCCAGACCTTTCACCAGCTTGGTAGCTCTCCTCTGGACATGCTCTAGCAACTCTACATCCTTCTTGTAGTGAGGGGCCCAGAACTGGACACAGTACTCAAGGTATGGCCTCAGCAATGTTGAGTATAGGGGCATGATCACTTCCCTACTACAGCTGGCCACACTATTCCTGATGCAGTCCAGGATGCTGTTGGCCTTCTTGGCCACCTGGGCACACTGCTGGCTCATGTTAAGTTGGCTGTCAACCAGCACCCCCAGGTCATTCTCCACTATGAAGGTTTCCAACCACTCATCCCCAAGCCCCCTGCTTTACATGGGGTTGTTGTGACCAAAGTGCAAGACCCGGCACTTGGCCTTGTTAAGCCTCATACAACTGGCCTTGGCCCATCGATCCAGCCTGTCCAGGTCTCTCAGTAGAGCCTTCCTGCCCTCAAGCAAATCGATCTAATGGGATATGTCCCTGTCCATGCAGGGACTAGATGTCCCTCCTTCATCAACTAGATGATCTTTGGAACTAATGATCTTTAAGGTCCCTTCCAACTCAAACCATTTTATGATTCTAGCAGTTCTGTATATTTTTTTTTTCTTTTGATTTAATACCACATCACTTTTTTATCCAATCTAGTGATCTGCTAAACATAGCTTGAGTCTGGGAAAAAAACCAGCATTCTTGCATTTTAGTTTATCCTTCCTGATGTTAAATAGATTCCAGGCACAGTTTTCTTTTATATAGCAGCATCTGAATTTGAGTGGACTTCTATAATAGGAGTTTTTCTGGATGCATGCTTATTTTGACATTTAGTGTTAAATGTTTCAATATGTACTATGGCATTAAATTCTAGCTTGCATATGGTTCTGGTTTTGACTTTGAGATTGAAAACAATATTCTAGTAGAGACTGAAACCTTATACAATAACACCTTGTTTCAGATATCTCAGAAGTATTGCATAGCCTTTCTTTTAATCAGAAATATAGTAGCAGATGCTATCACTAATAGTCCTAAAAAAGCCTCACTTTATATCTCTCTGTGGACTAAATCAAGTCCCATTAATAGGTAGGTTCTGCCTGTCTACAAGAAAAGCAAAGCAGGCCTTATGTCTTTGAACTACACTTGCTTCATATGTTTTCTGCACACAAAATGTCTTAGTTGACAGTTTGGAAGAAACCGATGCTGACAGCAACAGATTTTATTTTCATTTTCCCGTAAATACAGCCTTAAAAATTACTCATGGACATGCTCTTAGTTAAAACATTTTTGAGCATTGCTAATTCAGAACATGTAAAAGTGTTTTAGAAGTCTGTTGGTTTTTGGTTTTTTTATAAGTTTCAAGAGAGATAGTAATACAGAATGTGTCATGTAAAAATAACTGCTGCACCAAAGGTGTTTAGGTAGTCATTAGGACTAATGTTATGAGTAGGTATAATTTAATTTGATTAAAAAGCTATCTGTGTAATTATTTCTGGGAATTTTGGTACGGTTAACCATAGCGAGGATGTGTATGTCTGTTTGTACCTGCAATAATGAAAGCCTATAATGTGGGATACCTTGGAAGAGACTCATAGGTGGGATCGTGACTGAGTGTGCTGTAACTATCAGGAAAGGAATTACTTCTGAGAAATTAATTCTTCATAGATTTACAGCAACATGACTTTTATTAACTCACTGCTTGACTCCTGTATGATGATTTACTTTGCTATGTTATAGGGCCTGATGAAATTCTCTTTAGCTAAAGTCTATAGTAACTGGGATGCTCAAAATCCAGGGAATGTGGCACCTGCTTTGTCATTTAAAAGCTCTCAGTATTGTCCCATATGACTCCCAGATTTGCTCAGCAGATCCCTTCTGCCAAACATCAGATTTTATTTCTTCAGATTTGTTACTTTCCTTGAGTCCATAACTTTGCTGTTTTATCTTACATTTGCTGTTGAATTAGCATTAAAACAAGTACAGCTTTGACTTTGGAGATGCTGTTAGTGTGAAGCAGCACATCTTGGATGTTGTCAGAAGTGGTCAGAGATTATAAAAACAACCTCCACACCAGCACATTGTCCTGTTAAAATCCTAAGCCCCTTTAATGTCCTTGTGTCCATTTTATGCTTCCCCATGAATATGGTGGTGGATGAGGCCATCTGGGAGAGAGGGGATGTGCTTGCAGTGCCCTCTGCACCCAAGTGCTCCTTTATTCCCCTCTTTGGAGCAGGAGGCTGCTATGCTAAGGAAGAAAGGGTTGTTCCTTTGCACGAGATGAGAGCAGAACTGCCTTCCCTACTGCCAGCTTTGTAACCTGCCTTTTGAGGGGCTTAGAGGGCTTTTCTGTTTGGCTGATCATTTGAGCTACTGGAAGATGAAGAGCAGCTAGTAACAGATGAGTTATTGCTAGCTGGTTTCATGCATTTATTGAGTGAATAAATTTGGGACCTGATTAAATCACAGTCTTAGTCTCCTTGTTCTTCCTCCTGCAGGGCTGATGGATAACAGCTTTGCCAGATGAAAATCCCTTGTTACCTATGTAGGATTTTCAAATTCAGGAAAGGGTTGCATAATCTTTTCTTCACATAGCAATTTCCTTTAAAATTGTATAGAAGAATAGTGAACAGCCCTTTAATAATTTTTAAAAAGTTTATTTCCTTCCTACATGTAGTTTTATTGTTGCCATTAGGGAAGAGAAATAATAGGCATATAACCATATATATATATATGATCCGATTCAAGTGTTCCATGAACACTAAAGGCAGTTTTTTAAAATCTCTGGAATTGCAAGCCGTATTAATGATTTCTAATATGTGTGCAAATAGTTATTCACTCTTCTGCTGACATATTTTCCCAGGGGAAATAAACACATTTTTCAAGTTTGCCCACAGCATTCACTCCCTGGTTTTAATTTCATAATGATGGAGTGAAAAGCCACATAAAGTTTGGCCTCATAAACAGAGATATTTGGTTCCTTATCTAGCTATTATGAGGAAGTCACCAAGATTAAGTCAGGAATAAAAGAAATAAAATAAATTATAATGAAGCAAATATTGTAATACATGTTTAGCATTTTACTAAATGCCAGTGGTGTTAGTTCTTTGCAAACTGCTATTTTGTTCTCACTTAAAATAATAAGAAAAGCTGTTTTATTAACATGTTATTCCATCTTCCCTTCTTGGTAGAAGAGATGCTAACTTTATGAGCTGTTACAGGCACCCATTTCCATTTAAAAGATATGAGTTGTCCCCTGGACTGTGGTGGGACTTTTCTGGCAAATGTGGATTTTGCTGCAAAGACTATAACTCTGTAGGTATGGCATGCTGGCTAAAATCCTGTTCTACTGGGTACTACTCCTGTCTTCTGCTGGCTTTTGACTGATCTGGCACAAGCTACTTCCTCTGTGCTTTTATTTGCAAGTTAAACACAATCATGTTGACTTTCTTTTAAAACAGTTGGAGCAAGATGGGAGATAATTGATTGTTAAGGTGCAGGAAACTTGAAAATTAATCAGAGATGGTTCAAAAACTTGATATTGGCATAAATTTTTGTAATAATCCATACTTTTAATGGTACCAGTCTTAGAATGCTCTAAATGCCTATTTATGTTGTTTCTGAAATAATGCAACGAGTAAAGAAACAACAGACAAAAAGATCCCTCTCCAGTCAACTGAGAGGCATTGCAAGCAATTTTAATAGCGTATTATCAAAATTATTTGCTTAAAACTGGTACATTGATGCCAAGTATTACCGGCAACAAAAAGAAAAAATGGTTTGGAATCACTAGTGCTCACTTCGCTATCATATTACACAGTTCTGTCCTAATTTTGACACACAATTTTACTTTTCTTTTTGTTGTTTCTTTTTAAAGAGGAAAGAGCTGATTCTTACTCTACTGTTGTTGAAAATTCACATCAGATGTATGTTATAAATTGGTAGTTTATTGCTGTGGCCTCTTAGGTTTTAGGACTGAACATATTAACTGCTATAGAGGAAAGTGAACTTTCTTGTCAGATGTTAGCTGTCCAGTCTCGTGAAAGCCAAGTTTATCAGCCAGGACTTCAGTATTTGTGGTCATGGCAAAAGCAGCACGATAATCAAATTGCAAATTAAATGCATAGGCTGCAATACAATCTAAAGGACAATAGTAGCAAAATGAAAAGCTTTACAGAACCCAAAGAAAGAAGGAAGCAAATTAAAGATGTTGGGACTTATTACAGATTCAGCCTTAAATGATCTGTGAATTCTGTTAAGAATCTGGAACTGTATTTATTCTGAGCTATAAAGAAAACAAACACAACACAATAGTAGGTTATCTGCAGCAGTTGGAGAGGAAATGAAATGAAATTGCAAACGGGGAACTTCCTACATTTTAATTTCTGATGCAGTTTCTCACTGTAAGTATCTTTTTCACACAGAAGCTCACTTTAATAATGGCACGAATATTTTTTTTGCATCTGAAATGAAATAAAAGGCAAATGCAGCAGGTGGTTGCCTGCAAATTTATTTTTACCTTGCAGCATAGGTACTTTTTAGTCAGAACTATAGAAGCTCAATAATTGTGGCTTCTGAGTCTGTAATTTAGGCAGGACACATTTGCAAAAAGACTGCCCATCAGCCTGAACTCATCAGGAAATTCTTCTGTTTAAAGTAATAGAAAAGAACATAAAAGAATTCCTCCCACAACTAAGATCATAACACAGAGCTGAGGCTGTGTTGGAAGCACCAAGAATTTGCAACTTCCATTAAAATCAATGGGTTGATGCTGTGTGTATCCTGTATTCACCATCAACTGAACATTTCTTCTGGCCCATGTTAGCAAAATTGAATAGTGCTGTATTGCCTAATAGGTTATACTGTAGACTGACTTGTTCATTTGTTATTTATATTAATATAAGGTTTTCTATTTGTATTACTTGACATAATTTATAATGTTAGATGTTTTTCAAATTATTAATTATGGTTCATATCTGTCTACAGTGAAAACTTTACATATGCATTTTCTGTGTCCTCTGTAGCACTTGTCTTTGTAGCATACTTGGCCAGTGGGAACTTTCATAATCTTAGGAGCAAATGCTGTCTTTAGATTGGGTTTTCATCTAAATTTGACAGTGAATACAGTTTCTTAAGTTAAAGGATTGGCACTAAGCACATAGCCCCAGTTCTAGAGTTTTTCCACTGCCTAAATACATGGAAACATGCAAGAACAGAATTAATTCACCCTAAACAGCTTCTGTTCAATTATTTATTTTATGGGATTTTTCTGGGCCTCAGAAATTGTAACCCATGTTCAGTTTTCCTCTGGCTTTGTTTAATAACTGCATGGGGTTGCATTAATACTGCAAGCAAATGTGGTTTGTTAATGTCCTTCGTCTGGAAGGGAGGTATGTTGCCAAAAATGTTAACCAGGATGGTCATACTGTACAAGAAGGTGGCTCTGTTCCAGCTGACTAGAAGAAAGAGTTTAGCACACTGTAGCATCAGGGAGCAAGGTATTTTTTGTTCTGATTTACATCTCATTGTATCTCATTTAATGTTGAGCTCCTTAAGAACAAAAACTGTTTGCCCTATAATGACTTATTTGGATTTGACAAAAGAAAGTGAAAATCTGAAAGCAGTTAATCTGTAATTATGATAATTTGACTCATTGCATATCCTTCAGGTCTACCTGCTCACCCACAGTCTGCAGCAGCACCATGAGGCTCAAGGGGCTTCCCAGATCCCTTAAGTGCAAGGAACTGAAATTTCAGCTCCTGTAAAAACCTTCTCAAAATTTTGCTACTGTTATGCCAGGGACAGAGAATTTCTTCCTCCAGGTCTGCTGTGTGTGTGTGTACAAGTGTAAGGACAGAACCTTGCATCCAGTTCTACTTTTATTCTAAAGCCATGAACTGGGAAAAATCAGGTTTGTTGCCAGGCCATACTTGCCATGAAATACATCTTTTTCTGTTTACTGTTTGAAAAATCTCAAAGCACCAAGATGGGCTCTTTTTACAAGTGATGAAGATTTTCTATACATTTTCTAGTATTATCACCCACAACTAAGGGAATTCTTAAAACAACTCCCTAAAACAGAGAGTAGAATACAGAAAACACTCTCAAACAATGCAATTTTTATTTTTATTTAAAAAAAAAAATAATTCTGTCCTTTCTGGTGTTTACAATTATTAATGGCAAATAAATCATTGCATCAGCAGCCTTCTTGTCTCTCTGACAACACTGAGAAATATATTCCAAGACGTGTTCTCTAAGAAACAAATGCCTGTTTTATTTTTATGAATGTCACTATCAGCTTTTCAGCTAGAAAATCAAGCTCATCTCTCTTGCTCTCATTGCAAGGTATTGAATTATACCCAGGGCCTAATTTGCAGAACCAAACAGCTACACTAAGCAGCCAGCTGGGCCTGGGGATGCCAGCACCCTTCTGTAAACTGGATTTGAATAGGCCCACGGGTCATTCTGAGAGCTCATTTACCTGACTGTCTTTTGAACTCCTTGATCTCCAAATTAGTTTGGCACCTTTGGAAAAGACACCCCAGGTCTTTGTCACAACTGAAAAATAGGCAGGCATACTGGGAATTTAGATAGCACATAATGCTCCAAGTGAATATACGGAGCCATCTGTTACTGAGCCAAACAAAAGCATCACAGCATCATGTCAATAATGCTGCATAGCATAAACAATTAGTCAGAGTCTACTTTTGCAATGAACCCTGTTTTAAAACTATGATACAATACATGTATGTTCTTTAATGCAAGCCCTTATGATGTTAGTTGACTGCCACCAAGATGTAAGTAGTTTATTCAATTAAAATTAGATTACTGGATATAATTATTCTCATGAAGAGATAACACCTGAATTTGATAAGCCTATCCAGTAGGAGCTTTGGAAGGAACAGCCTTGTTACTCCATCTCTGCCATCTCTGGAATCATATGCCTCTTAGATTTATAATTAATATAATTGCTTAATGGTACATTTCCCTTGACCATAGCGTGCTGTGCTCCCCAAACCTCCCCTTACACTCCCATGCCCCCATGAAACAATAGTGGCATTTTTCAAACAGTAGAGACTAAAAAGATTTCCAACAAATACTTCATTAAATATTTCTACAGCAGGTCAGTAAGAGGATGATGACACTCCAAGTCTCATATCCTATATATGTCTGAATTGGTAATATATGGGCTACTCCCACTGTCCAAAAAGTGTGTCTGTTCAGAATCTATACTTTTAATGATATGAGATGGCAGCCCCTGGGAAGAAGACAACTCTCTGGACCCAGCCCCAAACACTGCCCCTGGAGAAAACAGGAAGAACAGGAGGAGGGAGCTGACAAATGCGTGTGAAATCTCCCAGCGCAGAGATGAATGGCCAACTTTATTGTGACAGTGTTAGGGAATGGGGGAAAAGATGCATGGCTGGTCCTGCATTTTCATTTAGGTGGGTTGTAGGTTGTTGGTCTTGATGCTTTAAGTGGTCTCACACCCACATGGGCCCAGGGGGCCTGGAGCAGACGCTGCCTTGAAGTGGTGAAGAGCCACAGGAAAACCCCAATGGCAGCTGGCTGGTGGTGGTGGGGCTTCTGGTCTTAGGGGCGAGGGAACTATGAAGTGGCCCCATTGCTGCCTAGCTTGAGTTGTGGCTTTCAGCACTTGGTGGCTCCTCTCACAGTTTTTACTGAGCTGGCTGTAGGGTTTTTGAGCCCAACACTGCAAGCCGGAGCAGTTTTGCATGTGGTCAGACCCAGATGGGTTGCAGCAAAGGCTGCTCTCAAGCTTTGGAGAGGTGTTGGTCAACCCAATGCTACCCGACTATAAATGGTGAGGCTGCTGGTCTCAAGTGCTGGAGATCCATGAGGCTGCCCTGATGCTACCTGACTGCTAGTACTGGGGTGCCGTGATTGAGAGACGGAGACGCAGCTTGATGCAAGCAAGGTGTCCAATTTATTAAGCTAACACACACATTTTTATATGCTTCCAGGCTGCCTCTAGGCAATCGTGTCTTAAGCTAATTGGCTAACTACTCTAATACACGCGCAAAGTTAACAAGGCTGCTTTGCTGATCAGAGAGTGTTCAGGCGGCGTTCACGAGGCAGGCCCGTAGCATCTTCAGATAAGCAGGAGTCAGAGGCGCAGCCATTCCGTTGTTCCATTGAAAACCACAAGTTCCCTCTCACTTGCTGATTACAGCAATGCCTCTCAGCCAAGGTCCTGCACGTCCTGTACTTAGGTTCCTTTAAACAATAACAACCTTCTAAAGTGATTAACAGTTCATTAACACAAGTCGCTCCCATGTTACCACACTGGGGCTGCTGGTTTCAGGTGCTGGAGCGCTGTGAGGAGGCACCGATCCAGACTGGCTAGCAGCATCAGGGTCATGGAGCTCCAGGCTGGCACTGGAGGCTGTAAGGTGAAGCAGGAAGATCAGACCCAGGGCAGGAAAGGCCAGAGCAGTGCCCCCAGAACTCCTGGAGCAGAGAGGCTCTGCCAAGTGCACCCTGGGCAACTGCTGCCAGGCCTTGCCTGGCTCTCATCCCCAACCTAGGGGCACCCAGGTGCTTTGCCTCTTACCAGCCCCCGACCAGCACAGTTGTCTCACTCCCAGCTGGCCATGCCATTTCTCAAGTAGGAGCAGCCTCTGTGGATACCCTCAGCAGCACAAGAGCAGCACAGGAGCAGTTGCCAGGGCCTACGGAAGCAAATGGATTGATGGCCGTGAGGACAAAGTGACTGCAGCACAGGGTTGTCCATCAGAGCTCTTGTTCTCAGTCATTCTGCTTCAAGCATTTGGTGTGACAGAGATCCAGTGCAGAGCCCAGTGGTGCAGCTTTGGCAACTTAACTTTCTTCCTCCTCATTCTCCCTGACTCATGAATGAAGGCACTCAGTGGCATCACAGCAACTGTGCCTCCCATCTAGTGCTGCATATGCATGGCTGTTCTCCCATGATGGCAGTCTGACGGATAAAGGACAATTGATGAGCCCACACTGGAATAAGGCAGATGCAGAGTGTCGCTGCTCTTCCCCCACTCTCCTGTTTTCAGCTCCTCCATGAAGCCCAGACTCAGGGAACAGTGGAGGGCCAGGACTGCTGAGGCAGCCCCTGGCATGGCACAGCACTTGCACCCTCTTGTCTTTTGAGCTGGGCAGAAGGACACCAACCTGACAGGAATTCAGATGTTCATGGTGGTTAGATAAATAGATCGTTATCTCTAAACAGGGGGCACTGGAAGCAAGTAAAGCCATTGTGCACACCCTGTTGCTGCAGGAGAAAGAGAAGGAGCATGAGTGAGATCCTGATGCTGCTGAGTACCTGCTGTGCCCCAAGGGCAAGGGAACAGCTCCTCCCTGGATGCAGTCCCTGTGAAACCAGGCGTGTTTGCACTCTGTGCACACCATGATGCCGTAGGACTTTCTGTCCCCCACAAAGTCCAGGCAAATAATGAAGATGGGGCTCTGCTCTGGAGCCACCACCACTGCCTGCTCTGGGCCATGCTCTAAGCAGAGGGACTTGGGAGGAAGGGGAAAGGGATGGGTGAGGTGAGAAGTGCTGGGTCCTTTCCTGATGACAACATGGAGGGGAGAGGAGGTACCCATACTAAGGAAGGAACCAGGTGATGCATTCACCCTCCACAGCACAGGAGAAATGGAAGCTGCAGTTGCATCCCATCTCCCAGCAGGTGATGGTGGCCCTGCTCTCACTGCAGATGAAGCAGTGCTGGAAAGAGCACAGCACGCCCCATCAGTGGCAGCCTCAGGGACTCCAAAGCCCACCTCCAGGCAGGGACCAGGATGTGGCTGCTGCTGGGTCACGCCTTGCAGAACTGCCTGGTGGACACAGCTTCTGTGCTGGAACCTCTGTGCAGCTGCTGGGAGCAAGACTTCTGTCCCAGAGCTGGTTGGAAGGGCTGGGATTTCTTTCTTAGGCTCTGGGCTAAGCTCCTGCAAACCTCTCCTGGCACAACTCTCCCTGTTCTTGTCCTCACCTTGTACACTGCGGGCTTGAGTGTATGTGGAGCAATCACTGAATCCTACTTCCTTGACTGGTTGCTGACAAAGCTTGTTGGCAAAAAACTGAAGAAGAAAATACGGAGCTGATGCGGGACTGCCTTTCAGAAAGCTGGAAGAAGTCCCACAGTAACTCACCAGGCGCTTCCTCAGTATGTGCCCAAAGTGAAGTGAGTCAACAGCTCAATATCCAAATGAAAACCACTGATGAGTGGAGTTCCTCAGGAGTTGGTACCAGGACCAGTGCTGTTTAACATCATTGTCAGCGACATGGAAGTGGGATCAAGTGAACCCTCAGCAAGCTGACAACACCAAGGTGTATGATATGGTCAACGTTCTGAAGGACGGGGATGCCATCCAGAGGGACCTTAGCAGGCTTGAGAAGTATGCCCATAGTGATACAGGTTAGCCTCTGCCTGGTGACACATCACGCATGCTGAAGGACAGAGAACAAATGCTGCTGCACTTTCTATTGGGGGTCTACTACAGGCCATCTGGCCAGGAACACTGAGTGGATGAGGCCCTTTATAGACAGATAAGAGTAGCCTCATATTCACAAACCCTGTTCTTCATGAAGGACTTCAGCCACTCTAGTTTCTGTTGGAGGGACAACACAGTCAGGGAGTAAGAAATCCTGAAGGTTCCTGGAAGATGTTGATAACTTCCTTCTCCAAGTGATAGAGGAGCCAACAAGAAGATGTGCTGTGCAGAACCTTGTTCTCACCAATAAGGAGGGGCTGGTGAGGAATGTGAAGTTCAACGGTAGCCTTGGCTGCAGTGACCACGCAGTGGTGGAGTTCAAGATCCTTAGGGCAGTAAGGAGGGCACATAGCAAGCTCACTGCCTGGGACTTCAGGAGAGCAGATTTTGACCTCTTCATCTGCTTGGAAGGGTAAAATCTAGGCTGGGCAGAGAATGGATTGAGAGTAGTTCTGAGAACAAGGACTTTGGGATGCTGGTTAATAAAAAGCTGTACAGGAGGAAAAAATGGGTGCTGGAAGCCCAGAAACCAGTCGTGTCCTGGGCTGCATCAAAAGAAGCATGACCAGCAGGTTGATAAAGGTCTTTCCCTCTACTCCACTCTTGTGAGGCCCCACATGGAGTACTGTGTCTAGTTCTGGGGTCCTGTCCTGAACAGGGTGAGATAGCAGATGAGATGTATATGCACATAGAAAGATTTATTGCATATAACATTGGGGTCTTAACTCCTAAAACTAGAAGGCACAAGTACAGTCAAATTAGAGGGAAATGGGGAGACTAGAACAAAAGTTAAAGTTTGAATGCAAAAGTTATCTTAACAATGAAATGTACTATTTGTAGCTAGATCAAAAAATAAAGGGTAGCCATTAAAATGCTAGCAACTTACTTATTATCAAGTTTTATACTAGGCCTGGAACATTAATTATCAATCCTAAAAGATTCTATAATCTTTAAACTTAATGATGAACATTACTTAACGTTAAGCATGCTAATAAAGACAATGAAAGAGTTATGTCTCACCCTTGCCTGGCCACAGCTGGGTGTCCCTGGGTGGATCATAATTCTTGAGAATTAGTCTCTCTAGCAGGTGTCCCCGCTGGAGAGAAGGTCCAGCACACCTCCTGGGAAAGTGTACAAGAAGTCCCCTTGATCAAAGATGGGACCAGGCTTTTATAGAATAAAGTGGATTGCCTGCTGTCATTTAACCATTTAGCCATACCTCCAAAATCTCTCATTGGAGAATAAAAGGAAAACAATAGAAAAAAACATGAAGGCCCTGTTCTCACCAAGCAAACTCTTTTGTTTATCTATTCGTTCTTACTTCATCTCTCTTTCGGGCCTAGCTGTGTCTGGGCTGAGCTCCATGTTCTTCAACACTGGAGCAGCTGGTGTTATGAATGTCAGCTTGGCCCTCTGTACCTTTCAAGGTTGTTACCAGCTCAGAGTTCGCCATGCCATTTACTTTCTCATGGGAGTCTTTCCACTCCAGGCCTGGGCCTGTAAAGCTGAGAGACAAAAGCGGTTGAATAATAGAGTAAAACTGATGGAGGCATATTGAGAGATGAAGTGTCCTGCTACAAGACCCCAACACAGGAAGGACATAAAGCTGTTGCAGCAAGTCCAGAGGGGTACAAAGATAATCAGAGGGCTGGAGCACCTCTCCAATGAAGACAGGCTGAGAGAGTTGAGGTTGTTCAGCCTGGAGAAAAGAAGGCTCCAGAGAGACTTCATAGTGACCTTCTAGTATCTGAAAGGGCCTACAAGAAAGCTGGGAAGGGACATTTTACAATGACACGCACTGATAAGACCAGGGGTAATGGACCAAAACTGGAAGAGGGTGGATTTAGGTTAGACATTAGGAGGAAGTTCTTTGGTGTGAGGGTGGTGAGACACTGAACAGGTTGCTCTGAGAAATGGGTTGGACAGTGCTTTGAGCAACCAGGCCTAGTGGGAGGTGTCTCTATTCATGACAGGGAGGTTGGAACCAGATGATCTTTAAGGTCCCTTACTAACGAAACCATTTTATGTTTCTATGAAAATATGATACGTTTATACTGCCCAGCGTGGAAATGAATCTTTCTCATTGCCATGAATTTTGTGGGGGGAAACTGCCCAGCAGTCCCTGTGGAAAGATGATGACTGCAGGAGAGAGGAAGCTGCAGGTGACAGTGGCTGCCTAAGGACCTGTTGCTCTTCCTGGCCACCATGTCCAGCCAGAAACAGGAAAATGGCACCTAAAAAAACAGAATCAAAAAGCACTGATAAAACCACAAAGGCAGGAATAGGCATGACTTGGTTCCCCGTTCTTTGGGGAATACCATTTACAAGGAATTGTTTCTAGGCCAGAAGAGATACCTATTGATGGCACTGGCTGCGGGATAGCTCTGGCACCGTATCCCCATGGGAATGCCCTTGGAGACCTGTGCATGTGCAGAGATGCCCAGGCGCCCTGTGCTACACAGCAGGGCTTGATGGGGAGCCCCTCAACAGCTGCTCATCCCCTTTTGCAGCCTCTACACTGCTTCTCAGCCCCCGTGGTGGTTACTTTCTTCCAGACCTCAGACACCTCACAAACCCTCCTGCCAGCTCCCTCAGCACTTGAGGGTGCACCATATCAGCGCCCATCAGGGATCTTGGGCATGCCCACTTTGCTGAAGTATTCTCAAATCAGTTCCAGGTAGGGAAGGAGAGAGAGAAAAAGAGAGAGACTTGGCTGGATTGAAAACTAAACTACACAGCTTTAATTGAACACTAATGATAAAAGAAAATATATACAATTATATACAAATATGTTCAGATATCTGCAAAACCCTCTTGCCTCCCCCCACACCCAGCAACTACCCCAGCACTCTCCTTAGCTGCGAACAGTCCTGAAAAATCCCAGACTGCTGCCAGAGAAAGTGCAGAGTGATGAGAGTCAGGAGAGCTCGAGCCTGGGGGTCAACAGTGATGGATGGACAGTCCTCCCTTGGACGCTGGCCACAGATGGAAGAGAAGGAAAGAAGAAGCAGGAAGGAAGTTGTCTTCTGTGATCTCTGACCTTCCTCTGAGTTTACATAGATACATGGAATGGAGTATCTCTGGCCAATTCTGCTGTCTATCTAACTCAGCCTCCTACGGGGGGAGGGGGAGGGGGTGTCATAGATCTGCCCATAGTGTCTGAGCCAGCAGAGTAAAGGTGCGACCTTGAAGACCCAGCAGTTAGAAAAACATTCCACTCTTATCAGTTTTAGCTGGAACGCGCTGATGCTAGTTAAAAGAAATCTTACTCAAGGAAAAAAAAAAAACAATCAGTAAAAGGAAAATTGGCTTCATCCTGGCTCAAACCAGGTTTCTGCTGGTTTCTAAGTTTTCCTGAGTTTAACATCCGACCTTTTAGCCAGGATACTGGAACTCGGCTGAGTTTGTGCAGAAGAGCTTGATTGCTCTGTTGGATAGTGCAGTATTTTGGATATGCAGATGTTAGTGGCTGATGTGTATTATCCATCTTGAACAACACTTGAATGTGAGCTGAAGCTTTTGTGTTCTCTTCTTAGAGTAGGTAATTGAATTCTCATAATGTGCACAAAAAGAAATCATACCTTATGTGCAGAACTGAGAACTCTCCTGATCATTAACAACTGGGGCATGAGAGGGCTTTTGAAAAAAAGGACATCTGACACCTGCAGCAATATTCTAGCTCTCCAGGTTCTGATGGTTTCATATAGAAATTTATTTCTACTCCTAGTAATGACAGGCAAGATGACAATGTGCTGAGCATTTATTGTTACTGCAGATCCTGAAGATCTGTTGGAATCTTCAGCACTTCATTCCTCTTATCTGTCAGAGTTGTCATCCAGTGCTCAACGCTTTTTATGAAGCTGGTTAAGTTCCTGTAGCATACTCACAGAGGAAAGACATGGCACCAAAGGGTCAGACAAGGTTACTTAATATGAGAACGAAGTGAAGAAAAATCTCTTCAGTTTTTAATTCAGACCATCCCCAATGAAGACCTTCAGCCTTCAAATTGAGAGTCTGGAGATGGAGTGGACTTTCAGTATACTCTTTGCTGTCACTTCTGTAGGGAAGTCAGGAATACCCAATTTACTACGAGGTTACTGGTGGAAAATAGCCACTGTGTCCTGGCAGAACACAAGACAACATTAATTTTTCCCACAATTGGAGAGAAAGGCCTTAGAAACAAATAGAGATTGAAGAATATGAGTTACAAAAGTGAACATGAAGTAACAAGCATTATTTTAAAGAAAGCATGATCTTGCAGAATAATAATAATGTCAACTGAACCCTGGCTAACACCTTGAAGAGAAGAGTGATTTGAAATAAGGTCATATTTTGCTGAATCCCATCTGAGAAGGACTGATGAGAGAATTTCAGTATTTCTGTTTCAGTTTAACAGCTGTGGCAGTTGTCTCTCCCCTTTCACAGTGAAGTAATTGGCTCAAATGCTGCAGCGAGTTAAGCAGCTGCTGTTGACTTAATGGGAATCTATATTGTGCTCACAAGATTCAGAGCTGGGTCAAAGTCAAAGCAGTCACCAGTATGGCAGGACTGTGGACTGATTTAAAATATTAAGAGGGTGGGAAGAATAAAGTATTGATTGACTGCAATCCCTTATTTTCTATGGTCCATGTTTAATAGAAAACTGAATATAAAATTCTTGAGGTTCTTGCTTTCAAATGGGAGAGCCACAACCCCACATGAAGACACTTAGACCTGTGGTTCCTCAGGGCTTCTGTAGACTGTTGTTTCTCACAAAAAGGGGTGTTAAAACAATAAAGATACAGTTTTTGAAGAGGCGGTCTAGATTCTTTTATATGAATAGTGGATGAAAAGCTCTTCAGCAGTAAACCACTGCTCCATCTAACACACTGAAAGAATGGTGCCAGTTCAGAGTTTTTGATAGGAAGTAATAAAATCTTCATACCAAACTGTAGTGTTTTGAAAAGGGAATCAATTTCTAATTGCTACTGGTGCTCAGTTTATATTCTGTGCCTATGCCTTCCATCCATAGTTAGAGGACCATTTTATTCCCATGTATTTCTGTTACTTAGCTTTCAGTCTTTGTTACGGTTTTTAACTTCAGGAAATATTCCACAAAAAGTTTTGCTGTTTTGCAGAATTTACCTGACAAAAACGTTCCTGTCATCAGGGAGCTCTCACACCTCCCAAGGTCTGACTGGCAGAATCATGTTTTCCACTTCAGCTCTGCAAGCAGTATTTGTGTATGACAAATAGCACCTTGAAAGAGAAGAGATTTGGGCAAGATAGTGTCATAAATCCTTCTGCAGAAATGTAAATGATTTACTAAATTTTTATTAATTATTAATAATATTTCATCAGATGGACTTGAAAAGCTTCAGCACATTATTGTAAACACTGAACCATTTTGAGTGACTCCAGATATGAAAGAGCTATGATCTGTGTTATCAAATGAGCAAAAAACCCTATCATTTTTTTTCAAGCATAAAGTGTTTTAAAAGTACAATTGCTAGAAAAGAAATGTTTTCATCTGAAGAAAAATTGCCAGTTATAATGTCACATATAACAAAATATTTCAAAGTGAAGTTGGTCACTGTAAACCAAGAAAAGGCTTAATAACCCTTTGCTTGAGTGGTTTTTCTGAATATCTCCAGTGACTAAAATTCAAAATGTATGCCTTTTCTGGTTCAAAACCCCAATGGGAATCTCCCACTTTGAAAACGTTGGAGTTCACATCATATGCCGTATAAAACCCTAGCTGTTGCTTTAAGTTTTTATCTTTGCCTTAAAAAAAAAAAAAATGCTCTGAGAGGGGAGACAGAGAAGGGGCCCTAGGCTGCCTGGAAAGAGTAGCCCTGACCCTTCTGTATGGTGGCTGCTGCTTCCCACTCTCTGTCCAGAGTTTGTAACAAGCCTTACTTTGTTGCTCTGTAAAAGATCAGCATTAGAGTGTCTTCCATTTACATCTTTGTCCAAAATGTGGTTAAAAAAATAGTAATTTTTACTGTATGGTTTGGTCATCAGCTGGAGAAGAGTTTTGCTGGTGACTTGCATTTTGTGTAATGTCTTTGGCATCATCTAGCCACACACAGCATCATCTCCCACATGTGTTGGAGTACACGTGTGCAGACAGAGCTCTGCTGCTCCTAGATATTTCTCAAACTGAAAAAAAATATCTTATCTTGTGACTTTCCTTGCAACCTCACTTCATGTTGATAACATCTTCTCTCCCTTCTTGCCTAACCTCTGTGTCATTTTCTTCTAACATTTCTCAAGCCTGGTGCTCTGATATAATTGGTCTTTTCCCTTTATTTTATGCTTTGAATAAACAGTTAATGTTTTCAAAGATGCACAGGGCAGCCTGTTATGAAGATAAAAATTTCAAATTTTGAGGAATGGAGGGCACTTCTGCATCACATATAACAGTTTGGTTACCATAGAGAAGGTTTTCCCAAGTCTAAACTAGTTTTTCTTTTCCAATGAAAACTTAAGGACATCTTAAAAGTTTTTCCATCCCCTCTCACTGTAATTCTTTGTATTTTCTTCCTAAGGCAAGAGCAATCTGCTTTCTAAAAGACACAGACATATTAAATGTATTAGATATGTATCTTTGCCGGAGCATGGATTCAATATCTGCTTCGTTCTTTGATGACATCCTGATGGTCAGGTGTGCTCTAAAATGACAATTTTTCAATGAAAACTTCTGACACGTGTTTTCTCTGGTCTCTATGGTCAGCTGACCTGCCGAGCCTGGATTCCCAGTGGTAGAAGAATAATAAGGGGTTATGAAAACTCTTGTGGAGATTTCTGTTACGAACTTCAAAATATATTTTTATGCTTTATATTTTCTATAGTTTATAGCTTTCAGAATAGAACATTATGCAAAAAACAGCTCTTTTTGTGAGCTACAGAATAGAAAAAGACACTACAGGAATTCATATTTTTTTGAGGAAGCATGGCAGCGTGAATCATTAGCTCATATACCCTGGGGAATTTTTGTATATTGACAAAGATGCACTGGTTTAGATACTTTATGTGTAAAAGGTCTAAAACCTTGGGTGAAACAGGTATTTTTTAATGCGGATTCTAAATACATTTTTAAAATAAAAATGTAATGAGGGAAACTGACAGATGTTTACAATCAGAGAGCATGTAATTCTACATGTCAGTTTGCAGTAAAATTGGAAGAAAGGAACATAAGTCATTGTTTAAAATTATTTGAGTTTGGGCAAGAGCAGGGTGGGGGGGTCATACTTTGCGTTTTGACCACTTAGGGAGCAAAATCTTAGCAGCTAAAGGATCACATATCTCCCTGTTTTCTGATAAAATGAATAGTTCCTTTCCTATAGCTTTGAACAAATATTTGGAAGGTGTTTGTCACAGCCTATACAAATGTGTGCTTGAGGTAGATGACAGTCAACCTCAGGTTTGAAAATAAGAAGGGCTTGAGGGAACAGATACATTGTTGGTGTTGCAAAGCTATTTGAGCTAGCTACTAATTTCACCCAGCAAAATTTATTTTTGTGTGAAACGTCAGTAACCTTATCCACATATTAAAAACAGAAAAATAAATTGCAGAACCAGAGATAACTTTTTAATGCACACAAACATCTTGTTCTTCAGCTGTTCATTTAAACACTTTATTTCGACTTAATGAAACAAAACTTCTGGTATTCCCAGGAAACTTAGAATTGCCTCAATAAGTTTGTACACATGTGAACTCTACTTGTAGGAGGAAAAATGATAAAAGAAACAATAAAAGCTTTCCCACTGCAGAAGGTTTACTGGGTAGATATGTTAGGCTAGGTTATACTAATAATGAATCAAGATAAAAACAAAAGCAGTTATTCTATCTGAAGCAGCATACCTTGAAAGTAATAATTTAAACTGAGATTTTGCAATTAATTTATTTTTTTTTTAATGTTCAGGTACTTGTCATCAGTGATACTTATTTTTATTGTCACTTTTGTCCATAATTTTGCTTTTATGTAATGCATTGTTTAACAAGAAAGAAGGTTGTTCCATCATTTAGTAGTATTTTTTAAGCAGAGAATAAATAGAGAAGGCAAAAAATAATGTTTTTAAAAATATCACCCAAAAATACATGAAAGCCCAAAGAACATTGGTATTATAGCTCAGATGTAAAACAAAACAAAATAATCTGGGTGGACTAGAAAACAGTATTTTTACTGGGGACTGACTAAACATGCGTTCAAACAAGGTGAATCTTTTTTCTTCTTCTTTATTTGAGTCTAATTTTATGTACTTTAAAACTGGAGATAGGTTTCAAATTGAGACTGTTTTGGAATAATAGATTGAAATGTTCCCTGTAAATGTAGCTATAAAACTTTGTAGCCTCCTAAAGACAAAAATCCATTTAAAGTTTTCTAAAATCCCTTTCCCTTTTTTCAAACTATTTCATTAATTGTAAGCCAATATTTGATTCATTCAATTCTCACAAGTCATGCTTTCATATTCTCCAAACCTCTGGATTTTGATTAACTTTCTGTCTGTGAAATAGTTTTCCCCAGCTCTGCTTCCTTGTGAAGATGTTGATGATTTTATCCTGGATCAAAATTGGAGTTGACTCAGGTTTCTGTGCTATAACCATTGTAAATCAATTATCTAAATTTTCTGGGAGTTTGTTTCCTACTGAACTAAGATATTTTAGATGTACAGGCCACTAGAAGTAAAGGATATTTCACATGCCAAATCAGAACGACTTCCTTAGGTATTCAGTGGGGTTTTTTGTATATATTTAGGCAACTAGCTTAGAAAAATCAAGGAAGAAAAAATACACATTAATCTATCAGTTTTCTGCAGTGTTAGGCTTTTCCTTGCTTCATCATACCAATGTCTTTGAATGTCAATCTAGAGATCAGCTATTAATGTTTTTATTTTGTATATTTGTATGAAATGGATAGATAACCAGATAAACAATGGAGCCCAGAGAGTTGTAATCAATGGTGCAGAATCCAGTTGGAGACCTGTGACTAGTGATGTTCCCCAGGGGTCAGTATGGAGCCACTGTATTCGACATCTTCGTCAGTGACCTGGTTGAGGGGATGGAGTGTGTCCTCAGCAAGCTTGCTGATGATACAAAGCTGGAAGCATTGGCTGATTTACATAAAGGCTTTGCAGCCATTCAGAGAGATTTGGACAGACTGGAGAGCTGGGCAAAGATGAACCTAATAAAGTTCAGCAAGAAGAAGTGTAGAGTCCTGCACTGGGGGAGAAAAATCACCCGCTAGAAAGCAGCACCATGGAGAAGAACCTTGGGGTCCTGGTGGACAAGAAGTTATCCAAGGGACAGCAATGTGCCCTTGTGGCCAAGAGAGCCATCTTGGGATGTATTAAGAAGAGTGTGTCCAGCAGGTCAAGGGAGGTTCTCCTCCCCCTCTACTCTGCCCTTGTAAATATTGCGTCCAGTTCTGGGGTCCCCAGTTCAAGAGGGACAGGGATATACTGGAAAGAGTCCAACAGAGAGCTACAAGGATGATTAAGGGACTAGAGCATCTGTCATATGAGGAAAGGCTATGGGTCTGTTTAGTCTTGAGAAGACTAAAGAAGAGAAGAGGGGACCTTATTAATGTCTATATCTGAAGGATGGATGTCAAGAATGGGCCAGTCTCTTTTTAGTGGTGCCCTGTGATAAGACAAGGGGAAACAGCACCAAGCTACAACACAGGAAGTTCCACCTCAACATGAGGAAAATCTTTCTTCCTGTGAGGGTGACAGAGCACTGAACAGACTGCCCAGAGAGGTTGTGGAGTCTCCTTCTTTGGAGACATTAAAGACCCACCTGAATGCATTCCTGTGTGATATGCCCTAGGTGTTCCTGCTGCAGCAGGGAGATGGGACTTCATGATCTTCAGAGGTCCCTTCCAACCGCTATGATTCTATGATTCCATTATTCTATTATTAGGTTGTTCTAGTACCTCTTATGGCTAAAATGGCTTCTTGACTGAATTTTAGTGCAAATTAAAACCAAGATTAAATATACCAATATTCTTTAAAGTACTCTTAAAAAACACATTTGTGGGCTGTACCATGTAGAGTGGACAACACAATGCTGTCTTTACACAGGCAGTTTCTTCTCCTCGGTTTGATGATCAATAAATTTCATCTGCTTTTATTACAATTTTATACACATGGCCTCATTCTACACTCCTACAGTCTATGCCTTTTATAAAACTAATATTTTTAGTATTATTTTAAAATGTTATAACTTAGTTAACTGTCTTTTACACTTTCTACTTGTTTTTTGGGAAGAGGAATAATAGATAAAAATTTGGATAACTAAAACAGTAAAGACATTTGTTCACTTTTTTGAGTACTGATCTTTCTTAAAAGCTTGTTTTCTTTCAAACATTATGAGATACCACATCCACTTGGGACAGAGGTTAAAAGACAGCTGACTTGTGTGTGAGGAGTACTACATAATTTAATATAGACCCATTTCAGCTGGTACATATTTATGGTCAGATTACCCAGACTGTTCTTTTGGTACATGGTGAGTTGAGAACTCAGTCTGTACTCAAATTCTGATCAGAAACAACTTACTGAAATGGGATAAGATCAAAATGTTTTGCAGGTGGCGATTTCTTCCACTGATGCCACGACAAAAATCTTGGATGTTATTTATTTAAAAATTAGAATTCTTCTCACGTCTTCCATTAATTTCTATTTAAATATTAATAATAATATCAAAAAAGTAAAAAGCGCCTATATTTCATACCATAAAAACAAAGGACCTGAATTATGCCAGTGAAGTTCCCTGTTCAAATCTTAGTGAGGATCCACCAGTATTTTTGTAAGCCCTTGTGTGTACTTGTTTGCAAATCAAATAATTGTGATCTTTTTCTATTCCTTTTGAAAACCTCTAGATGTCTAATACAGTATTTTTAGAAAGGCGGGGGAACTGATATGTGGAGCATTCTTCAACTATGCCATCCTGCCAAAAGTAGTGAGTGCGTGGTCTGACTGTTCTACCCATGCTGTCTTAAAAAGCCCTGGATATCTGTGTGAAATGTGTCTGCCCCTGTGTCAAGACCAGCAAACACCATCTGGATGGAAGGCTTTCTCCAAGTAATGAGGTCATGCCTCGGGAATGAAATGTGGCACAAGCATGCCACTTCATTTTTTACATATTTACTGTTTTCTAGACTCACGGGAATTGGAAAAAAAATATGGAAAATATCTACTGATATCCATGGAAATATTCTGTGCAAGTTAGTATTCGAAGCAAATATGATCTCTGTGTATGCTCTCTGTGCCTGCCATTGTTGTCGTAGTAAAATTACCTGGGCTGCACTAAGATCTGTATTGACATCTGATTCATGGATGTCAAAGCTGTATTTGTGAGTCAGATGGTGTGGAGAACTGGCCTCCAAAAAACTGTCTCTCTCACTGCAATTGACTGTAATAGAGAGACTTAACAGAAGAAATAAAATTAAAATAAAAAATAAAGGAGAAACGGTGGCAATACTGCGCGGCGGGGGCCATGGCTGCAACTTCATCACGAGCTGCGCTTAGGCCTGGGAGGGTGGCCTGAGACAGCAAAAGCAATTAATTCGAGGCCCATAAAGACGATCGTTTGTCGTTACCGCACTCATTGCTGCTGCTGCTGGTAGAAAGGAGAGAGAAGAAGACAAAAGAGGGAGGAGAAGGAAAACCAAATAAAAGGAGCCGAGCTGAAAGCAGCCCTTGCTGAGACCACCACAGGCCGCGACTTTGCCACCAGACTGGGTCCGGTGAGCATCAGACCCCTCGCCTCCCCAGCGCTCCAGAGAGCATCGGAAGAAAGCTCTTCAGGGCGGTAGCGGTGAGTGGCCCTGCCACCCGTACCAGGCCCAGACTCCAAAAAGAGCTGTCCCCTGTGCGCCCAGGCACACGGCAGCTCGGCTGCCAGCTGGAGGCACCGGGAGGACGAAGGCAGCAGCTGCTGCCGCCTCGCCGCCCCTGCTGTCCCTGCCGCTGGTGCCTATCTGCCAGCGTGGCCACAACTTCCCTCATTCCCCCCATGGTTCCAGGAGGACATAAGCACAATATCACCATTCAAACCTTTCATCTAATGCGTTCTCCCCCCGGGTGTGTAATTGGCCCCTTACTCACAGGGAAAGGCTTCGAGCTCTCTCTACCCGAAACTATAGTAGTCTTTCTTTTCTCTTTACCGACCAGGTACATTTACATATCCAGTTTTCCCTACACACACTTTGAAAACTTTTACAGTAAAGTGGTATTTTAAACACATAACCTGTGTGCACGCGCATGCGTGCTTCCGAGAGGAGCTTATCAATCAGTTATATATCCAGTGGAAGCAAACAGGCTCACAATCAGGGATGGACCGACCGAAATAATTCAAAGGCTATCCTGAAGATATATATAATTGGTGTCAGAAAATCCTGATAAACAGAAAGGGCGATTGTGGCCTGAGATAAGACGGCTTCAACCTAAAACTGGGTTCAGACTGCGACAGATGGTGAAGCTGCATTGTGAGCCTGTAAGGTAAGTCTGTGAGACTGGAAGTTCTGTATATCCTGTTTTATAAATGCCTGCACTGTTCGATGGCATTTTTTACAACAAAAAGGCATACATGTGTTGAGATTGCCTAAATTATAAGAAAAATATTATGGAAATAGAATTGCAGCTAGGGCAAAGAAAGTACTATTTCTAGGAATAAGGTAACACAGAAGTATCCTCAACAGTATTCATCTCATGGGAGACACCAGCAGATGCCAGACTGGCCTACAATCCTCTAGTTCCTTCAGGGTCAATAGAGCAAGCAGACAAGAGAAGTCTCGGACTGTTCCAGAACCCATCTGCTGTTGCAGAGCTCACTGTTTACCTATCCATCCTTCCAAAGCAGCAGGAAGACAGAAAACACCAAGCAGTAAAGAGTGGGCTGCAGATCTTCCATCCTTGTTATGTACCATCCAATGAAAAAAGATTTCTTGCAGCCCTTCCTCTTGCTGTAAAACAGAGAAGACCAACTTCTTTTTCATCCTTATGTGATCATAAAATATTTCACAGGATCACAGCAAACACAGAGATTAAAAGCAATTCAGTCAGTCTAAATAAAGAAGAGCAAGTGAAGTGGAAATGTTGCATTTGAGGAAAGATATGTACCCTAACAGGTGAAACCTCACAGTGGAGGACCAGTGAAGGAAGTCTATACTCACAGCTGACATTTTTGTGTTGCCTTTTGCTAATGGAACTGAGAAAGTGCCAGACCTAGGGGCTGGTTGGATGCATTGTTAAAATATATTATAATTCATAATGGAATAATAAAACTTAACAGATTAGATTTTTTAATTACTTTAGGACCAACTTAGTACTTCATACCCCACAGATATGTGTCTGAAATACTGATGACCGAGCGTGCCACACAGAACAGATGCAACCTACATCTATGATGTTTTTGCTGACATTTTGGCTAGGACTTACCGCATTGTCCCTACGCATCAAATGGCTGTGGAACATCAAGCCCTCCTTGAAACACAATAAAATTAATAATCTTATATTAATAATAATAACTTGGCATGCAAAAGCCCATTTCGCCCAGCCTTGTTACATGTGTATCTTGTTTCCAGCTTTGTGGTGCAGTATCTGTGGCTTGCCTGCTCTGCTGTCTCTTGTGTTTACTTTCCTTCATGCAAGTCCCCCTGTCTTCAAGTCTATTTTGGATCTTTTCTGGCCACTGAGACCCAGGGCATTTCATTTCATAAACCAAATGGGTTTCTATTGTATTGTATTGTAATGTTTCAGGGTCCAATCCTGCTTTAAGAAAAATTGTGAAAGGTTTTCCTTTAGTGCTCTCACTGACTGTGTCTTAGAAAATTATGCAACCTAGGCATGGTACCGTGATGTCTCAGTAAATTCTTGCTGTTGTGCTGTCTAATCCAAACAGCACGTGCTAGATACATGAATGCACCTTAGGGTATAATCCTTGCTGTCTATAGTTCTGGATATAGCTGGTACCTGGCATAATTTTCAAAAATTCTCGTTAGCTTTCTGTAGATAGAAGGCTTAATAGATCACAGATGACAAATGTATTTTTTTTAAATACACTGTGTGAAATCCGCAACTCTGAATTGTGTTTGAGAGAGATGTACTAGTTCCTGCAGTATGTAATGCTCTATTGTTTTAGTCTTTCTGAGGCAATTTATGACAGAGACCTATTTTCTTGTTTTTGTGGACCAAACTATTCATCAAGTGTATGAGAAGCAAACCTTGAAAGCACAAAGTCAGGATCCAGCCTTCCCTTCCCCTTTAGTTTGCTCTAGTCATTCCCTAAAGGTAATTGTTCCCCAACTGATGTGTTAATTTTCTTTCTTAGATCTAATGGACTTTCTCACTCTCATAATTATTTTTCTCAAAACGTTTCTCCCAGCAAAGAGCTGCTTCAGTCCACTTCCCTCTGAGAAGCTCCTTTGCTTCCGTTAGGAACGTCTTGAGGCAGTATCCCCATCTGCTGTTCCTCCCTGTAAAGGGCTGCTGGGGATTATTGAGGTGCCAGAGAGCAGTTGCAAATCCAGGCTGGACAGCAAAGCTACATGCAGCATTTTCCCACAAGAGCAGACTGACCATAACTGAGGATATTACACAGTTCCATCTTGCAAGAGAAAGGGATGTTGGATGTTTTTTTATAGCTCAGTTACACTGTAATATAATAATTACTGAGAATAAGTATTGTCCTATTGTATTGAAAGTAAGGAGTCACACACAAATGTACTTATAATCAACTAATGGGCAATAAAACCAGGGGAAACAAATGGAGAAATAATTTGTGGAGATTTGAAAGTATGGAGATACAATTTGAAGAAGAGTGTTTGTCTGTTTGTCTTCACTGCAAGATGCAAACTGTCCAGCTTCATAAACCTTAATTTTTAGTTTATAATTTGACCATGGTTCCTGTTGATACCTGGCAAACTATCGATCTAACAAGAGTTGGGAAATTATGGATCCTCTTATAACCAGTGCGGAGACGTATTATACCCAGGAAATGTGCTGGTGCAAAGCTTTGAAGGCATTACAAGAAATCCTGTGGCTGCCTTACCTCTGCAAGGGTTCCAGCCCTGTTTCCCAGTGCTAGCAGAGAGGGCAAGGACACTTGCTGCCTTTCACTTTCTTCTTCTATTGTATCTGAAGGAGGCACATCAGGACACTCATATTTGAAAAACTTGATGCAGGTTTGCTGGTTTCATTTGGTGGGTTTTTTGGTAGTGGGGGAAGGGCCCCAGGAGTGGTTCCATTAAGAAGCTGAGAAACTCCCCCTGATCCAAAACCGGTGCCAGGGGAGTTGGCTGTTCCTGAGGCATCCCATGACTCTATGAGAAGCCTGCACTGGAGCGGCTTGCTCTGGACCTTGTGGGATGGACTCATGAAGGAGAGGTTCGTGGAGGACTCTCTCCCATGGGAGGGGCCCCATGGGGAAGCAGGGGAGGACTTTAAGGAATCCTCCTTCCTGGGGACGAAGGAGCTGCAGGAGCCACCTGCCTGTGAACTGACTCTAAACCCTCTCCCATGTCCTCCTGTGCCGCTGGGGGGAAGAAGGGAGAGAAACCAACAAAGTAATTTGGGCCCAGGGAGGTGGGAGGGGTGGGGGTAACGTCTGTAAGCACTGCTCTTTGTGTTGTCCGTGTCCTCTGTGTATTTGATTAGTGTGAAATTATTTTTTTCCCAGGTTGAGTCTGTTTTGCCTAGGACCATAATCGGTGAAGAACCCTCCTTGTCCTTTGTCTTGACCCATGAGCTTTGTCCTCCTCATCTGAGAGTGAGGGGTTGGGGGGAAGTTGAGTGAGCGGCCATGTGGCTGTTCCCTTGTTGTCGTGTTAGGCCCAAACCATAACAGCAGGTCATGTACACATCTCTGCTGTGGACTTTAGATAAAATTACATCTTTCTTTCACTATGTATAAATTGTGTGTCATGGTATCTATTTCCTTCTTACAATATCGTATGAGATCCAGTTAAAAGATATGTAGAATTGCTCTTCTCCCTTATCCCAAATGAACCAGGTTATAAAACTAGAATTATCTGGGAAAAGACCATGATAGACTTCTTTTTGACTCTACAATTCACTCTTTCCATTCTGGGTTTGAATGTGTGCAGCTTTTAGTGTACTTAATCCTACCTGAAAGCAATCAGTTTGACGACGGATCCTGTTCCAGATCTTGGACCAGTAGAACTACTGGCAGCTTTTAGGACTCTGAGAACACTCAGATGCTCTTTGTATTTTTTTGTGTTTTTATTTTCCTATAAACAACTTTTGGTGATCATCTAGGTGTAGCCCTTTTCCACTAGTCTCTTACAATTTGCAACAGAACATGTTATTGTTATTATTTTTTATTTTGAAAACTAGAGTAGAACTGCTTGAAGGGAAAAAAAGTTTTTAATGGTGCCATGTTAAATTTGACTTTCTATTAAATAAGGTATATACAGTGTATATTGATTGTTGACAATGTTTAACATGGATTCTTAAAACAGTTCTGCATTTTTCTACTAAGATAGCATGTGTCATGTAACAGCCTTGTCAATAATTAAAGTAAATCGAGTTTAAATAGTGGAAGAAGCATTTGCAGATTTAGGATTTTTTAGATTGTTATTTAAGCAGGAGAGAAGTCTCTGAGTTTTCAGTCCCTGGGGAATAATATGTTGTAGGCTTTAAAAGGTTTGTCAACTCAACTTCACATAAGAGACTGTTATCAGGAGCAGAAGGAGTACCAAGAGGATAGGAAAACTGGGTATATTTGTGGTTTCAGCATAAAAGGTGAGGGAAACACCTAGTCAGTCATAATTTGGGCATGAATGAACTGGTATGGAATAAGCTTTCCAGCTGTTGCAACCAGCATAGCTTCTACGTCCTGGGATCAAGCATATTTAACCCTAATGATCCCAGCTGATAGCCAGTAGTAGACTAGCTGTTCCTACCATGTGACTTTCGAGAGCACCATAGCAGAAAGGTCAGATCACAACTACCTTTGCTCCCACAGAGAAGTTCTCTTCACGCTGAGCCCAGCACTGTGCAGAAACATGGGCTCTTATTTTGTTGTGAGTGGTAGCCCTGGCTGACACAAGACCCTTAATGTCATTGTTAAGGACCTTTTCCTCCTTAATGATAGAATAACTAATGTTTTTTGTCAGTCTCAGTATGATACTGGAAGACATGTTAAAGGGAAATTATTATCTCAGCAAAAAGTAAAACCCAAGAGTTTAAAATCTGTTAGGCTGGTATTTAATTTTTGTTATTAAGCAGTGGAAGAAGGAGCTATATTTAAAAAAGTGGGGGGAGGGGGGAAAGGAATTATTTAAAACTTTATTCTCTGGAAAAATTTCCTTACCTTTTTTTAAGTATATCCATTAGTAGTGTTTTCGCATTGCCATATTGAAAATGTACAAGTACCTTCTCATGCATTAATACTTCTTTACATGAATCAACTCATAACATGGTGGGAAATAAATTGGAAATATATTCTTCCATCCTCCAGCTTTTAATTTTATGATAATGTGCTCTTAGGAATTTGAGTAAGAACATGGGGTCACCTCTCATTTTCTAGATTAAATTTTTTGTAGGGATATTACCCAATTCTCCTGCATGGTTTCTGAAACCTTAGGGTAACAGCCCCTGTACTGTGAAGGACCATAGCAAGCCAAACAGAGACTTTGTAGAGGCAACTTGTAGCACCTATGAAATTAAGTCTGATTCACCACTTACTGATTTAGAGGGTTCTTTTCAGCTCCAATAGATCAGGGTCGACATTCCTCTCACCAAGGGTGAATTTTCTATTGTGTTTGTTTGTTTGTTTTTTCATTTATTATCCCATTAAGCATAGGACATGATGTTTGGGAGATTAGAAAGAGACATACTGTGGATTTCTTTCTTTAAGTGAGCGATGGATTGTCTGTCATAATGCATTCGGTAAGTACTTGCAAACTTGTCCACACCTCTAGCTCTTACACACTATTTCCCTAGAATATTCCTATCCATAAGAAGATAATTTGTGATAAGACAACAATACTCAGAGCAGCTGAGAGTCTCACCTGCTCCTTAGTCTCAAGAGGGCTTAATAGTCCATGTCTCAGTGAAACCTCTGGCTGATCAGGTGCACATTGTAATAGTGAAATCAGCCTTGTTTTATATGGCTGATACAGAATTAATCCAAAAAGATGCAGATGATGCAGATGAAAACAGGCTCTTTCCATTATTAACTTGGAAAATTACTTCTCTTCCAGCAGAAAACTACTATTTAGTGAATAAAGAAAAATGTGATGGAAGCACAATCATTCTCTCATCTTCATTGCCTTAGGAAAATGCAAAAAATACTGAGGTGATCTGCTCCTCGGGGTCTGCTCTACGTTTTTAAGAATTATTTAAAGCAGCAAACCAAGTATGGGTCGAATGTAAACATGCTCTGACTATAACAGACAGAACCTTCCTCACATTAACCAGACTTTGTCTCCTCTTACGTCTTAGCCATTATCTGCTTCAAGACAGCAAAGGAATGCCTCATAAAGCCTATTTAATAAGATCACAAACCTGCACTGGAAGTGTAGGATCTGCTGGGCCACTAGAGAAATAACAACTAAAAAATAAAAAAAAACCTCCTCTGCCTGTCCTAATGAAGTGACTTGTAATCTCGCTCTGCATTCATCTTCAGGCATGTGAATAGATTCATTGCTAAATAAGCCCCTTGTGTGCCAGTTAGTGCCAGTCATTGACTGGCTCCTTCAGGGCTTAGAGGGTTGAGGTACTCACTATACAGACTTGCAAGAAAAAGATAACTTGCTCGTAGCCCCATGAGGGGCAGAACCAGCTGGTATCCCCAGGCAGGAGTAAGCCTATCCCTCTGTCTTCGGAGGCAGGGGAGAGAGGTAGAAGCTGGAGTGCTCCATATATGATGGACAGGACAGGCGAGCAACATACAGACTCCCAAGGCTAGGCTGAACATTTTGATTTTTCCAGACTTCTATAAAAAACACTCATTGAAGTCCATTGTAAGGTTTTCATAGACTTCAGCAGGTCTTGGATTGGGCTCTTACGATCTTTACTTTCCTCTTTTTTTTTAATCCTGTAATATTTATTCTGAAGAAGTTAAATCAAAACACTAAAGTTTAATAACAACATTTTGTTTTGCATGGACATTTCTACCTGGAGCTTGATAAAACTGATTACTTCTTGCAGCAAGAAACAAAAAAGAAGGGACTTGTTCACTTTCCTATGTATTGGTGCTTTAAAAAAAAAGAAAATTTTCTGCTTCACAAGCATGCTGAATGAAATGCGTGTCTCATTTATCACTTAGATAGTAATAACAGTGTCTGCTGTATGCTAAAGGCTGGATTCTGACATGGGTGGATTGACAGTATTTACTCAACAGAAGCAATAAGCAGATCAATAACAAAATGTAGCTTGGGGGCCTGGAGGTGTGACATGTCAACCATGATTTCAGAGTCTTGCTGGGACCCGTATTAAACTCATTTGTACATCTGAAAACAACTCATGCCTCATTGGGTTAGAAGTAGCTACAAGTATTGGTCTGAAGAAGGCTTGAAACTTGAAGGAGTTAGTGACTAGATGGAAGTGAGAAGGATCTGGCTACAAATTTTGCAAAGATTATTTTAGTTTTACTGAATCCACTTAAGAGTGGATGCAGATACTCTGTCACAAAAGGTGATGTTTGCAAAAGCACTTAATTCCATAGGGTTTAGATATTGATTTAAATTGGAGTCACAGATCATGAACTTTGAAAATATAGGGGGAAAATTAGACTAGAGTCAGACCTCAAACAAAAATAAATAAAATACATGGTAGCTTGAAGATGACCCCAAAAAGAGCACAGTTGGCTTTGGTTTAAATGAACAAACCTTTTTTAAAAGAAAAAAAAATTGCCATAAAAACCCTTAAAAGTTCATGTTCAGTGATACATTACTCTGTGTAAATATATAAATAGCTTATCCACAACGCTTAACTGGGTGAGGTGGAAACTGCAAGGGGAGGAAATGGTATGGGAAACAGACTTCAGACTAGTAATGCAGTCATCAAATTCATTCTGAATACAGTGGAGATACAGCACAAAAAATGGCTTACCTCTGCGTTTTATTGAGTATCTAAACAGGTTTGAATTGACACATATAAGAGGTCCCAATGGTTGTTTTGGAACTTGTATTCACTTACAGATAAATACAAATATATGCAGATCAGTATCTTCACCTCTCTACACAAAGAAATAGGAAAAATATATACTGTATCCAAAATAATTATTATTTCTTATTTATGATCAGATCCTTAATTCATTTTTAAGTGCCATTTAGTGTGGTGTACATAAAAGATCAAAAGAAAAATAAAACTAATAAAAGTTTTGTGTTCTAATTGATACGTACATTTTCACTCTTCATTTCATAATGTTAGAACTTACAGCTGAAATACCTTCACCAAATAAATGTCTACAAAAAATATTTAACTTTCATTCATAAGCAGAAAGTTTCCTTTCCTAATCAGAGTCAAGGTGGATGGCACAAAATAATGCAGGATATGCACATCTGGGAAGAAGCACTTTTTATACAGAAGTCTTTAGACGTCTATAGTTATTAAAGCAATCAATGCTGCACCTTTATTACATAGGATTCAGTATGTACTTTCTGGTTGATTGCTGTGGATTTCTGGTAAATGAATGTTTTGGACTTTATTATAAATTTAGAAAGCTCACCAAACTTCACAAAGTTATTCTACATTATCTAAACCCTTTTGCTAAATTTAAGTAATCTTAAGTATTTTGCGTGGAAGAATGTACACAGTGGCATTTGCATGATTTTTTTTTTTTTATATATGTGATTCCTAAATTATTTTACTTTTTATCTTACTGTGCTATCCTTGATGCTATTTTCTGTTCTCTTTCAGCATACTGAAGGACTTATTACAAATAAGAAATAATCTTATTTAATTAGATTTGAAATGAAAAAAAAAAATCTTATTTCTCTACAGAAATAATCTAAGAACTCTAGCAATTCAAGGAGTCCAAGAAAATGTTATATTCTCAGAACTGTGGGCTATTTCACAGACTAGGTGGGTGGTGCCACATACACATGTTATGTATAGACATAGATGAAAAAAATTAATGCATTGGACTTTTCAGGTGTCATCTGAAGACAAAATACTGCAAGGAGTAATGACCAACTCACTGAGTAATCACAAAAAATTATCATCTGACTTTCAGAGCAATGTCTTGGTACTGTTTGGAAGTGAGTTTGTACAGGGAGCAATCAGTGGTCATAAATAACACTGCTGAGCTGCATTTATTTATTATTTTCCTCTCCAAAGAATTAAGATTTACCTATCTTGTAAAATACTGCCTGACTGTGATACTTTATCACCAGTCCTAATGTCACAGAATCATAGTCATAGAATGGTTCCACTAGACCAGGTTGCACTGAAACAAAGAAAGTTCACCCAACCGTCTAAGTCCTGTTAAGTCAGTATTCTTTATTCACAGTGCCGGATGCACAGGGGGTAGCTACTCCAAAAATGTGTATGCCTTACAGTGTAGGGTGAGAGATATATATACAGCTGATACTTAATTATGTGTAATATTTCTAAGAAACTGTTTACATATTCATTAGTTTCCCGATAAATCATTTACGTAAGTGTCCGCCCATTATCGCATGCGTGTTAAGTCCATTAGGGTCTCCTGGGGGTCATTTACTTCATCCTTGAGTCTTCCTCACAGGAACCTTTGGCTGAGTCTGTCTCTTTTCCCGTTTATCTCTGCTCACTTTGCAGTAGAATTGGTTACAGTAGGCAACCCTATTTGCAGTTGAATGGCTTCTTTCTTCTTCAAAGACCCTTGTATTTCTTCCTAAAACTACAGATAAGCTCACACAAGAAGCTTTTACAACTCCCTAGCAGTAGGGCCAGATAAGAGATTTACACCCTACAAGCAATTAACTACTTGAAGTCAGTTTGGTTAATGTTCTGTTTCAGCACAAAGTGCTGTCCACCATGGCTTTGAACACCTCCAGGGAGGGGGTGTCCACAACCTCCCTGGGCAATCCGTTCAAATATCTCACCACCCTAACAGTAAAGAGTTCTTTCCTAATCTCTAACCTAAATCTACCCTCTTCCAGTTTAAAACCATTACCCCTTGTCCTTTCACTACACACCCTGGTAAAAAATCCCTTCCCAGCTTTCCCATAGGCCCCCTTCAGATGCTGGAAGGCCAGTATAAGGTCTCCCCAAAGCCTTCTCTTTTCCAGGCTGAACAGTCCCAAATCCCGCAGCCTGTCTTCATAGGAGAGGTGCTCCAGCCCTTGGCTCATCTTCGTGGCCCTCCTCTGGGCTTGCTTCAAGAGCTCTACGTCCTTCCTGTGTTGAAGGCTCCAGAACTAGACACAGTACTCCAAGTGGAGTCTCACGAGTGTGGAATAGAGTGGCGGGATCACCACCCTCAAGCTGCTGGCCACGCTTCTTTTGAGGCAGCCCATGATGGAGTTGGATTTCTGGGATGTGAGTGCACATTGCTGGCTCATGGTGAGTTTTTCATTGACCAACACCCCCAGGTCCTTCTCCCCAAGGAGAATCCTTTCCTCAGTCCATTCTCTGCCCAACCTGTATTTGTGCTTGGGTTTTCCTCAACCCTGGTGCAGGACCTTGCACTTGGCCTTGTTGAATTTTATGAGGTTGGCATGAGCCCACCTCTCCAGCCTGTCAAGGTCCCTCTGGATGGTGTCCCGTCCCTCCATCGTGTCAACCACACCACACAGCTTGGTGTCATCAGCAGACTTGCACTTGATCACACTGTCAATGTCACTAACAAAGACGTTAAACAGCACCAGTCCCAGTACTGACCCCTCAGGAGCACCACTCGTCACTGGTCTCCATCTGGACATCGAGCTGTTGATCACTACTCTTTGAGTTTTGTGTTCCTTATCCACCGAGTAGTCCATCCATCAAATCCATATCCTTCCAGTTTTAAGACCAGGATGTCATGCCGGACAGTGTTGAATGCATTCCACATATCCAAGTAGATGACATCACTTGCTCTTCTCTTGTCCACTGATGCTGTGACACCATCATAAGAGGCCACCAAATTTGTCAGGCATGATTTGCCCTTTTTGAAGCCATGTTGTGATACATCATAGGATATTAGTTATTAGTTAGTAAATTCAATAGAATATAGCCTAATAAAAGTTTACTAAAATAATGAACTTTCTATACTAAGAAGGTTGCTTTTAAAACAAGGTGCTTTGTGAAACTATCAGTCAAGCATCCTGTAGGTTGTGATAACATCAAGTCTTCTAAGAACCTGTGGCACTTACAGACAACATTTATGTGGACTCTGACCCACCTGGGCAATCTACCAGCGGGAGACTGGAGACAGGACCAGGACGAGAGACCAGGACGACAAAGGACTAGAATCAACAAAGACCCCCACAGGAGAGCCTCGAGCACGCATAATTACAAAGATAGCCAATTCCAGGAAATAAAATGACTATGTAAAAGAATTCTGGGAACTCATTGACATGGAACTGAATATGGATGTTTTTGGTGTATATTAGTCGGGGTGTTTCACTGACTCCTAGGAGCACTCATGGTGGAGATTCCCCAGTGCTGCACAGCGTTGCAATAAAGAATGCCTGCTCAATAACAGCTTGTTTGTTGTTATTGGGTCTTGATCTCGGAATCCTTACCCAGCCGCACCCAGCCTCCCACTGCGGTGAGGAGTGTTAGAAAGCAAGGGGGTTTGGAAGCTCCGAAATTTTTGTTTCAGTTGGCTGCCACTAGTTACCCCTTTGTTTTCCACATGCCTTAGCAGAGCCTTTAGGAGGATCTGCTCCATGATCTTGCTGTGTGCAGAGTTGAAACTGACTGGCCTGTAGTTCTCTGGGTCTTCTTTCCTTCCCTTTTTGAAAATGGGGCTTATGTTTCCCCTTTTCCAGTCAGTGGAAATTTCACCAGACTGCCGTGACTTTTTAAATATGATGGAAAGTGGTGTTGCAGCTTCATCTGCCATCTCCCTTAGGATGAATCTTGTCAGGTCCCATGGACTTGTACACTTTCAGGTTCTTTAGATGGTTTTGAACCTGCTCACCTCTTAAAGTGGGCAGATCTTTCTTTTCCCAGTCTCTGCCTCTGTCTTCTGTGACCTGGGTGGTGTGGTCAGAGCCCTTAGTGGTGAAGACTGAGGCAAAAAAATTATTCAGTACCTCAGCCGTCTCCATATCCTGCGAGACAAGGTCTCCTGTTTCTTTCTGCAGAGGGCCCCCATTTTCACTGTTCTGCTTCTTATCACTGATGTACTTGTAGAAGCCCTTTTTATTACCCATTATGTCCCTGGCCAGGTTTAATTCTATCTGGGATTTAGCTTTCCTAACCTGATCCCTGGCTTCTTGGAGAACTTTGTATTTCTCCCAGGCTACATGTCCCTGCTTCCACCCTCTGAATACTTTCTTTTTTTGTCTAAGAGTGTCCAGGAGCTTTGTTCATCCATGCAGGTCTCCTGGCATTCTTGCCTGTTTTCCTCTTTCTTTGGATGCATTACTCCTGGGTTAGGAGGAGGTAATCTTTGAATATTGACCAGTGTTCTTGGGCTCCTTTCCCATCCAGGATTTTATGCCATGATATCCTACCAAGCAGATCCCTGAAGGTGTTGAAATCTGCTTTCCCAAAGTCCAGGGTAGCAAGCTTGCTGCAGACCCTCCTTGTTGACCTACAAATCCTGAATTCCACTATTTCATGGTCACTGCAGCCAAGGCTGCCCTTAAGCTTCATATTGTCCACCAGGTCATCCTTGTTGGCAAGAACCAGGTTCAGCATAGCACCTTTTCTTGTTGGTTTCTCTACCATTTGTAGGAGGAAGTTATCATCAATGCATTCCAAGAACTTCCTAAATTATGTTTTCTAGGTTGCTCCAGCTGGTAAGGTATTTTTACCTTGATTATTTAAAATGTTCAGAAACCAGTGCAAACATTCTGTTACAGGAAAATATTTTAGTGGAATAGGAAAAATAATCTGTCATTTAACATCCATGTATCGAGTAATAATTCTCTTTAGTAATAAGCTTTCACAATAGAGCTAGTAAGATGGATAAACTAACAAAGAAAATAATCTGTTCTGCTGTCCTTCATGTGATTTTAATTTACAGTATGTTATTGGAAGGAGTACTTGGTGAGATGCAATTTCTGAAGAATAATTCTACAGAGCACATATAAGATAGAAAAAATAAATTAAGTTTTATCCTTTAAAATGGGCAAATTGCATGTAGAAGGTTGCCTTTTTTTTTCTTTCTTTCTTATTCAGTATAAAGAATCTAGAGATTTTCTTTCTGCCTTAGGGAAGTGAGAGAAGCATCTGTCATTAAGATTACTTGGCAGAAATTATAAATCTCTTTCCTATTTTACCTTTGCCAAACATCAGAGTCATGGAGATGAAATTTTCTGTGCCTAAGGTCTGCTGATGGCTTTTCCCAGTATTATTTACTATAAGGTGAAAAAGATGCCATCAAATGCATCTGCTTGTGCCTTCATATCATCATACTGCGACACAGTCTTTGCTTTTGTGTGGTTATTATCTAAAATTTGGCAGGAGAAATCATCAGTCTTTGGGTTTTTGCTGTAACCATTCAATCTTTTGCTGCAACCATTCAATCTTTTGCTGCAACTCTTTATTCTCTCCCTGTAACCCTTCAATTCTTTGCTGTAATCCCTCCTTTGCTTGCTGCACCACCATGGCCAGGACAAAGAAATTTCGGGCATTGATGAAATCAAGCCCATGTTTCTTAATCTCCTTTTTAAGCTCTTTAGACAGAGGAGTACCATCTTCCAAAGTCATGATGTAATTTGCAAGTCTACTGAGGTCTCCACCCATGTAGGCATCATAAATCACTTTGTACTGCTCCCTCTGTATAGTGTACCCGCACCTCTTAAGGTGCTCCCAAAAGGGACGCACAAATGCACATTTCTGCAATTCCTCCTCAAAACTAGAGGGAGATGAAAATGGCGCCTCCTGAACTTCAGTGCTTTCCTCACTAATTTCATTTTCTATACTTTCTGCACCAGCACTTACAGCATCTGCAGCACCTCTATCCCCCTTTATATTTTCCTTTATATAATTAATTATTATTATTATTATTTTTTAATTTTTTTTTTTTTTTAACTAGTTAAGCAATTTCAGAGCGTGGGGGGCTTCTAACGACCCCCGTTATCCCACTTCTGACACCACTTGTCACGAGCCGGTACCAGGGGGCTACTGGCTGTCAGGATGCTTTTGCGACTCCCCCTCTCAATGTGGAGGGGTTTGTGAATGAGCCCGAGGGTCACACGCGGCGCTGCCTCTCATGAAGGAACGGCCACCATGGGACTGTATTTCAGGGGGGTAGCTAGAAAGCACCCCCCCCCTCCACCACGCTCAGAAATTGCCTCTAAAGCCAAGATTTACTCCACAAACTAATAGGTTTATTAAGGGTTAACACAAACCGAGGGATGATGTTTAGGGACAATGCAGGTGTGAATGGCTACCAGGGATATCAATATGTATGTAGTGAGCAAGTGTCCTTTAGGGAGGCAATGCAAAGGTGCTTTTAAGGGAGAGGATTAAGGACCAAAGGGAGGAGGGGAGGAGGGAAGGAAACCCGACGCCGGTCTGAATGTGTGTGTGTGTGTGTGTGTGTGTGTGAGGTGATGTTACCCTCCAGCGACTTGTCCAGAGGTGGTCTGTGGCCGGAAGGCAGGGCGGCAGGTCCGTGGTGTCGGAGGGGTAGCTTCTCGGCAGCAGGTGCAGCGGCCGCTGGTTTCCTCTCCAGCGGCAGCAACACGGGGAGGGGGCTCCAGCCCCGACCCCAGGGCTCGGGACCCCGGCACGCTCGGCGCTGAGGCTCAGGCTGGACCCGGGGCAGGCAGGCAGGCAGGGTCCCAGCACCAGTGTCCGCAGCAGGGGGGTGTCCCACCCAGAAAGCGTCCGAACGGGCCTCAGGGAGGAGGGAAGGGCCCACCTGCTGCCCTCGCCACCTTTGATACCCCCTGACCCACCTGTCCCCTCAGTGTCACTGTCCAGAGCCAATGAGCGTCCGTGAGCCCCACTTTAAGGCGGTGACTGCCAGGGGCACAGGATGGCTTGTCGCCCATCCTTTCTGTCCTGGACCACATCTGTTGTTTTGGGTTCCGTTGTCCTTGAGAAACAAGTCTGTTTTAGTTCGTTAGCTGGGGATAATCAGGAGAGGCCTTTGCTGGCTTAAAAGACATTTTGTTGAGACTTATGTGGGGAAGAAAAGAACAGTTTCCCACAACTTCCAAGTTTACTAAATTGTTAGCCTTTGCAAAGTTGTTTTTCTGTTTTTATGTAAAGAGTTAAGTTGAGAACCACCTCACGTAAATCAGCATGATTCCAGTTATTTGAATAATTACAACAAATAAAGCTACTTCCTCACCTTAATTATTTATACTGTATCATACGTTAAAACTATGAATATTATGGAATTAATGAAACTTTTATAATTTATACCAGTAACGGTATGATACACAGCCCAATATATATGTAACTTAATTGGTATGGAGGCAATGTCACTCCCTTTAAACAAAGGTAAACTTCTTACTGTGCAATTCATTAAAGTACATGCCATGACTGATGATTTTATTTAGGACTTCATCGACTAAGCGTCATTAACAAGAAGTCCCACATGCGTGCTTTAACTGAAAAGAGGAACTTGTTCTCTGCCCAAAGTAATTCTGAGCTTATCCTTCCAGTCTGCTCAGGACAGGCACTGAGCAAAATCCACGGCCAGCTTGAACAAGTGTGTGTGTGTGTGTGTGTGTGCGCGCACGTGCGTGCAGGTGAGGAGAAGTGAAACAGGAGGTGAGAGAGGATTACGAGTAATTTGAACACAGCCATTAAGGGAAATGAAATTACTTCTTTTCCTCAACAACAACAACAAAACTTAGAGGCAAATTATTAAAAAAACTCCCACATTCATATTTATGAAGTCTGCTAAACCAAATGCAAGTCTCTGACCTTAGTGCCTCTGAATTGCAATAACTACTTTATGACTGTGAATAGCATTAATAAGATCTAAACCCCACACAAGTGGGCATGAACACCCAGAAGGAATGACCACTTGAGTATACAAGACACCTGAGGCAATATTTCCATGGAGGAAGCTGTCAAACTAGTAACAGCCTGTGTGTTTATCTGTGTGTGCTAAGCAGTTTTCACATTACAGGAATTGCTCATAACCTCTCTGCGTTTGAGGAAGGGCATGTCATTGGAGAGCCTGGGCTAATTCAGATCTGTGCCAGGATCTTAGCAATGTTGGATCTTAATGCCCATACGTGATGAATAATTGCAACAATCAAGTACTGGCTATTAAACCCCCAATCAGGGACTGCGAGAGCAGATTTTAGTTTTGAGTTAGTCTGCCATGTTTTATTCCCATAGACATTGACCTGTTAAAAAAACTGAGGCCAGTTGAAAGATGTCCACCAATTTCTACAGGGTTTTAACAGAGCTCTGTAAAGACTGACTTGAATTATGGATACAGTGATGAGGAGTCTTGAATCCCTTTTACCTGTCTCTGACCTGTGTGTGTGAGATATTTTACCTCTCTCCCTCAAAATAGAATCTGGCTCCATATATTATGTTCGTTAGCCATCCTAAACACCTGCTGTAAATCACCTCAACTGGGAAGAAATAAAGACATGAGTTTAGGAAATATGTGGGGCCAGATGAGAAGAGTTCTGTAAGGTAGAGTGAATCCACTCATTTTTGTAGGACAATTATAATTATTTGCCTTGTAGAATAATTTCTTTATAGATCCATTTAAACTGTTAATTAATTAAACTGTAAGTTAATACACTTCTACTATTTATTAGTACAATTAATATTACAGAGGGGACAGCACAGGGGAAAAATGATAGCAAAAATGTCATTAAAACAATTTTATGAGAAAGCATGGTTTTGTGATTAACGGAGAGAGAAATCTCAGTTTTGTTTTTGCTTGTTACAGATACCTCAGATAAACTACTGATTGTCTCACTCTTTCTGCTCTAAGATGGGTGTAGTGATCTTTGTTTTTTTTGGGTATTGCCTATTTAGATCACAAATGTTTTAGGACATATTTGGCTTTGGATGAATGTTTGTAAAACCCAGGACAACTGCAGCCTCTCTTAAGACTCTATTAAGAAAAGAGAGATAGTCTCTTAATTCCCTCTTGTGTATTTAGGGGATCTTGAAGAACCATTGTTTCAAAATTTCTATGGCCAGTAATAAAAAAAAAAAAAGGAAAGAAAAAACATTCATCTGTTGCCTTATGCTCCTCCTTTTATGTGGTGTCAATACACACCAAGGCAGTCAGAGAGGCTGGGTGTACCCTGGTTTTCTGTCTGATCTCTGGGCCAGGCTGGAGTTGATTATTTCCATTATCACTTCCTTTTGCCAATTTAACAACTATTTACCATAGCCAGCTCCACTCCTTTGGAGTTATCTCACCTTCTAGATATTTTTTACCACCTATTATGTGGCTTGTCTGTTTTTGATTTAGGCCTGATATGATGTTAGAAATGAAAAAGGAGTATCAAGCTGACAGAAGTAGATAGATACCTAGAAACCTTAGTAGATTTTATACTTCTTATGGGAAATATCTCTTCTCACATGTCAGATTTTTGGGGCTTGAGGGTTTTGGTTTGGTTTTGTTGTTGATTTTTTTTTTTTTTTTGCTTTTTTTGTGTGTTTTTTTGTTTGTTTGTGTTTGTTTTTTAATAGTTTGCAAATATTTGTGTCATTTGTATAGTGTTCATAACTGACATCGGAATTGTTTTCTAACTCCTTGTGTAGTACTGGATTACCTCGGCTCTGGCATTCCTAACATGCTTTAACTTTTCAGGCTTCCAGTCCATTAAGTTCATCCTTTAATTAAGGCAAGTCAGCCATGTAGAAGGGAGCTAAATGGCTTTTTGCTAACTTTGAAGGACAGAAGGAGGGAAATTTGTAGGATTCTGACATTTTTTCTGTCATCCATAAGGCTTCTTGGTAGGGGCAGTGGGTGCAAACTGGAACACAGGAGGTTCCACATAAACATCAGAAAAAACTTCTTTACTGTGACAGTGACAAAGCACTGGAACAAGCTGCCCAGAGGGGCTGTGGAGTCTCCTTTGCTGGAGATGTTCAAAACCCACCTGGACACGTTCCTGTGTGATGTACTCTAGGTGATCCTGCTCTGTCAGGGGGGTTGGACTAGATGATCTTTTGAGGTCCCTTCCAACCCCTAAGATTCTGTGATTCTGAGATAACTTGAAGCTTTTCTAGAATTTCCTTTAAAAGCTGTGGAGGGAGAAACTCAGCACCAGCAAATTCTTTCTTGTAATTTTTTTATTTATTCTTTTTTTTAACACTGGGGACTCCAAAAAGATGTTTTTACAGGATGATGTAGAGAATGAGAAACTAAAGTGCTTGTTAAAATACTTGATTGAAACCTTGTTTCGTTTATATGGTTAGATAAAATGAAAGAAGCAAGATCTAGCTACATCCTTTGTCATGTTAAAATCTCTTTTCACACTCTCTGCCAGCGTTGCAGGGCATCTGGGCAAGGAGTCCTTTATGATTTGCCCTGCTCCTTCAGCGTCTGCTGTGCCATGCCTGTAGCTTCACCACAAAAGCAGGCCACAGCCCAGATACTGCTTTCTATAGTTATTTTCAGGCCTTTCAAATATTCACAATGGCTTTGTGCTTATTGGTCTTCTTGGTGGGACCCAGAAGTGATATTTGAGATCACTTTGTATGACCTGCTGGGGACTTGGTTCCTACAGCTCAAGATCTGGCAAATATCTTGCAAGCATACTTGCCTAAATGGTTTAACACCCATAAGCAGTGAATGAGAAACAAATACAAAATTTAAATGCAGACACTCAAGGTAATGGAGAGGTGGAGAGTAATAAGCCCTGGAGGGGGACCTTGTCTCAGGGCACCCTAGGCCTTGTAATGAGCTGAATAGCCCACCATGCCACAGGGAACCTCCTACATCTTAGCAACTTTCTCCTCCCCTATCCTCTCTTCCCCACTCTGGCAAGTCCCCTGCTCTGAAAAAACATGAGGTTGTGGGTGCCATTTCCTCTGATATAGACCAGAAACAGCAGCACAACCAAGAGCTGAGCCCTGATCTCGGTGGAGCACAGTTTTTGTACGTAAGAAGGCAAGGGGAAGCTCTCTGGTGTTATTGGCCAGGCTGTGCTTTTAAGTCTGGATATGAGCTGGAGGACATATCAGGAAGAAATTCAATTATCATTCATAAATGCTGAATGTAAGACTAATGCCAGTTACTTTCCATATACTTAGGAATAGTTAAAGATCCAAACAGATGACTTCTTTGCCTAGACGGGAGATTTTTTACCCCATCCTATTTGCAGACTAATATTGTTGCCCTTATTTTCCTATATATTTGTTAATTTGGTTGGTTTTGGAAGGACTACAGAAGTTTCTGTAGTTGTACTTGCCATGGTTGTACATAGAATAGGTAGATGCAGGGAGACCAATAGATGTAGTCTACCTTGACCTTAGCAAGGCTTTTGACACTGTCTCCCACAACATCCTTGTAAGCAAGCTTAGGAAGTGTGGGGTAGAAGAATGGACAGTGACATTGATTAAGAACTGGCTAAATAGTAGATACCAGAGGGTAGTGATCAATGGTGCAGAGTCCAGCTGGAGACCTGTTAACTAGTGGAGTCCCCCAGGGATCAGTGGTGTGCAGCCATTCAGCAAGATTTGGACAGACTGGAGGGCTGGGCAAAGAGGAACCTAATGAGGTTCAACAAGAATAAGTGAAGAGTCCTGCACCTGGGAAGGAACAACAAAATTCACCACAACAGATTAGGAGCCCACCTACTAGAAAGCAAGTCTGTGGAGAAGGACCTTGGAGTCCTGGTGGACAACAAGTTAACCAAGGAACAGCCCTTGTGGCCATGAAGTCCAATGATGTCCTGGGGTACATTACAAAGAGAGTGTCCAGCAGGTCGAGGGAGGTTCTCCTCCTCCTCTACTCTGCCCTAACGAGACCACATCAGGAGTATTGTGTCCAGTTCTGGGCTCCCCAGTTCAAGAGGGACAGGGATTTACTTGAGAGACTCCAAGGGCGAGCTATGAGGATGATTAAGGAACTGGAATACCTGTCTTATGAGGAAAGGCTGAGAGACCTGGCGCTCTTTAGTCTAGAGAAGACTGAAAGGGGATCTTATTAATGTCTATAAATATCTGAAGGGTGGGTGTCAAGAAGGAGGGGCCAATCTCTTTTCAGTGGTGCCCTGTGATAGGATGAGGGGAAACGGCACCAAGCTACAACACAGGAAGTTCCACCTCAACACGAGGAAAAACTTCTTCACTGTGAGGGTGACGGAACACTGAATCAGGCTTCCCAGAGAGGTGGTGGAGTCTCCTTCTCCAGAGACTTTTAAGACCCGTTTGGATGCTTTTCTGTGTGACCTGCCCTAGATTCTGTGGTGGTCCTGCCCTGGCAGGGAGGTTGGACTTAATGATCTCCAGAGGTCCCTTCCAATCCCTACCATTCTGTTGTTGTGTGATTCTGTGATTAATATGATGGGGACCAATAGTTGCTGTAATTCGTTAGATCAGGTGCTACCTGTTCCAGCAGTTGTGAAGTATGTAGGGTAAAAAGGATGAAGGAAGAAATCTAAAACACACTGGTCCTAACTTATAATTATGGTCCTGACTACGTAAATGAATGTAAAGACAACTTGCTGAATTTACATCAGTCTCGGTAAAACTCAGAGTGGCTCTAGGCTGGAGGCTGCTTGCAAAGTTATTTCCAGGAATGAGCATATGTAATGTGAGGGGTTTAATTTTAAAAATGGATCTGTTAGACTGTTTTCTTTCCTGGCTCTATAAACATTGTCCACAGCAAATGAGACAATAGCCTGTGCAACTAATCTGGAAAATGGAAAGTAAGGAGCCATAACAGTATCTTCATATTCAGCATCCTGACGAGAAGTGCAAGACATTTACATGAAGGGCATGTGCTAACATGGGAAGAGTTCTGAGAATGCATGTAAGAGAGTTTTGAAGCTGTGAAAAGGGACATCATCATAATTGAAACTGAGTAAAAAGTTCAGAGCAGCTTTGGCTTCTCAGTGTTTGCCCATGTCTGCTGGACTTGTATTGCACATGATTACAATGTAATAACTAGACCAAATGCTTGAAGAAGCAAATCCAACCTTGTATGGCTCAGAGGAAGTAATACTACCTTGACTGATTTCAGAAGAAGCAGTAGTAAGTCCCAGACACTTGTCTCTTTTATTGACTTGAGCATTAATTAATTTATGAGTGTGTTTCACATTTCCACATGGTGTTGCAAAATTAGAGTAGAATTAATTATTTGGTAATTGGTGAATCCCATTAGGTGAAACAATATGGACTTGTTCAGTAGCTTAAACATTATTCAGCATTAGTGTAGCAATTGTATACTCATTACAATAATGATGCTTTTATTAAATATACCTTCAATTAGTTCTGGTTCATTTTAATCTCTGCCTCCTGAAAAAAAACATACAATCAAGTGCTGTGACAAGAGCAGAATGATAAATAGAATTATAAATATGACAGGGCCAATGCTGCTTAGTCCTTCAAGGGTACTGCACAGACTACATGGAGGTGAACTTCATAAATGTTTGCCTTAGGTTCTTCTCCTCCTTTAAACATCATCTAAAGAGCATTACCATGTTACCCATTCCTTTATGCTTTAAAAAAAGCCAGCATGATTCAGCCATTAACAATATTATGTTTGCACCCACAGCAGCTAAGTAGAGGCAAACAGGCCATGCAGTCTTTCCTCCATGCCTCATTCTTTGCCTGGCATGCTCAGAGGAGCTTGCCCTTGTTCGTGGGCAAGACCTCCTTCCTTGCAGCTTGTTTCCACTTCTCTGTTTTTTTTTTCCTTTCAGCATCCCTGATAGGTTCAGGTGGGGTGCTGCAGGGGCAGGGAGCTCCCAGCCATGGTGCAGCCCCAGAAAGTCCAGCAGCATGGGTACATAGTGCTGGGGACATAGGGGCTGCACCTGAGAGGGAAACCAGACTGTGTCCTGACAGCCAGGGCTGCTCACAGGAACAGAGCAGTGTGACATACCCCTCTTTCTGCCCCCGCCAGAGACCTATCTGTAGAGGCAGAATGGTGAGATGTCTGGGTCACTGGGGCATTTTGAGTCGTCCCCAGAGCAGCGTTGCCTGTAATAAATTCACTTGCCTTGTAATAAATTCTACTGCACTGATAGCTCTTTGCTGCTTTTGCTCATATTTAAATAAAAACTATTGTTATTCATCAGACAATCAGAATAACTAACAAATGAGGCAATTCTTATTCATCAGGGACCCAGTAATGGATACAGAGCGTTTCCCCCTTCTGATCCCAGCAAGGGGAGCAGTGACTGAAAATATTACTATATGGTTTTTTGTCTATTGTCTTTGTGAAATGAGTAAGTAGACATGACAGGTGCCATATTGCATAAAATAATATTACAAGTGGCATCTTTGGAGCCTCTGCGCAGTAGCTGAAGGTAACAGAGAGGAGTATGGAGGAACTGAGAATTCCAGACAAAAATTCGGTCCTATGTGCTTTTTTGTGCAGTGATATTTTTGAATGTCCAGCCTAGAAAGCTGCACTTCATATTCACAATCTGTGAATCCAAACTCCTTAATATAGTTTTTTCTGGACTGATGAAAATTCCTGGTTAATAACACTCTGAAAAACTTGAATCTGAATCTCTTGTAGCCGCTCAGTTTGCACAGTGACAGTGCGAACTCATCGATGACCTGCCATAGAGTCTTTCAGAAGTGTCACCCACTATTCCAATAATTTTTAACCCGTTGGAGCATAGCAATAATAATGAATTTATTCTCAGTTCATTTCAGTTCTGCTGCTGAAACACACAAATGAAAAGTTTCTTCATACACTTCAAGTGCACTTGTCCTAGGAGATTGTGTGAGTACGGCGTACTTCAAAATCATTTGCTGTTTTGGTTTCTCTGGCAACTAGAAGGTCCCTTTGATCCCTCTACCACCTCTTTTGTTTCTACATTTTGATGATTTTATCGTGAATTCATGTTTAATTCATGCTGAAGTGATGCAGTAAGTGGCAACACTCAAAGAAAAAGATACTTTTTGAAAAATCAAACCATATTCATTTGAACTCTGTATGAACTACTCCATTCCTTTGAAGTAGAATATATAAATGAGAACAGATACTAAGAAAAAAGACACACTAAGTCACATTTATTCACTTCTCTGAGGTTACAGTGGAGGTAGATCAATCAGATAAAATATGAATATGCTTTGAGTAAACTTTTAGTTGAAACACACTGACAAGAGACTAATTGTCTTGTGTTATCTTTTGGATTTTTTGTTATTTTTATCTCCTTTTTTCTTTCTGTTTTGCATCCTCACTGATACACGAGTGTTATGGATAAAACCACATGCATAATTAACATGACATGCACAAATGCAAAGTATGTTCAATAAGGGTGGTGTTTTTCCTCTGGAAAAAAAAAAAAAAAAAAGGCGAAGAACCTTCATGTAGCATGTTCTTTTTACAGGCAGTTTTAATATTTTTAATAAAAGGTTTATTGTGAAAACATTGGGGCATTGGGGGAATGTGAAAGCACTGGGGTGTTTTGTTTTCCAATGAACCAGATTGTGATTGAAACAAAGGAACTACATGGATTTTGGTCAAAGGAAACCATGATGACGTGCTGCTGAAGGTGGCGTTAGCCTTGGGGCATCAGGTACATGTTGCCTCTTGCAAGATGAACCATGCACAGCTCAGGACATAGACTGAGTAAATGTCATTGTAGGGCATTGCTTATGTGTTAGAGCCGCGTGTGATACCATCTTGTCTGTGTTGTACAGGCTTACTTTACTTCCCAGCCAAGGCATGTCAGTTGGATTGCTACCTTCTGCCCTTGGTTATTGATTTGATATGTGACAACACGTCTTCTTTTACACAGAATCAGCTGTGATGGACATGTGTGGCACCTGTGCCAAAAAGAAAATAAACGTAGCAAGGGGCCCAGAAACAACAGAAGTCTGAGATCACCTTTTATCACTTCTACAACAACATCTTAAAACCCCAAAGAGAGAAACAGATTTTGTAAATTGGGCTAAACATTTTTTTACAGGGTGCACTGTGCAGCTGAAGAACCCAGTAGGGAAAAATAGCTTTTGTAAATCAATACAGAAAATATATTTTACTAACTACTCTTTAGGAGCAGAGGGAAATAGGACAGGGAAGGACCTTTTACAGGGCAAAGAACAAATACATATGTATATGTATGTGTGTGTGTGGGTGTTTGGTTTGAGTTTTTGTGGTGGATTTTTTTGGGTGTCCATGAAATGCTAAATAAAGCAAGCCACCAGCCTTGCGCAGTGATGTTTACTGGCTCCTGTAAAACCTGGAAGCCTTCTTTATAATTTTAAAGATTATTTATTGATGTATGTTTTTATATTAACTAGCTATTTGTGCATATAAAAGCAACTCTTTTGTAGACCAATCCTGTTACTGTATCTACCAACCGGTGACTTTGGAAAAGCTTTGAAATAACAGAAAATGAGTATATATGGTGGATGGCAACTCTTATTTTGAATCGAGAAGCAGAGGGACTGAGCAAGAAATCATTACTGATGACTGTCCCAAAGATTGATATGTAGCTTATCAAGGTAATTATGTTAAAAGGAGATAATAATTGTGCAGAGGCTTAAAACAGCAGAGGTTGGAACCATATAGAAGAGTCAGCAGTTTTAATGCCAAGTTATGTGACCCTTTTGAGAGACACAATGCCTACTGTTTCTGGTGCAGGGAAGGTCCTGCTCTGAGAACAGAAGAATGAAACCGGTAGTGGAAGTGAATCTTTAGCAGATAAGAGGGGGTTTTTATTTTTATTACTGGTAAAGGGAATTGGTTAATAGGTCTAAAGGTGTACTGAAATTGGAAGGAGACGTTTATAAATCCATAGCTTTTTTGTTTTGGTTTTGTCTTTCCTGTCTGATCCATCTTTCTTCAAGATGCACAGGAACTGTGTACAGATTGGGAACAGGATACACTGGCAAAGAACATACCGAAACCACCTACTCATTTTTTAAGTCAAAAAGAGGTTGAATGGAAAAGATCAGAACACTGAAACATTTTTCATATTTTCAAAAAAATTACAAAATAGTCCTTTATTTTTTGGCAAAACTGCATGTTGGGATTTTCCAACTTTTCTAGATTAGTCTGCCTTGCACCAGACTCTTGTGCTTACTCAAAAACTGGTGCAGTTTTTGAAAGAGGGGAATTTAATTATTTCTGCTCTCTGCAACATAAGTGCTGCAGGAATAGTCACCATAACGAATAAAATTATGTATTACCACTGTCAAAGAAAGATGTTATATTGGCCAAGATGTTTCCTCCTTTGGGACATGTTATTGTTATTGATGGAAGCTCCAGGTGTCTGTTGCTTGGGAGTGTGCTGGGAAGTCATGTATATTCCTCCTCCTTGCAAAAGGACACCTCTTCTGCTTTGAAATCTGTTTCCTGGAGTACATTTTTCTTTTGATCAAACTGCTTGTGTCACCCTAATGTTTCCAGACTGATTGGTACATCTTTTAAAGAAAAGTTTCCACTAAACCCCACTCCACTAAAGAGTGGGGTTTGTTATAACCAGTAGCTCCAGCTGTTAGCTTCCAAATGAGGTACCCCCTCTCAAGTGTAAGAACAGTAGTAGTTAAAACTACATGCACTCAAATGGGCTGTAGTTTCTTCAAATTTGGAATGGACTCATTGAAATACTGAAATGCATGTGGTCTGATACCTCCTTTTTCAGCCCTTTTATGGTGGTTTTCAAAGCCACCCTTTAGTAAAAAATTAAGGTATCCACATTGTGGTAAGGAAGGCATTATCAAACTTGTTTAGGAGACTATGCACATAGTCTATGCACCTGCAACAGTTTTGTCTATGTCTTAAGTTGACTTAATATGAAAAGAGTTGCAACTCCATGCCAAGTGGATAACAGAAATGTTAAACCTCTGCAAAATATTCTTTCTTGAGACATTTGGTGGTCCTGTCCTGCAAAGTGCCCTCCACCTCCCTCCACCCCCTCACTAGGGCTGCTACTCCAGAATATCAAGAATATGTACAAAATCACTGTGATCAGCCATCAAAGCAGAAAGCTTCTTCAGGTGACTGTCCAACAATCTATTGGTTTTCAGCAAGAGTGGTACTTATACAGTTAATTTTGCAGGCAAGGGAATGCAGCAGATCATACATTATTTCAGATAGTTTAGGAATCATCAGGATGGTGGATTAATAGAGGAAATTCCTATAAAAATTAAAATGGTTTTGTATGTTGGAAGTAGATTCTGAGCCTATTTTCAGTATGCATTTTTAAAACACATTGGTAAGCCAAACCCAAGTTTATATTTCATATTAGCCTGTGCTACTCTAGCACTTCCCAGATGGAGTTCCAGGCCTCGATTTCATATTGTCCAGAGGTATCCATTAAAAAAAGTAACCACTAACTGGGTTGTGAGTTTTAGTTCAGGGAATCACTGCCAGCTAGGACCTGATTTCTGGTCATAATTTCAAAAGGAAGGTATCTAATACTTAGGAGGACCAAGACAATGCAGTGTTAAGATAAGTGGCAAGAAGTAGGAAATGGCAAGAAGTTCAGGAAAGCAGGAAAACTGTAGTTGTTTTCCAATAAAGGTAACCTTGAAGTTACAGTTAAGATTTACATGGAAACAGTAGTACTAAATATTAGCCTGATAGGTATATTGTGAGGAAAAAAAATCATAGAATCATGGAATGGTTTGGGTTGGAAGGGACCTTAAAGATCATCTAGTTCCTCCCCCCTTCATAATGAGGCATTGATGTAATTATCATAGTGATTATGAGGCTGTGTTTTTTATGCAGCCGAAGAATGCATAGTTAAATCGTATGAAACCATGAAGCAAGGTGAAAACTTCAGTTACCTCTGACTGCTATGGGAGAGTGGGCTATCACATCATTCCTCCTCAAAACCACTGTAGGAGACACCCCTGGGGGTCCCTGGGCTGGGGCAGCATGCAGCAGGAGCAGTTCAAAGGAGGTGCTGTGAGATCCGGGACGAATAATTGTTTGAGAATCAGCTGAGTGGGTGGCCCAGCTGGCCAAGATTAGGAGATTTGAGAAGGGGAGTTGTGAGCCCGTGGGTGATGTGTTTGACCACTCTGGAAAGGGATCACAAAAAAGAAATGCATGCAAAGCAGGGAAATGGCAAGACAGTCATGGAGCCATTTAACTAGCACTGTAAAAAACAGGAATTATTTTCAGGTAAAGAAACAGGACTGTGGATTTTATCTCTTGCCTAATGTAGGATACAGAAGAGTGCTTATCAGTGTGTGTTTCTTTTTGTTTTGTTAAACTATTAACCTTAAATAGCTCTACTGTACTGCCCTGGAAGCCGGGCTGCAAACTATTGTATTAGCATAGGAGTTAGCTAATCAAAGGACACCATACCTGTGTTTTCCAGGCTGTGGGAAACTGCTCATTTGAACTGTCTTGCTGAGCACTTAGGCAGTGCTAAATCCTCTAGGACAGATTTTGTTTTCTGTTGGTTTTGTTGTTGAGATCCAAAAGCTGTAAAGAAAAAATGACAACAAAACCCCCTTACTTCTATTAATCCCAGGCTTAGTGGTTAATTGCTCCCTGAGAGTGCCAGTAAAAAAAAAACAAACAAGGCTTTCAGTGGTTCTTCCTCTTCTGGGCCCCCAAAGACAACAGCAGTAGTAGATCCTCTTTATTGTCAGAGCAGAGGGAGAGTTACACAGATGGGAAAGTTACTCATTAGAAGAGACAGTAATTGGTTTGCCTTTTATCCATTATTGATCAGGGAGGCTTCACTTCTACAGCTTTCTAGTAGTAAAGTGGGTACTATGGAAATGTTTCATAATTATTTATTTAGTTTCCTTTTTAGACCTATTGAAAAAGTGTTATGAAGTAACAGAGAATATCCATTACTAGAAGTTCTAAAACTATGTAAGCAAACATAAGCTGGCATTGATAACAAAACTAGTATTGAAATAAAGGGATTCCTGCTGCATATAACCATAGTAAGGCCTGCAGAAGTACTGTGCAGCCATCAGGTGCTGGGTACTGCATGATGCAGTGTAACAGGTTGTACAGGATTCCTAGGTTATATCCCAGGGTTCCTGGGTTATATCCTAGGAAACAGCTGTATGAATGTAGAGGCCTTCCTTCAAGGGCTGACCAGCGTTGGCAAAGAACCAGACTCGCGTGACTCTTCTTCCAGTTTCAGCATAAGGAGAGGCAGAGCTTGGCTTAAAAACGTGAATTTCAGATTAGTTTCTGTGTTTCTTATGAAACAAAAATTCAGAGCTTCCAAACCCCCTTGCTTTCTAACACTCCTCACCGCAGTGGGAGGCTAGGTACGGCTGGGTAAGGATTCCGAGATCAAGACCCAATAACAACAAACAAGCTGTTATTGAGCAGGCATTCTTTATTGCAGCGCTGGGCAGCACTGGGGATTCTCCACCATGAGTGCTCCTAGGAGTCAGTGAAACACCCCAACTAATATACACCAAAACCATCCATATTCAGTTCCATGTTAATGAGTTCCCAGAATTCTTTTACATAGTCATTTTATTTCCTGGAATTGGCTATCTTTGTAATTATGTGTGCTCGAGGGTCTCCTGTGGGGGTCTTTGTTGATTTTAGTCCTTTGTCGTCTTTGTCCTGGTCTCTTGTCCTGGTCCTGTCTCCAGTCTCCCCGCTGGTAGATTGCCCAGGTGGGTCAGAGTCCACATAAATGTTGTCTGTAAGTGCCACAGGTTCTTAGAAGACTTGATGTTATCACAACCTACAGGATGCTTGACTGATAGTTTCACAAAGCACCTTGTTTTAAAAGCAACCTTCTTAGTATAGAAAGTTCATTATTTTAGTAAACTTTTATTAGGCTATATTTCTATTGAATTTACTAATGAATATCCTATGGTGTATCACTTAGGCATCTTTTACATAGGTATGTATTTTAAATAGTGCTTTAATTTCATTTTTCTGTTGGAGCTTAAAATTGTGTACAAGGTTATACTGAACCGATTATTTATATAAATCTTGCATTATCAAAATGGGTAGTCGATTTCAAAAAGTTTAAGAAAGAAACTAGCAATCATGGGTTGACTTATCACTTGGTACGTTACAAGTGCTTTTTTCAGAATTGGATGGAAACAGGACAGTACCTTTCATTTATTTTCTTGTCCCTGATTGTCGATGAGGTGGTCCAGAAAGGACATTGAATCGTGACACGAGCTGTCAATACAGCTACGTTTTTCCATCAAAATGTCATTAAACAATAAGCTTCATGTGCTTTGGAGGCAAAACTGTATTCAAGATCTCTCTTGCTTGAATCAGTGCTTGGATTTGTTCACAAAGTTCTGGAAAACTTTTAACTAATGTCCAGGTTAATAGTTAACTGGAATCATGGAGACTGATTGCCTTTGCATGGTTCAGATGCTTACTGCTTTTTGACCCAAACTACTCTCACGTGCTCTCCTGTGTATGGACTCCTCATGTTAGGTTGGACCATACTATTGGGAGCTAAGAGGAGGGCTGTAGGCTACTGCATTTACAGCTATTTAAGACTTTTTCTCCTCTTCAGCACAGAAATGGAACTCTTCAAGCTTGTCTTCTGTGCAGAGCTAGATGAATATCACTCCTTTCAGCATGTGGTATGATACATCATAGGATATTTTTGTTTCAGGTAGCTCTTGCTGAAGGTAGATTTACATGAGTGGAGGCAACTTGATTTATTTTCATAAGTAAAAACTTTTTAGAGAAGTTCTCTCCTGTTATGTGGTGCTCATGCCTAATTTATTTGGTCAATGAAATGCTTTGACCCACGGACAGAAAATTATACCAGCCTGAAAGTCACATGATTCAATCAGCTGTTATCTGTGGCAAGGCAAGATCCTTCACATTTGTCTGCAAATATCTGCTCATTATGGGCATCACTGTAATAGAAATGGAAATAGCAGTTATAGCTGAGGAATAATGTAGAAAAACTAGACAATTACTTCATTTTTCTTTTAGTCAGGGCCCAGCAGGATTCAAAGAGATGTGGGGACCTTCATCTTTCACATATTTAAATTTTCAGTTTCTTCAGCAGGGCAGGGTCTGGGAAAGTTGTGATGTATTCAGGTGTGGCTATGTTCTGAGGGTAGAGGAACTTCAGAGAGAATATTAAAAGGCTTGTCTTCTGGTGCTGTCACTTCATGCAACCCACTGGTTTGTAAGCCAGTCACATATTGCTAGTGATGCTTATTAATCCACTTTCTGCCTCTAGCATCACCTGGTTTATTTTCTATCCCAGTTTCATACCTTTTTTTAAAAAAAAAAAACCAAAATCAACCAAACAACTACAGGGGAGATATATGTCAGTGACACTATATGGTAATTTTGGTCTATGGACTCTAGCTTGTTACACAATCCTTGTCTTTCTAAAATAGAGAAAGGATTTACATTTCCTACTATCCTTGCTGCCACATACTGATTCAGTGAAAGAGCTTTGAAATGGTTGGGAGTGTATTTAATTTCCCCTTCTGTTTCATGAAGCGTGTATCACTTTCTAGCAGATGATGTCACTGCCAATTTACAAGTTTTTCTTCCTGTACTCCTGGGTAGAAGGAATCGGAAGGACTTTTTTTTGTCATGGTAATGTTTTTAGGTGGAGAGGGCTATGAGGTGCAGGAGACAGCATTCAAGCATTTTTATTTTTGCCAGCACAGATAAGAAGCTGAGTGTGAAAGGTGGGGCATGAAGTCTCTGGCTGTTGGAGAGATTTTGTCCAGGTTTGGTTCTTGAATTCTGTGAAGACTTGTTTTCTGTGTCATCTACAACTAGCTTGAATAGTGAAGAATTTTGTTTGTTTGGCTTTTCATTTTTTGAAAAAGAAGTTGAATTATACGCCATGAAGCACCTCTCCAAAGAAAAAATCTTTATCTTTTGTTAAAAAGAATAAGCTTGTTTTACTGTTAAGAACATTTTAAAATTTTGAACTGCGTCTTCCTGTGAACTGTTCTTAACTGCTTACTCTTGATGTTTTACAGGGAAGATGCATACGATTATTTCTGCTTTCAATAGCTTCTCCAGCTTTTCAGTAGGAGGAATGTAGTTGGTGAATAATACTTATTCTTTTAATACAACTGATCTTATTGAAAGAACAGTTGCTCTCCAAGTTAGTTTTGTATGACAAAGGTAATTTATGTAGAGATATATAAATGCGAAACCAAAGTATGCAATCCTAAAAATATGAATGCAGAGCACCTGTATGCTCTCTTAGATGCTCTTAAGTGCCTTGTTAACCTCAGCAAGCAGAACCACAGAGCACTCTGAGCTGAAATCTGTCTTTGTTTTATAGGTGAGGAAGCACAATTTCCTGGAGACCAAAATGTCATCATAGCCACAGTTTCCTTCCTACCAAAGACCTGTCACTGCAGAGGTCTTCAGATAACAAACTGTAAGCTGTAGAATGAGGGACAAGCCATCAAAACCAGCTAGCAGGACAGAAAATCTGCATGTATAGGAAAGTTGGCAATCCAAAAGGAGCATGTCAAGTGAGAAGTAAGAATATTGTGTCGTTAGCACTGAGGTAGTAGATGTCATTTACAAATTATCAGTGTTTATTAACCTTCAGAAGCAGATATTGCTGTCCCGAAAGCAGGGTCGGTTACGTGGTGTGCAAGAAACCAATTCACACACAGAGTTGACATATCTGCTTTAATATCCAGTTCTGCGCAAGAGGGAGCAGAGTGGTATTCCACAAAGCAAGCTCAGTTTCCCAAAACTCGAGAGTAAGGGGCTTGTTTTTAGTAGGGGTCCCCTTAGCCTGTGGGTGTGAATTTTAGTATGCTAATGGCTCATTCATATATTAGTACAGTGATTTCAATTACTTTGTATTTTTCCTCAGTGCTCAAGGCTGTAACCAAGATAAGCTGTGCGGAGTGCTCCTTTCCATCCGTTCCATCTGTTGTGAAGGAGTCCTGCAGGCCTATCTCAAGGCCAGGCTGTTGACTGCTTGGGGAGTGTTTTTCTCTAATTGGAATCTGGTTTTGTCTAATTCTTACTGTTCCACTGTTATCTAGGCCTTGTTTTTATTCTGCATGTCCTTTATGTTCTCTTCTATGTAATTTTTTTTCCCCAAATGTGTTTTTTCTTCCAAATTTTACTTATTTCTATTAATAACTGAAAACAATATTAGTACTTGATTTAATTCAAAAGTTCTAACGTTTTTCTTCTTTACATGTATTCCATGCACATATCCTTCCTCTGATGCACGTGGTGCCTTTATTTTAAGTATGTAATCTAGTTCCAGTATGCTCTTTGTATATCCCTCCTTTGTGGATTCAGTTTTGAAGTAGGTAAAAGTTACAGATTGGGAGGGATGGATGGAAATTATTTCTTAAAAAACTGAAATAGGAGCAGGTTCCAATTGGTCTTTTCCAAAGGCCTCAGTCTTGAGAACTGTATTTATGTACCATCCAGGTTTGGATGGTTCACTCCTAAGGACAAATGTAAGCTCCTGTTGAAAGGTTTAATATGTATTTAAAACTGCATGAGCTACATCCAGAAACAGAATGAAAGATGAAAGAGAACTATTGCAAAATCCTTCTGTTAGGTAAAAAGAAATATGCAAGTAAAATTCCTTTCTGTGTTGAATTATATTTGCATGGCTTTATGAGCATATACAGTTCAGCTAAGTTTAATTATTCTTGGATAGTTTCTTTTCATGTTCTACGTCATGTATGCCTGATAAATGCATTTGATATTCCCATGCTGATGCCAGACATTAAAAGGGTCAAGCTAACTTTATGTAAATGAATGCATTCTCCAATACCTGATACTTCTGTAAGTGCCTTTTAGGCAAGGATCTAGCACATAACAAAAACTGCTCTAAAATTATTACATATCTGTGAGCTAAAGAAATAGTATTTTACAGGCAGTGGTACTGATAAATGGAGAGAGGCAAATGTTGATTCAGTAAGCTAGTTAAGAAAAACTATAATTTTTATTTGGGTGCAATCCCCTTGCAGTGACTAAAATAAATCTGTCCAAACAACTTCAAGCCGTCCTTGTCACCTATGTCCGAGGCGGGCATTCTTGATATAAATAGCTGAGGAGCCACGCCTTTTTGTATTCTTCCTCTCAATTAAGATCATCACTTAGAAGATGTCTCTTTGTGTTAACAAGCAATGACTTTAATACTTTTTTCAGCAAAATGAATATATTATGAAGCATATGTGGGATTGCTGTATAATTGCCTTGACACACCATACCCAGGTACATTGTGTAAACCAATTGCTGATTGTATCTGGGTCTGAGCATCTGCATTTCTGAAGGTTCACACAGTGTGTTTTCATACACCTTGGATTCCTTTTATCCAAAGGCATTTTCTAATTACAGATATTTATCTCTTACTCTTTTGCATGCTTATTTGGCTCATAAGCAGTGGGAGAGACTCCATGGGCTTTTAACACCCTGTGTTAAAATGCTGGTGCATTTCCAGACATCAGTTTCTGCAGCCATGTGTTGAGTTCTGCTGGTTTGTTGTATTCTGCTGGTTTGTTGTATTCTGTTGTGTCTGTAGTTTTCAGCATTTCTGCCAATTAGATCCAATGATTTTCTTGTGACTACTTAGAAAACAGACACACACAGTTAAGACAGTTTCCTCAAGTTCTTTACAAACCTAATCTCCACTGCAGGCAAAGGTATTTAGGTACTTTGTAGATCTCAGTGACTTCTTGGAAAAGATCAACTTTAAGTTGCTTGCTTGATCTCAGTAGAAGTGCTGTGGCAGAATCACATATGGAATATGTTTCCTTGGGGAAACATTTACTTCTCACACAAATGATTCATTACCTTTTACAGTCATATCTATGACTAGCCATTATCTATCATTCATATCTATGTGGTACAGATGTGATGAGAAGAGGCATCTTTAACCTCTTATTTTTTTGTCCCATGGTTTGGGTGGCACTCACTCTCCATTCCCTTATGCAGGTGTGCTCTGTTGGCATGCTATGGGACCGCTGGCCTCTCTATGCTGCCCATTGTAGGTCTTCCAACAGGATGCATCTCTGTGTATCTGAAGTATGCAGAAACAACCTAGGCTTGACGAGGTGTAAGAAATAATCCAAATAAAGTATACCTGGCATTCCACAACTTGGGCTTTTATGGTTTTATCTATGTATTGGCAGACTGCTGTAGGACACTTTACAGGGACTCTCAGTAAAACCAGGAATAATTGCCACAAAACTTGAAGCAGGAGAGAGGATGATGGTGTCTTGGCTAATGGGACCTTCAAAGGTGCCTTTATGAATGTTCCTGGTACAGTTGTGACTGACATGTATAATCATAGAATGGTTTGGGTTGCAAGGGACCTTAAAGATCACCTAGTTCCAACCCCCCTGAAAGGGCCGGGACCCCTCCCACTAGACCAGATTGCTCAAAACCCCATCCAACCTGACCTTGAACACTTCCAGGGGTGGGACATTCACATCTTCCCTAGGCAACCTGTTCCAGTGTAAGTAATTTCTTCCTAATATCCTATCTAAATCTGCTGTCTTTCAGCTTAAATACATTCCCCCTTGTATCACCCTGAAGCAATATCTGTCATGAAACAGTCTCATGAGCTTTTGCCTTCCATTTACTTCAAAAAGTGAAAGTGGCACAGTAGCCATATGTTACTTACATCTTTTGCAGTGAGTACACAAGCTATTACAACTGCTGAGCAACACTGGCCTCTCTCTAGTGGGGCAGAATTTTTTCCTGCTGTAACTGCTGGGAATTTGTGGCAGGATAGCTACAGGAGATGAAGAGATATAATGTGAAGAAAAAGCAGGGGAGCTCTTGTTAGTGTTTGAGATTGCCTCTGTGAGGGAAAACTAAGTAAATATTGATGTTGGAGTGGCAAGATAGAAAGTATAGTCTGAGAAAAAAAGCAGAAAGCTCAGTGAACGTGAGGTTAGTTGAGAATTTTTTGAGGAGGAAGTCTAAGGAAGCAGCAGGTAGGTAGATATAAGTGAGAGTTTTGTGGCATGTATAAGCATGTATAAGCAATACAGAGAGAGGCTGCTTAGATGTATGGGTGGCACTGGAGAAGATTTAATAGTATTTGTTATGCAGTAGTGGACTTCATCCTCAGAGACTCAGTTCTTTCAGAGCAACCAATAGAATAACAGCTTGATTTTTTTTCCATTTTAAAATATTTTGAAGCAGTGTCATTCTAGTGAAGTCAGCTAGTCCAACCAGACAAAAAAATGACAGTGATGAACTATTTTTATTGCTATATACCACTCATCAGATTTGCAGGCTGCAAATGCAGGGTGCAAATAAAGCACCAACTTTGTCTACGTCTCCCAAGCATTAAATGAAGTTGCCAACTGCCATCCTGCACCTTTCTCTGACTCTCATTTAGCCTCGTCTTATCCCAGTCTGAGCTAAAAAGCTTTGTCTCCACTAAAATGAGACCCTCATTCAGGGTCTTTGGATTCCTGAACCCACCTTACAGTGAGCTCTGTAGCATTTATGCTTCTGTTTCTCCTTAGAAGCTCACTCCAAATCCTTTGAGTGGAAATATTTTGTTTACTGAAGGTAGAGCCAAAATCACCTCACTTTTCAAGCAGGAATCAATTACACTAGGTACTAAGCTGAAGACCTACAAAGGGTGGTCCATGGACCCATTTTAGCATTGATGATATAATATGCCACAAAGATGCTGAGGTGACAGTGACAGATGGAGACTCACATCAAAGGAGGAAGAGGAAATACTTTGATCACCTTTTCTGGAGCAAGTCCAGGAAGAGAAGTCTCTTACTTCAAATGGCATAGGTGGTGCAGAATAAGTGCTGGGCCTCTCTCCATAATCCTGTCTTCTCTTGGAGGTTGATTCAATGGTTTTAATGCTGAGAAGAGTGTGATTGCCTGTGCTCTCTTCCCACCACTCCTGCCTCATGGGACATCTTCCTTGCCTGTAACCTGATGCTCCAGCAGGGACTCATTCTTCCAAGGAAGCAGTCAATAGTAGTTGAGTTGTTAAAACCAGCCATGTGACATTTGTGAGTGATAAAGGTTGGTGTTGTAAGAACAGATGTCTTTTATGTGACTGAATATTTTCATTGTTTCAGAGTGTTACCTTTGACCATGTTACATTCACCCGTGACTTAGAAATGTCATGTCGCTTCTTAATGAAGAACACAGTCTGAATATTTTCTTTTTAAAGGCAGAGCACTATAATCTCCAGAACATACTCTTGATTTACATCTATTGTGTATCTTAAGGTCCTGTACTGTATACATCTGCATGAGATGGATGTTTTGGGGGTTTTTTTGAGTGCTCCATGAACTATGTATTTTTAGAGGACAACCTGATGTTCATCTTGGGTTATTCTTCAACTCAGTCCTGTTAAATTGTGTTGAGCATAATGGCTGTTACTGTACATCTGTAAAATTATTTTTTTCTCATAGCAATATTTGCTTTAAAAGGAAAAGGCTATGGGGGTTGTGGTGTGGCAAGGTCAGTTATTCGCAGCCTGGGTAATCTTCAAGTAAGGTCAAGCACAGTGGTGGTACCTATAACCTGCAAAAGTGCTTTCACCAATAGTTCACCCCCAGTGTCTGTGGAAACAAATCTTATTCAGTATATGAAGCATAACTGCAGTATAGGAATCAATGGAACCTTTAATATAATAGATGACCATTTGGGTTTTTGCAGTGTGCTGCTCAAACATAATTAGCATCTATTTAATAAAATACTGAACACCAAGGGAAATGTTTTAGATGCTTATGAGTCATCATCACAGAGTTTATTGTAGAAGACTGACATAAGACAGTGTAAAGCAGAACAAGCTCACTAGCACTTGAGTTACTGTTACAGTATTTAATACTATTAAAAAATACAAATACTTTAAACTTCCCTTTTGTATAACTAATGTACCATCAAAATCAGTTATTGGGAGTCTGGCATATATAGTATAGGATCAGACTGGCAAGCCAGTGTTTTTAAATAAAATCCTCAATTTCTCAAAGACACAGATGCAAAATAGGGGGTTTAGAGTGCAACACTGCTGACAAGCAGAACTGGGTGAACAGATGCACAATACATAATACATTATACATTGTGGGCTCTTCTGAATGGAGCCTGTCTTTTGATATATGCCCACATAGTGTTTAGCACAGCTGGGAGTCCTTATCTCAGCTGGAGGACTCTCTAAATGCTACTGTAAAGGTAATAATAGTATATTTGTCAGCTGCATGTCTTAAGCATGTTAATAAATTCTCTATTTATAAAAAGGACCTGCTTGGTTGGCATCTGAACAGACTTGCAGCCTCTTGATTGTATTCAGCAAGCCTTGGACTTGTGTCTGTTTACAGAATTATGGTAAAATAACTTCCAGGGCTCTCTAACATCATGTGAGTGTTGCTTTCAGCACCCAGAAAGCAAGTTTAAAGCTAATTCTGATCTGACAATGTATTTCAGTCTGCGGTGTAAACATGGTAACATTAAGTGTTGTGCTTGCTCTGCAAGGTACTTGTCACAACTAGAGTTAGGGATTGTGGTATGCTGAACTACCAGAACTCTCCTCATATTTTAGCTTTGCTCACTTGACTGGCTACTTCAACGTCACTCTCCATTCAACTGCTTTTTTTTAGGGAAGCAAGAGAAAGCAAATGAGTATGACTCCATCTGCAATACAAAGTGAACAAGTGTAACGCTTTGTTAAAACAAAGCACACAGTTGGCTGTGCGTATTCTGTTCGTTTTGCTGAGTAACTATGCTCAGCATATCTGTCTCACTCCATGCTGTGTAGTACCTTGCAGGAGCATGCCTTTTTCCTTTGTGATTCTACCACAGCAAATAGGAAAAGGAAAGAAATACTATGCCTTTTGAATGTTGCTTTAGCTATGGTAGTACTCTACTCCTGAAATGTGGCATAACCACACCAAGCAAAGTTAATTGTTAGAGATGCGGTATATGCAGATGATTTGTAATTCAGAGGATATTAATACCATTCTTTGTCTGCATGAGAGGTGGGTGTCTGCCCTTTCCAGGTGCATGAAAATTATTTGAAACAGCTCAAAGTGCATCTTAATTAGCAGAAGTTTTGTTCTTCCTTAACTCATTCATGGGCTAGATCTGTAGCTGTGATGATCCTTCTTAGCCTTGTGGGAGTTTAGAGAGGAAACTTTTATTTGTACTGGAGGCACATTCTGCCTCTTAATTAGTTTGTTGGGTTTTTTTCTTCTTCATCTCTTGTCCATCTTTCTTGTTTTGATTACAGGATGGGTTGATTTGTATCACAGCTTTGAGTCTTCAATTTTCCCATGAATATTCTCTTTGCCTGGGTGATGTTTTTGTAAATCCTGCTTATTTTCATTGTGCTTTAGCTTTGGCTGGCATATTTATATATGTCTACAAAAAGCAGTGCTGTTTTTGGTTTTTATGGGGGTATGTCAGAGAAAGGTACTGACAAAGAGCGAGCTCAGGATGGCCACCATTTTTAATAGTAGCTCTGCAATATGTGATTTTGGACAGTTGAGCCAGGTTTTCAAAGTGAATGAACACTGAGTTCTTCACAACTAGGAAAATCTTTTACTCAGGAGCTTAATACAGTTCTTTCCCCTCTGAGATGTGCAAACCACAAGTGCTATTTCAGTGCTAAAGATGTAGAAATGGGAAAAAAAATAAACACAAACCCAACAATTTAAAAAATAAAATTATCATTAATACATGGAAAATACTGATAAAATTTTCAGAATTGAAGGACAATCCCCGTGGTACCAAACTGCACAAGGATGTGATGGAGGTGCAGGAAAGCAGGTGGAACAGATTGCCTAGTGTATAACTGCTGTGCTGTATATTAGCACTGAGGTACAATGAGACTTGGGAACAGTAAAAGGGAAATAAAACTTTGGTCTTTAGATACTGAGAAAAGATGATCTGCTTCAATAGCTCTGGTGTCCTGGTTTGAGCCAGGATAAAGCCAGTTTTCTTTTTACTGATTTTTTTTTTTTTTTCTTCAGTGAGCTCTCTTCTAACTAGCAGCGAGTTTTCAAGCTGGTGGACTGATAATGCTGGAATGCTTATAGATACTGGCAAGACATCAAGGACACTTTGCTCTGCTTCAGTTTCAGATGCTAAAGGATCAGAAGAGTAGTATCTGCAACCCTCCCATAGGGAGGAGTGGACTAGAAAGACAGCAAATTTGGCCAGAGATATTCCATACATATAGATACATGTAAGACTTGGAATAAAGTCAGGGATCATGGAAGTTAAGCCCCTTCCTTCCTTTTTTTTCTTCCATTTTCTTCTGTTCGTGACTGGCATCCAGGGAGGACTCCATCTATCCATCACTGTTGATCCCTAGGCCCATGCATTCTTGATCCTCATAACTCTACCCTCAGCTCCTGTCTGGTCTGCCATTATCTCTGAAGTGGAACATTTCAGAACTGCTCACAGCTCAGGAGAGTGCTGTGGGAGTTTTTGGGGGTGGGGGAAGCAATAGGGTTTTGCACATTCCTGCATATACTTGTATATATTTGTACATATTCTCTTCCATCATTAGTAATTAATGAAAGCTGTCTAGTTTAGTTTTCAATCCAGAAAGTCCCTCTTTCTTTTCCCTTCCTGTGTGGGAGGGGGAGGGGATCAAGAGCATTATTGTTGCTGATTTAGTTGTCAATCCTGAGTCAAACTATGACATCTGGGATGATAAAAACCTGCCAGGATAACCCTAGACATCAAATAGAGTGTGAGGAAAACATAAAGAAAGATCCACCAGATTAAATCAAGCTGTATCTGGGCAATTGGTACAGCCCAGGTAAACATCATGCTGTGATGCCACTTGTCACCGTTTGACTCAGGTCTGACAACAATGCTCTCGATCTCCTCCCCCCCCCACCCAGGTAGGGAAGGAGAGACGCACATGACGCACTTTTACCTCCAGTTTCTCTATCCGAGCTGCAATGTCTTTCCACAGGTCAGCAACATGGGCCCACCGAGCCAGAAAAAGCTCACCCTTGTGTTCCCAGTCTAAGTCTACTTGGAACACTTGAGCAGCCTCATCTGCCCGTTGGTTGTGTCGATGTTCCTCAGTGGCTGCCCAGTCAGTGACGAGACTGTTTTTGAAATGAGTCCCATCTGGGGTGCCAATTAATTGTTGTCACCGTTTGACTCAGGTCCGACGACAATGCTCTCGATCTCCTCCCCCCCCCCACCCAGGTAGGGAAGGAGAGAGAGAAAAAGAGAGAGACTTGGCTGGATTGAAAACTAAACTACACAGCTTTAATTAAACACTAATGAATCACACAAGAAAATATATACAATTATACACAGATATGTTCAGATATGGGCAAAAGCCTCTCGCCTCCCCCCACCCCCAGCAACTCCCACAGCACTCCCCTGAACTGGGAAGAGTCCCGAGAAATCCCGGAGCCGCTGCTGGAGAAAGCGGAGAGTTATGAGGGTCAGGAGAGCTCGAGCCTAAGGGTCGGCGGTGATGGATGAGCAGAGTCCTCCCCGGACGCCGGCCATGGACGGAAGAGAAGAGCGAGAAGAAGGAGGAAGCTGTCTTCTAGGATCTCTGTCCTTCCTCTGAGCTTACGTAGATATATGGAATGGAATATCTTTGGCCAATTTTGCTGTCTGTCTAACTCAGCCTCCCACGGGGGGTCAGAGATCTCCCCATAGTGTCTGAGCCGGCGGAGTGAAGGTGTAACCTTGAAGCCTCAGTAGTTAGAAAAACATTCCACTGTCTTATCAGCCTAGCAGAACACACAGTTGCTAGTTACAAGAAAGCTTACTGAAGGGAAAAAAAAAAAAAATCAGTGAAAAGAAAAATTGGCTTAATCCTGGCTCAAACCAGGACACCACTCCATCTAAACTTCACTGACCTTAGAGACCTAAGCATTGCATCAAGGCTTCAATTCAGTCACACTAGGCTTGCTGGGGAGGGTTTATGGTTCCCTGTAGGCTGCTGTTAGCCATGGTGCACAAGTGAGGGATTGTCTTGGTTTAGTTATCAGGGTGCATGGAATTATTCTCCATTACTCCCCTCCACCCTCTCAGGGGAAGATAAAAGGTGAATAAGAGAGACTTCAAGGTTGGAAGTTAAAATTAGAGCAGTTTTGCTAGAACACGGAAAAGGATAGTACTACATAGGATAATGAAAAGTATACAAATACATACAAAACTCAGTTTCAGTGGTCACTGATAATAAGTGTCCAGAAGTCCCTCATGGCAGAACTGACTGGGGATAATGGTCCAGGGGTCTTTCCAGCACCCTGTGGAGTCAGATCCTGCAAAGCATGTGGCAAGCTCAAGACAAAGAGCCGCAGCCTCTCACCAAGACTTGTGAGCACAGGAAGCAGAAAAGAAGACGGGCACAGGAAGGGAGGAACTTTGCCACCCTCCAGGTTTTTCTAGGGTATGGCAGGAAATGGGAGAGAATACTAACCCATCCCTATTCTACACCTTGGATTGCTCAGGATCCTAAACAACACCCTCTACTCTAGGTTCTCATAACACAATATATTTAGCTTGTGCCCCCTCAAACCATAACAGGGATGTACCAAGGGGCAAATCTGATCAGATGGTATGAGGATGCAGTGTATCCCATGATGATGATAGTATGCTCTGGTGCTTTGTACAAGTGTGAGGGCTCATTTCCCTTCCTTCTCATGGTAATCTGACTGTTGGTGAATAACAACCAAGTGGTATTAATACCCAGCTGTAGTTATTTGGGTCATAAGCTTTACTTGAGGTTTACCACTGTCGAAAATTAGCTAGCAGAATGTACTGTCAACTTCCTGGTGCTGAGGAATTGCCAGAACCTGACAGTGTTTGGTGTTCTTTCTTTCCCTTCTGCAATGTGGAGTTGGAAGCTACATCCATTCAACACTGGTTGTTTTCAGCTCTTAATCAAGCCTCCAGGCTATAGAAAATTCATATAGACATCACATCAGAACTTCTCCTGGGACTTAATTTTCTCTAGCATGGAATGCATTCCGAAAATAGGTAATATATTCCTTTGGGGGCAAATCTAAAATGAGAAGAGCTATGAAAAAAAGTGAAAATAAAGTGAAAAATAAAATATTTTCAATCTCAGAAGGGATTCAGTATGCATTTGATCTCAGGATATTTTGGTATATTTGGGCCATTCTTACTAACTCCGAGATGATCCATCTGTGTCTAGTAGAAAAGTGGAGTTAGAGAGTGGATTTTGCTCAAGCAGCTTCAGACAATGGGGATTAATTTACAAGCCAGAATAGAAGCCTGATTATTTTCCTTAACACTTTAGACTTTGAGCAGAAATAAACATATGTATGTTCGTTATCTAACTTTTATAGTAAAAATAGAAGTATGGATAAAGGTATTTCCTATCAGTAGTCTTTCACAAAGGTTGCTTTTCAGTGATACTAGAGCTGTATTATTTTTTTAATGGTGCTACTTTCATGGCCAAATAGGTAGTGCAGACTTTAACTGTGTGTCACCATTTGACTCAGGTTCAACAACAATGCTCTCGATCCCCTCTCCCTCCCACCCACGTAGGGAAAGAGAGAGAGAAAAAGAGAGAGACTTGGCTGGATTGAAAACTAAACTACACAGCTTTAATTAAACACTAATGATATACGAAAATATATACAATTATATACAGATATGTTCAGGGATGTGCAAAAAGCCTCTTGCCTCCCTCCACCCCCAGCAACTCCCACAGCACTCCCCTGAGCTGGAACAGCCCCGAGAAATTCCAGAGCTGCTGCTGGAGAAAAGTGGAGAGTGATGAGGGTCAGGAGAGCTCAAGCTTGGGTGTCGATGGTGATGGATGGACGGAGTCCTCCCCGGATGCTGGCCATGGATGGAAGAGAAGGGAAGAAGCAGCAGGAAGGAAGTTGTCTTCTGTGATCTCTGACCTTCCTCTGAGCTTACGTAGATATATGGAATATCTCTGGCCAATTTTGCTGTCTATCTAACTCAGCCTCCTGCAGGGGGGTCACAGATGTCCCCATAGTGTCTGAGCCGGCAGAGTGAAGGTGCGACCTTAAAGCCCAAGCAGTTAGAAAAACAGTCCACTGTCTTTTCAGCTCTAGCTAGGACATACTGTTACTAGTTAAAAGAAAGCTTATTGAAGGAAAAAAAAAGTCAGTAAAAGGAAAATTGGCTTCATCCTGGCTCAAACCAGGACACTGTGATAGAAACATTATTATTAATTAATAAATACATTTACAACATGGGTGAAAATATGCTAATATATGTTGCCACTCTTATTTTGCTGGCTTGAAAAGCATTTTGTTTAGTCTTATGTGGTGGCAGAGAAGATGGACCATTCCCCACAGTGCTTAGCTGTGGAAAAGTGAATGGTAAAATAGTTAGCCATTCAAACAGAAAGCAGATTTTTATTTACAAAGTGACAAATTGCCATTGTTTTTTTGTTCACCATTTACTTTGTCAGCCCAGGAGGTGGGGAATGAGTAGCGCATTTAATTTCAAAATTGGAAGAATAAGAATTTTTCAAATTGAACAACTTACCTAACAGAAAGGAACTGGCTGTTTTTTAAACTCTTAAGATGTTCTTTCATGGATTGGTGAAAGCTTGACAAAAATAGCTATTGCACACTTCATTTATTTTAAAGTGGATGGTACAATACTTCTTAGCAAGCAGATTCTATTCCAATTCTTGTTACAAATTTGGTTTAAAAATACCAAATAACACATTTATCATTATTTTAATAAAATAGCAAACCTAGGGGAAAGATATGGACAGAGAGGTGGGTTTCATAATATTACTTTTTATTCTACTCCCTGGACAACCTAAAAATCTATTCTTTTTCTACCTTTTGTTATTATAAAAAGATTATGAAATACAAACTGATGGGTTGAGACCCAGCCCTGCAGCCATTTCCCCTAAACAGCAGTAGAAACAAAGGGCTGAACTCTGCAACCAACCTCGTTCACCTTTCTGTCACCATCATCACATCCCCGGTGCAGTGACAAAACCAGGTCTGAGGGTGGCAACAGGGGCTGGAATTAGGACAGGGTTTCAGCTATGAGGATAAGTTCCTGTTTGCCCTTTTGTGTGTTTTCTTGCAGAAATACAGACCGAGGGTTAACGGGAGGAGCTGTCAGGGACTGTAAGCTGCTCTCCTTTTCCATGGGCTTACAGAGATTTTGTTTCTGCTTGATGAAGAGTGGCATGCCACAAAAACCATCAATTGCTAAGTCACAGGCCTACAAGTAGTTGGAATTAGCTTTGATTCAGTGCTTCCCTGTGATGCCATAACTCAGTGTAATGCAAAGTTGTTGGCTCTGCTTTCCTTGGTGATGTTCCCTCCATGGCACTAAGGTCCTTACTCACAGTGAAACGGTGTCTTTTTGCTGCTCTGTACCGATACAAAGAGATTGTCTTGTGCATAGTACTTGACAGTATCCTTCATGCCAACGTACTAGGTTTTGTGTCTTTGAAAACGACGATTTGTTCTTTTGACTGATTCTTTCTTCACTGTGTATCTTCTCTGCCTTGCTTCTTCTTCAGCTTATTGCTAATCCTCACATATTCAAAGCTTTGCTTCCCTGGGGGAAGGGTGACACGTGGGAGTTTTTTGGGTTGTTTGTTTTGGTTTGTTTTGTTTTATTGCTTCTGCAACTTGCTATACTCTACACAAATTGGATGTTGTGCAATTGTATTTGTTGCATTACGTCTCTGTTATGCAGACCCAGCAAGTATGCTTGCAAAACCCTGTCTTCCATGCAGCTATGAAAGTAAGGGAAATTCTGTAAGGTATATGCAGAAGGCCTTTTCTGGCAAGGGAAAGTTCCTGCATATCCTACTAATGGGTTCTTCAGTCTCTTGTGGTCACTGATCCCAGGGTCCATTCGTATGCTAGAGTGAGTCATAGATGCCAAAATGGGAATAAAATGTCATTTCTGGTGACTCATATTTTTTTTAATAACTCAGTCAACTGTATGAGCATGTTATATGCAACTTAATTGTGACTTGAGCCTCAGTTCAGGAACACCTTTTAATTGGTTTCTCTGGGACTTGAAAAGTATTTTCTGCAGCTAATTGTTGAAGTGGGAACAAAAGCTGTAGGATTTTGTGGACACTTAATAGACATGTTGTAGGAAGTCTGCAGACATTAATAATCCCTTAGCTTCTGCCATTCCTTAGTAATTCTTCAGATATTATATTTACCACTTTCCTTTTGTATGTTATCCTCTAGCAAAACATACATTTTTAATTTTTTTTTTCCCTCTGGCTGGATGTGGCTTTTCCATACAGAGGTGAAATAAATAAAAAAACTTGTGTCCTTTCCAAAGACAAGCTGGAAGACTGATTAAAACAACTGGAGGTGAGACTTGCATGATACACTCAGGCAGTTTTCCACAGGCCGTTGAGAAGTTCTCTGAGAGGTACTGAAGGAACACAGATCACCTTGAAAATCTCTCCTATATTGTTACTGAATATGGTGTCTCTCTTTTTCTCCATCTTGAACAGTTGCAATGCCATTAAAAGTCAGTGTGCTTCCTAGCAGAAGTGGTTGTGTTTCAGAAACAAGAGGAACAGCCTGCTGTGTGCAGTTGGCATATGAGTTTGTAATCTGCTTGGGGATTATTTTCCACACTGTAAATTCAAATTACATCTCATCATGTGCCTAGTTAAAGAACAGAATATGTCACAGTAAAGAAAGTAAAACCAGGGACAGATTGCGATCCTGTTGACAAATAGGTAAGTCTAGACCACTTCACTGTCATTCTGTATCCCAGAATGAATAGGAGCAGGGTAGAGGGGTCTTTGGGGAAGAAAGCTAACAAATAAACATCCCATACTCATGTTGGACAATGTACAGGATAGCAAGTATTTTATTTCAAGTTATTTAAACACTAGGAGCAAAGCAAAAGATGTAAACATTAGTAATAGTGGAAACAAGTCACAAAATGTACCACGATGGGTTTTCTCCTACATTTTAGTTTTTGGTTTTGTGATGTTTTCTTTTCAGTCTGTTCTTTCTGCTGCCTGTTGCAAATTGCTTTCTTTTTTAGTTTTAAGGTTTCATGATGGCTTGGCACCATTGGACAAACACCAGGAAATTAAGAGAGGGAATAAAAGCCTGCCTAGGTTGTGCCAATACTATGGTGTCTCTAAAATCCCAGATGTGGGAGGTCAGGAAAGGAATTTACTCTTCTTTTGTATCACTGGCCATGGTTGCTGACCAGGGCAAAAATTAACATTTTAATTGCTTTTTAATAATAAGAACGTTTAATATATGTTTCCAGAACACTGTCATGAAATAGAAATTTATCTTATATTTCAAGTAATAATGAGTGATGTGGAAACCTGATGAAATGTCAGAACCTAAATCTAATTAAATCCTTGGGGTATTATCACAAATTGTAGTAAATAGATGTTCCCTATAGATTCCCCATCATATTTTAATCTTTCATAATTCATGTCTGGCTTTATTATTGTATTTTTTTTTGCAAACCACTGGTGTGTTTAAATGGAACATATATGATAGGCTTTTGTGTAGTATACTATATTATTACTATGGATGGAATTAGAAGCTTGTTTGTGTCATCTTGGGAATGAGTGTGTCACTTCTGGACATTTCAGTAGCATAATACCATTGTAATGGCAACAGCAATGACCCCTGGTGCTTTACAAAAGGAATTTATGAAAACTTTATTGTCATGCTTAAGCAGCAGGAGAATTTATGTATGTTGTTCAGAATGCAATCATTCAACTTGGAGCACAGCCAAGACAGTGAGACTAACAAGGTGCTTAATCTTATGAAAAGATGGCATGGGATCTTTAATGGACCATGTTTTGTCAGGGTCTTGAATTTATGGCATCTCTGAGAGACAGTTCTTGTGGTGCCATGCTGAAAAGACATAATTAGAACATCCATAATTCTGCTGAGTTTTTCAATTGGTCTTTTCTAGAGATATGTGCATTTATTCTGTTTTATTTCTAACCTGTTCAGCACAGCCTTGTGATGTCAGGGAGCCTAGCCTTGGGAGGAAGCAGCTGCTCTGACCCCATGCCATCCATTCATGGGGAAGCTGTTTCCTTGGCAACAGAAATGAGTAGAAAACAGAGAATAGCTCTTTTCCAGTTCTTGTTTCTTTTTCACTCGGTGTTGCAGGGACTCATTAGCTTTTGAGGAAGAATCATATAACTCCTATCAATCCAAAATAAAGCTGAGCAGAACAGTGTAAATGTCACTACAGTTTTCAAGGTTGTGAGCTTCTGAAGGCTGCCATCAATATTAATTTAGTATTGAAACTCATTAAGAAATGAGGATTTTTTTTCTCCTCCAATAGTAATTATTCATGACTCTGTATCAAAACAAAGAAGCAAGAAAAAAGACTGAATATTGTGGCACTGGCTTTGCTTCATGTTTTGTGCAGAATGCATTTGTGTGTACAAGAATGCAGTCTAAAGGGAAGTTTTGTGACTCAATTAAGGCTGTAGATCTGGTGAGTATAGTGAAATATACACCTGCCTTTTCATTAATGCTCCTGAATTTTTTTATTTCTTTATGAAATGAGAAGTTGATAGACAAAAGAAGGAGATGATAGCCAGGTTGGCAGTAGGGAGTTGACAGTGAAAGCATGCTGGTGTTTTGATGTCTGTACAAATAAGACCTGCAAGTTTGGATCCACTGTGCCTTACACAAACTTCCTCCTGGGATACTATCATTTCTCTGACATTTTGCAAATGTTTTTCACTTGCAATGCCGTAGTGAAAATGAGTGCATGAGTTACAGGGCCACAAGAAAAAGTCCAGAACTTGTAACATCAGGGAAGAGACTCTGGATCTATTCTGCTTGATGTAAGAAAAGTTCAGTTCCTGTTTTGTGATGTTAGGGTGTGACATTCGGGATATAAGGTGCTTGTCTTGAACAATCCAAGAGATAAATAGCATATTCAGACACTTAAGGTGTTTGTCTGGAGACATCCAAGAGATAAGCAGTGTTTAACAAAGAGACATCTGGCAACCCACCGAACTGGTGATATTTCATTTACTTCATTTACTCAATGGAGTAAATGAAAGGGGGTGAGACCCCCTGCTATGTGGCAAATGCCAAAATGAACCAGAGAGTTTGGTGTGGGATGTGCTGAGATTGCAGACAAAAGAGGCACATGGTTGAAGTCACAGCTAGCCCTGAGCAAGGACATCCAGTGATAACCAGGCCTTGAATTAATCAAGAGGCTCAGAGAGTGTTTCTGTGTAAATCACCAACCTGGCAGAAAAGACTTAAAGCCTATACAAATAACTGGACCAAAGAAATGCAGGAAGTGATAAAGAATTTTCACTGCAAAACAAAGGAGGCTGTACATCTCAAAACATCGTGTCAGTCCCTGACACATTTAAAATGCATTTCATTGCTGCTCTTTGCAATTAAGTGAACAAGTGTTCCATGTTCCATGGTTAAACAAGGAACTGCTGGGCAAACTCAAGTGGAAAAAGAGAATCTATGGATCATGGAAGGAGGGGCTGGCCTCTTGGGAGGAATATAGGACTGATGTCAGAGGATGTGGGGAGGCTATTAGGAAAGCTAAGGCCTCTTTGGAACTTAACCTTGCTAGGGAGGTCAAAGACAATAGAAAGGCCTTCTTCAAATACATTGCAGATAGAACTAACACTAGAGGCAATATAGGCCCACTGCTGAATGAGGTGGATGCCCTGGAGACAGAGGATATAAAGAAGGCAGAGGTACTGAATGCCTTCTTTGCCTCTGTCTTTACTGCTGCAGACTCTCCCTAGGAGCCCCAGATCCCTAAAGCCCCAGAAGAATTCAGGATGAAGGAGGAGTTTGCTTTGGTAGATGAGGATTGGGTTAGGGATCAGTTAAGCAATCTGGACATCCATAAGTAGATGGGTCCAGATGGAATACACCTGCCAGTGCTAAGGGAACTGGCAGAGGTCATTGCTAGGCCACTCTCCATCATCTTTGGTAAGTCATGGGCAACAGGAGAGATGCCTGAGGACTGGAGGATAGTAAATGTCACTGCAGTTTACAAGAAGGGCAAGAAGGAGGACCCGGGTAACTATCGACCAGTCAGCCTCACCTCCATCCCTGGAAAGGTGATGTAACAACTTGTTCTTGGCACTATCTCTAGGCATATCAGGGATGAGGGGGTCATTAAGAGCAGTCAGCATGATTTTACCAAGGGGAGGTCATGTTTGACCCACCTTATAGCCTTCTATGAGGAAATAACTAGGTGGATAGTAGATGTGGTTTATCTTGATTTCATTAAAGCATTTGACACTGTCTCCCACAGCATCCTTGTAGATAAGCTGAGGAAGTGTGCTCTTGATGGTCAGGTAGTGAGGTAGATCATGAACTGGTTGAAAGCAAGAAGTCAGACAGTTGTAGTCAACAGCACAAAATCTAGTTGGAGGTGGGTGATTAGTGGAGTCCCTCAGGGGTCGGTACTGGGACCGGTACTGCTCAATATTTTCATCAATGACCTGGATGAGGGAACAGAGCACACTGTCAGCAAGTTTGCTGATGACACTAAACTGGGAGGAGTGGCTAACACACCAGAAGGCTGTGCTGCCATTCAGTGAGACCTAGACAGGCTGGAGAGTTGGGTGGGGAGAAACTTAATGAAATACAACAAAGGCAAATGTAGAGTCTTGCATCTGGGGAAGAACAGCTCCATGTACCAGTACAGGTTGGGGGCTGACTTGCTGGAGAGCAGTGTAGGAGAAAGGGACCTGTAGGTCCTGGTGGACAGGAGGTTGACCATGAGCCAGCAATGTGTCCTTGTAGCCAAGAAGGCGAATGGCATCCTGGGGTGTATTAGAAAGGGTGCGGTTAGTAGGTCAAGGGAGGTTCTCCTCCCCCTCTATTCTGCCTTGGTGGGGCCACATCTGGAATATTGTGTCCACTTCTGGGCCCCTCAGTTCCAGAAGGAAAGGGAACTGCTTGAAAGAGTCCAGCACAGAGCCACAAAGATGATTAAGGGAGTGGAACATCTCCTTTATGAGGAAAGGCTGAGGGAGCTAGGTCTCTTTGGCTTGGAGGAGAGGAGACTGAGGGGTGACCTCATCAATGTTTACAAATATGTTAAGGGCGAATGTCTGGAGGACGGAGCCAGGCTTTTTTCAGTGTTGTCTAGTGATAGGACAAGGGGCAGTGGGTGCAAACTGGAACATAGGAGGTTCCACGTAAACATCAGAAAAAGCACTGGAACAAGCTGCCCAGAGAGGCTGTGGAGTCTCCTTCGCTGGAGATATTCAAAACCCACCTGGATGCCTTCCTGTGTGATGTACTCTAGGTGACCGTGCTCTGGCAGGGGGGTTGGACTAGATGATCTTTCAAGGTCCCTTCCAACCCCTAAGATTCTGTGATTCTGTATATATATGAAATCTAATCTAAAAATCTAAAAAAACCCAAAACCATGGGAAGTGTTTGAATTGAAATGCAAAGTTCATTGTCTTGAAATTAGACTGATTTACAACCGAAAAAAAAGACAAATGCCTCTTAGAGTTGTCCTTATCCATTGAGATGCTTGTGATCCATGAATTCTTTGATTAATTTTGCATGAGACAGAGATGCTTTTTAATTACTGCAAAATTAATTTGAAAACCAAAACACATACCCTTTTTGCACACACTAACCATCCTTCCCATCCTACACAAATTGGTAAACTGTGTGGGTCCCCATAGGATAATTTACACATGATATTATCCATTTTGTACACATTTCTAACACATTAAAAAAATCAGAAAAGAAGACATAGCAGCTGCTTAAATTTGAGGAGGTGGGCATAGAGCAAGTGAAGTATTTGGGAACTGATTTTAAAGAGTAGCTTGTGATGTTACATTTCTAGAGAATGTCTACTCACCTAACCTCCTCAGGGAGTTTTGTGACTAATTTATTGTACATATACATATGAATATGTATAAACACTATAGCCTCACACACAGTCTGACTACTTTAAAAATTACCTCAGCCTCTTCTAATTGCTTTTTTTGTCTCCTAAACTGTTAGATTTTACAAACCAGGTAAGAGAAGCATCCCCCAAGGTCCTCTGGTCACACGGCCTTTTAATAATGAAGGATGAGTTAATATAGTATATTTTCTAGTGCTTGAGCTAACCTTTTGAACATATTGAATAATGACATTTCAACTGCCTATCATGCAAGATTATTTCACATGATAACAGATAACACCAGTAGGAAGTTTTGTTATTTGTTTTCTAAAGCACTTGATCAGCTTTCAAAGTGAGTCTTGTGCTCTTTTATAACTGTCTTGAAACATCTATAATGAATCCCCATGTAGAAGAAATGCATGAATTTCAGTATGAGGATAGCTAATGATAGAAAATTGAATGAAGATGGAAGTTTAAGGCTGAACAGTGTTACAATGCATATTTTATATCTGTGTATTCAGATAAAGATAAAAGGACAGAACAATTTACTTCTGCTTCTGGCATAAAAATACTCTCTCCCTTACCCTTATTTCTGATCAGAACTAAAGAAAGTGGATGGTTCATCTGCTCAGAACTAGCCATGACATTAATCCAATTTTTTTAAAAAAAGCAGCACCTTCCTTTCAATTTCTTGAAATCAACAAATCTTTATTAAATCCTTTGAATTCAGTAAGATTATATATAGTAGTAGAATTGCAGTTATTTGAGGCTACTCAAGGAGACTCTTGTGCCTCCTTTTTTATGGGCTAGCTTGAGTGAAACTTAGAAACTTGATTTTACAGGAGGTAGAGGACTACTCTTATTTAAAACCAGCGTGTCTTAGAGACATAAAATACACATTCATCTGCTGGTATCTATAATGTTGGGAATATTATACTGTGACAGCTTGGGGGCATGAGAGGGTCACAAAATTATATCCTAGTGATATGATTTTTTTTAGAGCTTAATACAATAATTTTTACACTAATTCTGTGATGAATTAATAAGTATTATTTGACAGCTTCTAAGTGTTGTTGGCATAAACAAAAGAAGGGAGACTGAGCTGAATTTAAATGAGAAATTTGAAAATTTAATATCTTTAGACTGAAATTTCCATATTAGAAAACGTATTTACCTTCCATAGGACTATCTAGGTCTGTATTGGCCACAGAACCATAACCTTTAAAGGATTAGGAGTGAGAGCTGAGGAAACGCACATGGAATAATCAAGGCTTGGAGTGATGCTTCATCTTAGTTTACATGCCAGAAGTGGCAAAACACATTTTGCTTGCATTACAACACACTGACTGTACATTAGATTTGAAGTATATGTTCCCTGGGAGGCAGTGTGGAAGGAAAGGGGGAGGACTATAAAGTCAGAGCTGCAAAATTAATCAGTGAAATAAAAGTTTTAAATGGTCCATGCAACAATGGGAAGTGGAAAGTGGGCTGTGATGTTTTGAAAACTGTGCGTGAGGGGGAAGTTGGAACTTCACTTGGCCAATGAAGGAGTGATTTTGCAGCTAATCTTATCCTTATGACTACAAACCGTGCATATGTGAGATGAAGTTAAACAGCTAAGCAGCAACGGTCATATTTGAGGAGGCCCAAAATAGTATCCTGTTCTGCAGTCTTAGAATCACAGAGTCACAGAATCACAGAATTTTTGGAATTCGAAGGGACCTTAAAGATCGAGTTCCAACTGCCCTGCATGGGCAGGGACACCTTCCACTAGAACAGGCTGCTCAGATCCCTATCCAACCTGCCCTTGAACACCTCCATGGATGGAGTCCCCACAACATCTCTGGGCAGCCTGTTACATTGTTTCACCACCCTTAACACTGAAGAATTTATGCCTGATCTCTAACCTAAATCTCTCTTCTTTCAGCTTAAAACCATTACTCCTCACTGCAAGCCCCTGTAAAAAGGCTCTCCCCAGCTTTTCTGTAGGCCCCCTTCAGGCACTAGAAGGCCACTATGAGGTCCCTGTGGAGCCATCTCTTCTTCAGACAGAACCACCCCAACTCCCTCAGCCTGTCCTCATAAGAGGGGTGCTCCAGCCCTCAGATCATTTTCATGACCCTTCTCTGGACACGTTCCAACAGGTCAACATCTTTCTTGTGCTGAGGGCACCAGAGCAGTATTCTCGGAGAGGTCTCACCAGGGCAGAGTAGAGGGGCAGAATCACCTCTCTCGATCTGCTGGCCACACTTCTTTTGATACAGCCCAGGATGGAGTTAGATTTCTGGGCTGCAACTGCACATTGGTGGCTTATGTCCAGCTTTTGATCCACTAGTACCCCCAGGTCCTTTTCCACAGGGCTGCTCTCAAGTGTGACCTCCCCCAGCCTGTATTTATAACTTGGGTTACCTTGGCCCAGCTGCAGGATCCTGCATTTGTCCTTGTTGAACCTCATGAGGTTCACCTGGGCCCACTTCTCTAGCTTGTCCAGGTCCCTCTGGATAGCATCCCGTCCCTCTGGCATATCGACCTCACCACCCAGCTTGATGTCATCAGCAAAGTCACTGAGGGTGCTCTCAATGCCACCATCAGTATCACTGCTGAAGATATTAAACAGCACTGGGCCCAGCATTGACCCCTGAGGGACACCACTTCTCACTGTTTTTCATCTGGACTTAGAGCCGTTGACCACTACCCTCTGGACACGACCACCTAGCCAGTTCCTTATCCACTGAGCAGTCCACCCATATCTCTCCAATTTTATGCGAAGGATATTGTGGGGGATCATGTCAAAGGCCTTGCAGAAGTCCAGATAGATGACATCCACTGCTTTTCTCTGGCTGACTGATGTAGTCACTTTGTTGTAGAAAGTCACTAGGTTGGTCAGGTAGGATTTGCCCCTGGTAAAGATGTGCTGGCTTTCCTGGATCACCTCCTTGTCCTCCACATGCCTTCGCATGTCTTCTAGGAGGATCTGTTCCAGGATCTTCCCAGGCACAGAGGTGAGGTTGATAGGTTGGTAATTCCCAGGGTCATCCTTTCTACCCTTTTAAAATATGGGCATAACATGTCCTTTCTTCCAGTCACCAGGGACTTCACCTGACTGCCATGACTTTTCAAATATCATGTACAGTGGTTTGACAACTACATCTGCCAGTTCCTTCAGGACTCTGGGATGTATCTCATCAGGTCCCATGGACTTGTATATCTTCAGGTTCCTCAGATACTCACAAAGCTTATCTTCACTTACAGTGGAGGGCACTTTGTCTCTCTGGTCTGCATCTTGTGGGCCATCAACATGAGAGCTGTGAGGAGAGGGGTTTCTAGTGAAGACTGAGGCAAAAAAGTTGCTGAGAACCTCAGCCTTCTCCCCATCTGTTGTTACCATTTCACCATTGTGGCTCATCAGGGGGGTACACTTTCTTTAACCTTCCTTTTCTGGTTTACATACCTGTAGAAGCCCTTCTTGTTTTTCTTAACATCTCTTGCCAAGTTCAGTTCTAGCTGTGCCTTAGCCTTCTTGACCTCATCCCTGTATAACCAGGCAGCATCCCTATACTCTACCCAGGATACCTGTCCCCTCTTCCACTGCCTGTGTCATTCCTTCTTGCCTTTTAGTTTGACCAGCAGGTCTCAACTCAGCCATGCTGGTCTCTTACCTTCCTTGCCCGATTTCTTATACCAGGGGATTGAGACCTCTTGCACCCTATGGAAAGCATCTTTAAAGATCTGTCAGCTCTCTTCTGCACCCTTGTCCCTGAGGGCTGTTTCCAATGGGGTTCTATCTACCAACTCCTTGAAGAGCTGGAAGTTTGCTTTCCTAAAATTCAGAGACCTGACTAAGCTTTTCATCTGCCTCTTACCCCTTAGTACAGTGAACTGCAATAGTGCATGGTCACTGCAGCCCAGGCTGCCTTCAACTTTGATATCCCTTAAAGAGCTCACTTATATTTGTGACAATCAGGGCCAATAATGCTTCCTTCCCCCTGGGTAGAACTGTCAGTTTTCTGACTTAAGAAGTTGTCATCAAGGCATTCCAGGAGTCTCCTGGATTGCTTACACCTTGCCATGCTACTTTTCCAACAGATGTCGGGATGGTTAAAATCACCCAGCAGGATGAGAGCCTGTCATTGTGATGTTTCTTCAAGCTGGAGTAAGACAGCTTCATCGATAGTCTCCACTTGATTGGGCAGCCTATACTAGACTCCAACCACCAGGCTCCCTGTGGTGTTTCGATCCCTAATTCCCACCCATAAACTTTCAACTTACTCATGGCTATTATTTAGGGACAACTCTTCACACTCTATCCAATTCTTTACATAGAGGGTAACACCTCTGCCCCTTCTTCCTGTCCTGTCCCTTCTGAACAGCTTATAGCCTTCAATAGCCACACTCCAATCATAGGATTCATCCCACCAAGTTTCTGTAATTGCCACTATATCATAGCTTTTCTGTAGCACAATAGCTTCCAGCTCCTCCTGTTTGTTGCCCATGTTTTGTGCATTTGTGTAGAGGCACTTCAGCTGGGCTGCTGGCCATGTCACCTTCTTAGAGGGACACCCTTTTATACCTTTGAGGTGTTTTCCTGTGTCCTGCGTCCTTTATGACTTCCAAACTGTCAGCCCCCATCGTGCAAACCCCAGGTATGTTTGCAGCAGGCTTTGTTTTCCCTTCCCCCTTCAAACCTAGTTTAAAGCCCTGTGAATGAGGGCTGCTAACTTCTGGGAGAATATCCTCTTCCCATGCTGAGGTAGGTGCATCCCATCTCTTGCCAGCAGGCTCGGCGATGTATGTGCTGATCCCTGGTTAAAGAATCTAAAATTCTGTCAGTGACACCAGCCCTGGAGCCAGGTATTATTAACCTGTGAGATTTTCCGGTTACTTCCTTCAAATATCCTGCTCCTGGCAGCGTGAAAGAAAAAATAACTTGGGCACCTGAGTCCTTGACTATTATCCCCAATGCCCTGAAGTCATTCTTGATTCTCCTTGGACTTCTTGTAGCAATTTCCTCACTACCCACCTGAAAGATCAGTAGTGGGTAGTAGTCAGAGGGGTGTACCAGGTTAGAGACCTTTTTTGTAAAATCTCTTACCCGGGCCCCAGGGAGGCGGCATACCTCCCTATGTGTTGGGTCTGGTCAACGAATATGGCCTTCTATTCTTCTGAGGAGGGAATCACCAATGACAACAACTCTTCTCTTTTCCTTAACAGGAGATGTTGTTATACGAGTAGGCCAACTCACATTGGGCCCCTCCTGTGTCCCAGATGGTCTATCATCTGTGACATCATTAGTCTGCCCCTCAACTTCCAGAGCCTCGTACCTGTTGTGCAGACTTATCTGAGGGGAGGATGTATGAAGGGACGGGGTACACCTAAAGCCTCAGGCAGGAACTTGCTTCCACGTTCCCTCATCTTCTTGCTTGCTATTGCTAGGCTGATAGCAGGAGGGCTAAAGACTCTGTCTTGCTGCATCTCTTCATGTACCTGCCTCGGGGATGTTAGAGTTTCCTTTCATTCAAGTGTGCTGAGTGACCTCTAATTACAAGAAGCTTTAACCAGGTCCTTGGCCAGAATAAATCATGCCAAATGTAATGGATGCCTTGAGGCAAGTGCTGTTTGGAGCAGTTCATAAACCAGTTATAATTACTTCCTTCACATTCTGGAAATTATTTGTCTTTTATAGTAACCTTCTGCAGATATGTTGGCAAACAAATTAATGAGCAGACTATTCACAGAAACATACTTAAAAGATTATTGAAAACTTCCATCCATGTTTGGTCATACATCAGATATCTGACTCTAGGAGTTACACTCTGCATGGTATAAACAGGTTTTTGTTCACTGAATGGATTCAGGTTACTGGAATTACAAATGTGCAAGAATTTAAAACATTAGTATTTTTAAAGAAGGTAGTGCAAAAAAAAGTGACGTAGTTGAAGAAAATTCAAGAGTCAAGAAGATGCCATAGTTGCTAATGTGTTTATTATTAACTTTTTTTTTTTTTTTTTTAACAAAATACAAAGGCAGGAAGGCATTATGAATTATGAAACATATTTCTCTTTGGCTTAAGAAAGGCCTAAATGTATTGTACTTCTTTACTCAGAAGGCTGAATATCTAGAGAATACATAATTTATCTGAGTGATATTTGCCGTGTATCTTGAAAATTATGGTGTTATATGTATTTATATATTTGTGTGCATATATATAGATAATCTTATATATAAATAAAACATGTGGGTATCTTATTTTTTTCCTCATGAAGTAAAAATGGGAAATACTGAGTACTCATCATGGAAAAGCAGGGAGAAGGACAGTGCTTTACATTATTTACTGGAATTGAAAAACAGTTTTCAGACTGCGTCAAAACAATAAAAGTGTTCACTTTCGATGCTTATGGTCATATTGCAAAAAATAGGAAATTCAAAGCACTGGTGAGTCCTTGAACAAGATTATCAGGCAAATCATGCCAAGCAAGTGATGATGGGTGATGTCAAATAATGGTTGTCAAGTGGACAAGATTCAAAAAAAGCTGAACAGTGTTGGATGATGGTTGTTAAGTGGACATGAACAAATGGAGATGAATTATGAGTCATGAGGAATGTTGAGTAGGCACGAAGCAAATTAAGATAAACAACATCAGGTACTGTTTACTGAGCAGCTAAGAAACAGAGCAAAAACATTTTATTTTTAGGTGGTTTATTCACACTGGTTCCTGAGTAAAGCCCTTTCTGTATGGGCTTGCATGTTTTGATTTTAGAGTAACTGTCTGGCAATTAGATGACATCAAAAAAGCTTCTGGTAATATTTTTTTTTAAAGACTGCACACGTATGCCATGGTCTCCTGGTAGCTGACCTCCTTCTTGGATTTAGTTACAGTTGAGATAGACCCCTTGCAGTGAGCTCCTCATTTAAAGAGTAGTGTCATGCTGTGGGTGCCAAAGGAAGCAGAAAGGCTTATTAATGCTCTTCATTACATTCAAGCTTTTATAAATATGCAGTGCTCTGGTTTTTTATGGTTTCCTATTCCTCCCTTGTTGCTGAAATTTAAATAGAATAAACTTTCTGTTCTTTTTTCCACAACGGACACACCCAAAACCACCTTCTTGTTTCATTCAGCAATATTAAGAAGGAATATTGTATATAATAGTTTCATATTTTATACTTGGATTGGATCTAAAGTCAAGCAAATTTAGAAGCTGAGTTTGAAGTCTTGAGTTTTACTGATGATAAGGGAGCTAAATTATTGTAGTCTGTAGTGAGAGACAGCTGAAGGAACCAAAGCCCACCTATTTGAGAAGAGCTGCAGTTAGATCACATTAAGCATCTAAGCCAGAAAACCTCAAGAGACAAGTTAATTTGGCTTCCTTCATTTTGAAGCATTTGGGCTCTTGCATCATTCAGTTGTTCCCCATGTGTTTGTGTGGTATTCTGTCTGTAGTGTCTGCTTTGGCAATGGCAATTAATATTACCTACTTATTCCAATTGAAATGTGTTTTCTACTTTAAAGCAAGGCACAATGCAATACTTACCGGTAGCTGTCTTGTGGTGGTATTCAAAACACCAAGGCAATTGCCTGTATTTGCACTCTCCCAGCCTTTCCCTCTTTCCCTGTATTGGTAGCCACAGTAGATTTAAATTTCTTTTACCATGCCTGTTTTTCCTAGCACAGTCACTTCTGCTTCCTCAAAGTGATTCAAATATTACACACCATTCTGATCATAAACACCTTCCTTTTTCTTTCCTTCTCCATCCCCCCCCCCAAAAAAAAAAAAAAAATAAAGCTTGCTCCCTTATGGTGGTGATGACCATTTGGCAGCCTGCACTGTCAGAGTAGGTTGGGAAGCTGGGAGCTGGTCTCTGACTCCTCCTTCCTCTTCTATCCACGGCTATCACCTGCAGGTGTTAATTTTCCATCATAGTTTCACTCTAAGTGACTCAATTCTATAAGGCAGTGCTGCTTTCCTCCATGGTCTCCAATTAGGTGTCACAGAAGCAATGGGTAGGATGTGATTTGTACAGGCTTCTTAGGCTGTTTTTATCCAGACTTGTATTTTACCATGTCAACCCTTCTAGCTGGCACTTCACATCTGTTCTTGAGAAGAAGCAAATTACCAGAAGTGCCTCTTACCTCTCTCAGATAGCTAGTTGTTCCCATAGTAGTCACATTTTTTGACCCAAACAGCCAACCTTTTTATGGGATGGACCCACCTGCTACATTGACTCATGGCTAAATTTCAGCCTCTCTGGCAGATGATAGACATGGCAATGTGTTGGTCTAGGTGGTGGTCTCAAAGAGATGAAAGAAAGAGATAAAACTCAGATAATACAATATCAGGTGCACAGATAGGCTGGTATTTAGGTACAGATCAGCTTATAAGAGTTATAGCCATATATTTGTCGTATGCTTCTAATAAATACGATAACTAACCCTAAAGTACAAAAGAGAAAGATCAGGAAAGGAAATCAAGAGTTAAAGGAAAGTCACTACCTGGAGCTTCAGTGGCGGCATCCTCTTGGTCTCATACTAGAAGGGGGGTGGTGTTCTGATCTTAGCAGGCATCTTGAGATTGGTGCTTTTCTCCTTTATACAGTTAATACCCAATCACTGTTCCACTGTTTGCAGTGAAAATTCTTTATCACCTCCTGCATTTCTTTGGTCCAGTTATTTGTATAGACAGGCCATTATCCATTGAGTAAAACTGTTATCCGTTGAGTTCAGTGGGTTGCCAGATGTCTCTTTGTTAAACACTGCTTATCTCTTGGATGTCTCCAGACAAACACCAGACACCATAAGTGTCTGAATACACCCTTTATCTCTCAGATTGTTCAAGACAATCACCATATATCCTGAATGTCATAGGAATTTAATGCCCAACTGGATGGAAGAATTGTGGCTGACTATGAAGAATAAGTGTTTAAGGTGTTGTCTTTGTAACATCTTCTGAGATGTCAGGAAGGGTAAAATTTGCACTTATTTGTCTTATGAAGCTTTTGTCCATGAGCTGTGTAGTAGGATGCAAGAAGCTTTACCTTTCCCATCCAATATGAAACATTGACCCAAAGATTGAGCAGAGTGTGGGATTTGAAATCCATTTTTCCATCTTAAAAAATGCTTTGACAACAAGCTACAGATGTGCAGTCCATTGCCCCATAGTCCTGTTAATGTCTTAAGTTTTCTCTTCTCAGTAATGTCTCCCAGTTACCAGTGTCTTTTGCCATTTGTGAACCTTGTGGTACAAGGGAGTATTAGGTCAAACATAGCCTTGGACATAAAAGTGCACCGATGCATAAAGTCACATGTAGAAACAGTTAGCAGTAGATTGACCACTGTTTGGAAATTTGGTATTTAACATATTTAACCCTAACTTTGACTTTAAAAATCCACCATGTAACAGCTCCTATAATTTTTAGTCAGTTGAAATGTTTCAACTTTTTTCATAACTTTTTAAAAGACCAGACTTTTAAACAAAGTAATTCTGAAATAGGCAATTAATCTTTCCATTCTGAAATGGTGAGAAAGGGTTTTTTTGCCATTTAAATGGTGTCTTTTTACAGTGTTAAAAAGAATTTCCTTCAAGATTGTTGCATTACTAATTTTTTATAGAGCAAGTTTATATTACAGCTTTTTTTTTTTTCCTGTTGTCAAATCACTACAGAGAATATTTCTTGTAAGGGTCACTGGCTCCCTCTGTTACTGTGGAGAACTATTTAATGAGTAATCTTTGTGATTCACTGATACCCAGAAACTGAGTTAACTGGATCTGTTCTTGCTGCAGCCCGCATATTGAAGCAAGTACAGTGACAAATTTAAAAGCTATTTAAGCATTTAGCTGTAGTCAATATATTTAGTGTATCATAGAATCATGGTATCATTTTGGTTAGGAAAAGACCTTTAAGATCAAGTCCAATCAATTTTGTGTATCACTCAACTGAAACTCAAACTCCTGAAAGAACCAGGTCAGTGGGAAGAAATTAGTGTTTTATTTAATAAGCTGAGAAGTTTAATTATTACTTTAGTTATGTTTTTATTTATGTGTTTGTATAAGAGCTATCGTTTTGTCTACATTGAAGCAGAAGTAGCGTAATGTCAAAATGTTATTATGTAAGTACTTTAATAAACTAGGAAAGTTTCAAAAACAGTTACTTGATTAACTGGCCATTCTAAAATGCATGCCAATTAACATTATGGTTATCATGTACTGTCCTATATTGAAATATAGGAGCCAATATAGTAGTCATTGCATGACCTTTGATAGGTATGCCAAGATCTATAATTATGAAAGCTATTTATAGATAGCAAAATGAATTGCATATATATGCTACTGAATCCACAAAAAATGTTGAATTATACTCTAGGTGGTACAGTTTCACATTCTTTTACTCTGTAGTATAAAGCACCTTGGACTGCTGCTGTTTTGCAGGTTTTCTGTGTAGCTTTTTTTTCATACAGTGTTCTTGCCACTCCCTGACACTCCACCAGCCTGACAGCTGTAAAAAGAAGTGAGATTTTATCAATTATCACTCCAAATGCAAAAAAAAAAAAAGGAAGTGAAACACCCCAAGACCCCACATGCGTTATACAATCAAAACATTAACTCTTTAGAAGAAAAGACAGTTTTCCACCTTACTCAGTTGACTGTGTATGAAGAAAAAGAGGGAATAATCAGGACTGTAGTCTTGGAAAACAAATTCATTCTGAGGCAGATTTGTTTTGCAAAACCACAGTGGTTCCTCAGATGCAGAAACTGGCAGGAATCTTCTTTCCATATATTGTATGAGAGTATGTGTACCCCTGATAAACCTTCATTTTAATTTATTCCCCTGCAATTAGAGTAGCAGTATCAGTTATCACTGGCTGGTATCTGCTGCTTCAAGGGATCTTGAAGAAAAGAGCAGAAGTTGGTGTGCTAACAGGATTTCCTGTGTTAGTGCTGTTGAAGCAACCCCATCCAAATGTTTAAAATTAAAGGGTCCTTCTGTTGTCTTGTTAACCAGTTTCCTTAGGGTACTTGTGTGGTAGCTAATCTGCTGGTACAGGGGTGGAGGTTTCCTGGTCCAGCAGGGAAGAAAATGGCTCTAATCATAAAGAATAGGTATGAATCTTGAAGTAGACTTCATTTAACTGGTGACATGCAGTGTTAGGCTTAAGGTGTACTGAGAGGTCTGAGTTAAACTCTTTGGCTAGTGGCAATATATGCTTTTATTGAAATGTTCATTCTTAAATTCTCCTATGGTAAATATGCTGATTAAATAAATAAATAAATAAATATTCTGATGGCTCTGTCATGGTGATTGCCTACCTGAATGAAACTGGGACTAATTAGGTCTTGATATGGCACTCGTTACTCAGGCAAGATTTTAGTTAACTGAGGTGTTGGGTTCTTAATGCCTTATCCTCAAGCACCTTCTTTCCCCTGTGATGCTTCCCTTTAGCTTCCATTTTCAAAATTGATTACATTGAATGCAGGTTCCTTAATTTTGTTATAATAAAAAAACTTCGCTATTAAGATAAATGGACATTATTTCTTTATCATCTTGTGATGTTTCAGTGCATGCTGCTGGCGATATGAAACAATAAATAGTATCTCACAAGCTTTTTCTCTTTGAGAAAGCAACAAAATTGCAGTCAATAATTATTTGGTTTTAATTATTATTATTTTGTTCTTTTCCTCTAACTGGTTATTACTTCAAGCTTATGTCTACCAAACCTTGTAAAATGTTTGAAGTAACATCTATCTCTTCTAACAACTTAAGGAAATTTCTTTTGACCGACCTCCAGTTCCAAAAGTATTTCTGTGTTCTTGTCTACTAAAAGTGAGTCTGCAGACCATCTATGTGCAAGCCTTTGTATGATAGACAAGAAAGGTTTACTCTCCTAATACTATAAGCAAATCAATGCTGTACTCTTTGAGTCATCCAGATCCCAGAATATAGCTCTTTCATAAACTTGTAAATTGCAGAACCGCACTACATAATTTTTTTTTTTCTATGCACTGGAATAGTGTTTTGTTCTGCAGATGTAAATAATGAGGTTGCCCTGAGGTTTCTGGTAAAGTTTTTTCATACTTATTCAGCTAGTTCAGAGGTGGGATGCCTTCAGAGTTTTATGGCCATTATGACTTTATTTTTTTCTGCTCTGTATAGCAGCTGGAATTCATCTTTGTGAAACTTCACTGACATCTATAGCATTAAAAAAAAAATAATCATTTAAGGCTTAATGAATATTATTGTACATTAGATATTATTGGAAATGTCAAAGGAACTTCTGTTTTGGGAGATTAGCTGTCTTATTCCACAGTGCATTTGGCACACAACAAAGTCAATGGGTTTAGGTTCCTAAGTAGTAAAGTTGCTTTCAAGCAGTCGAACTGTTGATGCTTATGCTGTCTGGGAGAGGCAGATGAATGCAAGAAATGTGAAGTCTAGGATTTTGTATGAACATAGGGTCTTCACAACCAAGGAAGCAACATTAGAGAGTAAACAATAAATTTCAGTGCTAATGCAGCTCTAACAGCTGAGATGTAAGAGTGACCTTCCCTTCTTGTCTATCTAGGGCTTACTTTCTACAGAAATTGGTAGTAGGACAGTCAAAGATGGTTCCAGCTGATGGCTCTGTAAAGCCCTAAATCCAGGTCTGCTGAATACTAGCAAGGCAGATCCACAGGTTTCTGTCGCGTCTAGCTGGCTTCTGTGAGGTTGTGTCTGGCTGTGCAAGGATGCCTAGGTCTGGCTAATAGATCTGGGCAGTATGGCAGATGTGAGATGACCTCTTACCTATTTTGGTTCCTGTCTCAACTGTGTTCTTGCAGTGGTGATTTCAGTCAGTTTTGTGGGTGACTAGCTTTTGCATTCTTATTTTTGAGCATGCTGTGGTTTTTTTAAATCTCTGTATCAGTGTGACAATAATGTTGCAAGGCAAGTTATTAATTACATTTTGGTTTTCAGTTCAGCACATTATAAGTGATCACAACATAGTATTTTCAAAATTGGTTATCTTTACAGCTAAGCTGCAAGATTTTTTAGATCTTCTAAAAGAAGTTTAACAATTTACTTACTGTCTATAGCAGTGGACACAATTCAACAGTTGATGTACTTGGGTTTGTGCATTATACTGACCAGCTGAATCTCCTAATATTTCTGAAGACCAAGGCAGAACTTCATCTGATAGATGTTCTCACAATGAGAGCAGTATTTTTTTTCACTGGGGTTTGTTAATATTGTTATGAGTAGTGTCATGAAGCTGAAAGCCTGCTTGTGTATCAGTGTATCTGTTCTCTGGATACACATATGGTTTATGCTTTAAATGTTTCCTAGAGGTATTTGCAACTAATAAGCTTATTGTATGTTGCCTATCCAGTTAGGAAACAGCAACTAAGCTGATCAAGCCATTTTGAGGTTTGGGATAAGACAGAAGTGTTATAATCTCTCTTTCCTCTTTTCTTGGCAGGGGAGGAATGCTTATAAGGAACAATTTCTAGACTTATGATGAGGTCTTCCATATACAGAAACCTTTTGATCTGGATGAAGACAGGATATGTTTTCAACTGAGGATGACAGAAAAAACCTTTTTTCCATTCAAATCACCACTTAGTTGAATACAAAAGTTGTGTATTGCTAGGGCCAGGATTAAATTTTGAAATTAATGGGCCCATTTGCTGGCTCGTGTTTCTGTTGAAAAATGGTGTACATTATTTGCTACTCTACTGATGGTAAATCAGTATGGCTCTAGGGTAGGCAGTAGAACTATGTCAGTTTATATGAGATGAAAACTTGCCCCCTTCATATCAAGAAAGAAGGGGGAGAGAAGTCCCTTCATTTATGCATTGTGGATGTTATCATAATGATCCTTTATTTTGGTTGTATCCATTTTTCTCAGCCTTATCTTGGCAGAGGATCTTGCATCTGGGTGAATGGCAATGATGAGTTTTCCTCTTAAGCTGCTGTTACTATTGCTCTGTGATTTGCCTAAAGAAGAGGACTATAAAGGGCTGTTAACAATCCTGTGCAGATTTCTTCTGCCCCAACCAACCTTTGACAGATTTTTTTTCTCCCCTCCTCCACTGTAGGTGATTCCTGACCCCCTAGAAGAAGTGACTGAACTGACAATATTTGTCCTGCCACCGTTTATTAAATTATATGCCCAAAGCCTATAAGTTATGATCTCCTGACAGATGAAGAATGTCTCAAATTTATTTTCGTACCTCCACAACTATTATCATTATCTGATGGCTGAAAAGGAGGAAAAACTTTTAGTGAATGTTTCTTTAGACCGAGTATGTTTGTGGGCAGTCCTTGATAATTATCTCTGTGGTGTCCGGGTACTTCAGATACTAGGTTTAGATTTTTCTAATACTCTTTAGAAAATGTTTAATTTCTCTTTTACCTATAGTAAAAGGGTATTTTACTTGGTATTACCCTCCTAATGCTTCTTTTTCTGACTGGCAAAAAGTCAAAGAAGAAAATAAAGGAACCACAGAAATGCTGTCCAAGGTCTAGCTTTGGACAGGGCTTTATTTGCTTTCCACTTTGCCTGGTGGAGGAGGGGGATGAGGGCCTGTGAGGGTTGCACTTAGCATGCTGGGCTGCGGGGCACACTTTGCTTGGTGTCTAGGATGAAGCTAGGATCTTATTTAAGGTGATAAATGACCAGGTAGTCTCTGAGGCTGCTGCTGTCTGTATACAGGAGAATTCTACTTCAGCTCACAGCCTCTAGGAGCTCCTGCAGGTTTTTGTGCACAACAGGCCCTAGGCCAGCAATGTAAAGATACAGTTAGATGTAGACTCAGAAATGTGTTTCCGCCTGAATTAATGTGGTCAAGATGCATCTGCTGTGCCACCCCTGAGGTCTGGTGGTTGTTCCTCATCTTCAGTTTCATTGAATACTGGTTGCCACCTTTTGTTTAGACTTATGTGGGGAAGAAGAAGAAGATTTCCCACACCACCCTTCAGTTTGTGGAAGTTGTCATCACAGGTTACAGTGGTCCTGACAGTGCAACTGGGTTATTCAGCCATAAGAAAAGCCTAAAGCCTTCATCACTCTCACATCTCTCCTTCCTATATATCACATAAGAAAGGGGGTGTCGCAAGCCGATGCCATCACATAGGCTACCAGCAGTCAGGATGCTTCCCTGACTTCCCCCTCCCCCCCAATTTGGAGGGGTTTTTGAATGAGACCGAGGGCATACGTGGTGCTCACCTCTCACAGAGGAACGGCCAATGCGGGACTATATTTTAGAGCAGAGATTAAAATACCACCCTCTCCACGCCCACGAATTATTACTGAGACCAATATTTACTTTACAAATTAATCGGTTTATTAAAGAACCGTTAAACTAACGGATGACGTTTAGGAAAAATGTAAAAATGGCAAATGGCTACCAAGGATATATCCGGGAAGTAATGCGTAAGTACTGTGGTGCCCTTCAGGGAAGTAATGCAAAAGTACTGTGCCCTTCAGACGTTCTCTCCGAGACAGGGTTGCGGATCAAAGGAGAGGAAGGGATGAGGGCAAGCCCGACGAAATTCCTCCTTAAAAGAGTCCACGATGTGTGTGCAAGTATAGGGAGCGGAATCGTGGTAAAGGCAGAAAGGGGTTGTACGATTTCGTTACCTTCCCGTTAGGATAATGCAGCTCCCGGGGGGCGGTGCAGCTCCTGCGGCGAAGCGGCGGCGGCGGTTCCCCTCCGGCTTGCGGCAGAGAGTGCAGCTCCCGGTGCAGTCCCCGGCGGCTTGTTCCCGAAGCGGCAGCAGCAGAGGCAGCAGCAGCAGTGGCCCCCATTCTCAGCAGGCAGTGGCGGCTCTTCTTGGCAGGCAGCTGCGGCAGCGGCTCGGCAGTCCCGAGGTCCGTGGTTTCGGGGGGGCAGCCCCTCGCGGCTCTGCGGCGGCTGTTCCCCCCTCAGCGGCAGCGGTTTGGTTTCCCCGGCAACCGGCAGCAAAACGGGGGTGGACTTCGGCCCCGTCCCCGACGGCTGCGGGAAGGACCCGGTGTTCCAGGGGCCAGAACCCCGGCACGCTCACTGCCACGACTCAGTCTGGATCCTCAGGGCAGGCAGGTCAGCAGGCTCAGCAGACTCCTGGTGCCTGGCTCTGCAGCAGGACAAGTACGACCAGCAGCAGGGGGTGTCCCACGCAAGAAGCATCCGAGCAGGCCACCTTTTACCTGCAAAACCTGTCGCCAGCGACCCCCTGTCCAGTCAGTGTCACTGCCACAATGTATGAACATACTAATGTCCAGAGCCAATGAGCATCTATTAGCTCCAAGTTAGGGTGGTAACTATTAGAGGCAATGCATAATTTGTTGCCCGTTCTTCCTGCCATGTATCGCATCTTTTGTTTTGCTTTGTCCTTGAGCAGCAGGCCTGGTTTTGGTCTGTTAGCTGAGTATAATCAGCAGAAGGCCTTTGCCGATTTAAATGGCATTTTGTTTATACTTATGTGGGGAAGAAGAACGGCTGTGCAAGTAACATCCACTGCTAGACTCAGTCCCTGGAAGATCATGAGCAGCTTCTTCCCAGGCAGTCAGGTTCTGATGCATTCTGCTAACTGCAAGTCTATACCTTTAAACTACATTGCAATATATCTTGTATTTTGCATTGCAAGGTGCTAAAAATTAAAAGATTATGCAGCCTCTAGGATATTTTGTTATTAATGAGTTTAAAACCTCTACTTAATACAATCTTTCTTAGTTGCTGTTAGAGAGTTAAAAGTTAAGAGCTCTCAAATTATTTTGTCCATCTCACAGGTTAACTGGCTGTCTACAGACAGAAATTGTAGGTCCAGCTGATTCATCAAGCTTATTAATTGAATTACTTCAAGATTACCTGTGCCAAAATACAGCCAAGTTGGAACTGTCCAGAAAATACTTCTAATACTAACATAACACTTCCTGAAACACTGATATTTTAAACATTACAAACTATGCAAATACAAATAATAATACCTTGAAAAACAGAGAGTTTTGAAAACTTATTTAAATGTTTACTATGCAAGAAACCTGGAAAAATACTTCATAGTTTCCATAACTAGCTGAAGTAGAGAGGAAGATGAAGAGAGGATCTGGTGGGTAATATCGCTTAGAAAAAAAGTTTGATGCAATCTGTTCCAAACTGGCTCTGACAGACTAAAGAGACCTGTATTATTCAGTCCAACCACTTTTAAAGAGACAGAACAGAGATACTCTGTATTGGAAAAAGAACTTCTGTCTCTAGTCACAGAACCACCAAGGCTGGAAAAGAACTTTAAGGTCCTCAAGTCCAGCCTATGAGCTAAAACCACCATATCAGCTAAACCATGGCACATTCAGTCTTTCCTTGAACACATCCAGGGACGATGCCTCCACCACTTCCCTGGGTATTCCATTCCAATGTCTAATCACCCTCCCCATGAGGAAGTGCTTCCTAATATCCAACCTAAATCTCCCCTGCTGCAGCTTCAGGCCATGCCCTCTTATCTTGTTGATAGTTGCCTGGGAGAAGAGCCCAGCCCCCACCTGACTACAATCTCCCTTCAGGTAGTTGTAGAGAATGATAAGGTCCTCCCTGAGCCTCCTGTTCTCCAGGCTAAACAACTCCAGCCTCCTCAGCCTATCCCTATAAGACTTTCTCTCTTGTCCCTTCACCAGCCTTGTTGCTCTCCTCTGGACCTGCTCCAGCACCTCAATATTCTTCTTGAAGTGAGGGGCCCAGAACTTGACACAGTACTCCAGGTGAGGCCTTACCAGTGCTGTGTACAGAGGGAGAATCACATCCCTACTCCTGCTGGCCACACTATTCGTGATACAAGCCAGGATGCCATTGGCCTTCCGGGCCACCTGGGCACACTGCTGGCTCATGTTCAACTGGTTGCCAGCCAGTACTCCCAGGTCCCTCTCTGCCGGGCTGCTCTCCAGCCACTCTTCCCTCAGTCTGTAGCGCTGCCTGGGGTTATTGTGGCCAAAGTGCAGGACCTAGCACTTGATCTTGTTGAATTTCATGCCATTGGCCTTGGCCCAACAACCCAGTCTGTCCAGGTCCCTCTGCAGTGTCTTCCTATACTCCAGCAGATTGACATTCCTCCCTCAACTTTGTGTCATCTGTGAACTTACTGAGGGTATACTCAATCCCTTCATCCAGGTCATCAACAAAGATATTGAATAGGACAGGGCCACTACTGATCCCTGGGGGACACCACTGGTAACTGGATGCAGCTCCATTCACCATCACTCTCTAGGCCTGGGCATCCAGCCACTTTTTAACCCAGTGAAGAGTGTACCAAGCCATGGAATGCCAGGTTTTGCAGCAGGATGCTGTGGGAGACTGTGTTAAAGGCTTTGCTGAAGTATAGGTACTGCATCCACAGCCTTCCTCTCATCCACTAGGTGGGTCACCCAGTCATAGAAGGAGATGAGATTGGTCAAGCAGGATCCTCCTTTCTTTCCTAAACCTATGTGGCTGGGCTTGATCCCCTGGTTGTCTTCTACATGTTGCTTGATGACACTCAGGATGATCTGCTCCATAACCTTGCCAGGCATCAAGGTCAGGCTGACAGGCCTATAGTTCCCTGGATTCTCCTTCCAGGTCTTCTTCTGAATGGTTGTCACATTGGCCAATCTCCAGTCATCTGGGACTTCCCCAGTCAGCCAGGACTGGTGACAAATAAGGGAGAGCAGCTTAGCCAGTTTTTCTACCATCTCCGTCAGCACCCTAGGATGAATTCCATCCAGACCTATAGACTTGTTAGGATCTAAGTGGCACAGGAGGGGTATTCTGCTCCCTGTCCCTGTCTACCACCTCAGTAGCCCAGTTGCCCTGAGGATAAGCAGTATTTTTGTTAAAGACAGAGGCAAAGAATGTGTTAAGTACCTCAGCTTTTCCTCTGTTTTTTGTGACTATGTTTCCCCCCTCATCCAATAAGAAATTGAGATTTTCCCTGGCCCTCCTTTTGTTATTAATGTATTTATAAAAACACTTGTTATTATCCTTAACAGAAATGGCCAGATTAAGTTTTAACTGAGCTTTCACATCTCTGGTTCTCTTTCTGCATATTGGGATAGCTTTTTTTTCCCGCTGTCCTGGGCACACCATCCTTCTCAGGCTCTGGAAAGCAGTCAGATGAACAGAGCTGCTGCTGTCTACTTAGTATCAAAGAGGTGGACTGGATCCACCAAACCTCACTGCCTCTACACACATCACCAAGGGTGGGTTTTTGAAGCACAGGCAGAAGATAAGTGGCTGCTCCAATGGAGGATTTCTAGTAACTGACACAAGCTGGAAGAATTCTTCAGATTTCTCTTAAAACACATGAGAAAAGGCCAAGAGCAGATTTGCTTAAATTACTGGTTACTTGATGAGCCAATTCTCCAGTGAAAGGATTTTGGCATAGAAGTACATAGTATCTGTCATTTTTTAACTGATATAACAGTGTGTCTTTTATGTTAAAAATTACCTTAGCCCAGCACATATGCATAATGTAAGTTCTTTGGAGCAGAAACCGATCTTTGGCATCATCAAGTTTTGAGGCTAAAAGTGAGACTGTAGAAAACCCTGCTCATTCTGAGTAGCCCTTACTTGGCAAATGTTCCTGTCCAGATGTGAATATGAACAAGCTACTCAGGAATTAGCTATATATTGAAAACCAGCTACGTGTAAGTAAATTATTATTTGTAAACATTTGAGACAATCCCAGGCCTCAGAGTGGTTATGTAGTAAGGAGCTGCTGCATGCCATAGTGGTATAATTTGTTGTTTCTCAATTTCAGGCTGTGATGGTTTAATCTGAGACAGACTTGTGAATGCTCCTACCTCACCATGGGTTGACTAGTTCCTAGTTAAATCCCAGCCACCAAGTTAGTATAAAGTTGTTTTTCTTCTGCACCAAGTTCGTAATTGTAAGAGTCCAACCCCCCTGTTGCTGTCTTCATTTCTAAATAGGTGAAAGTGGTACCCAAAATTTATATCAAACTTTTGGTTCACATGAGTACCGATAAGACTTTCAGGACCACTCAATGCATAGCATCATGCTCTTTTAACATTGCTTCTTTTTTCTCCTTTTTAAATTGTGGTGTTTTCCTTTAAATTGGTAGGTGGATACCATATTTTCTTCACAGATTTTTTTTTCATCTTGAGACAATTTGATTGCTCTATCATTTTCAAAACTTTTTATATATTTTCTACTACATTATTCTATTATGAGATAAAATTTCTGCAATGGAATCAAAACTAGTAGTAAATGTGACGAATCTTGGAGAAAATATTTTTAACATAAAGGTGTCTGAATTTCCAGTACTAATTGCTATGCAAAAAGTAATTATTTTCTGGAGAAAGTAAATAATAATCTGAATTTTAATTATGGGAACTTCAGCTGGAAAATGTAAAAAAATTAAGCAAAAGTAGTGTTTGTACTAAAATATGGGAAATGAAGAAAGGATCAGCTTCTCAGCTGGCATGAAAGGCACTTCAGTGAGTAAACCAAACTACATAAGCAGAGGATCTAGCCCTGCTGCTCTAAGCAGTTTTCACAAGGGTATAGACTTTTGATTGTCTGCTGTTGTTTGGTAGGATGGCTTTTTACTGGGTGCTACTGCCTGACTAGTATTACTGGTTGCAACTCTTTTCTTTGAGTTAGTGCTATTCACAAGAGGACTTCATGCCAGAATAAAACTGTCTGTGCCTTGATACTCCTCTTTCCCTTGGTGGAAAGAGGACTGGTTCTTTTGCAAACATATAGTGTCATTCTTAACATTTGTAAAAGACCTCAATGATTTTACCTGTTCAGGATGCAGAGAAAAACAGAATGACATAAAACTTGTACATGGAAATTGTTTATATGCATTTACATTCTCTTATATAGAGAACTGATATTCAAGTGAGTTACTTCCAAGTGTTTTAGAAGGATTCTAAGAAAGGAGGAAACATTCTAACAGATATGAAGAGGTTAAACCTCCAAAATTACTGCTTCATCCTACCAACTAGTTCAGCATTATTTCAGCTGCTAAACAAAGCAGTAGTTGGTTTGGAGTTGTTTTTTTTCTCTTCCCATAAAGCAAACACCACCATGCAAATCCAATTAAACCAAAACCAAAACAATCAATCAGAAGTAGAGTATGACCTTTGCAATTACTTTCCTGGACCTGGGATGTTTGGGAGTAGTCCTCAGGTGAAGTGGAGGGGTAAGCTTATAAGGAAACAGCAGCTGTGAGTCAAAGAGAAGCCCACTGTCCTGTCTAAAACAGAACCTACTAGCAATTATCTAGTGAAGAGTATGAAAACTGAGTAAGCATATAAAGGCTCTCCCCCAGAATATTCTCCTAGTCTCCAGCCTCTCTGTGTTAATAGGTCTGTATTGATTTTACCCTGGAAACGTGTGTAAGACTGTAGCTCTCACAACACTGTGGGGTAAGGACTCCTGTGGGAAACTGTTCTTTTCTTCCCCACATAAGTCTAAACAAAATGTCTTTTAAGCCAGCAAAGGCCTCTCCTGATTATCCCCAGCTAACGAACTAAACCAGACTCGCTTCTCAAGGACAACGGAACCCAAAACAACAGCTGTGGTCCGGGACAGAAAGGATGGACGACAAGCCATCCTGTGCCCCTGGCAGTCACCGCCTTAAAGTGGGGCTCACGGACGCTCATTGGCTCTGGACAGTGACACTGAGGGGACAGGTGGGTCAGGGGGTATCAAAGGTGGCGAGGGCAGCAGGTGGGCCCTTCCCTCCTCCCTGAGGCCCGTTCGGACGCTTTCTGCGTGGGACACCCCCCTGCTGCGGACACTGGTGCTGGGACCCTGCCTGCCTGCCTGCCCCGGGTCCAGCCTGAGCCTCAGCGCCGAGCGTGCCGGGGTCCCGAGCCCTGGGGTCGGGGCCGGAGCCCCCTCCCCGTGTTGCTGCCCTGGAGGGGAAATCAACGGGCGCTGCACCCGCTGCCGAGAGGCTGCCCCTCCGACACCACGGACCTGCCGTCCTGCCCTCTGGCCACCGACCGACGCTGGACAAGCCGCCGGAGGGTAACATCACCTCACACACACACATACCCACACACACATATTCCTTTCCTCATACTTGCACACACAGCGCGACCTCTTAAGGAGGACCGGCGTCGGGTTTCCTTCCCTCCTCCCCTCCTCCCTTTGATCCTTAATCCTCTCCCTTAAAAGCACCTTTGCATTGCCTCCCTAAAGGACACTTTCTCACCACATACATATTGATATCCCTGGTAGCCATTCACACCTGCATTGTCCCTGAACATCATCCCTCGGTTTGTGTTAACCCTTAATAAACCTATTAGTTTGTGGAGTAAATCTTGGCTTTAGACGCAATTTCTGAGCGTGGTGGGGTGGGGGTGCTTTCTAGCTACCCCCCTGAAACACGGTCCCGCGGCGGCCGTTGCTCCGTGAGAGGCAGCGCCGCGTGTGACCCTCGGGCTCATTCACAAACCCCTCCACATTGAGAGGGGGAGTCGCAAAAGTATCCTGACAGCCATTGGCCCCCCGGTACCGGCTTGCGACAACTCCTCACAGCCTATGCACCTGTTGTGTGATCAATCATCTCCATTTGTTTGTTTGGACCACCTGTTGCTCCTTGAGAGCTTTGCTGATGCATTACGGTGGAGGGATCATGAACTGATGAGTCCTACTCATTTCTATGTGCCACAAACACTTTTATAGACCACCATCATAATTCCCTTTTCGACATGTCTGACTCAGGTTGCAGCATGTTTATTCATCCCTTCTGTGGAAGTTGTTATGTGCTTGCACTGGCCTTGTCACTCTTCTCTGAAAATGTTCGAGTTCTATTGTGGCCTTTTGGAAAGGGGGGACCAGGACTGCCTGCATTATTCAAAATGCTGGCACTCTACAGGTATATATAGACCCATAATGACTTTTGTCTCTCTGTTCTTCTAGTAATCGCCACTATTTGCTTTATTGATAGCCTTTCAGAAGTGAAAGAAATGGGTATGCTTACACTAAGGTACAGAAAGAGTAAATATATTTGATATCTAATTTCTCCAACATTCTTTTTTATCCTTACTTGATGTAAAATATTAATAATGTAGCCTTTCTTTTCTTATCAAAGACAGATTTGGCTAGATTAAGCTTACTCTGGAATGAAGAAATCTATAGAGAGCATTTCAGGACGTGCTCTTGAGTGTGAACATAAGCACTAATTGAAAGTGTTGTTGTTTGTTTTTTTTCTGGAGACTGATGATAATTATTTTCCTGCTTTCAGTGAGGGCAGGTGAGATGTCCAAGACAAGCTGCTGCATTTGATGCTGAATTTACTGTATTCTGTTCCTCTTGGCACCAGCAGTCAAAGAATTAGAGTGGAAGGAAGGGATTCCATCCAGAGGGACCTTGACAGGCTTAAGAAGTGGACTCGTGCAAACTGCCCTTCCAGCCCAAACCATGCTATGAATCTGTGTCTCCTTATTATGTTTTGCAGGAGGACTTTGGGCAGTGAATGGGAAGAACACCAGGGAATTCAGCTTTTGGGCTCTGGTGAGCAGATCCTGGCATCTGCCTGCCATGAGAGACAGAAAGGATACAGCTGGTAAGCTAAGTGTGGTGGAAGTCCTTGGCTCAGATAGTCCTCTCTCACCCATCAGTACCCCAGTGCTTCTGAGTTTGTTCCAAGAGCACAAGTATCTGTGCCTCTGTATGCTGAAGCTAGCAGGTCTCTCATCGTGCCTGCTCGAAGTGGAAACGGGAACATAAGGAGAACATCCCCTCCTGCTTGACAGCCAGCCCAATGATGCATGTAAAAGAAATGTGGGCAGTGGTAGAAAACTTCCAGCAGCAGATGCTCAGCTGGTGTAAAGTGTATTCCCCACTCATGTGGCAAACCATGCCAGATGAGGATCTGCTCCCAGTGATGCAGTTGGGATTTCAGATGGTTTTCTGAGCTGACAGTGGTTGAGCTTTCTGATAATTTAAAGGGAATCTTCAGAACCTGGGCTTTTCCAGCCTGTAACAACATGTACCAATTGTTCCATTCAGTTCATCAAAACTAATAATCAGATGTAAAACATTGTGACTGACAAAAGCAAGGAGTCGTATCACAAATATCTCAAAAAATGTGAAGCTATACAATTAACCAAGCCATAAGGATTAAAAAATGTAACAGCTTTATCAATAACCAGGAAGTAATTAAAATAATCGCTTCATATGGACTCTGTGAGCAAAAATTTTTCTAAGCAACTAAGCTTCTTCCTTCTGTTTTGTATGTAAGAGAGGAGAGGGCACAGCACTTTATTGATCCTTCTTTGTAAGAACTTCCTATGAAGTGTCTGCACCTCTAATTTTGTGAGATTACATTAATTAGCAATGAAAATTACTCTCAAAAAGATTTATTCAGGTGTTTTGTACAGACTGTTTGTAATTGAGATATTTGTGGGATGACTCATGTTAATCTTGGATTTTATAGCCATTTCCCTTAAAGTAAATTTTGTTGACATTTTCAATGGAGGCTTTTCCTAAATAGTGTCAGAAAACCATGAATGATGTTTTAGGCAGTTACATTCTTTTGCAGCAGGAGTCAGAAGATTATGATGGTAACATTAATTCCAAGATGAAAATAAAAATTCAGCTGCATAGCATTTTACCTTTTCATGGTTACTTTTCCACCTGGTTGTCACACACACAGGTGACAAATCAGTGGGTTCTGAAGGTTTTCACTAAAATAGTACATTTTTCTTAATTTTTATTTTATTTTTAAATTAGATATCATTATGTGTTTCTGAGTGGCTCATTCAGGAAAGAAGTAACACCACTCTGCTTCACAGAATACTCAGTGATCGCATAGTTTGATTTTACAGTTCATAGCAAATAGATGACATATTTATATAAGAAACATTCTCAGGAGTCCTGTAAGTAACACAGTGGAGGAACTGTGAGTGTTCATAAATATAAAAAAGTTAAATCTGATAAACATAAATCATAATAATTTCTGTTCACAATGATAATTAAACTAGAAGGAAAATAAAAATGTAAGATAGTTGTAAAAATATATTATTCTAATCTATTTATCCATTTATAGTTTTCATGACAGGCTTAAATGAGAGATTATTCTTTGGAGCTTGAAGTTTGGGCATTTGTTTTTTTAAAAAAGCATAACATCTCAGTAAAAAGGGACAAGACATCAAGGGGCTGTTTTAATATAGAATCATAGAATGTATTTGGTTGGGAGGGCCTTCTAAAGTACATCTAGTCCAATGCTCCTACAATAAGCAGGGACAATATCCATCAGACCCACTAGAACATGAGTAATTTCCATTCAGAGGGTGTGAAGCATCTGTGGTTTATGGCTGAAAGAAAGTTGGAGGGTCATGGGCTGGCAGATAGAAACAGGATGAAGCTGGTAGCTGCTTGACGAGTAACAACACTGAAGACAGCTCAAATTGGGAAATGGAAGAATGTGGCTTGTGCTGTTTTCTAACTATACTTAAGGAATGCAAGAAGTACTCCTTTCCCAGTTAAGAGTTTCTGAATATTCAGTGTGTCTCAAGGCTGAGGTGTAATACTATCATAGAGTTAAAGGCAGTTGAACAGGAAGTCATATATTGTAAGACTGAAGTATTGCAGGTGTCTTGATATAAAACTGGTCATTTAAAATTATAAGTCTTATTTTATTGTTGTATAAAGGCTATTTCATGTTTCAGAATCTCACCTATGATGCTGCTATTCTTGAAGCTTTCAGGTCTCCTATTCCAAATACCCCTTGGCACACTGTGCAGCACTTTCTCTTCCACTGCAGCTTGGAAGGACTGAAAATCTCAAGACATCAGAAATACCCATGAGCACTAAGAGAAAAGGCCTGCAACTCTTTAAACATAATAATAACTTTATGCTGTGAATCCAATATGTGTAAGGGCTATTTTAGGCATCATGTTCAGATGCAATTTAGGAAAATGCAGCCCTGAACAGAGGAAACCAACTTACTTTTAAGACCAGTGGGGAAAATGGGACAGAGGATGCAGGAGTCAGAAGTTTCTGAGCTAAAAAAATGCTGGAAGGGCAATGCCTATTTTTCGTCACTGTCTGAGCTTTGCCAAAGGATACAGAATGAAACCCAATACAGGAAACATCTGTTTTATTTGTTAACTTGTAGTATCATTCTCAAGTTGATTTCTGCAAGCTAGCAGGAGGCCTAACCTAGCCTCTGGGTTTGCCAAATGTAGCTTTCACTGCAGATTGCCCAAAGGGTTCATCAGCACTGCAAATTCACTTGGATTTTGTCATTTTCATAAAAGCCATGTGACTTGAGACTGTCAGATTCACTTGAGTCTACTTGAAATGGTAGATAAAACTAAAATGAGAGATAAGCTCCTGACTACAAAGCTGAAAAGGCTGTTTCAAAAGAGAGGCATAAAGTAGGAACATGTAAAATGCACCTGGAAGCAACCTTTTCTCCAAACATTATACAAGATGTGACTGGTCTTACCTGCTGTAGCTGAGGGCTGATTCAACAAAGCCGCAGTTAGAGAATTGGCTTCAGATGAGGCATGTGAAATGACTTTGGAAAGTTAGCAGCATAGTCCTGCTTGCCCTGGGCATTCTTTGACTCAACATTTCCTCTTTTTTCCTTCATCTGAAACAGGTCTCTTGGGCTTACTGGAATGCTTTGCCTGTACAAGAAGAAAATGGATTTGATAATATCCAGTCTCTCTTCACTAATTTCCTGGCGTATTCATTTCCTCTGACTTGGGGAGTCTTCTCCAAATGTGCATTGACATTTCAGTCCTCACTTATGACACTCCTTCCAGATGAAAAGTGTTTTGGTCCTCACTTAGCACATGGTTGCTTGTTGGTTTTTGCTGAAATTACATGACCTGACTCTGCAATGTAAGTGTAAATCAGGAGCACCACCACTGAAGTCAATATAATTATAGCATTGTAAAAGTGATGTATGTGAGAGGAAAACCAGAGCCATGAGATGAATGTCTGGAGTTGCCACTGAGCTGTAGGTTCTCCCTGCAAAGTTGGTCTTTGAGGTGCAGACTGTGTGTGTGATGCTTTCAAAATCAGAACAGCAATAAAAAAGATTTGAGAGAGACATTAGTAAAGCAACACAGCAGAGGGTCTTGTTTAAAATAGGGAACAAAACTCACTCCTAACTCCGACAGAAAGCAAGAGTGGGTCTTTTCGTCACCATCTCTTATTTAAAAGGCTGGGGGAACGTTAGTTTTAAGCTCCATGCTGTATTGATTTTTTTGTTGTTGTTTGGTTGGGGTTTTTTTATCCTTTTGTTTTTTTTCTTCTCACTTTTCTGTGAAAGTATGCTACAGCTCGTTGCCGCTCTGCTGCTTGTGATAATGAAATATTCATCTGGGGTTTTGCTTTTGGCTTGCTCTCTCATACTTACTGGAATTCCTTTGGCTCAGACTCTGCATCCAGTTCCTTAAATTTCCCTCTCTAGGGAAACAGAAAAACAGAAACCCAGAAGAACTTATCTACAGCCTTTTTGAGTTTCTTGTGTCACCATACTTTGGAGCTGCTTACTTTGTTGCTTAGAAGAGGTTAAGAAGAGCATTCCCATGATATATTTTGTTGTGATTTGTTTCAAGTGCCTCAGAAGATTCAGATATGAAATAGAGATCTGTGAGGTAAAGACTCCGTTTTTCTGAGTGAAAACTCAGAGCCTTAATTCATCAAACAAATATTTTGTGTAGGCCAATGTTATATGAATTTTAGATGGTATGTTAGTACATTTTGAATATATTTTACCCTAATCAATTAACTTGTGATTCAGTTGTGACTAGGGACAGAGCCTCTCTACATAGATGAGTAGTCCTATTGGAATCTTCCTCCAACATTCTTCCAGTTCACTTAAGCTATCTGATTGCAGAACTATGACCTATGTTTCTGTAAGTAATACAAATCTGCTTTCTTTGAGTTAGGTTTTATTTTTTCTGTTGCAGGCAGGTGTTTCAGAGCCATCAATATGACAACTTCCAAGTAAAAAATCTGTGTTGTTGTTCCCTGTCCCCCTTTTTATAACTGCCTGCTTCTCCCTGTTTGCTTCAAGGCATAATGTAAGTTTTAAAGGAATACGTAGCAGGGAAATGCTGCATTTTTCACTGGACTGATACATATAGAAAGAGAGGGACTGCTGAATCGGGCACAGTTTCCTGTTGGTTGCTGCCTAAAACCATTAGCAATATGAGATTATACTAGGCACATACTGAAATATCAGAAGATCTTACTTGAAACCCTGGAGAGTGATATTAAAAGCAGATTTGTAGTCAGTACCCTGCTGAAAAATAAAAAGTATTTCTAGTTTTCTGAGAGCTTTTAGGGCTTGAGTAACAAAAGCAGGAAGGAGCCATGATTTTAGATGGCTTGCTGCAAGCCTTTCAGGTTGTCCAATGTGATCTTTGAAAGGTCTGATGAAGAGGAGAAATTGTTACTGATATTGTTTCATAGAGAGGCATAGAGTGGTCACATTCTTTATAGCTTTTAATCCACTTTGTTCATCTTGGTGTGTGTGTTGGAGGGTGGGTGGCAGGGCTCAGCCAACACTGCATCTTTGACTTTGAAGTGGTTTGTTGTCTGATGTACTCAACAGTGCTGACCTGAGTGCCAGGATCCTCTCTGTAATGCAGGAGGGGAGCTGGGTGTATAAAAAGCTAGAGCTTTAAAAGTGCAGGCTAACCAGCAGAATATGCTGGAGAGAAGAATATGGCTGAAACCCTGATCCTATCAGTAACAAAGTTAACACACCATGTGTTGCAGGAGAGCATCCATCTCCAATCTGATTCCCATCTGGTATGAGAAAAAGTATAGGAAGGTACCTAATGAAACACTGCTACAAAAGTAAAGATGGAATGATGAAATACTTCATGCACTTTCCCTAAAGCTAGAACATCTGATGCCATTTTGCAGCTGACCACTATAACTGCCTGCTGCTCAGCAGTGGCAGGGGCCTGAGTGACACATGCCTGAATGTTTTCACTGTGCTTTCACTTTTACTTTAAGTAATTAATAATTTATTGAGCTGGAGTGGAAAAAATTTCAACCACAACCTAATGACTAGAGGGTGTCTCTGGGAGAAGAATGAAGCAGGTTCATACCCCTGCTCCAGTAACTACTTAACATCATGCATTCACTTTAAAAAGTTCTTGCTGGGTCAGCTCCTCCCTAGGTGACTACTGAAATCACCAAGATGCAGTGATTCCTGCTCATTCTTATCTACTCTTTCTCTCCATCCTCCACTCCTCATGGAAAGTGGAATAGTTTAAAGATTATTAAAGAGCCACCCTTGAAATACTACATAGCCCAATAGTCTGAGTCATTACTTTTCAGTAGAAGATGCAGGTTCAAACCCCTTCAAGCAGAGGATGGAGTCAAAGATGTGCTGCTTTGACCTGTGTGCATATGAGTGAAAGGGTAAGGCACATCTCTGCTTGTGTGTTTCTTTGCAACTTGACTAAATACCTGTGCTCTGTGAAAACCTGCATTCTCCTGGAAAAAAAAGGGAAAACTGCAAAAATTATTCACAGTGGTTTATTTGGAAGCAGCCCAACTGAAAGTCTAGCCTTAATTTCTGAAGTGATAATTGGTCTTTCTAAGGTTATTGCTACATTTACTACTATGTGTATGACTAGATCCAAATGGAGGGTGTTTGATACCTGTAAAATCATCATGTAAATAAGATGCAGAAACAAATTCCTTTCAATTTTCAATTCTTAATTTCTCAAAAGAACTTTAAACCTTTTGTTCAGTGAAGTTATAAAACATTTCAACCATTATGCCCAACCTGAAGTAGTACATAAATGTTTTTAATTATTTTCTCACCTTCTGTAGAAGTGTTGCTTTAAGTCTTACTTTTCTGCAAAACAGCTATCCCAAGGAGAAGATTGTGGATACGCTTGCTGTTGGCATGTTTTGGCCATGTCCTTCCACCTTTTGCAGTTGTCAAAAGCAACACAAGCCATAGATGTGGTCCCAGGAGGGTTGCTCAGTGGAAAGAGATTTCCTGGTGGCAAAGAATCAAGGCTTTTATTCTGCTGTCTATTCTGGCTGTGGGGTGTGTTGAGAGAAGAAAAGGGCTGCAGCCACAGAACATCTGAGCCCTACCAGTCCCTGCTGCTATAACAGGCTGTCAGAATGGTGGGTGCTCAGGTATGAGTTAGAGCAGCTTTTTAGTGTATTCTTCTTTGTACCAGGGCTTGGGACAGTTCCCAGCCACCCCCAGAAGGTAACAGTGTAGAGGTGCCTTAATTCCCTTGAGTCTTGCACAGTATCCTGACTCCTGGGTTTGAGAGCACTTCTAGTGCTCAATAGCAGTTTTCCAGTGCTGTGAAGATGACACTGGCCGTGACTGTGAGCATGACTGTGAACATTACGTCTTGCAAATTCTTCTATCAACAAGACATTCATCCAGCTTCAACTGAGAAGTCTTCTCACTTCAGGAAGAGACTACAATGCATTTGTAATAGCTGTTTGTGTCCAACACTTTTGAAAGGCTTTCTATGTTGTGTCTTTATATATTCCAGTATGAATCAGATTTTAGACTGTCAGGGGTCTGAATGGAAACAAACATATGTTGATAGGAGTGATGACTTGAAGATATCAAAGAAAATGAAAATAGTACAATCACCCCTAGAGAAAAAAAGCACAAATATAATGAGAAAAGCCTTCAAGAGAAAACAGCAAACAGTAAGACAAAAAAACAACCAAACAAAAAATCCCAAAAAACTCAAACTCCAAAAAAACCCCAAAGCCTAGGAGAAGAGTAATACATGGTATGCTATTTTTTTTATTTTTATTTTTTATTTTTAATAGTGATTTTTCAAAGCTTACTGAAGAGATAGGTACAGTCTCCGTATGCAGTCTTTTTGCTCCTCCAGGAACACAGGGCTTTAGTTCAAGTCAGTCACTTGTTTCAAATAGATCATTGAGGTCTGGAAGTTGGCACATTAAAGATAAAATCAGTGGCAAGCTTTTTGGCTTGACTAGATACTAAAAAGTTTTTTCTAAGCTTTTTTTTTTAATGGACATGCTATTCTTCTACATTTTTGCTCTAGCACATTATTTAACTAATAGATTCTTGACTAAGTGATTGTATAATGCAGGAGATATTTCAGGAACTGGCACTGTATATCAGATGGGATTAGTTTTATTTCAATTCCCTTGTTTTGTATCTGAGAGCTTTGACTGTCTTTTGCCTCTCCTGTTGTCAGAAGATCCTTTTCCTTTCAAATCCAGTGAGGAACTGTCTGACAGAAGTCTGATGATCCCCTTCCTTAACATTGTATGATCTCATATTCCTTGTATGATGTATTCTCTTAAAACCCTGAAGTACTGAAGAGCTATTCCTTCCTCATTTTACATATGGGTGATTGAGGGAGAAGTACAAGCCAGGGAGCTAGTGTCTACAGAGACAGATTCCCAGGTTGGAAACCATCCAGTCACTCCCTTGTTCTAGCTATGGAGAAGAGAGATGCTTGAAATGACCTTAGTACATTGATGTCACCTTGCCAATAAAAGTTCTTTTAGAAGGTAGTCTTATGTGTAAAAAAAAAAAAAAAAAAAAAAAAAGAAAGAAGGGTGGTGAAAAAAAGGCATAGACTAACCAAATCTCCTTTAAATATAATAGAATTCATAATTCATTGCTGGAATGGTCTTAAACTTGTTGTTCAGTACAAATAAGTATGCTTATTAGTGCTTATTAGATTGTGTTTTTCACAGAATATGCCAAGTTGGAAAGAACCCAACAGGATCACCAAGTCCAACTCCTGTCCCTATGTAGGACACGCCTAGAATCACACCATGTGCCTGAGAGCATCATACAAACACTTCTCGAACTCAGGCTTGGCGCTGTGACCACTTCCCTGGTGTCACTGTTTGACTGAGGTTCGACAACAATGCTCTCGATCCTCTCCCCCTTCCACCCAGGTAGGGAAGGAGGGAGAGAAAAAGAGTCATATTCATCCATAAGGAATTAACTAGGGTATAGATAAATAGATATTAATGGATTGTGAGGGCCATTATTATTCCATTCTGAATGCCGAGTTGTGCTGATTCCTCTTAATTTCTTTTGCACTTTTACAGCTGCGAGGTAGCATCTTCTGTGTTTCTATTTTCAACTATATTTTCCTAGATGATCCTTTTTAACATACAGTTGTATTTTTCCTTTCAAGTATAGAATAAATGTCAATTAGTCCCCTGTCTGTTTTGTGACTGATCCTTGAATCTCAAGGGTGTAAAATCCAAGTAACTCTGCATGTTGTGCTTATCTAAAAATGGAGATTCTGGACAATAATATTTATCTGCTTCACACTGGAAAACTTTGAATCTGATGAAAGAGTCTTCATGAAATAGAGGCCAGTGAATGCAGAAGAGCTTGGGGAATTAAGCACATTTGTCATCATTACCCTTTTGTGTCTCTCCCAGTAGATAGAGCACTCCTTTCACTCACATTCCTGCCAGTTTCCCAGTGTCCACTTTCATTCTGAGATAAAAATAATCTTATTTGATTTTCTTTCTCAGATCTGTATATATTGATACTGCTCTGCCCTTACTGTACTGTAAGTACTCCTGTACTTCTTACCTGCTCATTCTTGCAAATATGCTCTTACAAAATTTCTCATCAATGTTTAGTTCCTAACAATGGAGTACCAGAATAATTTTCATGGTAGAGAAATGTTCTGCTGACCAAATTACCAGAGTAAAAATGTTGCTATGACTTTGAGTCAGTCATGAAGCCTTCTTTAATGTAAATTTAAAACAGTGATTCCCTTGGAGATGAGAGATGACAGGTGTACCAGGGCTGCACTGAATCAAGGTATCAGGATATCAGCCTCTGTTACTACGTTACTGTTCACCTCTGAGACCAGAAAAGATGATCAAGAAAAGCACTTACATGTTATCTGCAACACATACACCTATCTATGTTGTATAAATAATACATTTTACAGATTTGATGAGATTCTTAAAAATAACAGAGGACTGGATGGGAGAGGACAGGGGGAAAGGCAGAAGGCACTGGGTTCCAGTGTCCTGCTCTATTGTTCCATTGAAGGAAAACCACAAAAGGCCAATCCATACACTTGGTACCAAATAAAGCATCGTATTTTTCATAAGCTGAATAGATGCCTTGGAAAGCAGCCAATGAGGGAATTTTCCGCTTATGCTGCCTTTTGGGCCTCTTTCAAACCTACTATTTAGCAGCAGGGGCACAAGGCACTTCACTCCCTTTTCTATTATGCAGCTTTGACACATAAAGCTCCTTGGAATGTTATTCATATTTTATCAGCTCTCCTAACTTCAGTTCTTTATTTATTACAAGCTCTCTTTTTTTCTACCATTTTTTTTTCTTTCCATCTTGTATATCCAGATTTAGTAAAGAAAGAGACTAAAGCAGTTACAGAAGAAAAAAAGAACCTCAAACTCCTCTATGAATTTAATCATACCTTTCAGGTAGAGTGTATGTTTTCACTCAGTCATAATGAATTCACCTGATAATTATTTTCTCTTCTCATACACAGCTTGCCACTGCACCATCTGCAGGTCATAGCTGATTTGCTTACATTTAATATAGCATCTTTACTTTGAAAAATAGCCCATTTTATTCCCTACAGCATATTTAATCTGTCTGCAACCTGCTGTAATGTTGAACTTCCTGCATAAGAAAGTGCTGAAGTATCTATGCAGACCTGTGCTGATTTGCAAATCCAGTGACACAGGCTTGACAAATACTTTAGAAAACAGTGCTTATATATTAGTAGCCTCGTGTTTAAAAGCTCAGGAAATCTCTTTTGTGGTATTAAGGAAAATATTGATTAACTGTTATGGATACCACAATCTCATTGTGTTGAAGGCAGTCTAAATACAAATAGGAGCTAAATTTACTACCACTACTCCACTAACCTGAGCAGCTAGTCAAAATTAAAGACCCTGCAGGAATGCTTTGTGTAGGTGGAAAAACTGGTATTATAAGCACATGATATTTTTGGTACAATCTCAGTGTGTTTGTTTTGTAAATAAGTCCTGGTTTTCAGAATATGAGAGAATGGCCATAATTTTTCCTATTCTGAAATACCAGACTTGCTACTCCAGTAAGATATGTCCTCAAGAAACCTTTCTCTCTCTCTCACTCCTGCCTCCTACTTCCTTCATGTATTTAGACTTGGTTTTTAGCCCGTGATTCTACAAGCAGGAAAACATTTCTCCCCAGCCCACACAGGTCAGCCCTGCCATGACCTGAACCTCTAAGTGTATCCAACAAGGCCCAGACAGAGGTGGGTTTTTTTGGTGCTGAGCAAGAGTAATAGCTCCCAGCACAGGTTCCTTGTGTGTGAAGGTGGTCAAGAGCATTGTTGTAACCATGGAGACATCAAACTGTGTCTTCATACATCCTCAGATGTCAGAAAATGATATAGATGATCAGCTGTACCTCAGGAAAGGTGGGGTTAGGGGGAGTTAAACATGTTTTTTTTTCTCTGTGAACAGGATTTTAATGTTTAAGTTATTTGGAAATCTTGCATGTCAAGAGAAAAAACAAGCTCTCAACCCTGGGAAAAGAAAAAATAAAGATCCTTCCTACTGTGACGCCACTGCCAAAATAAAAATAATAAAATATTGGTTATATCTTAATGGATGAAGATGAATTGCATTATATTTGGCAGAGCACTAAGGGTGTATGGTGGGCAGATGGCACAGTGTCTTCACACCCTCCACTTGGTGGGGCAGGGTGGCTGTTCTTGTGGAGGAAAACAGGACCAAACTGTCATGGCAGTGCAGCAGAGCACTTTTAAAGTATTCCCTAAATATTAGTAACATGCCTAGGAGCTATGACTCACTGTCTGATACTTTCCTGGAGAAAAAGAGCGGAGGTAAAACGGGTAATATGAGAAATCCTTTGCCCACTATAAAGATACAAATCTAGAAATACAGTCTTTTATAGGACTTCTGATTCACTTTCCTTCTTAGATGCAGTGTCTTCCATCACAGATTTCAAGAAGTTTTGAATAGAAAAATGAAAGAAGTTTGCATTTTTATCTCATTGGTCTACCATTGACTTCAGGCAGTCTTATAGCACTCAGTGATACTGAGCCTCTTAATATGGGATCAAGCTTCTTTAAAGTCACTCTAGTTTATGAGTTGAGATCAAACACTTAGTTTAAGATAATGAGTAGTAAATTCAGGGGAATGCTTTGATTGCTCACTGATGCAAGGATATTTTTTCTGTAAAATAAAATTCTCTCTCAGACATACTTCATAAGCATCTTCATTAACCATTTAGCTTCTACATTTTAAAGGTAAGATAAGCTACAAAGATTTTTGGGCCAGTTAAAGTGAGCATGGTGTGTAGTTGCCCTATTTTACATATAGCATTCTGAGTAACATATATGTAATGTCTGAGCTGAAGTGACCTGGTGTGAACTAAATGGCCTGAGCTCTATCATGCACAGTCTTGGACCTTGCTCTTTCTTATATCCCTGCGTATTCTGGCATGTGTTAGAATGAACAGGTACTGACAAATAACAGAGGCATGATGCAGAGCCTGCTCGTAAGAGTGAGAAAATGATGAATAAAAAATGTAATGTTTAAGGTTATTTTGTTGAGGAATAGAATTGCATAATACATGGAGTTATTTCTTGGATACACATTTTTTATTTTAAAAACTAATTTGTTAAGTAGGAGACACAGCTTAAGCACTTTTAGCAAGAAGCCTTCTCAGGTAAGTGCAAGCAGAATCCATGAAATATTTCTGTAAGTTTAAAATGAGATTTAAATAATTTTAAAAGGTTTACAGGTTTGAAAGCTGTGCTGTACAAGGCAATTATAGAGCTATTAATGCAGATAGAATTGGTCTCAAGCTGCAAGACTGAAGCCTGAGGCTTTGTTTCAAATGAACTTAAATGTGCGTAAAAGTTGACAGTAAAACATGTTCCTAACCTTTGGCAAGGGGGGAGGAAACAACCTTGTTGCAGAAAGAAACTATGCATGAAACGTAGCAAGAATTCTGTTTTGGTGTGCACACAATACTAAACTGGACTAAATGCTTTCCACTCATAATGCATACAGTCCCTTGTACATCCCCACTGTTTCAGACAAGCAGTAATTATAACTGTCAGAAAACTAAGTAGAAATAAAAAAGAAAAAAGTAACATAGCTTATGATTTACATGTCGTTTATTCTCATTTTACTTCTCCTTTTAACCACCTGATTTGCAGACAGTCTTTAGAAGGGAGCCTTGACAGTTTTAAAAAACTAAAAAAGAGGATTAGTGGTGTAGGCTAGCATTGCCAAAGCAGAGGATGTTACTCTAACATTTTGATTTTTAAAAGTAAAAATCCCATTTTGTTGCAAATGTGAAAACATTAAGTGGGTATAAGAGGAAGAAAATAGCCTGATCAGAGCTCTATGCTGTTGTGGCAAGACTTAGTTATGGGAGTTAGCTTGTTTAAAGCAAGACTGGCAATGTCTATGCTGCACTGCAGAAATAATTGGATTGAAAATAAAAAACTCATTTGTCAAGGGAGGGGTGAAGAAAGGGAGAAGAGAGACCTGATGGTGTCATTAGGAAAATGTTCAAGGCACTTACAGGATATAAATATCACTAAGTTCTTTTAGCATTACTAGAAAAAAAAAAAAAAAAAAAAAAAAAAAAAAAGCCCAATTCTGTGCCCAAATTTTGTGGTAACATTCACAGCACAGGGTCAATCATCCAGACTTTACTGATCATTCCCCCACCCTTCCCACAGCCCATCCCTTTCCAAGTGAGAGTTTATGTGTGTGTCTTCCTTAGTGAAAGTTCTTGCTTAAACAGTGGCCAAAATTCTTGCTTTCCACCTCAAATCTGTGTTTACACCACCTTCCTGTTGGACTGAGAAATCTCGGTGCCCATTATTGCTAACCAAAATTGTTTTTCTAATGTTTTAAAACAATACCTCAACAATTTTTTAGGGTTACAACAGGCTGCTCAACCTCAACCAAGATACTGTTTTATAAAATATGCTTCCATTTCATTTCTTTATATATTTGACTTAAAAGTAGCTAGCTTTTCCAACTTCAGACTTGTCGCACATTTGCAGCACAGTTTTCAAAACACAATGGTTAGAATAAAATGCTGAGAGTTACAGTATAAATGCTGGATTTTAAGAATATGTTTTTGTTCTGAGATAATCTAAAATTAGTAGCAAAAGTATTATATTTCTTGGGTATTCTATGATCATAAAACAGGAAAAATTTCATACGCTTTGTAGAAAAAACATTTTTCAGGCAGGTTAAAATTACTTGAAGATTTTTCAGTTCAGGTAAGATTTCACCTTTTAATCTGTTAAGTTTTGTATCATCTTTACCTTGAAGCCTGTGCAGATATTTGTACTGCATGAAACAATGAACTAAACCATATTACCTTCTCTGTACCTGCTAGGAAATAAGATGTTTTAGGACAGTGCAGTAATTGCAAAAGATTTTAGTTATCCAGTCAAAGTATTCTTGGAGGTTGAGGTGTTGATTTTTTTCTTCCTCCTCTGTCAAAATAACAAATCTTTTCTTTTGTACTTCTTTACGCTTGAGACTAGTGAGGTTGTCTCCAGACAACCACTGGATCCTGATGGTAGCAATCTGTCTGTGGCATGCATATCTAGGAAGCATTTCTGCTAAGCTACATAATGTCAGGATTTCTGCTATTTTAGTGGCCTCAGAATCAACTGTCTGTATTTCTCATGCCTAAGCAGAAACCCCCTTGATAATGGTATATTCTGCAGGGTAAGCAGAGACCTCAGCAATCATGCAAGCAAAATGGAGTGCAGTCTGATTTCCATGTTCTTGTGTGCCCAGTGGAACTGCAAGCCTTTGGTACCAGAGTTATTATTTAATTGCTCTTGTTTACAGATTAAAGAGAGTATAACAGCATGTAAATTAGGGCTTTTTTGGCTCTTTACACTACTCTTGTTCCTTTCTTGATTCTTTCCAGACCATATATTCTTCTATTTGCTAGCTCACTCTGTTCCTGTAGTTTAGTCAGAGATGCTGGTGCTCTCTTTTGTAGTCTTTTTGTAGGTGTTTATAGAGCTGTGTGCATTTTACCAATAGGGCTAACACTTTATCTAGAGGGAATTTCATGCACTTTTATGTGAAAGAGAACTTGATTTTACTGAATTCCACAATATAAGAAAGGGAAAAAAATATTGGGTTGCTAAACCTACTTCTATGATAACAATATAATTTGTTCTCAGTTTTAAATGATGCCAGAAAGGGGATGGTTGCTGACATGATGTCACGCTCACTTGCCTAACCAGATCTGTATGTGGCTGCATTTATTTCATTTGCTTTCTCAGTGATAGCTATCTAATACAGCCAGGGTTCCCAGATGCTTTCTGAGCATCTAGGAGTGCATGTTCAACTGGAAACCATGCAAGTTCAATACCTGGCATTTTGAGGGATCATTCTTCTTTAACAGGAGCTGGTCATGAAGTATTTTTGTGAGGCATTACTGACCCTTCTCACTACAATGAGAATAGAAGATATTTGTAAGAGAGAGAGAGAGGAGGGGAAAGAGCTTGTTTCACTTGCATAACGCCCACCAGAACGTGTCCTTCAGATATTTTTGGGTTAAGAGTAGTTATTTTAAATAATCCTGCTAAAAGCTTGAGCAGTGTTTTTCCAGAAGAAATTTTCCAGGGGAATGCAAAAACACTTTGTGATTTGGGTAAATAAATAAACTTTTTGGAAAACCTGCTTTTGTTCTGCCCTGTCATTGGTATCATTCACAATCTACATCTTACAGCTATGCTTTTTTGTTATGAAGATGCTAGAGGGACTGCTGTCCACATTACTGTAAATATGCTAAGTTCATTAATCTTGAAGATAAAATGGTTTTTAAAAAATTATTGTTTCCTAAAATTGCTCTAGTTCTGATCAGAATAGTTTCCCAAATGTAAAGGTAGTTAAAAAAAATCAACCAAACAAAACTGAACAAAAATAAAACAAACAAACAACAAAACCCCACACCCACAAAACAACAAAACCCACACAACTAAAACATCTGTGAGATCTCTGTGACCTTATAAATATAAACTATGTTGACAGGTCTCATCTATAGCTCTAAGCAGTTTTCCCGATAGGCATCAGTCCTTCTTAGGCCAACTTCTGTCCTTGTTAACAGCAGATTTAATCTGTAAGAATGCCTTCTTAAAATGGAGAAAAGGTTCTCAAAGCCCCAGTCATCTTCTCATTACAGCAAATGTAATTTTAAGTTTACATCTGTTTTAGAAGAAAAATATAGTAAACACTTTGTGGACAAAAATAATGTAGTTTAATATTAAACTTTTGTGTCTGCATCATAATGTTGTATTTCTCTTGCCTGCATGATAGAAGAGGCACACTTAGGTATTCCATGTACTGTTATTTTGAACCTGCTGTTGATACTATAAATTTGTATAAATATTAAAACTGTATTAATTTTTACTGGGACATAAGAGGAAACATTCCTTAAATTAAATTAATACCATAGGCAGTTGTATGGAGAATCTTTACCTGAAAAGATAAACACTACAGACAGGTCTAACAGTTTATTTGAACATTGAAGAGAAACATAGGTAACCTGCCCATCCCAAGTGGTCCTGAATTCACACCTTAAGATTAATAGCTGCACTTGTGTATTCATGCTGAAATTTATATCAAGTAGTCAGGCTGCAAAGAATAAAGAAACAATTAACTGAATCCAGCTGGACACTCCTCCCTCCTCAACATAAGCCAAATCATCAATGTAATATGCTCAGTTAATTAGTTACATGACTTCTCAATACATCATGCTAATGTCATCATCCCACAAGCAGAAAATGGCACCTGCAACACTGTCAGATCACAGGCAGTAGTGGACACAGATTTCAGTAGGAAAAACTGGCTGGATGCACTCATTCATTTTTTCAGTACTTGTGCTATTATTTTGTCTGGGGAAATTACATAAATGCACTAGAGTGACTTTCTCAGGATGAACTAGGAAATAAGTAGCAGAACAAAGCTATGACACTGCATTGTCTAAGTTAAAGGTGATAATCTGATTTTCCTTCCTATTTTTTAAAATGTCATTTTGATATATAATAAACAACTTTCCAAAGACAAATAACATTACGTACATTTTGTGAAGCAAATTGGTGCACACATACTAAGCTGTTTGACAGAAAGTGTTAAGTCAGAATGAGAATGAGATGTATACCCAGGGCTGATGGCCCAGTCTGATGCTTCCCTATCACCTTATAGCTTCCTCTGGGCTTGGGCATTTCTTTTGGTTAATTGCAATTAAAGCAGTCTTTAATTCTCGTGTGATGTTTCTTCATGTGAATTCTTAGGTGAGGACCTCTTTTTGCAAACTGGTATTGTTTTGTTTTTACGGGAAGAGTTTCAACCCAGTTACTGTTCATACAAGAATTAATTCACTTTCTAGGACTGATTTGGCCTTCCAACACTTTACACTCAACTAAGAAATTATTAGACATTTTTATTGCTTTAAAGTGGTTTAAAGATGCTCTGATCCAAGAAAGCTGCAAATACTCACCTACAAGTCAGGTGATCAACATGCCATACCGTTCAAAAGCTATGAGATTTTCCTGCCTGTAAGAGTCAGACAAAACAGAAGATGAGTGACTTAGTCCAGAATCTCTGAATTCTCCTTTAGCTAAACCAAGCTGAACTTATTAAGTGCCATTGTTAGCAAGCATTTAAAAATTCAATTGGGGATGGGGTGGGTAGATGATGAAAGAGAAGGAGAAATTACAAAAGCTTTTCCTCCATGTTATTTTTTCTTTTCTGGTCCTACAAAGGTAACTTGTGACAAGACATTTTCCCAAGGCTATAATAAGTCAAATTAATCCTTAGTATAATAAGATTGACCACTGTTGGCCAGCAGCGGAGCACATTTCCTTTCTCCTTTAACACCATGATGTTAATTTGTATTTTGTTAAGAGTAATTTTTATGTTTTGCTTTTTCACTTAGGAATTCACTCTTCCAGGGTAACATGTTTACTTGGTCTTTCTGATTTAATAAATGACTCTTAACACCAAACAAAGAGGGCTGGTCATAGGATGGATGGAGGGGGAGGGTTTAGAGGGTGTTTTTACTTTTTTGCTTGGTTTGTTTTGGACTGTGTGTTTTATGGGATCCAGCCTCTGAAACATGCCTCATAAATATTCATAGGCTCTCTTTCTCTGTAAAGTCTGTAATAATGTTTCTAAATTTTGGTGTGTCAAATAAATGTTGGACGAGTGTCCAGTAAATGCACAAAACTCTGTTCCTATAACAGCCATAAAATTGGCAGTAACCGCTCTGTGCTAGGGAAAGCCAATGTTTGTCCTTATTAGCAAAATATCCTCTGACACATTGGAAAGGATATTTCTTGTCTTGCAGTACCAAGGAAAGGCAAACCTTTCAACCGTCGGTAAAATACTCTGCCTCTATTTTGTGGAATGTCACACCAGATTGATGATCTCTTCTGGTTTAAAAATATGTGACTTTGCTCTGTGCTTTGGCCTTGCAGATTTTATTTTGAAAGCCTGATTTTAGTCCAGAGACATGTCTCTTAGTCCAGGAGCTAGTGTGTTTGCCTGAGGGTGAGCTTTCTCCAGACAGGTTCACTTCTCAGGGGAGAAGGCAACGTATTGAATGTAGATCACACTCCTGGCTATATTTCATGCAAACATCAGTTCTCTGGAATATTCAATTCAATATCTATTCAATTCAATACCTATTCTACTTCCCAATCTTCTGTTATCTTTTCTGGATACCACATAGCCATGGGCTTGAATCTCCCACTCTTACGCATATCACACTCTGCTTAAATGAAGAAATTCCTTGTTTGATTTTGCTTTTCAGTCACTGAAGATTAGTGACTTTAAAATTATTATTTCCAGTTTAATTCTTTCTTTAGTTCTGCAGTGCTGTTTATGTTTTGGAGTACTGATTCCTCAGCATTCTTGGCTTTTGTTGTTATCATGGACATCTGCAAGATGAAGCTGTAGTGCTGTGGTTCTACACTACCCTTGCTCTTTGTTGATATTTGCTGGCCATTTGGCAAGCAAAGAAAATTGAACTAAAAGCAGAAACCACCAAGAAGGTCAAAGTGGAGTGTTGAGGAAGCATTATCAGTGATAATGAAGCTTGGGAAATCTTGAAATAGATAGAAAAATAGTTTGTAAGCAGTGGTTCCTAAATAAAATGTTGACAGGTTCCTCCTGCTGCTGTAGAACCCATTTTAGTATTCATTTTATATTATTTCCCTGCTCATCACAGCAGAATTTCTGAGTAGTACTTGAAAAATAAAACTTAATGATACTGTTGAGTTTTTAATATTTGAAAAGAAAAAAAAAAAAGGCACTTTTCAGAACTAGACCATGGAAAATCAAGCAAAAGCATGCTCATGTTTTCTCTGCTTGTAGTTGCTTTTTGGTTGTGTGATCTCTACCCTACTGATTTTTAGACCAATTGTAAGTATTTTTAAAATAAATTTGGAATTTTAAAATTGGAAGGAAAATTTTTTAGCTTAGATCTTTCTTCAGTCTTCACAGCTTAATTTACAGGCTCATCTATTTGGCTTATAAGCCAGATTTCTAAATTTTTCAACAATTGCTGGTTTATTGTGTTACATTTAAGGTTTTCAAATAAATGGGTGCTCCATGTCCCATGCGTGAGTGACTGACTGGCTTGTTGAATGAGACAGTATTCTTGTCTTTTCTTCCTTGAAAATAATACCCTCCCCTTTCAGTGCAGAATGTTTTATGTCACTTTAATTCAATTAATGTGTTTGGGTTTTTTAAATAATTTATGGTTACTGAGCTATTACACTAAAAAGTGATTACTTCAAATGACCGTTTGGTGAAATTGTTACAGAGGGAATGAGTTCAGTGGAGGCATCCACAGACTATTATTACTCTAATTTTAGTTGAATAATGTAATAATTACTTTAATTAAATGGCTTCTTAGTTACAGAATACATTATATTAAATCACAACAAATAATCCAGGCTGTGGACAGTAAGCTCGGTTAAACTCTCAAAGGATAAGTATGTCTCTTGTACTATACCACCTCATTATATAGAGGAAGCCAATACGACTAGCAAATTTCAGTTGACTCTGAGAATAAATGTGTGAGGCTGTGTTCCTTTTCCTTTATACTAATTTTAGAATTATAAATGTAGTAAAACCTAGGTATCAGACTTTCCCCCAATTTAAACACTGTGCATTTCCATTGACTCAATAGTTTATAATAGAAGGGCAAAATGCCCTTTAATGGATTTTAAGAAAATAAATTATCATTAATCAGAAATCTTGAAAATATTTCAAGTTCTTTCCAAGAATCTGAACAGGAGACAGCTATTAGCCATTGATCACAGTCATGGTCAGTACATCCAGTAACCAAATTAGAGAAGAGACTTCCTAGACTCTTTCAAGGGTATGAAATAAACTGGGGGGGGGAAAGTGCTACTTTCAATAGTCTTCCTCATTTTCAAATATTGTGTAGGCAAATGAGGAAGCCTTCTTCCAGCTAAAACTGATTCACCAGATGAGAAACTCATAGGATTTTTGTTTGGATTTATTTGTTTTGGTTTAGTTTGGTTTTTTTTAGGTTTTGTTTGTTGTTTTTTTTTTTAACTAAAAATGTTAGGCCATACATAAGGAACAAGTTTCACCTTTCTCTCTTTGAGTAATTGATAAGCCCATGTAAGAAAAGAAGTTAATTTTGATCACCTGCCAGTTGAACTGAGTTTTACCACCTATTTCCTAGGATTTGGGGTTTTCTATTATCAATGCTTATTGTTTATAAACTTATTCTATCATTTTAGGTTTTCTATTATTTCTCTTATTTATTTGTTATTCCCTATGGATTGTGAAAGCCCATTTGAAAAGTGTAGGCTAAGAAATGAACAGCAAATTGATTGCTCTCTTCAAACTCTGAGCTTCATCCTGCAAGATGTAGGCTGTCTTTCATATATAATCCTGGGATACTTCAGCTCTTTTTGATCTTTCTGGTTTACTTGACACAGCTTACTTTTAAGGCTTGATATACGGAAAACAAATTGGGTTGTTGTTATCATTGACTTATGTCCTTCTGACAATTGCAATGGTTAGCTACCCTTCATAATGTTTTCCCATCTACTGCTTGTGTCTGTTTAAGATGCTGTGCGTTTTTAATCATTAAATTATTAGGTCTGGATTATTTTGGGGATACATAGCTCCCTCAGAGAGTCTCCTAAACACAGGATTTTTTCTACATTTCTTTCTGATGTAGGTTGCCATTCTGTGAAAACTAGTGTCTAGAGTGTATGGAAGGGGGGTGATACACTAACATCCTTTTTGAAAAGGAAAATCTAAGTTTTTGTCAGTACCAATTCACCATGCAGCCATTTCCGTCTTCCAAGAAGTGGATTTGCAGAGTAGACAGCATCTTTCATCAGATAGATTAAATAGCTACCTCTAACATTTTCTTAAAATAATAAACTGGGATCAAAACTGCAAGTACTGGAAGCAGATATGGTACCCAGGCAAAGTAAAATCTTCATGTTGTTTATTTAGACCATTCTTGAAAGGTTTTTAATCCTTCTATTTTTGGGATACTCAGCCTGGTTTCTTAAAAGAATATCTGATTTACAAGAAAATAAAATGTTTTTCCACCTTAAGATGTCTGAAATCGCACAATTTTTTTAAATCTTGGCTGAAAATATTCATTTATTTGTAAGATTTCTCCTACTTGATCTAATACAGAAATGCAGCTGCTTCTCTATAACTCCATTCAGTTAACAATTAAGAAAATGAAAGGTTATTCTTGAATTTACTTCCTTCATTCAGAAATAAGGGCTTGCACACATACATGGATTGTGATAGTTCATTCCCCATAGAGAAGAAACCAACAGTCTTTCCTGTTTTTGCAGGAAATCACCTGAAATTGTGTATATAAGGCTTCAAAGCACCTTCATAGGTGAATGGCAGCACATAATTTAAATCAGGGGAAAAGAGAAAAGCTGCAAAACCATTTCACTTCTCAACTAAATAACTAATACTAGAAATTAACTCTGCCACCACAGGCCACCAAAGCTGGGGAATTATTTTATTAAATCTTTGTCCTTAATTTTAGTGAGAGCAAAATTCCTCAACATAAAGCACAAACACAAGTTTGTTTGGCTCAGTTGTGATCTCAGTTTCTTGTCAATTTTTCTGAGATCATAATTTAGTCTATCAGTATGGAATAATTTATGATTATGTGATTTAACGCAGTAGGCATTGTGGGTTTCCACTCCTGTGAGAGCCAACAGGCAATAGCAAGGAGCCCAGACATGTTACTCAGACAATTCTGGCCCTTAAATTGCATGGCCAAAGGCTTTTTGGTGTAGGTTGATGAGTTCATAAGTTCTCTTTCTGGCTAATCACTTGAACTGTGGTAGTGGTGGATGCCCTGTCACTAGGTGGTATATATGCACACAAAGCGTGCAGCAGAATCCCTATAGAAGGTTGCCTGAAGGGCCCAGAGGGATTTGGGGTGCAGCAGAGTTGGGGTGGCCCTGACCAACTATCATAGATTCTTGTTTGAGCTGTGGTGGGGCCAAGGAGTGCCCCTGCATCGTATTGATGGAGATGTGGAAACATAACTCCCAGCCACTAGTGGTAATTTACTCATGGAAATCCGTCACTGTTCAGTGTAGCATCTCTTCTGAAAATGTCTTCACCAGCTTTTTTAATAGTTTACTGTTTAGATTTTATGTGATTCAATTTCAATTAAGACTATCAAGCTGTGTTTGCATCTAGTCATCTTGATATGAGAGACATGAGGTGCAGTTCAGGTTCTTTCTCCATATTTCATCTTCTGTCAAGGGTCTAGAGACCATTCAGCAGCTAGAGATGGGTATGAGGGTGCTTCAGCTCTTCTCAAGTCTTTTCTTTTCATAGGAACTGGGGAAGAGAAGGGGCAGAGTTTCTAATTCCAGTGCTGCTTTAGCCTAATTTCACCTGGGGACATTGGACCCTCAAGGGTGACTCAAAGGGGAGTAATCAAGATGTTGTGGGTCTTGGAATTATTTGGACAATGTTTGGATTATTTAATATTTATGTGTTCTCTAGCAAATTCTGCCATCCTGAAAGCTTAAATCCATGCCACATGTCAGAGTATAAAAAGCTTTAAAATATGTGCATATTTTTGCTATTTTGTTGTTTTGTTTTGTTTTTTTAAAATACCGTCACAGAGCAACAATTTAATCTTCATAATCAAGCCGTGCATGAAATCTGAATGTGTCCCTACCTGATGCCCTACTTGTTTTGCAAAATGGATGTTCAGTAAATATTTTTCTATAAAAAAGGTCTTAGCATATTGCCACAACCTCGTAATGTGAATTCCTTCCTACAGGTTTCTTTCTGCTTCTAAAATATTTTCATGATCTTTCTGAAGCTAGTAGTAAATCAGACCTGAAAATCGACTTTAGAACTTGCCCTAAAATATTATTAGTTTGCTAGATGTTTGTCTATGTTTAGAAACTAATTAGGAAAAAAAAGAATAAGTTTGAAGATTCCAAGTTCGATGTTTTGGAGCACATCCTCAGCTCACTGTAACTCAATTGATCTTGGTACTGCCAAGGATCTGCACTATTTCATTCAATCAAATTTTTTGTCAACCTATTTCTCAACTCATGAATTCTGCATGTTCTAAATAATGGCTGTATTTTCTCCTGACTGTAATTTGAATGAAATTAAGAGTTGATTTACTTCCTTGGTAATGGCATATCAGGTATGGTCTGCACAGTGATAGCAGGGACCCTTTTGAAAAACATCTTCGTTGTGCTCCCTTCAGGTGCTGGCAAGGGCTGGAGGTGAGATAGAGGGTGAGATGGATCATTGAGCTGATCAGTTGTGGCAATTCCTGTGTTTTCTGCATTCTCAGGGATGACAAGATTTTAACCAAGCATAAACATAGCTGGCTCCCAGAAATCTGTTTTATTTGTTTAGGGGTTAGGGAAGAAGGTAGGGTTCCCAAAGGTTGTGGTGAAAGTCCATAGCATGGATGCATAATATGATGATGGATTTATATTTAGCTGACAGTTTGTAGCAGACAGTTCATCGAGGAGCAAAGTTTAGAGTCTTTTATTTCTTTGTAAGAGTAAACAAGTATGTGTTGCTTCTAGATTTCACAAGAGTTGCCATTTTAGAGGGAAACAAGGTTTTTTCCCTGGGAATATAAAAACCTTTTCTGTTTATTTCTATGTAAGGATAGGGAACCTGAAAATGGCAAAGATGGATTAAATATATGAATGGTAAATGTGAGACAAATAAAAATGCTCATCTTATTAATTTTTTTTGTTATTTTTTTTAAAAAAACTAGATATGTGACATATTTGAGGCAAAATATTTAATAAGAGGAATTACTGGAAGAAAGTGTTTTGCTTTGGTGTTCAGAAGAACTTACAACTGAAGGATAAATTAAATTGTGGTGTCTAATAAGGAGAGAAGTGCCTAAAAACCACTGAATGTCAGGGGAAATAATGTACCTGACTCCATTAAACCCTTTCATAAATCTGCACAGTCACCTACAATAATCTTAAAAGCTTAAATATTCTTTGCAAATTTGACTTGCAGACTGCAGGTCAGAAAAATACTGCAACTGGGCTTGGCCCCAGAGAATAAAGTGAGCTCTTCAGGACAGTGATTTGCTTAGCCATGTGTATTCCCACTTCCCAGCCTTAAGAAGAACCTTTACCAATTATTTCAGTAAGAAAATACTGCATTTTCATGTCTGAAAGCTTTGTGAGCCTCAGTGAACTAGTGCTAATGAAACATGCATAAGGAAACACAGAAATGGCTTGATTTTTTTTTCCTCAAATGCTGTTTTGGAGTATCCTTACAAAACTCATTTCTCTATCTGTGATCTTTTTTTTCCACAGGAAGAAGCTCACTGTAAAATGAGAAGGCAGGGAATAAAAAGGAAAAAAAAAAAAAAAAGAATCTCTTGATGGATTAAACAAAAAATACAAGTGATAGCAACACTTTTAACAAAAAGCCTGTTAACTACCCTTTAAATCTAATCTTACGACTTGTAGAGTAGAAATTCAGACAGATGAGTTTTCAGAACTGGAGGGTACATAGAAACAAAATAGTTGTGGCAGAGTACTCTTGCAGGTAGATGTGACCAGGAGGTGAAGTGACCACCAGCATCTAGGCTGGCCAAGCCCTCAGAGGAGAGCATCCCTCCACCAGCCCTTGGAAGAGACCACATGGACAACCAAGGGCCTCTCCAACCATTTCTGCTGAAAAGCTGAAATGTTGATGGTAAATGCAGGTTTTATAGTTGCATGTGGATTTGAATTTCTTACATAATGTGCCCACATACTAAATGGCTCTGAAAGAAAAGCATTTGACTTCCTCCGGTTTCCAGTGATGTTCACATCCTCCTGGGATGTTTGAAGTGCTTGATTTAGATCATATGGTGTGCTTACAGATGTGATCTGTTTATTCAACAGTGTGCATACATTCAATGTCAATTTGTGTCCATGCCAGTGTGTATAAATATATCAAAATATCTCTCAAATTATATAAATACATTTATATATAAGCAGACTTCTGTTTTCCCAAGGACAAATGCCTCATTTTGACACATTATGCTGAGGTACCTCTTTTGTGACATGGTATTAGCCTTCACATCTCCTTTGCTCATAAACTTTTGTATTCAGTCTGCCTTCCAGCTAAACTGGAAGGAAGTACTGAGTTTCTGGTATCAGAGGGCCTAGACATTCATGGGATGATATTTTAAATGTGCTACTTTGTTTTCATATTTTCTGGGAGTTGTTTCAGCTTCTGAATTTCACTGTTGTCACCACTTATGTCCAATAAAATGTCTGTGCTCACATGTTAATATTTTGTAGAGGATCTTTTTTCCCTGTCCTTAAAATATTTCAGTATTTCCTATAACCGATTTTTATCTGGCCTCTCCTGATGTATATTCAGCATAAAAAGTAATCCAAAATTAAAGGTAAGTGTTTCAGGCTCTGTTCATGCTTCCAAAGGAGCAATAATAGAATGAAGGTTTTCATATGACCTGGCTTTGACAGCTGGCAGCATCTCAGCTGCAAGCACATTGTGTTTCCTCTGGCATGAAGTGGTAATGATAGTCTGTAAATAAGTGTTAAACCATTTTTGTCTTAATAGGTTATTTGTTTTACATTTCACTGAAGGTTTCTTCAGTGCTGATGGTTGCCTAAAGAGAAGAGTTTGCAGCTGTGGTTCTGACACGTCCTTTATCAGTAGGTGTGAATACATTATGTGGATGTATGTAGACTTTTACTATGAGGTTCAGGTGGGAAAACTACTGCTCCCCAGTCTACACAGAGATCCTGGGACCACAGGTTTTGCTGACTGTGGTATCCTTGATGGCCTTTATATAGGCAGAAGTATTTTGACTCCCTGGAATTGTTCTAGGCCAGGTTGGATGGGGCCTGGAACAACTTGATCTAGTGAGAGGTACCCTTGCCCATACAGGGGTGTTGGAACTAGATGATCTTTAAGGTTCCTTGCAACACAAAACATTCAGTGATTCTACAATTCCCAGCTGCAACTCAAGCTTTCCCTGGAAGCTTGTTGGAACTGTACAATATACCTTAGGGGAAAATGACTATGTGCTTTCCAAGGATCTGTGCCTTTGCTTTGTCCAGCAGACAGGAGTTCTTTTTAGGGGCTGGTCATACTCATACATGCCTTAGGTCAGGCTAGGAGGTATGGTTATTTATAATACTTCACTGGTGTCTCTGTAACAAAATGGAAACAATTTAGGAAAACTGTTAGTGAGGTGAAATTATGCCTGATCCCTAGAGTCCTCCAGTGACTTCCATATTGTGTCATATTCTAGTTAGTTGTTGCTAGGCAAGAAACCTTCTCTTCACATACTTTTTTGATGAAAGCATCTACATTTCAACAAAGTGATTTCTAGTAGAAGTTGTCTTTTAAGCTGTCTCAATGGTTAAGGGTTCAAGCAAATGTCTTCCAGAGCCCCAGATGCCATTGTTTGAATTGTTTCTACAAAACTTTCCTGCAACACAAGTGTCAATATAGGAACTGCATGTGAATTTTTAATATTTAATTGAAATGTTATTTAAATAAGTTCCTACATCTTTTAATTCAATTTTCATTAAAAGCAATAAGGACATTTACTCAAAGGCAACAATCCAATCTTTTTGTTGTTGTTGTTATAAGACAATAGATTAAGACTATCTTTGTCAAAATAAGACTGAATATAATCTTTTTCAAGTCAAGCATTGTTGCATTTAAAGCCTGTTTCTTGTTAATATCAAACTTGAAATTAGTTCTGACTGTGCATTGCAGGGCATTCTTTTTATTATTTGAACAAAGGTCTCCTATGTCTGGATTGGTTTAATTACTGTGAAGTTGTGAAGCTGTTTGTTTTTTAATCTGCGTTTCTTTCACACTTGACAGAATTTCTAAATATGACAGAGAAATCTCTTTCTTCCTCATAGGGAGGAATACAAGGTGAAAAGACATATTTTTGCAGCTTTTTCTGAGGGAAAGGAAATTGTCATTTTTGACAATGACAGTAAATTCTGATGCTACATGTGGGAATATTCAGCTTTTGGCTGGTCACAGCCAGATCCTTCAAGATGTATGCCCCAATGCTTTCACGCTTTGGGTATTATTGCCCTATCTGTAGACATGAAAACAGATCAGTTTCTTGTGGTTTGTGATGAAAGGTAGTCACTTCAGGTTCTCTGTTACAGCAGGTAGATTTCTAATGGGACCATTGCTAATAGGTTTCACTTTCCTGAAACAAGGGAATCAACAAAAGGGTTATTATGAACAACCTGAATATTCAGCCAGTTGTGTTTTGAATTCCAGGATTCAATGCTCTTCTGTTTGTTTTAATATTAATAAACTTCTGTATTTCACTGGAATTAGGGATTTTTGGGGGGTTTGCACTGTTGCAGAGTCTCAAGGTCACAAAGGCTGTCAGCAAGTGTTGAGTTGATTTTCTTCACTATTTCCTAACTGGTGGTGTGAACAAGACCCTGCTTCTAGTCAGTAAGCAGGCAATGCATTCAGAGAAACCTTTCAAAATCCTTTTCCAGGTTATCATCTTCTTTCCAAGGCAGCACAGTTACACACTAGAATAATACTAAGAAAGCCCAACAGATAATGAGAAATTGCTCTCCTTTCCTCCCACCCCAGGTCATAAAACCATAGGAAATTTATATTAATTTTTCCAACATCTCTTTAATCTTGAAATGCACAATATCATCATTGGACCTTTATTTTCCCTCATATCTCTTCCCATTCCCACCAATCACCGTAGTGTCAGATTCAGATGCTGCACTTGGATTCTATTCTGAGGGGTCTCATCTGTCCCTTCAATTTCCTCCTCTACTGCTTATGTTGGAGGCTCTTCCTTTTCTGTCTATTTGTAATTGTACACTGCCCAAAAACATGCTGTCGTTGATATCTTACATTGACAAAACTTCTCCAGCTCCCACCTGAGACTCAGGTTATTTTTTTCCTCTTTTATTTTCTTTCCTTTATCTCCAAATCCCCTGTGCTGCACAGACTTCCCCTGCATCTCACTCCTTGAGTTTTTCCTGTCTGCCTTCTGCCCTTCCCTACCTCAGAAGTGGCACAAAGCAAGGTTCCTAATGAGCTCCTTCTTTATTAATTTAAGGTGCATGCCTCTAGTTTATTAATCTTGATTTCACAGCTGCCTTTGACAAAAATAATCACTCTCACCTTCTCTGCTTTCTCTCTTCTGCCTTTTGTGATTCTATAATATCCTGATGATATGTTGTTGACTGGCCACCTACAGATCTGGAGCAGCTAGCAATCCAAAGGATACGTTGTTCTGACACCTGCAAGTTAAAAATTATTTCTGTAATATATTAAGTGAGTACTTATAAATCTTTTCTATATTCAGCTGAAGTTCTCTTTACAAGTGGTTCTGGATTGAAAAAAATTATGAAAGAGGTTCTGGTATTCTTACTATGAATGGTAAAATAGCTCCAGATTGCTCCAGTGAGAATTTTCACTGAAATCAATGAAAATATTCCTGCAGTAAACAATGAAAAATATTAGAACAGGGTCAAAATAAAAATTATATCAATTTTTTGCTATCATTTAATCAGAAGTTTCATATAAGGGATTACCTCTGCAGGATTTGATAATATTTTCCCTTTTGGTGTTCAGAATCACAGATGCTGGAAGCAGTATGACCAGGAAATGCTAATTCTTAATAGACTTGAACTGCACATCTTTCTGCTGATTCTTATTTTCCTTGTTTGGGTTGCAAAAAGGGATATTGTTACTCTTATTTTAAATAATAAACTCTTCCAGGTCAGGAATTTGTCTCACTTTATATTCATGAAGTTTCATTCAAGTGGAGAGTTTTGTATTAGTGATATATGATTATGATTGAGAACTTAATTATCTGCAGGAGAAGTACAATTGGGTATACCATTTTCATTAAGAGTGCCATAAGGGCATTTATCACTTTTCAAAAGCTATCACTTCTGTGTTTGAATTAATGGGATTCTTGCTGTGCTGAAAGTGAGAGAAAACAAACAGGCATAGTAGATAATAAGGTTATAATAACATTTTGGGGATTTACATTGTTTAAAATGAAAGCATGACTTCAAATACCTATGGAGATGACACAATTACCTACCTGTTAAAATTTATAGAATCAAAAATTCTCTACAGTCTGCTGATTATTAAGCCTGGGTATCATTTGTGTCTGCAAGATATGACACTCACTCAATTTGAAGTGTGTATCATAACCCTCCAAATTAATATAATATTCATAAAAGTTGAAGCTTGCAGCACATTGCATCTAGAGTAAACTGCAAGACCAGAAAAGCCTGAAGTACACATGCTTGTACATTGCAGTTTATGTGAAATTCACAGTCAGTATTCCTTCAAGGTTTAATCTAGTCCTGTTACTTCCCTCAAGGTTTTCCCATTCTCTTCCAGCTTTATTAGGTTTAGAAAAATCTCTATTTTTATATCTGTTTTTTAAGTGAAGTAAACCTCCTTCCAAGTATTACATATTTTTCTTCAAAACTTTATTTATACTAAAACCATTTTAATTTACCTTCTTTCTTCTGAAGAATATAGATAAAAGTAAGGTAAGGGTCATGAAATACACAAGTTTTGTATCAAAAGTCTACCTGGATAAATATTAAGACTGTAGTTTTCACAGCATCCAGAGTAAGGGACTGTATGTATAGGCTGAATTTGTGCATAGGTAAATGTATATGTTTGAACAGGTATGCACTTTTCAAAATGCAGTCAAACTATCAAGCTTTTTCACCCTCTGAGATTGCTTGAGGAAATCCAGAAATGAGATAATTAAGTGAAGCATCTTACTTACTGAACATGTTTCATTTCTGTCTTGTGAGGCTCTACACATCACACAAAACCATTGGTCACTGCTGAAAAACTGGCAGAAACTCAGTTACAAGATTAGCAGAACTTTACTGTTTTGTTGTTGTTTTTGTGACAGCACCTCTGCACCATTTACAGTGATTCCTGCCTACACAAAGTGAATAAATAGTAATTCCAGCTGCTGAAAATGCAGAATTATTACTTTCATTTGGTTTCCTTACCAGAATAATAAGTAAACTCCTAGGAAGAAAATAATGAGTGATTAGAATTACATTTTTCATCTGAGGTTTTCTGTGACCTTGACATTATTTTTTAGTTTGTTTTGCAAATATATTGAGCAGCTTTGTCAAGAAAATTGTATCCAGTGATGCTATTGTTATCTGGAAATAAACCTTTGCCATTTCAGTTACTCCTTCCCCAGTAAAATATTTTACTGAGAAAAACTATTCATTCTAACTAATCTGGAAGCAAACAGTAAAAATTAATGAACAGCAAACAAAACCAACAACAAACCAATAAAACAAAACAAAAATAACAACAAAAAACACCCCAAACAAACAGAAAAACCCACCCAAACAAACAAAAAAACCACCAAAAACCAAAACCAGCTGTGTTTCACCATGGGTATGGTAGCAATGGTAGGGTTTTCAATTGGTGTAGACATTCAGAACTGTGTTGGTTTCTATCAAATCATGGTACATTGCATTTCTGAAGAGATTGCCTTGCCTTTGTCATAATGGTGGTACTGTTGGGTTTTCAGTCTTCTGTAAGTGGTGGGTAGGGTATCTTATGTGCTCCTCCCTTTTTCCCCAGAATCTGAAAGTGTCTTTTTTTCTTCTATGCCATTTTTGCATGCTTATTTCACAGTCAGTAAAGAATAGTAAATTAAATTAAAACTAAGTACCCAGATTTAATCTGTATTATTTTCCTGCTTGTTAAGGATTTACTTATTTGTTCATTCATTGAGAAATTTGCTCTGCAACAGGACATATTTGACAAAACGTAACTCACAGTATTCATTGTAATCTCTGAATTACTTTTTTGTTTTTATTTAAGGGAACCATGCAAAAGGAAAATGAGAAGTAATCTTTCCTCATTGACTATACTAATTATGCAGAGACCCCACCTGAATTTTTTCATCCAAATATTTACTGATTATTTGATTATATATCTGAAACTCTTATATTTGATCACCCAATGAAACTACCCTGCTTTCATGTTTTTCATTTTTATTTGGAATACAAATTAGGTCAGATGCGACTATTCTATTGTGGGTTTTTTACCCACCTATTCACAGTAATGTTAAGCTTCTTTCAGTATTGTAATATCATTAAATTATATTTCCTTCTCTTGTTAGATTCATTCTTTCATAGAAGATTTATGTACATATTACATTTTGGGTTACTTTTTTATGCTGCATAAAATGAATACATCCTATTCTCTGCCTGTAAAAATGTGCTTCGTATTTGGAACATGGAAGCAGAAGATAGTTAAGGCTGAGGGTGTTTTTTATTCCAGTGAGAGTTCATCGCAAACCTTTGGAAATGCCCCAGAGAAGACTAATGTCTCACTTGGATGATCAGTATATTTGCAATGAATAATTGCACTCTGACCAAGAAACAAATTTATGAACAATAGGTCCTAATTTGGAGGTTTAGTAATCATCACCTCCTTGCTTTTACCAAGATGTTAGTGGTAAGCCACAATTTGCAAAGCAGCATACAGCTTTGTTTTGATACCTTAATACTCCTATGCTTTGAGGATAAATCCAAGGGAAGAAGAATCTACAGGACCAATAGACTTTGAAACCTGGTCCTGTGTCTCCCTTGCAGCATTTCAGAAAGCTGTTACAGAACCTTACTATTCTGACAGCTTAAAACTGACCTCCACTTTTCAGCCAGCGCACACGAAATTATTCTTTTGCCAACTTTGCCTTTTGCAGTTAGTTAGCCTCATTCTTTGTATTTATCCATAGGTATTCATAGAGAAAAGTGACAGCTGGTCACAGACTTTGAGCGGGTAGGCTGAACAAGTTGGATTCTTCTGGTTTGCCTTTGGAAGATGGACTTTTCATTCTCCTTATCATCTTAGCACCTGCCCCAGCCTGCATTTGTCTTTCCTAGACTTGCAGAACCAAAAGTCTGTATACTTCAGCTGAGGGCTTTACATCATGGCCCTCTGTGATGAGACAAACTTCCCTTATAACTACTGGAAATAATGACTTAAGTCTCTACTGAGAAATAAAATAGTCCAGACCCAGCCTCTTTCCTTCAATCCAAGTATCAGGGTAGAGCTTGTGTCCACTCTTCTCCTCTGGGATGGGATGAATTTCTCAATATTGCCTATGGGAATAGACCCTGGCCTGCCACTGCCTTACAGATTTCCCTGGACATTACAAAAGATGGTGCTAGCTCGGGCAGGCCCAAGCATGAGCCACCAGGTGTGCAAGGTTCAATGGCATGGCCACCACACCAGCTCAGGCTCTGCTCCTCTTCAGCTGACTAGAACAGACACAGCCACTCTGGCTGCAGACACTGATGTGGCCTGCTTCACACTGAAGGGTCACAGACGTCATGAGACTGATCTCATTCTTCCTCTGTTGATGAACTCTTGGCAAACGTTTGTATTACTTTCGAAGTATATGAACTTAAACAATTAATGGTGAATTTCATTCCATTTTAGTATTTCTGCTTTTGAGATAATGTCTTTTTTTTTTCCAATGGTATCTCTACTCCTTTACTAATAGTACCTTCCAGCTTCATGTCCTCAGCAACTTATAGGAGTCCACTGCAATGTTTTGTGCTGAAATTGCAATGAAAATAGTAGATTAAACTGATCTTGAGAGATACATCAAGGGACTCTGCTGGTAATCCTCTAGTTCCTATGCATATAAATGTTGAAGTTTTTTCTTTAAGTTCTTTACCATCTTGCAGTTTCTATCTTTCTGTTTCCTAACAGTTTGCTCTATGGCACTATCGTCAATGGTTTTATGAAGACTAAATATATTTTCTAGACAATTTCTTATTTAAGATTCTGTTTTTACACTTGTAGAACAGGTCCAAGAGAGAACAAGCACACAGTTAGGGTCATTTATTTCTTATATTTGCTTTTCTACCAAACCAGCTGCTTCTTTTTCTTCCTCTACCTCTATTCTATAAAGCATTATTGCTGGCAGAAATGATACATCTACCTTTAAACTAACCTGGGAACTGTCACAGTGGGATGTTGCACAGTGTCACTGAGCAATATAAATAAATGTATTCTTACAAACAGGAAAGGAGGTATTTCTGGTTTACTAATGGAAAACTGAGGCATAAAGCTTTTAATTTTAAAATATGTATTGATACAGAAATAATTTCAAATCTCTTCTAAGAGGATGGTCTTCTAATGAAGAATAATGCTAACTGAACAAATAGAATCTGCCAATGATGCTCACTTTTCAAGCCTTGAATGTTGAAGGCTTACAGTGTCATACATTGTACCACAGGTATTAGGAGGGTTATCAATCAACTACTCTTAAATACAGTTTGCAAAATATCTTTTTGTACAAAATTCAAAAGGATAAAAAATATGCAAATCCTGATGGGTAATTCACAACAAATTATTTGCTTGGCTGACCTAGAAAACAAATCCTCTTGGAAGAAGTTAGGTAAGAATGCTTCACAGCTGTTTGTTTATTGCTATTTCCTGTAAAATTGCCAACATAAAGATAGTATTGTGACTCTTGCTAGGAGCTGGTATACGACCACCACTAATTTTCTGCCGATTAGAGATTTCACAGGGTAATAATTTACTGTCATTTCCAACTGATTTCTCAAAAATCTTTAGTGGCTTTGAGCTCATCTAAATCACTGTGTCTTTATTCTTATTCTAGTTTCTAAGCCACTTATATTTCTCACCCCCTTTCTCTCTTTGAAGATAGGAAATTGGGAAAACTTAATGAAACTTATAATTTGCAATTTGTGCATAGTTTCCTGTATGCCCCTTCTCAGCTGTCATTTCATTTGTCTTCTTCATAGCACTGTTCCTTATTTAAAAATGAAAATAATTTACTCCATCTCTTTTTATCAATTTCGTTTTTTCATTTTCTCATATGATGTCTTCTTCTCTGTCTCCATTTATTCAATGAAATTTCAAATTTTGTCACCAATGTACTTTTTTCTCTGAGAATCTGAAAAAGTTCTCCTCGGCCTTGGTACTTTTGTCTTCCATTATAATAATATGTAATTTACTGTATTATGCCAGGGGTTTTATTTTTTTGTTTTGTTTTTGTATTTGTTTCCCTGTTACTTTGTCTGAAGTTCTAAACTTAGGTATCACTACCAGTCTTTGGGTTTATCTTTATTGCTCTAAACAGGTTTACAAATTGATTAAGAATCCCAAAACAGTATATTGAATTATGGGAAATATTCAAAACTCCTCATGAACATTTGTTAGGTTTTGTTAAATGAATAGCAATTATGAGTTTCATTGTGTCATGCAGGTAGTCATTATTGGGAAATAAGACAGTGGATCAGAGCAAAGTATTGAGCTGTTTACATCTGTTTACATACTCTAACTATAATGACATCCAAGAGACCTGAATGGTTCACAGTGCAAGTAATTTTCTATCTTAATTTTCATTCTAATTTTTGGGATATAAGATCATTGTGATTGTGTAAATGTAGCAAGTACACTGTTGTGTTTCTTTCCGTTGAAGATTTTGTATAAGCTGCCTTTTCCAAATAATGGAATAATAAACATTAATAATGGTGGCATTAATGCATTTTTTAAAAATGTGCTGACATTGTCCTTTTATATTTCCAGAAGATGAATGTTGTTCTGTGGTCTCAGTCTCTCTAAGACTGAAGAACTCTTTGGAACATGCCCTAGTTCTCCCATGGGCCCTGGCCTCACTTCACCTGGAGACAGGGACAGGAAGAGAAAAAATGTGCTTGAGTCTCACTCACAAACCTTCATTCAATGTATGCTAGAATCCTAGAATACTTTGGATTGGAAGGGACCTTAAAGGTCATCTAGTCTAACCAGACTGCAGTAAGCTGGGACATCTCCAACTAGATGAGGTACTTCAGAGCCCTGTCTAACCTGACCTTGAATGTTTCTAGGGATAGGGCATCTACCACTTCTCTAAGCAACCTGTTCCAGGGTTTCAGCACCCCCATTGTAAAAAAACCTCTTCTTTATATCCAGCCTGAAGCAACCCTCTTTTAGTTTAAAACCATTGCCCCTTCTCTTATTTCTATAGGCCTTGCTAAAAAGTCTGTCCCCATCTTTCTTACAAGCCCTCTTTAAGTACTGAAAGGCCTCAATAAGGTCTCCCTGGAGCCTTCTCTTCTTCAGGCTGAGCAACCCAAACTCTCAGTGATTCCTCATAGGAGAGGTGTTAAATCTTTCTGATCATTTTTGTGACCCTCCTCTGGATCCTGTCCAAAAGATCCAGGTCCTTCTTGTACTGAGGACTCCAGAACTATACACAACACTCCAGGTAGGGTCTCACCAGACCAAACTAGGGGGGCAGAATCACCTCTCTCACCCTTCTGGCCATCTTTCTTTTGATGCAGTCTGGGATACAGTTGGCTTTCTGGGCTGCAAGCACACAAGTCTGGCTCACATCTCACTTTTCATCCACCAGCACCCCTAAGTCCTTCTCCATAGGGTGCTCTCACTTCTTTCGTCCCCCAGCCTGTAATTGACACTGGGGATTGCCCTAACCCAGGTACAGAGCACTGCACTTGGCTTTGTTGGACCTCCCGAGGTTCACATGGACTCATTTCTCAAGCTTGTCTGGGTCCCTCTGAGTGGCATCCTGTATCTCAGGTATGTCAGCTGCACCACTCAGCTTGATGTCATTGCAAACTTGCTGAGGGTGCCCTCGATCTCACTGTCTATATCACTGATGAAGATACTAAACATTATTGGTCCCAATACAGAACCCTGAGGGACACCACACATCACTGATCTCCATTCAGACATTTGGTCATTGACCACTACCTTCTGGATGTGACCATTCAACCAATTCCTCATCCACCAAACAGTATATCCATCAAATCCTTCTTTCTCCAATTTAGAGAGAAGAATGTTGTGGGGGATCATGTCAAAGGCCTTACAGAACTCCAGATAGACCACATCAGTAGCTCTTCCCTTGTCTACTGATGTAGCCTCCCAACCATAGAATGCCATTAGACTGGTCAGGCAGGACTTGGCCGTAGAAATGCTATGCTGGCTGTCTCAAATAACTTTCATGTCCTCCATGTGCCCTGGCATATCTTATAGGAGGATCTGTTCCATGATCTTCCCAGGCACAAAGGTGAGGCTGACAGGACAGGTCAGTAGTTCCTAGGATCCTCATTTCTACCTTTTTAAAAATGGGTGCAATATTTCTCTCTTCCTGTCACCCATGACTTCACCAGAGTGCCATGACTTTTCAAATACCATGGAGAGTGGCTTGGCAACTACACCAGCCAATTCCCTCAGGACTCTGGGATGCATCTCTCCAGGAATTATATATGTTCAGGCTCCTCAGGGGGTCACAAACCTGATCTTCTCTTACAGTGGAACGGACTTTGCTCCCCCAACCCCTCTTGTGGTCTATTCTCTTGAAAGGTGTGGGAAAAGAGGCTGCCAGTGAAGACTGAGGCAAAAAAGTTGCTGATTACCTCAGTCTTCTTGTTTGTTGACAGTCTTGCTCATGAGGGGAGGACACATTCTCTGACCTTCCTTTTCTGAATGACATAACTCTAGAAGCCCTTATTATTATTTTCATCCTGGCCAAGTTCAGCATGAGTCACAAGCTGGAGCATTTTAATAGCTTAAACCGGACTAAATGATCTTGAGAAAGTTTGAAATTAATTTAAGGTACAGAACCTCTAGTATGAGTCTCTTCTCATGATGTTCTATAACCCTGACCTCTGCTCATCTGGACAGACAACACAACTTCATTAAGCAAAATCAATCTGAGCAATACCACATCTACAAATTGTGTTAAACATTATTTATTAACTTAGAAAGAAAAAATCTCATAATTCAGTTATTTTTATTCCCCCCCCCCCCCATATTTCAGGACTGCATTATAAACTGAGTTTGTATATGATCATTCTTCAGTCCTCTGCTCCTGTTTTCTCTTGCATCCTGTTGGATGGTGATTAGAGCTTTCTGTTCATTGTTTCAAATCCATTTTAGCACTTCATTCAGGTTATTATGTTGTAAAAAAATTTTTTACCAGTGTAAGGTCCACTCCAATGGGGGTAGGTAGCAAGTTTTAATACAATGTATAGTTTGATTGCAACAATTTATGAGTTGTCACAGGAACTGGATAGTGGAAGTCGCATCCTGTGATTTTGGTAAATTACAAACACAGATATTTAAGTGGTTATGTGTCTTTACATGGGTGTTATCTAGAAGCAGAGAATCACAGAGCGTTCTTATGCAAACACATCCATATCAAATACTAACATGGTTTCAGGAGTTTCATTGGCATGTCTTTCAAAATGGCAAACATTTTGCTCAGTGTCAAGACAAACGTCTTGAGCCTTGATGGTGTTACTTTCGCAAATAAATCCTTGCTGTTCCCATGTGACATGTGAAATAAAATCAATTGTTTGCCATTTGTTTTCATTTGGGGGGGGGGGGGGGCATACTCTACACTGCAATGGATGTAGTTCCATGGTGGTTTAATCTCAGAGGAATTAATTGGTATATGATGTATACCAAAGCATTGCATATTGTCAGTAAAAAAAGCTGTAGATTTGCTACTAATAGGGTCACAGGTGAAATTTACCAGGTGCCACTAGGATTAGAAATCCATTTCAAATATAGATGAATATTCCAAATTACTTTCTGAATTTTAGTGGGCAAGATGCCCTCATCGCTGTTACAGTAGATGGCACCCACAACTAAGAAACACGTGTGTTTCAATATTGGAGTCACAGTATTGATTAACATAAATAAAAGAAGTCAGGATCTGTTATGGTTTAAATGATCGTGGCATGGTTTTGGACACCTATAAGAGGAACTAAAGAGAGGGTCCTTAAGACTGGAAGCTCAGCCCTTTCCTTCCTGAGCCTTCTTCCTTGCTGCTGCTGCTGCTTGGAGATTTTTCAGTTTGCCACTTCAGTGCTTTCCAGAATCCAACTCCACCGGATGCTGTGAGGAACTGTGGACCCCTCTCCTGAAGCAGCTTTGCTGCAAGGGACTCTCACCCACCTATTCTTGCAATCAGCCAGATCGTTTTTGTATATATTTTTATATACATGTATGTTGCGGGCCGGTATTGAGGGGCTACCGGCTGTCAGGATGTTTCCCCGACTTCCCCCCCCCCCAGTGTGGAGAGGTTTATGAATAAGACCGAGGGTCACACGTGGCGTTCGCCTCTCACAGAGGAACGGCCACTGCGGGACTGTATCTTAGAGGGTAGAATAGAATACCCTCCCACCACGCTCACAAATTGCTACTGAGACCAATGTTTAGTTTACTAATTAATCGGTTTATTAAGGGTCAACACAAATTAAGGGATCAAGGTTCAGGAGAGGTTGTCTAGGTGTATATTGGAAAAGGGATTCAAAGGTACTATGGTCTTATTAAATGCACACTCCGAGGATTAGTGTAAAATCAATGGAGTGAAAGGGTAGGAGTTGAGCCCGGCAGGAAAGTTACAGAGTGTGTGTGTGTCTGTGTCAGTGTCTGTGTGTGTGTGTGTCGGCAGGAGATCCGTGGGGGGGCGGGCTTCCCGGTAACCGGGGCGACCACTCCCAGCAGCAGCAGCTGCGGCAAGCACGGCTTTGGTGCCGAAGTAGGTGGCGAATACAGGCTGGGCAAGCTCCTGCTTTGGTCCGGTTTGGTTTAGGCTGGACAGGCACGATCCCCGCGGAGCGGGCACAGGCGCCCCCCCTCCCCTTTCCGCTTCTCCGGGCAGCGGTCGCGGGGCAGCCCCCCCTTCCCCCTCGGCTCCTCCGGACAGCGAGGCTGGCGTTCCAGGCAGGTCCAGGTACTGCAGTAGGGTCTCGTCCCGGTCAGGCAGAGAGCAGCGGCCTGCGGATCTTGCCCTCTTTTATAGATCAGAAATCACTGTCCGAGAAAGTACCACTATTCAAATTAGCCAATTAGCACTGGCCAGGTGCCTGTTAGAGGCAGTCTTTAACCTAGTGTCCATTTTTCTGCCAGTTACCGTAACCCTTATGCTGGTTTTCTTGCTGTGGACTTATCTGGTAGAGCAAGAGGCCTGTTCCATTCTGTCCTTGGCTAAATCAGTAAAAAGACACCACTCTTGCTTTGCTGGCTTGAAAGGCATTTTGTTTAGTCTCATGTGGGGGGAGAAAAGATGGACTGTTCCCCACAATGTATATATCTGTTCTTTCCCCCGTGTTTTACTTCCTTTTTTTTTGTTATAGTAAATTGGTTTCATTTCACTTTCCAACCCTTAAGTCTCTCTTTCATATTCCCCTTCTATCTTCCCTTGGGAGAGTGGAGGCGGGGCGGGGTAATAGCAAGCAATTCTGCCTTCTGGTTTGTGTTTTGCCCTTACTATTTAAACCAGAACACTGTCTTCACCCCATGAGTTGTACTCATCAATTTATTAACTGAATTGGGTTTATGCTGGTGATGAATGCTCTAATGAGAAGGTTAATAATTCTCCAACAGTTAACTTGTATTCAGGAGAGATGTGTTGTTGTAATTACCGTTATTGTTCCTAGGAAGGGAAGAAAAAACAGGTCTTGACAGGGTTTTGCTGGATAGGTTACCCTTTAATGGGATTCATCCTAGGGTGCTGAGGGAGCTGGTGGAAGAACTTGCTAAGCTGCTCTCCCTTATTTGTCACCAGTCCTGGCTGACTGAGGAAGTCCCAGGTGACTGGAGGCTGGCCAATGTGACAACCATTCACAAGAAGGGCTGGAAGGAGGATCCAGGGAACTCTAGGCCTGTCAGCCTGACCTCAGTGCCTGGCAAGGTTATGGAGCAGATCATCCCGAGTGTCATCAAGTGGCATGTAGAAGACAACCAGGGGATCAGGTCCAGCCAACATGGGTTTAGGAAAGGAAGATCTTGCCTGACCAATCTCATCTCCTTCTATGACTGGGTGACCCACCTAGTGGACGAGAGGAAGGCTGTGGATGTGGTCTACCTCAACTTCAGCAAGGCCTTTGACACAGTCTCCCACAGCATCCTCCTGGAGAAGCTAGCAATCCACGGCTTGGACAGGTGCGCCCTTCGCTGGTTTAAAAAGTGGCTGGATGTCCAGGCCCAGAGAGTGATGGTGAATGGCGCTGCATCCAGCTGGCGTCCGGTGGCCAGTGGTGTCCCCCAGGGATCAGTACTGGGCCCAGTCCTATTCAACATCTTTATTGACAACCTGGATTGAGTCCACCCTCAGTAAGTTCGCAGATGACACAAAGTTGGGGGGGAAGTGTCAATCTGCTGGAGGGCAGGAAGAAGCTGCAGGAGGACCTGGACAGGCTGGGTCGATGGGCCGAGGCCAATGGCATGAAATTCAACAAGATCAAGTGCTAGGTCCTGCACTTTGGCCACAATAACCCCAGGCAGCGCTACAGACTGAGGGAAGAGTGGCTGGAGAGCAGCCCGGCAGAGAGGGACCTGGGAGTACTGGCTGGCAACCAGTTGAACATGAGCCAGCAGTGTGCCCAGATGGCCCGGAAGGCCAATGGCATCCTGGCTTGTATCACGAATAGTGTGGCCAGCAGGAGTAGGGATGTGATTCTCCCTCTGTACACAGCACTGGTGAGGCCTCACCTGGAGTACTGTGTCAAGTTCTGGGCCCCTCACTTCAAGAAGAATATTGAGGTGCTGGAGCAGGTCCAGAGGAGAGCAACAAGGCTGGTGAAGGGACAAGAGAGAAAGTCTTATAGGGATAGGCTGAGGAGGCTGGAGTTGTTTAGCCTGGAGAACAGGAGGCTCAGGGAGGACCTTATCATTCTCTACAACTACCTGAAGGGAGATTGTAGTCAGGTGGGGGCTGGGCTCTTCTCCCAGGCAACTATCAACAAGATAAGAGGGCATGGCCTGAAGCTGCAGCAGGGGAGATTTAGGTTGGATATTAGGAAGCACTTCCTCATGGGGAGGGTGATTAGACATTGGAATGGAATACCCAGGGAAGTGGTGGAGGCATCGTCCCTGGATGTGTTCAAGGAAAGACTGAATGTGCCATGGTTTAGCTGATATGGTGGGTTTAGCTCATAGTCTGGACTTGATCTTAAAGGTCTTTTCTTGCTGATTTTGTGACTAGACACAAAAGTTCTTTTTCCAATACAGAGTATCTCTGTTCTCTCTTTAAAAGTGGTTGGACTGAATAATACAGGTCTCTTTAGTCTGTCAGAGCCAGTTTGGAACAGATTGCAACAAGCATCATGCTCTGCAAAATGCTAGTAGCTGGTGCTACTTCCCCTACTAGGGGGAATATTCTAATAGAAGGAAGGACCTTCTACTAGAATATCATCAGTTTATTGATACTATTTCACATCTTGCAGGAGTGTGACTGTAAGACTTTGGCAAGTGCAGCATGAGCTGCTACTACTGAAGAAGAATATTTATATCCCTGTGGGAGTCTGTTAAAGGTATATCGCATACTTTCCCAAGTAAAGGCAATGTTTTCATTATCTTTGTCCTTTAAGGGGGCCATAGAGAGCATATCTTATGCATTTAGCACTGCCATCCTTGGGTGTGCAGCTGCTTGCAAAGTAGCTGTTAATTTGCAATATTAGGTACAGTAGCAGTTAGGGGAGCTGAGTTAGCATTTAAGCACTGATGATCAGTTGTTAAACACCACCTCCTGTCTCTTTTTTTGACTGGCCAGACAGGTGAATTGTATGGGGAGTGGGTTCTGGAGATTACATGTTGCTTTTCCAAATCTGGTATTTCTTAAGAAATTCCAGTTTGTGCAGCCGCACAAATAGGATACTGTGGGGCATTAGTGATTTTTGAATCAGGGAGTGCAAGTGCTGTGTGGAGTAAACACGCTGTGGCTTCCTGATTTCTGTCAGGGTTAGAGCCAATGATTAAACTGAAGGATCATGCACTGCTGACCAGTGCGTGCCAAGTTTGGCTGTTCAAAACATCAAAGCCTAAAATATATTAATTGTGTTTTTTAATTGCAAAGTGAGTAGACAGTATACTCTTCTCACTCAGGAACCATAAACTAACTTTTGCAGTTTGTCAAGTAACACTTGCTCCATTTACTCCATTGACTTTAACTCTCTGCCATACAGGTCATACACTGAGCTTCTCAACATTCTTTTGCCTTAGTATTTATTGAAATTCATGGTCCTGTACCTATTGGAGGTTTTACCAGTTGTCCAGGACCAATTGAAACCATAATGTATTCTGCTTTTGTGATGAGTCTGGCCTCATAGAATCATCAGTTTGGAAGGGACCTTGAAGATCAAGTCCAACCATAACCTATATCCCCCACCATAACCTGATTTAGCCATTCAGTGCTTAAATCATGTAGCTAAGCTCTATGTCTATACTTTTTTTAAATACTTCCAGGGATGGTGACTCCACCACCCCCCTGGGCAGGCTGTTCCACTGTCCAGCCACTCTTTTGGTAAAGAAATTCTTTCTAATACCCAGTCTAAGCCTCCCCTGGTGCAGCTTCAGGCCATTTCCTCTGGTCCTGTCGTTATTCACTTGAGAAGAGGCCAACTCCCATCTCCCTACAACCTCCTTTCAAGTATTTGTAGAGAGCAACGAGGTCTCCTCTTAGCTTCCTCTTCTTCAAATTAAACGCTATTCAGAGGCAGCTGAAGGAAGCAAAGAATCACCTTCTGGTTTGCTATTGTAAAGTTCCTGCAAATTAGCTATCGGAATCAGATTTTATGGTGTCATTTTTTTTGTGCAATCTCCTGCTCCACCCTGTGATCTGGTAGTTTCTTTTGTTGCAATATATATTGTGAAGACTCAGATGAATGGAGTGAGTTATTTTTTGTCTGAGCCATTACTATTGAATCAGTAAAAATATTACTATCTTCAGGAGATACAATTAATTTCTTAACTTGTACAATGTCTGGGGCATGAGGATCCTGCATAAGCATTGTTCTAACTTTTTGTTCCAGCTGTTCTTTTTTCTCCTTTTCTTCCTGTAATCATTTTTGCAGCTGTTAAATTTTCAAACATAGCATAAATTCAGTATCATTTCATTTTTTCTTTTGTTAGAGGATCCCCTTTCAAATTTCTCCTGATGTTTCAGGAGAAAGCAGTACAAAGTGTACACCATTTTTCTTCCCCTAATTGCAATAATATCTCAATCCAAGCATTGCACGTGTCGCCTATTGCCTGACATGGAAGAGGTGCTGAGGGAGTCCCCAGTCCAGAGGTTGGCAAGTGCTGGAGTCCGCTCCATTCCCTCCTTCCTGTTAGATGCAGCAAGACAAACTAGGCAATGTTGTCACTGAGATCCCATCTAGGTCACAAAAACCTGAGGATCATCACCCAGTGTGCACTGAGCCAATCGAGCACATAGAGCTGAGATATTGTTTTATGCCAATATTGCGCAAGGCTGGGTGCTAGGTAGCAATTCCACAAAAATAGCAGTTCTACTTCTGTAACACCTAATAATGGTGGCAATGAACCTAGTCATTATAGACACTGATACCACTGACTGATCCAGAGCAAAAGAACGTAGTGTTGGATTTACCAATTATAGTCTCCATGTTCTACCACACAGCAAATCAAATGGCAAGATATTTGTATTAGCAGCACCCACCAATACTTCAACATGGGCCAGCTTCTGCTCACCTTGCAGCCATCAAGTAATTTTCAGTGTGGGACATTCTGTTGTGACACCATCATTTACAAAGTCAATTATGTACTTCACTTTCTGACTTTAAAGCAGTATATTCTACATCTGCCAAATCGGGGGATGTGACTGTTTCAGTCCCTTTTTTATGCAACATAAGCAAGCCCCCAATACGGCACAAATCACAGCTTCTGTTCTTGTTTGGGTTTTGTGTTGTGTTTTTTTTTTTCCAATAGATCTACAGCCTTTAGATCATGTCCATTATTTTGTGCCTGTGCCCTTCATGGTGAAGAAGGGCACACTTTATATTCCTTCCATATTAAATAATAGGGGAGCAGTTCTTCAGCACCTGCTCAAACCTCTCCCTACTAATTGATGAGAGATTACTTCCCGGCTCTCCAGCCCCGTATTTACTGGGTGGAGAGCTGATATCCCTTAAAGCATCTACAGTGCCTGATGCTTTTCCTTCCGGGCTGCCATTAGTGCAGCTCCCAGAACTGTGCATCCTGCAACTGTTTAATGATAGGGGAACAGTCAAGTCCAGGCATTAAATGTCATGACCCTAGTAGGGCAACCCTTCTCAGAGAGGAGCCCAGGTGCGGCTGGAGAGAGAGAGAGAGAGAGAAAGAGAGAGAGAGAGAGAGAGAGAGAGGAGAGAGAGAGATTCCGCCCCCTCTGCCCCTCCATCCTTATCTCCATCGCTCTACATGCAGCTGCAGGCCATATGAAGACCATCAGTGCAGTCTCCAGCCTCTCAGGCAGGCCTTTTGGGATGCAAATAAGACTTTGTTTAGGAGATACAATGGGGTTTCAACACCAATTCCAGCAAATATAGGTCCTGAGGGCTGGACCCTCACAAGGTCACTTAAAGAATAGCCAACAAAGATAACAGAAAAGGTGATTTTTAATACAGATTTATGAAAGTGTGACTTAACAGAATTAAATTGAAAGGTTCGTTCTATTACTTACTAAGTGGAAGGGGTGTGTAGGTGTTGGAAATGGATGGGAGTGATTTATACAGGGATTTTATACAGGTACGTTCTGCATGCAGAATTTCAGGTATGGTTAGGGAGAGCCTTATCACCCCAAATCTCTGTATTTAAACTGGGATAGAAAGATACCAAATTATCCAGGCTCACTGCTCCAGTAGGTAAGATCAGAAAGTACCAGATGATATCCGCCTATTGTACTTGATGTTGAAGAAAGAACAATATTGGGCCACTGTAGTTCTAACTAAAGCAAGAACAATGTTGGTTAATGTTGCAACATGGCTTAGCAAACAGAGGGGTTTGCACCACCACCCATATATAAAGCTTGCTTTGCTTTCATCTTACTCAAGAACTTTGAAGTTGTGTTTCATCCTTCTGATCTATCTGTCTAATATAATGTTTTTCTTTGTCCCCGTAGTATTGGCATTTTCTGTGCCAATGGAAGTGATAGATGAAATCATACCACAGGAATGATGTATGCAGACAGTAGATTTCTTGCAGTTTTCGCTGACATCTCTCACCTATTTTTTTTTCCCATATACAATGTTTATTCCAGTGGGTCTTTTACAGAGAATTTAGTCAGCTTGCAAATTGTTTTCATGATGCTGCGTATCCTACTGCTATGTACAACCTCTTACCCAGGATGAGAGTGAAGTAAGTTTTCCATAAATATCTCAGGGCACAGTAAAAGCTCTGAACATAGCAAAAAGAACATCTGCTAAAAGTGGATGTTTATGTCATATGCTGTGCTGTGTGTTGTTTCTCGATGCATTGTATTAAATTGCAGAAGTACCAGATCAGATGAGCTGTGATGTTGCGTGCCTGTGTCATGTGGTTTTATTCCCTTTGATATTTAAATATATCTTTACCTTCTTGTATGTTTGCATTTCTGAGCAGACATCAGGCAGCAGCTGACTCACATTTTTACTCCAGAGGGGCAAATTGCTAGTAAATAAGACATTCATTCCCTGCTTTGCAAAATACAAGCACAAAAAGTAACAGTGATGATATTCCACATAACTTGCTTTTGCAGAAAATATTTACCAGTGGAGATTTCATTTATCTAAAACATGTCGGCTTTCAAGAAAGCTGAAAGAGAAAAAGGATTAACCTTCCCCCAATCACACTATCTATAGCCCTCTGAGAGATTACCACAGCATAGTGCTTCAGTCGTTTCTGCTGGCTAGGTGCCTGCCTGGAATGTGAGCAACCCCTGTTGCATAGATATGCAGGTTGCAAGGAAAGGTGTCTATTTTAAAGTGCTGTTAATTTACATAAATTAAATTAAAAATCCACAGTAATTTTTTGAATTCTTGTTAAATAGTGGAATAGTGGGTGGAATTTCATTTGTTTGACCTATCTTCTCCTCAAGTTCATGTTTACTACTATTTTCCAGGCAAGTATATTTTAGAACAACCTCTTCTCTTCTCTTCTCTTCTCTTCTCTTCTCTTCTCTTCTCTTCTCTTCTCTTCTCTTCTCTTCTCTTCTCTTCTCTTCTCTTCTCTTCTCTTCTCTTCTCTTCTCTTCTCTTCTCTTCTCTTCTCTTCTCTTCTCTTCTTTTTTTTTTTCTTTCTAATAGCAATTTTGAAGTACAGAAGCTGCAACAGCTTTGGTGTGACAGATTAAAAGTCTCCTGAGTTATAAGACCAAATAGGAAAAATTCTGCCCAGAAAAGCCTCATAAGATTGAAACAAAAATTTTGGAGCTTCCAAACCCCCTTGCTTTCTAACACTCCTCACCGCAGTGGGAGGCTGGGTGCGGCTGGGTAAGGATTCCGAGATCAAGACCCAGTAACAACAAACAAGCTGTTATTGAGCAGGCATTCTTTATTGCAGTGCTGGGCAGCACTGGGGATATTTCCACCATGAGTGCTCCCAGGACTTAGTGAAACACCCCAACTAATATACACCAAAAAAATGCATATTCAGTTCCATGTCAATGAGTTCCCAGAATTCTTCTGCGTAGTCATTTTATTTCCTGGAATTGGCTATCTTTGTAATTACGCATGCTTGAGGGTCTCCTGTGGGGGTCTTTGTTGATTCTAGTCCGTTGTCGTCTTTGTCCTGGTCTCTTGTCCTGGTCCTGTCTCCAGTCTCCCCGCTGGTAGATTGCCCAGGTGGGTCAGAGTCCACATAAATGTTGTCTGTAAGTGCCACAGGTTCTTAGAAGACTTGATGTTATCACAACCTACAGGATGCTTGGCATAGTTGACTGATAGTTTCACAAAGCACCTTGTTTTAAAAGCAACCCTCTTAGTATAGCAAGTTCATTATTTTAGTAAACTTTTATTAGGCTATATTTCTATTGAATTTACTAATGAATATCCTATGGTGTATCAAGATTAAACTGTTAGTGTAGATGTGCAAGTATCTACATAGCTGCATACAGATTGTTGACAGTTGTTAGAGAAGTAAAATTGAAACTTTCCCTTATGAAATAAGAGATATTTTTCTTTTTTTTTAATCTCCTAAGTATTCTCAACTGCTTCATTTTCATTTCATTTGAGCGAGCTCAGAATATGTGGGATAAAATAATGGAGAGTGAGATGGATTAAGAACTGGGTATGCAATAGAGCCCAAAGAGTGGTGGCCAATGATGGCCAGCTGGAGTGCAGCTGGAGACCTGTAACTAGTGGAGTCCCTCAGGGATCTGTGCTGGGTCCAGTCCTGTTCAGCAGCTTTATCAATGACCTTGACGACTGGACAGAGTGTCTTCTCAGCATGTTTGCTGATAACACAAAGCTGGGAGGATTAGCTGATCTACCTGAAGTCTGTGCAGCCATTCAGCAAGATTTGGACAGGCTGGAGAGCTGGACAAGGAGGAATATAATGAGGTTCAACAAGAGCAAACGCAGAGTCCTGCACCTGGGAAGGAACAACAAAATGCACCAGTACAGGCTAGGAGGTGATCTGCTAGAGAGCAGCTCCGTGGAGAAGGACCTTGGAGTCCTGGCAGACAACAAGTCACCCATGGGACAACAATGTGCCCTTGTGCCCAAGAAGGCCAATCGTTTCTTCGGATGCATTAAGAAGAGTTTGTCCAGCAGATTGAGGGAGGTTCTCCTCCCTCTGTACTCAGCCCTGGTGTGACCTCACTTGGAGTATTGTGTCCAGCTCTGGGTTCCCCACTTCAAGAGAGACAGGAATCTACTTGAAAGAGTTCAACAGAGGGCTACAAGGATGATTAAAGGACTTGAACACCTACCTTATGAGGAAAGGCTAAGAGACCTGGGGCTTTTCAGTCTAGAGAGCAGAAGACTGAGGGGAGATCTAATTAATGTGTATAAATACATGAGGGCTGGGCGTCAAGGAGGTAGGGACAACCTCTTTTCACTTGTGCCCTGTAATAGGATGAGGGGCAATGGGTTCAAACTTGAGCACAGGACGTTCCACCTCAACATGAGGAAGAACTTCTTTACTGTGAGGGTTACAGAGCACTGAAACAGGCTCCCCAGAGAGGTTGTGGAGTCTTCTTCTCTGGAGACTTTCAAGACCTGTCTGGATGCCTGAGTGATCTGCCCTAGTGGTTTTTTTGGTCCTGCTCTGGCAGGGGGGTTGGACTCAATGATCTTTGGAGGTCCCTTCCAACCCCTAATATTCTGTGATTCTGTGATTTTTCAGCCTTAATAGTTGACCTTATGCAAAGTTTGGCATGGGTAAATTTGGTAAGTGATTTCCTTGAAGCATCAGGAGTCTGAAATACAGTTGATTGTTGATGAAAGCAAGCATTTCCCTTTGCTCTTAAAAGTAAGAATAAATACATAAATCACAAATTGGGATGAAACAATGTATTTTTTACTTTTTTCTTATGACATTTAGAGTGGAAAGGCATCTGTGAGAACCAAAGTGGAATGCCTTTTGTGTCTCCTTAAGCAGTTGCTCTGTATTCCCTGGTACTTCATATATTAAATACCAGAGCTGCTAGGGAACTCTGCCTGGAGAGCAGATAAGTCTTTTTTCACAAGTCTGTGGAGTTCATCTGCTTGTTAAGTGAGGATCTGGTGGGGAGAGGGTTGAGAGCCAGGGAAACCTCTGCCTTCCTGTTTGGTAGCTGGGGCATCCCAGCTTCTTGGTGCCACCCCAGAGGGACTCCCAGTTCTCCTCTGCCTGTTGCCTACTAGCAGTTCTGGTAAAGATGTTGCGTCCCTCAGCTATGTCTCTGCTGGCACAGAGCGATACATCCATAAAAAAAATTTGATCATACCTAGTTGAAAAGTGTTTGCCACCATTGGGTAACGGTTTTAAACCGAAAGAGGGTAGATTTAGGTTAGATATTAGGAAGAAATTATTCACTATGAGGATAGTAAGGCTACCCAGAGCAATAGGTTGCTCAGGGATGTTGTTGATGCCCCCTCCCTGGAGGTGTTCAAAGCCAGGTTGGATGAGGCTTTGTGTAACCTGGTCCAGTGTGAGGTGTCCTTGCTCATAGCAAGGAGGTTGGAACCTGAAGATCATTAAGGTCCCTTCCAACCTTAACCATTCTATGATTCTGTCTTTTTGGGACATTAACCCCAAAGGCATTTTGTTTAGACTTATGTGGGGAAGAAAAGAACAGTTTCCCACACCCTGATTACCACAACTGCTCAGGAAAGGAAGGGACCTGTCACATTTTGACTCAGGATAGGCAATTAAACCAGCAACTATAATGCTTTCAATCCCCTCCCTCCTCCCCCAGGTGTGGAAAGGAGAGAGATAATAAAGGGAGAGAGACTTTCTGGATTGAAAACTAAACTAGACAGCTTTAATTAAAAAATACTAATAAGAAAATATGAACAATTAAATACAAATGTATTTAGAAATGTGCAAAACCCTGTTGCCTCCCCCCATCCCCAGTACCATGGCATCTCCTGAGCTGTGAGCAGTCCCAAAATGTCCCGGAGCGCTGCTGGAGAGAGTGGCAGAGCAGACAGGAGCTGAGGGGAGAGTTATGAGGGTCAGGAATGCATGAGCCTAGGGATGAAGGGTGATGGATAGACAGAGTCCTCCCCAGATGCTGGCCATGGATGGAAGAGAAGGGAAAAAGAAGCAGGAAGGAAGTTGTCTTCTGTGATCTCTGACCACACACAGAGCTTACACAGATATATGGAATGGAATACTTTGGTCAATTTTGCTGTCCATCTAGTCTGCTACTCCCTAGGGGAGGGTTACAGATACAACTCTTCTGCTGGCCATGCAGTCTCAGCAGTAACATAAACATTCTAGCGTTATCAGTCCACTAGCTGTAAAACTTGCTGCTAGTTAAAAGAGAGCTTAATGAAAGGAATAAAAAAAAAAATCAGTAAAAGGAAAATTGGCTTCATCCTGGCTCAAACCAGGGCAGAACCCTTACTGAAAGCTTTAATGCAGGCACAAAATAGACTGTCGTATTTTAGATTGACCTCAGATATCAGTGAAAAGAACAAAATGTCCAGCTCTGAGCTTTGCTGTTGATTTAATCTGACCCTGGGACCCTGTTAATAGACATTTATTTTTCAATCACCTTACAGCTGTATGAGACAGGAATATCTTCTTCTGTCTCAGATTCCTCAGTTATAAAATGCAAATTATACATTCATACCTGCCACAGAGGAGTCTTGTCAGGACTGATTAGTTAACATGTATGAAATTCATTAGGGTTGTAGAGCAAAATTACGTTACATATTGTTACATACAAAATACAAAACCTAAATATGAAATGCATGTTAGTGGAAGGCTCTGGATGCTCAGAGGGTGAAGCTGGTTACATGCTGGCATTTTGGAAAAATTGTCACAAAATACTTTAGGGTTTTTTTATTGTGGACTTTTTTTTTTTTATTTAACCATTTGAGTCACAGTGTTTTTACTCTATAGATGACTATTTGGTGTATACTGATTATGAAATGCTTATTAAAGGTTTTTACACAGTTTTGAACCCTAGCAGTCTCTGGGATTACTGAGCAGAGAGGTACTTACAGCCAGGCAACTGAATTGAGACCTGTTTGTCTGTAACCTTTTCATGTCACCTTTTTGAATGGTTTACTGTAAGTGCAGCCAACCACATGCACATTATTTCAGCTGAAGGAAAATGAGACAGCTGGAAATTTCAGAATCAATCAATATATCTTCCAGTAGACCTGTACCAAAATGTTGGTGTCATTAGGATCACAGGATATTATGGTAATTAAAGTAGGAAATGAATGGTAATATTTCATATTAGATTATGCAAAGGAGAGCAGGCATTTCAGCAATGCTCAATATTTTAGTGCAATACCTTCAATCTCTGGTCAGTAGCACAGATGTAAGTCATTGGAGTTAAAAGTGAAACCTGCAGCATGAAGTCATCCTCTCTACAGATCTGGCACTAGAGAGGGATGAGGAATGTACTTCTGCTGCTAAATTGCCAAGTAGTTGCCTGACTGCATTTAAGTTCCTGCTGCTGGTGGAGATTTCGGTTCCAATTGCTCCTTTCCACCTCACTTGCTGGTAATCTCCACCAATACCTGTTTATTATTCTCTCTTTGCTTCTTTCTGTATTGGTAGTTCTTTCATGCCTTCTCACTTGAGCATGGTAAGCTTTTCACTTATTCTAGATTCTACTAGCTGAGAAACCAGCACTGGGAATGTAGGAAGCCAGCACAAGGAATGCAGGAGTGTAGTTTTGCTTCCAATGCTCACAAGAGCCCCTTCGCATTAGAACAAACAAACAAACACACACAAACAAATAGCAACAAAACCCCCAAAACAAACAAACAAACAAAAACCCCACCCAAACAACCAAATAATTAACTGTCCTCTTAATCTTCTGCAAACTCCTTCCCTCTGTCTGTGCATGTGGAGCAGCTCCACAGAGATCAGGCAGTTCTCAGGGCAGTCAGGATCTTTGAGAACAGCAATGGAATCTTTTCACAATTCTTATTTCTTTGTATAATAAATGCGTTCTTAAAAACAGCTTTTGTCACCATATCAAACTGTAGGGAGTGATACGGGTATTGATAAAGTTAATTTTTTATTTTCTTCTAAAATGTCTTGCTATACTGAAATTCATACCAGCCTTCTTTTTGGAGATGCAGGCTGAGTATTGATGTGTGCATACAGAATAGTGCCAAGGGTGTTCCCCTGCCCTCTCTGTAATATTCTGAGGACAACTTTCAGTTCTTTCTTACCACTGGAGGTCTGACTGTACATTCGCAGCATGACTTTTTCCATTTCACTGGAAGGCGTTTTCTTCCTATTGCTTAAGGAGATTTATGTATTCGTATACTACTTTTAAAACCTGGCAAAACAAGATTTAAAAAAGATTTAAAAAAATTCCTGCAAGAATTTTCTTGGTCAGATTTTCTAGTGATGTGTTCACCTGTTCATGAGCTAATTGAGGAAACTTTTGTCGAGATGAGGTAGCTAAAAGAGCTGCCTCTTTTCCAACTGAACCTGCAAAATTTGTTAGCACCATTGCATATCCTTGCTGTTGGCAGCAAAGCAGAGAGAATAGATGATAACTCATGACAAAAAGAATCCTGACCCATTTCTGGTAGCAGGAAGAGGAAAGCTGAGATCTGAGGTATTAAAACATTTGCTGAGGCAGAAAATGCTCCAAGGGCCAGGCAGAAGTAACAAATGAAGACATCTTAGTGAGCACTGTGACTGTGTATTCTTTTTCTTCCACCAACAGGCCATTGGTCAGCCAGAAAGCTGCTGCCTCAATAAATTGCAAAGCCTTGTGATTTTGTGCACACTTAAAAACAGGTTAAATTTGCAGCTTCTAAACTAACAAGCTTCTGAAAGCTTTTAGAAGTGTGTTCTCCGTCAATATCTTGGGCACCTTGGTTGCAGAGAATATGCTGTTTGCTCAAGCTGGAAGCTCTTCTTCAGACTTGAAAAGTTTTCTAGACATCTGTGATAAACACTACAGTGATTTTTTTAATTTATTTTATTGTATTTTTTATATAGCAAATGCCAAGGAAGAACGTGGTCCAGCCAGTCATGTCAAGAGTTTACCTTGCTCTGGGAATATAGCATCTGTCAATCGGTTTCCTGCCAGGGAAAGCTAGTCCTGCCACTCTGCTTGGACAAAGGCTACTATCAAAAGCGTAAGTAAGCTGCTTTCTTAAGCTGTTGGTTAAGTGGGACAGTTTGATCTTTTGTCAACAACAGAGAAGAGTTCTCAAAACATGGCTTAAAGCAAATGCCAGTAGCTTTAACTGTGGTTTTCTTGCAGACTGGAATTAGAAGGGGACCTTCTGTGCACATTCTCTTTGATTGTATTGATCCAGAAAGTTCCTCAGTAAGCCAGGCTGAAAGAAACTGGAGTCTGCCAAGACTTCTGGCTGAACAGTTTTAAGTTTTCTGCCTCCTAAAAGCAATATTGGAATCAGAAGTCCTGCTGTGATGGTCACAGTCTACCAGGTCACTTCTGTCTGGATTGCATGCTAATCAACTCAACCTGAAGTGCTGATGGCATTAATATATTCTGTATCACTCAGAAAGGATATCTGAATTGCAAACACCTGACTTATGTAACAGAAGAGATTTGCCACCCAGGAAACTCAAAAGTAAGACTGAGCTGTCAGTCCACCACTTCTATCTCACACAACTAGTACATCAGACTCTCATAGTGAAGGAGAATGAGTTCAGCTTTCCCCTTATTTTATAATCATACCTGTGTCATTTTTGAAAATTTTCTTTCCCTGACGCATTTCATTCCACCTACATAAAGACATAGAGTGAATCTAGTGATCAGAGCCTCAGTGAAATGATTGCTGGCTTCAAAGAGAAAAAATATTTTGTGCTGTATGTATAGACAACAACAAGAATTTATTTTTTATTTTCTTTTGCTTTTTGTCTTTTTACAGTTTAAAAATAGTAAAACGGTTTTCAATGCTTATATAAAAGACTTTGAAGTATTGAATTTATATGCCAATCATATTTAATCTTGGAATGAATTAGCCATTCCGGTGTAAATAGTGTGACTGTAGTCTCTGCCTGAACTAGCAATGACATTGAATATTTGGTCAAATGGGGTTATTTTAGTTGCCATAAACTCCAACTACCTAAGACTTGAGTCTGCAAGCATGAGGGAAAAATATTTAGTACAGCTAGTCTGGCTCCAGTTCAGGGAAAAATAAACATCTATATACACCATAGCTGTGAGCCCATGACAAAATAAATTTCCTAGTAATGTAGAAGAATTAAGGATGATGTGTAGGATGCTATGTTCTATAATTGCTTCCTGATCTCATTGGCACAGTGTAGAAGTAATTAAGAGAATTTCATTGTCATGCTGTAAAACAAGTAGAAGTGAGGCTGGAATGAAGTCCTGGTATTTCAGCTGAGGCTTATCCAAAATGAGCAAATAATCAAGGTCAGCCTTCTACACCAGGATTTTACTCAATGGCAATAGAGTTAGAAGTAAGTGAGCTTCCATTCCATGAAGAAAAAACAAGGCAATCCACAGCACAAAAATTAAAGAAAGAAGATTTAGAAGACAATGGAAAAGTCTGAAACACTTTCCAATGTCAAAATGTACATTCATTTTGCAGTCCTATCTTATAACCCTATCAAGTTTTGACTGCAATAGGAGAATAAAAATGACAGAGGGTGATTGAGCTCTTTGTCCTGGTGGATTCAACAAATTATCTTATTTCAAGAAGGAGAGAAGGATAATTCTGAAGAAGGATGTAGCCTCCATGGCACACCAGGGGTACAGTTTCGGGAGAGCTTTGATTCTATTTTCACAGTTTTCTGGACTGACTGTTTCTTGGGCAAGAGTAGCTTCCCAAAAGGAAGAGAGATTTGTGATCTGGCTGTTTATCAACTTTGCCTGCTGTGAGCTCATGTAACAGCCATGAAAAAGTAACTTGACAAACAGAATTCTCCATCCATTCATTGTTACCTGTGAGATGCTGTATTTATGAAAAAAATTCATTTGAATGTTTTATTCCTCTGAAAATTGCCCTTTAAATATAAACAAACAACAGTTCAAGTGAGTTTTCCTTTTTTAAGTCTAGTGTATGATAGGAGAGTATCCAGTATTTAATTAGTAAATTGAAGTTTATGAAGTCTCATGGCCAATGCACACTCTTCATGCCATGTGAAAGGATAGAGTGGGACCCTCTGGTAGCAGTCCACACTCTCCTTAAACCACCTTTGAGCTGATATATGTGCTATAGAAACTATGTATTATTATCTTATTTAACTTAAAAAAATATTAAGGTTATTTTTGGAAGCAAAAAAATTAAGGAATTTTTGTCTTTGGTTCCTGTCATTTTTTAATTACTTAACAGTTTGGGAGCAGGCAGTGTCACAGAATGAGCGGAAATGTGTCAAATCATAGAATGGTTTGTGTTGGAAGGGACTTTAAAGATCTTCTAGTTCCAACTTTTCTGCATCGGCATGGGCACCTCCCACTAGATCAGGTTTCTCAAAACTTCTTCCAACATGGTCTTGAATACTTCCAGAGAGGGGGCATCCATAACTTCCCCAGGAAACCTGTGCCAGTGCCTCACCACCCTCACACTAAAGAATTTCCTCCTGATGTCTAGCCTAAACCTACCCTCTTCCAGTTTAAAACCATTTCCTTTCATCTTATCACTAAATGTCCCTGTAAAAAGCCCCTCCTCCTCAGATTTTCTGTAGCCCCTTCAGGTACTGAAAGGTGCTCTAGGATCCCCCTGGAGCCTTCTCTTCTCCAGGCTGAACAACCCCGACTCTCTCAGCCTGTCCTCATAGCAGAGGTACTCTAGCTCTCAGATCATCTTTGTGGCCGTCCTCTGAACTTATTCAAATAAGCATCATGTCCTTCTTATGTTGGAGGCTCCAGACTGGACACAGTATTCCTGGTCTCATGAGAGCAGAGGGGGAGAATCCCCTCCCTTGACCTGGTGGTCACATTTCTTTTGATGCAGCCCAGGAGACAGCTGGCTTTCTGCTGTGCAAGTGCACACCCACAAGTCCTTCTCCTCAGGGCTGCCCTCAGTTCCCTGTTTAAAGTAAAAAATGGTCATAGGTTAATGAGCCTTTCTTCCTGAACACTTAAGGGAACACGAGGGAGTAAAAGGCCAGTTGTGCTAAGCAGTGGAATTAACCAAATTAAAAAAAAAAAAAAAGAAAAAAGAAAAAAAAAGGGAGGTATAGCTAATGAGATTTTCCTGAGGTAATTATTAAGAGATCTGTTTTACATGTTTTGCAGGGGAATGAAACTAAAGACCAGGTCTCTGGTGCATTTTAGCAAATATTTGTGTTAGCAAAGTTATCTCTCTATTTGCAAAGTCAAACCTGTGCATCGTAGAGGATTAGCAAGCTAAGGGATAAATTCCAGTCACTGTAGTCAAATCCATTTAAGACTAATCTTACGTTTAAAATTAGTACAAATTCACAATTCTTTTTCTGTACTATGGTTTTCTTTCAGAATGTGGGGAAAGAAAGTTAAATACTGCCTAAAGATCTTAAGCAACATTTTAAGAAATAATGTGTAAACTTAGGAGTTACATTCTTTCCTCTAAGGCTCTGTTGACCGTCTTATTCCAGTACATTTAAAATGTGAGAAAATTCTACCCTTTGATAGTAATAGCTTTAAAAAGGTACCAAATAGTGATACCATTAAGATGGTGTAATATTAATCTGTTTTGCATTCATTTAAATATCTGTTATCACAGCTTTATGATTCAGCATTTTTATTTATAAGTAATTTAGGATAATAAAAACCATTTTGATGAAAGCAACTCTGTGTAAATAAGAAGAGTAATAAATCAACAGGAGTAATGATGAGGGCTAGCTGAGAGATTTTCCTTTACCTGAGCCAAATAATGGATGCTTTATTTTTTCACTCCGGCTGAGGACAGAAAATACACATTAGCTTACCTATTCTAGTGAAATTGAGGTGCAGGTAAAATTCCTTTAGCTGGAGTCTCAGGTGAAATTCTCTGTTCTCCTCTATCCCCCAATTCAAATCAATACAAGTTGTATCTGAATACCTCTATTCAGTGGCTATGTCAGTGGCTGATTCATTAATTTTTCAGCTTCAAGCAATACTACAGAATTGTACTATCCAGAAGCTGGAAACCATATATACTATATTTTCTTCTAGAGGAAAGTGTTGTTATTTTCCCTTTTAAAAAAAATTAAATTAAATTGCTTTGTTTCTAGTCTGCTTATTTTCAAACTCTGTTTTATCACACAGTATATCTATGGTTTCTTCAGACTCTGCATCCCCATGAACTATATGTGACCTGATGGATATCCTAACTGTAGGTCCCATTATTTATAAGGCTTGGGGAAGAATACTTTAATGTTACATTTCATATTTGAAAATCTGTTTGTGGTTAGACTGGTTCTTTTCTACCTGACTTCTTTTGTCTGATTTCTATTTGATCCAGATGGCTATCCAAGCAGATTTATTGTTCTGCTTTGCAATTATCTCCACAAATATGGTGTTTGTTGGTTGGTTTGGTTTAAGTTTTTTGTGGAGGTTTTTTGTTGGTTTTGGTTTGTGCTTTTTTTTTTTTCTTTTCAGGGTTGTTGACAATGATCAATGGCCTTCATTTTATTCAGATTAATTTTCAGTACTTTTTTCTGATGTTCATAATTGAGTTCCACTGTCAATATTCTCCATGTATATTGAGTAAGAGCATGATTGCATTGCTTACAATGCATAAATATCTCTGTTTACAGTGGACCATGTTTCTTTCCCATCCAGTCTTTGAAAGGCTCATTTGGGCAACCTTTTAAACAACTTTACAGAGATACTTTTCTTCTTTTTGCTGGAAAATACCTTTACTGAATGAGAAGTCTGATTTTCAGGTTTCACCTGTTAATAAGGCATTAGGTGTCAATGCCTATCAGTTTCAACAAGTGAGTTAGTTCCTTTTGCAAAATGCTTTTGGAAAGCTTTTTTTTTTTTTTTTTTTTTTTTTATAACCACAGCTTATGAAATATTCAGTACATACTATGGATGTGCTTTTTTAGTATATTAATATATTTGTCCTGATGAATTTATTTTAATTATAGCTGCACAGGAGATAACTTGCCTTGTCTTTGATAATGAGTTTTGGGTTTGTTTTTTTTCTTCTTTTAAACAATGTTTTGGTTTGTGGACAGATTCTGAGTTTTCCTATAGCTTAATTGCGGCAACTAACTCAGAAATGAGGAAGTTTTTTAAGCCCAGCTGCAATACTAGTTATCTCTGACTTGGGCTCTGAACTGTCAGTCCCTTGAGCAGTAGAAAACTGCAGGTCTTGTCCTATCACCCTGATTATTATTTGCAGCTCCCCAGAGTAAGAGAAGGTGCAAAAAGGTAATCAGTCCTGCATTGTTTTTTTTCAATCAGCTCCTAGAACAGCATAATAGCAGTGTATATCATGCTAAAGAGTCATCCTGGCTATTGGTTACTCAGCACTCGAGCAACATTTAAACCATAAGCAAAAGTAATCAGTGAATAAGCATGGGATGAAAAGAAACTTTTGTACATGTTTTGATTAAAAGGTCAAGTGCAAAGCAGAAATTATGACAAATTAAAAATATTTTCTGTAAAATAAGTAAACATCTAAAATTGACTTCATAGCCTTCGTTATAATGTTGAATTTGCTTAAGCTCATTATGATAAATGAGGTTAAATGTAGTGTACCTCCTGACTGAAGATATTCACAATGTCCTGGTTTGAGCCAGGATAAAGCAAATTTTCTTTGTACTGATTTTTTTTTCTTTAGTGAACTCCCTTTTAAGCAGCACACTTGCTGATATTAACAGCAAGTTTTCCAGCTAGTGGACTGGTAATGCCTGAGTGTTTATAGTTACTGCTGAGAGACGAAGGCCACTTTGCTCTGCTTGTCAGATCTGCTTCTTCAGACACTAAAGTAGCAGAAGAGTTGCATCTGCAGCCCTCTCATAGGAAGGATCAGACTAGACAAATTACAAAATTGACCAAAGAGGTTATTCCATCCCATATATACATAACTCTCGTTATAAATTCAGGGATCATGGAAGCCTTCTTTCTCTTCCATTTGTGGCTGGTGCCAAGGCAGGACTCCATCTATCCTCCTAGCATCCCTAGGCCCGTGTGTTCTGACCCTCATATCTCTCTTTGCCCTCAGCTCCTGTCTGCTTTGCCTCCGTCTCTGCAAAGCGGTCCAGGAGCTCCTTGGGACTGTTTGCAACTCAGGGGCAGTGCTGTGGAAGTTGCTGGGTGTGCAGGGAGGCGATAGGGGTTTTGCACATTCGTACACGTATTTGCATGTATTTGTACCTATTTTCTTTTCTCATTAGTATTTCATTAAAACTGTTTACTTTAGTTTTCAATCCAAAAGACTCTCTCCTTAATCTCTCTCTCTTTTCCCTGCCAGGGTGGGAGGGGGAGGGGATAGAAGGCATTGTTGTAATTTGTTTAATTGCCAATCCTGAGTTAAACCGTGACACACATAATTTTGTTGTGCCAATACCAAGTTTGCAAGAGCCATTAATCATCAGAAAGATGTGGTAAAACTTCTTGCTGATGGGTTTGAGATTTCATATATATCTGTGCATGTGTGTATTTAATCTGTGTATGCATATATAAATAAATATATATAGTTGCATAGAGATACCTTTATATATGCAACTCTAATGTCTCTACAGTGTAATCCATTTTGGATTAAATCTTTTCTACAAGGCTCAAATTATTATGTCTGCTTCAAATTGGAGTATGGTATATGGATAAAGCCTCGTGACAACTTATAAGCCAAATAGTGATCCAGAAAAGAAATATGTCGCAATAACCACTTACTTATGAAGGTGTATATATGATCATACAATCTGTATGGAACCTGAGTGTTCTAAGTCAGACAGGTAAGATGTTTGATTTAATGCTGTACTGTTAACTGGTCATTTGCAACTCCAAGGAATATAACTAAAAAAAGGTAGTTTAAACACAAACTTTGAAAAATAATTTTGTCCAATGCTAGGGTCTTCACAGCCTTTCTGTAAAGTGCTTTATAGACATAAGAAAGGCAGGGAAAAATAATAAGGAAGAAAAAGCATTTGGGAGCTGAATAATGAACACTGGAAGGGCATTACTAATTTGATAGCAGTTTTAAACTTCAGGAAATTAATGAAGTGAACACTGAAGTAAAATTAATTAATCAGAAATACAGAAGACTGTTATTTAAGATTAAACCATGCCATCCTGACTGCTGTGTTTTTAAGTGTTCTGAAAGTGGTAACCCTAAATGTGAATTTCTGCAAACAGGTACACCACAACACAGTGCCATTGTTGTGAATGTCGAAGTAGCACAATAATAAAGCCTCCCAGCAGTACTAGAATAATGTGTGTGTGTGAACATAAGTAACATCTATTTATATTTGTGGAAGCTTAAATAGTTCTCCATAGAGCCACTTTTTAGAATACTAATAGAGTAAAGAAACAAAATTAAGTAATTTTGCAGTCAAAGTAGAAGTTAGATCTACCTATATAACATTATTTACTGGATCTTTGCATTTCATATTACATATAGATTTATTTAAAGTATTTGTTAGGTTATGTGATAAAAGCTCTTCTGCACACCTACAGAGGAGCTCAGAGAGACATTGGTTGGAAGAGAGCTTTGGTTTGAACTTGGAAAAACCAAGAGTTTATTACCTTTGTAAGAGGAGGCAGGGAACACAGGGATTACAAAGATGTCATTAGGCTATTCAGGGAGAAACTTAGAAGAGTCCGAGCCCAACTAGAACTTAATCTGGCTACTGCCATAAAGGAGAATTAAAAATGTTTCTACAAATATATTAGCAACAAAAAGGGGGGCTAAGAGAATATCCATCCTTTATCGGAAGTGGGGGAAAACTTAGTGACAAAGGATGAGGAAAACACTGAGGTGCTTGAAGCCTTCTTTGCCTCAATCTTTAGTAGTAAGATTAGCTGTTCTCTCCAGGTACCCAGTCCCCTTAGCTGGAAGACAGGGACAGGGAGCAATTTGAAGCACCCATAATAAAAGCAGAAATGGTTAGGGACCTGCTACACTACTTAGACACACATAAGTCTATGGGGCCAGAGGGGATGCACCCAAGGGTACTAAGTTAGCTGGAAGAACTTCTCAGCAAGCCACTTTCCGTCGTCTGTCAGCAGTCCTGGCTAACTGGGGAGGTCCCAGTTGGCTGGAGGTTAGCAAATGTGACTTCCATCTACAAGAAGGGCCAGAAGGAGAATCCAGGGAACTACAGGCCTGTCAGTCAGACCTTAATGCCAGAGAATATTAGGAAACAGATCATCCTGAGTGCCATCACAAAGCATGTGCAGAACAACGAGGCAATCAGGCCCAGTCAGCATGGGTTTATGAAAGGCAGGTCCTGCTTGACTAATCTGATCTCCCTCACTACAAGAAAGACATTGAGGTTCTGGAATAAGTCCAGAGGTTGTAGAGAGGTGGGGGTTGGTCTCTTCTCCCAAGTGACAAGTGTTAGAACAAGAGGAAATGGCCTCAATTTGCACCAGAGGAAGTTTAAATTGGATATTAGGAAAAAAAGTTTCACTGAAAAGGTTGTCAGTCACTGGAACAGGCTGCCCAGGGAAGTGGTAGAGTCCTCATCCCTGGAGGTGTTTAAAAGACATGTAGATGTGGTGTTTAGGGACATGGTTTAGTGCTGGACTTGGCAGAACTGGGTTGACAGTAGGACTTTATGATCTTAAAGGTCTTTGCCAACCAAAACATTCCTGTGATTCTATGAATGGCAGGAGAGAGCCAAATTAATACCCTGTCAGTTACTCCCAGGCCCATCACTGGTGTGTGGGACACATGGGATGCAAAGAAAAAGCAGTTTGGGATTGCACAGGACTTATTATGGGATGTTTAGGGGAGAATCCTTTGGGAGGAGTTTAGGTGATTTGGGGAAGATCAGGTGTGGGAAAATAATGGGGTAAGGAGGTAAAAGGTTTGATTGCATGTAAAGAGTGGGCCGGTCAGTCCATTTTCATGTGAGTGCTCTGAGTGCCCATTCTCTGTGTGGCAACATAAACATATACCTGTGTTGCCCTGATGAGTGCCACTCCTGATGAGTGGACACTGCAACACAGGCAAAGTCTTACAGAGATGAGCCAATGGCTCCTGAGGTAGTAGGAGATATCAGGGTAGCATCCATGAAATGCCTTGGGGAATAAAGGAGTGTCCCTCTAAGAAGGTGACAGGGCTGGCAGCCCAGCTGAAGTGCCTCTACACCAATGCACACAGCATGGGCAACAAACAGAAGGACTTGGAAGATACCATACTACAGGAAAGCTACAACAGAGTGGCAATGATGGAAACTTGGTGGGATGAATCCTATGACCGGAGTGTGGCTATTTATGGCTACAAGCTGTACAGAAGGGACAGGAGAGGAAGAAGGAGTGGAGGTATTGCCCTCTGTGTAAAGAAGTGGATAGAGTGTCCCTAAAGAATAGTCTTGGGGTGTTGAATCTGGCATGTCATATCTTCCTTTGAAATTCTCATCAACTGCCATTAGAAGTCTTCATTATAAAAAAATATATCACAAAATTATTAAAGAGAACTGTACCTCATGTAGACCATGTATATCTTGCCCAATGATGGAATGTTAATACAGAATTAATAAAGTTATAATATTAAAATATGACCAGATAAAATACATCTCTTTTATTTCTTCTATATTTTTTAGGTCCTCTTTATTTAATTTCCTGGTAGAAATTTCAGAGTAACTGGTGTTGCTTCAGGATTCTGTTTATTTACACAGAATCCTACAACTGGAATATACTACTATTTTAACTCTGCTTTTAACTTTTTATCCTACTTATCCAACTCATCTCCATAGTCTGTTTTGGTGCAGAAAGGATTAAAAGTGTTAATCCATGAACATGAGAAATTGCATTTCATTTCAAATAGAGCCTAAGAAATGTAGGCCCATGTTCTCCAAGGTACTTTAATATTTAAAACTGTACCTGGGCTTTTAGTGAGACTGAAGGAAAATGAAGGGAATATGAAAGCACTTATCCCTGAATTTTATTTTATTTATTTTTTATGTCTCTGTTCTGTCTATAGATATCCTTGAAAAAATGGATCTGAGGCATTTTTCAAATTTTTACTCATATTGTTTAGTGAAATGTTTTAATTTTGTCCCTTTTTGAAATCATAGTATAGATGGGAGTACAGGCATTACAAACATATCTTTTGACCCGAAAGGACCAAATATCCATTTCTTTTGAGCTCATTTTCTTCTCATGGGTTTTGTTTGGCCCCTAGCTCATGATATTTATTCTCAGAGTTTCATGGAAAATGTATTTTCCAGGGTCAAGGCTCCTGTTGTAACCTCCAGGCACCTTTGCTGTAGTTTTTACTTGGCTTCGTAAACAGCTTTGGTGTGCTGTACTATGATAACTGTATGCACTTCTCATCTCTGCTGTCTTTTCACTCTCCTCCGGGGTTGCCTCAGGTTTCCCAGAACAATATGCATCAAACAGTGCCTTTGTTCTTCTGTACATTTTCTTTTTTTTCTGGTTCAGAGATAAATCAAATATCATCAGATTATGAACACTTTTATGTTAGTGCAGATTACTGAGGAAGCCTTGGATTTGACTTATGAAATGGCTTGAAGTGAACTGATCCACTTAGGGCAGTGTAATTTATGTCAACAACCATGTTAACACAGTTTGAGGAGGTTAAAGGAAACATTTAATTTTTCTCTGTTGTTTACTTGCAAGTATTTTGTTATGTTTTCTGCTGCTTCTGAGCTTTTAGATCAGCTTGTGTCCTCTTGCTGCTCCTGTGAGAAGATGCCCTCCAAGTCCATGCCTTCTTGTGGCAGCTTGAGTGTTTGTGGCATTTGGCCCAACATCTCTTCAGAGATACCTCTTTAAATGAGATTTTCTGCCCTGGTGGTTTTGTCTGCCTCTTCTTTTTGACCAGATTTTGTCTTCTCTAAGACTCCCTCTTTCTTTGAAGCCCTAGGCCGCAGAGCCACTCAGGCAGACCAGCCAAAGTCTTGGGATAAGGAACCGTCTCCCTATTTCCTATCTGTACTCTCCAGTTCCTTCCCTTTCATGGAAGTGGAATGCAGGTACATCTAAGTCCAAGTTTAAATTTTTACACCGATGGAGAGTAGAAATTAATCCTATTTAGCTTTAAGGAGAAGAACTGTCATGAGTAATTCCCAGGACATACTCTCCTCATCTTTGAATCATTTGACTGAGATGGAGAGTGAGCACAAGGCATTCAGGAAAGTGTCTGTGGATCCAGAGAGGCAAAAGTAGGACAGCAGATGCAAGATTAGGGCTGGTATCAGCAAGAGCACTGTCTATTTGGATATATACAAATCATAAGAAGATGTGATAAAAGGAGAAATCATATTAAATTTAGAAAAAATTATGGGTAAACAGGGTAATAAGGAAAAAAATACCCCAGAACATTCAAAATGAAGGAGTGATGTTAACACGTACAAATCTGTCAATAAGGAAGGCAAAAGGTTGAGCTGTACAAAAAAGTCAATAGCTTTTCTTAAACAGAAGGGATTACAAACAGGAGAAGAAAATCAAAGGTATAGTTTGGGGTAGAAGCAAAAAATTCGTCACTGAGATGGAGATGAGGGAGTCATCTCTATTCTGAGGCAAGTGACCTGCCATAGAAGAAAAGCAAACTGAGAAGAGGGATTCCTCTGTGTAGGAAAGTCAGGACTGAGGACTGGGGGGGGATATGATGCTTGGATCAGAAATTTAAAATTATATTTAAAGCATAAGACATAAAAATAAAGACAAAATCTGAGAAAATGTATTATAATTAAAATATTTACTGTACATTACAATATTTGGAAAAGACAGCTAGTGGTCAAATCAACAGACCATGTTGAAGCACTACTTTTTCCCCTGAAAAAGAATATTTTAAATAAAAAGTCAACTGTGAAATGAGATATACTTCCCATTCACTTAAATTCCCTATTTATCAGCCATTTCACCTACTATGTCATGTACCTCCTACACAGAAACAAAATTACCCTCTGTTATATCAAAACCAAAAACGAGTGAATCAGGTACATTGCCTAGAAAATCAAAGCAATATAAAATCAGATACATTCAGAACCAGTGAATTGTCAGCTTTTAAGTTCTTTTTTGTTCTAGTATAGAGGTCTTCATATCCAAAGATAAATGCATTTGTTTAGATACATACATATGCTAAATATTAACAGTTATATTTCAGTTACCTCTAGAGATAATCTTAGCAAGGTTCGAAGGCTGTCTGATGTAGCTTTTAAAACACTTAATAACTTAGAAAGGTAACAGCATCTTTTGAATAGCTGTACCATGTTGTTTACTTGCTCAGTTTTAGCCAACATAGTATAGCAGTCTTAAAACACCAGAACATTGTAACATTCCCCTGCTCTCAGCTTGCATACTACCATGCACTATAAAGATCCTTAATTACTTTTTATTTTATTTCTGAGATAATATAATGCGGAGATTTAATAATCAGATCAAAATTTCATTTAGTTCTGGAGGGCAGTTTCAAAGTGTATGTAGCATCTGCATTTAGGGTTGCATTTACTGAGAAGCTTTTCTTAAAAACAATAAGAACATCAACAATAAAACCCCAACCCAAACTAACAAACAAACAGACAAACAAATAAACTAAACCAAACCAATCCAACCAACCAACCAAAACAACAACCAACAATATTCTGTATTGGACACCATTGAAGACAGGGCTCTGCCATCTCTGATGAGTGGTGGTGGGGGAACCAGCACGTTTGTATTGGATCTAGCCCTCCTGTGAGTTGTACAGGCTGCCCTTTGTTGTATCCTACCATAAATTCATATGCAGATTTTCCTCAGATGTTAATTTTAATCTTAAACTTGTCTAGGGAAAAGAGAAAAAGGACAAGGAACAATACTTCTGTTAATAAAGAGAGAGAGAGAAAGTATTTCCAGCATTGCAGAGGCTATTAAATTAACAAGCAGATGTCACAAAGGAATTATTTTATATTTATTTATGTATTCGATATCACAAGAACCTTTGTGAAAAATAGTATATCTACTGTTTATCTAACTTATTATCCTGAGCTGTATCCTCTGCTATTCTTATTTGTGCACTGAAGAGTTGGAAGTTTGTCAGGTGGGGTTTTTTTAGGTAGTAGATTACTTTAGAGATAGTAAATACAATACATTAATAAAGGCCACTGCATAGCAATTGTGTGATACAAAACAGAGCTTCTAAGTAACACTCACCTGATGACTTCATTTCCCACAGCCAACGTAAAAGGCACAGAAGAACTCACAAAGACTGGGCAAATGAAGTATATCCATCATTTAGCTGATACCTAACTTTGATAGCAAATTTATTTTAAGAATAAGGAATGTAATGATTCCTTTCTTGTTTATTTGATTTGCATTTTCAGAACTTCACTGAAAGATCATTTTTAACCATGTGATTTCCTTACATAAATTGTCATTCTCTTTTCTCTGAGCTTATTAGAGTACGTAATTCTGTCAAATAAATATGTTCACATGCATCATCTTGTATCAAATGTATATTTCCCACTAGTGACACAGAGGATTAGTGAATTATTTGGATGGTACATATGTGATATTGAATTACAGTATGTATTTTTGAAAACAGATTCAACCATTAAGTAGTGTAGGTTAAAATAATTTTATTTTTTTTAAGTCCTTTAGGTGCTTTTTTTTTTTTTAGTGAGTTTTAGAACATTTCCTTCTTGGTCCTTAATGAGCTTAGTAAAAACACAGAACAAACTCTCTTAACTTGTCATTTAATTAAAACTTTCAGAGAAATCCTGGATGGAGATCCCTCTCCTTCTGAAACCAGCAATGGAACGTGATTGTGGAAATTTGTTTCCCTAATGCTCATATTCACTTGGCTGTTTGCCCTGCTACCTGAGATTTTAATTTGAGGTTGCTGTTATTATTACTGGAACTGCTCCATGAAAGCTGTGTCCTGCTGTCCTTGCTGATGAAAGGTGACTTTGGCAGTACCACTGAGTGGACAATGTAGCTTTGATATTTCCAACAGGGAATAGAGTTTTGGAAAAATACTGCAAGACATCTGTTTTCTCACAGCTCTGGAGCAGGCTCTTCTGCCTAATAAATTTTTACGTAATACTCTGGAGGTGCATTAAAGAAAATGCTATGAGAATGTGATAAACCTTAGTCAATTTCAGTGGCAGAGTCAAAGTTACTTCTCTAGTAAACACCATCACAATATCACAAAAGGTTACAGGTGAAAATTAGCGCCCCCAAATGATATCAACTTCTGTGATATCTTTGTTGCCTTCCTATAAAATCAAAATGCTTCTTTACAAGAACCGTTAGGAATTCCCAGATTGGCTTTTTGTATTCTGCTCCTGGTGGGGCAGAATATCACTTGTAGAGAGAGTTTAATTCTGCTTCTCCTAGGTCAGCCTGCCTTTTAAAGGGATTCAGTCTGGACAAATGTCTGTATGTTGCTCTTTTTTTGTGACAGGCAAGACATGTGGCCTTCGAGCACTCCTGAACTACAGTTAGGACTGGTGATGAGAGTTTAAGGTGCTTTCCTTCAGCCTCATTTCTCTCCCTCTCTGAGTTATTACAGTGCATGCCTGCCACTCCAGTACAGCTGCTTTAACTACATGGAAGTACAATGCTGAACATCTCAAATGCATGAGCAAGTGATCTGACAAAGAGATAAGTCTCTGCACAATTCCAGGAGACAGTTCGTATCTCAGGGTCTTAAAGATAAGATCAGAAAAGATGTTCTGTGCATAACATGCAATACAGGCAAAACTGAGATATCAATTGTCCTGGTTTGAGCCAGGATGAATCCATATAATTCATGCTTACACCAGTCCCTGACTCTCTCTTAGCTTTGTCTCTACCTGCCTAAATACTGTCCTGGCCTGTAAGCTTGACTGAAGCTGCGCAGAAGTCTTTAGGATGCCATAAGGTCTCTGGGTTCATTAACTGTAAGCTGTTATGACCTAAATTACCGCAACTGGGCCCTGTGTTTCTGTTCCTTGTCTCCCTTGGTCCCCTGAAGAGGGGTAGTGATACTCCCAGCTCACAGGCTTACTAGTACTTGCAAAGCTCTAGGGCAATTCAGTGATGAGCACTACAAAAACCAGAATGTGAGAAGTTGGGCATGGGAAACCCATGCAGCCACATGATGAGCAGGAGTGGTACAGCAAAGTGACCATGCAGCAAGCAATGGTCTTGGGAATGTAGCCACAACTCCTGTGTGAAGTAGGAGTTTATGTACTTGGTGTTCACATTTACATTCATGGTGTAAAAAGCCTTGGGGTCTGGCTTAAGGCTTCACTTTAACTTACAATTATTAGTTTTGCAACCTTAGTGCCTTTATTGTGGCAGATTTTATTTTTTTTGTGGAAGTGTCCTGATTTTAACTAGCAAAGTCTGTATCATTTATATGAGGAGGTGTAAGATAGATGCAGAACAACTCAGGGGCCCAGGTCAGTAAAGGGGAGTCAGAGGTTTTGGGAATATTGCAAATTACAACCTCTTCCACAGGCAGGATTCAGTAACATAACATTCGAAAAAAGAACACCAAGTCAGGAAGGTCCTCTCTTAATCTGGCAGGCCTTTTGTATGAGGCTTTTATTTTCCACTGAGCATTCTGGCGTAAATTAAGAAATCCAGTCTTTGGGGTGGGTGTGCTGAGGCAGGGCACTGTATTCAGCAATAGACCAAACCCCTTGAGTCCAATGCGGCTCTCCACAAAGCTAATATGATATAGCTATCCACTTTTCACCTCTTATGTTACCATTTTTCTGAAATGTTATGTGGTTTTGAAAGAAAGGACAGTACATTTCAAATAATAAGATGTATTCTTATAGCCAGGAGAATATACTTGTTTGAAGAAATACTCAAACTAAAAATGAACACTACCTACAGACTACAGGAAGCTCAATAGTAAAGGGAAAGAAATTCTACCAACATCCAGGGTACTCAGATTTTTATCAGTTTTAGAAATCTAGGAATTTTACTGCTTCTGCCATTCCTTTCAGCTGTGAGAAAGAAAGATAATGTTGAAATGTTTGTTATTTCTTCTGAGCAGAAGACTGAATATGCCCATAAATTAAATAAACTGTACTGGATACCATTTTGCTTTTTCTAAATTAACAGAGGAGAAATCTGCTACAACAGCACCCTTTCTGATACCACCTGATTTAAATTAATTGCCTATCTGTGAGTCCAAGTAAAAAATGGAAAATCTGACTAATCCTGCAGTATTAATATTACACCTAACTAATCATGGAAATGGTTCTTTCAGAGCTTGGCTTCCAAGGACAATTGCTATAAGGTTCTATGTAGGTTGTTTCCAAAAAAGGAAAACATTGCCCTCTCTCCACTTCAGCATCTCCTCTTATGGAAACAGTGAGTTGCAGCATCATTTCTCTACCCCACTGAAAATTACTTTCTCTTGCAGCAGAGATATCACACAAAGATCATTGCCTGTACGTGCACAAGGAATATTGACTCTTCTCTAAGACTGGTTTAAAATCTTTCTGCATCAAGCTCAGCATGCTTGTGCTATACAGAAGAGAGCTTAACCTGTAGACTTGCATTTTACAGCTTTCTCTGATACCTCATGATGTACCTGAAATTGTATGTATTCTGAAATTGTATCTATTTTGTATCTATTCATAATTGTATTATGTGTTCTGAAATTGCCTTTCAAACACAGGATTGCCTCAGGTTAATAATCCATATTCTCATGTCCTGAATAGCCATTGATGGGAGTTTCAGTTTGATTCCAGAGATTAGCCTAGGAATGGTGCATATTTATGGAGCATGTTTATAGGGAGAACACGTTTACACTGAAGCAACCAATCCACCCATAAGGCATTGCATAAGGCATGCTATTCTGCATGACTTCAGTACAATGAAGTCTGTGGCTGGGATTACAATAATGGTTAGCATGTCAGTGTGGTTGATCGGGGAATGCTTTTCACTAGTGATGTGGTTTGCTCGGCTATGGATTTGATATAACAGGTAAGGGATCTGAATAAGTTGGTCGTGACTGATGCAGTGTATAGCATCTCTACTTTGATGGGTCATTAATCTGCCAGACTAAACTAAGTAACAAACTGTAGATTTTGTCAGCTCCAGAAGTAAAACAAGGCAGAGTCTGGATGATCTCTACATGCTGTGCCCTTTCTCAGTAATTACATCATTTGGGGGATCTAAGCTTCTGGGCTGTGATTTATTCTTTTAAAGGACCACCATGACTACATGAGATTTGCTAGTCAACAAGTCTGTCTTGAAAAGTAATATTTCCACAAGCAGCCCAATACTTCTAGGAATATAAACATGCCCTTCTGAAAAGGTGTTTCTAAATCTAGGTACTCTCTGTTTCTCTGGCCCTACTCCCCTTATTAAGGTAGAATTGGGATTTGATAGCAATGTGGTTTGATATAGGCTCAACTAATCTGAAAGGTGATTTAATTTCTTTTAAATATATGTATTTTTAACAGCTTTTATTAGATTAGTAGGATGCATATGTGGGTATTTGTTTGACAGAACCTGTGATTTCTCTGAACACTAACAGTTTATCTTTGTATGCACAGCTGAGCACAAATACTTCTAAATATTGGTCAGTAATTTTAAAGCTTGTCCAAAGTCCAGTCCAGTCTCTTCCAGTACCGTCACCCAAATATTCACAGTACCGGCACACTGAAAGCTTAATGCATTCAGAAGATTTGACAGGTCCCAGAGCTTTCCACTAAAAGATCGTCCAGGACTCTTCAAAATTGTTTTAGCAGGGCTTTGACAATTGAAAATATTTGTATTTTCTTGAAAAGTAAAAGATGTCAACAAATGAATTTTCTAAATGTTGATGAGCATTATGAAGGAGAGATGAGTAAAAAAGCCATGTTCTTATATGCTGTGTATTATCTCCCAGCAGACAAAAATGAGAGTATTTATCTGAAGGTCATGGGTGATTTGTGAGATTATGGAACAAAATTAATTTCCTTAATTTTTTATAAATGAGCTATTTTTTCTTTGAAATCGAATGTGGTATTTTCCGTAAGTGGGATTGGTATGAGAACAATAGTTGTCTTAAATATTGCTGGACTCTCTTTGCATTTGAAGAGGTCTAAATGTTGTACAATTAAACAATGCACAGTGCATTTAGAAATAAATTTTAATGAACCTATGAGTGGTAAGTATGGAGAAAATAAAATTCACTGGAGAAAATTCAAAGATGAATATCTAATGAGAACTCTGAGTGGAAGACGTATTTTCTTTATACTTTTTCTACTAGCTAACTTGTTTCTAAACTGAATTTCAAATACAATTTTAAGTATGCTTTAACTCAGTGAAGGGAGCACCAGTGTATTTCACTATTCAAGAAGAGACTTGATCAAAACAAACAAATATTGTACTGAGAGCCAAGTAGAAAGCTGGGGGTTGGAGGACGGAGAAGATGATTTGATTTCCAGATAAAAGGGTCCAGGAAATTTAGAAATATAAATTAATTCAGGAGAAATGCATCCCTCTGCCAAGAGCAAGCCCAAGCCCTAGGCACCCTTCAGGCCTGCTTAAGCTCTCTCTGTAAAGGCTAATTAGCTGCATAACATGAATTTTCAATTCCAGATAAATATGCATTTCTCAAACAGTCTGCAGAACTAGATTTATTGGACACGCTTGTGAATAATTTCAAGTATAGGATGAACCCAGTCATTTTTAAAATGTATTTACAGTCAGTTTACAAGTGGGTGGGGAATAAAGAATCAAGCTTAAGAAGTATTTGTTTAAAAATACTCTAATTTCTCTACCTGTTAAAAAAGGCTCAAATATGCTTCATGGTAGGGGAAACAAGGACTTGCAACATTTTAGGGCAGCACAATGTCTCTAAAAACTCTCCAGTGAGCCACAATAAAATTTTTAGTGTTTCATTTTTTGGATTAGAGTATGTTTCCCCCTTTGGGAAAAGGAGTGCTCTCCATTTTGAGGAAGCATGTGGACAGAGTGAGATTTTTATGCTGTGGGAGTACAGAGGTGGGCTCCTTCTTTGTTCTCTTCCGCCATGGGAAGGTTAATAAGACTCTGACCACAAAGAATCTAAAAGTAGTTCTATAAAAAAACAGATGGCATAAGTATATTCACTTAGTTGTTTTTTTTCTTTTCACAAGGAGAATGAAGTAAACATTTATAGCCATATAGTAAATGCTATGTGATACATGTCAGGATGTGTATGTGATGGAATATGTTAGATGTGCACATATTCATGCATTCCCCCATGTGCACTTTGAAAAGAGGCCTAAAAGCATCATACTCATTTTCAGGCTGAATATAGAGCAACTGGGCAGTTCATTTTTTTATAAATCAGCCTGAAAGCACAGGTTCTTCTACTTCCAGGTACTTATCCAAATTTCTAACCATAATTAATTCATGGCTTGTTTACACTCGTTTGTCCTCATGCCAATATTTTACTGGTTGCTTAAGTAATTTTTCTCTCCCTTCGTGTTTACATACTCAGATACAGGGAACAGGCATATTCCTTCTTAGCTATTGTTTTGAGAAGCTGAACAAGCCAAGCTCTTTCAATCTGTGCTTGTAAAAGAAATGATCCTTTATACTGCTCAAGCACATGTGTTTACTATGAGGTTATTTTTGTTCTGGCCTGGGCTTTAATTATTCTTTAGCTTTTTTATTTCTTAGGAACAAACAAGAAAAAAAAGAAATTAATCACAGGCAATATTTTCTGTGCCAAAGAAAGCTTGGGACACACAACGTCATGCGTATAAATGACAGCTGGATAAACGTGCCAATCTGATATATAGCTTGAGTGCATTTGGGATGGGCTCTTTTAATTCATAATAGTTGAGTGGATGTTAGAAAACAGCATTTGCAAATTTATACCAAGAAACATCAACTCAGAAAAACAGTTCCTTTTAAAAGCTAGACTGAGTTATATTTTTGGGGTAAATTCAGCCTTGAAAATTTCTGAATTCCATAACTGTAGAGGCTACTTGCCACATAGAGAAAATTATTTCCTTACTGTATGTTAAGCTTTCAGTGACTTAATGCTGAATGAAAAAGCAGATTTCCCTTCTGGTGGATATTTCAAAACTTTAACATGCATGTTTTCTCCCAGATTTGATTGCAATAAAAAGCCTACTGTAGAAAATATGAATTAAAAAATATCTTATTTTGTTTGTATTTGAAATTGCTTCCTTTCTATACGTCAGGTAAAACCAAAACAAGTTCTAAAATTAATGCTCTATTTTGAGAATGATGTATACAACTTCTCATCCACTGGTGGTACAAACTTTTGTGCAAGCTGCACTGGTCCTTGGCATCCCCTGTAGGAGGGGTCACTCTGTTTTAGGAGGGATAGATTTGACTGAATCATAGCAATGCTCATGAAGGAGAATGAGGAGATCAGAATTACACCTCTGTTGGACCTACATCTTAATCCTCAGGTGGAACAGACTTTTCATTACAGAATCACAGAATAGTCATGGTTGGAAAGGACCTCTGAGATCACTGAGTCCAAACATTTGAAAAAAACAACACAAAAACCAACCAACCAACCAAAAAAAAAACAAAGCAAAACAACCAAACAAAACCCAAAAAAACCTAAAACCAAACCACAGAAAAACCAAAACAAAACAACAAAAAATAACCCAAACAAAAACCCCACAAACGTGCAACCTACAATCTTGGCCACTAGAGCATGCCCTGAAGTTTTGCATCTACAAGTTTTTTAATACCTCCAAGGATGGTGACTCCACTGCCTCCCTGAGCAGGCTGTTCCACTGCCTGATCACTCTTTCAGTAAAGAAATTCCTCCTAATGTCCAATCTAAACCTCCTCGGTTGCAACTTCAGGCCGTTTTCCATTCATCTGGGAGAAAAGGCCAACACCCAGCTCCCTACAATATCCTTTCAGGTAGTTGTAGAGGGCAATGCAGTCTCCTCTCAGCCTTCTCTTCTCCAAACTAAATATCCCTAGCTCTCTCAGCTGCTCCTCATATAACTTGTTCAGTAGACCTTTCACCCATTTGGTGGCTCTTCTCTGAACATGCTCCAGCACCTCAATGTCCTTCCTGTAGTGAGGGGCCCAAAACTGAACACAGTAACCAAGATGCAGCCTCACCAGTGCTGAGTACAGGGACACGATTACCTCCCTACTTCTGATAGCCACGCTATTCCTAATGCAGGCCAGGATGCTGTTGGCCTTCTTGGCCACCTGGGCATACTGCTGGCTCTTGTTAAGCCAGTTGTCCACCAGCACCCCCAGGTCCTATTCTACTGGGCAGCTCTCCAGCCACTCTTCCCCAGTCCTGTAGCATTGGCTAGGGTTGTTGTGACCAAAATGCAGGACCTGGCACTTGGCTTTATTGAACATCCCAGATTGCAGATACTTCCAAGAGGAAAAAAAAAAAAAAAAAGTGTGATCCCTAGATGAAACATAAACTTATTTTCTCAATATGTGCTTGCCCACTGGTGCTGAGGGCAGCACTGGTGCACCTGAAGTGATGGGAATTAAGAACACCTGCTTACTAAATGACTGAACTCAAATCCTAGGAAATATTTATTGAAGGCTTATATTCTCAAGCTTAGGTACTTTGTTGACCAAAAAATATTCTGTAATCAGAGTAATCTTTTGCATCTGGATTTTAAATGTCTGTTTTCTGTTGTTTGGAAGTGTTTTTTTGGCTAGCACTTTGCAAGTTTTATTGTCTTTTTTATTTCTATCTCATACTGTAATCTACAATGAAAGATACTATTCTTCTTAGTTTTTCATAGGCAAACAAGGACTGATGGAAGCTACAGGAGGGATGGTTGTCATAAAAGCACACACCTGAGGAATCTGTCTCTTTATCAAATGTTTCATTTATAGATTGATAGAATTGAAATATAATCTAGTTTTCACTTTTAGTTTTTGTTCACCACATTCCATGCTGATTTTTTAATGGATGCCACTATTTAACGATGCTGTGCTTTACATCATACTACACTCATCATACCAAAAATACCATATAACACACATAGCAAGCTAACCAGTTACCATACAAAGTGTTTACAAACGGGCAACATACAATTATAGCAAACAATCCCCAAACATCAATACACTGTATTTTGTATTAGGCCTCAGAAAAGTCATCAGTCTACAAGAAGCAGAGAAAGCCCCATGGATTTCCATTTCTTGGCTTGGCATCAGCAACCTGCCTGTCAAACCTGGCCTTTAAAGACAGATCTGACCTACGGTAAAATAGGCAGTTCAACAGGTGCCTCAGTGGAGGGAGTAACTTGATAGCCAGCAGATGTGCAAGCTTCTAAAAATATTTTTTAATTGCTTTTTGTGCTGGATAAATGTAGGCACAAGATAACTAGCTTTTCTGTATTTGTTTAGTCTTAGCTGTTGCTTCTGTTCAGATGTACCACTGCCTTGATTTCCTTCTCATACTCATGTAACTCTGCTGTCTTTGACAGTGCTGCTCTGAACACCAGTGTCAATGAATTAAAGAGCAGATACTGTATTTCTAAATAAATGTATGAGCCACTGCCAAAAACATTTTTATATAGGATGGGCACTCAACCTATTCTCTCAGAGTGTACTGGGAATCAGCTCATGCTGATTCCTTCACAGAGCAATTCACCTGGCAGAGACTTGCTTGTGCTCCCAAATAGTTTTCTCCCAAATATTTGCTCTGCAAATAGTCTAATTGATTTCAGGAACAAAGATGTTGAGAATTTCTCTTGGCATCTGGTCTGCAGCACTTTACTTGGATAACTAGAAATAAGCCTGCTACTCTGGTTATCAGCCCACCTTGGGGAGTATGGTACACCTCTCTGCAGAGTGCTTTGCCTCTGGGTGTGCAAATGCCACCACAAACTGATTGCTCTGTACAGGATCTGAGGACATGTACAGAGATGACCTGAAGTGACCTGAGGTCATGCTCCTCAATGTGCTACCCAGAAAGCAATGGGAAATGACACTGTTAATGTCTTCCTAACTCTTAAATTTAATGCATCATTGCTGTCCAACCTGTGAGCCAAAATAATAGCCTAATTAGCAGTATTGGGCTTTTTAGAAAATTATTCTTAATTCAGGATTTCCTGGATTTTCCTTCAGAAGTTAAAATATTTCTTTGCTAAGAAGAAGTATGAATTGCACTTGGAAGAAGTTGAAACATCTTGCTTTGTTTTCATTTTTACTGATCAGGATTTCAAAAATAGACAAACTGATTTAAATGCTTTTCCTTTTAACTGAAAAGAAATGCGATGTTTTTTAAGAAATGAGTCTTCATAAAGGAAGCACTGACAAGCTGTCTTACTGCTTTATAGTGTCTGAATATCAAAACACTTATTTTAAATGCTTGATCTACAAGAGTTTTGTTATACAATCCAAAACACTAAATATTTCTTTTTAGTATGTGGCTGTAATTTTCAAGGTACTTAGCAGCCTGGCATTTTAGTGATGGCAGCAAAGAAAAAGATGTTCATATGTCAACAGCAGGCCTGTAGCTGTCTCTCTGTCTTGCTTTTCCTTTTTTCCTTTCAGTTAACCAATGTGTCTTACTAATAGGGCATAGAAAATTAACCAGAAGAAAAACCTGTGCTGAAAAACAAGGACCAGTTTCATGCATAATTTTCTATTTTTTTTCCCTAAAAGAGATGTCTGGTTTTCTGTCTCAACTCTGGTACTAATCTTGCACTGCTAGTTGGAATATGGGTTCCTGAAGTATTGGATCATACTGCAGCTCTGGAATTTCAGATGTTTCTGGTGTTTCTATCAAACAACTCCCAAGGAGGTATTTATGCCTAGCAAGTAAATACTTTGTTGGCATCACAGGAGTGATCTTGAAATATTATTTCGAGCCTGGAAAACAGAGTAGCAGGGCAATACTGACTTGAGGGCATGCTACTAGACTGGACTGAGGAAATGGAAGTTAGATGACATCCAATGGAAGAAAGCTCTTCTCCACTTTTTGACAGTGACAAGTGATTCAGACTCCTCTATCTCAGTTCTCTCAAAATAACAGGAGTAAGGGCACTTGTTGACTCCCTTCATTTGCATGTCTCTACTATTTTGGCCTACATGAGAGCAGCTCTGTCTGTTGCCCCTCCAACTCAGGCAGCCTCTTTCTCAGTTATGTTGTAATTCTCAACTGCCTTCTGCAGCCTGATGCATTAAAAAATAAATAAATCTCTCCATATATTTGGACAAAATAATGCCTGTGAAGAAACAGGAAGATATCCTGATTTGTGGCATAGCCTGAGGATGGCTATGTGGCAGAGCTGGTAGGAATGTCTCTGCTCTTCTCAAGAGCTGAGTTAACCTCAAGGCACAAACAGGGAGATACTGAACAAGGATACTTCCAAAGAGAATGTCATTGAAATGTAGTCAAGAGTCAACTCGGCCAAAGCCACATAGATATCATTACACAGCACAAGATAAGGGTGTGAAGTTCATACACTCCTATGTTCCCTTTCTAATTCTCACGTTAGTTGCATTTCTTTCATTCACAAGTAGAACATTGAGTTTGCTCTAGTTAGTTATAATACAAAGTTTGAATCTTTTAGTATCTTGCAGTACATAGGCAAATCGGTTTATTTCTGGTGATTCTGTACATTTTTTGAAAGAAGGTAAGATTGCACCTTAAAATCTTGCACCTTGAAATGTTAGGTGATGCTGCACATCAGAAATGGATTAAATAATTTGCTGCAGGGTTTTCTATTAAGCAGCCCTTTGTCAATATAGACAACACAGTCAGATATTTTTATTATATTTTCTCCTGCCCTTTCCTTTTCATCTTTTTAGATACAAGCATTTTGGCTTGGAAGCTTAGCTGCATAAAATACCTTCACTGTCGATTTTGCCCCTAATGAGCTCTTATTTTGCAGGACCTTTAGGTAGTCTGCAGTGCTAAAATTAAACAGCACAAATTCTGAATAACTTGACTCCTTAGCCAACAGCTCTCCAGTACACAGGAAGAATGTCTGTTTTCTTTTGGTTTTAATAGCAATACAGCCAGAGATCCTAATTTTGGAAAATCCAATGTGTCAGAGCTTTGTGGCAACTCCTAGTGTTTTGTCACTGACACCTCATCAATGACGCAGCCCCAAAGCAGTGGGCATCTTGTGCATATTTTATTGATATTATTGCATTTTCATTGATTGTCTGCCACTTTTGCAGAGATCAGCTTCTTGACCTGAAGGACCTGTCAAGCCTGAGGGGTGTATTTTGCAGCCTTGTACACAATTTGAGTCATGAACATCACCCCATTGATCTCATTGTTGAGTGAAAAGACCAGGAAGGGGAAGAATCACAATAGGGCACAGAGAAGTAAAAAAAGAAGCGGTAAAGAAAGTTGTAATTTCTGAGATTCTCAGAAGCAGGAGGTTAGCTCATGAGACTGCTTAGGCAGAGTGTATCTGGAGGAAGCATCTTGTTTCATGTGTGATAGATACTAAGCCTCTTTGAAGAGGGGCATTGAATAACTCATGAAATTTTGTTCTTGAGAGGTTAAGGTGCTGAGAAGGTGGGAAGGAGGCAGTAGGAGGGGATTTGTGGAGAAAAGAGAGCTCTAGAATTGCAGTGAAACATACAGGCTTATATTTGCTCTGAAATTCCCACTCAGAAACCTAACCTCATATAGAACAAAGCAAATACAAGATAAAAATACTTAATCTGTAAAATGGAGCATTAGTCACAATTGGATGATGTTTGGCATTGCACTGTTGATGTGCTCCCTTAAGTATATGCCAGTTTCTTCTAGACTTCCTTGTGAAGCAGAAGTAAACACAACATTAAACTGACTTTGTCCTTGCTAAGTACCTATGTACATCTAACATTTTATGTATACAGTTTACAAGGAAGATTCTTGCTTTATAAGTATACATAACCATTCACAAGCATATTTTAGTTTATTTGCTTTCAGGAAAATAAGGGCAAATAAATCACACTCTCTTGAACTACTTTATTTTACTTGATACTGTCATAGTGAAAAATGTTAATCTTTAATATGCTGATCTAGACTACAGTTGAGAAACACTAAGTTTCGCAGCAAACTACTACTTTTGAAATTTAACTGTGACTAAATCTATTACTTAACATTATTTTCAAGCTGTATGTTGTTAGAGGGACAACCTAAAATTAGAGGGGAAGGCAGAGGTGGCTGAACCAGTACAGCTAACAAGCTGCAAAGCAGAAATTTTGTAATGTAATATATGTTGATACTATCATGAACTCTTCTATCTTCTGCCACTCAGAGCAGGGGATGAGAACAGTTTGCAGCAGCAGCTGAACAAAGATGAACTAAAAATGCCAGGCTAAAACTACCTGCTGCATTATTGATTATCTGGATTTTCTGACTTTTGCTTTGTATAATTTAATTTCCCCACAGCTGTTTGCAATGGTTTAGCCCTATAAGAAACTATTTATCATTACTGATTTTTTGAGAAATACCTCTTAATAAGGAGTGCGGATACCATAATTTCAATTTACAAGCATCTCCTTTCAAATTGATTCTACCGATTTTGAAAATGGATGAATTTAATCTGAAAAAAAAGCTATATTTTATTTTCTTTCTTTCCCTTCCCTCCCCCCTTCTTAGATGTTCCCACAGGAATAGTTAGTCTATTCTCATGTCTGCCTCCAACTTACCCAAATTAATGCAGCTCTGTTCAAGAATGTAGTGCCATCAGATTTCAAGTGCTAAGGATTTAAAAAAAACATTGACAGAAAGATGAACTAACATGTTTTTGTGATTCTATTTTTCATTTTCCATAATTTAATAAAGCAATCAGACAAGGCCCTTTGAAAACTATGCCTATGTATGAAGTAATTTATTAAGCTTCCTTTTGACTCACAAGATTAGAGAGTTTTAAAAAGCTTGTTCACCAATAGCTTTACTTCAGTTTCTTCCAGTAATGTTAAAAATAAAAAAAACCTAGAGCTCCAAGTTTGTTCCTATTTCAAATACTCCTGGTGGTCACCAGCTAGTACTTCAGGGGTTTTATTTATAACAATATTTTAATAGAACCCCAAATATTTCAGAAGTGTCTGAAGGGTAGTAGAGAACAGTAGCAAAGAATAAATTAACTGAAAAAGAATCTAACATAATGTTACGTAGTGCAAATAATGGTATGAGTTGCACTGACTGTAATTACCATTTCAAAAATAAAAGTGGGATTTGCATAGTCTTCTAATACACTAAGTTCTCATCTAAGAAAAAAATCAAGCCTGAAAAACAGAAAGGTTCTTCCTTCTTTTAAAAAGACTCAATCCACCAACCCCAGCCCCTCACCAAAATGCAACAAACTGCTTCATTCGTAAATTAGTTGTCAAGATGCCCAATGTCTCTCTACTGCCCTGATTGTCAAGCAGCAATGTGGCTGTCTTAGAAGGTCAAGGTTCCACTATGTGCTGTGGACATCTCACTCTCACACTAAAGAAAACCCAGACACCCCCCTCCCGTGTTGCTAGTCCCCTTCTCAGCTGAACGGGAGCAGAGGCTTCAGTCTTGGGAGAAAGTGAGTAGCGAGGAGTTTGTTCTCTCTGCCTTTAGCATAAATAAAGAATCTACAGAACTACAAATGCACACTGAAAATCTATATTAAAAAAATTATATATAGTTTATTTTTATAACCTCTTAAGGTGATAAATAAATATGTTGTTCATTGTTTCTTGAAAGTAATATGTTAGGATGGAAATGTGACCACATAGTTCTGAACTGAGTGATTACAATGCTGCTATTGCTGTATCAAGGTAAGGTTCAAGTCTAGAAGATGGCCTCATCACCAGTAGCAGACTCAGTTTATAAAGGCACCGTGGTTCTGATTGCATCTGTGAGTAACAGCCAATCAAGGGGGTGAATATGGCCTAATGCATCAGTTCATCAAACTACTTTAAAATGTCTGCATGTGTTTGTTAGAAAAAGACTGAGACTGCATCTTCAGCAAGCGACCTTCTAGGCGTATAGATTGGGCTTTTGCTCCAAAGTCCATTCAGGACATTCAGGACATTTCTTAGTAGTGCACACCGAACCTTCTTGACAACCAGTTTTCTTGACAGCCAAGTTATTTTTTTCTGACATGGATGATGCTGCATATTGTGATGTCTCCCAGTCATATTGCAGTTTAGTTAAACAAGAACAGTGGTGAGCTTGATATGGAAATGCTTTTGTCATATGTGAAAGGAAAGCTTCAGCATCAGTTTATCTAGCCGAAAAAGGAAAATGTGAAAGCTGCATGTCATTTAATTTAGAAAAGTGACCTGACCAGTTGTCAAATCTATTAAGAAGCAGCATGACAGCTCCTGTATGCAAACCCTTGAAAATAAGACAAGCAAGACAAGGAAGTATGTGGACTGAAACTAAACTCTGAGGGTGTATATTTTCTTAAAGGGGAAACAAAAATCTCTCTGTAAATATTGGCTCAATCATTTTCTTCCAGCAGTCAGAAATATGAGCTGAAGTTTGTCAAATCATGGGGAGCTCGAAAATGTCAACCTGTAACTTGAATGATCTGTATTTTGGTTTTCTCTCAGGAAGGCTATTTTGGATATATCTCCCAGAGATTATTTATAAAATGAATACACTTCAGGACTATGAGAGGAGAGCTTTGCTTTCCCATTCTTTCCTGTGTCCCTTTCTGTTCTCTAACAAAGTCCATTGGTTGTGTAAGATGGACTGGAGGTGGGTAAGTATGTGCAAAAGCTTCATTGACTGTCATGTTGCAGACAGTCTGAATGGCCCCAAAAAAGAGCTCTTGTACCTTCTTATCCCATGAATATGTTACTTATGATCACTTGCAATCTCACCCATAATGTTGACAGTGTAAACTAGATAAATATTTTAATGATAATACATACTATTCTATTAAGAAAGTGTTTGGTTTGGTTTTGTGGGGTTTTTATCTGCAAAACACTTAATAACCTTGTCCCATAAACTCCACCATTCACAGTGAGAGTAGTGCAAGGAGACATTTATCCAATGCTGAGGAAAAGCACATAAATAGTTACATCCTCCACTTGGAACTGAATATCTCTGCTTTGTGACAGAAAAACAGACTGGTTAAAGATTGAGTTGTTCTGCAATGCTGCTCTTCATTCTATTTCTATTCTAGCAGAACCAATAAAAACACTGTTTCCTATCTGCTGTCCTATTTTTAATTGTTTCTTTGGTGTAATAAGATCTTAACTGATGTATAAAAATATGGATCTTGCATTTTTCTGAACTGATAATTTATTTTCACCCTTTATTTCTGAACAACAAAAAAAAAAAGCAAATTCATCTTTGTGAATACTTTTTTTCAACTATTTTATTCTTTTCTACTGAAAGCTAATTAAGAAATACATTAATTTTTGTAAGGTTCTCCCAGCCGTAGCATTTAATTTTTTAATTATAATTACAGTATTTACCATCTTTCATCACTGATGTCAGTCTTCAGCTTTCAGGAACCTGTAAGGTCAACATACCGTAATGTTTGAAAGTTATACCCAGAAATTGAATATCAAAGTTTCTATAAAAAGAAAAAGCAAATAATATATGGTAATAGCATATTCAGTGTGAGAAATCTGTCAAAGGAAAATAATTTTACAGTAATTTTATCACTCAGAGGAATCTATCAGCTCCTCTGTATTTTCCTTTGGGCCTGGTTCTGCTGATACTACTTGATTCAGATCTCACTAGTACTAATGTAAATCTCCATTAACTTTACTCAAGATTAACTTCCTATGCTGATGCAGGCAGAAATGAAGTCAGATACCATGCAAGAAGCTGGGCTTCTTCAGGAGAAGAGGGAGCACAGTTATGATGAGGCACAAGATGACACCTTGCTAATATAGGTTTTGAGCTCATGTCCAGCTAGCTGAAATAATGGAGAGGGGACTTTCTGTCTATCAGTCTGCAGTCCTGTGGCCTTACCCTTGGTAATTATTTTACACACCAAAGAAGGGAAAGGAGAAGACTCCCATCTTCTAGTACAGAGTTTTTTTAAGTAGTAATGTTTAAGGGACAAAAGAGGTAAAGAAGTGTGAAACAGGGCAAATTTATACATACTTTTCAAGTGTGACACTTGACCCATGAGCTTTTTAATATTTTCTCTTCCTGTCCTGTTGAGGACAGGGACCTGAGGGAGTGTTTGGGTGGGTGTCTGGCTGCTGGCCAAGGCTAATCCACCAGACATAGCATGGCAGAGTCCTAGGCAAACTGCAGGTGTTCTTCATGCCTTTAGGTGATGAACGAACATGCTGATCTGATGGGAGTTCATCTGCAGAACCACTGAGCATGGCAGTTTCCATTGCATGCTACTTGGAACTCAGGACCTCTGTCCTCTCTCCCCATCCCACTGCTGAACACTCATCTCTACCTCACTCTCCTCTCATTCCATTTGTCCCAGGCCACTGTTCTTCCAGCCTTTATGTTTTCTGTTAGCTGCTTGCTTGTCTCTATCCATACGCAGCTGCTCACATCTGCATTTCTGTTCTCTCTCAGATGTCTGGTGCCACTGTTAGGGCTGGAAGAGAGGACAAGCCACAGAGTATGACTGAACCACCCATGTAGCTTTTTCTGCTCCTTCCATCCTCTCTGAAGCTCTCCTTCTGGGTCTTACAGCATCACTACTGCTCTTTCGCACCCTAACTTCGATGTAGAGCCACACCAGAGATGTTACCCATGGGCAAGCCACCTGCCCCTGTCTGCCATCCTCCTGAATCACAGTGTTTGTGTTCAGGATCAGCAGAGTTGCCTTGTAAAAAGGGTGCCTTGGGATCAGGCCCCACTGGCCACATAATTTAAAGTTCCCCTTAAGAGAGAAACTTGTACCATTCTAGTGGGAACAGTGGATCTGGCTTGACCTCTAAAATAATGCAGGTAGTGAGATTTTGCCCAGGCCCTCCTACTGAGGCCCAGGAACACATGCTTCACAGTGGCAGATGTTCCAGGAAAACAACAATCTTGAGGAAATCCAGAGCTAGAGAGCCTGCCACTTTCTTTAGCAATATTTTATAATGGCAATTAATCTTACTGATAAAAGGTGTGTCTTTCATTTCAATATATCTGGCTTTAACTTCCACTTCCATATCTTTATCATAATAAATAATAATTTTTTCATATCTCTCATTTTCATCAGTAGACTAATACTATCTTTCAACAGAAGTGATCATTATCAACGGTAAAACAAATGTTTGATTTTCCCTTTAGACCAAGATCGTCACAAGTGTTGAAGAATGTTAAATACCATCACAGCAAATTCCATAATTTCCAGAAAAAAGCTATCTTTATTTTTCCTAAAAGAAGAAAAAAAAAAAGACTAAAAATCCTTTACAAGGTAACTAATATCAGCTTGGAAGAAGTTCAAAGGTTAGTGTTGGAAATATGGCACATGAGTTAATTTTAGGATAAAATCCACATACTTTAATTCTTTTCATAATTCTTTTGAAAAAGAATATGTTACAAGTAGGCAGAGATCTTGCTTCAGATGAGTAGAGACATGATAGGATGAGATATGTGAACTGGGCGGGCAAGGCACCACTCAATGATTAGCAGTGATCATCTTTAGGAAGAAAGATCCATGGCATTTGGATGGAAGGGTGTATGTGTAGGTAAAGTGGTCAAGTTGTTGAAAGAAGACTGGCAAGGTTGAAGGAATCCACATACAAGCCAGACAAGATAAAAAGATGAGCTAAGCTACACATCAGAATTGTCTAAAGTAAATTCCTGTCAAACCAGCTTCTCAAGTAGAAGAGAAGCATTCAGGCAGCTTTAGTCTCCCCAGGGACAAACAGGACCCACAAAATAAAGCAACAAAGGCATTTTAATAGCCAGTGAATTGACACGATTTTTGGTTTCAGTTTGCCTTTGTATACCAAACAATTTCAGCTCCTTGTCATCCATACATCAGGACAGATATTTCAGCATTCCAGAATCAAAATATTAATTCGAACAGAAATCCTGAATTCACGTTTAAGAGATTAGAGGGAAAACAAGAGGCTTTCTCACTGTCCAAGTAGGCCTGACTTAAATTTTTGACAGAGTTGTCTCATGGTCAGCAGGTACCCAGAAGACCTAATTTTCTTGGCACCTTTGTCACTTTTGCCACTAGATGCAGGACAAATAATTTCACTCTCTGTGCCTCAGTTCCTTACTTGTTAATCAGTATTAGAAAAAATAGGTCGTGGTAGTGAAGTTAAAAGGGGTATAAAGAACTAGAAAAAGACTGTTTGATCATATTTGAAAAATATTTTGAAATCCCATATGACCTAGGTAAGATGGCAGTGATGATAATGATGAATGCAGTGCGATCCCCACTGTTATCTTAATGCATGGAAAAGACTCCTCATTTCAGATCACCAGTCCCAAGATTTCTAAGAACAGAAATCTAAGAACAGATTTCCTCCTACCAGAGGACTAATCTTTCCATAGTAATGTGGCACAGTGAAGTAACAGATGGCACTAGGTTTGCGTATGTCTTTGAAATACAGTCTACAATTGACATGCCTGTGGTTTCCATTCAGATGTTTACTTTGCAGAACAAATAGCATGGTAATTCTCTTGTCCTCTCCTCAATGGGTTGAACTTTACAAGGTCCAAACAGTAGGACCCAGCTGAGCACCAATGAACAGGAAACTTCTTTCTCATGAAAAATTTATGAGCTTTGTGTTTGTTACTCTCAGTGCTGCTGATTGCTGGGATGCTGGGTTCCAGAATCAGCATTTGGCAGCATCCTGACTGGCGGTTGTTGTGGTGCAGCACTGTGTGACAGGGTGGGTAAAGCTCAGTAAATAATGTTTTAGTTTGCATTGCAAAACAAAAAAGCACTGCTTGTCTTCAAACAGTCTGAAGGATGTTGTGTCAGAAGCAAAATGGTTAAAAATGCTGCCTATGACCCGAGTTTAAAATCCCAATGCTGGGTCTACTCCAGAGAACTGAATTGGAAAATTTAGAGCTGTGGTTCTGTGTTGGATACATACTCAAAACCAGTCATGGCAAGGGGATTATGAACCAAACTATTGCATTAGCAAAAATGAATTGAAGAAAATAAAATTATAAAACAATACTTAAACAAAGCAGATCATGTGAATTATTTGTGTGATGAATGATGAGTCTGTGGACATGGTGCCAGTCAGAACCATGAAAATAGCATAATTTTTTTTTTCCTCACCTGGCTTCTGGGTTCTTGACTAAAGCTTGACTGAAAAATTTTGATGGGTCTGATACTGCATGTCTATGGTCATGTCTGAATTGAGTAACAGAGTTCTTGTAGAGATCACTAGACTCTTCTGTGTGTCCTCAAAAGCAATATAGCTATGTCAGCCCAAAGCAGAACCTGTTATTAGCTAGTGTGGGCAAGTGACAGGTCTTATTAGTGTGTGTGGGGCACAGCGTTAATGTGTCTGTGCTGCTTTTGTCTCTGGAAGAGCATCTCCTCATGGCATTGCTCTTGGCAATGTAGATGCAACATCTCGTATGGGTGCTAGAATAATGTCTCTATGGGATAAACACACAGAATACTCAGGTATGGACAGAATGTTTTATTTCTTCTTTCTATAGTCTTTAAACTGTTTTTGACAGGTTATTGTGCAGTTATTTAAATTTAATAAGAACGTGATGAATTAACAGATAGGTATGTGGGGATATGTATGTCAAGGTGATGAAACAGAACTACAGAATCCTTATGTTGAGATGCTTTGCCCAAATATGGGGGGGTTTTTGTGTATGTGTTCATGTTACCCTTGGCTGTAAGGTCATGTCCATACAGCTGGGGAGGAGAATAGGAAAAGAGTCCCTGCCTACTCTAGCCCACATAAGAATGGCTTTGTCTTAGCCCAGTGACCTACATGCAAGAAAAGCACATCTAGGTAAACCTGAGGCTGACTCTTTCTAGACCTTAGCATGTTTCTGCCTGAAATCAGGAAGACTTTGATCTTCTCTCAGTCAGAGGCAGCTGGAATTGTCAGGGTAGCTAATAGCCTCTGTGCCCAGAACACTTTTTGGATTCAGGCACTAAAAATACAAGGTAGGGCCTTCACCTCTTGAAGGGAAACACTCTTTTGTGCTCTGTGTTGTGTGCTTTTCTGGGATCCACCATCTCAGCAATCTCTATTTGCACAGCCCCTAACGTAGGGCTAAGCTAGTGTAGTCCTTGGTAATTCACCAATTAAAAAGGAAATCTGCAGTCTGCTCTAGAGGATCCTGCTGTAGCAGGGGAGTTGGACTAGATGATCTCCAGAGGTCTCTTCTAACCCCTACCATTCATGATTCTGTGAAATATAAATATTATGATGGTGCAAACACTAAGTAGTAACACACCTAATAAAATATTTGCTGGAGGAGTGCTCTCACTTGCTGGTCAATGCTATGGCTCATATTATTCAGTGTCTATTAAACAAGCTGTCACCTAAGCACATTTGCGAAAAATAATACTGAATGAAAAGGCACTTTGGATATTTTGAATGTCTGCTGAATTTATTATCTGCTTGCTCTATTTGTCAGAGCCAGCATAAGGTAAGTGTACTAAACTACCTGGACAGTGCCCTTCTGCCAGTTAAGGAATCCATATAATGTTAACTCACGGCACATCATGATTGCATTGTCTGATAATTTAAAGGTATTGCACAGCATAGCAAGCTTACCATTTCTGAGCTCTTAAGTACATCATAAAGAATATACTGTTAACTGCCTATAAAATAATCAACACTGTTAAAGTATGAATTTCTGGGGTGAAAACTAATAATGTGTGGGGAGGAAGACATGGAAACTTCCCATCCTCTCCCTTCTCCAACCCCAGGAAAGCAGGGAAAAAAGGTTTGACATTTGTAATAGACCATAAAACTTCTTACCTGTGGACTCCTAGTTCAAATTCAATTTAGGCTACCAGTCAGGGAAGGTAATTAGCAGGCAGTCGTCCTGTGACCTGCATGGGAGAAATTAGCTAATGAGTGCAGTCCACTTTCTTCCTAGTACATACAGGTACCTGCATCTCATCCAGAACACATGGGGCTCACTGCTACCCTGACCTGCCCTGTGGCTGGACCAATGCTTGAAGGAGCTGAACCCCATTTCATTTTCCCTGCTGGGAAGGCTTTAACTGGGAAGAGGATCTTCACCTCAGACTAGCACTTAGAGGGGTAAGCTGTACATAAGCCAGTCCTTCATTTGGATACATAAAATCGGACTGCAGTTCTATAATGTTATCACGCAAGTTCTTTCACTTAATAGTCTTTAGATTCAGTTTTCTGTCTCTGAATTTGAATAGCATTGGTTTTCTCTCCCCAGCCCTTGTCATCTCTGATTGCAGATTCCCAGCACAGAAGTCTCTGGCCACCCTATTGTATATACTTTTCATTACAAATGGGTGGAGGCAACGTTGGCTTAGCTATGCTAAAGAAGTCTTACATTTCCCAAATTTGTGGCAGTTGATCTTTTCAGTTATTTTTGAGATTCAGTGCTTCAAACAAGTAAGTTCTTTGTTTGATTTTTCCTTGCTTTAATTCATACTGCATGCAACTACAGATGTAATGTGGTCATGTTGACTTCATATCAGACTGGTAGGCACTTTCTAATTTTATTCTTCACTATTTCTCCCCATCAAATCTATCTCAGTTTCTGTACCACATTTTCCTGGAGCCACTCAAATACGTGATTACCGGAGAACTGTCTTTGATCACTTGAAATAGACTTAAATACTTTTTCAGTGAATAGGGAGACATTACTTCATATCTCAATAAAGTAAGTGCTGGTATGAAATTTAAATGTCATTTTGACATGCTCCTGACCTATAACTCTTTGTTCCTACAAAAAGCTTAAAGGCAGATATCAGGTTTAAAAGTGTCTAAATAAATCTTAAATGGGAAAAAAAAGGGTAAATGGCATAAGCACAGAGAAGTGGTGAATCTCATTCTGTGTTCACATTTAATAAAGATTGGAGAATATATATTAGCAGATAAGGAATTCACTTGTACTTTGCCAGTCCAAAAATTTTCTTCAAGAAAAAAAAAAAAAGAAAATATAAGAAAACATGACCTAATCTCTGAATCTGTCCAGAGATACAACAAGGGATGTTTTCAGGATTAGAGCCTTCCCATTTTTACAATGGTAAGAAGAACAACAGAAACTATAGCAATAGTAAGTATTTCAGAGATGAAGCCTGATTACTACCTGGAATCAAAAAGAAAACAGCAGTTAAAGACTATTTCATTGTTGTTGTTCACTTTAGTAGGATGGAATGGAAAAGCATTTATTTGCATTTGCTTGTAATCCTTTAAAATAACAGGAAAGCAATGTTTAAATACATAAAAAGCTGTATAAGTAATACTGTCATTATTCCAGTAATTTCCAGGTTATGCAGGTGTGAATACACAAGTCGGTAATCCTTCTACATTTATCTCCTACTAGGCTGTATATTTTATCTCCTGTCTTTGCAACATCATTTACAATCTTCTTCCTGCTCATTGTCCAATTGCCACATTTCACATTTGGCATTGTGTTGGCAAGGAAGATTCACATTTTGAGGCAAAGCCAATTTAAGTGCAATACAATGATCTGAAAGACTTGGCTCATTTTCCTAACCCATAAGGGCATGAAATGAGATAAAAATAGCTGGGTTTGCCTGTTTCTCTCAAAGTACTGTTGACCAGTAAGACAGGGCCAGTAGTTCTTAGCTGTTCTTGTTTTTCTCCTGAATTCAGGAGAACAGGCTGTTGACTTCAAGTAGAAATGTTTACAAAAATGTTCTCTTGAAAAGATCTTTCTTTTCCAGAAGAAGCTGGATAACTTCTTAACACAACACCAGTGGAAGGTTTACTGGAAGGTGTAGTATCTTTAAGTGTTATTTTCTTCTGCTGTAGAATGCAAGTTCTGAAGAAGAGGTATTTGTAGCTGAGACCTCAGAAAGATCCAATCAAACAAAGGCTCATATGTCTGTTCTGGTTCCAGCATCATTCCCTGAGATATTATGTGGTGACCTTTGAGACTTCCCCTTTACATGAGGCAAAGTTAGCTGATAGAGAAGTGAGCATTATTCTGTCTCCATATGCCAGTTTGCAGCAGAGTATGCACAGTTTGCATGGGAATAAATATCAGGGCATCAATCTGTTATAACCTTGGGTGTTGTAAGCACAGAGAAGCTGGTAGTTCATATGTAGTACACTAGCATGATTTGGGAACTACCCACAGGTCTGAACATGTGAGGAGGGAGGTATGACATTCTGCACTCCTATTTCCTTCTGAAAGTATTCCCTTTTACCCATCTGCAGCAAAAAAACAGCAAAATCTAGCAAATATTTGCAATAGCAAATATGTTTACACAAAGTCAAGCACTGTTGGAGAGTTTAGATGTGATATTTTATGCTTATTCAAACCTATGAACCAAAGGAATATTTTCATCACAGGGCATATGTGGAGAGTCGGTTTAGGTTGATGCTGTTAATTACGAAGAAAATCTCAGAGTGGGGTGTTTGCAAATAGAAATGGCTGAGCATGGTCACAAAACACAACAGAAAGTCTTACATATGAAACAAAATAAATCAGCGTGCAGAATGTGTATGAAGAAGTAATTTACTTGTTTATAAAAGCCTATATACTTTTTATTGTATAGAAATGGGGTTTTGTCTTGTCTGCCTCTGAATAAGTGTTAAATAATAGAACTTATTTTGGATGATGGATTATAGGATTCCAACCACGGCAGTTTAAATCACATCCCCTGTCCACTTTAAGAAACAAAATTATTCTTCAGCTTTGACAACATGTATCCTGTGAAGGTTGAGCCATACTGTGTGTGTGTGTGGGGGCAATTCTGTTAGTCTGGGCTGTAGCCATGAGGTCTGTATTTTTAGTGTCATTAAAGCAGTCTCAACTACAACAGGATAAAGCAGTTATCCAGGAATAGGAAGTTACTTTTGGTCACCTGATAAACGTACTTGGCTATGGCTTACAAGCAGGATGGCAGCTGAGGGTATTGTTGCTGTATGTGCAGAAAAAGCTCTTGTATTTACTTCCAAGAACATCTGCTGGAAATTCACATTTTCCTTGTTATGACTTGTATTTCTCAAACTCTCCATAGTTTAACTGGCAGGCTGCAAGCCAGAGGCAGCCTTCTCAAGGGTGCAGGTAACAAGAAGGGCTGTGCAGGCATATCCCTATAATTGTAAAGGTAGAATATTTTGTTATTATCTCTAGGCAATGCCAGGCTACTTGGTAAGCCTGTTTTTATTAAAGAATTTATAATGGATGTTGAAAGTGAGATGGAATTTGGATAAATTTTCCTTCCTAGTGCAAAACCGCAAATGATGATGTGCTTAATTTATTTTACATTACAAATGCAATATTTTTAATTCCCAGAATATCACAACATTTCAGGGTATTCTTTTTCTGTTTGAAACAATTAAAATGAGGTGTGATAGCTCTTTATTTTCCCATTTAAGAGTAAATGCAAGCACCAGTACATCTCCCTAAGAGACTGGCAGAAAAAAAAAAAAAAAAAAAAAAAAGCTTTTTACTGAGCACTCCTCTTCTCTTTCCATGCTCGACATGTTTCCATGCTTCAGAGTCCCTCAGACTGCCATCTCCCTTCACACTCGTCAGCACCTGACTGGAACTGAAGGGGGAGGGTGATTCCTCTACATGAGGACACTGATATTAGCAACAAGCAGTCAGTCATCAGCAACAAGCAACCAGAAAGGCAGAGGGGGAAAACAACAGTAGCACTTCCTGAATGTTAAAAAAGCTATTCTAAGACAGAAACAGCAGTAAGTATTGACAATGGTAGAAGACTAATGGCTAGATACAGTCAATTTCTTTTAGATTAAAGGTTATTTTTCACAATTATTAATGTACCACTTAATTTTTTTCTATTGTTTATTTGCTTTTTTTCTTTTTTTCTTCCTCCTTTTCCCCCATTTACTGTGACACCTGAGATTGGCTACACTGGTTCTTCTGTGTTATATTCTGCTTCTTCATTTGCTGTCTAAACTCCCTACAGTTTGCTAGGGGAAAGAAGCACCACCTAGGCATTGTCAGCTTTTATGCTTGCTTTATACTATATGCTTCTTCTGAGCATACATTTAACACAGGCACATCTTAGATAAATTCCCATTACTAATTTTGTTATATTTTAAGCTTGAATATGTGGTGTGAGACATAGCATGCTTGAAGTTAACTTTCTGCCATCAGATTTCATTCAGTGCAGGAAGCAGGCAATGCATTCACTTAATTTAGAGCCTGTCACATCTGTTTCCTGCCTCATGTAGCCAGGCATTGGATTTGACTGTGTATTATTACAGAATCACAGAATATGCCGAGTTGGAAGGAACCCAACAGGATCATCGAGTCCAACTCCTGTCCCTGTGTAGGACACCCCTAGAATTACACCATGTGCCTGAGAGCATCATGCAAACACTTCTCGAACTCCGGCTTGGCGCTGTGACCACTTCCCTGGTGTCACCACTTGACTCAGGTCCAACAACAATGCTCTCGATCCCCTCCCCCTCCCACCCAGGTAGGGAAGGAGAGAGAGATAAAGAGAGAGACTTGGCTGGAAAGAAAACTAAGCTACACAGCTTTAATTAAACACAGTATCAGAGGATACTAAAGGTCTTTGAAAGGCTGGCCAGACAGAGCCTCCACCCAGTGAGGCCTCCCTCCTAGTGAAGCTATCTGCTCATTTCAAGTCTGTTCACATCTCCACTGATCTGAATCAGTGGAGAAATTCTCAGTTATTTGAGGGGAAATGGGAGAAATCCTGAAATCCCTGAATCAGCATGACTGTAATAGCTTTTGGGCAGGCCCAGAAACACAGTGTCCAGTGTTCCTTACTTTCTTAAATAGACATTTAAATGTCTCATCACCTTCAGCACATCAAATACAAGATTTTTTTTTCCATTCAAATAAAGCATTTGTTTAAGGTTTTTATATATCATGTTCTAGCAGCAGAGTGGGTCTCAATTCAAACCCGTATTTCTCTCCTTCTTGAGCCTTGGTGACTCCAGGTATTGAGAGAGATTTTGTAGTGGTCATGGATATGTTGTTTCAAATTTAATTTGGAGGAGTTTGATGCTCATTTCAGTTGTTTCCTATTGTTTCTAAAAATTATTTCTCCTACATGTATTTTTCAACCAAGCATTTACACCTTCTTCAGCTAGTTTATACTTTGATGCAACACTGATGTCTGAGCACATATGTGGTTTCCTCTGAGGATCCAATTGCAGGCAACACCAGTTTCTGCTCAGGCCTGAACACTTTACAGAAATAGTTATTTTACTGGGCACCTAACTTTGTTATGTATTTTACCAAGCTGGTCACCATAGGTTTTCTATTTATGTAGTGTCTAAAGCGTGTCTTCTGCAGGAAGTGGTTCAGAGCAGGATCCAGCTTGGGTGCCCTGAATAAATCTCATCAGTACTCTGTCCATTAAACACAAAGACCAGCAGACCAACATCCTAATTATGTGTTAAAGAGCAGCTGTTAAAACAACAGCTTTCCTTTTCTGGAAGTGATAGAGCCAGTAGCCTGAGAAATTTGTTCTTGCAAACAGACTGAATTTATTATAATGTTAAATCCCAATGCAGGAACTATGATTTATAATGGAGATTTGTATGCACTTTTAAAACCTGAGTAACCAGAAATGGTTAAGTGGCAAAAAGGACAGCATCATTTTCTGATGCCTCAAACCCATATGCCTTCTTTTTGTTGGGTCAGTTACCAATTAATGAAAGAGTAAAAATGAAAAAAGAATAAAAACACTCAGTACTTTAAGTTGTAAAATTTCAGTGTGTCAGCCACATACAAATCATATGTAATATCACTGCAGGATAACATAACATTGAGATGTTTATTTCTGCTAAAATAGTATTATCTTTGTTTTAATTATAATATATTGAGTTTAGCCTATTTAATGAATAAAAGACTGCCTGTTAAACTTGAAGTCAGAACAAACAAATGAAAGACACACAGCTGAGAAGTATTCTCTTATCCTAAATACAGCAGCTTGTAAGAAAGCAGAACAATTTTTTAAAAAATAAAAATCTTTATTTTATTTTCTTGAATTTTGGACATGTTCAGACTTATAATGGCCCTAGACTGCCCTGATAAGCAACATTAAAGACTACAGTGCCAAATGTTTTTCAGACATAACTACAACTAAAAAAAAAGCAAAGTAATTCAGGTAAAATAAGAATGGTCTTGAACTTGATCTGAACACTTAAAAAAAGAATCCAAGGATTTTAACTTTGAATTAGCATTCATTATTTGCACTTCAGGTATCAGTTAGAGGCTCTAACTAAGATCAAGACCTTTATTTTCCTCTGACCATACAGTCTGAGGTGCATCCTAAGAACTGACACTCTAAGAATGATGTAAGAGAGAAACGGTAGATGAAGAAAGCTTTGTGATACTATTTTTAACATTAAAACTTCAGTGATTTGCCAAGAGTAAAAGCATTATTTGCTGGGAAAACTATGCAGCTTTCATCAGTCACAGACCATGAGTGCAACACAATTCCTCTTTCAAACGCTACTTATTTTCGGCATGTGAGTTTCCTGTTTTGTTTCCATTCCTGACACAAGGTAAAGTAGCATAGACTCAAGGAGAAAGTCTGCTCATATGAGATTTGGTTGAAATCTTACATATTTTTTTTAAGTACTTAATTGCAATAGGTATTTATAAAACACCATTCAATCAGGTGGGAGAAAAGGAATGACGGTACAAACCATAAAAATTTATGAATATGTAAAGTTGTAGTCTAAAGTGCTTCAATTTTTAAAGGGAAAAAAAAAGGCTCCAAAAATGTTCCTTTAAATCCTAGATATCATTCTTCCTTGAAATAGAGGGATAAATCTTCTGTAGAATGTGTGCTTCTAATAAAACACATAAATATAATTTTAAATAAATATTATAGAATCATAGAATGGTTTGAATTGGAAGGAACCTTAAAGACCATCTAGTTCTAACCCTCCTATATGGACAGGGACACCTCCCATTATACCACATTTCTCAGGGCCCCACCCAACCTGCTCTTGAACACTTCCAAGTATGGGACTACCACAACTTCCTGGGTAACCATGCCAGTGTCTCACCACCCTCACACTAAAGAATTTCCTCCTAATGTCTAACCTAAATGTCCCCTCTTCCAGTTTTGGTCAATTATCCCTTGTCCTCTCACTACAAGCCCTTATAAAAAGTCTCTCCCCAGCTTTCCTGTAGGCCCCTTTCAGGCACTGGAAGACCACTATAACACCTCCCCAGAGCCTTCTCTTCTCCAGGATGAACAGCTCCAATTCTCTCAGCCTGTCCTCATAGGAGAGGTGCTCCAGCCCTTGGATCATCTTTGTGGCTCTCCTCTGGACTTCTTCCAGGAGCTCCAGATCCCTCTTATGTTGGAGGTTCCAGAATTGGACACAGTACTCCAGGTAGGGTCTCATGAGAGTTGAGTAAAGGGGGAGAATCACCTCCCTGGTCCTGCTGTCCATGCTTCTTTTGATGCAGCCTGGGACACTGTTGGCTTTCTGGGCTGCAAGTGTGCATTGCTAGCTCATGTTGAGCTTCTCATCCACCATCACTCCTAAGTCCTTCTCCTCTGGACTGTTTTCGATCCATTCTCCACCCAGCCTGTAGTTGTGCTTGGAATTGCCCTGACTCAGGGGCAGGACCCTGCACTTGGCCTTGTTGAACTTCATGCAGTTTGCATGAGCCCACTTCTCAAGCCTGTCAAGGTCCCTCTGGATAGCCTTCCTTCCCTCCAGCATGTCAGCCTTACCACACACTTTGGTGTCGTTGGCAAAAGTGGTGAGGGTGCCCTCAATTCCGCTGTCCATGTCACCAACAAAGATGTTAAATAGCACCAGCCCAAGTGCCCAAGACCCTTGAGGAACACTGCTCATCACAGGTCTCCATCTGGACATCAAGCCGTTGATCACCACTCTTTGAGTGTGACCATCCAGCCAGTTCCTTATCCAACGAGTGGTCATCCATCAAATCCGTACCATTCCAGTTTCGTTACCAGGATGTTGCACAGGACAGTGTTGAAGGCTTTGCACAGGTCCAGGCAGATGACATTGGTTGCTCTTTGTCCACCAATGCTGTGACACCATTGTAGAAGGCTACTAAATTCATCAGGCAGGATTTGCCCTTGGTGAAGCCATATTGGCTGCCACCAGTCCCCCCTTTGTTTTCCATGTGCCTTAGCAGAGCTGTTAGGAGGATCTGCTCCATGATCTTGCCGGGCACAGAGGTGAGACTGACTGGTCTATAGTTCCCCAGATCTTTCTTTTTTCCATTCTTGAAAATGGGGATTATGTTTCCCCTTTTCCAGTCAGTGGGAATTTCTCCAGACTGCCAAGACTTTTCAAATATGATGGAGAGAGGCTTTGCAACTTTGTCAGCCAGTTCCTTCAGGAGCCGTGGATCAATCCTGTCAGGTCCCGTAGACTCGTGCACCTTCAGGTCCTTCACATGGTCATAAACCTGCTCTTCTACAATGGAGAAATCTTCCTTTTCACAGTCCATGCCTTCACCTTCTCTAACTTGGATGGTGTGAACAGAGCCTTTGTCAGTGAAGACTGAGGCAAATTAGTCACTGAATATCTCAAGCTTCTCTATGTCCTGTATGGACAGATCTCCAGTTTCCTTCTGAAGCGGGCCCACAGTTTCCCTCCTCTTCCTCTTATGGCTGACATACATGTAGATTCTTAAATATGCACTATTATAAACAGCTGTGAATGGTTTCTGAGAGTTCAGTCAATATAAATAATAGAAAAAGATCAGACATTAATTTATTATAACAATAGTTTTTAGAAATACAAAGCCCTATCCAAAATTCTTCCTCAAAATAAAAAAAAACAGCTAACAGAAAAGACCATGTATCTAAACCAAAACTTAGCTATAATAAATATAGCTGTTGGGTCAAGGTTATACCTTATTTTACTCCACTGACTTCAGGTGGGTGGAGTACATAAAAATGAATATGGTCTGTTATTTTTTTCTTAGCTTATTCTGATTAAATTAATTCTTGAGACATAACAAGAAGTCCTAGCCAAACTATTAGGAGCAGTTCCATATTCTCCAGTAAAAATCAAAACTTCATTTTCATTTAACAGTCAACATTAAAACTTTAGCATCATTAAAATGCCTTCAAGCTTGATTCTTACCTGGATGTCAACAACCAGTCGGCCATTTCCACAGTACATTTTCAAACATTAGTTGTTTTCATTTATCCAAAATTAAACAGACACATTTTAAATTATTATGCAAAATTAACCAAAGAAGAAAACAGTGTTTGTTTCGATCTCTTTGAAATTTGAATCACGGTGCCAACTTCTTCAGGGCAAAAAAAAGCTGCTTTAAAATCTGGATTAGCAGTCAACAGTTCCAAGTACATGATACAGAAACTGTATGGAAGGCTTTTCAAGATGAAAGAGGAACTGCTCTGTCCTTGAGTCTTCTCACTTAAAACACAGGAAAAAGGAATTAAGACATTTTTCAATGTGATATATATCAAGACTTCTTAACAGTATTACAAGGCTTGGTGTTCTCAGTTGTTGGCAATTCTGAGTCTGCTAACTCCAAATTCACAAGTTAAATGTCTCTATATGTAACAATGCAAGATACTATCCTTCTAATCCACACTGACCAAGTATTCAGCTGAGGCAAATACTGTTCTTCAAGGATAGGTTAGATGTGCTCTTGGAACAAGTAATCTCAACTGTTGTTCCTGTTTGATGCAAAATACCACTACTCAACTGGTTAAATACAAGGCTACTTTCCACACACCTGGGTTTTAAGAAATATAATTATTTTAGAGTTAAATTGATTAATACTCTGAGTTTTGAAAACATACAAATAGCATGTTAAAGCTTCCCTCTGCAGCTGCAATAGTTTGGAATATACTTTTTTGCAATAAAAGATGAGCTTTTTTCTGATAGGGTTGTACTTTATGAGCTCCCTCAGCTTATGTGTCTGTCACAGAGAAGGTGGAGATAGTGGAATTTTTCTTAATAATTTTTTTCTTTTTGGTGTTAAGGAGCTATTTAAGGTGATGGACTTGAAGCTTCAATGGGGATATGCACTGTAGGAGGTGAGGACACCAACCAGCAAAGCGCAGTTTTTTTGCAAGTGCAAATTGGCATTCTTTCTTAAAAAAAAAATTCTGTGAACAGTCACATCTTATAATCGGAGTGGAGAGAGCCTGATATAATGACTTGAAGCATGTTTGTTTGTTTGTTTGTTTTCTCACCATTACAGGAAAAGGAAGTGGTTGCTTTTGCAATGGGGAGCAGTTATTAAATTAAATTAAATTAATAATATGTCTGGATTTGTAGAAAGCTGTTCGATGGAGTTTCATTTGATAGATTATCGTAAAAGTTCTCTAAATCTGGTTTAGGTAATACAATTATTAAGATAGATAAGGAATTGGTTAGAAACTGAAGACATGAATTAAAGGTATGTATTATTCATGAAGCTGGTAAAGAGTGAAACCCCACTCAGCTCTAGTTGTATCAATACCTTTTAAATACTCATTTTAATGTTTTAAACAGAGCTGCAGCACACTCCTTCTTCATATTTGTGTTACCCAAGAGAAAAGCATAGCTCAGTAAACTACAGCACTAATGGGCTTGAGCCAAAGATTTTTGGGGTAGTGGGTCAGACCACATGGGAATATTTGCATCAGCAAAGTGAATGGCTGCAAGGACAGAATTTAGATATTAACCAGTCAGAACATCACCAACCAGTGAGGCATATTGAAACACAGAGATGATGATTAAAGGGCAGATAGCAAAATGTCCTGGGCTGCACAAAGGAAATATATTGGGGTGGTTTTACAAATGTAAGCAGGCCCTAGCCCAGGTAGAGAAAGCAATCGAGAAAGCAATGTGCACATGGTAGCCGAAAGCATGATTCCTCTCTGCGGAAAAAAAGGGAAGCCCATTCTCTGCAAGTTCTCTGAGGTGTGTTCATGCCCAAAGTTTTTGCATTACTGTATTCGTGAAATGTAAAGGTGTTTTTACATTGCTATTTTTTTTCCCTTCCTCTGAGGTCAGTGATATCATTGTGACTGGAAGAAAGTTAATCAACCTGATAACAGATTAAAATTAGCTAGAGTTGTTTTTCCTCTCCCTTAGCTGCAATATGGACATGTGGACTATCCTCTGACACATTGAAGGAGAAATTCTGGGGAGCAAAACTCAGACCCCTGATCGATTAATGGGAGGAGATATTCTGGCCCCTGTAGGTCGTAAACCATGGGAATAGAATGGAGCTAAGTGAAGTGGAAAAGCACTGACCCTGAGAAGCAGATAGTAAGAAGCCGCAGTAAATCTAAGGCTATGTTAGCAGAGGAATGTGCTAAGCCTGCGTTTAGATAAGGAAACTTGCGCTTAGCTAAAAAAGTAGCATTTTGACAAAGGCAGTTTGTCAGTGTGCAGTTATGCTGAGAGCATGACTGGCATGTGAACAGGTTAAGGCAACCAATGAAACAGGAACAGGATTCGCGTGGACAGTGAAAATGTGATAAAAGGCAGCCTGTGTATAAATTAAATGACATTTTGCTTGCATCAAGCTGCGTCCCGTCTCTCAATTGCCGCGACACATGGTTCACTGTATCTCATGTCATTAAAATAAAAACAATGGCAAAATTGGATTTGATACTGGGAAATGGTCTTCTGTGTTGAGAATAAATACAAAGTGAAGGTTTAGCCAGGCAGGTGTTAATTAAATTAGCAGAGGAGAAAAGAAAAACAACCTGCCCAGAAATAAGACCAGAATTTAATGAAGAAAGTTGCTTAGAGTGGAGTCTGGCTGTCTCCAGGAATTTCCAGGATCTTCATTGTGAGAGTTAAATAGATTTTTTCGGGGTAATGGTATCAAAAGAAAGTATCTATATTTAAAGCACACATGCTGTGCATAGTCCTGCCATCAGAAATGTTTAACCCACACACTGTTTTTTTAAAGGAAAATTAATGTTTTCTTTACATAGCAGAGGGATTTCACAGTTGAAGGCTGAATAATGTATCTTTTAAAAATAGCACTGTCACCATTTGACTCAGGTCTGACAACAATGCTCTCAATCCCCTCCCCCTCCCACCCAGGTAGGGAAGGAGAGAGAGAAAAAGAGAGAGACTTGGCTGGATTGAAAACTAAACTACACAGCTTTAATTAAACACTAATGATATAAGAAAAATATATACAATTATATACAGATATGTTCAGGTATGTGTAGGCGCCTCTCGCCTCCCCCCACCCCCAGCAATTCCCACCACACTCCCCTTTAGCTGGAACAGTTCCGAGAAATCCCAGAGCTGCTGCTGGAGAGAGCACAGAGTGATGAGGGTCAGGAGAGCTTGAGCCTAAGGGTCGACGGTGATGGATGGACGGAGTCCTCCCCAGACGCCGCCCATGGATGGAAGAGAAGGGAAGGAGAAGCAGGAAGGGTCTCCTGTGATCTCTGACCTTCCTCTGAGCTTACGCAGATATATGGAATGGAATATCTCTGGCCAATTTTGCTGTCTGTCTAACTCAGCCTCCTACGGGGGGTCATAGATCTCCCCGTAGTGTCTGAGCTGGCAGAGTGAAGGTGCGACCTTGAAGCCCCAGCAGTTAGAAAAACATTCCTCTCTTATCAGTGTTTGTTGGAACGCTCTGGTGCTAGTTAAAGGAAAGCTCACTGAAGGAAAAAAAAACCAGTAAAAAGGAAAATTGGCTTCATCCTGGCTCAAACCAGGGCAAGTACTTTATGATTTCATCTCCAAACCCTTTTGCTAACACTGGGCTCAGCCCTGCATTCCTCCAGGTACTGAACTCCTGTGACTATAGAGCACGATATAGATATAGGAGCTGACAGGATCAGTCTCATCCTTATACTCCTCCTGTAGAGAAAATTATTATCCTCTAGTTACAGACAGTGAGACAAATATAGACTGAATTTGATTTTGTAAGATTACAGCACTGTCTAGCTGCTCATAAAATCAAGTCCACACTTCAAAATAGATTAGCTTGTTGAGCTCACAATGTTGCCAGTGCAGTATACTGTGAAACAAGAACTAAGTAGAGTGATCTGTACTTTACAAGGATTAATATAAATTAATTCTGTATTTATACCAAGGTGCTAAAATTATGGAACTAAAAAAGAATGTACCATTGCAAAGATCTCAATGGATAATAGAAAGGTTTTCAACAAATTTCTTTCAATTAAAGAAAGCATGTTCCTTCTCTGTTGTTTCTTCAAAAAAAAATAAGACATTCAAGAGATTAAAACATATTCCCAGCAAAAAAATATACTGAGAAGTTGTCTCCCAACAATTTTATTTCTGCAGAGTTAGAACTGATCTACCTTTCTACATAGTGTAAAGTTTCAGTTATGTTAATGATAGTGAAATTGATATTCCTTGGCTAAAAGAGCAGTTCTTAATTTTTAAGTTTTTTTGTTTTGTTCTGTTTGGTTTCTTAAATTTTAGGTTTGGAACTCTTCAGAATCTAAACCTGCTTATTTTTAGATGTAAGAAATAAAGCACACTCAAGGCACAATTCTACCCTACTTTCTTATATGAAGTTGTATCTGCACTACACACAATCCTCTTCATTTTACTGGGACTAAGACCTAGAAACTTTGGCTTGCATCCCCATATATCAATACTCATTAGAGAGAATAGCCTAATAAATGTGACTTGCAAAATGCCTAACATCTGAAGATTTAAAAAATTACGCAGCTTTACTTGTTGCTATGGAAAAACTGGCTCTTAGAAATTAAAGGTATGGAACATAGTTTGCTAGTTGACTCTAAATGAAGAATTAGATTATGATTTTTAATACACAATCCTGTGAAGTTACGCTTATGTCTCAAGTAGTTACACTTATATCTCAAAGACACAGTCCTGACTCCAACTGGAAATACTTCTCTGAATGCAATTAATGATGATGGCAACTCTGTAAGCTAACTTTCATCAATCACATCAGATTCTAGGCTAGAGAGCAAATCTATCTTGTCAGACTTGCACATCCAACCTATGACCTGTCTACAGCACTTCCCTCTGGTGTCTGCACAGAAGTCTGGGTTTTGAGAAAAGCTGTGTTTCTTCAAAAGCTGTCAAAGAGCAGGACTGTGCTAAGGCTGTCCAAAGGATTTCCAAAGAAAAATTACTTTCTGTGTTTTAAAATTGTGTCTTAGTCTGAACGTTCTTGGCTTCAACATCCCGCTGCTGGCTCTTTTTGTAACTTTGCTGACTAGTGTATCATTGGTTAGGCACAACATCCAGTGTCACTTCAAAGAGAAGCTGTTCCAGCTGTCTCAGAGACTGAAAGCAACCAGCATGACAACTCCACTACTGAAAGAAGTAGAACATAAGACATGGCTGCATTGTGTCAAATCCTGAGTCTTTTTGCCTGTGGTGAGAAGACAGGAACAGGACAGAGTCAGCAATACTATCAGAGAAGATTGCTTCAGCAGAGATGGTGGAAATTATGGAGGGTTGAGAAACATTTCAGAGAGAAACAGAAATAGCAGGGATTAAATTTAACTTGAAGTAAGTAAACACACATTAGCCTAAAATAATCCCAGACTTCACTTACTGAGCACAATTACTTTGCTCTATGAAGGCAAAACCTTTCCACACAAGTAAACATAATAGAAATATCAGTTTCTGCCTGGCTTTCACCAGAAGTACAAATAACATTTTCCAGTGAGTGGAGGAAAATGAAATATGTGACATATTTCTATTCTTCAGTGCTATTATGGCATTTTACATGCTTTGCTAAATGACTTTTTATTGGTTTTAAGACATGGGGACTAGCTAAAATCCTAGCAGGAAAAATAAGGTTTATAGGTCTTTTTACTATAGCAGTTAGCAGTGTGAATGGAGAGAAAGAAGAGGAAAGAAGAGGCATGTTTTAGAATTATTGGGAAATGTATTTGACATGTATAAGTAATGTGTGAGATTCACTATTACAGAGGCAAAATTGCAGTAATGGCCTTGAATTATTGAATCATACATCCCAAAATAGAATTAAGGAAATCACATGGTCAAGGACGTACATAGTAGTTAGAAAAAGATATTTCACATGAATTTGTAATATTATTGAACAGATTAACTACAATAGGAATCATCATGGAAGAACTGTTCACAGGATGGAGCAGAACAGGGTGGGCAGCAGCATTTTCCTTTTGAAGACTGCAAAGAAATAAATATGAAATATAAAAAAAATATTTTATATTTCAAATTCTACCTTAAAAAAATATAAATTAAAGAACAGGTTAAGCTATGCAATGTTTGATCAACCAGCTGTTATCTGAAATATTTATGGGTTTCATGGGAGTAACAATAAATGTCAGAAATAAATGTATGGTGTCATGGCCACTAATGCAAAGTCAGAGTGACTTAATTTTTTAGGTCTCCTTTTTAGTGACACAAGCCTTAAAATGTTTTAAAATGCATTTGGAGAGTTCTTTATTAAAAACCGTGAGTGTCCAAAAGCTGGTATTTTCAAAAGATCTTAGAATAATGCACTGTGCTAAACTGTCTGAGAATGGCTATGCATCATTTTAAGTATCAGTCTGGCTTATTTATCTTCCAGACACTGTGTTTGAATGTGCAAAATGATGCACCCGCTCTGACTTCGGTTGAGAAACTTCCTGAGTACAGGAATGGTATGAGCAAGAGCTAAAACAGGTTTTCCTTCTGTTCAACAAGTTTCCCCTGGCTCAAATGCAAGATACAGGATAATGGATGAACAGAATGCAGGAACTTCAGACAACATTAGGTTTGATGTTGAATGTCATAACTTGGATTGATTTCAGAGGAAATGAGCTGAGAGTGCTCTAGGAATTACTTCTTTTAAAAAACAAAGCAAAACAAAAAAACTCCCACCAAAATCAGAAAAAAATCCCCATCAATATGTGTGTATATCTCCTGATTTGGTCATTTTTCAACTTTGCATAAGAGAGAGCTACCAGCTCTTCCTTAAAGATTATTGTACTCTTATATTCATTAATGTATGAGAGTTAAAAATATGTATAAAACGAACAATTAATTTCACTGCAATAATTATGAAAACAGAAGATACCTTTAAAGGACCAGATTATATGAATAAGTAAAAAAAGCCACTGGCTTTCCTATTTTATTATTAAAATAATTATAAATTTTCATTTATGTGATTGGTTTATGAAGAACAAAACTTCAGTTTTATGTTACTTCAGGTAGTTTGGGTATTTCCCTACCTGGATCTGAACTATCTGTGATCTTATGATCCAGTCACTTCTCCTGTATCTTGGGAACACGAAAATTTTGTCAAAGTATGTCAAAAAGAATATCAGTGTGTATTATTAATTACAAGAGACAGTAATTGAATATTTATCCTTCAAATTTCTTTTGTCTGAAGATTCTTACTTAGCCAAATTGCCTTGCAACTCAGGCTGATCAGAACATTCTTGTTGTTGCCATAGCTCAGCTGAAGGGTAATATCTTATTAAGCTGCATTATCTTGGTAGCTTAGGACCACCAACTAAATTGCTCCTCTCTGCACCCAGAAAATGAATTCAAATAGTACTTTTTGAGTATATAAATTTATAAAGCACTCATCTTGATAAACATCTAAGTCATCAAACCTCTTGTGTCCACAGGCAGTGGAGCACATCACCCTTCACGGAGGCCCTCATCAGCATCTTTTGGTTCTCAATTGCTGCCTTATGGGGTCCACATGTCTTTGGGCAGAGGGTATCCTGGGCTTGCAAGGAGAGGGTTGTCATCCCTGATACCCTTCCTGCCCCTCTGCAGACCACTTGCCCATTAGACCTCAATTCACAGCACAGAAGGTCACTGTCTGCATCCTGCTGACCCTACTCTAGGGAACAGCGAGGAACGAAATGGGGCCAGTTTTACAGACAGTGCAATTAAAGCAAACAATGGGCAGAAACGCATTATCCCCCCTTAATAGGGGGGGCTTAGATGGTGGGCTTAGGAAAGCTGCACTGAATGACAGGACTCCTGTGCAACTGCACAGCCACTGACTTAACTTTGTGGTAGATAGGCCTTAAGTTTTCAGACTCTACACATTTCGGTCACAGAAGCTTGTTCTTGCAACTGAAAAAACTCTCCAGTTATTGCTAATATTATTGAAATGTAAATTTTTTAGTATTGGTAAGCACTGTAAAACAGATTGACAGCATTGTAGTCTTAACAGTTCTGTTTTGCAGAAATCTGTTTCTTCTTGTAATAATACTGTCCTAAACCTCAGCTTTTAAAAAGGCTTTGGGGAAAAAAATCCTGCAACTAAAATAGAAAATTCTAACATGTTTTATGGAAACAGTTTTAAATTAAACTGTTTCAGCATTAAAAATCCATTAAAAGTTAAAGAAAACCTCCCAGTATAAAGACAAATATCTAGGGATTCAATTACTGAAATGGCTTGCTATCAACTTATTTAAGTGGAAGATCATTTTTCCAAGATTATAAGAAAAAAGAATTATTGAAATAAAATAGAGAAGGCAACGTCTAAGTTTCTGTACATCACAAAGCAATAAGGCAATTTAATATGATATTAACATATGAAACAGAAGTTAACTATGCTTTTCCAAGAACTCTTTGAACCAAATTGGGAAAGATGGACTGATGAAATGTTCTTAAGCTTCTGTTGTAAAATTGTAGTGTTCATTAGCTTCAGAGGAATAAGTTGAGTAGGAAAGATGGTTATTTTTTACTATGCATGTGCTCTGGGCCTAATCCCATTCAAAATGAGAAACAGAGAATATTTGCCAAAATTGGTCAGAACTGAAAACTTTTGAAATTAGCCTTATCTGACTGATGAGCAAAGTGTCCAGGGCCTTCTTTCCTTCCTAATTGAGATTAAATGGATATAAATATTTCGTGTTCAATTATATTGATACTGAATGACTTAAAATAGAGCTCTGTGAAAATCTGCCTTAGTTCTCTGTTAAAAGAAGTCTGGAGTACATACTAAGAAAATAATATCCAGAATTCTGTACTAGCTGATAATTTCTTTAGCTAGAAAAAAAAAAAATACTTTTTCTTCCAAAATGTTAATTCCCTTGGGAAGTTTTTCAACTGTTATTTCTTATCATCCTAACAAAAATGAAAAAAAATTGATCAACTCTTCTCATCACTCATTAATCTAATATAAATACAATCATCATAAGAATAGTTATTTTCCTGCTTTATATTACCTATGTACATTCCTCTTATTCATTTAGAGGTGGACATTTTCAGTCCAGAAAGGATGACTGTAAGTAGTTGTCCTGGTTTGAGCCAGGATGAAGCCAAATTTCCTCAAGGTAACTTGACTCTGGGGGAGAATCCTTAATTTGACAGTTGGTAAAGTACAGAGCCTATATATGGTATGGAATAAGGGGTGGAATGTCCTGGTTTAAGCCAGGATTAAGCCAAATTTCCTTTTTACTGATTTTTTTTTCTTCTGTGAGCTTTCTTTTAACTAGCAACATTCTGTTCTAGCTAGGCTGATAAGACATTGGAATGTTTTGCTAACTGCTGGGGCTTCAAGGTCGCACCTTCACTCTGCCAGCTCAGACACTACGGGGAGATCTGTGACCCCCCCCCCGTAGGACGCTGAATTAGACAGACAGCAAAATTGGCCAGAGATATTCCATTCCATATATCTGCGTAAGCTCAGAGGAAGGTCAGAGATCACAGGAGACCCTTCCTTCCTTCTTTCTTTTTCCCTTCTCTTCCGTCCATGGCCGGCGTCTGGGGAGGACTCCGTCCATCCATCACCGTCGACCCTTAGGCTCGAGCTCTCCTGACCCTCATCACTCTGTGCTCTCTCCAGCAGCAGCTCCAGGATTTCTCGGAACTGTTCCAGCTAAAGGGGAGTGTGGTGGGAGTTGCTGGGGGTGGGGGGAGGCGAGAGGCTCCTACACATACCTGAACATATCTGTATATAATTGTATATATTTTCTTATATCATTAGTGTTTAATTAAAGCTGTGTAGTTTAGTTTTCAATCCAGCCAAGTCTCTCTCTTTTTCTCTCTCTCCTTCCCTACCTGGGTGGGAGGGGGAGGGGATTGAGAGCATTGTTGTCAGACCTGAGTCAAACGGTGACATCCTCTTAACCTGGTAAAACCTTCCAGTGATTAAGTGCTGCCGTTACTAACAGTATTATGTTCTTGAAATGTGATGGGGACAGCACATTTCATGAAAACACAGCTGTCCTTTCCCTGACATACGGCAGAGAAGCTAGTAACATTTTTGTTCAGCTCTAAAGAATCCATTTCCAAAATGTGATATATACATATTTGAGTAAATTGAGGGTTTTTTTAACTATATATCTACATGAATAAGCAAGCAAATGTCAAAAACTAGGAGGTTATAAGAGAAGTTTGAGGTGGATGATAAGTAATGACAAAAGAAAAGCATTATGAATTTTTCGCAAAGACCTACCTTCTCTTCTGTAAAACAGACACATATCTGGTGTCACAGCAGAGGAGGAAAAAAGATAGCTGCAAAGAAAGGCACAGTTGTGAGAAAGGCAGACAAAAGAGAGTAATTGCCATGTTAAATGGCAAACAGGGGCATGTGTGCTGAAAGCAATTTGTCACATGGGTGAAATATAAAGAAAGCACTGAGTTCACACATAACTGACACAAATTAGTAATAAGCTATTTATTCTTGCTGCTCCCATCATCTTTGACTAATAACATACCTTTCCCAGTAAAGTAATTATTAAAGTAATCATGACAAAATTTAAGCCACTGACCAAGAAGTCGGCAAATTAATCCACCCTTGTGACTAAAGTGAAGAATGGCTAGTGGTACAAAATTAACCCAATCTTAATGATATTTAAGAAATGTAATTTCATGCTCCACCTCAGCTGGTTTGCCTTGCCTTGTTATATTTACTTAGAATCACTAATACCATTTTTTGAACAAGGGAGACCTTCAGGATTTGAAAATGTCATCACTGGTTTGAAGAGAAAGTTCAGTTTCATCTTCAACTCTGAAATGTGCTACTCCTAGGCAAGAGATGTCTAAATCTATGGGTATGTCACAATAACATGATGAGAAGCTGAATATGAGCCACCAACGTGCAGTTGCAGCCCAGAAGGCCAAACGCATCCTACACTGCATCAAAAGAAGTGTGTCCAGCAGATCAAGAGAGGTGATTCTGTCCCCCTACTCTGCCCTCATGAGACCTCACCTGAAGTAGTGTGTCCATCTCTGGAGCCCCTAACACAAGAAGGACATGGACCTGTTGGAGCGTGTCCAGAGGAGGGCCATGAAAATAATCAGAGGATTTGAACACCTCTCTTATGAAGACAGAGAATTGGGTTTGTTCAGCCTGAAGAGAAGACTCCCAGAGACCTTACAGTGACCTTCTAATACCTGAAGAACTATTCACAAGGGCATGTAACAATAGGACAAAAGGTAATGGTTTTAAATCAGTGTTGCTGAGCAAGGACAGCCCCATGTCCTACTAAGGGGATGATGGCTGTAGGAGTGAAGGACATTGAAACCCCCCTGAAGAAGCACATGTATCACAACGCTAACATTAAATATAAGCACATTGCAGTAGTGACAGCTCAAGGATGAGTGTGGAAGAGGGCCAGTGTTAAGTAAAAAATTGTTAATTCATGTTGAATGCTCGTGCTGATTCCTCAGCCTGCAATTGCCTATAAGGATGTGTACAGAATCATAGATTTGGTTTTTTTTTGGAAAAGACCTGTAAGATCACTGAATCCAACTGTCAGCCTAGCACTCCCAAATCCACCACTGAACCATGTCCCTGAAAACCACATCTGCATGTCTTTTAAATACCTTCAGGGACGGTGACTGCACTGCTTCCATGGACCACCTGTTCCAGTGCCTGACAATGCTTTCAGTGAAGCAATTTTTCCTAATATCCAACCTAAACCTCTAAACACTGCTGGGCTTTTTCCTGGCTTTTTCCTCTACACATTCCTGAAAGGTGCCATGTTACCAACCAACATGTGAGGCCACACCTCGAGTACTGTGTCCAGTCTTGGGCCCCTCACTGCAAGAAAGACATTAAAGTGCTGCAGTGAGGTCAGAGAAGGGCAGCCAAGCTGGTGAAGGGGCTTGAACAAGTCATCTGAGGCTGAGGGAATCAGGATTGTTTAGCTTGGAGAAGAGGAGGCTGAGGGGAGACCTCATTACTCTCAGCTACCGAAAAGAGGCTGTAGGGAGGTGGGTGTTGGCCTCTTCTCTCAAGTAAATAACAATACGATTAGAGGAAATGGCCTAATGTTATGACAGGGGAGGTTTAGGCTAGATATTAGGAAGAATTTTCTTACTGAAAGAGTGATCAGGCACTGGGACAGCCTGCCCAGGGAGGTGGTGGAGTCACCATCCCTGGACGTGTTTAAAACCCATGAAGATGAGGCACTTCAGGACATGGTCTAATGGGCATTTTTTTTTTAATTGGGGGAGGGGTTGATGGTTGGATGAGATTATCTTAGAAGTCTTTTCCAACTGTGAAAATAACTGTGATTCTGTGATCTTCACACGTACTGCTCATTGATTAATGACACTTCTTTGCTTCTCACAGCTGTTCTCTGGACATCCAAGGTATATAAAGTTTATCTTTCTGTATCAGAATGCTGTTCTGCCTCACAACATTCCACACAAGAGAAATACCAACCTATTTGACGTGACCATTAAGAAGTCCACAGCGTTCATTTCCTGCTGCCTTTCTGTCTCCATAGGGACAGGACGGGGATGGGGAAGCAGATGGGGATGGGGATGCAACGGTGTGAGACAGGGGTGTGCTGCCAGCCATGATGCTGTTGCGCAGCCACTATGGGCACCCTACAGTGGTAGTTACAGTGCCAGGCCCTCATCCAGTCCTCATGGCTCCTGTGACTAGCGCTGGCAGGGTATGTGGTGGTCTTGGGCTCCTTTTGGTCTCCTTCAAGCTCTTTTGAAGCTGTCTGGCTCTGGCAGCTGCTGCTGGGGCAAGAGGACTGCTGCTGGCAGGGGGTCAGGGTTCTGCAGTGCAGCAGCAGGCAGAACGGGAAGCAGTGGCTGCAGCAGGGGCCCAGCCATCCTACCGAAGCTGTGTGGGGCTGCTGGGGGGTTGTGCAATGCCATTGCACTGCAGAGCACACACTCCAGTCTTGGAGCCCTTGGCACAGTAGAAGCCATGATCCAGTCAGAATATTGTGGGGCCAGATGACACTGCCCCGATATGGGGCTTGGAGAGCGCCTGGGCCCCCCCTGGGGCTGGGGTAGCAGCGAAGAGCTCTCCTGTGGGAGATGTGACCCAGCACCTCACCCAGAGTTCTGTGGGGTGGTGGAGTCTGCAGGAGGACGTGAGCAGGGTGTGCACCCTCAGGGAGGATGGAGCGAGATGGGGCAAGACCAGTGGTTCAGCATGAGTCTGTGACCAAACAGCAAAGCATGGCTATGAGAGTAATAAAGGCTGTAAGCTTGACTTCCAGCAATGGGAGGAAGGTTTCTGCTGCATCTCCAGAGCTGTAACTCCATAAATAAATGCAGTGCCTGGTGAGAATGAACAAGATCCATCAGGAATATATCAGAAACACCTATGCCCAACCTGTGTCCCCATGTTGGGGGACAAAGCAGGTGATAGCTATAGCAGACACCCAGCTGAGCAGGACAGAGACACCAAAGTTTATCTGCTGTCTAGAATATTTGGTTCTTGTGATTTGGGATTTTGGAAAGGCCCTGCGAAGGCTTGCCCAGCCCGTGGACTATTAGCAGTTTCTGCCTTCTGTGTGAGCAGAGCTCACTTCCAACCTAAATTTTTCTCTGTTTGGAAGTCCTAGACTAACTGTTTATTCAAAAAGATATCATTCATTTTGTGCAGGGAATAAAAACAGAGAACTTATATAAAATGCTTTGGCAGACTAGATCACAGCACATATGAATAAGACTGGGATGAATTAAGACTAAATTTTTTAATTTGTAGGCTAGATATTATATTAGTGTATGTGTGTGTGAACGGAAGGAACTGAAGAGCAGTTGTTTCCTTAAATCTGTTTTTTTGTTTTATATTAATTATCTTGCATTTACTTTTATAAATTAATATGGATAATTTTTGTTACTTTTAGATTAATCCGATTTTACTTGATCTGCTTATTCCTCTTCACACCTGCAGAGAGAATAAATTTAAGAAACCTTTAATTGTCTCAAATGTACATCCGGAGCTTGCAATTGTCCACCTAGCATGAATTAACCCTCTTTTTTCATGCTCTCTTTTGCCTTAATTTGTTACCAAATAATTTTCAAGCCAGTTAAATTACTTGACCCTCTTTAATTTTTCCAGACCATTTTTTTTCCTTCTCCTTTGCTTCAGGACTTCCTGCCTTCTGTGGAATTGGCAATTAATCACAACAACTGTTGGCAGGCAATTGCTTGCTCTTTATAGAATGTACCATATGTCTCTTGCTCACAGTTCTCTGTCATTGTTGGATATGGTAAAAATAAAGATGGTTGCAAATAGCTGAGGATTTTAGCTAGAAGCTGCTGTTGGAGTTTTCTCTGTGATAGAAGCAGAGTATTTTGCATGTCAATAAAAGATTTCTTTGTTAGAGGGAAGGCATGAAAAATAACCGTAATAATTTATTTATCAGTAAGAGTAGAACCCATATAGTCACATGGTTTTGACTCAGCTTTCCCTCAGATATTTCAGCAGTGCCTCCTGTCTGAAATGGGACTGACTAATAGTCTGGATTCAGAGCAGAAGTGATACTCAAAATGGAATTCAGCGTGTATTTTAATCATGTGTGCAAGCCCGATGTGAGATAGCAGGGCTCAGCTTCTGCTTTTATGTATAAACAATCAAGAGAGCATTTATGTAGGGAATGGTCCATCTTCTCTCCCCCTACATAAGACTAAACAAAATGCCTTTCAAGCCAGCAAAGCAAGAATGATGTCTTTTTGCCGATTTAGCCAAGAACAGACTGGAACAGGCCCCTTGCTCTACCAGATAAGTCCACAGCAAGAAAAAAGCGTAAGGGTTATGATAACTGGCAGAAAAAAAATGGACAATAGGTTAAAGACTGCCTCTGATAGAGTATGTACCTGGCCAGTGCTAACTGGCTAATTTGAAGAGTGATACTTTACTTGAACAGTGACTTCGGATCTATAAAAGAGGGCAAGGTCTGCAGGCCTTGGGGCTCTCTGCGTGCCTGGGAGGAGACCCTGCTGCAGGACCATAAGCCACCTGGAACGCCAGTACCGCTGTCTGGAGGAGCTGAACGGGAAGGGGGGGGGGGGGGGGCCTGTGCCCATTACACGGGGATCGTGCCCACTCCGCGGGGATTCAAGCCTGCTCACCGAGGCCTGCCCACTCCCGAGGGATTGCTGCCTGCCCGAGCCTAAACCAAATCAGACCGGAGCAGGAGCGTGCCCAGCCTGCACTTGCCACCTGCCTCAGGATTAGAGCTGTGCTTGCCGCATCTGCTGCTGCTGGGAGTGGTCGCCCCGGTAACCGGGAAGCCGGCCCCCCCACGGATCTCCTGCCGAGCCTGCCAGCTGCATCCCCCGGGAGCCACGCGCTACGGAAGGAGGGTAAACACGCGCACACACACACTCTCTCTCTAACTTTCCTGCCGGGCTCAGCTCCTAACCTTTTACTCCATTTATTCTACACCTTTCCCTCGGAGTGTGCATTTAATAAGACCATAGTACCTTTGAATCCCTTTTCCGATATACACCTAGACAACCTCTCCTGCTCCTTGATCCCTTAGTTTGTGTTGACCCTTAATAAACCGATTAATTCATAAACTAAACCTTGGTCTCAGTAACAATTTGTGAGTGTGGTCAGGGGGTATTCTAATCTGCCCTCTAAGATACGGTCTGTGAGAGGCGAGTGCCACGTGTGACCTTGGTCTCATTCACAAACCTCTCCACACCGGGGGGCGGGATGTCGCGGAAGCACCTGAGAGCCGGTAGCCCTGATACTGGCCCACAACAATTTATATATACTTTAAATGGAAGACTGAATGGCTTTCTTAACTGCATATAAAATGCTTAGAATTAATTCTGGTTGTCAGGTTAATATAACCTTTGTCAGAAGTGGGATTTGGGTTGGTTTTTTTTGGTGTTGGGGATTTTGAGCAGGGTATTTACCGAATGTAGTCTGATAGGGTTATGATAGTCGAGGGTTATGGCATTACTCATTTTAAGCAACAGCATCACAATCTCTGCATTTAATTATTTTAATAGATCCAAATCCCCTCTTGGGTCAGACATTATTAGTGGTGAGCAGCTAAGCACCACACAGCCATTCCCCCAGTGGGATGGGGGAGACTATCAGAAGGGTAAAAGCATGTACAACTCATGTGTTGACATAAAGACAGTTTAACTAGTAAAGGGAAAGTTGATCGCACAAGCCAAATAAAACAAGGAATTACTTCACTACTACTCCTCTGTAGGTTGCTGTTCAGTTGCTTCCAGGAAAGCCAGGCTCCATCACATGTAACAGTTACTTGAGAAGACAAATGCCATGACTCTCAGAGTCCACTTAGCACGATGTCATATGTTATGCTATATCCCTTCGGTCAGCTGGGGTCAGCTGTCCTGACTATTCTCCCTCCCAGCTTCTTGTTCACCTGCACACTAGCAAAACATAGGAAGTTGAAAAGTCCTTGATTTCTTAGTAACAACTAAAAATGTCAGTATATTAGCAACATTCTTCTCACATCAAACACCATATTAAATCCAAAACCCAATGCTATTTTAGCTTCTAAGAAGAAAATTGGCTCTATTCCAGCTGAAACCAGTACAGTGCTAAATTTCATCACACTAGCACACTGGAGTATGTAGAATCTTTCTAAGTCAGCTTGCTTAAGGCCTTATTCTGAATCTTAGTTTTAGCAATAATCTGACATGAAATAGTCCACCTCCTGTTGTTTTGAGTGGTAGAGCAATTTCACTCTGAGGATTGCTGAGTCATAACAAAATAAGATAATAAATGTTCTTGAACATCACCTTTCCTCAGGATTAGAGTTAGGCACATCAAAAAGTAAGAAACGCTGTGGGGAAACCAGCAGAAGTGGTAGTGAAACAAATTCTCAATCCTTGAAGGCACAGCCAGGTTTTTGAGCTTTGTTTGGACATAGATACATATCAAATGGGGAAAAAAAATGAAGGCTGCAGGAGTGATCTCCTGTTGTAATCCTGAATTTGTGCTTGTCCCATTGGTGGCAAGAATAAAATATTTTTTTTTTCTTAAGCTTTTCTTTCTTCACCTCAGGTATGCATGTTTTCTGTAGAGGATCTGATTGACTTCGAGTTTCATACTCTTTTCCCTTCTTGGAAACCTTTTGTTTTGAAATTACTAGTGCTTAATCTTTGTAAACTGTACTTTTCCTTACCCCTGTAAGTTTTTTATGGATCTTTAAGTTTCCACGACAAAGACTAAGCAAAGTTACTCAAAGAAGCAAGGAAAAGAGCAACTGGTAGAAGTGAAGGCAAATAGAGTGGAGTTCCTGGGAGCATGAGGAAGCAGATACCTCCTGCAGGAAGTTCTGCAAACTACCCTGATACAAACAAATCTCTGAACCATTTATAGAAGCTACTGTGCAATTTTTTTTATATCTATATATCTTGCAGAAGAAAAATTTGAAGATCTTGAGAAATATACAGCTGTTAATGGGAAGAAAAGAATAATTAAGAAACTGGAAATTCTCCATCCCTTTTGAACATTGTGAAAAATTTGAAGGAACAGGAATAGGAATTGGTTTTGCAGTCCTATTATTGTATTCTGTATGCTTTCTTTGACATCTTCAGTGTGAAGAAATTATACCCTCTTGTAACTTAGAAATAGTCAAAATATACCATTTGAATCACAAGACTGGTATTTCAGTAGCATGTTTGGTTCAGGCTTATATGATCCAATCCTTTGTCTCCTGAGAGTGCTGAGATATTGTCAGCAGAAAAAAAAAACAAACAACAAAACAAACAAACAAACAAACAAAAACAACCCAACAACCCACTTTACTTTGAGATGACAAAGTTCCCATCAGTGACTTTCCTTGATAGCCTACTGGTATGTAGTTATTTGGAAAGATGCAGGAAAGGTAGTGGGTGTACCAGGGAGAAATAGATTGAATTTCTCTGTTTTCTTGCTAAAACAAATAAGCTTACATCACTGGAAAATACTATGTCTTACATTTATTACCATAAAGTACTGAAACAGTACCATGTACCCTGCCTCTCTTGACTTATATGTCCTTTATGAATTTGTAAATACTTTGAGTAAAAAAAAAATATGAAAAAAAGAGCAAGTTATGAAAGGTTTAAATTTGCAAGTTTTTTCTTAATGCAGGCAGTAAGAAGATAGACCAGCAAGAACATTCTGTACCTACTTCAGTCATCTGGTTGTCTAGCTGTTTGATTGTTGCTGACACCCTCCTTAAATTAGAGATAATTTCCAGACAATTTAAAATCCTCCTGTGAATTTTTAAATATTTTGATAATTTAAAGGGTCAAAGCCCTGGAGTGTAGAGGAGGCTGAGAAAGCTGTTTAGAATTAAAGGATCGCCTCTGAACGGCCACTAAGGTGATGAAAAGACTGGACTATCTCTCATATGAAGAAAGACTGAGAGAGGCAGGATTGCTTAGCCTGGAGAAGGCTCAGGGAGGAGCTTATCAGTGCAGGCAAATACCTTAAGGGAAGGTGCAAAGAAGACGGAGCCAATTTCATTCCATTGGTGTCCAGGACAGGGCAAGAGGCACAATCTGAAACACAGGAGGTTCCTTGTGACCATCAGGAAGCACTTTTTTTCAGGGTGCCCAGAGATTTTGTGGAGTCTTCCTCCTTGGAGATACTCAGAAAATATCAGGACATGGTCCTGGGCAAGCAGCTTTAAGAGGGCTTGGACAAGGTGACCTTCATAGATTCTTTCCAGCCTCAACTATTCTGTGTGATTTTGTGCTTCAGTTTAACTCATAAAGCCTCTGAACTCAGCCCCGATGCCTGCTGGAAATAATTCTGGGACGGTGGATGACCCCAAACTCCTCACTAGGATTCATCACAAAGCAAAATCTATCTGTTCTAGAATATCATATGGCAGACACAGTCTTAAGGGGGGGAAAAATAATTTTAGTGTGGACAGGATCCCAGGAGTCATGGTGGCTCAGCTAGGAAATCCAACCAGTAACTGGAAATTGCCATCTCCAACAATAAGAGTCAAAAAGCACTGATAAAACCATAAAGGCAGGAACAGGCATGCTTTTGCTCCCCTTCATTTGGGAAATATATTTTAAAAGGAATTGTTTATAGTTCAAAAGAGAGAACAATCATGGGCATTGACTAGCTTTGGCACCTTACCGACATGGGCATTAGCCGTTTCAAGACCTGTAAGTTCACAGAGGTCTACAGTTCCGCTTTGTCATGCAGCAGGGCTCCATAGGGATCCCCTGGATAGCTACAATGTAGTTATTTCCAAACATAATTCCGCATAATCCCTTGTTTTCCCTTGCAAGGCTTGAAGGCAAAACATGTTGCCTTTAACAGAGCAACACAATTGGCTGGTATTTGATTGCTTCCAGGACTTAAGTCACTCTCTGCAAAACACCATGCTGAGTTGTCTGGTTTTACCAGTTTGTACTGAGCCATTCCAGACTGCTTTGCTCTCTAGTGGGCCATGCATAGGAAAAAAAAACAACGAAGTCACCAGACTAGAGCTCTTCTGTATAGGGACCAGATGTTTTTGTCTTCTGTTTTTAATTTCCCCTCCCTCTAAATTTCCTCAGGTGAAGTGTGGCCTTTTTAAAAAGTGTCAATATCTTACTGTCTTAAGTGACTTGGAACAAATCCTTGCTGCATATTTGGGAGTCAGACTATATCAAGCAGTGTGACGATTGCCAACCGATATGGACAAAAAAGTGGGACTTTGCTTCTTTATTTAGGTATTAGGTTACATAGTTAAGAATTGTCATTCTTGTGACATTGCCAAGGTGCCTGCTTACCCTAGAGCAAACAGAACTTCAGTAAAGGCCAAACATAAACTGCAAAATTGGGAACAGCATTTTCCTCCTGACAGATGTTTTTTTCAAAAGGCAGGTTCATGCTTCCCACCTGGGCCATCTTTTGTGCATCATAGAAAAGTTCATATACTTAGTCTAGTGTTCAAAGCTTTGGAAGATTGACAGCAGAGTTTGTTACATACCTGAGCTTCTTGACCTTCCTGGATTTTTTCAATTGTTGATGCCCAAAAGATTTTTTTCTCTCCTTTTCGTTTTCTGGTGTGCTTTTCACTCTCCTATCCACAGGCCTGTTTTCTCTTTTTGTTTCTTTGATTTTCTTTTTCCTGTGAAGACTCTGCAATCCCTTATATTCCACCATGTTATTCGATTGGTAAAACCACAATCAACTTCAATCAGTTCTCATTCTAACCATCGTGAGCTGTTTTTTTTCTTCTTTCCTCTGAAATGCTTTTCAGTTCTTCTGGATGTACCACGAAGTCCAGTGTGCTCTCTGGGCTGATTGCAGACAAAGGTGGAGGTGCCTGAACCAGAAATGTTGAAGTTATCAGGTGGCAGAAGACCTGTAGTAGTAAACGACTGTTTTCCAAATTGCTGCCTTAGCTATTTGATTGGTTTGCATTCTGCACATTTCACACAGTCTCCTGACCCAAAATAGACTTCACAAAGCTCTGATGAAGTAGGATCTTAGTAAAACTCCTCTGAACTGGCAGCTACAGTCATGACTGCACAGCTGATCAGATTCTAATGGGATTGTCTCATGAATTGTGACGGCAAACCTGCACTGGCCTTAGTCTTAACTTATGCAGAGCTGCAGACTGATAACCTTACTGTCACTTTCAGAGGACTTCAGTCTGCAGCAAGAATGATGTCCTTTCCTCAAAAGGCCTTACTTTTGAACACAGTTTTCATGTGGATGTATGACACTGTTAATTAGTAGGGGTTAAAAAAAAGACAGGATTATAATTTGTAAGTTAAAGAGAATGGGTTATACGAAATTAATTTATATAATCCTATTAGCAGCTATTTTCTCATCAACACAAATTATCTGAGTATACTATTTAATTAGTGGCAAAATAGTACACACTGCAGCCATAGCCTTTAAAAGAGCAAATTACACACTAGACTTGTGTGTAACTAACTCTATTAAAGTCCAATTTTACCTTAGTTTTTAGTAAAGATGACTTAGAGATAGTGCATCTTGTGGTGAATAATGCATGTATCACCATACTGCCACATCTAGACTTTAGGCGAAGGACAAAAATTGTTCTTTGTTCAAATTAGAACCGTGTGAACAGCTATAAATTTTATAGAAGCAATTTTATTTTAATAATAATATTTACAAAAAATGTAATAGCTCTTTAGCTCTTTTTTACATATGACTGAAGGATGGCAAATGTAGCAAATTCCCTTTTAAAAAAAAGGTGGAGGGGGACAGAGGTTATGGGCAGCTGTAGCCCTATTAATCTGACCTTAATAGTATGCAAGGGTTTAGAAGAAATTTTGAAAATGTGGCAGATCTGTTTACAATAATAAACACAGGCAATACAGTTTTCCTTTTTTAAAGAAAGAAACCACCAACTGTACTAAAAGAAGACATATTAAACTAATTTTTGACCAAAGGAACGTGGATTAAAGCAGACAGAAACCAGTAAAGTCAAAACAGGTTGGTTTTAGTGTTGTTGTTTGTTTTACTTTCCTTTTTAAATAAGGTTAGGGATAAAATAAAATGTATTAGTACTTCTTTGTGGTTTTCACACTTTACAAGTAGTTGTTCTAGTTCTATATTCTTTCCAAGTCATATGTGGGGCATTTATTTCCAGTGATCAATGATCTTAACTATTTTTTGTTTCAATACAGTTTTTAGCTTGGAGCATGGGTGTTAGTAAAATTACCCCTTTTAGCTGAACTTGCAGCCCCTATAGCTTTTTCAACGTGTGTATGTGCTTATGTCTTTGCAAAGTTGTCTTACATTCTGATAAATAATCATCAGGTTGAAAAATTCAGGACTTCTACTTGTTTATAACTGATTCAATACTTCAGATTTCTGTTGTAACTGGGGAGTTGGTTGAGTTACATATACTTGTCTGTTTTAGTGTAGTTGTGATGAACTTTTTGCTTTCACAGAGTGGTTGTATCAGCAGCACAAGGTTTGTTGTTCCATGATAACTTGTAGACATCAGCCATTATGAGTTTTCCATGCCAGATCTCTCAAGTTAGGACTTCTGCATTTGGAGACAAATTGTTCCCCCTGATTCTACGTTAAAAAAACCAACAATCTTCCTAGATGTATCAGCAGCTTGAAACAAAGTAAGGCAAACTAAGTGACTTCTTGTGAATTGTTAAAGAAGTTAAAATTGTAAAGAAAGCAGCAGTAAAATCACAGAATCACATATTCGTCAGGGTTGGAAGGGACCTGTAGACATCATCTAGTCCAATCCCCCCACTAAAGCAGGATGGCCAAGAGCCATCAGGACTATTACTCAGGACTGCATCCAGGCAGGTTTTGAATATCTCCAGAGAAGGAGACTACACAACCTCTCTGGGAAGCCTGTTCCAGTGCTTTGTTAACCTCAAAGTAAAGAAGTTTCTCCTCATGTTTAGATGGAACTTCCTGTGTTGCAGCTCATGCCCATTGCCCCCTGTCCTATCACTGGGAACTACTGAAAAGACTCTGGCTTCACCTTCCTTACACCCACCCTTTAGATATTTATAGACATTGATAAGGTCTCCTCTCTGTCTTCTCTTCTCCAGGCTAAAGAGTCACAGCTCTCTCAGCCTTTCCTCATAAGAGAGATGCTCCAATCCCTTGATCATCTTTGTTGCCATCCACTGGATTCTCTCTAGTAGTTTCCTGTCTCTTTTGAACTGGGAAGCCCAGAATTGGACACAGTATTCCAGATCCGGCCTCACTAGGGCAGAAGGGAAGAAGGGGATGACCTTCTTGAGCTACTGGCCACACTCTGAATGCATCCCAGGGTACCATTGGCTTTCTTGGCCAGAAGGATACATTGCTGGTTTATGGTTCACTTATTGTCTACCAGGACTCCAAGATCCTTCTCCTTAGGGCTGCCTTCCAGCAGGTCAGCCCCTAACCTATATTGGTGCATAGGGTTGTTCCTCCCCAGGTGCAGGACCTTATATTTGCTCTTGTTTAATCTCATTAAGTTCCTTTCTGCTAAACTCTATAGCCTGTCCACGTCATGCTGGATGGCAGCACAGCCCTCTGGAGTGTCAGCCACTCCTCCCAATTTTTTATCCTCAGCAAGAATACTTGTTGAGGATACACTCTGTCCCCTTGTCCAGGTTAGTACGTTGATTAGTACGTTGAACAAGACTGGACTGAGTACTGACCCCTCAGGAACACTGCTGGCTACAGGCCTCCAGCTCAACCCTGCACTATTGATACTGACCCTCTGAGCTTTGTCACTCAGACAGCTCTCAATTCATCTCACTGTCCACTTATCTAACGCACAGTTCCTGAGCTGCTTAATGAAGATGTTATGGGAGACAGTGTGTAAAGCCTTGCTGAAGTCAAGATAGATGACATTCACTTCTCTCTCCTCATCTAGCCAATCAGTTATGACATCAAACAAGGCTATCATATCAAGAATTATTTCCCTTTGGTGAATACATGTTGACCAGTTCCAAAACCTTTATTTTCTTCCACATGTTTAGATACATGTTTTGACACCCCTCACCAGATTTAATTCCAGGTGGCCTTTTGATTTCCTTGTTGTATCCCTGCATCCTCTGATAGCATTCCTATATTCCTCCTGAGTGCCCAGTCTTGTTTTCCACATTCCCTAAATTTCCTTCTGTTTGAATTTTCCAGAGGACCCTTATTCATCCATGCAGGTCTTCCATCTCTTCTGCTTTATTTCTTACTCATAAGGATGCACTGATTTTTAGCTTGGAGGAAGTACCCTTTGAACAGTCTTGAAGTGTTCTACACAGGGACAGGAGTTGGACTCAATGATCCTGATGAGTCCCTTCCGACTCAGCATATTCTATGATTTTATTATGCTAATAATGATCAGCTCCCATGGACACTCCTACCTTCTAGAGCCTTAATCCATGGCATTCCTCTGAGTAGATCTTTGAAAAGGTTAAACTTTGCTCTTTTGAAGTCCAGGGTTGTAATCCTACTTATTTCTTTACTTTTTTCACCCAGGATACTGAACTCCACAATCTTGTGGTCACTGCAGCCAAGGCTGCCCACAGCCTTTACATCCTCAACAAATCCTTTGTTTGTTAATACAAGGTCCAGCAGTACACCTCTGCTTGCAGGTTCCTCCACCACCTGGTTCCTATGTCGGTGATTCCCATCTTTCACTGTTGTTTCCTCTGGGTTCAAGTTACAGGAACTGTGACCTGGCTTTCCTATGAGCCTGACTAGGGCTCCAGAGTACATGAACAAATAAAAAGGTGAAGTATGGTAAGATGATGGTGTATGATCCCTTGCATAAGCTCTGACAGTTATCTCTTTTGTATGCCAGAGTGCGTATCCACTGTCACTGACTCATTTGTAATTCCCATCATCTGTACTTCTGCTCCATCACTCCAACTGCAGGAAGATTACCTGATGATTGCTTTAGTTACCATGGCATTGAATGTTGCATTCAATGTAGCAAACCCAGTCAAGAGGTACTTGATTTTCCTTTTATTACTGCATGTTTATTTTTATTTTCTTTCTCATTTAATTCTTTTCATAAAAACTCATTCCAAGTACAAGAAGATCACTAGGAGAATCAGGGCAAGTAAGTAAACAAAAATACTTCATGATCAAGGAATATTCCTGGAGAGTATAGTAAAAGAAAAAATCTTTGCAAGAATCCAGTGTCTGGATGCCATTGCCTTCCTCTGCCAAAAGAAATAAAAGCTTTTATTTGTGTCTTTCCCTATTTGTACTTTATTGGTGAATAATAACATTTATATTCAGGATACTAATTCAAAATACAAGCTGATAACTAGAAAAAGCTTTTTTAAGATAAATTTCTTTTACCACATTTTGACTCATTTATCATAAAGATTAGCCAGGAGATTGAGCATTAAATCAAATCTGGGCATAACTGGAGGATATTTCTATTTAGGCCTGCCAATAAAAGAGCCAAAAACTAGCTTTAGGCTGTTCATTGCACTGACATTTCTGTGCTGTCTAAAAGCTAATGCTAATACAAATATAAAAAGAATGCTTATTAATTTTTATGACTTATATCATAGGTAAATCTATTTGACATTTAAAGGGTATTTTAAAATAAAGCTGGATTAAATTACAAATATCAGAGAAAAATTATTAACTTGTTAAGTGACCTCAATGTGAAACTGAAAGAGTTGGATAAGTAATGAGACTGCTACATAAATAAGGTCCATTATCCTGACCTGTGAAATTTCACAATGCTGATGTTGTTTAGAAATGTTAAAAACTTTTTTTTGTTTTAATAAAGGGTAGTTTTGTTTGGTTAGAGTAGCCATGTAGATACACATTATTTATGAAAGCTGAAATACAGATGCAATGGTCTCCTTGTGCTTAGCCATGGTACAGTGTGTTGGATGCAGATACAGTTTAAGATGTATTCTAAGGCAATATTTATTTTCAGCAACAAATGACACAACTTAGAACATTTTTTTAAAAAAAAGCTCTTGGCATATTTTATAAGTTGGCTGGTTCTGTCTAGACCATGAAACTATTACTGCATTTTAAATATGTCAGTGTAACAAAACAAAACAAATTAGCTTTTATTTAAAGCAGGTGAGTATTTTGGAAGGGAATAGAAAGATACATTTTTGTGATGTGATAATTCCCTTTGACTTTCAAAGCATCTTGGTTTAGCAGATTATCAGGCTGAGAGGAATGGTGTGCAAGTTTTTGGGAACAGAATTCTTTGTCATTGATTCTGATTTGAACGTCAGAATAAAAAACTCTGTTGTTGGAACATATATACATCTCTGTTGTTGTATTACCTAGATTCCCATGGTGTTCAGGCCCCTGGTCCTTGTACACAGAGAATGGAAAGGCAGTGTCTGCTGTATAGTTTGGTGGAGTGTTGCAGGTCGAACAGGTAAATAGCACTAGAAGCCCTGTTGTTCTTGTGGGTGTAATAACAAGAGGTTCAGCGAGTGTGGGCATAAACAGGCAGAATATATTTTGTGTGTATAGATCCATACTTTCATACACAGATGTAACTGTGATTAAAATACACAGCTAGCAGAAAAGGGCATGTAATTTCCAGGTATATGAAGACAAGAACTCAGACGAATACTCCCACAGAGAAGATTTTGAAGAACCTATTTTTTTCTCAGAAACAGTGAGTATAATAAGGGATTAAAATTGAAATGAGAGTTCAAACTTTACAGGTATTCATGTCTGTGAAGCAGCATAACCATTAGAGCCTCCAAATAACAATTCTTTTCAAGGAATCTCAGTGGAATGGCAACTCCTGATCTCTGTGGAGCCAAGAGAAGAAAAACAATGCTTACTTTTTTATAGCATCTGTCTTTAAACTTCGCTCCTTTAAAATCTCTTGCTTTCTGCAACAGAGGAAATAAAAGGGGCATGTAATTGACTTCCTATTGCACATGGAACAAAGCTGGACGTAACTTCTATCCCTGTCTTCTTTGTCGCTCCCCAAATCTACCCCTCTTTGAACAATCGGCCACTACTCTGTTACAGCAGGACCTTTAGAAGACCATCTGCATGGACTACTATGTTTGGGTACAGATTGTCTTAATTCCTAATGTACTGAAATGGAGATTTCATTCTGTGTCCAGAAATTCCAGCTGTCTTATTGTGAGGATGAGGAGGAGTGTAGATCTCACAGACACTAGTTCTGCTGCTGAGACAAATAGCCATTTACTGCTGTATTGTGGAGGTGGATCCAGCACAAATCAAGTTAATCTTTAAAAAGTACATGAAAATTCTACTATTGTTTCATATGAGTACTGCCAAATAAATGAATGACTTCAAGGAAAATTATCATAGTAAGGCTTTAAGTGGGTGACTTAATTTATACAGTTCATTGGAGAAAATGTGAAGCTTTCAGCCACAGTAAAGGATCATCAGATGTTTATATGGTGGTAATACTTGAGAGGGTCCCATTATGCTACACAAGTATGGAAAAGAGACAATGCTTATCAGTAATGTTTTCACTGCAATAAATAATATTTAAACCTGAGATACATCTCTGCTGTATGCCAAGAGAAAATGTTATTTTGATTAATTTAGAGACATCAGGAAGAGCTTTCTTGTCTTTAATTCAATCCTGCAAAATAAGGACTCTTCTAAGTATTTTCTGGACTCCTGTCTTTTATGTTTTCCTATTTCCTTCCTTGTATCTATATTTTGAGCCCTGTGTTTGGGAAGACTATTAGGGTATTGCCCCAGAAACAGAGAGATCTTCCCAAATTCCTTCTGTTCAAGGAGAAAACTACTTTACATCAATTAAGAGGTTCTCATGTGTCTTCCAATGAGATAATTAACCTGTCTCTTCTGTTGAACATTGTTAGAGGCCATTCTCCAAGGGAGGAAACACATTCAAAACAATCTGGGTTCTTGTCTGGTTCATTATACTTTGTTTAGTATTTCATCTGTTTTTCTTATCCTGAAGCATCATTCCATAGTTGCTATTTTTAAAAGACAAATGTGATTATAGTGATTTCCTCAGACAAGTCATGAACACCTCTCTGAAATATAGCAGTATATTTGTTAATCGAGGTGATGAGAGAGGGGAGGCATCAAACATTGAAGACTGTCTTTATCCTCTACTGAGGTATATACAATTGTACTTCTTTGCAATAGTCAAAAAAGAGTGACTTCTTCTTTCATTAAGAAATGATAAAAACAGGTAGTGCTCATTTGGGACTTGTTACTGGAGTCATTTTGGCATTTTCATAAATCTTTCTTCAGTGCTGAGCAACAGTTGCATGGGTTGATCACATACAGTGCTAAAGCCAGATCCGTGATGGAGTTTGTCATCAGAAACCCAGGACTTCAAAATTTGTAAGACAACATGTAGAATGGGGAGTCTTTAATTAGATTTTAAGAATAGAATTGAGTTTGACATCTTCCTTTAAGCATTATGTCCAACAAGAACAGAAATCCAGGTCACTGCCAACATAGGCTTTTTCTGCACTGGGGGACATTTACAGAACATTCCCAGTATTGCAGCTCCACTGACATTAGTGATATGAGTAGCTGCAAAATTCACAGCTCTCCAGCACTAGCAGCTGTTTCAGCACAGTGTTAATTAGATTGGCACTGAGCTGGTTTAATAGGCATGATGCTACTAACAGCTGCTGCAGTGCCATCTACACTAGAACTGCCAGCACTGATAAAGCTGTAGTAGTGTTGGTAGGTATAGCAATTATTTTCAGACTTCTCCAGAGTAAGTAAAACTGAGATTTGCAATGAAGTTACAGTATGTGTGTGAATGCATATATGTGATTTAATTTATTCCCTGTTTTCCCTTAGCATCCTACTTACATGTAGATACCATATTGTTCATTTGTGAAAAACTGAAAATCTCATTAATCTTGTATCTTCCACTTATATATAGTCTTAGATGAGGGAGAGTGTAGGGAACAGGAAAGCTTGTGATTTAAGTTCAAGACATGAAGTATGATGTGTCTGGGTAAGAGTAAAATAGGGATAATAATTACTTCAATGTGCATTGTACAATTTGTGAAGTGGTGATGAGTTGTGTATTGATTGTTAGAGTACTTGAAAAGGCTTTCAGTGCCCAATGCAAGTTGATCGTCCTGGTCTCATCCACATGTATCTGTATGATACCTGCTTTCGTCTTTGAAGCAAGATATGTTTGCATGAACCAAGCCGGTTTCTAATTAAGTGTAATTTATAAAGATAAAGGAATAGAGGGATGTCTGTACATGAGAATGTGTCAGATCATTTATTTTTCATACAGTGTTTTGCCATTTGTCTTATAATTTTAAACAAATAGTAACACATCATTGAAATTACAGCTCTAATCTTTATTTCCATTTTTCTTATTCTAATTACCCAAAGAACCATATTCCTTGACAACTGTTTTCCTGTGCTGGAAATTAGCACTGCTTTGCTTGACCCATAAATGAGAATTCTTAATAAGAACTTTGAAGGATAGGCCATTTAAAAAAATGCTTGCCCAACAAAAAACATCATTGTCCCCTTTCTGTTCCTTTTTAATACAATTACCTTTGAACCAAATAGTGTGAGATTTTTCAGGAGTATCCTTTGGACCTCATACTGAAATAATTTTGAAACAATTCATTTCTACAAAAAGTTGCTACAGTGTGTGGAAAAACGTGCAAACGAATGAGAACAAAATTGCATAGAGAGTCTGTTTAAAACATCCCGTACTCCTAAGAATTGTTTAAAGGACAGTCCAGATACCTTTCTATGTTTATGGATGTCAGGAACATGTTTTTTCAAATTGTGTGTAATACAGGGAAAAAAAACTTAGCAAATCCCTTTCCCCCCTCTTTATTTTTATATATCTAGCAAAAGGATCAAGTCAACGCCCATCTCCTGTTCCACAGAAATGCACACACATTCAGGCTAAATGAAATAGTAATTTGCAGCTAAATTGCCTGTGGCCAATATACAGAAGAACTCTACTGTCTGGCTGGTAAAACATCCACCCAGCCATTATCTTGAGGATTTCTAACCATTGTTTTACTCAACCACACATATACACAGAGTTAGCCCAATAATCTAAACTCAGTAAATTTTCTTGAATATGAAAAAAAAAGCCAAACTGTTGAAACTATTCCATAGAAAATATCTGACAATTTGTTTTACTTATATGACGTTCCCATCTATTGGGAGAAAACATATAGCTTTTGAAAATGTAATGCATACATCCAGTATAGATTGGTTGTGTGCATTACTTTGCTGTATTTAAAGCATAAAATAAAGATAGCAATGTGTATGAGAGAACTTACACTGGAGTAACTGGAAGGCAAATAAAGATTACTCTTTCATTCTTGTATATTTTAATATGCACTACATGTCAGGGAAAGTGATAAAAAGAATAGTGAGCTCCAGTCATTTGAGACCTGAAAGGTCTTCAGAAAAACAGTATTTATCTATTATATCAGATGTCAAGCATATTTATTAAAAATCAATAACATTATTTTACTGCTTTAACTCTGCTCTTGTTCTGTGCAATTTCTAGTTCCTAAGACTGTAGAACAAGCAGACCTCTTATGAAGTAGTCATGATAATGCTACCTACCACACGCTGTTCTTTCTCTTTTTTTGTTGTTCTTGTGAACATCATCCTTGAATAAATACAAATATTTATATTCATAAGTAACCACATATGGTTGCTTTATATGTGGGGAAAAAACAGATACTTGATTTTTTACCAAAACTCTTCATTGAATTCAGCAGCAAAAGTTTTGTAGACTTAGTTAATTTAGACTAAGGTTTTCCCTGGTTTGGTGAAGACAAAGATTTTACAAACCCATATGGTTGCAATGCAAACTTTGGATTACCTAAAATCTGTCATACTTCACCCATTGTGTATGACATTTTTAATGTAAAAATAATTGAAGATCTCATTAAGCAGGGGCTGTCTAGTGATTTCACAGTATATTCCCTGTTAGCTTGTATTATTCTTAGTCCTTTTCTTCATCTGTAAGTCCAGGTTGTTTTCCCAAGAGATTCCATCATTTTATTGCTATGAAAGGGTATAGTTTGTAGCTGTGACACTGCAAAACCTTTTTTATAGTAAGATCAGACCCAAAAAAGCAGAAGATTGATACTATTAATAGTGACATCTTTTTCCATACACAAAAGAGTATTCAAATCCAACATTGCAGAATTTTTCAGTGATGTATAGCTCCTGGACACTTTGCTGAGAGAAGCATATTCATTAGAAGAATTGAAGTCAGCTACATAACAATAGCTTTCAGCAAGCACTGTCTAGAAGGTGCTTCAGAGATGAGAGGGACAAAGGCGTGAAGTAACCATTTCAAGGATCAGAAATATGGCCACTTCTCCAGTTTTTGGTTGTTCTGGTTCTTACTTTTTTGAAAGTTTATAGCTGTTTGCACGTAATTCATCTAGGGTGCCAATATTTTAGCACAACGTTTTTCCTGAACTGGCATTTGGTTTAAGTTTGTTGGCCATTATGTTGTATTAACAGCAAAATTGTGGTGCAGTTCAGAAACAGGAGTAGTCAGAAGTATTTGCAGGAAACTTCAATTTTATGCAATATTAGTTGCTTGCTATAATAATTTGAAAAACAAAAAAAGTATTGAGGGCTAGTGTACCCTTTCCTAGATTACATGGAATGTTTTGAGGGCCCCCTTTGATCTTGGATTTTGCAAAATAGAATATTCAAAACATCACATCTAATTGTACATCTGCAGATTTGTGGGAGGTGTACTCATGAACTCGGTATGGCCCATGGAGCCAGCACAGCACTGGACTCTTTTCGCCCCTGTAGCTATCCTCCAACACTCTTACTTGTATACATGCAAGAGTAAGAGAAGCTCTTGTGGGCCTAAATGTGAAAGGCCGAAGCCAGAGGCTGAGGAAACTAAGGTTTTTTAGTCTGAAGAAAAGGAGGCCGAGAGAAGACCTCATTGCTCTCTGCAACTACCTGAAAGGACGATGTACTGAGGTGGTTTTTGGCCTCTTTTACCAAGTAAATAATGATAAGACCAGAAGAAATGGCCTGAAGATGTGGCAGGGGAGGTTTAGATTAGTTATTAGAAAGAATTTCCATAATGAAAGAGTGGTCAGGACTAGAACAGCCTGCCCAGGGAGGTGTTTGAGTCACCATCCCTGGAAGTATTCAAAAGCCATATAGATCTGATACTTCAGGACATGCTCATGCTGAGGTTGTGGAGTTTTTTTGTGTTGACAGTTGGTCTCAATGATCTTAGAGGTCCTTTCCAACAATGACAATTCTGTGATTCTGAGGAGACAAACAGGGACAGAGAGCTTGTTTGAAGCCTAAGCCAGAGGGAGAATCCAGTGAATTTGCATTCCCCACTAAACTCTGACATTTGCCCCTGCATTCTAGTGACCAGATGTAGCCCTGAATATGGCATTTTCTGACCACTAAGGCATACTTCAAGGATAGTATGTGCAAGATTGCACAGGACTCTGGAGAATATCAGCCTCCCTAAAATCCTTTATGGGAATTCAGTATAATTTACAAAAGGAAGCAATTGTTTCCTGCATTTCGCATCATCTACAAAACTTCCCTTACCTTTGGAAGCAAGGAGTTTTTATTTAGCTTCTAAGCCAAGTCCTAAGCAAGCTACATGTGCAAGTATTTTAGTGCTCTTTCTGGGTTTTAATCTTTAGGGAATTATTAAAAACAATGCCAAGCTGTCATATTTTTAATAATTTTAAAAACTGTTATGATTAGAGTAGGGGGGAAAAAGTTTAGAGATACATATATGTGTACTGCATGTGTATGTAGAAATATACTATCTCATACTATCCACTAGATGGACTCATGGATGCTGTTCAGAATCAAAACTCTGACTCCTGTTATGAAAAAATATCTGATGTTAGAGTACTGTTACAGTCTGGCTCAGAGGAGCAGCATTGGGGAAAGGAGCTTCTGCATCTGCACCTTCTGTCAGTGCAAGGACTAACTATAATTTGCTAGGAGAGAGGTTCTGGCTGGATCCCAATGCTCTCTCTAGTGATAGTGTTGAAAAGACCAGAGTGTATCCAGCCAAGAATCTTAAGATGTCTGAATATACAAAGCATTATGTAAGTAAGTGCGTGAGGTAATTTGAATTAGACCTCTCATATGTGCTCAGAGTGCGTGTAAGGGCACCATATGGCCATAGAAGTGGGAAAGGTATATGCTGAAATGTGCTTATAATTAGCTTTAGCAGACGATTTAATATTCTGCTTGAAATGACAGGCTTATTCATTGTCTTTAATTACTTATTTTTTTCCAATCACAATTGCTCTTCATGTTGGTTTGTTTCCTTATCCATCTGCTTTTCATTCTAGTTGCTGTGTTTGCTAAATGATGTAGTACTTTCTCAACCCATAAAATCTGAACAGCTAGCAAAGGCACCAGCGATAACAATTTCATTAAAATAATTACCTTTAAATCATCTTTGAACATAGAGTTGTAGCTATGCCTACAGTAAGGGATAGAAATTACCTCCAGAGAACATGCTTGCATTTCCAGCCAGCACAGGGGCTGTCACAATGGCACTGTATTTTCTCCTTACTCAGTTCTGACATCAGAAACAAGCCAAAGAATAATCAAAAGAGAAAATGGAAAAAGACATAAGCAAAGCTTTGTGACTAATAGCCACTCCTATTCCAACTTCTATTTCATGCAGTCTAAAATCTGAAATAGGACTTCAGCAGCTGTAGTAGCACTGGGGCTTGACAAAGGTCCTGGGATACTTGACTGTAAAACCAAGTGGAGAATATACAATTACTCTACCTGGTGCTTGATAAAATGGTCAATTAAGTCAGTGAGCAAGATGTCCCAGTAGTAACAAGAGAATGACACACAGAAAGCAGCAGTGCCTTAGTGCTATGAAAGTAAACTTAATGGAAATAAATAATTAGTGCTGCAAAGGAAAAATAAATGTATGCTCCTACCTCAGCCATTCAATCCCCACAGCTGAATTTACTGTATTAAAGAGCAGCACCTTGAATGCTCCAATACGTTTTGGGATGTGGACTAAGCTTAACAGAGTTTTTATTTCAAATACCACTATAGGCCAAGTCAAAGTATTTTGTGGGAGATATGTGACTAGATTGATAGAGTGATATGTGCTATGTAAGAAAAAGTTGTCAGAATCATAGAGGCATAGGATTGCAGGGAACTTTATAAGGTCACCTAGTCCAATGTGGGAATTTTTTCCCTATATTATTCCTGACAGATTTTCTGTTCTTAGTACTATGAATAACTATTTTTTTCTTAGAAACTGACAAAGACAGTGACTCTAGGACTTCCCCAGGCAATCTGTGAAAGTAGTTTGTTATTCCTATCATTGAAAATTGATTTATCTTTTAATCAATGTCCCCTTTCTGTATCCTATGTCTTTAATCAATTTTTGTGACATTGAAAATGTTACCATGTTCTCCTTTTCTGGCCTCCTTTCCTCTATTCTAAACAACTCTGATTCAAATGATCATGGCATGTCTTGAGAAAGAAATCTTATATTTCAATCTAGGCCTAATAGTAGTACATACATCAAGTGGATTTGAGAGGCCAACTTATGTAGATTTTGAAATGAAATTGGGATTCACTGTTCCAACTGTGGAAGACTGATCGCTCTACACATAAAATCAATCTGCTGCTGTGGCCTTCTATGGGATTTGTGCTGCAGTGATGATAAAATAATGTAAACTAAAGAAACAAAGACATGTAAGATACTACAAGAGAAAACAAGAATTATGTTGAGAGACTATTTTTTTCTATGTGGTCTTTCAAATGTGGAGAATTAACAGTAAGAAGATACATCTGTAAGACAGGGTTATTGACTGAATAAAGAGGATCAAGGTCAAAAAGTTTTAACTGGCTCAGCTGAAAGTGCAGGCTTAAGAAACAGGTCTTCTGCAACTCATCCAGCAAGCATTTGATAAAACCAGTCTCTTGAAAGTTTCTCTTTGGCATAGAAAAATACTGATCTTCTAAATATTCTGGATGAGAAACTCTTTTAGCAGTTTGCATGTAGTCTCAGTTTATGTTCTAAATTATAAGCCTCATTTAAAGAAGGCACCATTGCTTGCAGCCTCCTCTGAAGTGAGGAAAGTACTGAATTTTAAAGGGGGGGAAAAAAGAACTATAATAAAGTTTATAAATGGCTTTTTTTATATATGTGTCTTTCTTGCCTTTTCCATCAATGTGAGGATAATCCAGTAAATAAACCTGTCATTTTCACTGTGTTTTGAATAGGTCCCTTTAAGGAAAAGGGCATGTACCAACTTGAATTATTTGCTATAGTACTAACGCTTAGAATGAAAGAAAACATCATAGCAATTTTGCTAACACAGGTAATAAATGCCCTGGATTTTTACATCACATTTGTAGTCAAATAAGTAATTTTCCTGATAGTGTATTGTTCTAAGACAATGCTAATGGGATTTTCTTGATGAGGAATTTACATTTACCATTCTTGAGAAGTCAATTAACTAGGAGTCTGAGAAAGAGCAGTCAGTTAAGTGCTTCAGCACTGCACTAGGACCTGAAGATCTGAGTACTGTATACCACTGGCATATTGAGCTGCCTTGCTATGTCTCTCCTCTATCTGCCTCACTGTACGCATAAAGCACATGGAGACCTGCAAGTGAAAGGAACTTTGTGTTCCTTCCTATCAGGAAAATATCAATACTAATTAACCATACATTTTACATAGTATGATATGACCCATAACAGACAACACCAAGCTGGGAGGGAGTGTTGATCTGCCTGAGGGTAGGGAGGCTCTACAGAGATACTTGGATAGACTAGAGGGATGGGCTGAGGTCAACTGTATGAAGTTCAAGGCCAAGTGCCAGGTCCTGCACTTGGGCCACAGCAGCTCCATGCAGTGCTACCGGCTTGGGGAAGAGTGACTGGAAAGCTGTCCGGAAGAAAGTGACCTGGGGGTTCTGATTGCTAGGCAGCTGAATATGGGCCAACAGTGTGCTCAGGTGGCTAGGAAGGCCAATGGCAACCTGGCCTGTATCAGAAATAGTGTGGCAAGCAAGACCAAGGAGGTGATTGTCCCTCTGTACTCTCTATTGGTGAGGCTACACCTTCAGTATGGTTCCAGTTTTGGGCACCTTGATGCAAGAAAGGTATCAAGGTGCCAGAGGGTGTCCAAAGAAGGGCAATGAAGCTCGTAAAGGGCCTTGACAACAAGTCTTATGAGGAGCAGCTGAGGGAACTGGGGCTAGGTAGTCTGAAGAAAAGGAGGCTGAGAGGAGACCTTTACAACTCTACAACTACCTTAAAGGACATTGTAAAAAGGTAGGTGCTGGTCTCTTCTTGAAAGTAACTGGTGATAGTACAAGAGGAAATGGCCTCAAGCTGCACCAGGAGAAGTTTAGACTAGACATTTGGAAGAACTTTTTCACTGAAAGGGCTGTCAAAAATTGGAACATGCTCTCCAGACAGGTGGTTGAGTCACCATCCCTGAATGTGTACAAAAGTTGTCTAGATGCGGCATTTGAACATATGGCATAATGGTTGGACTTTGTAGAACAGGCTTAATGGTTGGACTCGATGATCTCAAAGGTCTTTTCCAACTAATTCTGTGATCTGTGATAACTCTAGGAACAGGTAAAATCACTGTCTTGGGTAAGTGTTCTATATATTACATGATCATGTGAGAGAAATCTTATGCTCTATTTATTTAACACTGCGGAAATACCTGCTACTAAAGTGTTGTCAGAAAGAAACTGAGTTTTGCTAGATATGAGCTAATGATATCTTAATCACATTGCTAAGTCATTCCAATTCTCCACTCTCAAGAGTGTGCAACTTTCTGAGTACAGCACTATTCCCTGCTTGAAACCCCACCATCTGATGTTTGCTTCGGCTGTAAGTCTGTCCTTGAATGTTGAGAAAGCATTGAGTACTAGGGAGTGGCAGTAACTGTAGTTCCCTGTAATCATATCATTAAAGAATACATCAGCAGTGACAGTTTAGCAGCTGTAAGAAAACATGATCACATTTGCATTTCTGGAATTCCTGCAGTTTTAAAGAAATGTGATGAGTGAATTTCTGTCCTCTGTCCTACATCTTTGCTCATGTAAAAGGACTAGGCACAGAGACATGCACATTATGCTTAATTAATAATAATGTGTTAAACTGGTGTTGTATTTTCTTAATTTTTAATGCCTCTAGAAGTTGCTATTAAATATTCTTCATTACTTTTGAAAAATCTAAAAATGTTTTTCTTGTCCAGCATTCTGCTACTTGCTCTTATGTGAAACTATATTTGTCTACATAAATATCTAGTTAGAGATACAAATACATTGTATTTAGTCTTTCTGAATAGAAGGAATTGTAAAATTACTGTCCCTGAGTGAGCTGCTGTTGAATGCTTGAAGCTGTTCTGTATGCTTGAATTGATGATTCACTCATTAGTCAATGAAGTGCTGAGAAGTCTTGTGTATGTATCATTTCATTAGAAAAAAAAGACCACACTCAATTGCTCTCTCCCTGTAGTTTGGTCTCACAAAGGCTGTAATAAATTCTTGTTATTGTGCTGAATGAATTGCTTCCTTTTAGACATTAAAATTGACCTGGATGACCTATGAAAAATTCACCTCATGTACATGGGAACTCTGGAAAATAATTGTCATGATCTCAGAAATGCCATGTGATTTCTAAAAGTTTCCTATGCTTTACTTCTAGCCCAGGCCAGTGAATTCCCAAACTCTACTTACCTGTAATACATTTAAACATTTTTATTGAAGGACATTGGCTAATTAAGCCATCACTAAAATGGGATATCACTACTTAAAAATTGTTTTGGTGAATGTAGCTGGGTGAATCTTGCAGTTACTATAACTGAGCTCTGTAGTGATAGGCTTTATTGTGCAGTTGGTTTTCTGAGCCCCAAACTCTATTATCTTTCTAAAGGGATACTACAGAATCTTACATTCTGAATCTGATTAGAAGTTCCACAAAATTATCTATTGCTATGAAAGTCTGCAGGGTTTTCAGTGTAAAACTAACCCTAATTTAAACCCCTGTGTTCTGTGATGAGAATAATGGAAAAGAACTTTACTGTTTAAGAACAGCTTAATAAAACTGGGACTGAAGTCAGGAGTTATCAGTCAGTGGAGTTTCCAGAGGATGAGACAAAGCACCCAGGTGTTACATCAGTTTCGCAGAAGGAAGCAAAAGGAAGGCAAAGCTCTATTTCAGTATTAACTGAATAAGTTGGCTGTGTAAGTATCCTTTTCAGCCATCTGAAGTTGGACACAATTTATATTTACTCATGTTCTCTTATAAATAGAAAAATCTATTTTATATGGTAAAGGGTAATGTTATATATGTATCTGAAAGGAAAATTGAATAAGTTGTGGAGGAGCATTTAACTACTTGCAATACTAAGTGTTTAAATTGTATAGCAATATCCATTGTCACATTTTGCTCCAGCATGCAAACTAATAAAGCTGCTCATGTTTTCTCTTCAATTTAAAAGGAAATAGTTTTCCAGTGAAGAGTTAAAAGATTTTACCTATTTATTTTTTTCCCTCTTTATGCTGAACCTGTGATCTTCTGTTTATAACTACTTTAGTCTGACACTCTTACTACAGTTTGACAGGAAACATCTCTCAAACAGGACTAAGAGAGATCTTTTCATAGCAGTTATGTAGGTACAATTTACAGTACAGGAGATAACCAACAGGCAAGGCCCCTTTTTCTTATCTGGCTGGGTAGCTCCTTAGGTAAGAAGGAAGAGAAATTCCCCTTTGGGAGGCTGAATAGCAGCAAAGGGAATATTTCATCTTTGGGAGCTACTTATATTTCCAGGCACACTGCCAATGCTTACCTCATGCTGGAGAGTTTCCACCCTCCACGAGACCCTGCACATCACACAGAGGTTCCAGGTTTCCACAGTGGTTGGTTTTAACTAATTGTAGGTCCATGGCCCATGTTTAGTCAAAGCTCTTACTGTCTCACTTTACTCTATGAACAGTTTTCTGTTGAGAGCAGTTTCTTTCCACACTTGCTCAACCTTCATCCTATGATCCTTTCGATGGCTGTGAGATCCTTTAAAAAAAAGATGTATATGTATTTATGCACAGCCCATTGTCACTAATTTAAACAACTGAATATCTCATGTAGCTTACACAGAATATAGCTGCTCACTTCTGTTTCAGAAAACCAGGCAGAATAAAATCTTGCAAATGGAAAGTAGGTACATTAGCATATGTTTTGGGAGTTGTTTAATACTATTAATGATATTGATTTCCACCAATGTGTTCAATAATTGTTGTGGACTTTTATGGTACAAGTATAAAACAATATTTCAAATCCTTTACATTTTCTAAGCAGTTGTGTATATCTTTGCTTTTCAATGGCATATTTTTCTTTCCTGTTTCTGTTAGTTGTCACTTCTGCTATGATTTTCATGAAGTCACTCCTATTGCAGAACAGTCTGTTCAGCTGTAGGGAGGTAGTCAGCATAGTAACATTTGCTACAAGGAAACTGCTGGGAGGATATAGTTGAAATACCTATGGAGAGACAGTAGCATCACTGTTAAGTGCTACAGAAGTGGTATCAGTAACAAACACTCTGAATGCTCTGGAGTAAACTATGATGGGGAAATAGCAAGAAGAGACATGAGATAGTAGTGCTCACCTTCAGCAAATCAGCAGCTGCTGACATGTGGCACCAAAGTATTGTGAAACCTTGACAATTTCTTCTTGAAAATTTAGGAGACTTTTTGTTTGTTTGTTTGTTTTTAATGAAAGACACCTCATCTCTACCTTGGGTTATGGGAAAGCACAAAAAATTTACTTTGAGCAGTCCTATGAATTTTTACCTGACCATAAATTATACTCTAAGTCTCACGTGCTCTTTGCAACAGCTCATTTCAGAACTTCAGTTTAGTCTTTTTATAAACATCTGCATCACTACTTAATAAATTATCCATTGTACCTTAAAGCAAAATGGTAATTCCTGTAATAGTACTTCAGAATAGTAACCAAGTGATGAATAATACATATTTATTTCATGGTAAGTACAAGAAAATGCTGCTTCCTTTCACTTCCAGTGTATCGGATGTGCAATTACTGTGTAATTAAGTTCAGCTCGCATGACAGGTGAATGACACTTCCACACTGCTGTTCCAAGTCGACTGCTCAAGCATACTAAATACGTTGTACAAAATTTCAAGCATAAGCAACTCAGACAGCTACTTCAGTGCATTTCATAAGCCAAAATGGCATCTGTCTCAATGAAGGGGCAAGATAAACTTCTGACAACATGTGCATGAACTTAGAAACTGGGTAAGGCAATGAAGTTCCCTAATTAGAATAGTCACAACAATGGATGAATGTGAAGCACTGGAGTTGTGATGGTTAGAATGAGTGGAGCTTAATCTCTTCCATGGTATAAATTCTGCCTTTCCTCTCTTTCTCTAAATGTGACTACAACCATTTGTCAGCTGACAAGAGCTCCTATACCAGATTTGCAATTCTAAATGACTGAGCTCTGAATCATTCTGCAAAAGATGTGTGGGAAGGTAATCTCAAGAGAAGGAAAATATTCCTCTAATCAAATTGATATAGCCTATCCCTCACTGTAGCTCTAAAAGGAGTATTTAGAAAAGTTATTTTTGTTTGAAATGGTGGAATTTGTAATTAAAAAAATTACGTAGTCCTTGTAATTGCAGGGGGATCCACAAAGCTGGAATAGTTAATTCTTAAATTGCTTTTAATTTGGGGAGGTTATTTTTCATGTGGTAAGCCCATTAACATTTACTACATGGAAGAGTGTTGTAGAATCATTATAGTCAAGCAATAGCAGATTTCAATTGTGCTAGGTGTTTCCACTTACGAGTGTTTCAAACTCATGTTCAGACAACTTGCTGGAAAGATGGGTACTATTTCTGTTACTACAATCTCTGAATGAACTATGCAGAGTTGCAATAAAATCACTTATTTTCACAATGCCTAAGCAAGGATTCCACAAGTCTCCAGAAGGGGCAAACCAGACTACACTGTTTCAAAATTCTTTTCTTCAATCTGTACTCAAAGAGTGTGACTTTGTTTAATTTTGTCTTTTCTAGGGGTTTTCAACAGGGCTTGTCTGGGCTTTGCCCTTCATTTCAGCTCATAATAAAGAGTTCCTTCTGAAGATGGAAAAAAACACAAAATGATGAAATGTTTTGGTTTTTTGAACTCTGGTCCACATCTGCTAAATTTAAATTGTGAAGGAATTTGTTTTTTACCAATCACCCAAAATTGTCAGAAACTAAGTAGTGAGCTAAGGTAACTCCCTCTGCCTTCAAATGAGAAAACAGTTAAATGTGTGATCAAATGTTTTAGTTCAATCAAGTGGAACTTGAAAAATGTTCAGAGAATTCTTAAACAATTAATAAGAAAAATTCCTTGCTAATTCTATTCACAATGTCTGGAAATAAAATGTATACATAATTTTTTTGTAGACTCAAGGTTCTAGTTATATTTCTCTCCCATTTTGAAGAATGCAGCTGATGGTGTGATACAAAAGAAGGCTGATTGTGCTGGGGTAAAAATATTTTATTACTGCCATATTCACTGATTGAATGTAAGAAGTGTGAAAAATCAAAATAAATATTAACTATTCCTTCTTAATGGGTCAGCATTCCTGTGTCTCATCATGTTGAGTTTAAGATGTATCAGACATAAAATAAGTTTAAGATGTATCAGAAATAAAATAAGTTTAACTAATATAAACATTTTAGTTATTAGATTAGAACAGTATGTGTTCAGAAAAGGTCACCAGATTTGTCTTCTATTTCAAAGTTATTAATATAAATTTTTAGAAGAAATTTGTTACCAGCGTTTGACCAATTTGAAATTTTACAGTGAAACTTCTTCCCACTCTGGCTATTCCTGTTGCAAACATTGTCCCTTTTCTGCACTGGTGATGTTGCCAAATAGCTGTGGAATCAATAAATTCCATTAGTACTCTTCTGCCAGTGACACTGGTAGAGATTTTGAGTGACAATGTGCAGTAACAGACTTTTTTGCACTGAAGTAATAATGGGTAAGAAATCATACTAGGTGGAAGTTTGTTTCATGCCTTGAAATCTATTTCTATATATGAATATACATATATATGTTGTTATTGTATATATAACAATTACAATTTAGATATTCAATTACAATTTTTATTACCATTGATATAAAATAATTATTAAACCACTGTAAGATAATCCTGGTACTGACAAGCAGAAAAAAAATCTTTGAAGTTTTAATCTCTGACTCTTCTATCTACATTCAGTTCAGTTAATTTTCAGAATGTTTAAATTCGTATGAATTAAATACTTGCAGAACCATGATTTCGTGGTAGTTACTTACATGTGTCATGTACACCTGGAATTAATAAAAAAAATTATTTCATGGTGTCATCATCCGGTATTCGGATATGTGGCAATTTTTTATGATCTTGCCAGGACAAAACAAAGGTAACACAACATCGGGTGCACAAAGAGGCACCGGGGCTGGCGTGCGGTCTCACGAGAGATGGGGCAGAACCCCCTTGCTTTCCAACACTCCTCACCGCAGTGGGAGGCTGGTGAGGCTGGATTTTGCCGTCCCTCTCCTCGGATAAGCCGCACGGCAGCTGAACCCTTTGTTGCCCGGCAGGACCTGAGAAAAGGTTTAAAGGTGATCCCAAATGGTGAAATTAAGACGCAAACGAGGTCAGATGTCACGCGCACAACAAACTTTCATTACAGTAACAGCAAAGTCCCTAGAGCGGATAGGACAGGGAGGAAAACAGAGACAGAAAAGAAAGGAGAAAGCAGAAGTACAGAGGACAGCAAGCGATGGAATAGTTAACACCACGGTCCAGCGATGTCGTCGGTGGGGAAGTGGTTCATGGTGGGGAAGTGGTTCCTGCACCCATAGTATCCCAGATTTTTATACAGTTCTTGCCCACTGCACCCCCACTTTTATCCCTGAATAAGTGAGAAAATCTTTCTATCTTCTCCGTGCTCCTCCAAGATAGGAGGGGGCTAGGTATAGCCCGGGGCTATGCCCTGCAGATAGTCTTTGGCTAATTGATGAGATCAGCCAAAGCAAAAGAGGAGGTTGAGACAACTGGCACCACAGGATTAGTTTATTGCAGTGGAGGTTCGGTCCTAGGAAGTGGCTTGAGACCGGCACTCTTTGTCTTGTCCTGCCAAGTCGGTGGTTTTCATAAGATATGAAGGCCTGGTTATCACTGGATATTCTGCTCCCAGCGCCAGCTGTAGAACTCCTTTGTCTCCAATCTCAGCATGTCCCACACTAAACTCCCCAGTTCTCAGGTACACATCGCAGGAGGGGAAACAAAAGGTTGGCTGGGTTGCTGAGACATCTCTTTAGTCCATCACTTATCTCTTGGATTGTTCAAGACAAGCACTATACATCCTGAATGCCACACATGGATTCATTACTGCTTATACCGTTGAATGTGTCCTTGGTTTTAGGTGTTGTACTGAAGGAAACCCTCAATAGTCTTCTTTGTCCCTAGCATGGTTAATTCCTTAGGCTTTAAAGTACTGATTACATTAAATAAAGATTTATTTACAGGCCTTTTGATATCATTTACATGTCTTACAAAGGCAACTTTGTTCCTGAAAGTTCTGTGTCTGCTGGAGATAGAATTAAAAATTAATACTTACATCATGGCTGTTTGAAAGATCTCAGAAAATTGTAAAATAAGTAGCCTGATCTAAGGACCACCAGTGGTCAATGATCAAGGGAGACCATAAAAAATACAGGCTTAATAATAATCTAGTTCTACATTTCATCATTGTGGCCTGTATCAGGAATAGTGTGGCCAGCAGAAGCAGGGAAGTGATCATGTGCTTATACTCAGCACTGGTGAGGCAGCACCTCGAGTACTGTGTTCAGTTCTGGGCTCCTCACTATAAGAAGGACACTGAGGTGCTGGAGAGTGTCCAGAGGAGAGCTACCAAGCTAGTGAAGGGTCTAGAGAACAAGTCATACGAGGAGCAGCTGGGGGAACTGGAGATGTTTAGTTTGAACAAGAGGAGTCTGAGGGGAGACCTCATTGCTCCCTACAACTACCTGAAAGGAGGTTATAGGGAGGTGGGTGTTGGCCTCTTCTCCCAAGTAAATAATGATAGGACCAGAGGAAAAGGCCTGAAGTTGCAACAGGAAAGGTTCAGACTAGATATTAGAAAGAGTTTCTATACTGGAAGAGTGGTCAGGCACTAGAACAGGCTGCCCAGGGAGGTGTTTGGGTCACCATCCCTGGAGGTGTTCAAGAACATGTAGTTGAGGAACTCCAGGGCGTGCTCTAGTGGCCGAACTGTTTTTTTTTTTTTGCGGGTGTTTTTTAGTGGACTGTGTGTGACTGTGTTTGTCTGGGGTTTTTTGTGCTGATGGTTGGACTCAGAGGTGCTTTCCAAACATGACGATTCTGTGATTCGGTCAGGAAAGCATAATAATGGTGTATTTGGTTTTACTGTGAGACGGCCACAACATCCCACCAGACCACGGATAAGAAAAGATCTAATTAACCATCACAGCTCCATAATTTTTAAAAGCTCTGGTGGTTGCTAAGTATTCTCTTCTGAAGGAAATTTAGAAGGGATGAATCTTTGATGCTAGTTGCACATTCAGTAATTATACCAGTATTGTACTTCTCTGAGATCATCACTGCCTTCTTTTCTGGAAGAAACTTACTGTCTTATTTTCAAGATATGCGTTAGACATTGAAAAGCTCAGAAATTATATATTTTAGTGTCATATAGCACCCTAAATTTTGTATAGATAAGGAAAATTCTCAACCAATGTGTATAAAACCCCAATATTTCACTTTAAAATGTTTCATTTGACTAATAGTTGTTTCTTTCTTACATATTTTTATAATGTACTATATTCTCCTCAAAGAAGCGCACAACTTCTTAATCTCAAGAAAATGTTTAGTAGCTTAATCAGGAAATAAAGTGTACAATTCTAAGCCTGTCTGTTTTGTGTTAACCTCATGCTAGAAGTAGAATAAAAGTAAAATGCAAGCAAACTACAAGATTAAAATACAGTTTGTTTTTCTGGAGAACATTACATTAATAAGTAGGTAGAGAAAAAAGACTTGGGTGTATTTTCTGTAGCTGCCATCTGATAGATATATAACATGGCTGTGATGGACAAGCAGATGGTGATTAACCATGATTCAAAATGATGTTTCACAGCAGCCATCCACAGCAGGGAAATGAGTCATGGCCTTCAACAATATTCTGCTGGAATTCACATGCTGGGGAGATGGACATGACACACAAGTGCTTTGGGCAGGAAGGATATTGGAGGTTCTTCTCTGCAAATTGTCAGTGTCCTTCAACCATCTGATGGTTTTGTAGAGTTCTCCAAAGAATTGTAGGCATAAGGACAAACTGACTTACGTTTACTTTAATTGGGATTTACATAGATTATTCTAGAACCTGAGTATGTTATTAAACAAAATTATAAAGGAGGTCCTTTATTCTGCAGTATGAAAATAATTCACTGAAAAGAAACAGGCATGCTAGATGGAAGTGCAAGTCCAAGTCCTTTACCAATTCCTCCATTTTGGAATTTGCAACAGGCTAGGAGTGATTAAGAAAATAAATGGAAAAGGAGTCATCTAGACAAATGGTAGATCAGTTAATCTCATTCCAGTATTCTGTTTCATTTTCACATAGTGGGTAAAAGAAAATAATATGCAAAGATAGATGTAGAATGGAATACAATTCTACATTCTTAAAAAAGCAGGATTAGTGAACCTGCTCTCTATGCATGCTTTTGCACAAGAGAACTTGCTGACCATCTAATCTGGTTTAAAGTCACTATAGCATTTAGGATGGAGAAAATGCATACTAATACTTTACAGTTTTAAATACACAAGTCAAGAGCCTTTTAGAAGAGTTGAAATATTAGTACTATCCTGAACTGCAAATTCATTCAGAATTATGTGTAAAGTTGGTTGTCTATGTAAAAGAATGATTAATACATGCTGGAGCAGGCACAGAACAGCAGCATGATCACAGAAAGGAAACAACATCACGCAAGAGAGTAAACAAAATTGGCTTGTTTGATTTAGCAAAAGAGGGATGGACAGAGTGATCTGGTTCTACTTTATAAATACGTCAAGGGAAATACCAGTGAGAGAGAAGAGTTATTTAATCTGAAACTGTGTTTGCATACAGAAAACTTGTATAAAACTAGCTATAAATATATTTAGGATTGAAATTATAAAATGCCTTTGAAATGTGAGGTCCTCCCATTATTACACATAAAGGCCAATGGACACAAACTGAAATACAGAAAATTCCATATAAGTAAAAGGAAAAAAACCAACCACTGTGAAGGTAAGCACACACCATTCTACTTACTCTCACAAATGGGTAGTTACTTGTATATTCACTTGTATAATTCAAATGTACTCAGAAACAGATCACACTCTCTGAGTATTTGAGCTTGCTTATCCCACTAGTGCTCTCTGTCTTTTTCAATAGGCTGCCATTGTTCAAGACAAGGCAAAACATTTCAAAACATACAGCTCCTATCTATGTCAAAGAGACAACTGACACTGAAACCAGTTGCCAGATCTTTAGAGACAGGCCAAAAAACATATTATCTGGTTTTGCTATTTCATGGAATCTGATTTGCAAAAATTCTGTGGGTTTTTAAAATTATTTTTAGTAGCATAATATAAAGGAAGAATGTTTGCTGAAAGACTTTAACTTTTTATTTGTTGATTAAAGCTTTGTGCAACTACAGATTGCTAACAACAAACCTTCTCTGTTTTATAAAAATAATCAGAGCAATCCTCTGCTCTTGCTCCAGTATTACTGTTCCAGTGGTAACATTTTAGACATTAAAACAAAGGAAAAAAAAAAATCATTACAATACCTTTCTGAAGAAGGACAAAGCATATTTACAAGCACTGAGGCTATTGAAAATACACTAGCTTTGTCATCTATATTTCACAAAACTCCCCTTCTAGTACATGAAGAAGAAAACGTTGTTCACACTTTTATGCACAAGGACTATTGAAAGGAGTGTATGTATATAATGTTTACTTTATATATAAGAAGTAATTTTTATATATAAATAAGTAAAAGTTTTCTTCTTTCCTTACAAGAATATTTTGTCTTCAATTTGATTATGCATTCATAGTTTTGCCCAAGGCAGAAAGTAATCTTGAGGCAAAAGGGGAAAAATACATACAAGAAAGCTATCAAAGATGGAGGAAGATGGAGTATAGAATATTGTTTGGTTGTTTTTTTTCTTAACTATCAAAATTTCTCAGGAGGCAATTATTCAGTACTTGTATTAATTTTGGCTGTACAGTGTGACATGGTTATTTTCTGCAGTTGCTGCTGCTTCTGTAGCGTCTATCCCAATGTACTATCTGGACTGTGCATTTTATTTTATTTGTCACTCTTGATAAAATAAATAAAGATCCCTCCCACATAAAAAGTCATGGACTTACGGACTCACTTTCTTCATGCATCACCTCCCTTAGAAAAGTCAGTGCTGCCTTCTCCTCTTCATTGCCAAACTCTTCTTTTGACTCTATTGCCTGGAAAATGTTATCTAACTTTTCCAGTACTTCTTCACCTTAGCAAGATACTTTTTTTTTTCCAAGCTCTTATACTCATTCCACTCTGTCCCTCATCTGACATATGAGGCCTAACAAGAAAGTATCAGTCTTACTGCTCCTGCAATCCTTGCTTTGGATTTCCCTGGCATACAAATCAATTGCCTTACACCTCCTGCCTGATCCAGCTGATATAGCAGCTCACAGATCTTCTTCAGATCTTTCCAGGTGTTGCAACTGACTCAAAGTAGTGAAGACCTACCACTTCTTCCTATTCTTGACCTCTACCATTGACATCTTCTATTTGAGGTCTACAACTCTGTGAATCCTACTGACTGACCATATCTTTCTGTAAGTTATCATCCTCCCCAGTAGTACATACTTATAACTTCATACCTTCTGTCCTGGCTACAGCTTAGATTTCACTCTTTCATATGAAACATTGCATATTTTAATCCTAATTATCCAAACTAGACTGCGCAGTGCTTCACAGAGTGAACAACTGACCTTCTATTCCTACTTTCTTTTCCCTGCATATGTATTCAGCAGTAAAGTATTCTTTTACTCAATTCTGTTGATTGCTTTTTGACATAGACATAGGATAATCATTTGCTTCCCTGTAAGCTTGGTGCAAGATAGATTATGTAAATTGTGAAGGCACAGTTAGATTTGCTTCCAGAGGACCAAGACTTAAAATGAAATCTTTATTTTCATTAATGGTCTTGCTGAGAAAATTTCTGCAAGATCAGATATTGTTTTTTGTTGTTCTTTTTATGGAATCATAGAATCATAGAATCATAGAATGTGAAGTTGGAAGGGACTTCAAAGATCATCTCGTCCAAACTTTCTAGGTAATACTATAGTTTATATGAGATGACTCAGCTGAGACTTAAAACTGTCGTGTGTGTGGGAATCTACCACTTGCCTTGGGAGACTATTCCAATGTTTGACTGTCATCATGGTGAAAAATTTACCTCTTGTGTCCAATTGGAATCTTCCTGGGAACGACGTGTGCCCATTACTCCTTGTCTTTTCCATGTGACTCCTTGTGAATAGAGAGTCTTCATCTTCTTGGTAGCCACCCTTCAAGTACTGGAACACGATAATAAGGTCCCCCTTTTGTTCTGGAGATAACTCATATGTGAGAATCTGACTACATTGATGATTTACAAAGGGATTTTTTCATATTATGGTTTTTACCATACTCACTGAGTTGAGAAACCCCGTGCAGCAAGTCTGAATTTTATTTTTTTATTTAGATAGGGTCTATGTATTCCTCAGTTTACTTAATTCTAAGTCAACAGCTTTAATTAGTGTATTTTTAGCAGGCCATGAAATGCAAGTGCACACACGCATGGAAATGCATCAACTAATACAATCCAGGCAGTTAGGGGTACACCTTTTTGTTTCTCTATAAGCAAAACCTGCTTATTTCTTGTAAGCATCACTAAGCATTTGTTTCATTTTCTTGCACGCACGCCATCATTTCTCCATGTCATTTAGTTTTTTATTCTACTTTTATTTCCCCTGTAAAAACATATTTCTAGCTAGTCAAATGTAATGAAAAGCAGTCTTCAAATGTCATGTGTCTGCTAAAGAAATGTCTATAATAGCAAGTTAACTGATCAAAAGCCCTTTTCTAGAATGTGATGTTCATGCCTTTGTCAAATGTTAGGGTTGGATGGGGGAATTACAATGTTGACATTAATTAGGGGAAAAAGTAGAACAATTGGATTTGATTTATTTACACATGCTTGAGATTTTTTTGTAAATAGGCTTTGCCATTTGACAGATAGTAGGAGGTCTTGTGTGTAGACTGTTTAAAATAAAACCAAATCAAAGTAATTCAGGTCAATAGTAGGGACTGGGGTCCTTGAATATACTCTGGGTCTGAGAACAAAGTTTTTCTTGTACTGGTGCATCCATGATTATTTTTCAAATGGAGGCATTGACTGCTATTTCAAGGCTCTGTTAAATCTTCAGTTCCTAAGTTAATACTGTTGCGGGCAGGACAATCTTGAACAAACCTGGGCTTTTAGTACTGTACCATTTTTTTAAGAAATCAGTTAGAAGTTACCATCCACAACTCATGTTTTTCTGATGTTCAGATCTTGTTCCACCCATAATCAAGTATCCATAGATCCCACCAAGCCATGTGGTGAAGTACAACTGCAGTTTCCATACTGATGCTCTGGGAGCCATTGTATAGGTAATGGCTTGTATCAGGCTGGAATAAATTTGATGGGGTTAAGTGAAGGACAAATTACCATTGTTATCACAGAGCAGCAGCAAACACCGATCTTTATAGTATTTTTATAGCAAAATAATATACATTCTGGCATTGCATGTAATGGATGCTACATGACTACTGCTAAAAGTTATTAATTACTTCTAGTAGGCTTCATTTTTTTCTTGCTTTTTAGTTATTATTACAAAGCCCAGTATAATTATCTATTTGGCAGTTCTTGTCAATTGTCTTCTGATTCATAAGCCAGTCAAACCATATATTACACACTATATCATCTGTGCAGACTTTCTGGCATAGCTCCTGAATTTGGTTTTCCAGGGTAACCCAACAGAATCACAAATATCCACATTATTCCTGGACCAGTCTTGTTTGCTTGCCCTACGCATAGCTGTAGGGTTGTAGGCTGCACCTCTTATGTTGCCTGTATCTGAAAATAAAACATCACTGGAAAACCAATGTAATTCCTTAAGAGGATGCTGAAGCTTCCTGTATAGGAGTGCCCATTTGTTGATTATTCTGTTTAGCAAAAGTGGTGCTAACATTGTTTAGATGAACATTACCAAGGTTAACACTCCATTGGTATGAATGAGAAATTCAGATTCATTTTGAGTACTCTAGATATGAAGGGACTAATAGGTTGTAGATAACCAGCGTTGCTGAATGATGAGGGGTTGGACAAACTGGTCTAAAGTCTCAGTAGTTCTGCTTTTCTTCCACATGCTTCTCCGCAAATTTTTTATGGGACACCTGGGCTGTGTCCACTGCTTTTTCTAGTACTGGAGAAGTGACAGACAGGGAATTAAGATTTTCTTCCCACTGGAAAATTATCCATTACTACAATAGATCATAATTAGGTTAAAATAGCATTCTTGCTCTCTCTCCATGAGGAAACTTGTATCTTGAATTCCATGTTCATGCTTCAACTGAACAGTGTCTGTAAGCTGCTTCAAATAGCCCCATATGTCTGTGGGCATCCTTTTATTTATGCTCCATTTTCAGCAAAGCTCAGCTAAAAGTAAGAAGTAAGTATTGCCTTCTTTTCCAGTGCCTTGTCATTTTCTTATTTCCTTACTCTGTTTTTTATGTGTAGAGATATGTTCCAGTGTCTTATTATGCCTCTTGTAAATAATTTATTAACTCCAATCAGAAGAGTGGGGGCACTTGATAATCATGAAGCTAAGCTTGTTACTGCTTGGTGTTTTTTAATATTCCCTGACAAACCAAGGCTTCTTTTTGAGATATGTCCTTGTGAATCTAATGTCAGGATTAGGTTTGTTATGCTGTATTTGGATGTTCCTGGAAGGTACTCTGAGAGACACTTTAGTATCAACTGATAAAATACATATACGTTATTTTTACACATTATGCAGCATTAGATACCAAATGTGGCAGAGCCATTTATAACAGACTTGAATTCGAGAGGCATCTGCTGTTTTGGTCTATTGGCATGAACATTATATTTATATAAAAAACCAAAAGATACAATAATGAGCTGGTTTTAGATTGAAAAAAAAAAAAAAAAAGTTTAAGTAATGACTCCTTGGAAGTTTTTCTTCACATTTGTATTTGATGTCACCAAAATCCCATTAACTGTTTTCAGGCTTCAGTGTCTCAGTCTTGAGATGATACATAAAATAACTTCTTAGTATGTTGTATCATCTGTTTGAGAATAAAGGGACTCAGGTAGAAAGGGATCATCTGCCTTCTGCTCAAGAGTGAGAAAGGCTTGAGGTTCCAAAATATAAATCTTGTATCTCTATGAAGCCAATCACGTGACATAGAATGCCTCATGCTTTTTGAGTATGATTCTGACAATTTCAAACCTCACATTTGCAGCTGTTGAGGAGCATGAACATCATCCACAACTTCTTTGAAAGAGTTGCCTTCAGCTCACATATTTTCTTTTGTCATTAGTGTTTAATTAAAGCTGTTTAGTTTAGTTTTCAATCCAGAAAGAGTCTCTCCTCCATTTTCTCTCTCATTCCCTGCTTGGGTGGGAAGGGGAGGGTCTTGAGAGCATTATTGTTGCTCATTCAATTGCTGATCCTGAGTCAAACCGTGACAACTTTGCATGCATAGGACTCAAAACAATGCTCATGGACATCAGTAAGAGACATTCTGTCTATTATAATGGATTTTGGATTATTTCCAACTTTCACTAAGACTGTCTTCTTTCTAGTTTCATTTGATAAACATCTATGATAGAAGTGAATTTCTGCAATACTACTGTCCTTGTTCTATTTCTACTATTAAGTTCTATTTTGTTTTCTTCTTACTCTTTGGAGTTCAGTGGGTGTGAAGGGTAAGGAATCTGGGACTCATTACTTGCTTGATGACAATTGTGATTCCTTTTAGGTGAAATGGAGCAGTGGTGCTAGCCATTGTAAAACAACAGATCAGTTTCTGTTATCTGACTATTTGACTAGCACTATCTATCTTTGAAAGTAAAGATGTTTTTGTTCTTCTTCTTCTGTCTTCCACCACCAAGACAAAGGTTTTAAGAACAGTTTTCTAAAAGCTCCAAAACACCCTCCAGGCTCTTTATAGCTAATAGATTTTCACTTTGTCTTCCATGTAGCACTTAATTTTTGTGCAAATATCTTTGAATTGCTTTCTCTAAAGGAATTGTAACTGTTGCTTCCCTAGACCCTTGCTCTATCGCAGCTCTTCAGGGCAGTTAGTGTTTGTTTCTCCTATTCCTATTTTTATTTTTTTAGATTAACCAAGCAAATGAAATACAATCTGATGAAAACAGATCTCTACTTCACCTTTTTCCACTTGTTTTTTTTCATTGGGAGGTGAGGGTGGTACGTTCTCTTGTTCATCTCATTTCACATAATTAACTAAATAACCTAAAATATGTCCCTAATTTTTCTAATGAAAGGCTGGCAAGTTAAAACATTTCTGGCTCTTCTGCATGTATAGGAGGCTCCAGAGTTGGACGACTTTTTTGCTAATTCAACCCATAAGATGGCTGTGTACGACCCAATTTCATCCTTTGAAATGCATTAGAAGTTTGCTGTTGGATTTGCTGACTTTGAGATCAGTCATGCAGACAGGATTTTTTCAATAAACACTTAAGAAAGAGGAAGCAATACTGCATTGAAGCACATTATATGCCCAATGGAGCAGTGGCCATAGGTTACTGTGACTGCAGCTTGAAGTATTTAAGGACTGGAAGGCAGCCCCCAGGGCTGTTGTCTGAAGAGCAGTTGAATGAATTGGTAAGTAGACTTTAATTTTAAAGGTATTGAGGGGAGGATTCATGTATGGAAATTATTCCATAAATCAACTCTAAGAATCTGGTTACAGAGTTACCGACTTAGCAGTTTTATCTAAACCATTGATTCTTGCGATATTTAAGGATAATTCGCTTAAATCAAGGTTACCATAATTATGGAAACTTGATTAATTGCTGCAGTGCTCTGGCTTTCTTGAAACATATTAATCCTAACAGAGGCACCAAAGTACCAGCGCCTTGACAAATGCCAAGTGCTGTGTATATGGCATATAATTTATGTTATCAACAATGTAACTGTTACATTCACAGATGCATTGTTTCCACCAAGTGTTCCAGCACCATTTTGTGTAATTGTTCCTGATTGGCCTAGCAATGTGCATGACAAACAAAATGTAATATGATCAAAATACCCAGGAATAAGTTATGCATCACTTGCAGAAATGCAGCACATAAATACAAAATGAGCAAGAAAGAACTGAAGTTGACTTTGATTGGAACACAGGGGAATAGTGTAGATCTGCTCCTCGTGTTGTTTAAAGAATATGGAAAAGCAATTTATAAAGTGCTGAGTGCACTTATCTGAAAATGCAAAATAGAACTGATGGGATCTGAAGTTCAGATGAGATAGAGTGTTCTTTGTCTTCTACTCTTCTTGTTTAATCTCTTCTCACAAGGGACTAGGTGGCTTAGGGGCGTAGCAATGAGATCTGGCACTTTTTCATGACACACTGAAAGTATTCTTAAACCATGCTTTAGTACTCACAAGAAGAAATAGTTAAACAAGCAAATGCTTTATAATGCTTTATATTCAATAATATTTTTTTTTCCCTCTCTCTTAAATTTGCCACTGGTGGTAAACTGGCAGGTTAATATTCCCCTTTGCAAGTCTGTCACACCATGCATATACTTGACATCACATTTTAGTGAGAGGGCTGTCTTCAATCTTCAGCATTAGATGCAGAAGTGTCTATTGCAAATGCCAGCTCAGACAAATAGGTTTTTTTGTTGACACATTTCTTAGCTTGTTAACTTTTTTAACTGTTCAGCTAAACATAATGGGCATCACACAGTTTTTATAGTTGCTCACATTTTCCTTATTTGAAAAACAGAAATATCTTGGGTTTTCAGCAGCAGCTGAGCAGCAAACAACATGGCTTCAAACCAGTAGGCATGTGAGTGATAATAGTTACATCCACCCCCTTAAACCCTCACAGGGAAATAGCTTTCTGCTTAGGCACGTTTATCAGCCTCACTAAGCACCCACTCGAATCTTCTATCATCTGAATACCATTTAAAATCTAGCCCTGAGCAATACTGTGCTCCTTTGATTCCCAGAATAAGTAGAAAGAGCATGAAGGCAGTTCTGTATCATGTAGGATATTTAATGTCCTTGTAATTTGTAGCCAGTCATGACACTGTCATGACCCCAAGAGCTTGGGTGGTGGTGGTGAGGGACCTGTCCTGTGGTGCTGCCTTTGTGCTGCCTTGGAGAGTGTTGCAGAGTGCCAGCTCAAATATCCTTAGGGTGGCTTGAAGCTGCTTCCCTTACAACAGATATTAAATTCAGGGTAAAATTCTGGCCTCAGATGTTGAACACTCAAAAATGAGTAAGTAGAGGCAAAGTGTTTTATTATGCAGTCTTTATACATGGAAAAAACACACTGATTTTAAAAGGGATTACAGTTTTACAAAGATGTAGGCTAGGTCTGGGTATTGCCAGTATCTTAAATTCATGCTATAGAAATATTATCCAGTTACTTAACAGCAACAATGCAATGTTTGGTGATTACATGTTAGAAAAAATTTCTCTCTTCAGTTGATGATATGACCATGGAATGGGTACATGGGTATATGTACATAAAAAAATCTAAACTGCAGTTAACTCTATGAAGCATGTTTTCACCTAGTTAGCTATTTATTTTAATAATTAGGAATGGGAGAAGAGTCCTGAAATCCATGTCCTGAATCATTTAAGACGTAAGAAATAATGAGTGAAGTGGAAAATACATGTTGTTAGGCCTTACTTGGAATTTACTTTGCTTCCTCATTGTTGCCCTTGTTTTTAGTGTGACCCTGGCAATCAGATAGAGATCCTCTGAAGAGAATGGCATCTGTTTGTATCTTTGCTAATAACAAAGCGCTATAGAGTCTCCTACTATGGGATTATAAGTCTATACTTGGATTGTACAATTTATTTGGTATTCAAATGCCCTGCCTGGAATCAGCGAAGTGTATACATTTAATTTAAGGAAACATAAATTTTAACTTTAGGTGCAATAATATTTACGTGGGATGTGTAGAAATGCATTACTTGCATCCTGCTCAAAGCAAGGTAGCTTATCTTGTTTTCACTGAGTTCCCTACCACAGAAACTTATGCAAACATGAGTATGTAATTTTTAGCAAAAGTGCTGAAGTCAATTGAATGCTGAGGGACTGATCCTTCAGGGTAAACATTCTCACAAGCCAAGAGGGGGAATAACTTGGGAGTCCTGAACAACAGTCCTTTAAAACAGTTGAGATATTTTATTTATGAAGAATACTAATAATGCAAGACAGTTTAAGCATTCGCTAATCTGCATTCTTCAAATGCTGGGATAATTTAACAACTTGTCATGCCACATTCTCCAATGAACCATAAAATTACAGAAGGAAAAATGGAAACTCCAAGTAGAAAAATATGCTCAGAACCTTAGATTTCCTAAAGCTTAGTGTAAGTCTCTTGGCTTTTCAGGAATTGAAAATGGCCATAGAAAGGATAAATAATTTAAACTTATAATTCAAGTAAACATGGTATTACTTTATTTAATCTTTAATCAAGGTTAAACATCTGTACTGCTGACACTACATGGCACAAGTTGTAATCTATATTTACAATCAGCAATATGCACAGCGGGACATCTAAAATATTAGAATATAGATCAATTAAGATCTATTTTACTCTTTTCCAGACCTCAGATATTTCACACATTGAGTCCCTTGAACAGAACAAAACAATCCCCTTTTAGTGTACATGCTTCATCTTGCTTTCCTGTAAGCTGTTAGAACTCATGGTTGTTTATAACAACAAAAAAATTTGATGAGACCGGTGTTTGCCTTCAGGTTCTCTTTATAGATACCAGCCTTTACAATTTGTACTCCCAGATTTGTTTTTTAAATCCATTTTATTGCTCTTTACCTAGCTCTTTACCTCCACAATTTACTGATTATTTTTTTTTGCTTGTATATTTATTTACAAACATAACAATTTTATGTTCTTTTTACATGCGTTTGTCATAATTATCCTTTTAAAGACACGTGTCTGTGCATGTATATGTAACACACAGTGTCTCCTTAAATGAAGATATATTCAAAAAGATGGAGATAGAGTTTTACTTAAGTACCTAAGTTCTAAAGGGAAGATAATCTTTCATTAATGGGAAATTAACCACAAACTTTAGGCTGTTACTACCTCTGAACCATGAATTGTATCCTATTGCTTTGTTATAAATGTGTGCTGACTTATTTATTAGTACTGAAGCAATACCTATCAATGTTCCTATGAAAGATTTACATACACATGCTTTTGAGGATAATACTTTTGAAATGTTTTGGTTGCTGTTTATTTTTCATCTCCAATGAATTTAGATTTGTATCCAATTACTGTCAGTAAGAATCACGTTGGATTTCTTGTCTACACACCGATAAAAAAGACATTCCTTCACTTCATATATAGGTACTATCAGCTTCATAAATGTCTGTGTCATCCATGTCATTAAAAGTTAAAGAGTAATCCGCTTTAACATTTAGCTTCATCTTTGTCCTTTCTTCTAGATAAGGCTATAACCTCTGTAGAATCTGGTATTGCAGCTCCTATCTGTAAACTAAAGCCTTTGAGATTTCCCTGAAAATCTGCAATACATTATTGGTCACAGAGCACAAAGTATAAAAAATAAGCAATATTACATATGAAGTGAAAGAAATGCATTCTAACTTTTGGGTATTCATATACAACTGTAGAAAACAAAAACACAACTACAGCTTGATTGTTTACACACAGTCCCTCATCCAATTGAAATAATGTGATCAAACCTGAGGAGACCTAAACACTTTTATCTGAAAGGGCTGTTACACATCCTTTCCCCCTTACCTTTGTTTCACTCATTCAAATATATGTCCCAGTATTCAGTCCAAGCTAGGAGAGGCACTCCACAGTATCTGCTAGACCAGCTAAGATGGTAGCACAAAGAAACAGAAATCCCTCCAACTGAACAACATTCTGAGTCATGTCTGGAGTAAAATAGGACACACCAAGCACGAAAAGAAAATTCCTCATCCAGTTCTTTGGGTGGATTCTCTGCAGGACTGCTTAAGCAACTCTTTTATTGGTGTATAACATCAGCAATAGTCAATATCTTTTAAGGTCAACAACATTGAAAGTAGAAGGTGGATTTAATATTATCAGCATGGAATCTAGCTGAATTTAAGTGCTAGAAGGAGGTCGCCATACAAGTGCAAGACCAAATTTGTACTGAAATAAACAAGGGTCTTGCAGGAAGCTTAATTTTGAAATGGCAGCTTCACTGAAAATGTGAAAGAAAGTTGAAGTTGACTCCAAATCAAGAATTGGCCATACAGCCAATATATGATCCTATGGAGCAGAGACTTAATGCTTCCCTGTAATAAAGCTGTTGTGAACTTTATGTATCTATATCCATTAGCACAGGCAAGGAAAGGCAAATGTGCCTGAGTGACTGCTGGTGGCTTAACTGAAGAAGGCATCAGCTTCAGTTCACTCGGTACTCTCTATACAATATTAATGGTTTACTAAAATATGAGTCTTTTTCTCATACATTACCTGAGACAAAAAGAGTGAAATTCAGCATGCAAGAGGAAGATAGTCAAGACCTATCAATGTAGTACAAGTCTGTTCCTGAAGATTTTTCTTAGTACTGTAGCAATGACAAATAATCTATATACCTACTATATTAGAAGCTAATAAGCTCATCAGGTTTAAAAATGTTTCTCTACGTAATGAAATAATTTTACACTGAACTGTCACTAATCAATAGTCCAGCATCTTCTTTCTGACTCTTTTTCACAGGTATTTGTAAACCAAGCTGTGTGGTGAAAGAATATGTTGGGGATGGAGAGGACAGTATTGTTCCCCCTACTACCAGAATCTAACAGAGTGTGTCTGTTGGGATTATAGCCACCAAGTGCTGATTTGGTAACTAAGAACTTTCAAACCATTTTAATGTACAAGGTAAACTTGTCACCATAAGTTAAGATCTCTGTCACTGGTCCCATTGACTCTTTTCCCTTTCTGCTGTTTTTAATATCATCAGATCCTGAGGAGCTTTCAATTTTAAAAGTAGCATGTAAAAAGAAAAGTACTATGCTTATTCCCTGAGTTCCTGCTACCACACTGTCAGATAAAAATGGAGTACAATAAGATGAAAATTATCATTTCAACAATTTTATGACTGTTCAGAAGGGAAAAAAAATAATAACAAAACAAAACAAGACAACCTCTGATTCTGTTGCCTTAAATGAAGTCTCATCTGTTTACCAGAAAGGATAAAGACTCAATTTTAGAATCAGATGCTGCTGTTCACTTTTAATACCTTCCAAAAGTCAATTTGCTATTCTTAACCTAGATTTCAGAGACATCTTATTTGTTACTGGAACAGGCAGAGGCTTCAGCTGGTGAAACCTGCTTCTCAGTCATTTGTCCATAGTCATGTGAATAGTTTCAATAACAGTTCAGTTTTTCCTAGTAAGGATGTAAGAATAATTATTGTGTGGCTTTATATTGGTGCTAGTGTTGATGACTGTATTTCAGTACAGTCTGAGTGATGAGACTTAAATCGTCTCAAAAAGAAGTAATGGATTATTCTGCTACAGAAATTCTTAGATTAAGGCAAACCAGTAAAAACTGGGTTTGATATCTAGCCTAACATCTGAAAAAAAAAAGAGAACATTTTATTTATTTAATCCACTAAATTGTGTCAGACTAAAAGTAATTCTGAAGGAAAATATTGAGCCTGGAGACATCAAAAGACAGAAATCAATGCTTCCCTTCAAATTTTGTCCCAGTAGTTAATTGGTTTCATTTTTAAAAGCTCAAAAAAATCAGGACTGTATACGTTTTTATTGAGCTTTCAGAGGATCTATTCTGGTTTCAATTTCCTTTACAATTGAGTGGACTAATTTTCCTGCGTGAACAAAATGCAAGGAAAAATCCTCAGAAAATTATAGTTCCAACCTACTAAACACTAGCCAGGTCACAATGACTTAGTATAGCAGGCTCCTTTTGACATTTGGGACCCTTCCATCAATGGTACATCCCATTCTTCCAACTTCCCTTTATTGTCATGACCTCTGTACTTGGAGATTTCTAATTCAGTTTAGGAAAATGATCCCTCTGTAATTATTATTTTTTTTTCTCTCATATGTACATTGTAAATGAGGTAATTTTATAGGTGTTTTGGTTTGGTTTTGCTTGCTTTTTCTCTAAGACAAAGTTTGAAGACTTAGATTACATATATATATATATATATATGTTCAACAAAGAAACAAGCTTTCTCTGCCTTCATGTTTAGAAGATGGGCTCTGGCTTTGATTTGTGTAATATGGCAGCCCTTTCTAACATACCCTTTTTCTCATCAGGATTAATTGTCTGTAGTTAAACAACACAGTTGGAGGATCATTTGCCTTGTATGAGTACATGAACACTGATGCTAAAGTAACATAGAATTCAGTTATTTAGGCTGAGCTCAGCAATAAGTTTTTGCCATCAGATTTTGGGAACAAAGTGATGCACTTGCCAGCATTTTAGGGCATAAAATTCATTAGTCCATACATGCTGTGTGTACATATTTTGCACATTAAGTCAACTCACATGATTAGTGGATGTTGACTGATTAAACACTTAAAACTTGTTTTCCAGCATTACTCTCCAATGTTGGATCCTTCCTGGATATCATATAAAAAACAAATCTAAAACAACTAATCACAAACTCAACCCCCAAACAACAATACAAGCATATATATATATATTAAAAAAAAAAGCTCAAACCAAAGCCTGTCTGTTATGTCTGTTATGCTTGCTAGCACAGAGTAGAACACACTGACACATAATTTCCTGATTTTGACGACTAATTAGATGAGCTCTTTACACCTAGGAATGAAGTCTCACATTCTGAAAATAGTTGGAATAGTTGCAAGGACAGAAACAGCTCCGGTACCAACCCCCACCTCCACGCCCCCAAACTCATTTCATTGTTCTGCACTTCTCCAGATATTAAAAATACAGGCCAATTCAAGGTCTTTATCCTGATATTTAAAATTTCCATAAAGATTTTTCCTGTCAGCCATGAGGAAAGCTCACACAGATAAGTAGCAAATACCCCAGAGAGGTAAACCATTACTATGAAATTCAGTGCAGTGGACATTGTACTGGCCATGTGCCATTTCACTCTGAAAACAACATGTGAAGCTATCATTTTCACTCCACAACATTTTTTCACACAACACATCCACTAACACAAACAAGCCAATGTATACAGGACAAAAAAACAATTTCCCGTGGCTGAATGAGGAAGTATAAAAGGAGAAAAATTAAGGTTATAAGTCTTATTTCTGGGTTTGAATAAATGCAATATTTTCAGATACTAGAGAGATAAGCACATTAAAAATATAAAGATTGCTTTTCACTTCTTGAGAGTGGATAAGCTTTTGACTCATCAGTGCTATACTGCTTGATACACATACTACGAGATTCATGCATAGATGTCAAATTATATCAGTTTTATCTCAGCCTTGCTCCATGAAGCTAGTGTAGGGACTTATACAATTATTTGCCTCTTTAATGTATTAAATTCCCAAATATATGTATTAGGTTGGAAATGTCTTTATGTCCATGTTACAAATTGGACACTGTCGTATGGAGAGGTATATTTACAGTTAGGGTCTCAGTAATGCAGTGATGTCTAATGAGCTGTTCAGAACTGTCTGAGCTCCTGTAATCACATCCAAGCGTGCTCTGCATTGCTTTTTCCAGGTCTTGTTGACAGTGAAAGGAACAAGTCAAATTTATTGAATAACTTGTCCTGGCAATCTGGCTGGTGGATCATACGTTTTCTTTCAGGCATGAGAAAAGGCAATAGCCACAGACAGAGGATGGCAAAGTGACAAATTCTGATTATACAGTGCAGCCTGTAGCAACAGCATTTGCTCTGGTTTTGGTTTGGGGGCAGGAAGTTGGTAAGAAAAGACTGTATTGTAAAAGAAGCTAAGGTTCATATACTGTTGTTTCCACACAATTATTTTTTTTTGTCTAAGTGGTACATTTGTGTTCTTGTTACTTGATGTAACATAGCTATTTCACATGATACAAAATGACATGAAACTGTGACAATACCCCCCACACTATGACATCTTATTAGCTGGAAGTTGTTACCTGGGGAAAGAATATGGAGTTCTGGTAGTACTTGCAATGACCCCTCCATGAGGAGGGGTCCAGGTAGACAACATGCATGGGCTTTCCCTCATTGACTAGCCAGGTTATCTTGTCATAGAAGACCTGCTTCTTCTCTCCCTTTTGGGGGGGAAGGGAAGAGGGAGAGGGAGACGGAGAGGGGAAAAAAAAAAAAAACAACAGCAAAGAAGTGTTAACAACATGCCCAGCAAAAGCATTTTAAATGTTTAAGCTACTATATTCCAAGAGGCAAGATTTAACTTTCTATTATTGCTAAAAACTATCAAGTATAGAAGGAAATTAAAAACCTTTCACAGAAGGATGCTGACATGAAGCCCTTCACAGCTACATGACCCTGCCTGAATGCGGGTTAAAGGGATGTAAGTAAAAGCAGCGTATGACCATTAATTTTCAGTTTCCTTTGAGGTACAAAAGGCAAGCCTGAGACGCATGAAGTTGGCCTGAGTGTGCAAATGAAACCAGAATGAAATGTGAATAAAGTGAAAATAAACAGAACATTCCCTAACCAGGGGTTACAGTGTCATTTCCAGCCCAAGATACAGCCTGAGCCATGGTCTCTGCTGGTACCTCTGCTTTAGAATCACTGACTGCTGCTGCTGCTGCAGCTACACACAGAGACTCTTAACAAGTAGGAGCTGTTAGCTGAACTAATGAGCCCGGGAAAGAGCAACGAAATCCATAGTTCATTAAAGCTTCTGCTGTAATTCTGGGCCTTTTCCGTTCTCTGTGGTGAGAGATACAGCAGGCCCTGCCTTGAAAATACAGGAACTTGCTGAATTCATTCCCATTTTGGAAAACACTGAAAGATTTTCATAGCTTCAAATTAAATTTTTTCTTGAACCTTCCTTCTTTTCACATGGTTCTTAAAATCAAGGCAGCCATGAAACGTACAAAAATCACACACTTCTGCACACACACTGCTCTCCACATTTTTCTCAAACAATTGATTATAGTCTTTACCCTAGGGTTCCTTGGTCCAGTTGAAGTTCCACTGTCACTTATGCATTTGAAGCTGTAAAAATTATATATAAATAAGGAAAACACAGCATATTGCCAACTTTGCCAGGTAGAGGATTAGGCAGGTAACTAAACCATCCTTGGCCATGCTTACCCATTTTCACTGTTCCATGCTCTGCCTTCCCATATTAATATTATTATTTTAGCTGTTTTTTTGAGGAAAACAACAACAACACTCACTTGACACAGTCTTAAAATTTTAACTCTAAACAAAGGGGAGCTAATAGCGTCTTGCTGTCAGATGTACTTTTTTACATACCTGCAAGGCTATATTTTACTATTTCAGTGATACTAAGTTTGAAAGGCATTTTGCCATGAGAAAACACTAGAAGATACCCTGCAGAGGCAAACTACTGTTTATCTCCATATGAGTTACAACACCTGTCTGTACACCAAAGAAGAAAAATTTTTATCTAAGCAAGACATTAGCATTATGTAGACACTTCTTGCTGTTATTTTACGATCTGTGTAACAAACTTACATTGTCATAATGAGTATCAGGCTATTTGGTGTGTTTATTGAAGAATTAGTTTCTGGGGGCATGGGGATATGGAAGCTTTCAATTTTTATTTTAAAACACTTGAAAATCTCTCTTGTGACTGCAAAATAAATTCTGGAAAATGTGTGTCATGCAGGTTCAAAACTCAGAAAGAAAATATAAAGGAATGAAAATACAAATTTTTAAAGTCTAGAAAAATAAAGGTTGGGTTTTTTTAATCCCCAACTTCCGATATTTTATAGTTTTGAATTGTTGAGACAGTACTATATTAGAGAATTTTACTATAAATATAGTACAAGAGAAATTAATGCTAGTGGTGCTTGAGATAATTTTTCCATGATCTGCTTGTAATTCTGATGCACTAGTTTTTAAGTCAATACACAATACAACCTTTTTCATTTATTTTACCATTAAAAATCTATATTTCTAGTGAAAAACTCATTCTGCTAATATTTATTTATAATTTCCACTATTCTTGGCAAAAAAAAATTGGAAGTTTTGGAAACTGGAAGACAACTTAGCAGTTATTTTAAACACTTTATACTATTTGACTTGTTAAATCAAGATAAATTATAGTCAGCCTTTAAAGTCTTGAGGAGACATCAGCTCTGACTTCCCCTTAAGCATGAGAGCTTTGAAAGGCAGAACGCTGACTGCTAATTACTTGAACGAAAATGTGTCCTTCCTAAATGTGTGATAAACTGCACCTGAAACATGAGAACCAGCAAACAGGATGTGGTTTTCAGCTACACATTTTCTAGGGACCCTACATACTTGTTCCAGACTAGTTTTTGCATTAATTTAGCAAACTTTACTTTAACACAAGACCTAAGTGGAAGTCACAAGAGCTGTCATTTGCATAGGTCTCACATTTTTCTTTTTATCTGAGATATCATCTGTGAGACAGTGCTGCTACATGATGTTTGTATTTTGGTAACACAGTTGTCATGGCCACAACAAAGAATTTGGCAGATATAATCATTGAGCTTAGCTTTGTGATATGAAGGTGGGACATCAGGTGCTGTGGAAATGTAGATGGATACTGATCAGCCTGCATTTAGTAGTCTTATTGAAAATAAAGTCTGAGTCATGATTGGAAAGTTGTACAGTTATAAAATCAATGGTTGCATATGATGAATGCTTTTCTGCATAAGGTCTTCTCTGCATTGTTTTGCATATGATACATTGGACAACTTGTCTTCCACAATATTCTGCTGCATGGCTGAGATATTCACAATTCAGTGTCATGGGCTTTATTATCTCTGCAACAAAAAAAAGAATCAGAAAACATGTGGTAAACATTTCTGTTAATATTGCAGTAAAAGGGTAGCTTAGCTTGTGTTAAGTTCACTGCCACCAGCTGCAAGGGTCATTTGTTTTATTCTTTTGTTCATTTTCCCTTTTTCCTAAGCAAGGGATTTGAGATCCAAACTGAAAAGAATAAATTATTTACAGGGCTTTTATCACTGTAATGATCTAAGTACGTGATCTCTTGGACCTTTTTTGATTATTGCAGTGTGACAAGCTAAACTGAAATAAAAAAATAATTACAATCTCTTGAAGCAGAAGCTCCATATTAATATGAAGTATTCAGACTAGTGTGTGCAAACTTCTTCCTGAGAGGAGCTTTAAACATTAGTAGCACAGTAACTCTTGGTAGTTTAGTGCTTGCCAGTGGAGTATGAGCCCTGCAACTGCAGGACTCATTATGGACCTTTCAAGAAACATACGTTGGCATCAAATCAGTTGTTTTAATATGGGTTTGGATTGATACAAAGAAGTGGAAGAATTTCATTATAGTAATGTGGCAGGGTATGCTTAGAGTTTATTCAGTCTCTGTAACAGGGAAACAACCTTGCCTCTTAAATCAGATGACTTCATGCTACAACTTTGTTGTAAATTATAAAATGAATTAAAGGAAAAGTTTATATGTCTTCTTGTAATATCATAGTTTTTTTTCTGCAAGGTACTGAGTGCCTTTAATTTCCAGTGTCTCCATTTGAGGCTTAAACTTGTACTTAGCTGTGACATTGGCTGTGACATTGTCTTCACTGCAAAGTAAGAGCTGATGCTTCTCAAAAAAGTTACATATTTTTATCTATTTTGGATTACTGTTTTCTTTATTTTGCAAACAGAAGAGCTATTATGGGCATCATCCACAATAAAATGTCAGTAAAACTACTTCCCACGTCAGTGTTGGCATGTGCATTCAACATAAAGGAATGCTAGCAAAGCCGTATCTTTCTTCCCCTGTAACTGTTTTCCCTAGTGATTAATATTGCAAAACACATATGTTTCAAAACGTTTTTTACAGTATATTTTTTTCACATTGGGTTGAAAACCCACACATTAAGGTTAGAAATGCAAGCAGTACTGTGACTGAGAGCTATGCAAATGGCTGGGACAGGGAGTGGGCCTCATAAAAAAAACATCAGCCAGGCTCCCACGTGTGCCTGGCTTAGCATTCACAAAGCATAGCTGTTCCTGTAGACATGAGTTTAATGTCTCAGTGAAAGACAGGAGAAGAAAAGAGAAGAAGAGAAGAGAAGAGAAGAGAAGAGAAGAGAAGAGAAGAGAAGAGAAGAGAAGAGAAGAGAAGAGAAGAGAAGAGAAGAGAAGAGAAGAGAAGAGAAGAGAAGAGAAGAGAAGAGAAGAGAAGAGAGGAGAAGAGAGAAAGAAAGAAAGAAAGAAAGAAAGAAAGAAAGAAAGAAAGAAAGAAAGAAAGAAAGAAAGAAAGAAAGAAAGAAAGAAAGAAAGAAAGAAAGAAAGAAAGAAAGAAAGAAAGAAAGAAAGAAAGAAAGAAAGAAAGAAAGAAAGAAAGAAAGAAAGAAAGAAAGAAAGAAAGAAAGAAAGAAAGAAAGAAAGAAAGAAAGAAAGAAAGAAAGAAAGAAAGAAAGAAAGAAAGAAAGAAAGAAAGAAAGAAGAGAGAGAAAGAAAGAAAGAAGAGAGAGAAAGAAAGAAAGAAGAGAGAGACAGAAAGACAGAAAGAAAGACAAAGACAGAAAGAAAGAAGAAAGAAAGAAAGAAAGAAAGAAAGAAAGAAAGAAAGAAAGAAAGAAAGAAAGAAAGAAAGAAAGAAAGAAAGAAAGAAAGAAAGAAAGAAAGAAAGAAAGAAAGAAAGAAAGAAAGAAAGAAAAAGAAAGAAAGAAAGAATTACATGGATATACACACTGTTGTGGATTAGATTCTTCTGTGTGCCCTATTTGTGTGAAATCTTCTTCAGTCTGTCACAGCATCATGTGTGGAAGAGATGAATATTTAAATCCTTTCCTAATGTCTTAAAAACTGAGACATATGCTGCTATACTACTACAATGTAATAACCATAATTCAAGAACTTTATTTTCCCATAGTTGCTGATGATTTCTAGGCCAAATAGATTTTGCTCAAGGGTATACCAAAAAACAGTAAAAATTGTTGTTCAAATTATTGAATATGGTTTAAAGAGAAAAGCAAAGAAACAATAAAATAGATAGTATTTAAAAAATATTATTTCCCTTTGAGTTTTGTTAACAATATATCTGTTTGCCTTTAAAAACTGTATTCTTAAGTGTGTAGCCAGTTCTTAATCCATCTCACTGTCCATTCTTTTATCCCACATTTCCTGAGCTTACTCATGAGGATGTTACGGGAGACAGTGTCAAAAGCCTTGCTAAGGTCAAGGTAGACTACATCCAATGGTCTCTCTGCATCTATACATTTAGTCACAACATCACAGAAGGCTACCAGATTAGTCAAGCATGACTTCCCCTTGATAAATCCAAGCTGACTACTCCTGATAACCTTCTCTTCCTGGAGATGACCTCTAAAAAGAGCCACCCAATCATTTTTCCATGAATGGAGGTGAGGCTGACTGGTCTGTAGTTTCCTGGATCTTCCTTCTTGCCCTTTTTGAAGACTGGAGTGACACTGGCCTTTCTCCAGTCCTCAGGCACCTCTCCTGTTTGCAATGGTTTTTCAAAAATGGTGGAAAGTAGTAGGGCAACAACACCAATCAGCTCTCTCAACACTCTTGGGTGCATCCCATCGGATGCCATGGACTTGTGTACATTCAAATTACATAACTGATCTCTGAACCACTCTTCATTGACTTGTCCTCCCTTCTCCAGGCTTTCTTTCCTATATCCAGTGTCTGAAGTTCATAAGGGCTGGCCTTAGTAAAGACTGAAGCAAAGAAGGCATTCAGCAACTCTGCCTTCTCTGTATCCTCTGTTATCAGGGCTCCCACCCCATTCAGCAGTGGGCCCACATTTTCCCTGTTCTTCCTTTTACTACTGATATATTTGAAGAATTTCTTTTGGTCTTTTTACGTCAGTTGTGAGTTTAAGTTCTAAGAGGGCTTTGGCCTTTCTTGTTGCCTTCCTACATATCCTGACAAAATCTCTATAGTAGTCCCAAGCGACAAGTCCTTTCTTCCATGAACTGATTTCTTTCTTCCACAACACTTATTCAGAAGAACCTTGCTTATCCATACAGGTCATTTACCACCTCTGCCCAATTTTTTACACAAAGGCATGCACCTATCTTGGGCTTGGAGAAAGTGGTATTTAAAAATTGACCAGCTTTGCTGGGCTTCCTTTCCTTTCAGAGTCTTTGGCCATGGGATTCCTGCAAGTAGATCTTTCAAGAGTACAAATTCAGCCCTGCGGAAATCCAGGGATGTAATCCGACTTCTGCCTTGTAAAACACTAAACTCCATCATGTCATAGTCACTGTTGCCAAGGCTACTCCCAACCTTCATGTCCCCAGCCAGACCTTCTTTATTCATTAATACAAGGTTCAACACTGCACCTCTCCTCATTGGTTCCTCCACTACCTGCATTAGAAAATTATCATCAGTGTTCAGCAAGAACTTTTTGGACTGAACCTGCTTTGCTGCGTGAGCTTTCCAGCAAATATCAGGTTGATTGAAGTCGCCCATAAGTACTAAGGAGTGTGACCTGGAGGCTACTTCCGGTTGACTGTAGAAGGCCTCATCAACATCTTCTTGCCCTGAGGGAGCTGCTGAGATGGCCGCTTTTACATTTTGCCACGGCTCTTGGACACCCCTCCACCATCTCCTCCACGTCAGCCTTCCGGCTTCTTCACAAGATTCCCACTCAGTCTTGGGTCTCCCAGCTCTGCCCTGGCTTCACCGTTCCCGGGAAGCCCGGCCCCATCTCAAAACTCTCAGTAATCAAAAGGAACAGCTCTCACCACTGCCAGTGCCGCTGCCACCCTCCGCTCCATGCTGCCGTCTGGTCTGAACATTTGTTCAAGATTGCCTTTCCATAAAAGTGTTCCTCTGAACCTCACGTGTTGGAGCATAAAGACCTTCTGTACTTGTGGAGCTCATGGTCACATTAATAACCATTATAATTCAAGTGGATTTTAAGATTTTCCCCTATATCCTTTTCTTGGGAAGGTTTTCTATGAGGAAACCGGCTGCTAGCCTGTTGTGTGTATGTCCTCAGAAAAAAGTGATTCAGATACCCAATAAACTGTAAACTCCATTTTATCCATAAGTTTTTTCCTGCTTTCCTGCTTCATTAAACACATACCACACTATGTGTAAGTGTTAACAGGTGACAGTGGCTGTTCTAGTGCTCTTCAACTGGCAGGGCTCTTCTCACCCAGAGTGCTTATGTGCAGGCAGGAAGTGCTTTGGGTTCTGACACTTCCTGGTTCTGCTGTGACAGAGTTGGTGCTGGCATGTACGCTACTGCCATCCTTGCTTAGTGCAAGAAGCAAATTACTCAGGCAAGATTTTAACAAGGTAAACCTCTGAAGTTTTGGTAGGGACAGACCTCACTGTCCTCAGTGTTAGAGATGCTCTGGACCTGTAAACTCAGACCTCTTTAGACATGAAGAGCCTATGCATGCTGTCAGAGATAAAGAAGAGACAGCTAGTGTACCACAGTTACAAGGGTCAGCTTCTCTGTGTAATGGGTAAGAAGGTGTGCAGAGGAAATGTGCAAGGAAAGCTAAAAGAAGTGCCTGTCTTATAACCTGGCTAAGCAAAGGGGAACATAATAGGATAAGAACAAATTGACTGGGGTCCAATACAGCTGCATGCAGAGTGTCTGCCCAAAGTAGGGCTCTGGCAAGACTGTGAGAATAAGATTAATATTGGCACTTTTCTATGAAGAGAAAAGGAACCATGTGCTTCTAGTTGTTTCACATAATGCATTCAAAACATATGCTTGATAACCATGGAGAACATTTTATGGAATGTTTACAGAATAAGAAGCAGAACAATTAGAATAGAAGATCATTGTGTGTCCCTGGAAGTGCTCTTATTTCGCCCATACCTCCTTTCCTTAGATCTGCTGGCTTTTTTCATTCCAAAAGTGTTTTCAGATTGTTGCCCCTCTGGCAGCTTGGACTGATTTTGAACTTCCTATCTAACTATTCTATTTGCATTAACAAGATATCTTGTATACCCCTCCACCTGATCCACAGATAACAGAAGCCCTGATGAATTTCTGTGTTTGAGCTTGAGCTCAACTGAACCAAACCATTATCCTCTCAACCACCCATTGTTATGCTGTCTTTGTAAAACCACAAGGCAGTCTGACAGAAGCAACCCCACATTTCCTGGCTTCTAGCCTTTTTAAAAACTTGACTTCTCTAAACTGTATTTTAGCAAATGCAGTGCCAGAAGAAGTTCAGATTGTCCCCTTGCCAGTGTACAGGAGCTTGGAGAATACCTGAATGCTGAAACCACAAAATAAGGACTGCATTAGAGCTCAACATTGGTGCCAACTTGCTGACAAGAACTTAGACATTGGATGTCACTGTGGATGTACTTCAATTACTTCTGGTTTGATTATAGATTTGCATTTGTTATGCATAAGTCACATTCTGTGATCATAGATATTTAGTTGGACTTTGGCTCAGGCTTTATTCACCAGAAGTTCAGAAAGATAAAATATTTAATTAAAAAACTGTATTGATTTTTTGTGAGTTTTTGGGTCAATGATATCTTCTGGCAACTGATAAGAGTAGTTTTGCATGAATTCACACATTCAATTGATTAACTGAACTAAATGATCTGAACAATTTTCAGTATTTTTTTCTTTATTTCCTGCTCTTCCCAAGTTCAGTAAAGTTTGGTTTTGGTTTTGGTTTTGGTTTTTTTCAAAAAAGGTAAAAAGTAGTTAGAATCTATGCAGTTATGTCATATCTGTAGGTGAAATTAAAACTCTAAAGTTCAAGTCCTAATTAAATTTGTCTGTGATATCTTCCTTGATCTGAAAGACAGCAAAATGCATATGCAGCAGCAGTACGCATGTGGATGGCTGTGCTTGTGCAGGTGTGTGGCTAAGTTGAAACAAATCCCGCTAATATTCCCATAGCTCTAACTGAGACCTTATGAAGCCTTAATAAGATAGAAGAGCAAAAAACTTGGAGGAAGAATATAGTGCTTACTGTGACTTAGTGCAGAGGGTGAAATTGGTGTAGGGTTCATGATTCATCTATGACTGATGCTGTGATATAAAACTTATTCCATGTCATTATCATTGGAGGTCCCTGACACTATCTCAAGAGTTGTTTTTTTTGTTTATTTTTGACTGACTGGTTTATACTTTACAAATATCTGTTCAGATACCTGGAGAATTAGGACAACCATCAGCTTTCTATAAGGAGAGTTTCTCAAAAGGAAAAAAAAAAAACAGTTGACGTGCCTATATGTCTTCAGTTCATATCACACATCTGATGGCAGATATTGTCTTTGTTTCTGGCTACCAAATGGTGTGATGAAGCAAGCAGGGAAAGGGAGAAGGGTTGGATAAGCAATTCAAGGCACATGTTTTATAAGTTCTAAAATACTTAACTACTGAATAAAATTTAAAGATCCTGTTTATTTGTAGATTTTGCACATTGTGTGTATTTTGGGAATATTTCCACATGATAGTGCTAACAAGAACACTGCCTTATTAAAGTTGTCTCAAAGGGAGGCAAAGAAAGGGAAAAAAAAATTGAAGAAAAGAAATTCCATAATTAATATTCTTTTTGCATAGTATGTGAAGCTATTCAATATTACATGTTTGTATTTAAAAAATATATCTATCAGAAATATTAAAAATCTATGTAGTATTCACAGTTAAATACATAAATACCATATTATTTCCTTTTTACTTGCTTGGTACCTCTCCACAAAAATGTTACACTGGTATATTGAAATTTTGTGTTATATGACTTGGTTTTGGTTGGATTTTTTTTAGTCTCCCAATTGACAAACACAGAATTAGCTTTGCTGTATATGGGAAACTGTTCTTCCCCACACAAGTCTAAACAAAATGCCTTTTAAGCCAGCAAAGGCCTCTCCTGATTATCCCCAGCTAACGAACTAAACCAGACTTGCTTCTCAAGGACAACTGAACCCAAAACAACAGATGTGGTCCGGGACAGAAAGGATGGGCGACAAGCCATCCTGTGCCCCTGGCAGTCACTGCCCTAACGTGGGGCTCATGGACGCTCATTGGCTCTGGACAGTGACACTGAGGGGACAGGTGGGTCAGGGGGTATCAAAGGTGGCGAGGGCAGCAGGTGGGCCCTTCCCTCCTCCCTGAGGCCCGTTCGGACGCTTTCTGGGTGGGACACCCCCCTGCTGCGGACACTGGTGCTGGGACCCTGCCTGCCTGCCTGCCCCGGGTCCAGCCTGAGCCTCAGCGCCGAGCGTGCCGGGGTCCCGAGCCCTGGGGTCGGGGCCGGAGCCCCCCCGTGTTGAGGGGAAACCAGCGGCAGCTGCACCCTCCGACACCACGGACCTGCCGTCCTGCCTGGCAAGACGGGGCCACCGACCAACGGAGCCGTCGGGGACAAGCCGCCGGAGGGTAACATCACCTCACACACGCACACACACACACTCACTCCTCTCATACTCGCACACACAGCGAGACCTTCCTTCCCCCCTTCCCTCCACCTTTGGTTCTTAACCCTGTCCCTTAAAAGCACAGGACCTTTTGCATTACGTCCCTAAAGGACACTTTCGTAATGTGTATATATATATGTATGTGTGTATATATCCCTGGTAGCTATTCACATTTGCATTTTCCCTAAACATTATCCCTCCGTTCGTGTTAACCCTTAATAAACCGATTAGTTGTGGAGCAAACCTTGGTTTTAGAGGCAATTTCTGAGCGTGGTGGGGTGGGGGTGCTCTCTGACTACCCCACTGAAATATGGTCCCATGGTGGTCATTCCTCCGTGAGAGGCAGCGCCGCGTGTGACCCTCGGGCTCATTCACAAACCCCTCCACATCAGGAGGGGTAGTCAAAAAAGCACCTGACAGCCAGTAGCCCTGCAGTACTGGCTTGCGACACCATAGCAAAACTCTGTAATCCACTGTGTTTCACATTTCTAAAGAGTATTCAGGTAGCCTGGGAGTTAAGAATTAAATACAAATGACCTGTTTTGCTTTGTCTGTGCTAGTCTACGAGAGCCATGAGGAGGGAGCAGTAAGAAAGCAGACTGTGGCAGCTCTACAAGAGGTTGAGTTACAATCCACAAATGATTGCTGCAGCAAAGTGCAAACTTTTTTTTTTTTTTTTTTTACCTTTGCAAAAGAGGAAATATGCTTAAAATTCAGCTCTACTCTAGATTTGGGTAAACTGTGTGTTCAGGGTTGCTCAAGAAGAGCATGGCTGAGGAGGGCAATCTAATCTTACATTCATATAGAGGTTTGTGCCCTATGTTTTGCTTCATAAATAATGTGAATTTGGGCAAACCAGAGTTCAGCTATTAGAACTTTCAAAAGTTGGAAAATAACATTTTCACAGGTTAGGTTAAAAGAATAATGCAGGTAATGTGAGTATTTTACTACTGGCAAGCATGAAGTAAAACTGACACTTGTCTCTAGTGCAGTGCCATTATGATAAGGTAAATACATTATGGAAAACTTTCATTAGTCTTAAACCAAACATTATAAAATGCTAGGGAAGTATGTTGTAACCTGCCAGGAATGCATTTCTTAATCACTTACAACATTTATACTTGCCTTTTACCTTAATATGAATGCAGTACTCTTTGGAGCAATATGTGTTTTGTTTGCAATTTCAGATTATAACAGTAAGGGACTTTTTTGACACTTGTATATTTTAGAATTATTTATCCTGGGCAGAGCTAAGATTCTTCTAGGGACTTAATTTTTCTGAGTTTTGCCAGAATTTTTCAGCTACATCCCCATACTGACCTTGTGTTGAGCTCATACTACATCTGGGAGTCTTCTCTTTTTAACTAGTAAAATTTTCACACAGGAGGAGTAAACAAGAAACCTAGAGAGAATGCTAACATCTCTGTATAAATATTACATGATGCATCAACTTCCCCTATGGAGCAAATATATGTAATTGTCAGGATGGCTGATGTGGAAATAATAATCAGTTTTTCTTTGGTGCAGCTTCAGGAAGAAGCCAAAATTACATAATAAAAATATTCTGGATTGACTCTACTGTTTATAAAAACCTCTGTAAGTAATCTCAGCAGGAGAAGCACATGCTAAGAGATTATTTCAGTTTGAAAAGGCAGACATTTTTCTTTGAGTGTTCACTATACATTTGACAATAAGTGATGTGACCTGTATTGTGGCATTTTTAGATATTTACATAAATATTTCAAATGTGGTTGTGCAAAAAGGAAGCCACATTATTTCACATGCTAAACAGTTCCAACAGGCTTTGTATTGAGGGTTGGCTATTTTTAGACATACTAAGTGACAGTTATGTTTCTAGATTTTGCACCAGATGAACTATGCTTGTATGATACTTTTGTATCATATGTATTTGCTCTTTCATTCAAAAAATCTTGTATACTCTAAGTGCCTCTTTATTTGGAATTTCCAGCAGACTGATCATTTGCAAATCAAAACAAAGAAGTACTGGCTGTTCATAGCCCAGTACCCTCTTCACATAAAATGTTTCATTCACAAGTGAAACTCTGACTTGGCAGATCAGATTGAAAAAAGATTGCATCCTGCACCCAGATCGGCAGTGTGTTTGGAAATGGGTGGGCTGAAGACTTAAAATTCTGCTTTATTTGGAATGTTATGGTTATTTCACTGTCTGTTTCTGATAGATTTTACTCTGACTTTTTCTCCTGCATCACTCATCCAACAAGTGGAGAGAATTACATGGCTCAGGATTTATGCACCTTATTAGTTCTTCAGCCCTGCTATTTCTTGCTCAAGTGCAAGCAAAAAGCGTGAGGAATTCAACTGTGCATTAGGCAGCTCTCCAAGAAAAGCACACCCGATGCACCACGTTTAGCTACAGACAGGATGGAATGCAGGGCTAGCTGAAGAAAACATCAGTCAGACTCTGGAACTACAGAATGGGGCAGGTGCATTTTCATGCTGCAGATTAGTCCTTCTGTAAAAGACCATGCCTCTTGATAGTCTGTACGGTACAGGAAGGGAGCAATGACATTTAGCCAGAGCCACAGAAGTTACAATTTGCCCAGCAAGTGTAGGTAATTTTGAGCAGCCAGGCAGAATCTGGCTTGAAATTAGCTACTATGTCAGTATTGGGCTCCTCTGCTTTCCATTGCTGTTCAATTCATCTGACAGTTGTAGCAATCACCAGTTAGTTCTCCATCTATACATGCCCTCCTTTTTCTGCTGCAATGTCACAGAATTACAGAATCTCACAGAACACTTGAGATTTACCCAGTACAAAAAGACAGCAAAATAAGCTTGTTTTCTTATAGAGGATCATACTCCTGTACATACCACAGCCTCTGCCTTTTTACCTTCTAGATGATATATCTTCAGCTTATGCATACGGTCATTGCTACACTGGCTTATGTGGCACCATACTGATTCTCAACAGCCTGTCGCTAGGAGTTACAGACTGATGCCAGGTAGTTATTTGATATGTATGTGCCTGTATCATACATTTACAACATAGTGGTCCTTGCTTTCTGCCTCCACTGCTTTATCTTAAGATTTCCAATTAAAAAAACCCTCTTTTTAGGTCTCACTAGTGATCTCCAATATACAAAAGTGGGTTGCAGATTAGATACAGCCTTGCGTAGAACTGGTTTAATGTAGATACCAAATTTACTTCTTGTGTGCGTCTTTGAGGATGGTATCTTCAGAGGACAGGGAGGTTATTAACACTGTGTTTCAGGACCTTGGATCTGCTTTGTTAACTCCAAAGATACGTGATGTATATGAGAAAGACTGGAAGCCCTTTAGAGCCCCATGTTTCGATGATGATACCATTCATTTTACACAGTAGTTTATTGCCTACATGTTATCTTTTGGGAGAGTAAGAAGCATCATTAATTTTAACTTGACTTTTCTTTTGTTCATTTAGCAACAGGCATTGTGAAAAAAAACCTCTTTGCTTTACCCAAGTCTTTTATTTAAATATCACAGATAATTGACTTAGGCCCAAAATATAGCCCTTTGTTGTAAATGGATACAGAACCATAGTGTGAGCATGACTGTTGAAGTATTCCTAGACTATGCTATAAAAATTTAAGTTAAAAGATATATTTAAAAAATAAAACTTTTCTGATACCATTGAAATCTCTGACACAGCACTATTTTACTGCTTCATAAGAACTGGTGAATGTAACACACAAGCGTCATTTTCATTCATCCCAAATCTTCTCTCTCTACAAAGTCTTTATGTCACTAAAACTCTCTTTACTATCACAGCTGTAATCAGTGGAGCATTGTGGGGGATGAAATAACTCATAGCTAAACCATAGATGGAACAATTGAATTCCAAACTAGTAGAGTAAAAAAGCTTTTTCAATTTGAGCTAGACTTAATACTTTTAAAGCTTCCTTTTTATTTTGGAAATGTGTATTAGATACAAGAAAGAAGACGTACAGTACCAGTGATCTCACAAACAGCATTTAGAGGAGTGTGACCAGTGCTTTCATTTTTTCAGGGTCCTGACTGTGCTGTGATATGGATATGCTAAAACACAGACACACAAAAAATGCTAGTGGGATTCCCATTTTCCTTGGCTGTTACCTTCTCTTGGTCATAAATCTATGTCAGAAAAATGATGAGAGACTCAAAAGAGCATTCAGCCTTGATTCTCAGTGGTGGCTCTAAGTTGTGCCTGCTAATGTAAAGTTGTTGATTTCCCTTATCCTCTCTGACGTGGGTTTCAATTGTGTGTATTTTCAGTTATTTGTTAATCAGGGGTAACTAAAATAAACATAGTTTACTGCACAGAGACAGACACTGAATAAGCCTCTGTTAAGTGGCATTGCAGGGCAATATTTGGTCTAATCTCTTGTTACCTTGGCTCTCCCAGCACTGTGTCTCTTCTGAGAAAGCATCCCCCATTGTTCTGCACCACTGAAGGTGGATGGTAGGTTCCATTTTGGGCAGCTGCTCTGGTGCTGAAACCAGTGACATTGTGAAAACTGAGCAGGTTATTTATGGATAGATAAAATATACTGAAAAAAATCAAGAAAAGTGTAATGAAGACTGATTTATTAATACAATTAAGTGTGGCCATTCTGTCCATTTGTTTGGTGCCCTTAGGATGTGAAAATTCTGCAGTTTGTGAAGCTGCATTACTATTTAATGGTAGGTAATTTTAAAGAATCTGTTGACATTTACTGCAAGATAAGCATTAAAATACTCTGCTTGACTAGCTGAGGATTTTCTGCCTCAGTGGATGTCTCTGAATACATTGATAAATAATATGGAACTGATGAAAATTTCTCTCTTAGGTCTGCTCTTACTACTGGGTTCCCCCCTGCCTTTTTCACTTGCTTTGTGAGTCTAGTCTTTTTCTAATTTGCTTTCTTCCAATTATCAGACTAAAATGTTCCAGAAAATCATATCTTCAAAAGTACTCTGTGTTAGCTGAATGTAGCAGGCAGGTAAGCAGTCACTTAAGCCAGTGACATTAACACTATTTTCTTTAACAGACATGGGAACCAAGCATATTATCCATTAAATAAGGCTGCCTTATCTCCTTTTTGTAGCTTAGCATAGATTTTCATCCAGTTATTCCTTTATTGAACACAGATGCCCATGTTTATGTGTTGTTTAGACTTCAGACAAGACATCATCATCCAAGTTAGAGAAGGTGAAGACATGAATTGTGAAAAGGAAGATTTCCCCATTGTAGGAGAAGAGCAGGTTCATGGCCATGTGAAGGACCTGAAGGTATACAAGTCTATGGGACCTGATAGGATTCGTTCATGGCTCCTGAACGAACTGGCTGACAAAGTTACAAAGCCTCTCTCCATCATATTTAAAAAGTCTTGGCAGTCTGGAGAAATTCCCACTGACTGGAAAAAGGGAAACATAGCTCCCATTTTCAAGAGAGAAAAAAGGAAGACCCAGAGAATTACAGACCAGTCAGTCTTACCTCTGTGCCTGGTAAGATCATGGAGCAGATCCTCCTGAAGGCTCTGCTAAGGCACGTGGAAAAAAAGGGCTGATTGGTGGCAGCCAACATGGCTTCACCAAGGGCAAATCCTGCATGACTAATTTGGTGGCCTTCTACCATGGGGTCACAGCTTCAGTGGACAAAGGAAGAGCAACTGGCATAATCTACCTGGACCTGTGCAAAGCCTTCGGCACTGTCCCGTGTAACATCCTGGTAATGAAGCTGGAATGGTATGGATTTGATGGATGACCACTCGTTGGATAAGGAGCTGGCTGGGTGGTCGCACTCAAAGAGTGGTGATCAATGGCTTGATGCCCAGATGGACACCTGTGATGAGCAGTGTTCTCCAAGGATCGGTACTTGGACTGGTGCTATTTAGCATATTTGTCAGAGACATGGACAGTGGCATTGAGTGCACCCTCAGCCAGTTTGTTGACAACACCAAAGTAGGATCTGAAGTTGACACACTGGAGGGAAGGGAGGCTATCCAGAGGGGCCTTGACAGGCTTGAGAAGTGGGCTCATGCAAACTGCATGAAGTTCAACCAGACCAAGTGCAAGGTTCTGCCCCTGAGTCAGGGCAATTCCAAGCACAACTACAGGCTGGGTGGAGAATGGATTGAAAACAGCCCAGAGGAGAAGGACTTAGGAGTGATGGTGGATGAGAAGCTCAACATGAGCCAGCAATGTGTTATTGCAGCCCAGAAAGTCAACAGTGTCCCAAGCTGCACGAGAAGAAGCATGGCCAGCAGGGCCAGGGAGATGATTCTCCCCCTTTACTTGAGTACTGTGTCCAATTCTGGAACCCCCAACATAAGAAGGATATGGAGCTCCTGAAGGAAGTCCAGAGGAGGGCTACAAAAATGATCAGAGGGCTGGAGCACCTCTCCTATGAGGACATGCTGAGAGAATTGGAGCTGTTCATCCTGGAGAAGTGAAGGCTCTAGGAAGATGTTATAGTGGTCTTCCAGTGCCTGAAAGGGGCCTACAGGAAAGCTGGGGAGTGACTTTTCACAAGGGCTTGTAGTGAGAGGACAAAGGATAATTGACCAAAACTGGAAGAGGGGACATTTAGGTTAGACATTAAGAGGAAATTTTTCAGTGTGAGGGTGGTGAGACACTGGCACAGGCTGCCCAGGGAAGTTGTGGTAGCCCCATCCCTGGAAGTGTTCAAGAGCAGGTTGGGCAGGGCCCTGAGCAACCTGATATAATGGGAGGTGTCCCTGTCTATATAGGAGGGTTAGAACTAGATGGTCTTTAAGATTCAGTCCAATTCAAACCATTCTGATTCTATGATTCTTTGATTCTATGATCTTGTCCACATTACAAGAGGTTGAGGCAGTTGTTTTCAACAGGAGAAAGCACCTGAGGATATCTCATCCACATGGTATTGCTTCACAGGTGTCAATGTTGCAATAACAATTTTTTATTATGAAAGAACACAATTTTCTGTGTTTTACCTATTTCTATTCTGTTTAAAACCCAGAAACCTAAATTCAGAATTATGCAGCTTTCATAAAATTGTAAGTTTTCATCTGTTTCATGGCTAAACTTCTTATTGGTTAAACTTCCTTACTGTTCAGAGAATTGACAAATCTCAAACTGTTTTGTAAGCTTGAATATTACTGGTTGGAATGCTGTAGATAAGGGCCATCTTACTAGGATGTTGATACTGTGAGATCATTTTGCTCTCCCTATCAAAAAAGCAAGGGTATTTTCTCACAGTTACTTGTTTTTCTTCAACTTCAAGTACTTTAGTTCAGTGAGGGTTTAACAATGTGACAAAAATTAACTTTTAGTTTAGCCACTGACTCTGATAAATGCTACAGGCTGAAGAAAATAATCTTTTCAACGGGTCTTTGAAAACTGAGATTTAAAGCAATAAAAAAATACAGATATTTTTTGATGAAGAGTGTCTTGGTAAAAATGGGGTAGAAAAGGCTTGTGCAAATTTACTTAGGCAAAGAGTTTACTTTCCAGACCCCCTGCTCCACCCTGCCAAAAAGGTTCTAAAAGTGAAACAAATATATTTGCATTTTGAAAGTTTCCTTGAAGTTTGTTTCAGAAAGCTGATGTTTCTGAGACATCCTAAACACAGTGTCAAGCTGACTCAAGTTAGTATTTTGACCTTGCTTTTGTCCCTTTTTCAGGGGAACCTCCCAAGGCAAACTCATCTCCTTTGAACTTTCTGCATTCTCCTCTGCCTTTCTTCTCCTGCATACTGAATATTATAATACATAGGTATGGCTGAGTCTACTCCCACCAGAATAATCTGCTTTTTACGCATTTTTGTCTTCACTGGCCGGACACTGTTGGTGCAGTACAGAATCAATTTCATCTTTGTCAGATAAAAGAATTTACTGCTCGATTCAAAAAGTAGTCCAATGTAGAGCTTCCAAATAAAACATATAATTTACAATGCCACCATTATTCTTAGGCTTTAGGCTAATGCCTCCATCCACTTTAGAAAACAGACTTTCTTCCTCACAATTGTCCTGTTTTTTCAGTGTCTTAAAATTGTTACAAGATACTGCTGCTCTCAACAAAGCTATTTTTCTTTAGTGTCAATGCTAGTTTACTTGGCTTTGGGAGATTCAAAAAGATTTTTAGTCTCAATTTCCCTGTTTAAAGGGACAGAGATTGTAGCAACGTAGCAATTGAAACATTTTGCCTCTCATTACTGGCCATCCTTTTTCCAATATAATTCTCACAAAAGTCACAGAAATAAATAATATTTTTGCTGTTAATACCATCAGAAAAGAAGCAGAATTCTGTAAAGAAGTTGTCAAGGTCTGAGGTTGCTCCTAAAGCATATGGAAATGAATATAATGAAAATTCGGCTTTTTAAAAACTGAATAAATTAAACAAAAAAACCCCAACAAAACTGTTAAAATCATATTATAAGAATACAAAAACAGTCTTAGTGTAATTTATGTTACTCTCTTTTCATCCTCACCTTATCTGTATTATTCAGGGGAGAAGATGGTCTTTATTTGGGGTTGAATCAAAGCAGTGTATAATTTCCAATAACTTTTTACATTGCTGTATGTGCCATGTACTAAATAAGCTAGACATTCACACAGAGGTCTTAACAAAATATATTATCTCAGGGTTGTTGGTCATACCCTTTGTACAATGTTCTTAACTGATCATGAGCAAGTCATTCAACATGTTTTGTATAGGATCACTAAGAGCAGGATTTAGTTGCCTAAAGAGAAGCAGTACTTAATCCAAATGCTTCCAAAGGTGATCTGGAGCATATCAGGAGTGAATATACAGCTCTGGGAGCTGTGAGTGGTTTCTCCTTGATCCTGCTGGTGAAGGAGTGGAGCAAGCCAATCCTATGGGTCACCATGTGGCTTCACTATTGGTGTTGTAGGCGGGGATTTGACTTTCAGGATCACGGGACTCTTTTTGTGTATCAGGGATCAATAGGGAGATGTGGGATCTACCTAACAAAGTGAACTAAAAGCATCTCTTCCAAGACACTGGCTGACCTGCTATGGGGAGCTTTTAGCTAGGAATGAGGGAGGGACACTTACGATGGAAAGAAGTGACTATTGCACTCTACTCAGCACTCATCAAAGGGTATTTAGAACCTGTGGTCCAGCATGGTCCTCTCATCCCTCACTTCCCAATACAACAATCAAGTATTTTGTTCCGTGACTTGGACTGGAGAGAGTGCAAGGGAAGCCATAAAGGTGGACAGGCCCTGGGAGGAGGCAGTCTGGGATCAGGGCTTGTTCAGGCTCAGAAAGGGGTGCTTGGGACCCCAGCAGCTGCTTCTAAGGCCTGTGGGAAGGGGACTCAGGAGGTGGAGCTAGGCTCTTTGTAGCACTGGGAGATGAGAAAAAATAATGTGTATAAAACAGGTTCAGACTGGATCTAAGGAAGAACTTTTTCACTTTAAAGATCACAGTTGCCCTGAGAGTTGCCATTTCCATCCGTGGTCGTTTTCAAGCCACAGCTGGATAAAACCCTGAGCAACCTGGTCTGACGACAGAGCTGATGCTTCTCTGAGCTGGAGTATTCATCAGAGAGGTACTTCCAACATGAATCATCCCATGATTTTATGGTCCTATCTTGAGGAAACACAGTTTTGCCACTTGGAAACTGGCTCGTTTTATGTGAGGCTAAATGGACACATGATCCTAAATTGCAGATGTAATAAGGTTTCATGACAGAAAATCAAGTAACTTTTATCTATGCCAATAAAATATTAAAACTCTATTTTATACTTTCATATAAAATACAAACTTTGTTCCAAATCCAGGCTTTATGAATCTTCCAAATTAATGTAGTATCTTCGTGCTTCTCTGTTTTATAAAGTGACTAGTGCACAGACTTCATGCAGGTTTTCCAAAAGATATGTGTATTTATGAACTAGTCACAGTAACTAATGTAACTGAAAGTTCTTGAGAAAATTAATAATTCTGTAACAGGGTTTTAACAATGTAAAGTGAAGAAGGCATAGGGTTACATATTTAATAAGGGAGATAAAACCTAGAGGCTTTATCATTAAGTGAGCATACTCTGTCCCATGAGTTGATTTGAGTCCTGTGAAAGAAATAACAGGTAGGCATGTAATTAAAACTGCCAACTTCCCTTATACTGAAACTTCTGTCCTTGGTCGTCCCTTTCAGGTTGCAATATGGTACAATTCAGTCAAACTACAATACAGCTGTAACAACTCACAAAGTGAGGTTTCAATGTACTGAAAGACTTTATTTTTCACACAGTGTGAAATTTTGTAGAAGAGTATATCTGTTTCTCTGGGAGAAAGAAAAAGATCATATATGTATGGTATAGTGTGTGTAAAGCACTTTAAAACCTTCTTTGTACACATGGAAAAGTATAAATAAGTCTTTACTCTGTCTCAATTTTTTTATTTATTTAATAAAGTTTTTATAAGTAAAAATTTATACAGGAAAATAAACTTCTTTTGGAATATGATGGCTGTCACCGTTTGACTCAGGTCCGACAACAATGCTCTCGATCCCCTCCCCCCCCACCCAGGTAGGGAAGGAGAGAGAGAAAAAGAGAGAGACTTGGCTGGATTGAAAACTAAACTACACAGCTTTAATTAAAATACTAATGAATCATACAAGAAAATATATACAATTATATACAGATATATTCAGATATGGGCAAAAGCCTCTCGCCTCCCCCTACCCCCAGCAACTCCCACAGCACTCCCCTGAACTGGGAAGAGTCCCGAGGAATCCTGGAGCTGCTGCTGGAGAAAGCAGAGAGTTATGAGGGTCAGGAGAGCTCGAGCCTAAGGGTCGACAGTGATGGATGAACAGAGTCCTCCCCGGACGCCGGCCATGGACGGAAGAGAAGGCAAGAAGAAGAAGGAAGCTGTCTTCTAGGATCTCTGACCTTCCTTTGAGCTTACGTAGATATATGGAATGGAATATCTTTGGCCAATTTTGCTGTCTGTCTAACTCAGCCTCCCACGGGGGGGTCAGGGATCTCCCCATAGTGTCTGAGCCGGTGGAGTGAAGGTGTAACCTTGAAACCTTAGTAGTTAGAAAAACATTCCACTGTCTTATCAGCCTAGCAGAACACACAGTTGCTAGTTAAAAGAAAGCTTACTGAAGGAAGAAAAAATCAGTGAAAAGAAAAATTGGCTCAATCCTGGCTCAAACCAGGACAATGGCAAAGCCTCAAAACATAGCTTTACAAGTCATATCAGAGTGGGAGTGTTTATGTATAAGCTGAGTAGAAGAACATACAAATGAATTATTGCTGATAGGGTAAAAGTGGAATTGTTCTCACTGCAAAGTACTGTAGAAATATTTGCAGGGAAACATGTGCTTTATGCCTTTGCTAGAGCCGATAATGATGCTGTAGTGGCAATGAACCTCCTCATAAGACAGGCTTAAACCACTGAGCATGTCCCAGTTTATACTACAAATGTATTTAGGGAACTATTGCTTTGAACTGTAACTCTTTTCCAATGAAAAGGTTTCAAACAGTGGTATATAGTCCTTGCTATTTGTCTCTTGTGCTTTCACTACTGGTCAAAACATTATCACCGTTTAGACATTGTCCAGGTTGAGCTACTAAGAACCAGTAAGGAAGCTACTTACATTTCATGGACTTTGAAAATTATCTGTCCTTTTTCCAGTCTTCACAAAATTTTATATTTATATAATTTAAAGTAAATTAGTAATGTTTTTAAAACAAAGTAGAATTACATACAGAGTGGTATCTAGTAAGTGAAATGGGCTGACAGGAGTCTCACGAAGTTCAACAAGAAGTGCAGAAGCTTACATATAGGGAGGAATTAGCCAGTTTATGCTGGAAGCCTTCCAAATGGAAAGTAGATTGGCAGAAAAAGACCTGAGGATCCTGGTGGACATCAGGTTGAAGATAAGCCAACTAGGTGCCCTTGCTGCAAAGAAGACTAACTTTATCCCAGGCTGCATTATGCATGTTGCTAGCATGTGAAGGGAAGTGACATTTCCCCTCTACTTAGCACGAGTGAGACCACACCTGGAGTATTGTGTTCAGTTCTGGGCTCTTCAGTACAAGAGAGGCATGTACATACTGGAGGGAGTTCAGCAAAGGACTGCTAAGGTGATGAGGGGGCCAGAGCATGTGTCATATGAGGAAAGGCTAAGAGAGCTAGGACAATTCAGCCTGAAGAATAGAGGACTCAGGGGGGCAAATCTTATTAACATATATAAATACCAGAAAAGAGAGTGTATAGAGGATCTTTTCAGTGGTGACCCAGTGACAGGAACAAAGAAAATGGGTACAAACTGAAACACAGGACGTGCTGTCCAAACATCACAAAACACTTTTTTAATGTGAGGATAACTTAGCACCTGCACAGGATGACCACAGAGGTTATAGAATCTCTACCCTTGGAGATACTCAAATGCTGTTTTGTATGTGGGGTTGGACAAGAGACCCCTACAATGCTTGACTATTCTAGTTTTTTTCCGTTATTTGGGAGTGAAAAAAATCTGCTAGAACTTGGACAAAACCTTGTACACAAGTGATTCTTTCTCCACATAACAAAAAAATAATAAAAAAGTAAAAAAAAACAACCGTTAGAAGTTGTATAAGCTTCAAATCTTTCAAAAATAGGAATAAATGCTTCTTGTGTGGTTGGTTGTTGTTTTGGAGTTGTTTCTTTTTGCTTTTTTGTTTGTTTGCTTGTTTTGGTTTGTTTTCTTTTTTCATGCAGAAACAATCTCCATGTAGCTATACTGCAGATTAAGACTAAGGTACACAGTACATGTGAATTGGTAAGCATAACAGAGGAGGAATGGACCTCTTCTGGGCTTTGGACTTTCCCCTAAATAAATAGTTGTTTAGTTTACCCTTAAAAGCATCCATGTATGCAAAGACTGATAGCCACACGACAGAAGTTACTTTCAGGGTCAAACACTGTCAGCTTACTTTTTATTGAAAAGCGCAGTAAAATGTACCTTAGGCTGCAGTTCTTGTTGGTGTCACCTTACAAATTCAACAGTCCAAGGTTTGTCTGAGTGTTGGCTCAACATGCCTGCATTCCCGGTCGAGGCAGGGCCTGCTGTGCCCAGTGCTGCTCCCAGCGCTTCAGCTGATGTCAGATCGAGTCAGATCCCGGCAGTCATGGAAGGAGGCTGGCATGGGAGAAGTTAAATCTGTATTTTCGTATTGCTGTCTCTTTTCTTTGAATTTCATACAGGGTTTTGCTCATCCTCTGGAGGAGACTGTGTTTTTCATTAAGATGCTGATAATTGCCATCATAACTTCCATGGTTCCTTAGCAGAATATTGCACCCTTTACCCCAACCAAATGCTTTCCTTATGACAGAGAATGCCAAAAGGGTGATACAAAAATCCAAACCAAACCAAGCCAAAAAAACAAGAAACACTTCAGTATGAAGAATAGTCCCCAAATTGGTTGCTAGACTCAGGAAATGAAAAAATAAGATTTTTTTTCTGTGTTTTTTTAGGAAACCATAATAAAAGGACAAAGAAAAAGTTTGTCCCTTTCTGAATTTTTAACATCATGTCTGTAACAACACAAAAAATATAAAATCTAGCTTTGTTTGGTTTTAAGTGTGGAAAGGACCAACATTTTAAAAACAGCCATTAGGCATTAAAATTGATTTCTGGTTTATCTGGCAAAGCTCTGAGTCTCTCACTGAGCTCGGAAATAATTGATTACTTGAAGCCTTGTAGCAGTAGTTAAAAACTGATAAATGCTAAAGCTGACACTGTTTTATTTCTTCTCAAGAATTGTGGAGCTTCTGTACTTCTTTCGGATCTCCAACTTTATATCATGAGGTGAAATTGAAAAGATACTTCATCTTAGTCTTCATAAAATATATTCAGCAAACCTGAGACCTTTCTCTGCAGGAGAAAAAGCAAAACATTTAGTTACATAGTACTAATCAGTAATGTATGAAGCCAAGTGAACTTTTTGCATGTCAACATAGTCTTTTAGATCAGCTGATCAGATTACATTAAAGCTAACCATTTATGTCCATAACCATAGTTTGTTAAATCAATGTCTAGAAAAATTATTGGTGTTGACAGCTAAGTTGCTGTCCCATTAAATGAACTGCTGTAAAACACTGCAGAACCGGGACCTATTTAGGAAAGAAATACTGAAAGATTTCATTAACACAGGTTTTCATTTATTAATGCCGACAGATGGCTTTTTATATCAGCTGACTACTGACTTTCATATGGGAGTAATCTTTAACATCTTTAGTAAAATACAGGGAACCAGATCTTCTTTCACCCAATTCCAGATACTTTACATACTGTCAGCAAGAGAAGGAGGTCCAACAGTTGCTCAGGTGGTTATTTTGGGTTAATATCTAGAATTTCATAGAAAAAGATTAAATTATTTTCTTTTAGATACTTTTTATATCCTGCATTGGATATAACTCAAAACAGATTCTCAGATTAAACTAGTACTTATGGGGTCCCTGACGCAGTCCCAAGCTGTAACAATAAAATAGTTTGTTCAGAGAATCTAGCTACTAAGTGACTTATCTATAGTAATTATTGTCATCTTGAGTAGTCAACATAAGAAATCTAGGACACAATACAACTGTACACAATATAGTTTAGAACTGTGAGCTGAAAATTACACTTTATGAGAACAGTGAATTAGACTGTACTGCAAAACTTCAAAGTAGTTTGCCAACATAAACCCCTGAACTGAACTGTAAAATACGCTTTTACGTCATGTATATAGAATCAGACTGAAACTGCATGAGAAATAAACCTCAATTAACTTTTTTGAAATTACCTGTATGCACCTTAGTATAAATTATCACAGGATAATGATGCTTCTTCTACATCAGATTAGTAAATCCCTTCGTTTCATATCTGTGCTTCACTGAAATTGAAAAGCAGTAAATGAAAGAATCCAATACTGAGGCAAATTTCACTACTAGTTCCTTAACAGAAGAGAAAATATAGCAGGCAATAGAGCTTAAACTCTGCTTTTTATGTCTTCTACTTGTATTTAGAGGTAGGGCTCAAATTATTTATTTGCTGACTATTTTGCTTAGCAAACAAAAACTTTTTTTTTTTCTGTGAACTCAGCAAGTCAGTACTTATCTTCAACATAGCTTGCAACATCTGTGATCAAACTGAAATTTCCATTTGCAGATCAGTGAGACAGGTAATTAGCATGAAAAGAGTTTGTTTATTTATAAAAATATTCCTTTTTAAGGCCATGGGCTTATGCAGATCTTCAAGTCAGAGCACCTCCTGCATGACACAGACCATAACATTTCACATTGCAATGCTTGTAGGAAACCCCATTGCCTTAGGAACACTACAGTGTATTGGTATTTTTCTTTTAATTATTATTGTTTTAGAATGTGTCCAGAATATCAGTTAATGTGATGAAAACTTAAAATACTATTAAAATAATGACAAAAGTAAGTCCTTCTCCACCATTTTCTCCCTTTCTTTTTCTACTTTAGGACTGTTTTATCTACTGCCCCGAGAGAAAAGCTAGAGTGGAAAAGAAATGCAGTCAAATGCAACCATATTCTGAAGGAGATGCTTTCTTTCTGAATCACAAGGCACTGAAAATACACTAATTAAAATGTCCACGAGGGAATTAATTTTATATTTTTAAAAATCATGTACTCCTTCCCCCTTTTCACCTCCAAACCATACTGTGGAGCCATCTGGAGCTCTATCAGAGTGGTGGAGCAGACGAGGTCTCAGCTGTCCCGTTGGCCTGCACATGCACAAACTTTTCTAATCCAATTAACTTCAGTACTGCAGTTCTAGTGGTGCTGGCAAAATAGTTAAAACACTTACGTATCTTGAAGTGCTATACTCTCCACATGCAAATAAGTGCATATGTGTGCTTTTCATCAGGTTGAGCCAAGACAGTTATGTTAATATAATCAATATTACCTAGACTTGAAGTTAGGTTGATGGCTTGCCACCAGGAATTTCTTGCTGAGGAATATTGCCATTAAAAATATATACATTTACATGTATTTATTAAATTGAATTAATTTAAATTCATGAATATGGCCAGAGACTTCTGCTTGGCCCAAACAGTTTGAGTTTGTGTGCTATGAGATAAAATATAAGTAACCTCTTTGATTTTGCTTTCCCTAATAAAATGTACCTTTGAACAGTTTTTTAAAGAAAAAATATCTTCAAACAAGAGGAGTTTGAATTATCAGAAGTCTATGTCTAATGTCTTTTAACCAAATCATTAATTTTTTATGGACAGTGAATTTGCCCTTGAAAAAGTGTCTCAAATTGAGCAATAATGACCTGTGGATCCCAGATGTTTGGGATTGGATTCATTTGGATTTGAAGCATGGCCTCATTCTGTGCCCTTTGCACCTAGTATGAGCAGAACTTTTCCTAAATGCTCAAAGTCTCGGACTTCTGATCAATCTTCTCATTTCCTGCTCTCATCTTTCTGCAACTTTTTGGGCATCATTGGGCAAACAGATTCATAAGTGGGACAGGCTCACATTCAAATGTTGTGTTCAAAAATATGTACACCCACAAAAACGACACTGTGCCAAGATACTGCACAAACAATATATGTGGTTCATCTTCCTAATTACATATACCATTAAAAGTAGACAAGTAATAGTGTAGGATGCAAAACAAACATGCAAACAAATAATATCTCTTACTGTAGCAATTTGTCTTGCAGATTAGCAGGCTCTTTGTAGGAAAAAATCTTCCAATTTTATTTAAAGGTACTAGATTTAAAAATTGTTAAATTTGTACTTGGCTTATCAAAAACCCCTGCTGAAAGATGAGCAGAAAACCATCAATCAACACTCAAAACTCTGAGGTAAGTCTTTATCTAAAAAGAAACATGATGAATCATCACATTTGCACAGTTCTTTTCTTTAAATATTTTCCATTTCTACACAATTCAGATCACTCTGTTACAGTAAGAATATATTTTAATTATATGACTTAAAGTATTGTCATATAATATGACAGCATCTTTCATTATGGAATCTAATTTCAGTCTTTTGAATTGAAATTACATTTCCTTACTCATTACATGTCTTTTCTGTAACATTCATTACAGGCATTTTTCTTCTGATAATTCACAAACATCCATAACTTCTGATAACTTGTTGCCAAGGACAGTAAGATAAATAAGGTTTCCTGGAATAGCTCTAATCTCTTGATCTTGATAATGCAGCTATGTATTATCATGAGTGTATAGCAACATACAGAGACAAAACACTGAATTATTTTTCTTTAACCAAATCTAGCATTAGAAATGCAGATAACATCTAACAGGGAGCTTGAAACTTCAAGTAGTTGTCAAGCATGTTTCCAGACAATATTTTAAACTTTATGTGGGTTTATACTTTTATTATGTTATGATGTAAGACTACAGAAACTGGAATATTATAAAAGTTTTTAAAATTATATTTTATCTGAAAAAGGGTAAAAATACTTTAAGCAGCTGTCTATATCAACCTGTGAAGTCCACAGAACAACACAAATCGAACTGTGGGATCATTGTCCTAGCTAATGTGGCGTGGCACCTGCTCTGCAATGTGCAGACCTGATGGTCCATCTTACACACATGGGAGTTCAGTCTCAGATTCAACAAGAACAGAGAAGCACATGATTGGACATCACAGAAAAGCCAGCTTGCTCCATGGAGGACTTTGCTTTGTGTAGTCCAGAAAATGAGTTTCAGATTTAAATTAGACTCTAGGAGAAAATTCTTCACTGTAAGGGTGCTGAGATACTGGAACAGGTTGCCTAGGGAAGTTGTGAAACCCCATCCCTGGAAGTGTTCAAGGGCAGGCTGAATGGAGCTCTGAGCAACCTGATCTAGTGGGAGGTGTCCTGCCCATGCAGGGAGCTAGATGATCTTTAAGGTCCCTTCCAACCCAAACCATTCTAATATTCTACAATTCTATGATCACTAAAAGTCCATTGGCCTACTGACCTGATAGACCAGGGTCTCAAGAATGGGCTTGCCTTGGCCTGAACTGGTTTTAGCTTGTTTTAGCAATTGCCTCATGGTCAAGCAACTCCTGTCCAACCTGTGAGCTCAATCCATGAAAGTACTGTGTACAGTAATTTTTTGACTACCAGATATGGCCACCGTGCAACAGACAATAGCACTTCATAGCAATCGGAGCTGGAGGATGCTGTTGCACAGTGCTGAGATGCCTCAGCCTTTTCCGTAGCTGAGGGCTCTTCTTAAACTGTCTATCGTACCTTTCACTGCAGCTCTGCACCCTTTTACCCGCTCAGCTCTGGAAACATTTTCCAGGGCCCTCTTTTGGAGAATTTGTCCCCGGTTGTCCTCATGTTGCTGTTCTTGCACTTTTTTCTCACAGCCTTGCACCTGCAAATATTAATACTATTGTCATGGAGGTTTCTCATGGGAGGTGACTGCCAACTATATGAGAATCACCCCTTCTTCCTCTCTTTTTTATACCCCTTGGCTGTAACTTTTTTTTACATTGGGAAATCCAATAAAAAGGATATGGAAATCTTAACAACAGCCAGCCCTGATCAAAGTATGCTCCAACAACCACTACTTGCTGTGCAAGCCATACCACAGCCCTGGACTTCAGGTGAGAAGATTCTGGCTTCCTCAGTGATCTGCTTGGAAGAATCCCAGGGAATACAACCTTGGAGAAAAAGGGTCAAGGAGAGTGGGCTAATTTTCAAGGATCAGCTCCTTCAAGATCCAAGACGGACCGTCCCAACATGCTGGAAGTCAAGAAAGGCAGCAGGAGACTGTACAGATTAAAAAGGAGCTCCTGACAAAACAGGATTAGATGATACAGGAGGAATATAGAGACCATGCCGGAGCATGAAGGGATTGCATTAGGAAGGGCAAAGCATAACAAGAGTTGAATATGATGAGGGACAGGGAGGATAACAAAAGAAGCTCCTACAGGGAAAATAATCAGAAAGAAAGAGCAGGGGAATTTGGGCCCTTGGCTGAACAAGGCAGGGGACCTGGTGGCATACGACACAGAAATGATTAAGGTGCTCCATGTCGTCTTCACTTCAACCTCTACTGGTGAGTTTTACCTCCAGGAATCTCAGACCTCTGAGACCAGTGAGAAAGTGTGGAGGAGAATGGGGCGAACCATTTCCAAACATATGAAGAACAAGAAGGTGATTTGGAATAGTCAGCACAGTCACAAAAGGGAAACCATGCTTCAGCAACCTGATAGTGGTTACAATGAGATGGCTGGCATGGTGAACGAGGGGAAAGTTGTGGATATTGCTTATCCTGACTGTAGGTGGGCTTTCAACACTGTCTTCCATGTCATCCTGTGACTGTTATCTCAACTCCTGCTCAGGTTTTGGCCTAACTCATGCTAAGGCCTGATATAGGCTGGGAGAAGTGCAATTAGGTCAGAGTGGGAGCAACATGAAGGCAGAACATGATGGACAGGAAGGACTAAAGGTTGTTATGCAGCCATTATCACCTGCAGCTTTCTGTCTCCTGCAGCCACCATAATTACATATTAGTTGTCTGGCATTTTCTTCATTGTACAATGGTTTATGGAAATGGTATAGACCAAATTTCCAAGGTGGAATGTATAAATATATCAGCTTACCAAAAAAAGGCTTTGAAGAGAAGCTCACAGAAGCTGGACTTCTGAGGTTTTCGTGCCCCTGTGATACAGAGGATGCATATGCTGTGATGGAGGAGGAAGGATGGGCACTCTCACTGTTGGCCAGATAACTATTTTGCTTGTAGTTAAGAGTTATGAATCACAGGTGACAAGTTATGAATAAGAGAACTTGTAAATTAGAAACTTCATGAATTAATGAAATGATGAATTAGTGAATTCATGTTAGACTAGTCTGTATGAAGGAGATTCAGATTGTTTGATGTGTTTGTTTTCTTTCCTAAGGAGCTCATGAAATAGATTTTAATTTAAACTGTATGTTGTCCTGTAAATTTGAAAGATCCAAACAGAGTGTGATGCATCCTCATAGACTAACTGATGAAGTACAGACTACGTCAGTGGTCAGTGAGGTGAACAGAAAACTACCTAAACTCTCAAGGTCTCTTGATTGTGATCAGAGGCATAAGTGTATCTGGATTCCAGTAGCCAGTGGTGTATTCCAGGGGTTATATTGAGGCCCATTATGTTTAACATCTTCATAAATACCTTGATTATACAATAAAGCACACCATGAACAAGTTTGCATAGAGTAAAAAATTAGGAGGAGTGGTTGAGACACCAGATGGTTTCACTGCCATTCAGAGGGACTGGAGAAATGGTCTGACAGGAACCTCATGACGTTCAGCAAAGGGAAATAAAAAATTCTGCAACTGGGAAGGAATAATCCTGTGTACCTGGATGGGCTGGAGACTGACTGACTGGAAAGTAGCTTTGCAGAAAAAGACATAGGGGCACTGATGTATGCCCAGGTTGAACAGAAGACAGAAATAAGCCCTTTGGACAAATAAGGCCAACAGTCTGCATTAGGCAGATCACTGCTAGTGCATCAAGGGAGACGAACCTTGCTCTTCATCAGCAATTGAGTGCAATGCTATAGTTGTCAATGAGAATGTATTCTATATTAAGTACGTCTATGGGGAGCTTGCTTCTGCTCTGAGCTGGGCCTGTGCTGATAAACCTGACTACAAGGCCAGGTGTACAGGACAGCCACAGCAACACAGCAATATGATTATACAGCTTCTGTAGTGGATGATTATCTAACAGTCCAGGATATAGTAGGACCCTCCTTGGTATGCTGGCACCTGTCTCTAGAGTTGTTCTTTCCAAGGCTCAGGGCTGTTCTTAAAAGTGGCTTAAGTAGCATGTCTTGGACTCATCCTATGTAGCTGAACAGCTTTAGGTGAAAGTACAGTTACATTTGAGAGGTTCTTAGTTCTTTTTACTGCCAATATAAGGTGCCTGGAGCAACCACAGATATTGATTCATTGCCTCAGTTAGGTGCCAGGGGCAGAGGCTATGCTCATTAAAACTCCTAAAGGCCTGAGTGGCTTTTAGAAATAGTTTTATGGACTTTAAATTAGTTAGACTCTTCAACATTTTGAAGTGGGACAAAACAGGTTTGAAAAGCAAGACTACTTTTACAAAATTACATTAAATAGTTGACAAAACTGAAAAAAGAAACATGTCTCCTCAAGGCACTATCTGCTTTTAAAAATTAAGAACTTGGGCCTAGGACAATGACATCAAAGTGTCTCCATTTTTAGTAGAACTGTAGTACATGTTAGGTTTCAGGTTTTATTTTATTACTTTCTTTGTATATTTGGACTCCAATGTGAGAAGGTCCCTGGAGGTTATAGAGCTTACAGACTGGGCCCATCTATATAATGCTCAGCAATGCAAAAGGCAGATACAGAAATGAGATATTTTAAGTAAATATGACTGCTTAAAAAAAAAAAAAAAGGGAAATTGTCATAGAATAATCATGGTTGGAAAGGACTTTTGAGATCACTGTGTCCAACTAAAACAAGCAAACAAAACAAACAACCAAACCAAACAAACAAAAACCAACCAAACAACAAAAAAACCAACCAAACAAACAAAAAAACCCAAACAAACAAAAACCCACACACCTGAAGAAAAACCACAACTACAATCTTGGCCCTGAAGTTCCTCATCTACATGTTTCTTGAATACATCCAAGGATGGTGACTCCACCACCTCCTTGGGCAGACTATATCAGTTTCTTTTTATGGGATGTTAGATTTTTCTTTGGATTCAACATTTTTATTGCTGCTGAAAGGGTTTTAGTGCTGGAAAATGAAATATAGAAGTAATCCTTAAAACACTGGTGTTTGGGAGAATGGCCACATTGGTAATTACCCATAAGTCTTCACCATATAGCAAGGAATGTTTCTATGATTTATTTTTATTGTTTAGAAAAATCTAGAAAGCCTGTTCAATATAGCATGCCTTGATACTAGCTTTACTTCAGCAACCTTACTGAACCTTAACTTAATGAAGTAATAAATTCAGAAATGTGTTTCTGCATGCATTTGTTTCATAGATTTATTATAGATAAATCCACTTATAAAATGCATCAGGATGAAAAGTCAACATTGCAGAAACTTCCTAAATACTGATGTATTACCGTCTCCATTACCAATAACATAAAGAAAGTAGAACATTTACTTTAATGATGATGGACAGAGGCTAGACACAGACTGGCTGCTGTACAATACATCAGTATGGTTAAGTATAATTCTCAATAGCTGTTAGAAGGAACAGGATATTGCCTCTGTATAGCAGCTAACTTCATATTTGTGCAATATAATTGCTCTTATTCCTATTTGACTTACATGGAAACTACAGACTTAAAAGCAGTTAGGCAAATCTACTTATATGCATATATGCATAGTATAGATCTTTATGAGTCTGCTCCAGTTCTTACCTGATTGAAAGGAAATATTTTCATTTACTTCATCAGGAATGGCATCAGCCCCTTCTGGGCAAAAAGTTTAGGCAAAAACTAACATTGTGACTTCCTTAGAAAGAATATCAACTTTTTTGCTAACCTTTCTGGAACACCACACTGGCAAGGTTTTGGCAGACTGGGCACACAGTATATAAAAATACATTTTATCTTGCAAAGCACAGGTATGTTTATAATATAAGACCACTTTCAAAGTTTCTAATCTTCAACCTCGAAGTTAACAAAAGTAAACATTTAACAATGATCATTTGTGTGACAAATCCTGCCAGTGAAATCACCACAATGTCTAGCAAAATTTGACTTATCACCATATCCCTTCCAACTGAAACTATTCTATGATTTTTTGATTCTGTAAGGAGCAAGTCACTGTAAGAGGAAAGAGAATACAAGGTGGTCTGCCAAATAAATTTTAACTCAGTATCACCTGGACTTACATTAAGACTTAAAGGTAATTCAGAAATAGCTTTTGCAGTGTTAGAAAACCTCCGCTTTCTTTCTTCCATTTTTTTTTTTTTTTTTAAGAAACTGTTTCAGACAGGCAAGAATGCTCCTCTATGTATGGTGCTTCAGTGCTTGTAATTGAAAGACTTCTTTCATGGATGACAATGAGAAATAAAGTATTTAATATTGATTCAGGGAAACCATTATATTTATCTTTCTGAGATACCGAGATACCTATTAAAACCTCATGGTTGCCCACTGGTGGATAAGCACATAAAGTACCGGCAGTTTCAACTGGATTTGCTCAATAGTCAGTAATTTCTGGTTTTCTTTCTAAGTAACACCAGAAGTGAAGATGAGTTATTAATCTGTGAATTCATACAAGTTGAAGAAGCTCATACCCATCTACTTGCCTCATATATGCATTATTTTTGAAATCTCCTGTCCCAGCAGGTATTCATGTGTGTATATTTGAGTCGATACAAACTTATGCCTTTACCATGCTCATGCACGTTTAAGCTGCACTTTCCACACACCTCTGTATGCATATACAACTTAGAATGAATAACTGTACATGAATAGCGATGTCTATCAGGGCCTGTTAGGGAGGTGCACAAGATACCTTGAAAACGTCTTCAAATGAGAGATTCAAAATAGTTTGTCCATACTAGCCCTGTTTCTCCTTCATGTCTCCATATAAAGATGAGGTCATGCATGGTGTCTGATGTTCTAGTTATGGAATAATGAACACATTCTTACTGAATAAAAACATTTGACAACAGCTTCATTTTCAACAGTGCATTGCAGATTTCAGTGCATTGCATCAAATCTGGTAGAGAAGGCTGCAATACATCTATGTACTATTACATTTAAACAGAGTAGCAAAATTAAGAGAAAGTTAAGGTTATGCTACTGAAATAATTTGTATGGTAACTACCATAAAGTTTTCATTACATCCTGGAACTGCTTAGTAAATAAATATATTTTTTTAAATGACAAGGTATTTCCATAGGATAACTTCTTCCTTCAGCTCAAAGGCAACATGCAGCCTTCAAAGAAACTACTGTACATTTTATCCATTGGAAGAAAATGTGGTGTTCAAATTCACTTGTAAAAATACTGTCCTGTTGTTCTTTGCAAGTGCACACATGCATGTAAATGAGAACAGAATTTGGCCTGAAAGTTACAAACACAGTCTACACTGTTACCCAGCATTTTCAAAGAACATCTGTAGTGTATCCTGAGACTCTTTTCTGTGACTGAAAGCAAACTGTATTCTTTTGGGATCTGAATATAGTAATTCAAAGCCTCTTCAATACAGAGAACAACTATGTATTGTTCAGTCTGTGAGAGTCTCTGAGACTCTTAAATGACAAAGCTCAAAGTGCTTTTCACTGACTCAGGAAGTGGCTTGCTGTACTACAAGTTCCAAGGAACCAGCTATAGATTTACACATTTAGCATATTGATGTTTACACAATTGCATCTAACTGCAAATGATATTTTGGAACCATATTTAATGGTTTTAGTAGCAAGTTCCATTCACATATATACCCCTTATAAAGAATGGGTGATGTGAGCAACAGAAAAAGGAAAAGGAGGCAAACCTATTTTAATATACATATGTTACATACAGATGTGTATATGTGTGAGTTCAATCCAATGGTGGTACATTTAAATATTCTTAGAATATGTGATCTAATTTTGTCCTCTTTATAGCTTATTCTAGTCAACACATTTAGATCCAAATATGCAAATAGTTATGCTGTCTGGCACTGCATGTTTTGGTGTAACTTGGTTCGTGTTGAAGTGAAAACCTGCTTATTGCACAGCTTTCATATTTGCTGCTTGGGATTTCATCTTTCTGAGAATGAACCCCTACTCACAACTTGCACCACAGGTATCATTTGGATTTTACTCTTTTTTAAGTTCCATTTTCAGACTGACTTCCACTTGTGTTTCAACTATTCCCACCTTGGAGTTGTTTTGTAAATGTTAGAAAAGCAGAACACATTGTTTGGTACTGGGCAAAGAAATGGGCTTGCTTTTCTTGGTTTAATTGCTCAAAATTTCTCTTAACTATGAAGAAGCTCCATTGTTCAAGGTCTGATGGAGCAGAAGAGCTGCCTAGAACATGGTGGGAGAACCACTGGATTTTTAATAAATTCAATAATTGCTGGAAATGATGACACAGTATGTTATGCATTATATAGGGAGAATGCTTTTGTATCATCATCTGTTGATTATGAAGTTTATTACAGAATCTTGTCAAAGTCCAGCAGTAATTCTTAACATGAAATTCAATTATTACTGTCTCTCAGTCCAGGATACGGCCTTGTAAAATTGTTCAACCCCCACCTCTGCTCCTTTGACCTCCATTACTGCTAGCATACCTGCCCTCATTCACCCACACAGAGCTCTTCACCCCACTGATTCAAGAGTCTTTATTTTAATCACTTTTCTGATAACTAAGTTGCAGTAGTGAATTTTCACTGCCGTAGAGATGCTTTCCATGCACAGAAGTGCCTGGTTTGTGGTCACATTATCTGTATAGCTGATTAGTATTTGTAACAAGTTGTTATAATGTCTTATTATTACCCCTATCACAAGTTATGTGCTTGTCCCTAGATATCCCTGTGATTGAGGCAGTTAAGCAGATTAGTTAATTTTAAATAATTTCTTAAAAACTGAGAATCCTTAGGTTCTTCAGTGTTATTTAAACTTGTGTCACAATCAACACAATAGGTTAACATATTTTGTTTAAATGTTTGACAAAATTGTATAGTGACTGGCTCAGGTATAGAAAACTGATGTGCCAGGTAACATACTCCTAGGTGAAGTCTATGGTACGATACTAAATTTATTCAGGACTGTTATCTGGCAGAGTCCTATCATCATGCCATAATCTGAGTCTATGCTATTAAATTTGTGACTTCTAAAGCAGGATAATTACCTCACATTTTCAATGTGGCAAGTACCATGAGAGTGGAGGCAATCACATCCATTGCTCATGTGCGCTTCCTGGCACAAGTAATTTCCTCATATTGATAAACTATCCTGCACACTGTTTGATCCAAACTCCCGTTCATTCAGAAACTATCAAACTCCATAAAAAAGTCTTTTTTGAAAAAGGGTTAAAATGATTACGTGTCAGCAAGTTCTGAAATACGCAAATATGGCTTCAACCCATAAAGTACAGTAGCTCTGTGTACTAGAAACAGTTATCTAATTTTCATAACAGAATAATTTAATTAACTTTAGGTCAGGTTTTTTTCTTCCTTATCCTCTCCCTCATTAAATTTAAACTTTATTTTTGGGGAAAATGCAGTATTCTGTTGAGGGAATAATATAATCTGTCATAACAGAGTTAATTTCTGTACATCAGCCAATTTTAAAGAATTTAAATCTCTGTAATTAACATCTAATAATTCATCTAGAGGCATGAAATGCATGCAGGAAGGCTTCAGAACTGACGTTTAACACTGGTCTTGTTTAAAACTTGGCTGCAGACACAGTAGCCTTTTGACTCAAACATAGCACAGCTGGCATATATTAAGTGGTGAAGCAATCTTAATACTGTAGACAATTAAAATATAGAAACAAAGCTGGCTGTAGAATGCCAGTAATGTAGGCTTGGTGTTTCTTGATGGTGAAATAATATTAACAACTTTCTAAGTTCTTTTAAAGGATAAATCGACACACACTTCAAATTTCAGTATTTCATTCTTGTTATAATGTGTGCAGGACAAAAGGAGATATTTCCACCTGCATGATTACTTTCTGTGACATGGCTGCAGAAAAGTGCTTGAGAATACTTCTTATACCACCTACGTCAACTATTTCTTGTTATCACACTAAATCATCTGCAACCATTTGTATTCCCTGTGTGCTAGAAATGCAGCTGCTGCCAAGGTTGTAGGAACCTGACGTACAATAAGGAAAGCAATCAACTGGCATTTGCAGGAGGGGCTAGTAATCAGAACAGTTACATGAGCACCTCTTCTTCTCCAATGCACTAATGGTAACTGTGACACAGCCTTTCACAGGACATGAGGAATGCAAGGGCTGGCCCCTTAGGAATATAGGACTGTTGTCAGAGGATGTAGAGAGGCAATAAGGAAAGCTAAGGCCTCCTTGGAACTAAACCTTGCTAGGGAGGTCAAAGACAATAAAAAGGGCTTCTTCAAATACATTGCAGATAGAACTAACACTAGAGGCAATATAGGCCCACTGCTGAATGGGGTGGGTGCCCTGGTGACAGAGGATATAAAGAAGGCAGAGGTACTGAATGCCTTCTTTGCCTCTGTCTTTACTGCTGCAGACTCTCCCTAGGAGCCCCAGATCCCTAAAGCCCCAGAAGAAGTCGAATGAAGGAGGAGTTTGCTTTGGTAGATGAGGATTGGGTTAGAGATGAGTTAAGCAGTCTGGACATCCATAAATAGATGGGTCCAGATGGAATACACCTGCCAGTGCTAAGGAAACTGGCAGAGGTCATTGCTAGGCCACTCTCCATCATCTTTGGTAAGTTGTGGGCAACAGGAGAGGTGCCTAAAGACTGGAGGATAGTAAATGTGACTGCAGTCTACAAGAAGGGCAAGAAAGAGGACCCAGGTAACTATAGACCGGTCAGCCTCACCTCCATCTCTGGAAAGGTGATGGAACAACTTGTTCTTGGTATTATCTCTAGGCATATCAAAGATGAGAGGGTCATTAACAGCAGTCAACATGGTCTTACCAAGGGGAAGTCATGTTTGACCCACCTTATAGCCTTCTATGAGGAAGTAACTAGGTGGATAGATGATGTTAGGGCAGTAGATGTGGTTTATCTTGATTTCATTAAAGCATTTGACACTGTCTCCCACAGCATCCTTGTAGATAAGCTGAGGAAGTGTGCTCTTGATGGTCAGGTAGTGAGGTAGATCATGAACTGGTTGAAAGCAAGAAGTCAGACAGTTGTAGTCAACAGCACAAAATCTAGTTGGAGGTGGGTGATTAGTGGAGTCCCTCAGGGGTCGGTACTGGGACCGGTACTGCTCAATATTTTCATCAATGACCTGGATGAGGGAACAGAGCACACTGTCAGCAAGTTTGCTGATGACACTAAACTGGGAGGAGTGGCTAACACACCAGAAGGCTGTGCTGCCATTCAGTGAGACCTAGACAGGCTGGAGAGTTGGGTGGGGAGAAACTTAATGAAATACAACAAAGGCAAATGTAGAGTCTTGCATCTGGGAAAGAACAGCCCCATGTACCAGTTATGCTTGGGGCCTGACCTGCTGGAGAGCAGTGTAGGAGAAAGGGACCTGTAGGTCCTGGTGGACAGGAGATGGACCATGAGCCAGCAATGTGTCCTTGTAGCCAAGAAGGCGAATGGCATCCTGGGCTACATTAGAAAGGGGGTGGTTAGTAGGTCAAGGGAGGTTCTCCTCCCCCTCTGTTCTGCCTTGGTGAGGCCACATCTGGAATATTGTGTCCACTTCTGGGCCCCTCAATTCCAGAAGGACAGGGAATAGCTTGAAGGAGTCCAGCACAGAGCCACAAAGATGATTAAGGGAGTGGAACATCTCCCTTATGAGGAAAGGCTGAGGGAGCTGGATCTCTTTATCTTGGAGGAGAATGAGGGGCGACCTCATCAATGTTTGCAAATATGTTAAGGGCGAGTGTCAGGATGATGGAGCCGGGCTTTTTTCAGTGATGTCTAGTGATAGGACAAGGGGCAATGGAGACCAAATTACACTTTTAAATGCTCAGATGGTAGAGCTGTTAGAGGATTACATAACCAAGTGAAGTTATCAACTGTTCTAATTTAAAAAACCAAACATCAAAACCAACCAAACACAAACCCACAATTCTCAGGTAGTAATATAGTTCAGAGATTTGCATCTCAAACACCCTTTTGGTACAAAAAACACAAGAGTCACAAAACCTGTAGGCATGCACAAAAAGTCATATTTGTGACAACTTAAAACAAGGATTTGAATTACAGTGTGCTTTCTGCAGAGAATCCTGTTCATGTGTATCTGTGTACCACAGCAGATAAACTCTTTGGATTAAAAGTTGTCAAGTTGTCAAATGGTTACTAACACCAACAGTTGCACAAAATTATCTGATATCTCTAACAACTGTCAACATTAATTTTTATTGTAATCTCATGCCGCTAAAGGTGATGTAAAAGGTGTGAAATTCTTTGATCTTTGCAAGATAAATTCTGAAATGCTTTTTTTCCCTAGAATTCATATCTGTGATGACATTTTTTCTCACCATGGCTTGATAAATAGTCATTTTATTTGTCCCTTCCTTGAAAAATAAACATGGACATGTATGTTAAAAGCAAACATTATACCTGCATTCTGGCAGAATAATGCACCATCAAGTCAATGGTCCTTCATGCAATCCTGGAAAGCCAGGACACTAAATACTTTTTGTGTAACTAATACTAAAACTATGTTATGTGACAGATGACTGAGTTACTCCTATACACTTAATATAAATATGAAATAAAATAAGAAAAAGATTGCTTGCATCCCCCTTGTTGTGCACGTCTCACGTAAGTATATTAAAGAAAAACCTGCTTTAATCAAAGTTTAATCCTTCCAGATAATAATGCTCAATATCTGTGTCACTGATACAACAATGTGCATGAAAGATGTTCAGACAAAGATGATGGTGCATGACTCTTCACCTAGTGGTATTTTGAACCTTGTCTGTGGAAAGTAGACCTAAATATAGGGAACACTTGGACAAGATTTTGCATGAGTATTTTTCCAACAACAAAAAAAGTAGAATTGAAACTGGTCTCTGTTCAATACTGCACACACCTAGCATAGTCTGATGTCAAAGTAGGCATGCTGCTTTGTTACAGGCATGCCATAATACCTCTACTGATATTACAGAGGAAAAGATGGAGCAAAAATGGAATTTCATATGAGTTAATAAACCTAGGGTAACTAAAGTTTGTGATTTCATTCTAAATGTGAAGCCAGGGGTTTATAGCACAGCAATAGTTCCCCTGGTTTGTGTGCTTTAAGTGATTTAAATTCCTCAGGCAGGATGATGACATGATTTACAGAAGCATTACAGGGTCACTGGTTATTGCAAACCTATGTTAGAATGCACTTAAGTCCAGCAACTTCTGCAATGAAGCTTAGGAAGGCCACACCACTGTGTGAAATTCTTGAGTTTAGCTGGGTTGGGTTTTTTTTTAATAGATCTCCTTGTCTTTTTATAAATCTCTGCAGCATCAACAGCCATTGCAAACTGGTTTTAGCATATTTCAGTCAAATTCAGATGAGAAACAAATATGTAGACAGATCAACAAAGTGATCATGTAGATATTTATATTTTGTTTTAGTAGTTCATACTAGAGTAGACTATATGAAATAAAGGGTTTCATGCTAATTCAGATGTTAATAAGTATTCTGCTGGTATAGCTGTGACTGGTGTGAAGACTTACAGAACAAGAAAGTCTTGTAATGTCCTTGTCTGTCTTACAACTCTGAGTCCAGCCTTCCCACCCATCTCTTTGAATATTGCATTTGAAGTGAAATAGCAAAGTATGGTCCTGCTTATTTTGTTCAGCTACTTTGATATCTAAGTTTGAAGTATACCAACCAAAGTTTTCTCATTTTCTCTTTTCTTTAGTTCAAGTTAACATCATCCTGAAGCAAAACTTCTGTTGGGCAACATTGATTTTACTATAATACACAACATAATACTCAGCAGGACAGCAATATGCAACATTCAGCAGAAAATTTATTACAACCATGTGTAATGCCTTTTAATTCTTGTCCTACAATGAGTGAGATGCAAGATAAGAATCCTCCCAGCTTCAATAGAACTACATTTTTTAAAGGACAAATAATTATTTGAAGTAATATAAAATAAAATAGAGATGATCACATCTTAAACTCTCATTGACAAGGCTATAATTCCCATTAAGTGTTTCTTGTAGCTAATATTTTCCTACACGGTGTCTATATTTTACTTGGGAGTCCAGAATATGCAATGGATCATCCTGAAATCTGCTCAGTAGCTGATTAAATTATCTCCCACAGATCTTCTGTTAATCCTTGGGAGTGTGCTAGGTTCCAGCAGGGAAGTCCTGTGACTGATAGAGGGCAAAAGAAACCTGGTCGTACTGGCAGGGCATCCAAACCTCTGACAAAAGCGGGCTGCTGTAGGTGTTCTTAAGTTGTACACTGGAACTCAGTTCTAATCTCATTGTGCTATAAGACAAAGCTTCTCACCTTGTCTAATGACTGATGACTTCAACACCCAGGTCTCGTGCCTCCTAAATGAATGCTTGAAGAATTGCCCAATTGGAATGTATACACAAAAGCAATCAGTATTCTGGTTTTCATCCCTCTGTTATTCTTGCTCCAGTTGTTCAAATATTTAGAGACTCAGACAGAAAACAAAACAAAAAAAATTCTACAGGTTAAAGCATCTACCAGGGGCACCCAGAGCCTCTTCTAAGCTCTCCTATAAGGTAGAACAGCTTGCTTTATCTGATTGAGACCTATTCCAGGATATAAATCAGACAAAAAGTGAACTAAATTTTAGGAGCTCTACATCATTAATGAAAAGAGGATAGGAAGCTTTGCTTGTCTCTTCCTGAGATACTTTGAAAAGCCAGCTTCAATATTTTGTAACAACAGAATACTCTGTTGTTGTTGGTTGGTTGGTTTTTTTTTTTTCTTTTCCTTACTGCATTGATGATAGAAACAAAGGTAGTATAATTTCCTGATGCTGACAACGCATAATTAATGCATTTTCATATTGCCTTTATTTTTCTATTGTCTGTTCCTTATTTTTGTTCGCATTAGATATACAAGTCAGTACCATTGTAGTCTCCTTATTTTGGCTGTTCTTTTTTTCTGAAATAAAGTTTCCATAGGAAAAGAGCAATGTATCTGAAGCTATTGTAAGAAAGGGTAGATTCTGAAGAATTCTTTAGTATCAAAAATAGGAAAAATCTGAATTAATCAAATAATTGTGTTTTATCTTTCAAAATCAGGATTTTTTTATTAAATTATTTTTTTAAAAAAATCCATTTGTTATTTTGCCAACAATTCTGCTGCTATGTTAAAAAATGCAAGCTTTTTTCTCTGTTGATTAATTCCAATGAGTTCAAAATTGTACGTAAGTAAGAATTTATTTTTATTAGCTTTCTTGGTGTCTGTTTCAAAGATCCTTGACAAGCCTGAAAGAATTCAGGTGCTTTCTCTGTTTTCTTAAATCCATGACTCCACAATTACCATGACACTGGGCTACTAGTACCATGCATTTTATTTCTACACAACAGTCTTCATATATGATTTCACAAAAAGCATTGTGGGGGCAGTTATCATAACCTAAATGGAAAATGATGGGTTTATGGTGGGATTTAAAAAGCAAAACTGGCAAAAGCTGTGAGAGAAGAAGTGAGAGGATGTCTGATGGCACAGCATGGCTAAAAACCATGCTGCCCAGGGGCAAAGGAGGCTGAGGGTGCTCAGTGAATGGTGAAGAGCTCTTCATAAGCTGAGAAGGATAGGAGAGAGAAGGCAACCTGAAATGTAGGAGGAAGTGATCGTAGACAGCAAAGTAGGTCAGCGTGCCCTGTTTCTTATTGTTGTGTAGTGACAGTTCTAGTGATGTTCAGAGATGAATTTCCTTCCTCCCACACACCCTCTCTTTTTCTTCCTGCCTTCTTCTCTTTCTTTTTTCCTTTCTCTTTTCGTCTTCTGTAAGAGTGAGGCAAGGGAAGATGAGGAATTTGATATTTAGACCATAGAATCATAGAATCATAGAATCCTAGGGGTTGGAAAGGACCTTGAAAGATCATCTAGTCCAACCCCCCTGCCAGAGCAGGGTCACCTAGAGTACATCACACAGGAATGTGTCCAGGCGGGTTTTGAATGTCTCCAGTGAAGGAGACTCCACAGCCTCTCTGGGCAGCCTGTTCCAGTGCTCTGTCACTCTCCCAGTAAAAAAAAAAATTTCTGATATTCACCTTGAACCTCCTATGCTCCAATTTGCATCCATTACCCCTTGTAATTTCTATTTACAGTTTCATAAATACAAATATACATGTTTTGTAAAAACGTGTGTTTTTTCACACAGAAGTTTCAAAATATTATTTAACATAACCTCTGTGTCCTTTCACTTACCAGCTATAATTATATAAACATCCAACAGTGGATGTTGCCCTGCTCTCCAATTTCTAAAGGTTTTTTGCAGCAACAGGTCTCAGGAGCTCATATATTAGAGAAGGTTTTTATTCCAGTGCTGTGAACATTCACCTACCCCAGCACATGTCCTTGCTATCACTTTTGAGTTGCATCATTACTGACACTTTCTGAAATATTGCCACCAATTTTTTTCCCATGTAGAACAAGGAGAGATACAACTGAAATGCATTATTAACTCAGAGCCTGATGAGGATCTGTCTTTTACTGCAAAGTTTTGGGTTACAGGACATCATTACCAGGAGTTTCTCTGTTTTGTAACTTCTCTATACCTCATTACCAGTTTTATTGTTGCCCACCATAACATACAACTTCCCCATATGACAGATGCCTATTTTATCCTGCTTTCCTCAGTGAATGTTTGGTGTCATTTATTTGGCTGTATTTTCTGTTGAATACAGGACATAGGTCCTGCTGAGCTCTGGAGTCTTTCTCATTTATCCATGTAACATCTTTTGTTATCTGGCTTAATTTCTTTGTGTTTGTATAGTGTACCCTTATTTACTAATCAAGTGAATGGATGAAACTCTCCCACATTACTCACTTCCATGTGAAGGAAGGACAAAATGAGATTGTCTTCCTTGGTGCAGATAGTCCAGCACAATCCCACTGCAGCACAGAGCTGGGAGAACACCTGTCACCACTGAAATCAATGGGAACTCTGGCATTTACTTCAACGGATGTGGTGTTAACTTCACTGGGGTTTGGTCCAAAAGGTAATTGGCATCCCTAGCTATTGAGTTGATCATTTTGTGTGGCTTGTATAAATGTCAATGCCAGTAAGGAAGAAAATCCACTTTGTAACCAATTCAATGAACAAATTACAAATGTTACTCATAAACACACTCACTGGTCCTCGCTGAGATGCTGTCCCTCTTGTACTGGACATGAACCCAGCACCCATTTACTATGTGTGTCTCAAGATAAGGCCAAAATTTAACCCTGAGCTGCATTTGCTGGTCATGTTGCTGACTCCCTTGTGCAACTTCACCTTGCTGTCCTAACTTCTCTGCATGTTTTCAGATATTCAGTGCCCACTGATACACAAACTGCTTAATCTTCCTCCAATTTAGCTTTCAGTATCATGAGTCTCTCACCTCAGTGCTGATTGCTTGTTTCAATTTCCCAGTGTGCTTTTAATAATCAGGTACATGTTCAGTTCATTTACTGCTTACCAAAACAACAATGCATCTTTATCTCAATCTCTAAAAAAGACCTCTCAGGGGATATTTCTATTTATTTATTTATGTATTTGGTGAGTGTAAGTCTTGTTTAAAGGTACTGAAATGGGAGAACCAGGAATACAAGACTTCTAGTATTACTCTTGGCAAGTGCCAGACATGTTCCAGTCCATATTGCCAATATATACATTTTAAACTGAGCCTGTCAGAGCTGGATGACATATTACACATGGGCTCAGGCCATGAAATTGTTAGGAAGAATTTTCTTCAGATTCCTTCTCTCTGAATGTTCACTTTGATTCATTGCAAGGGGCATGGCCATAATGCCCAGATAATAACATGAAATTTCTACTTTTTGTTACATAAGCCAGAACCACAAGGGAAAAGAACCTTAACCTCCTGAAGAAGGGTATTTTATTTGTCCTTCTTTAAATGGTCTTACATTAATTTTTCAGGCTAACTTACAGCTGGAAGCAAAGGGAAAATCCTCACAAGGGGAAGTGTGGGAAGGGTGGTGCTAACCAGTGAAGTAGATCATCCTTCTACTACAGCTTCTTATGAATGAAGTGTAGCAGAGCTTGTGTTGGCTTAACTGCCCCCCTGGGAACTGGCAAAGAAGACACAGACAACACAGGATTTGTTTAATATTGATGTGAGAAATAATACGATAGGTAGCAGTTGTAAATGCATGCTTATCAGAAAGAGAAAATATGGGACATGTATTAGTATTTAGCAAGAAATGCCAGAAAAGAGCAGCAAAAAAAACTGTTTGCAAATTTAAACAATTCATGTCATGATTTTAGTGTTAATTTTGCCATTTCTAACACATGTTCATTCCTATACAACTAACAATTCACTGACCTCTCCTTTATCTACATTTAAGAGTTCTACTGCTTCTCATGGATGTTTTCCATTCTTTGTATATATGTTCATGATGCCAAATGCACCCTACTGATCTTTGCAACCCTTCTATATCCATAGTCCAAAACATAGCATTGTTTAAGTACATGTTGAAATTTTAAAATACTCTGCAATTTTGTAGACAATAATATTTTGCATTTGCAAGAGTTTTATGTTTACAAGAAGAAGCTATTTAAATGGATTCACAGCCACTCAGAATCTAGGGATCGCTTTAAACATTTCTGCAGAGAAGGGCTTGAGTTTGGGATGCCAAGACCTTCTTTAGTATAACTTTCAATAAAAAATAATAGTAATTTTTTAATTTATTTTTTTTTTAAACCTCCACGGCATCTTACTGATATAAGTAAACCTCCAAATGAAGGAAAATTTGGAACAGAAACAATCATAATATTTGATTGCTTACCTAAACACTATGTAAATTAGTGTTTCCAAGTATATAAATCACAGACTTGGTTTTTTTTGGAAATATTTCTAGAGCTTCCTTGTTCTTCTCCTGATTAACTATACTGTGAGTCTAGTGTGTTCTCTGGCGTCTCCACCACTGTAAGTTGTTCTTCTTTCTGGCATTTCCCCATTTGTGACCCAAACTGGTGTCTGTGCAGGCCTTTTTTGGGTATCATTTGGTAAGCACTGCAGATTGTGTTAAAACTTTCATAATTTGTACTTGCTTTGTTCCAGTTGTGATTTCACAGGTTTATATTTATCTGTAGCCACACAGAGACTGTATGAGTATCAAGTCCTAATTTTTCAAGAACAATACACAAGAATTGTTACACAGAGGTGCCACATGATTTCTCAGTGGATAAATGGGAAGTCACAGTGAGGAACACAATTGTTAGGTGTTAGAAAGCATATAGAAATATCTGCACTATATTAAATAAATGGCACAATGGAGCTAAGAACACCTAAAGGCAGTTGTGTGACTGATTTTAATGAAATCTGGGGAGAAGATTCTGGCAACAAAGGCATGCAGATGCTGCTGCTTTTGGACTATGAGATTAGGAGCTATTCCAGAGCCAGACCCCTAGAACTGGAAAAGAAAATCTGTAATAACTGTTTACATAGAAACAGAGTTTAAAATTAGGTACATTTTTATTTGAGGCTCAGTGAAGAAAATATTATCATAGGAGGCACTATGACCTCTCAGGTCCCAGTTTTTTCAGTTCAGTCAGCACAAGCTGAATTCATTAAGGAAATGTATCTGTCATGTAGAGCAGAGCTGTCTGCCTCTGAAAGTCAAGGCATGGCACCTCATGATCCATGAAGTGTTGTCAGTGATGCTGTGGCAAATTAGTCAAGTCAACTAAACTTCTTCCATCACCAAAGCTACTTCAGCTATGGCAGGACCACACCACAACCAGCCATGTAGATTACTAGCTCTTATGTTTTCTGAAATGAATGGGGATTCAAAGGCATTTTGGATAAATTGGCTTGTGACATGTGACTGCTGTTCACATTGGCTCACTCTGTCTAGTTCTTCATCACCTTAATAATAATCTCTTTTCTCTAGACCTTATATTGTGACTAAATCAATACTAGCTGTTCCCTTTGTAAAGCTTAGACTAATTTTAAAGTAGAATCAACAAGAATAAACTTTTCTCAGCTATGTGTCTAACATGGTACTCATATTCTATAGCTCTGTCCAGCTTATCTAACATAACATATGCTGTCAAATAATGACAGTTGGGTTTCTGCACTTTAATCTAGTTATGTAAATATGACTAAATAATTGATTTCAGCAAAGTTTTAATATTGTTCCAATGTTACCAAAACCAGAATTTTGCCTGGAGTCTTTTTGTTCAAACATCTGATATCCAAGGAATAATTATCTTAATTAAAATGTACGAAGAGTTGTTGTTTCCTTGGTATTTCTATATTTAGCAATTTCAAAAATGTCCATTTCATTAGCAGATGCATGTCTCTGTTACCTTTTTCTTTAGCTTTTCCCATTGTGATACAGAACATTGTGGTTTGTTTTTTTTCTCTGAGTGTCTTTTAAAATGCAAACAAAATGGTCTGACTAAATAAAGATGAAAGTTACATCTTGTCAACTTATACCATGAAAAAAAGGGATAAAAACAGAGGCTCAGTGAGAAGGAAAAAAAATAAAGTGTACCTTGGTGAAGAATCTTATTGATGACTTTTTGGGATAGTGTAATAACTTTTCTTTCAAGAAAGCAGATCTTCATCTATGTTGAAAGGCCCGATCAAAGATTGCTTTCTATGTTTCTCATGGACGGGAACTAATAAATGGGTATTGTGCAGGGTTTCCTGTAAAATCAACTTCCAACTCTGCGTTCAGTGTATTTGCCACCAATGGCAGCAGTGTGAAAGGGAAAAATGCTGAAAATCACAGGTGCAGGTATAAAACCAGCCCTCTCCGCTAAAAGTTACTCAGGTGTTTTTGTTTTAACTTTCAAAACTTACGAGGAGCTTTTCACAGAAGTTTATAACAGTAACAGTTTAATGCAAACAATTAAACAAAACCTACATAACTATGAGCAGTCTCAAAATACATTGACTTCATTTCAGCCATTTGATCTGAAGTTGTCCTAGCATACAAAGAAAATACTATGGCATATGGAATAGTGAAACAATGACAATCTGTTTCTCGGAGCTGATTGACTCTGGTTACGAGAAGTTAACTTTGTCTAGTATGTTATGACTATGAGGAAAATCAAAGATATCCTGATGTGTTGTGTTGTATTCTTTCTAGAGACAATGCTGTGAAGCTAGATCTTTCCAAAATCAATAAAGAAAAAATATTTCGTTTTGCTTTAATTAGACTAATCAAATGTACTTCATCAGGAGTTTTAAGGAATTAAATCAGACACATTTTAGGGCCTAAGACCGGTCAGAGAATTTATAGAAAGGCAAGGTTTTTTCTACATTTCCATGCTGAGTTTAACAACCTAAGTCTAGTGCTGAATGGCTTTAGTTCAAGGAGGCATTGAAAACTCTCTATACCTGGCTACTCCCAGAGTTTGCTTTCTCAAACAATGCCTGTGCTGAGTCCAATAATTTAACTTTCAGGTGTTAATGAGGTATAATTTCATACAGTAGTAAGTAATCTGGGGTGAGTAACTTGACATTTCATAATACTTAGAGGAATAGCAGTGAAATAATGTACTGGATTATTCCCTCATCCTTTCTTTTCTGTTTTCAGAAATGACCTATTGATTCTTTATCTGATTGGTCTTTATACGTGCACAAAACAAAGATATCAGTCATTAAGGTATTTTGCATTTACCTGAAAAGACAGTCATACTTGCCTTCATCAAGCTTTCTTAAAATAAATGCTAACAATGCTAATATTTACAATGAAGTTTGGCCAGGACGCCTTGTTTTGAAGCAATCTGTGAAACAATATCCATTTAGTTTCACTCATAATTACTGATTACATTTATTACTAATTAACTTTTCCTTTACAGGTAGCTTGTGAGGAAGAGCTTCAGGTAAAAATACATTTTCAAGTTTTATTGTACACTGACGTGTCTTTAAGTAACTCTCTCATCTGCAACTCAAAAAACCATGTTTACTTTCTCATTTGATTAGGAATATTCACTTTTAATCTGAACTATAATATGTCACCACAGGCACGGAGGCATGGAGCATGTCATAATCTCCAGCATAACTTGACCTTAAAATTGAAAAGTAAAGGAAATTTTTACATTTACTATCAGGAGCTGACATGCAGAGGGGCTCAGAACTCACTTTAACAAAAGATTAGGGATCAGACATTTAGAGTTTCTTACTGCTGAAGTGTCACCATTTGACTCAGGTTTGACAACAATGCTCTCAATCCCCTCCCCCACCCACCCAGGTAGGGAAGCAGAGAGAGAAAAAGAGAGAGACTTGGCTGGATTGAAAACTAAATTACACAGCTCTAATTAAACACTAATGATATAAGAAAATATATACAATTATATACAGATATGTTCAGGTATGTGCAAGAGCCTCTCGCCTCCCCACACCCCCAGCAACTCCCACCACACTCCCCTGAGCTGGAGCAGTTCCGAGAAATCCCAGAGCTGCTGCTGGAGAAAGCAGAGAGTGATGAGGGTCAGGAGAGCTCGAGCCTAAGGGTCGACGGTGCTGGATGGACAGAGTCCTCCCTGGACGTTGGCCATGGACGGAAGAGAAGGGAAGGAGAAGCAGGAAGGAAGTGTCTTCTGTGATCTCTGACCTTCCTCTGAGCTTATGTAGATATATGGAATGGAATATCTCTGGCCAATTTTGCTGTCTGTCTAACTCAGCCTCCTATGGGGGAGTCACAGATCTCCCCGTAGTGTCTGAGCTGGCAGAGTAAAGGTGCGACCTTGAAGACCCAACAGTTAGAAAAACATTCCAATGTCTTATCAGCCTAGCTAGAATAGAATGTTGCTAGTTAAAAGAAAGCTTACTGAAGGAAAAAAAATCAGTAAAAAGGAAAACTGGCTTCATCCTGGCTCAAACCAGGACATGAAGCAAAACCAGGACCCAAAGGCAGCAGTTACCCAGACTTCCTGTGCCAAGGAACAAGTCAGACTTTTGTGGGTTTTATGTACTTTTAGGGTGAGATGGTGTCCTGAACAGGACGAGATAGCAGACAAGATATATATGCAGAGAACATGATTTATTGCAACAGCACCTGGATCCTAACTGTTTTAAAGTAAAAGGCACAAATTGTGGGGAAAATGGGAGATGGGAGCAGAAATTGAGGTAAGAATGCAAAAGGTATTTTAACAATAAAATGTACATTGTGGTACAGATTAGATGATGGACCACTTGATGGATAAAGAACTGGCTGGATGGTCGCACTCAAAGAGTGGTGATCAATGGCTTGATGCCCAGATGGACACCTGTGATGAGCAGTGTTCTCCAAGGATTGGTACTTGGACTGGTGCTATTTAGCATATTTGTCAGAGACATGGACAGTGGCATTGAGTGCACCCTCAGCCAGTTTGTTGACAACACCAAAGTAGGATCTGAAGTTGACACACTGGAGGGAAGGGAGGCTACCCAGAGGGGCCTTGACAGGCTTGAGAAGTGGGCTCATGCAAACTGCATGAAGTTCAACCAGACCAAGTGCAAGGTTCTGCCCCTGAGTCAGGGCAATTCCAAGCACAACTACAGGCTGGGTGGAGAATGGATTGAAAACAGTCCAGAGGAGAAGGACTTAGGAGTGATGGTGGATGAGAAGCTCAACATGAGCCAGCAATGTGTTATTGCAGTCCAAAAAGCGAACTGTGTCCCAAGCTGCATGAAAAGAAGCACGGCCAGCAGGGCCAGGGAGGTGATTCCCTGGAAAGGTAATGGAACAACTTGTCCTTGGCACTATCTCTAGACATATCAAGGAGATGGGGGTCATGAAGAGCAGTCAACATGGTTTTACCAAGGGTAAGTCATGTTTGACTAACCTCATAGCCTTCTATGAGGAAATTACTAGGTGGATAGATGATGGTAGAGCGGTAGATGTGGTCTATCTTGATTTCAGTAAAGCATTTGACACCGTCTCCCACAGCATCCTTGTAGATAAGTTGATCAAGTATGGGTTTGATGATCAGGCAGTGAGGTGGATCAAGAACTGGTTGAAAGGAAGAAGTCAGAGAGTTGTAGTCAATGGGGCAGAATCTAGTTGGAGGCCTGTGACTAGTGGAGTCCCTCAGGGGTCGGTACCGGGACCGGTGTTGTTCAACATCTTCATCAACGACCTGGATGAGGGCACAGAATGTACCCTCAGCAAGTTTGCTGATGACACCAAGCTGGGAGGAGTGGCTGACACACCAGAAGGCTGTGCTGCCATTCAGAGAGACTTAGACAGGCTGGAGACTTGGGCGGGGAAAAACCTGATGAAGTTTAACAAGAGCAAGTGTAGAGTTTTGCATTTGGGGAAGAAAAATGTCATGCACCAGTACAGGTTGGGGGCTGACCTGCTGGAGAGCAGTGTAGGCGAAAGGGATCTGGGGGTCATGGTAGACAGGAGGATGACCATGAGCCAGCAATGTGCCCTTGTGGCTAAGAAGGCCAATGGCATCCTGGGGTGTATTAGAAAGGGTGTGGTTAGTAGGTCAAGAGAGGTTCTCCTCCCCCTCTATTCTGCATTGGTGAGGCCACATCTGGAATATTGTGTCCAGTTCTGGGCCCCTCAGTTCAAGAAGGACAGGGAAGTGCTTGAAAGAGTCCAGCGCAGAGCCACAAGGATGATTAAGGGAGTGGAACATCTCCCTTATGAGGAAAGGCTGAGGGAGCTGGGTCTCTTTAGTTTGGAGAAAAGGAGACTGAGGGGGGACCTCATCAATGTTTACAAATATGTAAAGGGTGAGTGTCAAGACGATGGAGTTAAGCTTTTTTCGGTGATGACCAGTGATAGGACAAGGAGTAATGGATACAAGTTGGAGCATAGGAGGTTTAAGATGAATATCAGGAAAAATTTTTTTACTGTAAGAGTGACAGAGCACTGGAACAGGCTGCCCAGAGAGGTTGTGGAGTCTCCTTCGCTGGAGACATTCAAAACCCGCCTGGATGCATTCCTGTGTGATGTACTCTAGGTGACCCTGCTCTGGCAGGGGGGTTGGACTAGATGATCTTTCGAGGTCCCTTCCAACCCCTAGGATTCTATGATTCTATGATTCTATGATTCTCCCCCTTTACTCGACTCTCATGAGACCCCACCTGGAGTACTGTGTCCAATTCTGGAACCCCCAACATAAGAAGGATATGGAGCTCCTGAAGGAAGTCCAGAGGAGGGCTACAAAAATGATCTGGGGACTGGAGCACCTCTCCTACGAGGACAGGCTGAGAGAATTGGAGCTGTTCATCCTGGAGAAGTTGAATGTTACTGCTTGTAACAGTTCCCATCATCACACTAACCATTAGCTGTAAAATATTCTGTGATTGGGCCCTTGCAAGGCTATTAATTGCAGCTCAAGATACAATCCGTATAACCTAGTGTGCAGTCATTATTTTGATGTGTTGGCTGCTATGCAGTGACTAACACAACATTGTATTTTATAAAACAGCTTTCTGAAAATTCATCTAAACCTTAAGTTAGCCTCCAGGAGAATACAAATGAAAAAATAAAGCAAAATGAAATGAGGCACAATACTTTGAAATAAGATAGTTTCTATGATAAGAAGACATAACTTTTCTCTAGAATAGCAAGCAGTGAATTTATGTTGTACATCACTGTTAAATTTCATGATCGATAGAAATTTTTAATATTTCAAAGTAAAAAGCTTTCTGGATTGACTATCTTTCTATCATCCTTGAAAATGTATGTTTCAGTTGCTGATGTCAAATAAAGGCTATCCAAATATCAGTCTGGACAATCCCCCTTAGTCTTCAATCAGTCAAACTGCATATGGAAGATCCCTCCATCTCAGTCTTTGGAAATAGTGCAGAGGGAGCTCCAGCAGTTCTATGGGCATTGGGTTTTTGAAGGCAGTTCTTAGACTTCTGTAAAGAATAGGATCCTCATCCTTGAGGAATATTTTCCTGGAGCTAAGAATTCAGTAAGTGAAATAAAACAAAGGAGAAATATTCAAACGGGTGATTTTTACTCTTTTCCTCTGTAGTTGGTAACAACACCATCTGCCCAAGGATTTACTTCAAGTAGGCTGAATTAATTGAATAAACTGTTCTCTCCAGATTGTTTGCTCCGCTCTATATAGCAATCTACGATTGTTGATTAATTAAAGTGCACAGTTCTCCAGTGAAAAAGGTATGTGCTGTTATTCCAGATGGAAAACTAAGACGCTGAAAGTTTATTTGATCTGTGAAAAATAGCTGGAGAATTCTTTTTACTATGTTTTTGAGCAGTGAGAGTTTGGGGAATTCTTCTAAAAGGTCCTTTCACGTATCTTCAGAAGCAGCTACAAGTGCTAGTGATAAATAATGGAAAGCATGTATTTTCATCTGATGTCAAACTACTTTGCCTTGTTTATACCCTGAAATTTCCTGAGTCAGGGTTTTCTTTGACTGGATGAGTTCCATGGTGGACAATGCCTGGATCTTGCAAACACATACCAGATGATCTCCACTACTGCATTGATCTTTCTGCCTGGAAATTAATTATATGCACATATATTTGGTCTTAAAATTGCTCATTCCTCAAAATACAAGGCATGGATCATTCAAAGTATTAAAATGTGTTAAATTATTAACCTGGTACCTGGCCAGGTGCAACCCAGGAGCAAAAGTTGTTACATAAGCAGACTACTTAAATAGCTCAACAAATGAAGTTTGAAGAAAACCCAGGAGATTCACAAAATGAAGACAAATAATCATTCTTGCCACAGAAGAGTCAGAAAATAATTGCAGGCTTTTATATTTGCAGATTATTTATATAGAAATATTTGTGTTCATGCTCTGTGTGCAGTTTGTGTATGTACAGCTCTGTAAACTGCATTTAGATTACTACGAGTGGTTTAACATATATAGGAACTGAAAAACAGTAAAAGTTATAATCATGGCACCCCTAAGCTAACACTGTGGTTTGAAGAAAGACAGTTGTATGCACTATTTCAGGAAGGAAGGTATATTACTGAGAAGAAGCTTGAGCCTTGATAGGGTTAGGGAGAAAAGAACATGTTCTTGGCTGTGGAAATGCAAGTCCCACAGTATGTCTGGATATTGCAGAGCACCTGCAATCAGTAGAAGGTGCAGAATGGATAGGGCATGCATTGACTTCTGCTGTGTGGTGGGGATCTTATTGTCACCCCATGGCCATGTTTTGTCTTCAATGGGAAAGGAGTTCAGCACAGTCAGAAATGCCAATGTAGGAAGCAGGATCTCTCTCTTGCATTAGCAAGAAAATTAAATTAGGAGGACACACTGTGGAGGGTAGAGATTAATGGTTTAAAAGGAGAAATGAACTACATGTAATGTACAGCTCTGGTGTCAGCGCAGGACAAGGTGGTGATAAATGAGATGGGAGCATAACAAGGTACCCCTGCAGAAACTATAATGTAGTCCTTATTACTTCAGTTTTGGATGGACAAACTTAGACATAAAGCAAAAAACAACTCAGGCAATAAGTGTGTTTAATTGTGACTTCCAAAATCGGATTAAGTTTTACCAAACTGAGAAGAAAACTGTAAAATATACCTGGGAAAGATACCAGAAAGGAAAGAGATTGTTTTGGAAGTTTGCCACAGGCCTCTGCAGCAATGTCATTTTCTCCATTGCTTCAGCTACTCATGATATATGATATTAATTTATATTAATTTATTTATATCCCCTTTTCATGATCCATAGGCAGTTACAGCTCTGACAAGTTAATTTTGCATTAACTTTTTTTTTATTTTAGCATTTTGTTCTGTAACAAAGTCTAAATTATTTTCTACTTTTGTATTAAATTTAAAATTTCCTATTCATCTCACATCAAGAAAATTATAACTTTTTGCATCAGCAATTTCTGCTCATCTCTGCTGCATGAAAATTAATGCTAATGCCAAATAAATCAAATGGTATTTGCTGTGTTATGTTTGCATTCTAATAGCCTGTCCCCAAACATACAGTAGCCTTGACAATTAGGTATGTCAAGCTAAATTCTGATCAGAAGAATTCTGGTGTAGATCCAGACTGAATTATTTTAATGAGATGAAGATCAAATTTTCCTTTTACCAAACATGCAGGTTACTAGCTTCATTCCATGTGAGATGCTAATGCTGACTGCTGAGGCTATCAGTTGTGCAGAAAAAAAAACGTTAAGAGCTAAGTTAAAATAGTTCATGGTTGGCCTGAGATAACAAAAATAAAATTATAGTCACGAGAATATGCTTTATACTAAAGCAGATGAAGATATGGATTACCTAAAATATAAAAAGACCGCAGTGGTAGCCATATCTTACGTGTAGCTGTAGCACTTTCAGAGCACAGAGTCTTACTGAGTCTGGTGAAGAAACTCAAGGGCCTGTCCCAAAGATCTTGCAGTCCAAGTAGTTAACAAAGAGGTCAATACAGTGAGGAAAAAGATGAAGAGAAATAATAATAAATGCTTCATATCTAAGTAATAACATCAACATTGTATTCTGATAAACAGATGTTAAGAACCCCTTCATGTTAGATTTCCATTCATCATATGGAAGGGATTTTTATTATAATTTTTAAAGAGAAAGGATACCTTGCATAGCATTTTCCTCTGTACTAAGAGCATTAAGCCCAGAAATTCAAAATGAGCTAAAATATATTTACTTTGTTCTGCAAGACAGAGATGAACTGTTTAAAAATTCTATCACTCATATGTGGGTGTGCACACACAAATTCACATACACACACACTTCAGAGAATATAACTTCATTTTTCTGCCATGTTCTGCCTCCATAGCATTTTCTTCTTCTTTTTACACTGTCTCATCAGTCCAGGATTTGAGTGTTTTTCTTGTAAGTAGTCCCATTATTTTTTGCTGTCCATGCAGAAAAATGTTTTGTACAGCTCTGTGTTGTTACCATGTGGCTTAACTGTAAGCTGTTTGACTTATTATTGTTGACAAACAAAACCCAGATTTTTGTACATATGTAATGAAATCCTTAAGTATTTTACAAATTTCTGTCTGAAACATATGACTTCTAATTAAAAATATCCTACAGATTTACTCATGAGACAAAAAATGCAAAAAAAACCAACAAACGTCTTCTTTCTCAGTACTTCAGTAATCTAGGCAGTGGTCCAGTCTGATGTATGATATATCCACTCCGACTTTTTTTTAAGTGTGGGGCAATTTTTAGAATGATACTGACGACAGTAAGTTCTCCCTCAAGTGTTTTATTGATAGTAACATCATCTTGTACTGTACTTCTCTTCTAGCTGCTTGCCATATTTCTGTGCCTGTAACTTCAGTCTAGTGCTGGACTAAAACACCCTGAGTCATTATATGCAATGGAATGTGGTTCTTCATTGGGTCTTTCAGTATTGTAATGACTTAATAAAGGTATCGTACAGCAGCACAATGATTCTATTTGTATTCCTATTTTCTGCTGGGGACTGTGATGTGAATCTGGACAGAGGGCTTAATTGCCCACACTGTGCCATTTTAATAAAAAGAAGTGACATCAACATACTAAAAAAAGGCGATGTGCAGGGGCAGATTTAGTTACTAAATGCTAGCCAATATGCACAGAAGAAAGGAACTGGCTGGGACAATTACTCTTCTTCTGTTCTTGCTTTATGATAGAAATACTAAATAAAGTCAAATTTCCAGCTCCACTGGTTGGGTAATGTACAGTCTCTGATTTCCAGTCTTGCTGTACTCATGGGTGTTTTACACACTTCTGGTTTCATACCAACATTGTACAGTGGTTCAGTTCTGTTTTTTTTCTCTGTTTCTTTCCTTCCTCATGCACCCTTGGAGAGCTGACATACTTCCTATGACAGTGATGTGCTCAGCTGCCCAAGCCTGGTTCTCTTGAAATCCTCTTACAAAATAGTCTGCATTTCTTGAACCTTTTTTGTAGTTTATCGCTGCACCTGTTCCTGTCTGAACTTAATTCCTAGGCTGAGTCTTTAATAATAACACTATTCTTTAACAGGTATTTCAGGTATTAAGCTCTTTGACAGTCATTCTCAGTGTCATCCACTAATACTGTACTGCAAGGAAACAAATGTTCAGTGCTTCCACTCCATTACCAGAACCAATATGGACTTTTTTTTCTCATTCTTGTCTGAAAAGAAACCTTCTTTGAGTTTTTAATAAATTTAATTAAGTTCCTCTTTCTCTACAGTGATTGAGAATTGGAAGTTGAAATAGTCAGAAAAGTGCTGGTTTGATTAGACTCATTTTATACTTGGGCCTGATGTAATTTTGAATTACCACACATTTGCGGTGTTAGGAATACAGATTATTTGAATCAGTATTTGTACTTTTGAATACTAGGGAGTCTGATCTGAAGTCTTCAGAAAAGCATCCATGGCTCATCACAGACAAATATAGTATCTTTCTTATTTCCACAGGTGACTCTGGTAATGCAGTGATTTCTAGAAAAAGTTGATTTATTGACTATTTGGCTCTACAGCTCATTCTTCTAAATAGTTTCCATTAATGTCCTTGTATGTGCATTTTATATGTGCAAAAGAAATGCAAGTGTTTTTGTGTGCTTAGAGCATGCATGAGCTTCTTTTCCTCAGTATGTCTTCATTTTTCATATTTCTCTGTCTTTGATTAGAACTTCACCAGTTACAGAAATAGGAACAATTGACTCTAACTGTTACCAATGTATTCAAGCTAGTTCAGTAATAAGATTTGTTCAGTAGTGTTGTCCTCCAAAGCAAGGTATGTTTTATTCATCCAGATCACCATAAGAGAACTAAAGGTGGCAAACTGCATAAGGTGCTGGAGAGGGTGCCATGAGAACAGGATAATTGCTTGCTAAGCATTATGCTCTCCTGTCTCAGTATAAGAAGCCAGTTTTTCAAACAAAGATATCCTATAAGCTTATATGATATATGAAAAACTGTGTTTGTTTTTATATATATATACTTCAAATTATATATAAAAAATACAGTTACAGAGAGACGAAGCTGCAAATCAATTTTTCAGCAGGTACAAACTGCTCATTTCATAATACTGCATTAATATCAAGGCAACATCATCCTGGACTTTAGGTGATCAACCAGGTTTTTACTTCTTGTGACTGTCAAAAACCCTGGAGGAAACAGTTACTTACCCCTTTCACATACTACTATAACCTGTTCCTAAACAATTAAACTGAGTACAGCTGGGCTGAAGGCGGTTTGAGCAGGAAATGGAGAAAATTACACTTTCCAGCAAATGGTCACCTGACAAAACCAATGTCAGCTTCACTGCTCCTCGCTCTGTTTTTCTATATGATGCATAAGATTTTCCTCTTGCTACTTGCAGTTCAGTATTAAGCTCAGGCCACTTAAACAAAATAATTTGTCCATACTGACCCCTGCCATTCCTAGATTTCCTTTTTCTTTATGCTAAAAATAACTGTGAAATACTACTAATAAGGTAATTACAAGACCTATATAATACTTCAATTGCTGTCAAGAAGAGCCTTAAACATCACTATCAAGGTGAGCATATTCAACCTGCATGGAGAATGTCAGAAAGTAAGAAAAACAAAAAAAAGTGATGCTTGATTTTATATGCCGTGTGCTCAAATTTATTAAAGCAAGTGACCTGTTGACAGTAACAGATAACCAGTTATACAATAATTTAAAATGGAACAAAACAAAACAAAACAAATTACCTTATAAAGTGCTGGTTATGACTAAAAACTTTAATTGTAAGTTTTCATCCTGGGAAGGAGGAAAAGACATCACTCAGAGTATTACTTTTTTAAAGACTATCAGAATGTCTCAAATGTGAGACAAATTTAAGCAAGTTTGGAAACTTCCTTCTAACAAGCAAATCACACTTACTCCTAAAGGCAGGCACAACAGTCGAGTTAACAGGAAAGAGCTTCTTATTCATCCAATGGCATCTTTGTAATATTTTTTATCATGACACAGCTGACTTGTCTGAAGGTATAAATGTTATTTCTGTTAGCACTGAATAGACTATGCATCTTTGGCAGAAAGATATTTTGGTTTCCAAATCATTAATATAATTATTAGAGCCTGAGTGTCTCCAAATAGGCTAAATGAATTAGACATACAAGTCTTACAGAAATTGGAGAGGTGGATATCTAAGTACTGAGATACTATTTTAGGCTCCCATGGCAAAATCTCTTTCATTATTGAGCCTGGAAGGCTGAATGATGACTTACAGATTCCAGGCCAATTTCCAGGCACCATCTTTACAGATAGTGACTGAAATCTAGTAACTAAACCATTACTTCCCTGTGAATGGGGTAGTTTTGCCTAGAAGTTGCTAAAAGGATAAATAGGATATTTCTAATTACATATTTCAATGCCACTTTTCAGGATAGAATTTGTATGAAATATAATTATTTTGGGGATCGGTATTTTCTTTTTAAACTACCTAATATCACCACAAAAAGAAAGTGAAAAACATGTTTACTAAGCTCCAGTCTGTTAGTGCCATGAAATTAGACACCTGAGAAAACCTTTATCAATCAATGACATTATCGAGGTCAACAAACTGAGAGTCAAAAATAACGGAGAAATTGCTTCCAAAGTGATTGTAAATGAGACCAGTCGGGGGCAGGGAAGGGAATTCATATATTTTACAGTGATTGTGTTCAATCATGGAGTGCATTGTATTTATTTAAACCAAGAAAAGGAGAAAACAGAGTAGAGAACCCCTTCAGGACATGCAACAGATAGGACTTGTACAATATATGTTGTTTCCCTGTGTGCCTATTGCAATCTGTAATCACAGAGTTATTTTCCTTAACAAAGGTACTTTGCTATCAAAGTCATGTTTCTGTGCTAACAAGAAGGGAAATGTGAAAATAGGGATTTGGGCATTTTTATAATATATATTAGAAGATTTACTTTTATTTTTTTAGATTTCATTTTTTTATTATATTCTGTATATTCAGAGTAATAAGCATTATTCAGTAAATATAAATAAGTAGGAAATATTTTATTAGCATTTTGGATCACTATGATTTTCTTTTTTCAGAAACACTAAAAGTTGACAGGAATCTATTTCAGACCTGCTTTCTATCTCTGAGCATAATGCTGAAGGAAGCAAGTGGAAGCAAAATAGCAAGGATGTACTGTAAACGTTTGTGGTGTGAATATATGAAGACTGGAATCATGCCTTTGCAGCTATGATTTCAACATATTTCATAAGTCTGACCCTTACACTGCCTGTAGCAAGACAACATGTTTGTTTCTTTCTCATTAGGTTAATCCCACTACCGTGGGATGAGAAGAGCAACTGACCTTCACAAGACATTACAACAGTATCTCCAGCCCTTCAGTCATGGGCGCAGCACAGACTCAGAAAAATTCAGTTATCGTTTAGGTTGTGAGGGTTTTTGAGCACAAACATTTAATTCAGTAACAAAAATATGCACAGATAGTGGCATGTGTGATCAGAGACAAGACCTGGCAAATGCACCTGGGAAAGAGAAAGGAGAGGCAATTAATCAGTATCAAGCACTACATTCAAAGGCAATAGAAAGACAACAATAACATTATGTGATGCAGTTCTTAGTGAGAATCCTAAAAAAAGTGCTAATTCATTTTGACACAAATTGAGCCCCAAAAATATCTAGACAAGGCCTATTTGATTCATAATCTATTGTAGTCCTTAAACATACTTTGGTTTCACCATGTTCTTACAAGAATGCTTTTAAGAGCTAAAAGCAGGCCTATCGGAAACATGCCATTGTATACCTTAACATCACATTGCAAAAATCCCATTCTAGGAGACAGAGAAGAGATTCTCCTACTTATGTGCCTTTTGGTTAATAGAAAAGATTTTTAAAAGCTTTTTCCTCCAACAAAGAGATTTCTGCTTAAAGGTAAGGTTATTTTCCTATTAGATACTTAACACCCTTATTAATTCTCTACTAATCCTGGCTGAGTTAATTAGTCACTACTATAATAAATATTGTTTATTAGAGCTCAGTTCAGTTGTGTAGCATTTTTTAAGTTTGACTTACCCATTAATGTTCTTACCAAAAATCATATTATACAGCTGGTATTGCTATTTAAGATGCAGACAAAGTGAGAGCATTTAACTAAAATAATGCAATAGCTTTTTTTTTAAAACCTACCCTTCCTTTATGTAGCCTTCCTCAAAGCTGTGTCTGGTTGGGCTTGGGCTTGGACCTCCAGCTTGGCAGTGCACATCAGGTTTCTACTATAACATGAGATTAAAGTAACACTAATGGTGGTGTGCCTTGTGTAGCATGTAGCTCTTAGGTCACTTTTTGACCATTAATAGTTAGTAGGTTCTTCTTTGCTGAAAAGCAACCCCATATCACTGGCAGGGCTAGAATCAGTGAGCATATTGTAGGGTTTAGGTATGTTCAATATGAGCTTGCTCTGGTTCTAAGCTTTGTGGCAATTCAATTTTGTACAGAGACACACCTAATCACTAACTCCCTGTAAGAAGCACAGTATAATAATTTTTTCTCAAACTGTGACTAACAAAATGGACAAAGTTTCTCAACTTTTTCAAAATAGCTTAATGGAGAAATATTCTGTACCAAAAACTTGAATGGCTTTATATCCAAACTTCTCTTATCATAGAGAAGTATCACAATGACAAAGATATAGTTCAAGGATATTTAAAATTGTACTGAAACTGGATAAAAACAGGTAGAGACAAATGCAGACAGAACAAAAGTCCATCTTCTTTGCTGTTTGAAGTCCTACTGAAAAGGTAGAGATATTAATTTTCTTTTCTACCTCCTTCTAGCTTTTTGACTCTTGTATTCTTGCTTGTTTTTGCCCTGTCTCCACCAGATAGTTACGCTACCTACTTGGGATATAGGGGCTGGGATGAAGACTCCCACTTTCCTAGTTGGAGGCCAGTTCCGAACCAGTGTCTCCCATTCGCATGCCATCTTATATTGGCCATTGCTTGACTATTGAAATGAGATGTATCAATTGCTGCAGCCTCCTTTGCTAAGCACCTGATTGCAGACCTCATCACCCAATATCCAGGAGTGTGCAAGTGTACTTGATTTGTAGGTTGGTGCTTCACAGACAGTGTATGAACAGTAGTCTTTAACAGTTTCTTATCCAGACCTTAAGCTTTCTCTATTACCCTGTAGAAGTGCCTCATTTTTGCCACAGATATTGGTGTCTAATTCAACTAATCAGCAGCACCCTTCTGCTGCAATAGTTATCTTATTTTTAAAAGTGGGAGTCTACCATGGGTGTCTGTTTTCACAGTGGCCCAGAAATGCTAAATTTAAGACATTGAGTTCTTGCAGGAAAACAGAGCCTTTTGACTTTGGAAATCAGAACTCTTAATTCAGAGTAGCCAGGGAGAGCCTCCATAAAAACAAATCACTTTCCAAATTAAACTGTCACCATCTGCCAGAGGCAAGACAGCCTAAATAAACTAAAGCAGAACTATTTCTGCACAAACTCTGCCAGTAGGCTGAACCTGAGTTGAAGACCACAAAGGACCCTACAGATGACAAATTTATCAGGGATGATCCTTTTTCCAGCCCTTTCTAGCTCCACTCCCACTGCAGCTCAAGCTCTTCTCTCTCCCAGCCTTAACCCAACTGGACTGGGCCTGAGTGCCAACCTGGAAATTTTGAAAGAAAAGGGTTGTGATTTTGACAACCATTTAACTGATTTTCATTCCAATTAATGTTTTATTAGAAGAGAGATTGCATGCAAAAACTGAACTCCTCCAATAAGAACCCATTAATTCTTTATGTGCTTATTGTTGTGTAAACAATTTGCATTTTCCAGTGGGTATTTCCTTGAAAATTTCCCCCAGTCCTACAATTGACACAGTATATCTAGTATTAGATACCTGGAAGAAGAGAATAATTTTAAATAGTCAAGCTTGCAGCAACCTCTGCTGATTTCAGTGAAGCTCTACCAAGAAATTAATTTTTATTCTTTTTCTTTAAACACTAAGACTACTTTTCTACAATAATATAATGAAAAATATAAAACAAAGGTAGAATTATTGCAGCCATGTGAATAATAGAAAAAATGTTGACATTAACTCACTTTGTTAAGTTTTTTTCAATCATTGCAATATCTTAGTTTGCTAGTCATCACTGAAATTTTTATCTGTTAAGGATCATCATATTAGTAGACTATTCCATGCAATATCTGCTATTCAAGAAAATTATCTGTAGTGTAATATAATAATGTCAGATGACATCCTGATTAATTCCTAATTACAACAGATATAGCTAATTGCTTGGCTTAATCCTGTAAATAGCTCAGCATATATCTTTATGAGAGTTTGGTAATGACACCTTGCTCAGTCGGACTGTATATGTAAAAGAATTATCATGGTTTTATGTATAAAGTTATTATTTTGCAGTATCTGTACAAGTTTTCCTTCAAACAACTTCTTAGACGTTAACAATGGCAAATAGAAGAATATTCAGGGGAACTGAACATACAAATTGTTATGGCTGGGTTTTTTTAGACACTGCTCTCAATATTAAAACAGGAACTGAACATCAGAGTTAGGCTTGCTACCATACCCCCTTAAGAACAGGGGTTCCCTGAAAGGGACAGGAAAAATGGTGATTCACCACTCCACTGTAAATGGATCTGTTCTTAGAAAACTGGTTTATTCATTTCCTCCTTGGAGAAGAGTGTTAGTGAAAGCTGTATAATGCCTCTGCTACTTGCCTGCAGAAGTGAGGCATGAGCAGAAAAAAGTCCTGATAGATATAAAGTACCCAAATGCAATCAAAATTACCTGGAAAGCCTAAATTTGTTTGGATATTACAACAAGCCATAGTCTGTCTGCAGAAAGTTATGCAATAGAAGACATCCAATGTGCAGTTTTCTATTCTGCTATAAATGCTGACTTTATTTGATTTTGTCTACCCTTCTGGTTTAGATACACATTTTTACTGCAATCCAGAGTTCTCAAATATTTTCACCAACATATCAACCAAAAATGAGAAAAATAAAAGTTTATTTCACACATATACAAACTTATCTTTATCAACTCTAGATTGCATACTTCATTATAAAGTATAGTATTAGTATTTATTTTTAAGAAAAATAAATTGAACTTTACCTCTTTTGAATTTTACTGAAGCCAGCAAAGGTGATCCAAGCATGACTTTTGTATCTTCTCTTGCACTAAAAACTGACTTAAGAGAAAGAACATTTGTCTCTTTTACTGCAAGATATCTTTTAAGGAAGTATCCATGGGGTTCCATCAAAATTCAAAACATTTTTCTTATTAATAGCAAATGCCCCAGCCAAATTTACATATTAGTGTATTCCTGTTTTTCTTCTTGTAGACTAAACACAGTCCTTACTTTTTGTACAAGTTCTGCTACCTACTGCCAAAAATTAAACCTGTTTTACATCTCCAGAGACAGCTGTATTTCAATTGCAAAGAATGTGATCTAATTTGTAAAATGTTTTGTATTCCATTAGGGCAAATAGCATTATATAAGTTGAAGACATTAGGAAACAGCTCCTTAGGTGGTACACACAATTAGGTTGCTTCAGAGAAATTATGGAGACAGGTGGTGTAAATCTGCAAACACCTGCCTCAGTATAATCTCTTGGGTTGAGGATTGATTCTGTTTCACTGAAAAAGGGGAAAATAACAACCTTGATAGAGGACCTGGCAAAAAGACTGTGACTTTACCTAAATTAGAATTCTATTTTTGTAATTGCCCCACTCCTCTCTGTCATTAATTAGACAATTAATGCAGTTGTCTCACATTTAGATGCACACAGCTGTGGCTTTAAAGTATTTCTAAAAACCAGAAATGGTGCAAGGTTTTAAATCCCACTTTACACTTTCTTATGTGTCTTCATATTCAGATATGTAAAATCTTCATTTTGTAGTCATTAAACAAAAAATACCATTTCTTGCACAGCACATTCTTGATCATAGGTTGCTTGATGTTGGAGAATATTCAGAGAAACAACAATAAATGAACATAGGTACACACATTCTTACCCTGCTTTTCCCTGTCAGAGCCATTATTGCAATCTGGCAGTTGCAATGTTCTTTACATTTGGATTATCGTTTTTTGACACAGGCATTAAAATGCAGCACCACCATTCAAGCATTGAAGCAAATACAAATGGAAATTAGTATTGGACAGCCAGAGAGGAGTAAGAATTAAGATTAGGATATTTCCAGATTTCTGGTGGGAGTTTGTTATTGAAGAAATACTTTTTTCTGTTCAAGTTGGTGACATGATATATTTGACTGTTGATCTTTGAAATGGTTTCACTTTAATATTTATGATGACATGATTATAATTATTTCAGAATGGTACACAAAAAGGAAAAAATAAAGGAACTACAACAGTTTTTTTAGAAAGCAAACAGTTGCTGACTGATATAAATTGACAAACAGATTGCTAGCAAATTATTTTAATGATCAGTAATTATAGCTATTTCAGAGACTTACATCACCAGACAGTTGCCTGTGAGTTTTTTAATGGGAGAAATTATTAGGATTTTTTTATCTTCTAGCAACATTTTTCTCAATGCGGGGAAAAAAAAAAAAAAGTAATGTGAAATCTGTGTTTAAAGGATTATCTCAATTTCTCTCTATGTTCTTTCATAAATATTGTACATGTCAACCAGTTGTTAGACTTCTTGTATGTTCTGACAGCTACAGTGACCATTTTAATTCTTATTTATTTTTATTACTACAAATACCTCTACATGAGGTCTTGCCAAGTGTCAAGGGAAAAAAAAGAAGAAGAAACAAAATGACCTGGACAGTTTCTTCACATTTGTAAAGATTTTTCTTACATTATTGAAAGTTTAAAAAGTACTTATGACATCTGGCATGCTTTTTAGAGCTTCCATGGTGACCCAGTCTCCAACTACAGTGCTCTAGACAGAGTTCAGCAACTATTACTGATTCCAGTAAATGAATCAAGGATATGATGTTCTGTATGAAATGTTGGGAGAATTTTGTTTTACAATAATGACCTTAAAGACAACTAGATAAAGAGGGGATACTAGAAATAATTTAGCTTACTTTAAAAAAATGGTCTAAATTTAGAAAGTGTGGTATCCTACTCATGTAGTACTCCCAAAAGAAGACAAAAAAAGGTATTAGGAAGGGGAAGTCAAGTGATTTTCCAGTGTAACATTATGAAGTTTCCTTGGTTATCACATAATAGCTACATGTGCTTTCGACACATCTCTTTCAAAATTTTTTAGTAAGCAAATATTATCCTGCTGCTTCCAGTTCTGTGGGCAGTGTTCTTATTTCAAGGGGATTTCCTACCACCAGGTAGGAAAAAGTTACTAGTCTTACATGCAGTCTATCTTGTCTGGTGAGGCTGCCATCAAGTGAAGTACAGGAATCCATACTGCAGACATGTCCAGCTAGGAAGCAAATTGAGAACCTTAGTTCATTCCTTCTGACACAGACTACACCATTAGTCAATATGAGACTTTGTGTGTAATAGGACAAATTTTTATCTTTCTCTCTGATTGCACAAAGTCCCAAAAGTGACCACACTTCTCTAACAGATTTATCACTTGAAATTATCAGTCATTAATTTCAGCAGGTGACACTGTAAATCGCCCACAAAAATCTAATCTGAGTCTGAGAAGAAATACAACATGTGTAGCACATAAAGTTCCTTTTTTTTGCTTGTATCAGTATAAAGTCTAATTCACATTAATATCTACAGTTATATATTTACATTTTACTTATGGCTGCTCTCTGGTCATTACCAGGATTTGCAAAGTGGAAAAATAATCCTCTCTCATGTCAGTGTCTCAAATAATCTGTCTTGGCTTTTCTCCTAAATGCTTGACATTACCGTACAAGGTATCATGATTCATACCTATTCCTGATGAGCACAGATTTCAATTTTGTGGTTGCTCTCAAGAAAAAAAAACAAAAAGGTAGAGGGAATGAAGAGACAGAAAGTAACCATTAATTGCTAATGACTATTAATATGCAAAACCACTTTTTGTTTCAAGATGTAATTGGGAATAGTGATAAAGTATAAAATGTAATGGAGTCCTTTGAGGTGTAATATGGGAGATTTATTTAAAATAGCTTATCAGGAAAGCCTGACAAATAGATATATTACTTTATGATTGCTTGTGCCTTAGTTCTTCATTTGTCCTTCTCCACTATTTCTTATTCTCTGGTGAGAGGTTTTTCTAATATTTTGACAGACATTAAGAGCAAGAATGTTAATAAATATCCAAGATTAACCTTAGCGATGCTTTTGCTATTTTCTTAAGAAAAGCAAATTCAGAAAAAGCCCTAGCTGAACTCATAGTAGACCGGTAAACAGTCATCCCTCAGGAAAACAAGATCAATAGTGTGTAATAGGTTTGTAGTAATCAGCCAACTAGCTCATTGTAATTATAGCCTCTGTCTTTAAGTGGTGCCTGAATTAAAAGCACATCCAGCTCTTAACACAGTGGGAAAACCTAAGCAAGTACAGTAAAATAGTGACATTTTCCTCCCTAGTATTTTTGCTACATATCGAAGAAAATCTACCATATTGATATTTCCCTTCTTTTGACCTCTATTGACAGATGTCCACAGGCCACGCAGGTTCATGTGAAGACCAAGGGTCTACAGAGACAAGGAGGCAAAAAGGCTGGTGGATGCAACAATTACCACATATGAAAACTTTACATGATGCCAGGACTGGGTGGGACATACTGGCTGGAATCCTTCAGCAGCCAAAGTGTGTCTTCTCGCTGGACTCACCAGCACATTAAAGCCCTCAAAAGATGTGACAGCTTTAAGAAACAGTCCAGCATTATTTTTTTTTTGTATGACCATGAGCACACCTCCAGACCTTCATTTCCTCTGCCATTCATAGATGACCTCAAACAGTGCAGCAGAAGTAGAGCTTATGCATGCATTCTCCATCTCCTATAAAACACCTCACTCACCTTCAGATGTGAGGGACAATGAAGGCATACACCAGACTATGATTTAGGAAAAGTGTGTCTTTCCACAAGCTATAATGTAATGTCTCATTCTCCTCCATGCCTCATGACACAAGCCATGAAGTGTAAGATCACATTCGAGCTGCATTGGACATTTTCCGCTGATGCTTTGGTGGAAAAGGGCATTTTAAAAGGCAAATGATAAATAATCTGATTTTAAAGGGAAAGATTTCCAATGTGATGTAACTATAATATTTATATTTTTTCAAATATTATTTTTTAAGGAAGCCAAAATAACAAAAGGAGATGGAGGGTAAGGTAAGAGAGCTCCGTCTCCCTTCAGGTCTTCACATTTTGTAAAATAAATTATTCCTTTGATTATTCTTAAAAAACAAAATCTAACAACAACAAAAACATAAAAAATAAAATCAAACATAAACAAAAAAAAACAACAAAAAACAACTTTGCAAACAGTCTAAATAATAGCAATGCTGTGCAGAAATAGCCTCATTCTAAGCTTCCTGGAGAATTTGCCTCTTTCAGGGACAAAAATAATCTAATAAGATTTGGAAAAAAAAGTCAACTGTCAGCTTTAATCATCAATATGGTTAGTAGGAATTGCTCTTGAGCAGCAAAATTATGTTATACCACACCTCAGAGTTTTGATAGTAAAATAATTTGTTTTTCTCTTTAGTTATTTGAAAACAGCCTTTTACTAGACATACAATGGATAGCATAATTTATTTTAGACAACACAAATGGGTAGAAAGAATTTTTTGTTCTGGTTCTCATTCACTTAAATGCCTGAAATGCAGATAGAAACACCTTCATTATTTCCAACAAGAAGTACCATACAAGGCAATTCAGGCTTCTCTCATTTCTGTTTCAGGATATGCTTAAGCCAGCTTGGAAGAAATTCTAACCATTAAAGTACAACATTTTCACAACATCTGAAAACAGTAATAAATATAATATTTCTGATTAAGACCATGCAAGCTTATCTCACTTCAGTTAATGTGAATCCTAGTATTATAAAAAGAAGAAAATTACTGCAAATATTATTTAGCATATTTTTGTTTTGACATTTATTCAGATCCCTTCAATAGCCCTTATTAATTGTTAAATGTTTTAAAAGCACAATGTATTTAATGAACAGCAGTAAAAGGACATTAAATAGCTTTATTTTTTTATGAGCTATCCCTTCCAATTGGTAAGTTTTATTCTACTACATTCTGAAACCAGAGCAAGGTTTGATCTGATGATCCTTGAAGTCCCTTCCAACCTGGAATTCTATGATTCTGTGATTCTATGATCTCGTTTGAAATCAGTGGAACCATGCTGTCAGAAAAAAAACTCCTGTTCATGGAGAAACATGCTTCTTTTTTTGAGACACATGAATGCACTTGGAGATCTTGGGAGATGGTAGTAATGAAATTACTTGCTACTGCTGCCCAGAAAAGGTAATTAAATGAATCTCAACTTACTGGAATATTCTATTACAAACAAGGGGTTTTGGGTACAAGTGGGCCATGCAGTTGGCATCTACTACATTCTTAGAAGTATTTTTTTTCAATATGCACATAAAGATGAAATTAACTTATATTAGAAATTCAGTAAATAAAAATATACACAATGCTAAGACAATGAAAAGTCTTACTACAATTCTTGAAGAGAATCAGTAAGTACCAATTGAAACCACAATCTATTCTCAATCGAAATTGCAATTCAACATGTTGTACTGGGTAACCTACCTAATTTCTCAGCCCAGTTCTGCCCTTTATTTACTTTCTTTCAGTGGAATTGTTTCATTTCTCTAGCTCAAGCTATTACAAGTATTACCCATTTTTCTTTCTGTATTAGACCTGCAGGTTGACTGCTTTGTAGATGAGAGACAAAAACTTAAATACACAAAATTTAAGATTAAAATTTTTAGTTTCTTTAGAGATCTCAGAGCAGGTCTCCTGGATCATCTCCACAGATTTTTAAAATGTCTTTTTGTTTTTCAGACTGAAGTGTCATGTTGGAGTCTCTTAACATTAAGATAGAGAGAGTGGAAAAATTACTAGTGTTTTTGATAGTTTTCCCTTGAAACTTGACATTATAATATGTCAGAAGTGTTATTTTAAAATGCAGAAGTATAGGCTGAGTTAAGTCCTGCTACTGCAAGGACACATTACGTACTTAACTCTTAATGTTTTGGGACATTTTATTGAAATCAATAGGACTATTCACAGAACCAAAGTTGCATTCACAGGCAAGCCTTTGTGAATTTATTTCTCTAAACACAGGGAATATTGTTTCTTTGTGCCTTTATTAATCTCTTATCCTTTTTCCAGTTTTGTTATTTTCAGTAATTCCTAAATAGTCCATTTCAGACCTGACTGGATAAATTAAATCCCATGGGACATTGTTCAAGTAGGTTTCGCAGATTTCTTCTCTCAATTAATCTAAACAAAACAACTATATTTAGTAATTGAAACTATCTTTACAAGACTGTGAATTTATTACTGAATTCTTCTATCAATGCAATCATTCTAGCCACTAGACAAGAACAAAACACAACTAAAATCCATCATAAGGGAGAGAGATTCCATGCTTTTCTATTCCTGTTGTGGTTCTGTTCCTTAGGCTCTGTGGAGTGATGAACTACAACTTAGTCAAAAACGTGTGTCAATGTAGTTGCTGGTTAATGTTCTGGAATAGCTTTATATCCATATTTTGCCCCAGACATATGCAGACAGGGGCCTTCTGGTGAGGTGCATCACATATAAAAAGAGAATTCAGTTTTTTCTGTGCTCATGTCATATTAGTATTCCTGTTATAGGCTAAAAATCTACACCCACAAGCTAAATCAGATAGTCATAAATTTTAAAAGAATTATATATTCTACTAAACAAAAACTTTCCATCATATCCCATTCACATAATTTATTATTTTGACCCAATTAACTATGCCCAAGGTCCAGCCAAGAACAAAAGGACACTAGGATGGGGCTGGAGAGAAGGCAACTACAGACATCTGAAGAGTGTCTCCAGGAGAGAAGCTATTTAGGGCACAGGTCTGAGGTTCATTCAGAGGCAAGGCCAGAAACCAAGACTCCTTTGACATAGTTTGGGGGAGAAACAAGTCCTAGGCCTGGGCTTAGATGGAGCCCTGGAGCAGTCAGTGTGGGTGTTAGTCCCAGATGAAGATGATCAGGGCCATTAAGGCAAGTCAGTGTCCTGACAGTACCATTCTTTTCTAGATTCAACTGCAGAAAAATACCATATTAAAATAATGTATCTGATTAAACTTGCTTGCTTCTTGCAATGATTAAGTCAGTGAAATTTTGTTTCTAGGAAAATTTCCAGTAAGCATGTCTTATTGCACTACACAAACAGATGAAAAAAAAAAAATTTTAGAGAAGATAAAATGAAGCAAGAAAACACTGCTGCTTGAGCTTCTAACTAGAGCTATGAAGAGTCCCAAAATTTAGCTTTGCAGAAGTGAGTCCAGAGTTAGTCCAGAACTAATTAGAGATGTCAGTAAGAATGTCTCTTAAATATCTAACTAACATTTACCTGATTGATACTCCTGCTTTGTTTGATCTCCAGCCATACTTGTGGCACATACAGAAGTAACAGAAAATGCTTGCTTAGTGCTTTGCTAATGTAAGGACTTAATACATTAGCCATTAAAGGCCCAGATCACTTCTTCCAATGAAGTTAATAGAAGTCTCATGTGAGTGACGGAAATTATTAATCTTCAAAAAGTGTAGACAGAAAGCTGGGCTGCAAATATATTCCCCTTCCAAGATGTTATTCAAGCTCGAAATCTTAAAATAATGCTGATGCTCTTTTTGTACATACCCTAAGAAAGATGTGTAAGAAGACTGCCTACCACCACCTCTAGGTATTATATCAAGAATTATATTCCTCCTTGATACAAGTTAAGCTATTGATAGAGCTGCATAATGGGGAGAGAGCAGAAAGACTCACAAAAGTGAGGTTGCTTTTAGAGCAGATTATTAAGGTAATAGGGGAAAAATATTTAAAAAGCTTAGGCTGGGTTTTTCTATTGAGCTAGTTTCCTAAATCCCACTGAAATTGAGTAAATACAGCAAATAAAAATTAATCTTTATGTAAGCTCAAAGAAAGTCCTTTCCAATAGCTGTATTGATTTTTCTGTTTTTCCTTAAGGGTGTTGTCAAACTTTTGGAGCCAGCACTATAGTATTTCAAAAACTACCAGCTCAGATTTTATGTGAAAAAAGTTTTTCACTGTATTATGCTTGAATCCTATTATTATTTGCTTGCCAAAGCTTCTGGTAAAATTGCTTTAGTCCTTTTTTATTTTTCTGATATTTTTATGTGTTTGTGTGCATTGTTATTTTACTTCAGAGGCTGCAAGCCAGAATAACTCTTGTTAGCCTAGCCTTTTTTCCTCCTATTTGCCTAATCTGTTTACATGCTAGTAGCCCAACTTGCTGTCACTTCAGTTTAACAACAAAGACTCCTGAACAAAGTGTATTTTAACTAAGTCATGCTTCCTTCCTTCCTCCAAGTGCTCTTGAGTTCCACAACATGTTCTTTCACTCACGTCTTCTGCCTCACAAGTCAGTCTTTAACTGGCAAGCTGGAGATTCATTTGTAGAACAGAAAAAATTACTTGCAAGACAAGATCTGGTGCTTTTTCTGTTTCATGCTGCAAGGCTGAGACATCCTAATGTATTTAGCATAGTCTTAATAGTAAAAACACCTTAAAATCATTTGTTGGCAGAAGAAATGGATGACAAAGAAAAGCGTGCTTTGCTTAAGAACTGAATTGTGTAGCTTTTGTAAGAGACTTTATTGATAAGCACTGTCAAAAAGAGGGGAAGGCACTGAGGCTTCATTAAGAGGGACCAGCAAAATCTCCTGGTCATCATGGGGTGGAGGGGAAATCTGTGTTGAAGAAAATGTCAAAATACCACAAACTCCTCCCAGAAGCTAGCAAAGCACCAACACAAATTATCTATACCAGATTTGACAAACATTATGGCCTGACCAGGTCTTCTTCATGATCTGGACATAGAGGGAGGCCCTTGCATTACAGTTCACGGAGTAGACCTATCAGCATTTCTGCCTTTTCTTGTAACAGCTGCAGCTCTTCCCACTGGCAGAAAAGCTCAGCAGAGACTAGGGAAGAAACAGCTGTGCTCCCTTCCTCGTAGCTCAGCAGCTTTAATGAATGAGCTCCCTGGGCAGAAAGGTTGCTGTTCTTGCTGTCAGTGAGATTGTTTTTCAGAGATATACTAATTAAGCATTGGAAACATGCGTGAAGATTAATCTCTAAGCAGCACAAGATTGTTTTACTCCTGAGTTGTCTGAAAGAAGCCAAGAAGAAGACACAGAGGACTGCTATCCTTTTCATCTGCCATGGAAAACACAGGCTTGAGTCCTTACTGAATACACAGTTGATAATCTCTAGACACACCACTTTCTGAAAATCCTGGCATATAAAGCAGGGGCTTCATAAAAAGAATGCAGAACCAGAATGGTGAGCTGAAAGAAGTTTTGGATAAAGCTTTTGAGAACCATCGACTATGCACCTTGCAATGCCTAAAACAGTTCTGGGAAATATGTAAAGATCAGGGATTAGTTTAGCTACTCCGTGGAAAAGTACAACCAGTCAAAATATCAGTCCAAGTGATTATCATTAATTACTTAATTCATGTTGGACTACTGAGTTTTGAGTTGGGCCTTGAAAATCCTAGTTAGGGATTCTTGAGATTCAAATCACGGCTTAGACTGGAGAACAGAAATCAGGCAGTAAGTTAATCAAATTTATTAATAATTTGAAGTTTGAGAGATGAAACATTAAAATACATATTCAACATTTTTGTCACTCTTCAAAAAGAGATCAAATGAAGAAGACAGTTCACAACTTTGAATGACAGAGAGTGATTAAAAGTTAGGAAAATGAAGCTGATTATAAGAGACCATATTTAGGCTCAAGAAAAAAGTAACACAGGGAAAACAAAACTGTCAGGAAATAACAATAAGAATGTTATAAAAAGATAGGCATAAATGATTCTGACATCTGTGAGGATGAGAACAAAATAGAATGTGCTTAACTTATATAGCAACACGAATATTCTTTTAAAACATTGCAAAAAACTATTGTCAAATGCCAGAAAGTTAGCATAGTGCTAGATACAATGGTAAAAAAGGTCATCTATCTACCTGGAGACTTAGAAAGAAATCTATGTGAGCATTCCCATATGAGATTGTTATTAACATAACCCTTACTATAGGATTCTAAATGGAAAAGGAAGGTACATCTTAAGGCCAAAAAGAAGATTAATTCATCAGTTTGTAAGCTAGTTTTTTAAGTAAGAAGTAAGAATAGAAGCACATACTCCCTAAATAAATATTTGTTATTCATTTGGAAACTATTTTAGAATTAGTTTTAGTTAATGTTATACAGATTTTTATTTGATCAACTTTACATGTCTTTTGTCCACTCTGTTCTGGATATCTTTGAGAGTTGGTAAGGCAAATATTATGAAGTTTATGAACTTAGTATAAAAAATCTAACAAAACAATTTCCTAATGTGATACAAGTTTGAATTCAAATGTAACTTGCAAACATTTTCCTATTGTTCTCAAAAAATAAATATGATGAACTGTATTTATTTTAAGGGTGACCATATGATAATTGGTAACTACACATAATTTCTGTAGGAAATGTATTTATTATTTTGATATAAATTATGACAGACTCTGCTCCCAATGTACCCATTTATGGGGCAGTCTGAACACAAGCAGTCTACAGATCCCTGTGGGCCATAATTAACAAGTAGGCCTGCATGATTTCTTGAGAATTTAATACTGATTCTTTTAAATATAACTTATATCTCTCATCTTAGCTTGAAGTATTTTTGTTAAGCATCCACAAATAATTTTATTTCCATTCACAATTCTATATTTAATGTTGAGGTATTCCATCTTAATTCAGAAATTACATTTTTGTCAGTTACATACCTATATGTAATGATACTTCCCACCAGATGTGTATTAGCAATGCAGTACTGCAACTTTAAATGTTGACCTGTCTATAGTTTCACTATTGACATCATGACCATATTATGGCTGCCAGAGTAACTGGATTGTTCTTGCTTGCTTTTTTCATCTGATCCAGGAATGCTGTCATGTACAGTACTCACTTGTACTCATCCATAATGACAAAGCAGTCTGTTGAAACCATCATGATTTTGCAATTATTTTAGCTAAGAGCTTTGCTTTGTAGTTTATTTATTTTTCTTAATATTCAACTAGTACATGCTTTTAGTTGGTAACATGTTTTACAAAACAGTATTAATTGGTTTTGACTAAAACTAATAGCAATGCTCATATTTCCTGACATTTAAATAACTCTGTCTTCATAATAGCTTGGGTGTTTTTTTTTCCCTACAAAGCCATACAATTCGGAGTGTTTTAATCCAAAATTCAATTTAGTGTTTGAAATCCAGGACGCAATTCCTGACTGCATATGTACAGTGAAAAATGCATGAAGCAGTAGGTGGAACAGAGGGCTTATGAAAGTAGATGAACCAGACAGGGTATATGAGTTTTGTTCCAATATCACTTTTTAATATATGTTTCCCTATAGTAAGGAACTTCTCTAAATTGAAATTAACTAGTAATTTCAATACTGAACTGTGCCTTAAAAAATTCTCAGAATTCCAGAAAAATTCCATCCTGAAATGCAGCTTAGAAGTCCTAAACACAGCCAGTTCAAATATAAAAAAATGTACATGGGGAATAAAAAATCATACTCATAAATCATTCTCAGTAAAAATCACTTAAAGCTGAGATTTCTAATCAAAGAGCCATCTTTCACCCACAATTGTCTACAAGTAGTTTTTACTGTAAGACTAAAAAAGACAAAACTAAGGAACAATATTTACAGTAAGTAATTTGTGATTAAGCAGATGCATTGTGTAGCTTTTGAACCACAACTGCACACAAAGCTGTAAAGCCCCAAAAGCTTGCATACCAATTTATGCATAGGCTTAGCAATAAGGAATGAAGGATTCTATGTGGTAAAGTAGTATAGTTTCAGTACCTACTGAATTGTCCATACATTGTACCAAGCTTAGAAATTTATCAGGCAAGAAATGAGAACAAAAAATAAGGACATATTTCACAAGCATCAGCTATCTAATATTGTACATTATCCTACTACATATGTATTCTAGAAATACTGACATCCCAACAATACATTAATCTTTTTCTCAGCACTTTTTCCTAATATTAAATCTTTGCTTGGTAGAAGTGAAAACACTGCCAATATTTTTTGTGCAGATTCATATAGAACATACATTGGCAAAGAATCAAGAAGTTTATACTGCACTTTGTGAGATGCTGTGAATTCAGAAAGGACCATCTGCCATGCTTTGCATAGCTGCAAAATGGGCTTGGCCACCATCACCCAGATGACTGTTAAAAATCCAATTATAATCCTAGCCATTATTTCATTTTGTGTCAGAAGTATGATCTCCACATACTAATATGTCTCTTCACTGTGTTTCTTAAATGTTTCATTAAAATTCTGGTTTAGACATTCATACTAGTAATGACAATAATAATAAAAATATAGGAAAATATTCCAAAGCCATAGAATGTCACCCTAGAAATTAAACTTCAGTTTACTTGTAATTATCTTTGTAATTTTAGGACAGGCTAGTAACTGTTTATTACAAAACAATATTGACACCATGTATTCTAATATGGAGACCTAGGGGATTTTTACAGCTAATCAGAATTTTTTATTTTTATGAACATTTAACAAGGTTTTACTAGGGTTTTTTTTGTAAACTACTGCAGGGTCAACATCAGATTAAATTCATCCAGTCCTTTGAGTTCACACATAAGTTGTATGCAACAAATAGTTGCCAGCAAAAAACACAATAATTTACAAAGAAATAAATTGATTTGGAGAACTTTGAAGATTGAAGGAGCTGAGAACCAAAGGTAGAATACAGGACATACTGTTCTATGTCTGCCACTTTTGTATTTACTTCAACACTTCTGGCTGGTTTAATGTCAAACCACTTAATTTTTCAGCCAGCTCTATTGTTTTGTTCAAAATTAATCCTCTTTTTTAGTCAAATAGGAAACGATAATCTGATATATATTATTTTGAATTTTCTACTTTATGAGGAATTTATAAATAGTTTCACTTTTTTTGCAGATAAATGATCACAAAACAACAGAATTGCTGAGACTGGAAAGCCCCTCTGAAAATTATCTAGCCCAAACTCCATGCTCAGAATAGGGTCTGCTAGCAATGATTGCTAATGGCTGTGCCCAGCCAGGTTTTGAACATTTCTGAGGATGGAGACTCTGCAAGCTCTCTGGGCAACCTCTTTCAGTTGTAGACCATCCTCAACAGGAAAAACTTTTTTTCATAATCTTGAATGGAATTTATTGTTCAGTTTGTGCCCATCGCCCTTTTTCTGCAGACCACTGAGAAAAGTCTGGTTCCTTCTTCTTTACTCCCCTCACCAGGTGTTGGAGCACATTGATAAAATACCCCCAAGCCTTCTTTTAGCCAAGTTGAACAGTCTCAGCTGTCTCAGCCTCTCTTTGTATGACAGAGGCTCTAGTCCCTTAAACATCTTTAAGGCTCTTCACCAGAATTAATCCAGTACATCTATGTCTCTTGTCCAGTATGCAACATGTCCATGTCTATGTCCATTTCTGATATGATCATGTCTCTTTCATTAGGAAATCCAGAATATAGTTGGATAAAAAGTGACATATTCTAGATTAATAGACACAGTGAGGACCAAAAAAGGTAAAATACTTAGAGCAAGTTAGGCAGCTGAAGAAATTACCCTCAGAAGGCTATTAACTATATTCTTTTACTTGCTGATAGAATCAAGGATTTAATCCATGTCCTGTAAATTTTCACAGAATCATAGAATCACAGAATGTCTTTGACTGGAAGAAATCTTCAAGATCATCCAGTCCAGCCTTAGACCTAACACCTCAAGCTCACCACTAAACCATGTCCCTAAGCACCAGGTCCACCTACGGTTTAAATGCCTCCAGAGATGGTGACTTCACCACTGCCCTGGGCAAATTATTCCAATTCTTGACAAACCTTTCAGTGAAGAAATGCTTCCTAATATCTAACCTAAACCTCCCCTGGTACAGCTTGCATCCATTCCCTCTGGTCCTACCATATATCACCAGGGAGAAGCGGCTGTCCCCTCATTGTTTCAGCCTCCTTTCAGGTAGTTGTAAAGAGCAATGAGGTGTCTCCTCAGCCTCCTCTTCTCCAGACTAAACAACCCCAGATCCCTCAGCTGCTTCTCATAGGACTTCTGCTCTAGGCCCTTCACAAGCCTCATTGCTCTTTTTTGGACATGCTCCAGCACTCCTATATCCTTCTTATAGTGAGGCGCCCAGAACTGAACACAATATTCAAGTGTGGCCTCACCAGTGCCTAGTATAGGGGGACAATCACCTCCGTATTCCTGCTGGCCACAGTGTTCCTAATACATGCCAGCATGCCATTGGTCTTCTTAGCCACCTGCACACACTGCTAGCTCATATCTAGTTGACTATCCATCAATACCCCCAGGTCCTTTTCCAACCTGCAACTTTCCAGCCACACATCACCAAGTCTGTAGCTCTGGGTTGTTATGGCCCAAGTGCAGGACCTGGCACTTGGCCTTGTTGAACCCCATACAATTAAACTTGGCTCACTGATCTAACAAGTCTAGGTCCTGCTGTAGAGCTTCCCTACCCTCTAGCAGGTCAACACACCCACATAATTTGGTGTCATCTGCAAACTTACTGAAGGTGCACTCAATCCCCTCATCCAGATCATTGGTAAAGATACTAAAGAGAACAGGCCCCAGTACCGAACCCTGGGGAACACCACTTTTGACTGGACGCCAGCCAGATTTAGCTCTGTTAACTACCTCTCTTTGGACCCAGCCATCCAGCCAGTTTTTTATCCAGTGCACAGTGTATTTACCCAAGCCCAGGACTACAAGTTTCTGAAGGAGAATGCTGTGAAAGACAGTGTCAAAGGCTTTACTGAAGTCCAGATAGATGATGTCCACAGCTCTTCCCTCACCTACTAGGTGGGTCACCTTGTTATAGAAGGAGATCAGGTTAGTCAGGCAGGACCTACCTTTTGTAAACCCATGCTGACTGGGCCTGATCACCTGGTTGTCTTGTCTGTGCTGAGTGATAGCACTGAAGATTACCTGCTCCATAACCTTCCCTGGCACAGAGGTCAGACTGACAAGTCTGTAGTTCCCAGGATCATCCTTTCAACCCTTCTTGTAGATGGGCATCACATTTGCTAGCTTCCAGTCACCTAGGACTTCCCCAGTTAGCCAGGACTGTTGATAAATAATGGAGAGTGCCTTGGTGAGCACTTCTGCCAGCTCCTTAGGTACCTTTGGGTGGATCTCATCTGGTCCCATAGACTTGTGCACAGCTATGTGACACACTAGCTCACTAATTATTTCCTTCCAGATTATGAGGGCTGTATTCTGCTCATGCCCATCTTCCAATTCAGAGAGCTGGACCCAGCAAACTAAAACTGAAGCAAAGTGGGTGCTCAGCCTGTTCCTTGTCCTTAGTCACAAGGTTTCCTTCTGCATCCAGTAGAGGGTAGATATTCCTCTTTGCTCTTCTTTTACTATTAACATACTTACAAAAACGCGTTTTACTACCTTTAATGATGCTAGCCAGATTGAGTTCTAGCTGAACTTTGGCCTTTCTAATTTTCTCCCTGTATAACCTTGCAACAATCTTGTACTCTTCCTGAGTTGCCCTCCCTTTCTTCCATAGCAGGTAGTTTTTCATTTTCTTCATGAGTTCTGCCCAAAGCTCCCTGTTTAGCCAGGCTGGAATTCTACCTCTACCAGCTTGTTTTGAGGTACACAGGGACAGCTAGTTCCTGTGTCTGGAGGATTTCCCTCTTGAGGAATGTCCAGCCTTCCTGGACTCCTTTGTCCTTGAGGGCTGCTTTCCAAGGAATGCAGTCAACCAATCTCTTAAAGAAGTCAAAGTCTGCCTTCTGGAAGTCCAAGGAGGTAGTTCTATTGTCTTCCCTCCTTACTTCCCTAAGAATTGAAAACTCCACCATCTCATGGTTGCTTTGTCCATGATGGCCACCAACCTTCACATTCGCCACTAGTCCTTCTCTGTTCACAAAGAGCAGGTCTAGTAGAGCGCCTTCTCTAGTTGGCTCAGTCACCAGTTGTGTTAGAAAGCTACCTTCCATACACTCTAAGAATCTCTGGGACTGCTTCTGGTCTTATGTATTGTGTTTCCAGCAGACATCTGGTAAGTTGAAGTCCCCCACCAAATAGGCATATTTCTTTTTAGTAGCATCTCACATGAATATGTCATAATTCATTACAGAATATAAATTCTGATAAATACACCTGTTGTCCCTGCCAAGCTAATTTAGACAGTGTTTCATGCCAAAAACTTGCAGATTTAACCAAGATTTTTTAAAATGTAACAGAGAATCTGTAAAGATGACAACTACCAAGACCCAGATTTCTCCTTTTTCCAGAACCTTACAAATTTCAGAAGCCTCACTTCTGTTGTCACCATGCAATTACATCGTCTCGTGTCAGAGGCGAGGGAGAAGAGCCTTTGTTTCTGCAAGAACTCAAGTGTGAACATAAATGTGCTCGCAACAGTTATCATAAAAGAACAGTGTCGAAAACAGTACACTAAAAATTATGTGCGTGCTCGTGCATTTTGTAGAACCAGGATCTGAGGAGGAGCAGCTTATTTCATGGATCTGAGCCACTAGAGCAAACATATTTTCCCATCTAAATTATTCAGCCAATGAGTAGGACATCGTTTTTATTAAGACATCTTAGCATTCATCATAAACATTCAGAAGGTAAAAAGGCAAGATAAGACATTAAACAGCAGAGTTCAGGAGTAACATAAAGCTAGGATACCTTTTTTTTTCTTTTTTCTTTTTTTTCTTGTTTTCTGACCACCTCAGGAGGGAAGTTGAAGCACTGAAGCTAGCAGTGAAGCTAGAGACTGAGAAATAAAGAAGGCTGTCTGAAGTGGCTTAATGTATATTACTGAATAAGTAGAAATGTTCTTGGTGGAGATATAAAGCAAAGACAAGTTAAGAGGTCAATGTAAAAAGAAGCAACTCATTGACACAAAAAGGTCTGGGCATGGAGCTAAGATGTTGTATCTGATCTAGTTGTGCTAGTATTTCAGCTTAGTCTTCTGTGACTAGGTATTTACAGAGACTATGAACAAAATCAAAGTAGCCAGTTGAATATTTTCTTAGGAATACTATTCACAATCCTGATGGACTTTATCCCAAACCTGAATTAATTCAGATCAGCTGGCACAGGCCAGTGATGCAACCCAGCTGACTAAGAACAGATCTACTCTAAGAACAGATTACTCTTATGAAAATAAGATATAGTTAAATGATCTTTTTATTATTCACTGTAGATTTTGAGGGAGGGGGAGGAGAAGCTGCATTTATTCTTTCTGTTTCTGTATCACCAAAACTTGATGTGCCTTGAGAGTTAATAATGTGGTCCTGAAATATCCTTACATCTTTATTTACAGAATTTACATTAATAGACCACATTTACCACAATGCAACAAATAAGTATGAAAAATGCTAGTAATTTCTCATCTAAAATGATACAGAATTGCAGGCTTGTGGAGCTAACAAACATGACTTTTTAGTAATACTTAAAAATCTGGAAAATAGTAGGTGCTGGCTTAAATTGTCCAAATACTGTCCTTTCTGATTTTTGAATGTGCACGGAAGTTCCACAGTGTGATCTTATTTGGAAAGGTTAAAACAATGTGTAAGATAGCTTGTTGATTCTGTAATTTATGCTTTATATTTTATAATCCATATATGAACCTTGCATATTTGTTCACGTATATACCTGTCCGTTGTTTTTGTTTGTTTGTTTTTGTGTGGTTTTTTAATGATGTAATAAGTTCAGTCAGGCAAAAAAAAATTTGAATTAACAATGAAACTGCAGATGCATGACAACACATATATTATTCTGATGAAGAAAAAAAAAAAGAAAGTTCACTGGCAGAGCTTCACAACTAAATTTCCTTCCCTGCTTCTCTCCATTTAGTCCTATCACCACTAACTGACAGGCTGAGAATACAAAAACAAAACAAAAACAGACAAAAACAAGCACATGAAGAATCAATTTTTTTTCAATTTTGTGACTGATGATGGATGCTTATTTTTGCTAGAATTAGGTGCTACCTTCATAAAATATATTCCCTGCATGAAATAAAGATGCTGTTGGCGACTACAGCTTTTTCATTTTGTTAAAGAAATGAGAAAGAAAGAAGAAGATCATGCTAGAATCCTAATCCATCCAAAGGCTAAATAAAACAGTGGCAAGCAGACACATTACTGAGAGGATTTTTTATTTTTCAAGTAAAAAAATCTAAATTCTAGAGTTGATTAACATCATACAGCAAATGTACAAAGTCAGCCACTTTCATCTTATGATTCACATTATTTTCTCAGAATGGAACTGACCTTTCAAAAACACTGTCTTTTCTTCAGGATTTCAGAGACCACACAAATTGGCAGCAGCAACAATAACTATTTTGATTCCTGTCAGAAATCAGTATTATGTCTTCTTGAGAGACGAATCTTACAAGCACCATTAAAGCTAAGAAAGCTGAAAAAAGAAGAAAAGTCATTCTGTTAGCTAGACATGCTGTCTGGGTGGCTGCTGAGTCAGGTGTAGTGCTGCTGTCAGCAGACCACCTCCCCAACCATCTCTATGCCCCGGATGAAGCCACCATCTCACACAGCGAGATCCTGCAATGTAGTCACTGCCTTACCTGCTCCTATGAAAACACTCTGGGTTAGTATAAATGCTGTAAATAGTAGAGTTTTCATTGGCTTTTGTTAAAATGGAGACTGTTTTAGTAGAGCTGAGCTCCAGAGGGACTTTAACATGTGTAAATATGCTAGCAGGCATGTCAGCTGGAAGAGGATGGGCAGCTTGAGGCATGTGATCCCTTAAGCCTGACTCAGCTGCAGCTGTACATCTGATCATAATCCTCTCCCAGGTCTGTGAGCATTTCAGTCCCATATAAAAGTCAACGTAGATGGGGTGACTGAAGAACTAGGAGCTTGAAAACAGTATTTAAACAGAAATAAGTACCTAGAAACTTGAATTATCATTAAATACATACATATATATATATGCATACTATTGTAATTTTCTCCTGATTTCTGAATTTCTTTCTCCTCTGTCCTTTTTTTCTGTCCCTTTTTTTTGGTCTAATGGCAGAGAGGTGAAAAAAGCTTCATCATCCCCAAGATGGGGCACCAGTTAGGACTATTTTTTCATTTTAGTGCCACTTTCTCAAATAAAAGATAATACAGATAAATTTCACTTCTAATGTAGCTCGTCAAATCTAGGATCAGCCATACACAGATCGAAGATGTAGATTCGGACCACTTGAGGCTAACAGGAATATAAAACTAAAGTTTCCTTTGCCTGAGTGATAGGGGTCTAAAAACACACTTGGGTATTTTTCCCAGAGAAACTCGAGAAAGGCACCCAAATCCACAAGATCATATACACAACTGCAGCTGTTAAATCTGCCAATTCAAATCTCATGCACACTCAGCTGTATGAAAGAGGTAGAATTTCAGTCCTGTTCCTTCTAGCTTGTCTTAGAAATCCCTCCTTTTGGTTTACCATTCTCATAACCCACATTTAGAAATGTCTGTTCTTCCACATGTGTGTATTACAGGAATTTGGATGCTGTACTATTGTGAATTCTGCTGCAGAAATCAGTATGGCTTCTCGAACCAAGAGAAATGAGGAGTGAGGCAGCAGCAGTGGTAAGTCAGGGAACGTGGTAAGTCCGGACTTCCCACAGTCAGGCAAGCCCGAGGAAGTGCGGAGAGTTCTGTCAGGAGCCAGCAGCTCTAGTGGCATAGCTGAGGGCGGTACAGGCAAGACCACGGGACTTTTAAACGCAGCGATCCCTGAAGCTCCACTTGGACCATGAGAAGAGAGGCCACTCCCTCTCCCACAAATAAGCCGACCAAGAGAGTGATGAGCTAACAGGGGCCGAACAAACAGGGAATGCTGAGGACAATTCGCACGGCCAGTGCTCTGAGAATTGCCAGCTTGGTTCGGGAGTAATGGCGTCTACCTGGCTGAGGATGAGAGTGCTCACATCACCCACCAAAATGGATGTGGGTACTCAGAGGGTGCCCCCGTGGAAAGAGGTGTCTATCCAGGTCACAGACTGTTGGGAATGCCACAGCCTTTTGTTGGCAACAGGGGGCAGCTCTGACCATGGCTGTGTCAGGTGTGAGCAGGTTAATGACCTGCTCTGCCAGGTGGCACAGCTGCAGGATCAAGTGATAGAGGTCAAGGAAGAAGTAATTAGACTGAGGAGTTTCAGGCAGAGTGAGAGTGAGCTACATCAGTGTTTTCAAAGCCTGCTCTCCACAAAATCAGCTCAGGAGGCACACCTCTTTAGTGGTGCACAAGATTCCCAGCCTTCCTGAGCTACCTTGCAGGAGCAGGGACAAGGGGAACAGGTTCCTGCCCAATGACGTAGACAGAGTAGGCATGTCCCCTTAAGACCTTCACCACCTTCAATGCCCTTGCAGAACAGGTATGGGGCCCTGCAGGTAGAAATGGCTGGTAGTGGTGAGGATAGCGGAGAGGTAGAGATTCCCTGCCCTCTTGTCACTGGGCAGAAGAAGGGGTACTAGAGGAGGACAGGGAAGAATGGAAGCGAGTCCCTGCTCGGGGCAGCGGAAGAGTCCCTTCTGGACCTCCTTTGCCTTCCTAGGTGCTCTCACAGTGCAGATGCAGGGCACTGGAGATAAAGGACCAGGGAAATGAGGGTGCTGATAAGGCCTCATCCAGGGAGTCACTGAAGCAGCCATCTCCATGCATTATGACTACTTTGGTGAAGAGCAAGAAGAGGGTGATTGTTATAGGAGATTGCCTTCTGAGGGGTCTGCTGCCTCCCTGGGGCCCAGATTAAGGATATAATCAGGAAACTCCCTGGTCTGATACAGCCCTCAGATTATTACCCTCTTTTGAGTGATGATGTAGAGAGAAGTCTGAGGGTAATGAAGAAAGATTTCAGGGGCTTGGGGCAAATGGTCAAGGGATCAGGAGCACAAGTTGTGTTCTCCTCTCTCTCTCCAGTTCTGGGGAATGCTGAATGGGTAAACAAGAAGTCCCAACAGATCAATGCCTGGCTCCAAACCTGATGTTACCAGAAGGACTTCGGGTTTTTTGACCACGGCTTGACCTACAGGACACAGTGCCTCATCGCAACAGATGGGAAAACCCTATCTTGCAGGGGGGAAAGCGTACTAGGGCAAGAATTAGAAGGGCTCATGGACAGGGCTTTAAACTAAACTTGAAGGGGGAGGAGGACAAAATCAGACCCACTAGAGACAAGCCTAGGGGTAAAGGGCCAAGGATGGGGGTGAAACAGATAGCCCAGCTCAAGTGCGTCTACACTAATGCACATAGCATGGGCAACAAACAGGGTGAGCTGGAAGCCATTGTGCAACAGGACAGCTATGACGTAGTTGCCATCTCAGAAACATTGTGGGATGACTGTCATGACCGGAATGCTGCAATTAATGGGTGTAAGCTCTTCAATAGGGATAGGCAGGGAATGAGAGGCGGTGGTGTGGCTCTATACATTAGAGAGCATTTTGATTGTATAGAGCTTAACTACAGTGAAGACAAAGTTGGGTGTCTATGGGTAAGGATGAAGGGGAAGGTGAATAAGGCAGATATTGTGCTTGGAGTCTGTGATAGACCACCCAGCCAGGATGAGGAGGCAGACAAAGTATTCTACAAGTGTCTGGCTGAAGTCTTGCAATCGCAAGCCTTTGTTTTGGTGTGGATCTTCAACCTACCAGACATCTGCTGGAAATATAACACCGCAGAGAAGAAACAGTCTAGGAGGTTCCTTGAGTGTGTGGAAGATAACTTCCTGATGCAACTGGTAAGTGAGCCTACCACGGGAGGTGCCTCGATGAGCCTCCTGCTCACAGAGAAGGATCAGTGGGAGATGTGGTGTTTGGAGGCCATCTTGGGCTTAGTGATCACAAAATGGTGAAGTTTTCAATTCTTATTTATGTAAGGAGGCGGGTTAGCAAAATCTTCATCTTGGACTTCCGGAGGGTTGACTTTGGCCTGTTAAGGACACTGGATGACAGAGTCCATTGGGAGTTAGTTCCTGAAGAGCAAAGGGGTCCAAGAGGGCTGGATGCTCTTTAAGAACGAAATCTTAAAGGCTGTCCCCATGCCTTGCAAGATGAAAGGGTGAGGAAGATGACCAGCCTGGATGAACAGGGAGGTTTTGATGGGACATAGGAAAAAAGAAGGGTTTGCCATCTTTGGAAGAAGGGACAGGCAATTCAAGAGGAACACAAAGATCTTGTTAGGTCATACAGAGAGAAAATTAGGAAGGCAAAAGCCCAGCTGCAGCTCAACTTGGCTACTGACATAAGGGACAATGAAAAATGTTTTTATAAATTTCTTAACAATAAAAAAAGAGCCAGGGCGAATCTCCATCCATTACCGGATGCAGGGGGAAACATTGCAACCAAGGATGAAGAAAAGGTTGAGATACTTAATGCCTTCTTTGTCTCTGTCTTTAATAGTGAGACCAGCTACTCCCAGGGTGTTCAGCCTCCTGAGCAGAATGAAGAGCAGAACAAGCCCCCCATAATCCAGGAGGAAGCAGTTAATGATCTGCTTCTGCACCTGGACACGCATAAGTCTATGGGGTCAGATGGGATTCATTGAAGACTACTGAGAGAGCTGGCAGGGGAGCTTGCTAAGCCTGTCTCTACAATTTATCAACAATCCTGATCAACAGGGGAGGTCCCAGATGACTGGAGGCTGGCTAATGCGACACCCATTTACAAGAAGGGCCAGAGGAGGATCCAGGCAACCACAGGCCTGTCAGCCTGACCTGGGAACCAGGAAAGGTCATGAAGAAACTCATTTTGAATGAGATGTCATGGCAAGAGCAGGGCAGCCAGGGGATCAGGGTCAGCCAGCATAGATTTATTAAAGGCAAGTCTTGCTTGACCAACCTGATCTCTTTCAATGACCATGTGACCTGCCTTTTGGATAAGGGGAAGGCTGTGGTCATTGTCTGCCTAGACTTTGGTAAGGCCTTTGACACCATCTCCCACAGCATTCTCCTGGAGAAGCTGGCTAATCATGGCATAGACAAGTGTACTCTTCAATGGGTAAAAAACTGGCTGAACAGCCGTGCCCAGAGAGTTGCAGCAAATGGGGTCAAATCTAGTTGGTGGACAGTCACCAGTGGTGTCTTTCAGGGCTCAGTTTTGGGCCCAGTCTTGTTCAATATCTTTATCAATGATCTGGGTGAGGGGATTGAGTGCACCCTCAGTAAATTTGCTGATGACACCAAACTGGGTGGGAATGTTGATGAGCTTGAGGGTAGGAAGGTTCTACGGGGGGACCTGGACAGGCTGGATCAATGGGCCAAGGCCAATTGTTTGAGATTAAAAAAGGCCAAGTGCCAGGTCCTGTATTTCAGTAACAAAAACTCTAGGTAATCCTACAGGCTTGGGGAGGAGTGGCTGAAGAGGTGCCTGGCAGAGAGGGGCCTGGGGGTGTTAATGACAGCTAGCTTAACATGCGTCAGCAGAGTGCTCGGGTGGCCAGGAAGGCCAACAACATTGTGGCCTGCATCAGGAATAGAGTGGCTATCAGAACTAGGGAAGTGATCGTGCCCCTGTACTCAGTACTGGTGAGGTCACACCTAGAGTACTGTGTTCAGTTCTGGGCCCCTCACTAAAGGAAGGACATTGAGATACTGAAGCAAGTCTAGAGAAGAGCCATCAAGCTGGTGAAGGGTCTAGAGAACAAGTCATACAAGGAGCAGCTGAGGGAACTGGATAGGTTTAGTTTGAAGAGAGAGGAGGTTGAGGGGAGAACTCATTGCCCTCTATAACTACCTGAAAGGAGGTTGTAAGATGGTGGGAGTTGGCCTCTTCTCCCAAGTGAATAATAACAAGACTAGAGGAAATGGCCTGAAGTTGTGGCAGGGAGAGGTTTAGATTGGATATTAAGAAGAATTTCTATACTGAAAGAGTGGTCAGGGACTTGAACAGCCTTTCCTGAGAGGTGGTGGAGTCACCATCATTGGATATATTCAAGAAATGTGTACATGAGGAACTCCAGGACATGCTCTAGTGTCCAAGATTGTAGGTTGTGTGTTGTGGGTTCTCTGGGGGGTGTGGTTTTGTGGAGGTTTTTTTTGGGGGAGTGTTTATTTGTTCTTTGTTTATGGTTGGGCTCAGTGACCTCAGAGGCCCTTTCCAACCATGACTATTCTGTGATTCTGTTATTCTATATTAAAACAGACCCTACAGAACTTATCTGACAACTTAGTAATTACCAAAGTGTGCAAAAGCTACAAAACTTAGTACTTTAAAATGAAAATGGAACCATAACCTTGCTTAAAGCATTCTTTCCCTACCATAAAATTCAACTGGGGATTTTGAACTTCCATATGAAGGCTGTAATTCTGCAACCACCTTCTTAGCTTTGTGTCTACCTTATAAACTTGCCTTATTGCCTTTAAACTTGAAATACAATTCCACAAAAGATCCTGCATAAAGCTGGTGCTAAGTAATAAAATATTTTTTATTCTGTTTTCCAAGATAATATTCTTTTTCATCTTTTGTTTATATACTACTTAAATTCTTACTACAAACATTATGAATTCAAATTTCCCTTAAATGTGTAGCCTGATTAAGAATAAAAACATTGTTTTCTGCACATACTGAATTAACCTAAATGTGCTATCAGCTAAATCTGATGAGAAACACCAATGTTCTGAACTTTCAATGAATACCTCAGGTGGCTGCTGAACTGTAAACAAATTCATTTGATGGTCCATAACCTCAGTGGAATAAAAACTTCCCTGATAAATATATTATTCAAAGTCAAAAGATAACTTTCTAATTTCAGCTGAGGACAATATAAAATGTCTATGACAATGAGCTGAAAATTAATAAAATATCTGTTCAGAGATACACTTCTGTTTTCCGAATTTGGAGGTTGCTAGGTGATGAAAAATAAGCTGATCGAACCAATAGAAAAGGCTTATGGAGAACTATGAATTGGATTGCAGGGTACAAATCTTTGAGCATGAATTAACATATTGTTATGAAAAAGAAGGCATTTTATAGAATTCCAGGGCTGAAGATTTGACTAGAAATTGCTAGCAGAAGAAATGACCATCAAAATTATTCTGGAGGTACTTAATGGTTAATAATGGAAAGCAATCAATAAGTGAGAATAAGAGAAAAGAAGAATACTGGAGAGGATGTAAGATATCAAACAGCCTAGCTGCTTTTTTGATCTAGAAAAACTGTAACTGAAACCTGTTTTAATGTGATTGTAGTAAAATACTGTTGAGAATATGTACTTACACAGGTATAGTCAAACGCAAAAGAATGTTCCCTACCTTTCTGTGTTGGAAAAGTTCAATCAGCTTTCATAGCTAATTAGAGAGTCTTTGCAATACCTCACTTCTGGAGCACAAGAATACAGTCTCAATGGCAGAGACCAATATAATACACCAAGCAATCATTAACAGAAGCAGAACACTGTATATTTCCCTTGCAGTATAACATAAAACTCCTGATAGAACTACAATGCTTTGCTGAATTTTATGTATCAAAAAATATAACTAGCTCTGTGCAATGATCAAGCTGTACTTCTATATTCTGAAGAAGTTACCAGCATATTTTTTGCCACCTTTTAAAGTAATACTACATTTGATATATTAGTTTTGTCTTAAATGTTACATTTCCTTAAAACAAAGAATGGTTGTGCAAAGGGATTGAGGTATTATGAAAAATCATGGTCTGGAGTTCTGGAGAAAGTGGAACAACAGAGATGCAGAAATAAGTGAAAATGAAATGCAAACTCATTTGTAGTAATTTACCTTTAACCTTGGGCACTGTTATAGGGACCTCTTTGGGAACCAGAGGAATACAAGAAAATGCAAGACTGAAAGCAATGGGCAAATCTCAATTGTAGTTGAGCAAAATTTGCCAGAAAATGCAGTACATATATGGAAAACTTCTAAACAGATACCAGCTCTCAAATAACAAGCATTAATGAGACAGACAATATTGAAACTCATACTGTGAGATATACAATGAATAAGCAAGATACTAATTCTCCATATACTGGAGCACTGCAGCAGCAGTAAAGACCATGGATGTGGGTAACCTCTAAAGTTTCTAACGATGTGACAGATCTTGTTTACCTCTTCAGCACAGCTCAAAGCTTCTTGGTAGTAGTGTCTTGGAGGAAAATCTGGCCCAACTGCTCATTCTGTGCCTTTGTGCTGATAAGCTCTAATTGAAGTCTTGATTTTCTCTGGTACTTCTTTATGCCACAGCTTAACTTTAGAACAGCGCTGGCATGGCTCCCAGGAATGTGTTTTTGCCTTTGTTTTGTTCTCTCTCTCAGCCTTTGGCAGGTTTTTGGCCATCCCACTGGCTACTAGTAAGATCAGTCTGTGTCATCTTTTGGGCCTAACACAACAATGAAGAGCCAGCCACATAGCTGCTCACTCATCCCCACACACATACACTCACACTGTGAGGAGGCTAAAGGCCAACTAGAAACTCGTGTGTCGAGACAAAGGGCAAGGAGGGTTCTTTGCTGATTAAGGTCATGGGCAAAACAGACTCAACCTGGGGAAAAATAATAATTTAATTTCACACGAATCAAACACACACAAGACACAGACAACACAAAGAGCAGTGTTTAAGTGTGTTACCCCCACCCCTCTCTTCTTCCTGGGCCCAGGTTACTTTGTTTCCAATTTCTCTCCCTCCTTCTCCCCAGCAGGACAAGGGGTCAGGGGATGGGGTTTAGAGTCAGTTCACAGTCTGGTGGTTCCTGCCGCTCCTTCCTCTTCAGGGAAGAGGATTCCTTACAGTCCTCCCCTGCTTCCTCACGGTGTCACTCCGATGGGAAAGAGTCCTCCACAGACCTTTCCTTCATGAGTCCTTCCCACGAGGTCCAGAGCAGGCTGCTCCAGAGCGGGCTTCCCACAGAGTCATGGGCTGCTTTGGGAACAATCACCTTCCCTGGTGTCTTCCACAGCTGCAGTTCCAAGTCCACAGGCTACAAATCCACATTTGCCCCTCCGGGTGCCTTCAGGGAATGTTCCACCATGCTCCGTCATGAATGCAGGGGGACAGCTTGCCTTCTTACCATGCATTGCAGTGGAACTTCTACTCAGGCAACTTCTTCCCCTTCTTCCTCACCAACTTTGGGATCTTCACCCCAGCACTGCTTTGACCTCTCCTTGCACAGATCTTTCCCCCCTGCTTGCTGTCTCCTCAGGTCTTGTATCAGTTCTTTCTTATGTTAATCATGGACATGCATCTAGTATCTTTCTCTAATGGTTCCTTGGCTGGTTTTGGAGCTGGGGGAGCTTTTTCAGCTTCTTACCAGAACCACCCACTACCAAAAAACTCGCCAAACCAGAACAGACTGAAACAGCTCTTGAATTTCAGACGTTCTTTTACCTAGCTTCTCTAAGTCAAAGTAGCTTATGTCAATAGATTTGCCCATGCAGTCACGGATGAAGTATTTGTTAACCCCATGGAAAATTCATGGCAACAGTTAAGTGCAGTTCCACTCCACTGGCATTAGCAACGTGGAGAGTTTAATGAAGTTAGGCCAGTATGGGTCATGGCATAAATGAATGCAGTTTGTATGTTAGCAAACCCAGAAAAGCAGTCCCAGGGCTGAGATGCTATGTTCTGCCTCTCCGTGAGACTTATTAGCCCAGGGCAAGCTTAGTGCTGAACTGCATCTACCTGGTTTCCAGCAAGCTTGTAAAGAAGAGTCTGCAGCTTTCTGAAAAGCATAAACTTTTTTAAAAACACCAGGAAAATACTCTGTGGAATAAAGCCTATGTTAAGGGACACCTAGGTTAGGTCAGAGTTCTCGCCATTGATCTTGCTTCTTGACAACTGGAAATAATGGGGATTTCCTTGAAAAATTATTATAGTCCAAACATGGCTTAGGGGAGGTGGCTAAATTAATTTTCCCAGAATTACTAACTGTTGTGAAGAGAAATAGTAAAGATGAGAAGGGCAGAATCACAAACCAAAACATATCTAGTGTGCAATAAGCCAATTTATCCCCAGGCAGCTTTGCCACTTTTAAAATTTGTATATGAAATCAAAGATGGATTGTATTTGTATATAATATTTGTATGCAGGGAATGTTTTTAGGCAGAATCACAAAGTGGTAGAGCCTGGAAGACACCTCTGGAGATTGTCTAGTCCAAAACCCCAGCTCAAAGCAGGGTCAGCTACAAGAGGTTGCTTAGGACTCCAAGCAGTTAAGTTTCAAATATCACCACAGATGGGGATTTCACAGCCTTTCCAGGTAAGTTCTTCCAGATGGACTCTCATGGCAAAATATTTGCCCTTAATCTTACATGGAATTTCAACCATGTTTTGATTTGTGCCCATTGCCTCTTGTTCTTTCACTGGACACTGCTGAGAGGAGTCTGACTCCATCTTCTTCACTGCCCCCATCAGACCTTTATATATACCGGTAAGATTTCTCCCTGAGCTTTTCTTTTTCAGGTTGAATGGTCCCAGCTCTCTCAAACTCTACCCATATGAGAAATGCTTCAGTGTCTTAATTGTCTTTTTGGACCTTTGACAGACTTGCTCCAGTATGTCCATGTCTCATGTACTGGGGATCCCAGAAACTGGGACTCAGCACTCCAGACATCTCTCAGTAGTGCTGGGAAGACAAAGATCTTGACCTGCTTGCAGTGCTGTGCCTACTGCTGTCCAGGAGGCTGTTGGACTTCTTTGCTCCAAGGGCATGTTCCTTGCTCATGGTCAGCTTGTTCTCCAGGACCCCAAAGTCCTCTGCTAAACTGGTTTTCAGCTGGTGAGTGCCTAGCCTGGCCTTGCATATGTTTTATTCTTCTCCACGTACAGGATTTTGCATTTCCCTTTGTTGAACTTCATAAGGTTCCTTTCAGACCATTTCTGCACCCTGTCAAGGACCTTCTGAATGGCAGCAAAACTATGTGGCATATTATTCACTCCACTAAGTTTTGCATCCTCTGCAAACTCTCTGAGTGTTCATTGAGCCCAAACATCCAAGTCATTAATGAAAACATTAAATATTAGTGGTGCAATATCTTCCTTTGGGTACACTGTTAGTGCCTGCTCTCCAGCTGAAATTTGTGCCACTAATCAAAAAAAAACATTTCAACCTAGCAGGTCAGCCAGTTTTAATCCTAATTCACCTCACTTACCTAGCCTGTACTTCATCAGGTAGCCCTTGAGGATGTTATGGGAGAAAGCTTGAAAAACATTGCTACAGTCAAGATAAGCAGCATTCAATGCTCTCTCTCATCCACTGAACAAGTAATCTCATTGTAGAAGACTATCAGGTTGGTCAAACGTGACTGAACTAAAATATTTGTATTTCTTGTAAGGTATCAGAATAACAAATAATAATAATTAAAATTTCTATTATGGACTGCCATCAGTTTGACTGCATTAGGCTGAGATACGTTTTAGTTTCATAATTATCCTGTTCTATCCACAGCTATCCACTATACAGGCAGCAAATTTTGGCAAAAAAAACATCTGAATATTGATGTCAAAATTCAGCTGAAATTAAGTTCTATGCTCATTTAACATAAAGATTTAGATTGCCATTGATTTCAGGAGAGTTGCTTTCCAAGATGGTTCTCTACTATATTTTACTTGAACCATGATCACAAAAGTGAATAAATGTTCACATCAGATACTATGATCAGGTAGTGAGGTGGATTGTGAACTGGTTGAAAGGAAGAAGTCAGACAGTTGTGGCCAATGGGACAGAATCTAGTTACCAGTGACTAGTGGAGTCCCTCAGGGGTTGGTACTGGGACCAGAGCTATTCAATATATTCATCAACGACCTGGATGAGGGAACAGAATGTACCCTCAGTATCACCATTTGACTCAGATTTGACAACAACTCTCTTGATCCTCTCCCCCTCTGACCTAGGTAGGGAAGGAGAGAGAGAAAAAGAGAGAGACTTGGCTGGATTGAAAACTAAACTACACAGCTTTAATTAAACACTAATGATATAAGAAAAATATATACAATTATATACAAGTATGTTTAGATATGTGCAAAAGCCTCTCACTTCCCCCCACCTCCTAGCAACTCCCATAGCACTCTCCTTAGCTGCAAACAGTCCTGACAAAATTCCAGACTGCTGCCAGACAAAAGCGGAGAGTGATGGGGGTCAGTAAAGTTTGAGCCTGGGGGTTGACGGTGATGGGTGGATGGAGTCCTCCTCAGACGCTGGCCATGGACGGAAGAGAAGGGAAGAAGAAGCAGGAAGGAAGTTGTCTTCTGTGATCTCTGGCTTTCCTTTGAGCTTACGTAGAGATACGGAAAGGAATATCTCTGGCCAACTTAGCTTTCTGTCTAATTCAGCCTCCTACAGAGGGGTCATAGATCTCCCTGTAGTGTCTGAGCTGGCAGAGTAAAGATGCAGCCTTGAAGACTCAGCAGTTACAAAAACATTCCTCTCTTGTCAGCTTTAGTTGGAAGGCTCTGTGACTAGTTAAAAGAAGGTTTACTGAAGGAAAAATAAAAAACAAAACAAAACAAAACAACAACAACAAAAAAAAAACAGTAAAAGGAAAATTGGCTTCATCCTGGCTCAAACCAGGACACTCAGCAAGTTTACTGATGATACAAAACTGGGAGGTGTGGCTGACACACCAGAAGGTTGTGCTGCCATTCAGTGAGACCTAGACAGACTGGAGAGTTGGGTGGGGAGAAATGTAGTGAAATAAAACAAAGGCAAGTGTAGAGTCTTGCATCTGGGAAAGAACAGCCCCATGTGCCAGTATAGGTTGGGGACTGATCTGCTGGAGAGCAGTGTAGGGGAAAGGGATCTGGAGGTCCTGGTGGACAGAAGGATGACTATGAGCCAGAAATGTGCCCTTGTGGCTAAGAAGGCCAATGGCATCCTGAGCTGCATTTGAAAGGGTGTGGTTAGTAGGTCAAGGGAGGTTCTCCTCCCCCTCTATTCTGCCTTGGTGAGGCCACATCTGGAATATTGTGTCCACTTCTGGGCCCCTCAGTTCAAGAAGGACAATTCACTGCTTGAAAGAGTCAAGCGCAGAGCCACAAAGATTATTAAGGGAGTGGAACATCTCCCTTACAAAGAAGGGCTGGGGGAGCTGGGTCTCTTTGGCTTGGAGAAGAGGAGACTGAGGGGCAACCTCATTAATGTTTATGAATACGTAAAGGGCGAGTGTCAGGATGATGGATGCATTCCTGCCTGATGTACTCTAGGTGACCCTGCTCTGGCTGGGAGTTGTACTGGATGATCTTTCGAGGTCCCTTCCAAACCATATGTTTCTGTGATTCTGTGCTTCTGTGATAAGGAAAGATGGAAGTTGGAATTGCAGCCTCAGATTCATTTATTGTTAACGATTCATTAAAATAAGGAAAATAAAATTCCAGAAATCATTGTAAAGCAATGATATCACTGTCCCTTAACAGGTTGTGTCTGTCATAGTTTGTGTAATATTGTTTACATTTTAGCAGACTTACTGTTACATAAAATTCACTATTTTGGAGAAGAAGTTTTGTGTGACATCTTCAGACAGACCTCGACTGGCCTTTGGCATTCAGGAAAGCTAGCACCACTTTTATTAAAGTGGTCTTTTCTCAAGGTACTGTTCTAAAGGGGGTAGTAATATCTACTTCTGCATGCTTTTTAGTTCCGTCATATAACTTAATTTCTTCCAAATGGGATAAAAAAATTAGTCAATAGCACTAAACCATTTTATTTTCTCTCACACAGATGTTTTAGTGACGGTTTAAAAAAAAATTTCTTCAACCACCACTACGTACATCTGAAATCACCATGGCACTGTGAAAACACTTGTGTAAAGGATCTGTAGCAGAAAGTTGACTGAGTCAGAGAGATAGTCCAGTGTAACAGATGTTCTTTCACCTGTACAGGTTTGTCTTTCTATGTCTTTGTATAATACCATTTTAAATATAAGAATCTCACCCCCCCACCTCACCCCCAAGGTGCCGCTGAAAAACAGATATGAGACTCTGGTTGAGAAAGATCAGCCAAATGAAGATGTGGACATTGGGCAGCCTACACCAGAGGTATGTCCACAGTCAGAAAGACCTACCACCTGCATTACAATGACATCCACAAGGAAGAAAAGAAGGGTTATAGTTGGAGGTGACTCCTTTCTGACGGGAACAGAGGGTCCAATATACCAGGTAGAACCTCCTTACAGAGGAGTTTACTGTCTACCTAAAGCCCCGGTTGAGGATGCCACTAGGAAACTTCCTAGTTTAGTATGGTCCTCAGACAACCACCCACTATTGATCTTCCATGTAGGTGGAGAGCAAGCTGAGACTTGCAGTCTAAGAACAATCAAAAGATACTTTAGAGCACCGGGATGGGTGGTGAGGGATTCTGAAGCACAGGTTATCTTTTTGTCTCTTCTTCCAGTTGCAGGTAACAACAATGGAATGAACAGATGAATACATTCTGTTAATACATGGCTTTGTAGCTGGTGTCATGGCAACAATTTTGGCTTTTTTGACAATGGAATGGCATAGACAGCACGAGGCTTGCTGGCACCTCATGAGAAAGATCTTTCTCAAAGGGAGAAGAGGGTTTTTGTGCAAGAGATTGCAGGGCTATCTTGACAGGCCTTTAAACTAAGTTTGAAGCGGGAGTGGGATGTAACTGGATATGCTAGTGAGACCCTTGAGTGTAGTAGCCCAGCATTTGTGGGGCAGTGTGTGAACACTTTTGAGAATCAGAAGGCCTACCACCCCTCAAGAGTGAAAACTGAGTGCTCAATTCCCTCTCTGAAATGCTTATATACCAACACACGCAGTGTGGGGAATAAGCAGGAGGAGTTGGAGATCTGTGTTAGGTCACAGGGCTATGATATAATTGCAATTGCTGAGACATGGTGGGACAGCTCCCATAACTAGGATGTTGTCACGGATGGCTATGTCCTCTTTAGGAAAGATAGACAAACAAGGTGAGGTGGTGGTGTTGCTCTTTGTGTGTGAGAGCAACTGGAATGCATTGAGCTCTCAATGCATTCCTCCCCAGGGGGGGGAGGAAGAATGTCTTGAAAGCTTGTGGGTAAGAATTAAGGGACATGCTAATGTGAGCAAAACTGTTGTGGGTATCTACTACAGGCCACCAAACCAGGAAGGTGTTCAGGAGGCCTTCTATAGACAGCTGGAAGTAGCCTCTAGATCACACGCCTTAGTGCTGACGGGTGACTTCAATCACCCTAATATTTGTTGGAAAGCCCACACAGCTAGGCACACTCAGTCCAGAAGGCTCTGGCAGGGCATCAATAATAACTTGTTAATGCAGGTAGTGGAAGAACCAACAAGAAGAGGTGCACTGTTGGACCTTGTATTAATGAATGAAGAAGGTCTGGTTGGGGACATTAAGGCCGGGGAGAGCCTTGGCTACAGTGATCAGGACATGGTGGAGTTTAGTATTTTACAAGGAAGAAGCAGGGCAATAAGTAGGATCGTAACCCTGGACTTGCAGAGGGCTGAATTTTTACTCTTCAAAGATCTACTCGGAGGAATCCTATGGGCTAAGACTCTAGGAGGCAGGTGGGCCAAGCGAGGTGGTTAATATTCAAACATCACTTCCTCCAAGATAGCTGCAGTCCTTTGAGTAAAAAATCAGGTAGAGAAGGAAGGAGACCTGCAGGGATGAGCAAGGAGCTCCTGAAAAGTCACACAGAAGAACAAAGCTCACAGTTTGTAGAAGAAGGGACTTGTCACTTGGGAGAACTACAGGAACATTGTCAGGGTATGTAGGAAGGCAACAAGGAAAGCCAAAGCCCTGTTAGAGCTAAACATGGCTAAGGAAGTAAAAGACAACAAGAAGGGCTTCTTCAAATAGATCAGTGCTAAAAGGAAGAATAGGGAAAATGTGGGCCCACTGCTGAATGAGGTGGGACACCTGGTAACAGAAGATGCAGAGAAAATAGAGTTACTGAATACCGTCTTTGCTTCAGTCTTTGCTCCTAAGACCAGCCCTCATGAATCCCAGACCCTGGAAGTAGAGTAGAAAGCTTGGAGGAAGGAAGACTCTCCACTGGTCAATGAGTATTGGATTAGAGATCAGTTAGGTAAACTGAACATACACAAATACATGGGCCCCATTGGGATGCACCCATGAGTGCTTAGACAGTTGGTTGATGTTGTTGCTCTACCACTCTTCATCAGTTCTGAAAGCTCATGGAAAACAGGAGAGATGCCTGACCACTGGAGGAAAGCCAATGTCACTCCAGTCTTCAAATAGGGCAAGAAGGATGATCCAGGAAACTACAAACCAGTCAGCCTCACTTCCATCCCTGGAAAAATGATGGAGCAGTTCATTCTGGAGGTCATCTCTAAGCACATGGAAGAAAATAAGGTTATCAGGAGTAGCAAGCATGGATTCACCAAGGGAAAATCATGCTTGACTCATCTGATAGCCTCCTATGATGGTGTGACTGAATGGGTAGATGCAGGGAGAGCAGTGGATGTAGTCTTCAGTGACCTTAGCAGGGCTTTTGACACTGTCTCAAATAACGTCCTTGGGAGCAAACTCAGGAAGTGTAGGGTAGAAGAGTGGACAGTGAGATGGATTGAGAACTGACTAAACAACAGAGCTCAGAGGGTCATGATCAATGGTGCGGAATCCAGCTGGAGACCTGTAATTAGTGGAGAGATCAGTGCTGGGCCCAGTCGGGGACAAAGTGTATCCTTACCAAGTTTGCTGATGATACAAAATTGGGAGGATTGGCTGATTCACTGGAAGGCTGTGCAGCCACTCAGCAAGTTTTTGACAGACTGGAGAGCTGGGCAAAGAGGAATCTAATGAGGTTTGACAAAAGTGTAGCATTCTGCACCTCGGAAGGAATAACAACATGCACCAGTACACATTAGGAGCTGACGTGCTAGAAATCAGCTCCATGGAAAGGGACCTTGGAGTCCTGTTGGACAAGTTATCCATGGGACAGCAATGAACCCTTGTGGTCCAGAAGGCCAATGGTATCCTGGGGTGCATTAAGAACAGTGTGACCAGCAGTTCTAAGGAGGTCATCCTCAACCTCTACTCTGCCCTAGTGAGACCACATCTGGAGTATTGTGTCCAGTTCTGGACTCCCCATTTCAAGAGGGACGGGGATTTACTTGAGAAAGTCCAACAGAGGGCTATGAGGATGATTAAGTGACTGGAACACTTATTTTATGAGGAAAGGCTGGGAGACTTGGGGCTGTTTAGAGCAGAAAAGACTGAAAGGGGATCTTATAAACATACATAAATATCTGAAGGGTGGTTGTCAAGAAGGAAAGGCCAATCTCTTTTCAGTCACACCCTATGACAGGACAAGGGGCAATAGGTGAAAACTGGAACACAGGAGGAAAAACATGAGGAAAAAACAGTCTTTACTGTAAATGGGACACTGGAACAGGCTGTCCAGAGAGATTGTGGAGTGTCCTTCACTGGAGACTTTCAAGACCAATCTGGGTGCGTTTCTGTGTGACCTGCTCTGACAGGGGGATTGAACTCCCTGATATCCAGAGGTCCCCTTCCAACCCATAACATTCTGTGATTCTGTGATTCTAACCCTGGGTATGGTAGATACTTTTAAGATCAATTCAACGCTGGAGGCAGTGTGCACTTGTTTTAATAAAGCCATATCTCACTCAAAATACAATCAGGTAACCTAAGATGGCCTTTAACTTACAATGCCACTTCATTGTTTTTAGCATAATATTAATGTATTGTTACAGGCTGTTTGGTTAATACATACAATCAAAAATACCTTATTTTTTTAGTTTTGAACACATAAACGTAACATCATAATGTCATCATAATCCCAAAGATAAGCAATATACAGACACTATGGGATTCAAAAGTATATAAAATTTTCAGAAGTCAGAGGAATTAAATTTTTTACATTTTGTGATTACCAATATTATAACTTTGAAAGCTCTCTGATATTTTACATAGGAAAAATAAAATTCAAGTGAATTCAACTAGGACACAGTTGGCTTTCTGGGCTGCAAGCATACACTGCTGGCTCATCTTGAGCCACCATCACTCCCAAGTCCTCCTCTGGCCTGTTTTCAATTCATTCTCCACCCAGCCTGTAGTTGTGCTTGGGATTGCCCCAACTCAGGTGAAGGACCTTGCACTAGGCCCAGTTGAACTTCATGCAATTCTCACAAACCCACCTCTCAAACCTGTCACGGTCCCTCTGGATGGCATCCCTTCCCTCCAGCATGTCAACCTCACCACATTTTGGTGTCAACAGCAAACTGGCTGAGGGTGCACTCAATGCCACTGTCCATGATGCCAACAAAGATGTTAAATAGCACCAGTCCAAGTACTGACGCTTGAGGAACACCACTCATCACAGGTCTCCATCTGGACATCAAGTCATTGATCACTACTCTTTGAGTGCAACCATCCAGCCAGTTCTTTACCCAACAAGTGGTCCATTCATCAAATATCTATCATTCCAGTTTTTATACCAGGATGTCATGCAGGTCAGTGTCAAAAGCTTTGCACAGGTCCAGGTAGATGGTGTCAGTTGCTCTTCCTTTGTCCACTTCATTGAAGAAGGCCACCAAATCAGTCAGGCAGGATTTGCCCTTGATGAAGCTATGTTGGCTATCACCAGTCACCCCTTCATTTTCCACATGACTCAGCGGAGTCTTCAGGAGGATCTTCTGAGCACTGAGGTGAGACTGGTCTATAATTCCCTGGGTCTTCCTTTTTTTCCTTTTTGAAAAATAGTGAGGCTAGGACATTAGTTTGAATATCAGTATGAGTAATGTTACAACTAGTACAGACTTCATACAATCTGCACATGTAGCTTCTTAGCCATTCACTACTGCAGGGCATGCATCAGTACTTAGACTTATCAAGTTACTGAGTTTCTGATCAAGCTAGTAAGTCAATTTCTTGGTTCTCAATTTGCTTATTTTTAACTATAAGGGAAGGTATAGTGGAATCAGAAGCTGTAGATGCAAACTTACCACCTAGAGAATTAGAACATAGCTTATAATCAAAATCAGAGTGAACTACAACCATGACATTTATATAATTCTTTGCAAAAACATATTTTTTCATCATATGAAGTTGTGAGGTTAAGGTTTTCATCCAATGCAAAACGCAAGAAACCTTTGTGTACTCCCATAAACAACTATTTGACACCCAATTTCCATTAGGTGAATGATGCTGGATGTCACACATGCAAGTCATTAAAATAAAACTATTGGATAATTATTGGATAATAACTTAAAGGATCTCTATTACATTGTAAATATGTGTAAACTTGAGGCCTCAAATATTGCTGCTTATATGACTATGATGAAGTGATTCAGTGGAGTACCAGATATGGATTAAGCCTCAAATGTACTAGAAGTAATAATTTTAAAGATCAAAGGAATAACACACAGCCCTGCCCCTCATTTGCAATAGATGAACTATAGGCAGCTGAGAGTCATAAAATATTCTTCACTGCTTGCTGTTTTCATTTGCTAATACTGGTGAGTATTTAAACAGCAGGAAATACACTGCCTTTACAAAATTTCCTATCTCCTAAGTGGATGATGCAGTTCAACTTGAACTTTTCAATATTCAAGTTCAACAGTAGACAAAATGAATCAACTCATCTCTTCCTTGATAACTTCTGCCAAATAAGGCTTCCAGACAGTGATTTGCGAATGTATATTTCACATGTGAAGGCCCTGTTTAGGATTAAATAATACGTAACTTGACAATGTATTATTTACCTCAGAAAACACAGTATTATTGATGCAATCAGACACTATATGCTGCAACATACAACAGAGCAGCTGAAAATCCGGGAGAAAGGGCTGTTTCTGAGGGGGTCCTATTTAGTAACTCCTTGAAGAGCTGGAAGTTTGCTTTCCTAAAATTCAGAGTCCTGACTATGCTTTCTGTCTGCCTTATACACCTTAGGACAGCGAACTGCACTAGTGCATGATCACTGCAGCCCAGGCTGCCTTCAGTTTTGACATCCCTGATGAGTTCACTGGCATTTGTGACCATCAGGTCCAATAATGCATCCCCTCAGGTAGGGATGTCTATTTCTTGTCTTAAGAAGAAGCCATCAAGGCACTCCAGGAGTCTTCTAGGTTGCCTACAGCTTGCAATGCTACTTTTCCAACAAATGTTGGGGTGGTTGAAATCCCCCAGCAGGGTGAGAGCCTGTGAGCATGATGTCTCCTGGAGCTGGAGTAAGAAGGCTTAATCAATAGGCTCCACTTTCTTGAATGGCCTGTAGTAGACTCCAACCACAAGACTAATTTTGTTGTCCTGATCCCTAATTCCTACCCATAAGCTTTCAAAGTGCTCATGGCTATTCTTTAGGGACAACTCTTCTTAATGTTTTCCTAAAAGAAAAAGCCTCCAAGGACGCTGTGTACATTTACACAGATTCCTTTGCGGTTTTTAAAGGCTGTGTGGAATGGATTACTTTCTGGGAAAGTAACAATTGGGAAATTAATGGAATGCCTGTCTGGCATAAAGAGAAGTGGCAACAAATTCTGAAAATTGCCAAAAAGAATCCTAATTTTCATGTAGGATGGGTACCTTCACACCAAGCTGCTCTAAAGGATGAAGCCAGTAAGTGGAATAACTATGTTGATGAGCTAGCTAGGATTGATGTGAAGGAAATCCGATTAGCTATCACGGAAGGAGAAAATCCGGAATGGAAAAGATTGCTTGAATGGCTTCACTGTAAGAGGGGCCATTCAGGAATCTTTGATTTATACAAAGAGGCACAAGCTCGTGGGTGGCCTGTCACCCGTGAGAAGTGCAAAACAGTCATCTCCTCATGTGATCTTTGCAAAATTAGACTTGGGGAACATCCCCTAACAACTGACACTCTGCATATCAGGGAAGGAAAACCCTTGTGGTCCACATGGCAGGTGGACTACATCGGTCCTTTCCGAAGATCAGGAAACAAACAATATGTCATTGTGATTGTGGAAGTGGTGTCAGGATTGACCTGTGCCAAAGCTGTTTCTAAGGCAAATGGTGAAAACACAGTTTGCTTCTTAGAAAAGGTCTTTGGAATTCTACCTAAACCCACAAATATCCAATCTGACAATGGAACTCACTTCACCTCACACCTTGTACAACAGTGGGCTAAGAGGGAAGGTATTCGACGGACATTTCATGTCCCATACTACCCACAAGCTAATGGGATAGTGGAACGCACTAATGGGTTAATTAAAAGCCTTATTCGCCCACAGGACTCGAAATGGGATGAAAGGTTAAGGTATGCAGTTACTACTGTAAACAATAGGTGAGGGGTGAACGGGTGCCCCCGCCTGAATACCTTTTTCCCTGAGCTACCCACTCAAGATCACAGAAAAAATAAAAGGGCTTTTAAGGAATCTAAAACTCCTCTCCATCCTGGACAAATTGTCCTGGCAAATTTGCCACACATTGGTAAGGTCAAGCTCACCTTACAAGCACCGGTGAATTCAAATACATGGGTTGCATCTGATTTAAATGACAAACAACACAAAATCAGTACAAGATGGATAATTCATGTTGAGTAAATTGGTGTTTCAGTTTTGTATGTATGTTTGTAGCTCTGTGTACTTATGTTTAATGATGTTAATCAATATATTGCAAAGCATGACAGCTTAAAGAGCCAGAGACATCCTGGTGACAGTACCAGGCCTGATCAACCTGCTACTGGACTCCGGAGGAGTTACTTTGTGACCGCTGTGGGACTGATCACCCCATGGCCTAAACAAGGTGCTCTGTAACATTGTCTCCTTCTATACTTGCCTTTGAGTTGTTGTTTGCAATATATTATCTTGGATGGAAATAATTCAGAACATTATTACAAAACTCACTGAAGTGACAAGAACTTGATTCAAGTTTGGGAATTCCCTAAATAATCTAATTTTATTTTCTTTTTTCCAATAGAATTGAAAACTGAGTTTGTGTTATAATAACTGCAATTATTCTATTCCTAATCTTGTATCCGTGTGTAGCCAGCGTTATGTCCTTCATGAATGAACTGTGCTCGAGCAAGACGACTTCACTCAAGATTCCCAGTGATGGAGTCTGATACTGCAACTGGGATTCAAGGGTGAATGATAATATAAATGCTCTCTTCTGGAATAACAATTGAACAATCTAATGACTGTCAAAAATAACAAGAGTCTGACATGTTGGTAAGAATGTGGTTTAGACTAGATGATTGGTAAATCTGAGTGTTTACAATGTTTTATTAATACTGTGTATAACTTATTTGTTAAAACTGGTAATAATTAGTGATCATGGAGCTTTTGAAGATATGTTAGATTGTTAGACATGTGATTGTATATACTTATACTGTATGGGAATTGTTCCCTTGTCCACACATATATTCCAGCTAACACCCAAGGAGGGTAAAGATCAAATGCAGAGGAGAAGGATTTGGGCAGGAATCCAGATATAATATACATTTATGTACATAAAACTTCATTTTACATCTTGCTGCCTTAAAAGCCACGGGGTGAGATGTGGGAAACTGTTCTTTTCTTCCCCACACAAATCTAAACAAAATGCCTTTTAAGCCAGCAAAGGCCTCTCCTGATTATTCCCAGCTAACGAACTAAACCAGACTTGCTTCTCAAGGACAACGGAACCCAAAACAACAGCTGTGGTCCGGGACAGAAAGGATGGGCAACAAGCCATCCTGTGCCCCTGGCAGTCACCGCCTTAAAGTGGGGCTCACGGACGCTCATTGGCTCTGGACAGTGACACTGAGGGGACAGGTGGGTCAGGGGGTATCAAAGGTGGCGAGGGCAGCAGGTGGGCCCTTCCCTCCTCCCTGAGGCCCGTTCGGACGCTTTCTGCGTGGGACACCCCCCTGCTGCGGACACTGGTGCTGGGACCCTGCCTGCCTGCCTGCTCCGGGTCCAGCCTGAGCCTCAGCGCCGAGCGTGCCGGGGTCCCGAGCCCTGGGGTCGGGGCCGGAGCCCCCCCGTGTTGAGGGGAAACCAGCGGCGGCTGCACCCGCTGCCGAGAGGCCGCCCCTCCGACACCACGGACCTGCCGTCCTGCCTTCCGGCCACCGACCGACGCTGGACAAGTCGCCGGAGGGTAACATCACCTCACACACACACACACACACACGCACACGCACACGCACACACTCCTTTCCTCATACTTGCACACACAGCGCGACCTCTTAAGGAGGACCGGCGTCGGGTTTCCTTCCCTCCTCCCCTCCTCCCTTTGGTCCTTAATCCTCTCCCTTAAAAGCACCTTTGCATTGCCTCCCTAAAGGACACTTGCTCACCACATACATATTGATATCCCTGGTAGCCATTCACACCTGCCTTGTCCCTAAACATCATCCCTCGGTTTGTGTTAACCCTTAATAAACCTATTAGTTTGTGGAGTAAATCTTGGCTTTAGAGCCAATTTCTGAGCGTGGTGGGGTGGGGGTGCTTTCTAGCTACCCCCCTGAAACACGGTCCCGCGGCGGCCGTTGCTCCGTGAGAGGCAGCGCCGCGTGTGACCCTCGGGCTCATTCACAAGCCCCTCCATATCGGGAGGGGCAGTCGCAAAAGCATCCTGACAGCCGGTAGCCACCCGGTACCGGCTTGCGACAACACTCTCCACTTATTTACTTAAAGGGCAACACCTCCACCCCTTCTTCCTCTCCTGTCCCTTCTCAGCAGCTTGTAGCCACCGATAGCCACATTTAAGTCACAGGATTCATCCCACTAACTTTCAAGAATTGCCACTATATCGTAGTTGTTCTGTAGCATGGAAACTTCTAACTCCTCCCGTTTGTTGCTCATGCTGTGTGTGTTGTTGTAGAGGCACTTCAGCTGGGCTGCTGGCCATGTCACCTTCTTAGAGGAACACTCCTTTATTCCCCCAAGGCATTCCATGGATGCTATCCTACTGTCTCCTATTAGCTCAGGAGTCCCTGGCTCATCTCTGTAAGATGTTGCCTGTGCCACAGTGTCCACAGCATGTCTCAGGGTAACAGGTTGGAGGCCCTTACTATTACCCCATCCTACCAACCCTGGTGTGTCTTCCTGCTGCTTGTCATGGACAATCCCCCTTTTCATCTAATTTAAAATCCTCTCCATCAGCCCTGCAATCTCTTGGGCAAAGACCCTCTTCCCCTTTTGAGAAAGGTGCCTCCTGTTTGATGCCAGCATTCCTGGTGCTGTGTAGACCATACCACTATCAAAAAACCCCAAATTGTGCTTGTGACACCAGCCATGGAGCCATATGTTGATAGATTGGATCTTCCTGTTCCTTCCAATGTCCCTGCTAGAGAATATCCCCAGTGACAACTACATTTGAGATCTGTCAACTAGCTAGCACTTAATAAATTTCATATGGGTTTTATAGATACAGTACTACATTCCTATTACTATATTGAAGGCAACTGTATTATATGCACACATTTACCTTTACCAATCAAAATTACAATCTCAAATATTGAAAATAAGTTTACACCACAAGAGAGATTTTGCATATAAAGAGTTGAGAATTTTTAATATTTTTTGGTGGTTTTATCAGTTTGGGAAGGTTTTTCCATTTTTTTCATCTTATGAATTTCTGGTGTTTTACTAGAATTGTATTAGATTAACTTTTTTAAAGGAGGTTTTCTCGCTTACCTTTCCCAAAAAAGGGTACAACAGCTTTGTGGAGCTACCTCAGTATATCTATTACAGCAGATATTTTAAAAACTGAAAATTTGAAATCTATTTTCAACCAGTTATCTGGGAAAGTGTGTGGCATTTGGGATTTGCTCAGTATTTAAGCTTATTTTAAGAGATTTCATTCACTTTCTGACCTACCCCAAATGGAGAAAGAGTTCCACACCAGTTTAAGAAATTCCATCCCTGAGAGCAAAATCCACAAGACCCCACAGCCATTTAGCCCTACTGATTTAAAAAATTGAATCCCTAGCAGAAGCTATCTACTATCTGCTGTTAACTAATAGACTAGAAAGTGCTTCATTGCTCTCAATTACATTTGCACACACACTTATGTAATTCCATAGCTTCCCAAATAAAAACCAGGTTTTCTTATTAGTGAATACCTGTGTCTTTTCTACATTGTTATTCAAAGGTTCATCATCTCCATCTGGTGTCTGGCTTAACAACCAGTAGGATTTATTATGTTCTAAATATAGTTCAAACCCATACACACACCCAACCTACATTTTATTGATTGGCATTAAGAGCCAGAGATTTTTTTGCCATCTCCAGCTTCTCTTGTCAATTTTCTAGTTTCAAACCTATTTTTTGCTGACTATGATTTTCTCATCTTTTCTTTGCTTATATATAGTTTTTAATAGCTATCTGTTGGCTTTATTTCACCACTTGGGTTGTCTGGTGTATTGAACTGTACAGAGAAGAAACAGGCAGGCTTAGCCAAGGCCACAGAAAAGAGAAATGCTCATAAATGTTGCAAGAGCACAAATCCCTTATCTGAAATTGGCACTTTGGAGGAGAGACATCACCTTGGTAAGAACATATTTGACATCTACGTGTGCCAAGCATGATGCAAGACTGAATTTTTCTTACTCTAATTTATTTATAACATTCATCCTGGACTATGGAGTTGTGACCTAGAAGCATTCTCAATATTCGTTCACTGTCTCATGTAATATTTTCCTTTCAATTTTTCTCTTAAAGTTCTTCTTAGCTTTGAAATATCACAATTCCTGAAACACAGTCCTCTTATAATAGTTATTACAGGCAATCTCCAGCCTACATCTGTAATTAGAAGTCCCTATTCCTAATAATTAGATGCCTTAAAAGAGTAGCTTATCCTGGTCTCTAGTTTGATTTGATCAGTATAGAACAGACCCCTTCCTGCATTTCATGCTGAGCTGTGCTAGTTAACAGATTGATCTGCAGACTTTGAAGATCTAGCATTTCTGAGTTTTCAGCAGCTTTAAATTAGGAAATTATTTCTTTAATATAGAAGTTTTCTTTCTTGCTTATACAAACTTATGTGTTGTAAATTTCTGAATGAGGTAAAACAGTTTGCAGTATTCTGGTCATGTGAATCACTCTAATCATTATCTTTGGTAATAAGACCTTTATAAAATATTTCATACGATTTAGAATTTCTACTTATTTTTTCTTAACGTTTAGCCTTGATAACAAAGGAAACTAAAAACTGACTTTCTTCGGAATTTTGTTAGCTTGAGTTTTTACAGGATTTGTTTATTTAGTGTTCTTTAGTATGCTTCTGCTTACCTCTCACTGAGAAGATCAGTGCTCTCCCATAACAACAGGCTGACCTGCTTGCTTAGCTGTTTTTCTTGTGAAAACATAGTACCCCCAAAACACATATGCATCATACACACAGAAGTTCACTTCTCATATTTCCAGCCATCTGTGTCTTCTTTATGGAACCATAAGGACATCTGCAAATACACTTCATTTTTTTCTCCTATTCAGTTGTTTTCCAAGCTGAGTTTTTTTAATGTGATTCCCTATTTAATTATAATAAATAAGCTACATAAAGTTCTGTAAAATTACTTTATACTTGTGATGAACCTTGCTGGTATGATTTCCATTATATGAATGTAGAACACTTTGTATTTTGTTAAATAAAAAGACTCTTTTTCACTATTTATACTATAGAATTCTTGACAAATTCTTTCTTCTGTAACATGTTTAAATAAGTTCCCTTAGCACCTGGTCCTTCATGCCAGATAAAGTTCACTAAATGTTCCCTGTAACTCTGTGTTTTGTCCTTTCAAAACGGCTGTCTCACTTTATGACTCAAATCTATGAGAAAAATGTAAAATTCCTCACTAGATAGAAGACCTCCTGCCTCTCCTTAGCAGTTACTTATCAAATCACCAATCTGTTTCATTTTCTTTGTAGTGATTCTGGCAGGAATCTCAAACCATGTAATCCTGAGAAAAACTTTATTCTCCAAAATAGTGTATTGGTATCTTCATTCCAGATTACAAATCTTCTTCACAATTACCAGATTATACTTAATGAACCTGCAGTATTTTTTTCTTTTTGAAGTATTTTAAGGAAGTAATTTTAAAGATTTAGCATTATGTAGGTTAGTGGTTGGATCCTTACAAAGAGATGAAGAGATTAAGTGGGAAGCAGAATAGAAAACACAACCTGTCCAAGGCAGCTTAGTCATTGTATTTGATTACTCATTATCTTATTCTGTTACCTGCTGCAAAGCCATCTGTTAGTGGAAGGAACTCTTCTCTGTTTCTCCAAATTTGCTCAAATTCCTTATTTACCATTCTGTTCAAGCATTTGTCTGGGACTGCTTGTACACATAAAGTTAATTGTGTTCTTATACATTTGCATGAAGACTAAGAAGTTACTAGTGTTTTCTTTTCATTTTTGAATTAATAAAACCATTATCAAACTCCAACAAATAACTTTAAAAAAATTACCTTTTTGCTTCATTTTTTCCCTAGACATTGAGTTGTTTTTAACTTATCTGATGAAATGAAAGAGCTACAACTATTAGTCACTTCAGCAAATAATTCAGAACATGCTTTTTTTGATACCCACCTCATCTGTACCAGGTAGGGAGAGATGGTGTTCATCTTCAAGCCTTACTGTATTGCACATTTTAACTTTGCAATACATTGTAGTAAAACTGTCTTAACATTGAAGTAAGGAGTTAAGTCCTACCCCAATATTTTAATTTTCTTGAAAAATACTTCCTGCTATTTGTAAGTCTGTTGATCAAAAAAGAAAAAATACATAGTAATTTTCACCATAAAACTCAGCACAAGAAAACATTATACGATAGTGATAACATTTTATAATTTTACTGACTTGCAGAATTCATCTTTCATTAGATAAAAGCTTTACCACTCACATGTATTCTAAATTTTTCATTGTTTTTACCTTGAAACTAATATCTCTAATAGTCAGACTTTAATACTCTCTATTATAAAGTACCAACCTCATTTATAGTTAAATACTTCATTTACTGTATCTGACCACAAGCAAACAATGGGCTTATTAAGCAGAAATAAAATACTTCTTTGGTTTGGGTTTTTTAGTGACATAGGAGGAACAGCATTATTTTCTTACCTTGAGCTTTCACTCCATAAAAATTGTTAATGAATAAGTAGATAAACAGGGGAAAAATAGTCAAATGTAATCTGCTTTTGCAAAAGTAATATTTGTGGTGACATTATCAGGAACTGGGGAGAAATCACATTAGGTTAAACATTACACTGTAAAACTGTTGCACTTATTTTTTTTTTTCCACCTATGTATTCCAGGTGCACTAAAGTAAGAATTTCAAAAGATAAATGTTGAATTTTTGCTTGACAACTTGATTTTGTCTGGCATTTTATTGAACCATATTAGAATCCTGCAAAAATATTGAGCAAAACAATTGCAAAAAACATTTACTCATTCCTAATGAGTAAATTGTGTTGAATTTTTCCTTCTCACATCACACAAATTGCTTATAGAAATATATGTTTCTCAAATTTGTATTTTTTAAATACAGATTCTGTGACAGATTTATTAATATCATCTAACAAACAAATTGGTATTAAAAAAAAATATTCAGTCACAAGGTCCACCTTTGCTATTTTTCATACCTGTCTTTGAACTAACTTATCTTCTGCTCTTCAGCTCCCCAAATCAGTGATTTTTTGACTGACAACCTACAGTACTACATCTAAGGAAAATAATATCTATTACCTTTATATTTGGCCTACAGAATACTTTTTATAGAATTCTTTACATACAATAGACTCATCAATTGTTGAAGCCACTTTTTAAAAAAATTGGTTTGTAGCTAATAATGAGGCATGGATTAATAATAACAGTAATTACAGAAGATCATTTTAATGTACTATGGGGCAATATTTTAATGTAACAACAAAGGTAAAAGGATGGAACTGTAAGGAATTTCTCATTGTTTTTATTAACTAACCAGAGAGTTTATATGCATCAAGGCACCATCTTGTAAAATGAGGGGAACACTAAGACCTGGAATATAAAAGATATTTATTCAAGAGAGAGTTCAGCTGTATATTAAACCACTTCCAAATGAAAGGTAACACAGTTCCAACACTAGTAAGCTGATTCTACATATGTGCGGTGTTTTGGGTATTCACAAGAGTTTTTTTATTCTCATCTGTGTTAGCTACTTTGTAGGGTATGTTTCTGCGGTATTGTATTTTTTAAACACTGAAGAAATACAGTTCAGGGAAGCTTCTTTGTGTTTTTTTTTTAGAGCAGCAATCTCACTGAAGCCTTTTACTCAGCAATTTTACTTACAGGTTCTGCTTAAAGTATACAAAGTCCAACAACTATTTCAGGTTTACAGTTTAATTTGGCTCCTTTTTGATGGGGGAAAAGTCTATTCCAATGTATTTGTTCACTCATAGCAGAGGTGACTATGTTCCTATCTGATAAATCTGACTTTTCATTAGATGAAACTGGTAGACTGATCCCATTTCAAAAGCATGCAGACATTTCACTGTAACTTCAACTTATGAAGACAAATAGCTGAACTTAGAGTTACAAAGTGTTGACATTTATAAATTATAGTATTGTTTTGTATTTGAATTAAATCAGACACAGAGCTCCAACAGTCAACTTTCATTTAAGATAATTTCAGAGATGATTAAGTAATTTTAAAATTGTAGTACTACCAATTCAGGTCATCAGAGCTGTGATGTCTTAGCCAACATTGACCAAAAGCATCCATTGAAAGAGTTCAAGTTTTGAACTTGCCAGTAGATTCCAAGCAGCCACAGCCAGGAATCCATTGGTGCAGCAAACCAAAGGCCTTGATTTGATCGTAAGATCACTATTTCTTTCTTTCCTAGATTGGAGAGTTCCCCCTTATTACAATCTGACTTACATAGAAACAGTAAAAGAAATCAGAAAATATATCATCTGGTTGGTGACAATTATCTTTTTTCAAACTTGTAGAAATTTTTCTTCAACATTTATATCTTCTGTAAATTTCTCTTTCCTTTCTACTTTATTTTATCCTTCCTTTGGCTCCAAGCCCCTGACCATACATACACATCTATAAGAAACTTGCTTTAGACTACCTTTGTCATTGCAGTTTGTCTGCTTTCTCACATCTAATGTACGTGAACAATTAGTCTGTTCCAACTGTCTGAAAACATTCTTCCTTGAAAACAAGATTCGATTATTAGGTCTAATGAGCAAGAAAAAAGAAAAACATTTCTTATTTTTTACTTGCTCTGTCTGCTCTATTCTCTTCAACTGTCTTTGATTTCACAATTCTTCATTGACTGGTATGTCTACATTTTTACTGACAACTTTTTTCTCCCCTGTCCCAGACTTACTTAGTGTCTTGTTTTGTTGCATCATAGGATCAGTGACGACCAAGTTCTCTTAAAACTTTTGACCAAAACCTCCTAAATCTTCTTGTCTACCAATTTAGAATTTCTTTCTTTCACATCTGTTCCTCTCATGTAACCACCAGCCCAGCATGAAAGAACAATGTTTTTTATCCTTAAACCTTAAACTCTGACATCTGTCTCTGTTTCTCCTTCACATTAATTTTTCTTTCCTAAGCTTGAAAATCCTGTAATATATCAGATTGTTACTTTCTTTTCAGCCACAGTCTTCACATCCATAATGTGGTGGGATTTTGCCAAGGATGTGTCTAAAACATCACCTGTTTAGATTCTGAACAAGTAAAAATATTATAACAATGTTACCAGTTGGTTCATATAAAAATTCGCGTAAGTGAATGAATAACAAACAGGCAGAAGAAATTTGGGGAAAACCATAAAGTAAATAGTAAAAAAATTAAGAATACAGGAAGGAAAAATGTGTTTTGGATTGTATTAATTTCATTTTCATCCTCTCCTTTATTGAATTTGAAATATGTGTATAGTAATATAGAAGCAGGATTTATTTTAAGCATTTAATGGCTTACTGATGCACATGAGAAATGCTTCTGGGCTTAGTGATCCTTGAATATTTACCAGCTTTCTTGAATCCCTCTTCCCTTCAGGGCTTTGTCCCATGGTACTCTACCAAGCAGATCCCTGAAGAGGTCAAAGACTGCTCTTCTGAAGTCCAGGGTAATGAGGTTGCTATGCACCTTCCTCATTGCCCTAAGTATCTTGAATTCCACCATCTCATGTTCACTGCAGCCAAGGCTGCCCTTGAGCTTCACATTGTCCATCTGGCCCTCCTTGTTTGTGAGAAGAAGGTCCAGCACAGCACCTCTCCTCATTGGTTCCTTTATCACTTGAAGAAGGAAGTTTTCATCAATGCATTCTAGGAACCTCCAGGATTGGTTATGCCCAGGCTGTGTTGTCCCTCAAACAGGTATCACAGTGGCTGAATTCCCCTATGAGGACCAGGGCTTGTGAACATGAAACTCTCCTATCTGTCTGTAAAGGTCCTAATTCACTTGCTCTTCCTCATCAGGTAGATGGCCAGTAGCAGACCCACACTATCATGCCCCTCCCCACTCTCCCCTTCAATTATAACACCGAAGCTCTTTGTTGGCTCCCCATCCAGTCCCAGGCAGAGCTCCATGCACTCTAGATGATCTTTGACATAGGAAGATGATCCCCTTCTTGTCAGCCCTATCTGTCCTTCTTAAAAATCCTGTGTCCTTCCATTCCAACACTCCAGTCATAGAAGTAATTCCACCATATCTCCATAACAAGTTCATAGCCCTGCAGGCACGTGCGCATCTTCACTCCTCTTGTTTATTCTCTGTGATTTGTGTGTTTGCATAGAGACATTTAAGCTGGTGGCCCCCGGTGAAGCTGACTTCCTGGCTGGAGTGCCTGGAGTTCCTTCGAGGTATTTCACTAGTGCTTCCCTGTTGGCTCCTAGTACCTCAAGAGCCCCTGGCACATCTCAATAAGATTATAAGTGTGCTACAGCATATCCAGCACGTCTCTGAGCAACAGACTGAGGGCCCTCACTAGGATCACATCCCTCTAGCCTTGGCATGTCATCCCACAACTTGTCCCAGGGAAGCCTGATATTATCCCCCTTCCCCTTCAAATATAGTTTAAAGCTCTGTCAATGACCACAGCAAACTCCTGACCAAAGACCCTCTTCCCCCTTTGAGAAAGGTGGCCTGGTGCCATGTAGCTCATCCCATTATCAAAAAAAATGGATCGCGCAAGTGGAGCCACGTATTAATAGACTGTGTCTATCTATTTCTTCCAGTGTCACTGCCTGCAACTGGAAGAAGGCAACTAAAAAATAACCTGTGCCCCAACTTCCCCTACCAATGTCCCAAGACCCTGAAGTCTCTTTTGATAGCTCTTGATCAACATGTTGCGGCTTCATTGCCACCCATGTGGAAGACCAGTACTAGGTAATATTTCAAGGCCGTACCAGACGAGGAAGTTTCCTAAGGATGACCTAAACCTGGGCCCTAAGGAGTCAGCAGACTTTCCCAAGTGGAGGGTCTGGCTGGCATATTGGACCCTCTGTTCCCTTCAGGGCTTGTATTTTCTTTCTTAATTATCTCATAAAATCCTGTTGAGTTTACAGAGCGCCTTGTCCTGTAAATGGGAGAGATCTGGCTAGGATGGGCTGAGGAGAGATGCTCTCTCCCACAACAGCATGCAGTACATATGGAATGCACTCCAAGCAATGCAAAAGGCACAAAGCATGTAGCTGGTGTTAAAAAGCTGGAGTTAAGGAACAAAGATGGGAGCTCTGGGGAAACTCCGTCTCTGGGCTCCATCACCAAGGTTCATCCTCTTTCTCCCTGTCCCCTAACAAGGGGTAACCTTCCCATGAGGTCAAGAGGTAAGATGCACTTGTCCTCCCCATTGCAGTAGCCAAGGAAGAGCTGCAGGCAGAAGGACGAGCTGACTGGGGATCACAGAATCATAGAATGTTTGAGTTGGAAGGTACCTTAAAGATTATCTAGTTCCAGCCCTCCTGTGTGGGCTGGGACACCTCCCACTAGATCAGCCTGGCCTTTAATGCTTCCAGGGATGGGGTTTCCTCAACTTGACTGGGCAACATGGGCCAGTGTCTTATGACCCTCACACTAAAGAATTTCTCCCTAATGTCTAACCTAAATCTCCCCTCTTCCAGTTTTGGTCCATTACCCCTTGTCCTCTCACTACAAGCACTTGCAAAAAGTCCATCCCCAGCTTTTCTGTAAGCACCATTCAGATACTGGCAGGCTGCTATGAGGGCTCCCTGAAGCCTTGTCTTCTCCAGGATGAACAACGTCTATTAGAAATAGTGTAACCAGCAGAAGCAGAGAGGTGATTGTCCCCCTGTAATCAGCACTGGTGAGGCCACACCTGGAGTATTGTGTCCAGATTTGGGCACCTCAATTCAAGAGACATATCGAGGTGCTGGAGCAAGTACAGAGGAGGGCAACAAAGCTGGTGAAGGGCCTAGAGAAAAAATCTTATGAAGAAGGCTTGAAGAAGCTGGGAATGTTTAGTTTGAGAAAGAGGAGGCTGAGGGGAGACCTCATCAGTCTCTCCAACTACCTGAGAGGTCACTGTAGAGAGGTTGGTGCTGGTCTCTTCTCACAGGTAATTAGTGACAGAACAAGAGGGAATGGCTTCAAGCTGCAACAGGGGAGGTTTAGACTGGACATGAGGAAAATTTTTTTCACAGAAAGAATGGTTAAACACTGGAATAGGCTGCCCAGGGAGGCAGTTGAGTCACCATCCCTGGATGTGTTTAAGGGTTGTTTGGATGTGGTGTTGGTGGATATGGTTTAGGGGAGAACTTTGTAGAGTAGGGATGATGATTGGACTTGGTGATCCCAAGGGCCTTTTCCAACCTGAATAGTTCTATGATTCTATGATAATTCTCTCAGCCTGTCTTCATAGGACAGATGCTTCAGCCCTCTGATAACCTTTGTGGCCCTTCTCTGGACTTTCTCCAGGAGCTCCATGTCCTTCTTATATTGGGGGCTCCAGAATTGGACATGGGGAAAGCCATGGACACCCCTGGCCCAGGCACAGCGGCTTTAGGGAGCTCCTTGTCAAGCAGGTGGCAACCTTGCATTCCTGCTGATTGGCTGCCAGTGCTACCCCACGAAATCACTGACCAAAAAATGAAGGCCGGGGCTGTTGAGCACTGCGTGGCAGGACTGTGCACAGGACAAGGGAACACAACCAGTTGTGATGGCCAGTTCCCTATTGACACAATAACTCATCATACAGTCACATCTTGGAACTGATTTTGCTCCCTCTTGAAACTCTCCCGACCTGTAAGAGGCTATGCAAGTACCTCAGGTTTGTCTAGGTTCTGCCAGTTTTCCTGAAGCATGAAGGTCTGAGCAACATCAGTTTTAAGATATCCCAGGTCCTGAAGACCTGGCAGAAAGGCTGGAGCAAAGTCAAGGTCCCCTTATTGCAAGAGGATCTGGTAGTATCAGGGTGCAGAGAAGATGATTAGACAACACTTCAGCAGACTGGACGTGCCCAATGTCCCTGATGGGCCCTGATGCACCCTCAAGTGCTGAGTGAGCTGGCAGATGGGCTTGTGAGGCCACTCCAAACGAGAGAGATACCTGAGGACTGGAAGAAAGCAACCACCACAGGGCTGAGAAGCATTGCAGCGGATGGAAAAAGGGCTGAGTGGCTGGGCCCAGAGGACAGTGACCAATGGCACCAGGTCTTGTTGGAGGCAAAGAACCACCAGTGAAGCCCAAGGCAAGGGGCACTGTCAGCAGGTAGAGGCAGGTGGTCCTTCCTCTCTGCTGTGTCCTGTATTGGGCTCCCCAGAGGCAACCATATTGGAGAGATAATCAAATCCCAGAGCCCGTACACTTTCTGTTGGGCTCAGAACAGTTGTCAGTTGGAGCGAACAGCCACCACAGCTATCAGGATGGAGCTGTGCTGGCACAGAGCAGCACTGAGAGGAGGCAGGGTCTGGCTGAGTAGTACCAATACTACCACCTGCACTAGCACTTGCTTCTCATCCACGCTGCTGATGGCTGCACCGTGTCCTTGGTGCCTGGTGAGGGCCCTCCTGTCCTGGGTGGGATGGGCCAGGCCAGCTGCTGCTGCAGCTCCAGGTGGGCTCCATTATGTGGCTCAAGGATACTCAGGACTGTCACAGCCGGGCCCTGCAGCAGCAGCCTTGTTCACGCCCACTGGTCTCTGTTCTGCAGGGAGTCTCTCAATAATGCTGAGTCACTGCTGAACACAGATGTGTGGCTGACCTGGGGCCACAAGAGGAGTAAGAAGGTGCCTTCTCTTCCACCAGGAGGAACTGGTGGTCACCACATTGCAGTAAGACCCTCAAAGCCCAGCTGCCTTTCCCCCAGCCTTGGCCCTGGAACACTGGGCCACACTGGGACCAGCACCCTGCCACCTTGGTGCTGGCTGCACCAGTGACCATCCCAAGGGCAGGTGGGCACCCCAAGAAGGCCACCTCCAGCTCACTGCCTCCCTCTCCTCACTGTAGACATGACATGACTCTGCATCCACAGTTTTGCCTAGCCCTGGACATGTTGAGGGTGCTGAGAGGCAGAAGGAGGCAGCATGTGAGGAAGAAGAACAGAAAGTGGAGGGCAGTGATGAGGACCAGACCTCCATCATCCTCATCTGGCCTACTGGCTTCTGCACGGCCAATTTTGGGTGAGCAGGAGAGGCTCTGCCCTAGTTCTGCCCCACTGGGCTTTGTCCTGCCCCTGTGTCCTTCCTGTAGGTGACCACCTCTGCCCATGGGCTGAGGAGCTTTGGGGCCTGATACTGATTCTCCCAAGTACTGAAGGAGCTTGGGGTGAACATACTGATGGGGTAAGGCAGGGGGATGCTACAGGTGCAGCCAGGTAGGGGAACACAGCTTCCAGTTGTGGAGAGGTGCCCACATGGCTGTGCATAGATCTCAGGCAGATCTACCTGGCAAGAGTGAAGAGGCTGCTTGGGGCTCAGCCAGCTCCCTCTCTGTGCCTTCCCTGTGCATAGGACACCCAAAGGAGTCCGAGTGACCTGCCTCCCATCCATCAAACTCCTGAAGAAGGAGCTGAGCCACTGCCACACCGTGAGCATCTCTATGGTCTGGGCTCTGTCTCTGGGCACTTGTGCTCCAGCACAGCAGCAGAGCCATCCCTGCTCACCTTCTTCCACTGCTTCTCTCTTGCCCTGTGTGGGACATTAAGAGCCAGAAGCCTGGAGAGGCTGATGGAGGGCCAGGCAGAGATGAGCATGGATGACTTTCACCCACCTCTGACTGTGCCAAGGTGCCAAGGATGTGTGGTGAGAGGGGTTATCTTGTGTGGGAGGATCCTGCAGTGTCACTCAAGGAGTGGAGATGGTTGGGGAACCACCAGGAACACTGGCACGTCCTGGCTGGTGGCACTGGGAGGAAACCTGTTGCATGAGACAGAGAGCATGGGAGGACAGAAGGTCCTAGCTCTGCACCGCTCAGGCTGCTGGTGCTGGGCAGCAGCTTGTCAGTGGCCCTTTCTGCTGCCCTCTAAGCACAACCTGGTTCTTGCAGGATGATCCCAAGAAAGGACCTACAACAGCCTATCAAGTAACAGAAGGGGACTCCTCTGTGCACCAGGTGAGTTTTGGAAAGAAAGGCCACTGGACATGGTTCTGCAGGGACATGGAGCCTCTGCTTCTGCCCACAGCTTGGAGGAGGGCAGGGCAAGGGCTAGGATATGCTGTCCCGTCATCTCTCAGGAGCCTCTGAGCTGGGGCTGCTGAGCCGGACCCATGGCTCCAGTCTCTGGCTCCTTGCCCATTCTGCCGCACTGCTCAGCACTGCGCTGCAGACAGGGTGGGGCAGGACAGGCTTTAGGAGTGCTGGTCTGGGGGTCTTCATTGATGGTCTCTGAACTGTTTCCCTTTGCAGCAGGAGGGAGCAACAGAAGGAAGAGGAGGGCATTGCCCTGGCCCTTTGTTCTGCGGTGGAGCCCATCCACTGCCCAGGCACCAGGGCAGGCAGGCTCCAGTTGCAGCAGGGCACTCTTTGGGCAGCCCCTGGAAGCACTCTGTGGGGAGGACAGCATGCTGCCCTGGCCAATCCAGGTCAGCCAGCCTGGACAGTGGGTCCCCAGCCCTCGCTCCACCTGCTGCACAGGCAGTGTCCCCAGGGGCTGTAGGGGTGGGGATTGGACTCTTCACCCATGGCTCATGCTTCTGGTCCCAGCCCCTTGGTGGGAGGAGGAAGCCCAGTCTGGGGCAGAGCTCTGGCCTCAGTCACCAATGATGGAAGGCAGCTGCTCAGCCAAGTCACTGTCCTTCTGCACCTCTTGCAGGACTTGCTGGCTGTCCTACACAAGAGACCATGCTAGAGGTGACTGAGAAGGTATGCTGTCTTGAGCAGCCAGCTCCAGCCTTCCCAGACCACCAGAGCTTGTTCTGCTCAAAGGTCTCTGGTGGCCAACCTCCTCTCTCCAGCCACAAATACTGATGGAGTGGCTGCCTGGAAGAGGAACTCTGCACTCTGTGCAGAGGCAAGGGTCAGAAGTGGGAAAGGCACCTTGATACATCTTCAGGCACCTGGATCAAGATCAAGGCTTTGTAGGTGAACATGCTGCTGGAGTTCATGATTGGAAACTTCAGTGATATCTTTGGGGAGGAGATGGCTGGCCTTTCCTGTCCATCAGCTGAGGAGCCACCAGCATACATGGAGAGCCCTACAGGTATGAGAAGGAACTGAGGATTGTCACAGATTTGGGCTTGGGCTCCTAGAAACATCAAGTCAACTGGTACAGAGCTTTGTGTGGCACTTGCTTTAGGTATTATTTACGTTCAAGAAGTCACTTTGCTGCACATACTTTTTTGCTTTCTAGACCTGCATTTGAAAGAGCAAAGTGGCCCTGCAGGAAAAGCAGACAAGGACCATGAGGCAGAAGCCTTTTTTGCATGCAGCCTCCTCTCTGCTGGATGCTGTCAAAGAAGCTGGGGGAGACACGGTGGTGGAGTTCAAAATGGCCAAGGTATGACAGCTCCACAAACGCTGTGACAACATGTCTCTCAGGAAGGAGGATACTCTCCAGTGAGGCCAAGGAGCTGCTTTGCCTTCTTCTAGCAGACACTCCCTTGTGCTTTTTGGAGTTCCTTCTCTCCCTGGAATGTTACATTGTAAGAAAAATTGGGAAAGTTATTTCTCCAATACCTTAGGCGTGTGCTTCATCAAACAAAATACCAACAAAATGTCTTTAAAAAGACAGAGGGCAGTAGCTGTCAACTTGAGAGGGCTTTTGCTCTAATCCTACTTCATTACATCTTTACCAAGTCTATTTGGAGGTGGGTGGACTGTGCAAAACACAGATGATGCAAATCAGCATCTTCTCTGTAAGGGCTAGGGTGGCAATTAAGCAATCAGTCACTTACTACTCCAGGCTCTCTCTTGCCACCTGCTAACTCAACAATTTCTGGTTTAGGCACTTCCAGCTTTCTCTCCAACTATTCCTGAGAGTGTAGCAGTGTCCCTGGCATGCCCTGAACAACTGATGGGCCATTCAGAGGAAAGAAGGTAAAATCAGCTCGCTTTAAAATAAGAGCTGGCTCTAGTGGATTGTGGCTTGTCCTATCTAATTCCACTGTGGGTTGAAAGCTTTGCATGATGTCCTCAGAAGAATGAAAACACCAGAAACCAAAAGAGAAAGGAGGAGAGAGAAATCCCTCCAGAAATAAAAAGGAGGAAGAAAGAAAAGGCTTTGGGGGATGATAAAATGAAGAAATGCTGGAAGGCCCAGGTGTGTACCAGGCTCTGCCACCCATTTCCCCAGCTCTCACCACTGCTCTAAGTCAGCCCAGCTGGCTGGCAAGGGACAGTGAGGGATGGTGCTGCCAGGCAGGGCTTGGCAAGAACTCCATGGCAGCTGCCCCGGGGCTTCCTATCGAGCCCTGCTCCATGTCACAGGGGCACTGGACATCTCTGCACACACACAGCTCTCCAGGTGCATTCCCAAGGGGATAAGGCACCAGAGCTATCCCACGACCAACGCCAGCCATCCTTGTTGTTCCTGCCTGTCCTTCCTAAAGAGCTTGTATCCATGACAGTGACTAACCCAAACTTCCAGCAGGAGTACCACTTCCACCTACCAACATGTGCGCTTTCTCTATATATATTTTTCTAAAGGAGAATAAAAATATGGATAAATATTTTATGTGTCCACAGAAATACTTTATCTATAAAGATATATTTATATGTGTGCACATGCCTATATGTGTAAATATGTAAATGTATATATAATATTTATGTGTCCATATATATAAGGAGTATACATATCCATAAATGTAATCCATATGTATATAGCTTCATTTAAATAAGTGCTGGAAAAAATTAATAACCAATGTTTAAATGCAAATAGAAAGGAATTAAACTGAAGTCAAGTCAGGGTCATTGCCCCAACTTTACAAGGCTGCTGAACAAGCCCTAACATTTTGGGGTTAGTTTTAAGAGGGTTGGAGAGTGCCAGAAAGGGGGGTGGGGAGGGCAAAGCCACTTTGAAACATGTTTAGGGGCTATAGACCTGCTCAAGGAGGCCACCACGGGCCTCTGTGCAACACCCACACTATGCAGCACAGAGGCCATCTTACCTATAAGACCATTGCAGGGTGCAGAGTAGTGACCTTATATGAAAGTTTCAAGAAGCTCTAGCAGACTGAGTGAAAAAGGAAAAAGCAGCAGAAGAAGGGTGCTTAGATCTGTTCATTTCTCTGTCCAGGCCTGCTGCAGTCACGACAAGGAGAATGGGCAAAGGAAGGACAGCAGCAGCATCTGAGAAGAAAAAGGAGAAAGTCTGCAGAGGCCTGATTGGTGACAAACACACCTCCAACCCTGTGGATAAATTTACTTTGTGCACAAGTTGCATTGATTCTCCACAGCTGCATTTCTACAGAGAAATGCAAATGCCTGATTCTACATCTGGCCCAGCCTCTGCTAGCCAGGAGCAGGGACTGCAGAGCTGTGGCAGCCCAAGCCAGGGCCTGATGTCAAGTTGGAGCAAGAGCAGTGGCTGGAGCCTGTAACAGCAGTAAATATAATAATTTGGTATATATAAGTTTAGTATATAAGTAGCTCTATAGTGAGTTAAGCCCCTCAAGATTTTTGTGTATGTCTATTTTATTCACAGCTTCTCAGTTGAGATTTTCATCCTTTTAAGCCATCTGAAGTTATGCTTATTCCTCTAAAGCAGTAGTATATATAGGTAGTGAACACCCATAAGCCCCCATTAGGTCATCTTGAACTTCTTTATAGTAGATTTGTGTGGCTTACCTAACATTATTTTGACACATTACATGAGTATCCAGATATATTTCTCTGTGAAGGTTTTTATTATTTGTGCCCTGCAAGATACATTCCTTTTGGCTTCCTGAAGTTTGAAACCCCAACCCAGAAGTAGAGTACTAGCCTATGATCACTTTCATTTAGTTTACTTCTTTTAGTGATTTTTAGAGTTTTGCTTAATTTAATCATATGCATCCTAGTTCAGTCCATAAAATTCACATATCAATAACTGCCTCTGAGTGTTTAACCACATTAACTGTTTTTTAAACAAAGCTGTTCATTAAGCCAAGTTATTTACGTACTGCATGGCTTGCTACTGTGAAAGAAAGACTAATTCATATATGATAGTGCTCCTCCTATAATGCCTGACACTTGTGTCAGCACTTCATTTGCAAATTCTATTTTTACTAGTTTATAGCTCAGCTGTACCAGCTTTCTGTGGGCTGAAACTTGACAAAGAGTATGTCCACTCGAGAGCACATTTGAGTACCAAATTTCAAATAAAATCAGGTTTACTGTTTCCATAACCATTTTGTACACTCATCACACATCAGACTGTATTCTTGTCAGTTCTTTCAATTCTTGTGACTTGTTTCAATAAAAAAGACCTCCTTGGAAAATCCAGGCACCAGAAGAATATTGGTAATTCAAGAAGCATAGATTTGTTCAAGTTGGCAATGAGTCTGTACTTTCTTGATGTCAACAAGCGAGCTACTGCTATACCTGACACTGCTGCATTTAGAAATATATTAATGATAATTCAAGATGCTTGCTAGTTCTAAGATTGCATCCTGGCAAAATACTGAAATATGCCATTTAATTAGTTAGTATACAATGAATTACATGTTTTTGTGCATACGCATATAATGTGTACTTACAGATTGCTAAACTCAGATCATTGTGGATTAAAGTTCTATTTTCATATAAAACTTGGCAATGACTCTAAGAATCACATGATCTCAAAATCAACTACAAATTTATTACCTCAAAATCTTGGCCTTTTCATCAATCCTCAATTTTCAGTCAAGCTCATTGATCAACAGGATCACAAAATGTAGCACCCCAAATAGTGTATAATCTTATTTATTTGTTCTTAGTATCTCTACATGGCATAATTATGTTTTCCATTTTGTTTATTTCTTTTCTAGTAATTCCTAACATTCTTTTTCTTTTTTGACATGAGTTAAAATTGGCATTTTTTCATTAAACCATCCATGAAGACAAGGATGTAGTTGCTCCTACCTCTCCTGCTATGTAACTTATTTCACAGTTGCAGATATTGAAATGACATCAGGTTCATCAGAATCACTTAGTACTAAAGAGATCCTTTTGCAACTCTGTATAATCAGTTTTGTGGTTGTGGGAAACTGTTCTTTTCTTCCCCACATAAGTCTAAACAAAATGTCTTTTAAGCCAGCAAAGGCCTCTCCTGATTATTCCCAGCTAACGAACTAAACCAGACTTGCTTCTCAAGGACAACGGAACCCAAAACAACAGATGTGGTCCAGGACAGAAAGGATGGGCGACAAGCCATCCTGTGCCCCTGGCAGTCACTGCCCTAACGTGGGGCTCATGGACGCTCATTGGCTCTGGACAGTGACACTGAGGGGACAGGTGGGTCAGGGGGTATCAAAGGTGGCGAGGGCAGCAGGTGGGCCCTTCCCTCCTCCCTGAGGCCCGCTCGGACGCTTTCTGCGTGGGACACCCCCCTGCTGCGGACACTGGTGCTGGGACCCTGCCTGCCTGCCTGCCCCGGGTCCAGCCTGAGCCTCACAGCGCGACCTCTTAAGGAGGACCGGCGTCGGGTTTCCTTCCCTCCTCCCCTCCTCCCTTTGGTCCTTAATCCTCTCCCTTAAAAGCACCTTTGCATTGCCTCCCTAAAGGACACTTGCTCACCACATACATATTGATATCCCTGGTAGCCATTCACACCTGCCTTGTCCCTAAACATCATCCCTCGGTTTGTGTTAACCCTTAATAAACCTATTAGTTTGTGGAGTAAATCTTGGCTTTAGAGCCAATTTCTGAGCGTGGTGGGGTGGGGGTGCTTTCTAGCTACCCCCCTGAAACACGGTCCCGCGGCGGCCGTTGCTCCGTGAGAGGCAGCGCCGCGTGTGACCCTCGGGCTCATTCACAAACCCCTCCACATTGAGAGGGGGAGTCGCAAAAGTATCCTGACAGCCGGTAGCCACCCGGTACCGGCTTGCGACAGTGGTTTTACTACTGTTATACTTGTCAAATGTTGGAATTTCACTACTTATATCCCTTTTTAAAATTGCTAAGGAAGATATGGCATAGTAAGGAAATATGAAATGATCCATTACTAATACTTGCAAAACTCATTAGTAACTTTAGCCCACCGTGTGCTACACAACTTTTTTTTTCTTTGCATGTTCTTCCAATTTATCTGCTAGATAAACCAGATTTTCTAGTATATTACTCTTCAGTAGACTCTCTTCCCCCTTGACATTAAAAAAAAAAATTACAGTGCATCTACAATTCTGTGTTCTTCTCCTCCTGAGACTGATTTAAAAGTGACAGAAACCACACAAAAGTTAATAGGTCAAGGAAAATTTTGTTAGATTTGTCCATATACTATCCAGAATGGTAAGCAGTTAGTACTCTCAAACTTTTGCCATTGAAATTTCAATTTAAAGCAATTTGTTACATTCACTCCCACTAAAAATATTGATGGCATCTTCCCTAAAGCATGTTGGTAATGACTACCAAATAATTCTTCCTCTTTTTTTCTGTTTTCTCTTAGCTTCCTAAGAGTACTCCTTTAATTTCTTGACCATTTGTTAACCCTGTCCATTCTGTAAAGGTCAAAGTGTTTGGAAAATAAGTTTATCTTGGTAGTTTTTCTTTTAGTTTTTCCTTGCCTTGTTGAAGTATTGCCATGTAAAGTTTTAATTTCCTGGTATGCCCTTTATTGTTTCTTTCAGTTGGACATGTCTCTTATAAAACAATATTTATTTCTATTATCTTTCTCTAGTCTTCTTTTAAAGATGCACACCTTGTTTCTGCATCCTTTCCCCTCTTCCACCCGTCTCTCATGTTATAGTTCTTATGTCAGGTATACATTTATTCTGCTGATTCAATGTCACAGTTTTAAATGATTGTGCTGCTGCAGCTATTCCAGCCTTTTGGGCAGATATTTCAACCAGCTGCTTCATTTTCCTCTCTGAACTGAAACGTTGTAGGTGATTCTTTTCTTTCCTATAGTGATTTCTAATTGAAGAATCTACTGGTCCTCCATGCTGCATAGGTGCTTTCCCTTTGGCCTGTTGCTCTGAGAAGCTATCTTTTAAAATGAAGCCATTTTACATAGCAATTATAAAAATCTCTTGCTATCAGTGTAGATTCTGCTCTTTCAAGTTCTTCCCACTACACTCATTGCTACCATTCTAATAGGGTGACTGTTAACTGTGTATACTCTTGCATTACAGCGGTTCCACTCCTCTAAGTTATCCCTGGATCTTTAAACTCATATAAACATCATCCTGCTTGTTGATATACTTCAAGTATTTGCCTTTTCTTTCACTCCATGCTTTCTTACTTTCTTCATCTTTGGAACCTCTCCTCCATGGTTTACTTCAGTATTTGTAAGTGCTTTACTCCCCAGAATGAAGCGATTCCATAGATTATAATTAATTTTTCACCAACTTCTGTACATGCCCAATATAACAATAGTCTTACTTGAAATCAAGCTTTTCCATTTGTTCCATTTATTTCTCAATTCTGATATTTGTACAGAAGCATATGTACATTTTATCTTTGTTCTTATTTTCATTTAGTTGTGGCTGTTGTTTGGTCTTTCCTACAAGAACTTTATTGATTTCTGCCCTATAGTTTGTTGTGTGTGTGAATGATATTGAATTTTCAATTAATGTACCCCTGGAGAATCAAACACTTGCTGACTTTCAAGCAGTTATTTTTTTAATTATTTGTTTCCAAATTAGTTTACTTCTTACTGCCTTGTGTGAGGCAATACCCAGTGAGGCAGGAAAGAGCAGAAGTGTTATGTCTGTCATGTATAAAGTCACAGGAAAATCCTAGAAGTTTCAATAACTCCTCTGAAATGACAAGTATCAAAGGAAAAGGTATCAGCATTTTTGAGATTACTGGTGCATGAATGTACATAATTGCCATTCTGATTTGGTGTCTGTCTAGTCAGCCTTAGCTTTTTTAATGGAAAGGTTAGCATCTGCTGTCTTAGGTTACCCGGTAAATAATAATGACAACCTGTGGAGGAAATGTAAGTGACTTTAGTGACATAATAAAAACCAGCAGGTAGTGAACCAATAGGAAACATTAAAGATGAAAATGTAGGTGATTATTACTTGGACAGGCTATTGGGAACTTTTACCGAACACAAAAGGTAGCTTTAAATATTACTAAAATGTATTAAAAAAATGTTTTGAAAATATATTAATATTGATCTTTACCAAAATGACAGAATAGGCTTTCATCGAGTAGATCTTGTATTCCAGCCATCTCTGTGAATTTTATTCATGTGGTACCTTGTAGTTATAAGTTATTTCCATAGCAATTTAAATAGGGCATGCTGGAAACCATGACTTCTGCTGTGATATTTATTCCATTGTATCATTAAAGTTAAAATTTTACCCTCATCATTTAATGATGACAGAGGTTATCAACAAGTAAGCAGAGTTTCAGAATGTTAAGTGGAATCACTGTTTCTATATGTAGTGCCTTTCCCCAGAATAATGCTTGAAGGAAATTTCTACCTTGAGTTGGAAACTTAAGTGCATACTCTTTTATTAATTTGGGAATATATTCTTAGATGAGATGCAGTCTTCCATGCCATGCTGTTATGTAAACTAAGACTTAAAATAAAGGCTTTATAGCATGATTTCAGACTCTTAAGGCATGTTGTTGCTATGATTTAAAATATATTCTGATTCTGACAAGGCAATTTGAAGGTCTAAATCAAATATCCTATCCTAAACATTGTGCTTTTTAAGTTACATTTGTAAGATTTTGTCAGTGAGATCTTTAAATGTTATTCATACTTTTCACTGAAGAATACTAAGCTAAATTCTTGCCATATGAGTCAGGAAAAAAAGCACACTTGACAAGTACATCTCTTTCTTCAAAACAAGCAACTTGAATGTCAAACTTGAAGATAACCTCAAGTATGTGTATGGATTTTCCTACTCAACTTCACCCATTATTCATTACAGCAGGGAACCTGGTTCTTTCACTATCCACCACCTGGCAATTAGAAAGCAAATAATCAACTGTTATGGGGCTTATTGTGCGACGGTAGTGAAAGAGATGGATATCAGCTAACTAGCATTATTTCAGTCCATACCTCTTCATATAATGTAAATTGTAATTACATACTAGTTGAGCCTGTAGAAATTTTTTCTGTGTTAACTTTTCTGTATTCTCTGTTCTGTGTGTTTTTTTAAGAGAAAAATATGTACCTTGAAAAGTTTCTATGGCAAATGACTTTCACCTTCTACTTGGGTGTTTATATATATTTTACCATATTCCGTGGTTAAATTACTAAGTGGCAGAAGGAAAGACACTGATGAGAATTCCATATAGAACATTACAATTGAGTTATTGTGCAAATGTAATAGTCAACTTCATAACAGCACATAAGCATTAATGCATTTATGCCAAATATACATGCAGTCATATGTGAGTTCTTTAAATTCTTATTTTTACAAAGTCTCTGATTTTACAACCCTATTTATCAAATACATATCCACTGACTTAATGCACATGATAAATTTGCTTCCCTTTAATGCATTGCTTTTAGCAATGAAGTCACCATCCATTCACCATACCTTATTTTGAAGAAGAAATGTAAACTTCCTTAGCTGTATTTTAGGAATATGTATGTACAATTTTCTCTGTGGAATGAGGTGCTTCACTATGAGACTAACAGATAAAATTAAGTTTCCAAATACACGGTAGCATATTTTATTTTTTTTATAACTGCATACAAGTGCTAGATAGTGGAAAGTTTTTTTGCACTTTCTGTCTTTTTGATAACAATTTATATTCTAAAACAGTTTTATGCTTGAGTCAGTGCCTTGCCTTTGCTTTCAAAGGGTGTTGGCATGCGTCTTAGTCTATTGGTTTTTGAATAATATTTTCTAATGATTTAGTGCAATACTGGTTCTGCTAACATTAGTAAATTTCACATTTGTGTAACAATGCACAGCTACCCATCACATTTCCTCATGTGTTTTATTTCAGGGAGTAAACAATTACTTTCCTTTTGTCCCTGGACACAGCAAACTATTGCCCCAGGTTTAGAATTGAAAAAATATTAATAGTGTAGTATAATTTTCCATTCCTAGGCCTGTTTTAATGACATTTATCAATGAGTTGCAGGCACGTGCTCAGTATCGGTATGTCAGCTTTTTCATGTGGAGAAAATCTCAGTAATTCTATTGGTAGGCTTCTAGGCAATATGACGTGTTAAGGTATATTAGGAGATGGATTAGAATATGGCTTACAGTCAAGATTTTAAGGGATGAGAGAGAAAACAATGAAAGAATGTAACTAGATTATTTTAGGTAGTTTAAAAATGTTTTGATATACAGGTGTACAGCTGTGTCAGTCATTGGAAAGACTGTATATCACTTAAAAAAATAACCTTCTTAAGAGGTAGGTGTAAAGATGTAAATGGCTACTTTCAAGGAGATAGCTCTAAAATAAAATCCCTCCTATCAGCAGAATGAGTCAGTTTTATATGAGAAAATCAGCCTCCCACATTTATGTTAATAGTACTAAAAGCTGCTCTACAACTGTCTAAGCAATTATGGCAACAAGATAATAACAATCTTTTAGTAATTATTTTTTTCAAATTCAACATATTATACAATATTTAACATAAAGTAATTTAAAAAATGTACCACGTATAAGATGAATGGAACATGACTGCACCATACAGTCATCAAGAAAATAATCATACCAACACTTACGTACACATTTAATTCTAAGTATGTGAGTAGACCCAATTATGTCTTCTGTATTAGTAATATATCTAGAATTAGGTTAGAAAGCTATTTCTCTAAAAATGGAGCTGAAAATGAATGCTGATTGTAAATTTAGAGAAATATTTTATCAAGAAAATACTGCTTTGTAAAAGCTGAAAGCTGTTCACTCCGTTGTCAATGAAATTGTGTTTTTTTAAAACTTCTCACTATGTTGTAAAACAACAGCTTCCTTCATTAGTTTTTCAAAGAATCATTGTTTTTCAGCTTCTCCTACAACTACCAAACTTTCTAGATGATTAGAGCTCACTAAGTAGCAACCAATTTACTTCTGTATGTGTGTAATATATACACAGTTAAGTGTGATATGGATTTAAATCAATAAAATACGCATACCATCACTATCTTCTTGTCACTGGTTTAATTGCCAATCCTGAGTCAAACTATGACACTATCCTATTCTAAGTCTGAGTAAAACTCAACTGATATGTTTCAGTAAAACACATGGGCTTTTATGAATGACTCAACTTTAATAACTCATCAGTGCTTAAATGCTGCTGCATTATTGTTGCATCTTTCTGACAAGCACTGTCCATTTCGGATTTCTTGATGCTGAGCAGTGGCCAATACCGGTCCCTAGCTAAAAGGACTTCTTTCCTCCAGAGGCCTAGAGCTCACATACATGCAGGTCTGCTGTGCCAGCAGAACAGCATATGAGTTCTGTAAAAATATAAATCAAGGTAAAAAAACCACTAACAGAAGAACCATCTGCAAAATGTTTTTGGAGGACTGTCAACACTGAAGCACATGCTCCTCTCACACCTGCCAGCTCTGCTGATATAAGTAACAAGCTGTGGCTTTTAGAGACTAAACAACCAATTTAAGTGGTAATTTACTATCCTACCACTTCTGGCAATGATCTACTGCGTTTGATCAATCTGGCAGCCTAGAGTGTAGATATTTGGAAATACTGGACAAATGGATGTTGTGTATTGTAGGTTTGACACCAGGAAAGTTGGACCTGTTGCTGTTAGACCTACCAGCTTTGGCAGAGTTGTAGATTGAATATTTCCAACATATATGCATCTTTTAACCTTTAAGAGGAGTGGCTGTTATCTGCAGAGTAGAGGCCTAGGAATATTTGTGTAAATTAGGTAGGGTCAGTAACACATTTGGAGGAATTTGCCACATCAGAGCCAGTGAGAAGAGCCTGCAAGCTGGAAGACTATGTTCAATTACTAGACATGAACAGGTTTTACCAACAAAATGAAATTGAGAGAGTGGAGCAGACTGTAAAGAGTTCCAAAGCAACCAATATTTGACAAAAAATATACTCTTTAACTTTAATATAATCAGAAAGAATCAATATAATTAAGTCTAAATTTAATTTGAAAAGATAAAATAAAAAAGTTAAGAAGCTGAAGCCATTGCTAATCAGTTACCAAAAGGATCATTTCTAGAAACTGACCTTCATCAACTGCATGCTGTTTCTTTCAAATTTTTATAAAAAACTCTTGGAGTAACTCAAATGCGAGCCACATTACTAGTCCCTTCAAATAGGCCCAGACAAATTGAGAATGGGATCTGGGTTAGCAGAAGTGAGAGTCCGAGCTTAATCAAAACCTCCTGAAAAACTTACAGAACATGGAACAAGTCAGGTTCTTATAATGTTCCTATTAGAAAACTAGAAATGGAATTTTCAATAAAGTTGTATCCATTCTTACATTCTGTTACATTCATGCTGTATTATTCGAAGGATCCATCAAATCTTGAACAACTCATCAGGTCAGTATGCTAGAGGCAATTGCCCAATACACATAAAGGTGCTGGCATGTTATCTAAGACCAAAACTCTATTCTGTAACTACCTTCTTGAGAAGAATTTGTGAACAATTGTCCAGTGGCTCATGGCAGAGGAAAATTGCAGGCGACATAATTAATATTTGAACAAAATACTCTCTTAGATTTTCCTGAGAGCTTTAGGTGTTGATACGTCAATGATAGTAGAAAAACAATACTGAGAGTTTCCTCTCTAGATATAACAATGCCAAATCCCTTCAAGCCAACAAAGAGTGTATGGCAGTAATATATATTGAAATACTCACTTTAACTTTCATTGTCAAGTGGTGTTAATATTTCATGGACATGTTTTGTCAACATAAGTCCTGGGATGCTTAGGCAAAGAATTATCACCAACTGGAGTGTCACAGAATTATAAAGTTGTTATCTGTTTTTTTTCACCAAAACTTCAAATTAAATGGTAGTTGTAGATATCCACTTAATCAAGTGTATCACCTCTGCAGCTTGTCAGGAATTTTTCTAGTAAACAATTCTTCAGCAAATTAGGATCTTCTGATGGAGACATAACTTTTACAATAAAGTGTTGGTTTTCATGACCATTTCAGATAATGCTTTGCATTCCTGAAAACAGCTGAAAACATATTTTCTTAAAGATAGCTGTTTCATTCAGTCCTTCATCTGGAATTGAAGACTACATTTCTTAAAAAAATTTAAACTGTCAAGTACAAACTATGATAACGCTTTCCATGAAGTACTGCACCATTTCTCTGGGAGGTTTCCAGGTGCAGGCAAAATGATGATCCATTAGGAAAACAGAAAGAACCTATGAAGGAAGGATTGGCTTCACTAAAGCTAGGATGTAATAAGGCTTCTGGAATGTCCAACAAGTTCCATCAATATCGAGGAGAGAACAAAGTATTTTCCTAACACTTCACCTAATTTCATAAATATTATGTCAAAGTAACAGTGGTCTCATTAGAAAATAATTCAGGATCAAGTTTTTTTTTTTTTAAATCCTGTATATTTAGAAAGAAACCAGGCAAGTGTCATCCTTTGCAAGTCCCCCATTGTCACCAGACTCAATCAAAATTATATACATAATAAAGCTGGGGTGTGGCTGGGTTGTGGGATTTTTAACAATTCATTGAAATCCATTGAACCCATGTATCTTTCACCAGCTTGTCATAGGTTTCTTTTGTGTTTTTGTTAACATTTTGTTAATATTAAGGGAGATAGTGATAGGGCAAAAAAGTTATGGTTCACCCAGAGGAGTCAGACCTAAAAAACTGCTTTGACAGATGAAGATCTACCTTTAAAAATTATCTCTGTATGTCCTCTTGCTCCATTTTTTATATTGAAAATATAATCTGGATACCTAGAAGAAAGATGAGGAAACAAAGGCAAAATCACAGATTATGTCAATCTTTTGCCCTAGGACACCTGCTCTTTGAGTGCTCCTACAAAAAAATCCAGTGCAGCCACCTCAGAGCTTCGCTGTCCTCCACACACATCAGCACTCCAGGACTCTCACATCACCATGTCTCCTGTCTACATCATGATTGTGAGCCTCTGCCTTCGTTATTGATGGATAACAATTCCGTTACTGCCTAAATATATTGCCCATGTGGATAGCTGCCAAAGTCCGGCAGCCATATGTAAGTACCCCTCTTCTGCTACTTCCAAAAGGAATCTTGAGTTTATCAGCCCAGAGCCGGGTAACAGACTGATAGGAAGTTGGCTGCTTACCCTCACTAGCCACTTAAACCCAGCATACACTAACATGTGCTTGAAGCTGTGGCAGAAGTATTCTGATTTTGGTGGCATCAAAGAGGACCTGCCTCTTCTGAGTGCCTCGTGGCATGTGCAATGAAGGGGATTTCTTAGCATGGAACAGCAGAAGAAAATGTTAGTTGCCTGTAAAATTATACTAAAGTACTTTCTCTGCAAGCAGAATTTAGAATAAAGCATGTAGAAAAGTTCTACAGCATCTGCATTGCAAAATTAAGAGACAAGGGAATTTCTGAGAATGGAAGGTTAGAAATTCAGTTGGTCTAGTCCTTGTGATTTTTTCAAAGCAATGCCACTCACTTTACCACTACACAGAGTAATGCCAACAGATTACATGTAGACTTCTACAGGGAACAAATAAATACATTAAAAGTCAGCGAATCTCAGATGAACTTTGAGTTGGGGAAGAAAGAACTGCTCAGCTGAGGGAGTGTATAACATTTCAGAGACGAGCTAAAGATCTACCCAGCTATTTGTTTCTTTCTTAATTTCAGCACATGTTCCATTGCTTTGGGAGGGCAGCATCTTCACATGTTGTGCTGAAATGTTTACAGAGCTCAGGCATTGTTCTTTTAAACTTAAATCAGAACACTTATATTACCTGGCTTAAAGATGCATTCACAAACCTAAATCCTCATGGTAGATAGTAGCAAGTTGATCTTCCCAGCAAGTAAATAAAGCAGAGGCAACGCAAGCCATGGGAACTAATACTGGAAACACTGAGGGAGAGTACAGACAGATGGAATTCCAACCTAAACTTGACAGAAGTTATTCCTGTTGCTGAAAGGTTTGAGTAATACTTATTGTTAACTGGTTGTCTGTTCCAACAGCTTCTTTTCTTTGGAATAATCTATCCTAAATCCTAGCTGCCTCTGTCTCTGGATTCTTCCTTCCTATTCTGCAGAAGGTTCAATGAGTGATCTCTTCCCAAGAATTATCCCATCACCCCCTACAGACTTTTGGAATTTGCAGAATGGTGGTTTAACAAGGACATCTAGGCCCATGGATGTCCAAATGGATACAGGAGAAATACAGCTTTTGACAGCTCGCTTTACAAGTAAACTGGTCTTGGTTCTGCCATTGTGAGGGAAAGTTGTGATGGGATGGCTGTCCTTATTACCAAATCCCTGTTAAGGTTAGCACATCACTGGAGCAAATTTCCTTGTATAGGAACATAAACTAGTATCAGAAAGATTAATTGAACTGTTCAAATAATATTTGTAGCACTGGTGAAATCTAGAACATGGTTGAATGTATAGCTATTTGCAAACAGCTTACTGCAAACAATTGTGTAAGGTTTATCTCCTTTTTGTTTAGTTCACCTTTTATTCTCATTCTGTCCATGAACTGATGCACTGGAAACTTGGGCCTCCTTTGCCATCCTAAACAGCTTAAACTCATTCCAGTCCTGTCACAGCTAATTTTTTTTACCCACATATTGCAGATTTCTAGAGCAATCTCTTTATGAGATAGTTGCTGAGTATTTTTGTCAGACTTTTCCCTAGATTCTCTGAAAATCTCAGCCTCCTGGACTAGTTCCGTATTTTGAATGTTCATGTCTGGCCGTGACCCAAACAGAACTCATTTGTCAACTCATGGAGGACATTAATATATGCTTGTGTTCCATGCCTTTCAGCTAACATTTAAGCCCTGAAAATACCAGAAAGATGCCTGGGAGGATGTGAAAGGATATTATTTCCTCCTTTAAACAGAAAGGAAAAATATTTTATATTGGAGCTACCAGCACACTCAATTATTAATTTTTACAAGTAAAACTCTATGTTATATTAAGAGCCACAACAGCAAATATTGCATATGCAGTTCAGAATAATTAATAGAACTTTTAATTTGCATAACTACTAAACTATTTGAAGTAGATATTTGTGCTGCTCTAAGCATGCACAGACACATATAGACTCATTAATCATTGTCTTCCCTTTCTGAATGACGTTTTTCTTCTGACGCCTGTCTGTGAACTGATTAAGTTTGATTGATGGATGAATAAAAATAAATCTCCAGTTTTTCTCTGAGTAAGTTAGATTTTTAATTTATTTTTTTTTTAAACGGGGAAGTCAAAGTAGTTTTTGCAGATATATATTGGATTTTCTTTGTAATTGTAATACATCTGCAATTAAATTAATAATTGAATTCTTTCGAGAAGTTCCTACTGTTACATTTAGCTCCTTTTCTTGTTATCTCTTGGAACTTAGTTTGGCTAGGGAGGTGAAAGAAAACAAGAAGAGCTTCTTTAAATAAATCAATGAGAATATGAAGAGTAGGAAAAAAGTGGGTCCACTGCTAAATGAAGTGGGAAATACTGTAACAGAGAATGCAGAGATGCCAGAATTGATGAACGCCTTCTTTGCCTCAGTCTCTACTCCTAAGACCAGCCCTTAGGAATCCCAATCACTGGAATGTTGCATTAAGAAACGAAGTTACTTGGCAGAAAATAAACTCCCTTGATTTCCAGCTTAACAGTTAATAGTTCTGTAACACCCAGTACCTCCATAGGACTCTCATGATTACAGATGCACTACTAACACTACACTGTCTGGCAGGATTCTGTGAACTCTCACAGCCACACTCAGGGATTTGGTTGCATTCAAGAACTCCCCCAGCCAGACTTATGAACAGTATAATTTATTAAAGCAACAGAGGCACAAATTATTTTAGATTGCTGGTGATAAATTCATTGTCTGCAAAGCATATGCAAATAGACCAATACAGCCGGGTTACAAATGCATGGGGTAATAAAGCAACTCTATAGAAATTCCTCAGTATCCTATGGATGCTCTTGGGATAGTCAAGTGTTTAATCTTATTCAAAGTTGTCTCTATGGGGGGGAAAAGAGGGCCAGCCTGTTGACTGGTCTCTGAGATCAGGGAAATAGGGTCGCCCCTGCAATGGTACCTTCCTTGATATTCATCTCCTCTCAGACTATTTGACAGTATTTTACTTAACAGATGAAGCTTGAGTGACTCTAGTCATACATACCTTTATCATGATTGGTGCAAAATTATCTCGCTTTGCATTCAAAGGTATATACTAGAGAAAACTCAGTGTGCAAACTCAGTGAGGGGTGGTCGCACCTTGGGAGGTGGGTAATTTCTGGGATGGAAGTATGTTTTGGTATTATAATACAATTATAATGAGCAAAGTTCACTCTAAGGACAGAATTTCATCAAAAATTGACAGACTGTTGGCTCAGGGCATCAAACATGCAGCTTATCAATATTATATCTTACGTACCTTCAGATTCCACTGTTATCACAGAGTGTGGCCACGGCATCTCCACCCTCTCAATTTCTCTTGGAGTCAGCACACCAAGTTCCCCTGATGTTGCCAACATCTAGGGTTGCCTAGGGAATCACTATGGTAACAAACTTGTTGCACATTAGCTGCATTCCACCCTGAAATTTTTGTCAATGCTGTTCTTAAAGTGTGAATGTAAGTTTAATTTCTAAGTCACCCCCAGCAATTATTCCACACAGGAAGTATGGGAGCAAAACTGGAGGGAGGAGGACACTGGTCAGTGTGGAGAGGGTTAGAGAGCTCTTGAATAAACTGAAAATGCACAAATTCATGGGCTCTGATGGGGTGCAACCACGTGTGCTAAGAGAGCTGGCTCATGTTGTTGCTGAGCCACTCTTTACTGTTTTTGAAAAATCATGGAGAATGGGAGGGGTGCCTGAGGACTGGAAGAAAGCCAGTGTCATTCCAGTCTTCAAAAAGAGCAAGGAGGATGACCCAGGCAACTACCAACTAGTCAGCCTCACCTCCATCCCCAGAAAGGTGATGGAGCTGCTCATTCTGGAGGCCATCACTAATCACAAGGAAGAAAAGAAGGTTATCAGGAATAGCTAACATGGATTTACTGAGAGGAAGTTTTGCTTGGCTAATCTGATGTCTTCCTATGAAGGTGTGAACAACAGAGTAAATAAAGGGTCAGCAGTGGATGTCATATACCTTTACTTCAATAAGGGTTTGGTATTGTCTCCTTAATATCCTTGTAGGAAAACTCAAGAAATGTGGGATAAATGATTGGTCTGTGAGGTGTACTGAAAACTGTCTCAACAACAGAGTTCAGAGGCTTGTGAATCAAGCTGGAGGCCTGGGGCCAGTGGTGTTCCCCAGGGATCAATACTGGGTCCAGTTTTGTTCCATATCTTCATCAATGACCTAGATGAGGGGACAGAGTGTACCTTCACCAAGTTCGCTGGTGATACGAAACTGGGAGGATTGGATGACAATCCAGAGGGCTGTACTGCTAACCAAAGAGAGCTGGGCAAAGCTGAACCTCATGAAGTTCAATAAGGACAAGTGTAGAGTCCTGCATGAGAATAAGACCAGGTACCAGTAGAGATTAGGGGTCATCCTGATGGAAAGCAACTCCTTGGAGAAAGATCTTTGAGTCTTAGTGGACAAAAAGTTGTCCATGGGACAATAATGTGCTCTTCTGGCCAAGGGGGCCAATAGTATCCTGGGGTACATTAGGAAAGGCGTGTCCAGCAGGTCTAAGGAAGTTCTGATCCCCCCTTTACTCTGTCCTGGTGAGACCACACCCGGAATACTGTATCCAGTTTTTGGCCTCCCCAGTTCGAGACACAGGGATATATTGGAGAGAGTCCAATGGAGAGCTATGAGGATGATTAGGGGACTTGAACACCTCTCCTGTGAAAAATCAGAGAACTGAGGCTGTTTAGTCTTGAGAAAAGAAGGCTTAGAGGGGATCTTATTAAAGACTTCTAGACAAGTAACTATCTTGTTTAGATGGCAATGTTTCTTGCAAAAAAAACCTGACAGTACCCAGTAATGGCTTCTGATAGCAAATAAAAGGTTCTGTTAACATTACTTGGAGCTAGATCATTATAGTACTTGGTAATTGTAGCCTTGCATTTAACAAGATAATAAAAATTGGTGATCTTTTAGAGCATAACAAAAAAGAGCAAAATTCATTTTATGCCAAAATGAATTGTGCACAATGCAACTATCTTATTTATAGATTTTTCTTCCAACAGGTGATAGTTGTCACCTTAATATCTTGCCACTTTACATGAATATGTAGATTTATCCTAAAAAAAACCCTAAAATATAGAATAAATTAATTCAGTGTTATGGGTGATAAACTTTGTCTGAGGAAGTCACATGGGAAGTCTGTGGAAGAATCAGAAACTCCAACTCTACAGAAATTCAATGAAAACACAGTCTTCAATATGTTCCACGTTATTGGGAATGGAGGAAAAATACATCTACCAAATACAAAATGTAGTTCAACCATAAAGGTTCTTTTATGGTTTCTTTCTTACAGTAATTTTTCATAACAAAAAGTTTTCAAGTTGGTATACTATTCCCCACACTGAAGGGAAAAAAACCCAAAAACAACAACCACCAACAAGAAAAAAAAAAACTTCCTTTAAAAACCAGCAAGAACAGTCACAGTAGTTTTCAATCCTCAGTCTCCAAGTAATAGGTTTTCCCCTTCTCTCCTAGTTTTATTAGATTGATTCCTTTTTCTTGTCAAGCCAGATATCCACTACTGAACAAGCAGGTTGTGTTTGCTTTAGGCTCCATGCAAGGAGAGTAACATCCCTCAAGAAGCTTTACCATATTGTCAAAGCTGATGACCTACTACAATAATCTTGAGATTAAAATGAAATATCATTCTTGTGAAGCCTGTTGGAACTTCCACGTTTCTTTGAGTCTAATAGCTCTTTCAACGACACGGAACCCCTGAGGTATGAGCATATCTCCACAGAGTTTAAAGGATGTGTGTTGGTTTACACAAAATACAAATTTGGTCCTCTTAATTTTTTTTATATTTTTTTAATGTCATGAGTTTTTTAATTCAAAACACTATTTTCTTAGTAATTATTTATCTGCATATGTTTTTTGTTGTAATAAATGTATTTTTAACTAAAAATAAATCTCTTTGAATTTTAGTGCTCTGTTTGTGATTACAAAGCACAAAGATTTTTAAGTCATGAAGATTTGGAAGATCTTCAGTAACCAGTCTCCATACTTGAAAAATTAAATCTGCAGATGTTACATTTCATATTTTATCAGTGCAATCACTTACAAATATAGTCCAAGAAGTCTAGTGTCTTCATGCATTGAGTTTTAGTATAAATCAGAATACTACACTGCTTTTAGATGCAGGTAAAGCATCCTGAAAAGCTAACAGATAGAATCCAGGCTGGCACACCAAATAAGGGGAAATAATTAAACAAAAATGAACCCCAAAAACATGGGTCTATGGTATTGATAAAAGCATTTCTTACTCTAGAGACACATCACTTTCAGAGTAAGATCTTAGTTTCTTTTAAAGAATATGTGACCTTAGAAGCACCAGCAAGTTAGCAAATATGAGAGAAGGTAAAATATTTACCAGAGCTTTATGAACCACTCTTCTCTCCACAAGTAAATATTTTGCATATTGGAAGCACAAAGATACAGCACTCTTTTTGGTTTGAATGTCAGGCTTGATTTCAGGGAAGCAAAATTAAGCTACAGGAAGTTATGTAGATGGCTGGCTCGAATTTAAAAAATGAACAGACATAAAATTGTTGATTCTATTATGGAAACATCTCTCTTGCTCCTAAACCAGGTCCATTTTTAGACAAATAGTACAACAAATAACAAATCTGGATGATGCAGCGATGAAAAATTTTTGTCTTTAACTTTCTTCCTTTCCAAATACTGCAGTGGCATCAATCAGTAGGTGCTTTTGCCTGATATAATGTTCTGGTTATTCAATTTGTTTGTGCTTGGCTGTAAAAGTGGAGTACAAAGCCTTCGACCTATGGACTAGCAAGCACATGCATGCATAACGACGAAGACAATTACACTTGTGCTGTAACTGCATTTCCAGTAAATGTCTAGAACATTTGTAACTATTCTGTGACAGGCAACCAAGAAGCCTTTAGAAAGTAAAAAATTACAGAGCAATTTAACAATCCATTTAGCTGTAGAGTGAGCAGTGTAATTGCATGTGAATTCTTCAATTGAAATGTAAATTAACATATACACACCATATTTAGAGACACAGATGCAAGTGATTTGCTTATTCCATTCTGTTTATACCATTGTTAAATATAATGAAATTTTAACAAACTAAATGTTGGTGGACCCAAAATTCCTCAAAATGTATGTATGAATGTAAGATCCAAATGCGTTTAAAAAAATAAGGGAACTGAAATCTACCCATATTTTGCCTCAGACAAATCAGATACACCATAAAATAAACCTGGAATCTTTGGCTTCTCATCTGCCAGGCAGAAGCACAGAGGAGATCTGGAATTTGTATGAGCTGCTGAATGAATTTGACATAGTCTCAAAGTTTCACAATTACCTCCCATAAAACAAACTTACTGACCAATTTTACCAGTGATCTTTCACTAACAATGAAAGTAAGGAATTTAATTCCTGCAGCTACTTCAGTTTCCTTAAAGTCCATGGATGCAGTGGATAAAGTACACTGTAAGACCAGAATATATTTGACATTATATTAGTGCACAAAAAAACTGTGAAAAGCCCTTGCCCTTGGAGAAATTCCACCATTACATTATTTGAACATGTATTAATACACACACACAAAAAAATCTCCAAAACAGTATTCCAGTGAGAGTTTATGATGTTACTAAATTTGCAGAGCTCTGGTAAGTATGTGACTTCCTATAAGTAAGTTACAACCACTTGCAAGAAAAGCTCACCATCATTTTCCCTGGCAAAACTGTCATTGACTAAAGACAATACAAGAACCATAAAAGTGCTTGAATAATGTGTATAGAAATTTATCATGAGAGCTAAAACAAGGTACAACTATAAACAAGATAATTTTATTCTTTCTTTTTTTTTCTCAGAATTTTTGTGAAGTATCTTAAATTTAAAGAAAGAGGAGCATTAGTGAAGTACGTTTCTGCACTCAAAGAGTGTCTTTTATGTAAGGATATTAATGCTTTTTAAGGAAAATGTGTACTAAAATTCAAACAGACATTGACATTGATTTCTATTACATACCTAGAATAAACACTGTTTCTTCCAGAGGGAAAAAAAAAAAAAAGTATTTCAACTGTTTATTGTTCTTTTGATAGCTATTTTTAACAATCTTGTGCACTCAAAAAGCCCCAAAACAAAACAAGAAAAAAACAAAAACAAAAAAAACAACGCACAAAAGGAAGAACTTACACATCAATATATAATTAAACTGTGAACCTCATTGTCATAAAAAAGTTCACATTGTTGATACAATCCAAAATCAATAACTATAAAAAGTCCTTCTCAAATTCCTTCCCAATTTATATCAAGCAGCTGGTCTGCATATGAAAAGACTGACCTTTAAGACAAGGAATAGAGACTCAGATATTAACAAAAAGGTTTTTTATCCAGTGTGACAGTTCTTGCACTGGAAGTTGCTTATCTTACATGATGTACGAAATGTAAGATTTCTCAGGAAGAATTTCCCAATGAAATAATTACATCTTATCACCAGTTTTATATTCTTTGGTAAGGGATACTTTTCCCTCTTTCTGCTATACATCAAGAAGCTTTAAGAACCTTAGTTTCCACCCCAAAATAGAACAAAGATGAACGGAAGTGGCTTCTTCACAGTTTTAGACAGATATCATCTTCCAAGGACTGTGGACATTTACTAACAAACTGCTATTTTTATGTGGCCAATATAATCCCGTAGATATCAGAGACAGAAGCAGTTGAGATTGTTAGGTGGTCAGCTCTGTCAACAGGAGTAGAACATCAAGAATTTTCCAGTACATAACTATATGAAAAGTATGTGAAAACAAGAGTGTCATCTTAGCATGCTTCATAATGAAAAAAATATTTTGAGGTTTAGCATTGGTTTTGATTCAGGACAGTGTCTAAATTACTGTCTGTTTCAGACTCACCTTGTTTCTGGTTTTACTTGGACTTCAGTTGGCTGGTGAACAGCCTGGGGCAGGCTGTTGCTTCAAACAGTTACAAAGAGGTGATGCTTCTCCATTCCAGTAACAGTATCTAGCAGCTTTATGCTTTAGTGATTAATTTTGTGATTAATTTATAAAACTTTTTCTTTCTGGACCTATTTGCAGGAAGAAGTGAGAATAGCCTCAAAAAAGGACTTTGCTCTTGACTTTGCAGCAGTTTGTGTCTCCCCTCAGTCCGTTTCTCACAAAAGCTTTATAGATCTACATTTCCTATACTGGCCATGGAGAGTGGATCAGCTGGACCAAAGTAATTTCTCCACCTACTTCATAATAGAAGCAGTCACAAGATCATGGAAGATGGTCTCTCATATCAATCCTTATTTACATGCACATCAGAAGGTAAGACCTACTTCTTGCTGTTCTCAGGTTTTGATGCATGAAAAGCCAATATATTTGCTGTATAACAAATATGTTGCTCTCGCAAACTTACTTTTAATGAAAGAAAGCTGCTTAAAAAGTAAAAGAAAACAAAGTTGGGTTAGGTCTGTGATAATCTTTATTTTTATTACTGTAGTGAAAAACAAAAGAATGTATGTGCTATCCTTGAGCTTATACTCATAAATGCATTCAGGCACAGAGATGGCAAAATTTTTTCACTTCAGATGAGCAGCTCTATTGTCACAGCAGATAAAGAGCCAATTTTTTGGACAACAGCTGAATAAATTAAACAAAATCTGCTCACTCAAAGTTTAAAAGGACCCTGTTTTATATGAAATAGTGAAACTAACCAAGGATGATGCTTGAATTGGGACAGCCTTCTCAAAATTAACAACTATTGAGGGGAAAAAAAATAATAAAGACAAATATTCACTGTAAAAGAACATAGTACAAAATCTTTTTCAATTAGGTGTGCTCCTTTTGTTTCTGTTCTGTAAAATAAATGTTTTTAATCTTCAAAGCTATTTTGCATTTTTCATAAGAAAAGTTATTTAAGATGACCACACAAATATACACAATACACAGTTATCTGCACAACTGTGTGTTTTTGCAAATTGTTACTATTGCATTCAAGATTGATTTATAAACATAGGAAGACTGCACAAAACAGACTTTGTACTACTATGCTGAGGTAATCTGAGTTTAAACTGGTGCACTCAAGAGCAGAATCAGATTACGATGATAGAAAATTGTAATTCTTTTGGAGAAGAAAAAGCTTGCAAACACTATATTTATTTGTATTTGAAAATATATTTGTATAGGAATGAAATTTTAGACCTAACAAAAACCACACAAGAAAGCTAAGAATATGACACAAATAACAAAAGACAACAAAATATTTTTAAGTGCAAAAATATCATATAAGTATATCATATAAATATTATATAGTTTTCTTCACCATACATGAGTTGAACAAAGTTTTACATGTTAATAATAGAGCAATTTATGTAAGTATGTGAGGAAAGCTGTGTTTGAATATGGTGATATACATATCAAGCTAAGAACCAAAGGATTAAAGAGATACTGATTGCTTCTATTATTTGTCATCAGACTTCTCACTATAGAAATTTTTATTCATACTTCAAAAAGGAAAATATTTTGAAAGCAGGCAGTGAAATTTGTTTAAAATTCAATTTGGTTATGTATCCTTCTTTGAAAGAGCTGATAAGCAAGCCCGTTTTTATTCAATTGCATTCAAAGCCCTTTGCTGTTTTATCCCCTGTTGAGACTGCAAGCATGGCTGTGTACTTCCCTATATACAGAGTTTGGAAGCAGTCAGGAAATAATTTAGTTAGAACATTTCCCATCCGTCATAGTAGAGGAACAGGAAGTACAGTCTGAGCTCAGGCTAGATAAATTGTACGACAGGATCTGGTAGTAAGACCTGGAGCCCCACTCATTTACTTGGCTTTTGAACTGGCTGCAGTAAAGGTAACTATAATTCTTTGGCAAAAGGGGCTAGTTTGCAGCTTGTGTCTCATGAAGTTAGTTGATGTTGATGTTGCTTGCAAGCTCTCACAAATTGCGCAAGTTAAATTTGTAGCTCTCTGCTGACAAATTATACACTTATCCTAACTGTGTATCTCCTATATATGATACCACAGCAGTAAAAACCTCCCTATCTGCTGCATAATGGTTTGTTTCACATGCAGTTAGGTAGAGCCAGCTTTTGGAGCCTGTAAAATCAAAGCTACGTAGTCCTTTCTCACAAGGAAGTGGATGAATAAATGTAAAATAGCTAGTAAAACAGCTCCAAGACAGACCAACCACTAGCCACGGCAGAGCCCATCAGCGACCATCGTAGCACCTCTGTGGTAACATATTTTAAAAGGAGGGAGGTGAAAACTGCACAACAGCAGCCAGAGACAGGAGTGAATATTTGTGAAAGAAACAACCCTCCAGACAACAAGATCAATGAAGAAGTAGGGGGAGGAGGTACTCCAGGTGTCAGAGCAGAAATTCCCCTGCAGCTCATGGTGAAGAACCCAGTGAGGCAGGCTGTACCCCTGCAGCCCATGGAGATCCATGGTGGAGCAGATATCCACCTGCAGCCTGTGGAGGATCCCAGTCTGGAGCAAGTTGATGCACCTGAAGGAGGCTGTGACCCCATGGGAAGCCCACACTGAAGCACGGTGTTGGCAGGAAGCAAGGAGAAAGAAGCCCACACTTGAGGAGGTTTGCTGGCAGGACTTGTGACCCCATGTGGAACCAAAACTGGAGCAGTCTGTTCCTGAAGTACTACACCCCATGGAGAGGACCCACACTTGGAACAGTACATGAAGATCTGAAGGTTGTGGAAAGGACACATGTTGGAGAAGTTAATGAAGGACTGTCTCCCGTGGTAGGAACCCTATGCTAGAGCAGGATAAGAGTCTGAGGAGTCCTGCCCCTAAAGCAGAAGAAGCTTCATACATGATGAACTGACCGCAACCCCTATTCCCTGTATCCCAGCATCACTGGGGAGGAGGGGGTAAAGAAAAAACAGGAATTAAATTAAGCCTGGGAAGTAGCAAAGGGCTAAGGGCAAGGTGTTTAAGATTTAGTTTGTATTTCCCATTATCTTACTCTGATTTCATTGGGAATAAATAAAGTTAATTTTTCCCAAGTCAAGTCTATTTTGCCCATAGCGATAATTGGTAAATGGACTCTACCTACTCTTATCTTGACTCATGAGCCTTTCATTGTATATTCTCTTCCCTGTCCTGATGAGAAGGAGAGTGATAAAGTGGCTTTGATGGGCACCTGGTGTCCAGACAGGGTCAACCAACCACAAGGTAACATTAAAATTTGCTCTTAATTGAACAGAGTTTCAGAATAAGAAGACAGATAAACAATCAGAAAAAATATTTTCTTTCAAGAGATGCTTCAGAATTACCAGTATGTATATAAAAAAATAAAGTTTACTTAGAGGGACTTTTACCTTTTATCTGATTTTTTTATTCATAATTGTAAGAAAATAAGAATAACACGTGTTGCTTTACCAGATACTACAAAGAGCTTCTTGCTGTATCCAATTGGTACCATAAAGCAAATAACTGTATGAAAGCCTAAACTGGCCTTCAATTAGTAGATTATTCAAATCCTCAATTTCTCCTTGCATGACAGCTGCAATGCAACATTGTTTGTGACACCTTGCAAAGAATTATAAAAGCATTTTGATTGGAAAAGATCTTTAAGATCATCAAGTCCGCTGTTAATGCAACACTACCAATTCCACTAGTAAACCAGTATCTCTTATCAAATTCAAGATTTGGATGCTTTATCACATCTTTCGTCTAGGAGGTTCTACAGCTTCAGTATGATGATCATGATGCTCTGGAAAGGAAGAAAATGGCACTGTCCTCTCTTCTGGTTTTTGATCAGAGGTGATTTTGGTAGCAATTATACTCTCTTGAACATAGATACTTGTGATAGAATGAAGTAATTGGGAAAATAGCTGGTCATTCCATTATTTTTGACCATCTTTCTCTCAGAAATTTAGATAAAATGAGTTTCATAAAGAGTATATACAGACTGCACATCAATGACTTTTCCTCCATGGCAAAATTCCAGGAACTGTCATACTCAGAGATGTGACAATATTTCACATTGAAACACCAATGACAATGGAAGGAATAAGTACAGGCAAAGTTAGAAAATAATTTGCCTGAATCATTCCCCACTGGTTTACCCTATGTAGTCTCTAGAGAACAATGGGGTTCAAAAACAAAATGCAAATCTACTCTCTGCAAAAGACAGAACACCTCAGATAATACAGGTGTCTCTTCAGAGTCCCTGCAGGTATGGTCATGGAGAAACATTTCTAATCTTATTCTTTTTCTTTCTAAAGACATTCTTCATTATTAAAATCAGTATGGAATTATCATAATTAATTTTCTCCATATGTGATAATCTTTGTCAAGAGATTTGTGGCACATTAGTGTTTTCCTGTTTCTCCTAGATTTAGAGGAAGAAGGAAAGTGAAATGACTTCTCATCTTATATTGCTCAGCAGCTCTCTGCAATAGGAGCAAAGGAAAAAACTCCTCAGTAACAAAAGGAAACTACTTCTTAAAAAACTTTCTTTTTTGAGGCAGACAGTATCCTTAATACCTGCTGATTAAGCAGCAGTTCTATATTAATCACATAGTCATTTTTGGAAGCTAGCAACCTGGCATTAAATCTCCTGCACCAACACCCTGGGAGCAATCAAATTTCTCTCACTGGTACAGCAGTACTGGTACTGGTACAGTATTCATTAACTCTAAAGTGATCACCAATATATGCTTTCATGTTTGATTCAGGATATACTGCCTAGCAGCTATTGCTAAATTTAAAAATTTAATTTTTTCAATACTTAGCATCTCATGAAAATCTCTAAGAAGTGAGAAAAATTTAAGTATTAAGAATGTTACACAATATACTATAATTGGTACCTTTCTCCTTGTGACTAATAGGTAGCTTGTACGAGCGCTATAACCATTTCTTATTATATCACTTAGGCTTCAAGCAAAAAACTTCAGAGATCACTATTATAATAGCATTTCATTAGAGCATTAGAAAGAGGGTTTTTATCTCAATTTTGTCCCATCAACTCTTGAATTTACACATCCGTTGTGTAAAAGTGTTTCTGGAGTGGGATCCAGAAAATTCCCAATTAATTTACAATGCTGGTGGTTTCCTATAAGTGATCCTTAATACCTCCTGATTAGGCAGCAGTTCTGTATTACTCACATAGACCTTGCTTGATAGGCTGCAATGGGGTTTCGACATTATTTCCCAAAATAGGTCCTGAGGGCTAGTCCCTCACAGGGACAAGAGGTTAAACAGTGCCAACAATATTGACACATCCTCTGCAAATGGGACAAATTATTTTATCACTTTTTTATATAGCTACCCAAATAAATTATTTTTCTTCTTCATTTGCTGCAGTATCACGAGAGATCACTGAGCTTCCCAAAATAGTCTTATGTCTTCTTATCAGAAGTTTGTAAGAGTTCAAAACTCCTAAGTATATGAGTTTACGTTACTGTCTACTTGTGCACTAATATTGTTTCTAACATTCAATGTAAGCTGCTATTACAAAAAACAATCTGTTACAGACTGCCAGGACTTCTCCAGTACATTTAAATACCAATAAGAGATTATAATTTTTTCTGCAATTTTTATTTGCAAGACTTCTTTAATATTTTCAGTAAACATTTGTAAATACACTGTCCACTTCCTTCTCTAGCTGCCAGACTCTATATATGACAGTATAATAATTTTCTACGGCATCTGGTTTTATATGTGCATGAAGATAAAGCAGAAAAGCTATGTTAAAATTATTTTATTTTTTTTTTCCCCTTGGGTTGTTATTGTTTTTTTCCCCTGGTTCAGACCGTGCTGCTGATCTGGGAAGATCCAAAAGACAGGGGTAGAATAGAATTAGAAGAAATATGCTGAAACATGGGTGTCAGTAATATAAAGTAGCATATGTTATCCTGGAGACATAAGATTGAAGCTGATGAGTGACTATATCAAATATTTTAGTAATCAGTTGTTAAAAGTACATCAGAATGGCAAAATATAAAAGTCACTAGCACACATCTATACATTCTAGATAGATAAATGGGAGGGGGCATTAACTTATAAATATATATAATAGTGTTTGTTCAAGCACTGTATACTTGTAAAATAATGTTGTTTATTCTAGATACTAGTATTCCTCAAAAGGAGTTTCAATATAATACATTATATATCCAGTAGCAAATGCACATACACTAACTTGTTAGTCAGATTCTATTTGTAGCAACAAAAGGCATTCTCAGACATCACCTCTGACAGTAACTGTAAATAATTTTATGCTAATATCAGTTTGCACAGTTCTGACCTGTATTTAGTTGAGCATACCTAAAATTTCTAAACACAGTATTTTTTGTTCAAGTTATTATTGAGATAAGAGTCAACAATCCTTGGCATCTATGCACAGAAAGGGCCAAACCTCAGAAAAACACTTTTAAAGGTGTTGCACATTTTCTTCATGATGAAATTACATGGCTCAAACTAAAGAAAAGTTATATTGCTCACAACAAACCTCTTTTCTCCATAAGACCAACTGATGGTTTGGTTTGGTTTTTTTTTGTTTCCTGTAGCTTAGCCAGTGTATATAGTTTATTACAAGATACAGTATCTTATATTTCTGCTTATTTTCCCTCAGGTCTTTTAGACCACATTGTTATCTGAAATAAAATGACATAGCTCTGTGGAGTCCAGTACAACAATGCTATCTAAACCCACCTTGAAAGATCAATGAAAATATTTTTTAATGTGTTTTGTTTAGACATTCTTTCTTTTATTTTTCTAAATTTTAAGGAAAACTTAGTGGGCATAATTATCCTTTCCGTAAGCAGTGTAGGCCTGATCTTCTCACTGTTTCTATCCTACTGTTATGCAATATTTAACTTTAATAAACCTCTCATTCTTTTTCACATTCATCCAAAAAAACCAAGACCAAACCAAACCCCAAACCTGACAACCCCCACACACTGTTTCGAGTAAGTTTAGAAACAGTTGCTATTAAGTTATTCAATTGATTCTTCAAGATTTATGACATATGTAAGTATAAATTACTTCTGTTTTCTATTGGAACCTCTAAACAATACAATCTCTGGCCCAGTGCATGTAGCAAAACTGAGGTAAGGAACACTGGAAGGATTTAAGGAAACTTACAGAAAGTACTGTGTAACTATAAGGAAATGAAACAGGTGAGCAGGAAGCAATATTTTTATACTTCAGATTATCATGTAGCTTGCCAGACTTCACAATGCAGAAGCTTCTCTTACTGTTAAGGTAGTTTTAACTTTTTTTTTTTTTTTTTTTTCATGAGAAAGACATCACATGCAGTTTAAATGATGTGTTCTTACCTTAAGTGGGAGCTGGTTATTTTGATTAACAATCCCCAAGAAATTTTAATTTCTCCACCTTTTCCAGTGTATTAATTTGTTAAACATTTGCAAGTGAATCTTGCATAAAATATCTCTATTTATGGGAGATTATCTGAAAGAGATAAGAAAGATGAACCTTTAAGCAGGTGAAATTACTGTGGTAAGCAGGAGCTCTGTAACTGAAACCAACCCTGTGACTTCAGCTGTGAAGCTTACTCCATGTTCCAATAAATCAGCTATACACCTCTTCACATTAACTTATCCTGAAAAGTTCCATCACATAAAGAATGACATTGATTTATGACCCTTTGAAAAGGAAACAAGCTGGTAGCAAATTCTAGCAACTGAGATAGCATTCTTATAACTGACAAATCATTATACTACCTGAAAGTACTGATCATTAAGGGATGACATTTTTTTAAAAATAAACATATCTTTAATTCTATTTTTAAAATCTTCTAAAGAAAGCCATGAGAATAAGACAGGTAAGACTTGTAGTAGTGATTTCTATGTTGGCAACTTACACTTTGTTACCTGAAAGAACTTTATTTTATCTACATAGGTTCATTAGTATTTTGCTTTCTATAATTAGTAGTCATAAACTAGAAATATTTGTTAGAACTTCCCCTTTGATTTTGTTTTGATTCACTGAAGATTGAAAAATAGCACCATTCACAAGTCTTCATTTATATTTTATATGTGAAACCAAATATAATTTATCTTCAGTAATAAGAAAGAAAAAAGTTTCTGGTACATCTGTGCAGTATTTTCAGAGACAATTTTGTTTTCAAATTCATTGGAGAGAGAATCGCTCTCTTCAGATAGTCTCAAGCTCATTCATAATTGGAGGGGGGGAAAAAAGAGTCAAAAGATAGAAAAGTTTTATCCAGGCTGGTTTTCAGTGCAATTCAAGTGCACCAGATGCATACATACTAATGGGCATGTGTAAAAATCTAACAACTGCAGTGACATGAGAATCACAGAATCACAAATGACGGAATATTAGGGGTTGGAAGGGATCTCTGGAGATCATCGAGTCCAACCTCCCTGCTGGAGCAGGACCAAAAAACCACACACAGCTAGGGCAGATCACTCAGAAAGGCATCCAGACAGGTCTTGAAAGTCTCCAGAGGAGACTCCACAACCTCTCTGGGCAGCCTGTTCCAGTGCTCTGTAACCCTCACAATAAAGAAGTTCTTCCTCATGTTGAGGTGGAACTTCCTATGCTTGAGCTTGAGTCCATTGCCCCTCATCCTATCACAGGGTACAAGTGAAACAAGCTTGTCCCTGCCTTCTTGATGCCCAGCCCTCATGTATTTATAGACATTAATTAGATCCTCCCTCAGTCTTCTCCTCTCTAGACTGAAAAGCCCCAATAAGATGTAGCAAAATTAATTATAACATTGCCTTTATTCAAATGGCATGATAAGGCAAGGAAACACAGTCATTTTCATCTGATATACCTGTAGATTTGTGGTCATCTGCATGGCTCTTTAATTTAATTGCAGAAATAAGAATTTTACGACAAGTAAGAACATCCACCACACTATGCTCACATAATGCAAGTACAAATGGCATGCTACTCTATGACTAGAGTACCTGGCAGCCATTCTGCAAACTAGAAAAAATATTGGAAAATTTTAAAAAATGCTGCATAAAATGCATTTGAATCAGCATATATAGTAAGTATATATAAATAAGAAGGGGGTAGAACATCACACTCAGTAGATCATGCCTAGCCAGAAAGTTTAAATAAGAAGACAACTGTGTTGCAAAACAATAATGGTATTTCATAGGCTGAGATGACCATACTCACAGAAGTCTCATAACAGGCAGAACAAAAATCTGAAGGAGCTGATGGGGAAGCTCCTGTTATCTCAGCTAATACCATACATTATCTTTCAGGCATCTCAACCTTAGATGAGGGCATTTTGAAAAAGGTAGTTTTGTGTCTCAAGTCATATGAGAAAGTAGGATGAGGCCTAACTTGTACATTTTGAGAAAAAATATTGTTTCTTCTAAAGTAAGAACCACATCTAACCAAAGCCACAGCCTCAGCAGCCGCACAGGCAACTCTCCTAGAAAAAACCTGGTTGCATGAAGCCAGAGTAATTGCCTTTTGAATTTGAGCTTTTCTCAAATGATATCTTTTTTCAGTTTTGTTTTCTCTTTGTATTTTTCTTGCAAATATTTGTATGTAAAGATTTTGTAATAGCTGATAATGTTCAAAACTCCTCTTTTCTCTAAGTCTTATCTCTGTTGAAATTAAAAAAAAAAAAATAAAATTGTTCCTTACATTTCAAGCAAATCTAAGTGACTTCACCTTTTGAACATTTGAGCTGCCTCTTAAAATAAACCTTGTAACCTATAGAATTTCAAGTTTTAGGAAAATCCTAAACTTACCTTGAACAAATACTTAATTTAGACAAATGTGTTTCATTTCACGTGAAGGTGTCTCTACTGTATTCCCAATATTGATGCTGGTATATTATCTTAAAAATCTTAAAGAATATCTTATCTTGTCTTAATATAGGGGAGAATTGGTCTAAGTATAAGCACTTTTTCTGAAAAGAGGAATGACATTGTAGTTCCAATGAAGTAAACAGAAATTTTATCATTGTTGTAAAGATCAGGATTTTACCCAAAAATGTGCCTTGTTCTCAACATGTGTGTCTTTCTTGTAATTATCCCCATTTTTCTTCTCCCACTTGTACTAGGATTCCTATTACAGAAGGTTCTTGGGAAAGCAGTCATGTTTTATAACACAACAAACGAACATAATCAATTCATTCTTGTGGAAAAATTTAATGTATAGGGCTGGATTCAGAGGGAGTGATGGAGCAAATGCATAGTGAGCTGTCATGTATCAGGTATTAGAATCTTAGTTTTCTTCAACACATTTTCCTCTTTTGTTGAAGAACAGGGAAGTACAGGTTTTCCAAGACTTTTCAGGAAATATTACACAATTTGAAACCTCCAGGCTACTCTATGTGAACCCCTGCTAAGGAGGTTAAAGTTTGCCACTTGAATTTCCAAGGTAAAATAGCTGTCTACATTGAAACCTTCAACTGGTAAAAGACATACCTTCTTCCTGGATAATGTGGCCTCTTTCATCTAAATTGCTTGGGTTTAAACTTTGGTTTTATCAAGGGCTATAGAATTATTCAGATTGGAAGGAACCTCATAAGGTTGTCTGTTTCACCTTTCCTGCTCAAGGGCCAGGAATTTGCAGCAGCTCAGCTTGTACTGATATCTCTACATACCCATAACACACAGCACATACTACCCAGCCCATTCGGCACGTCTAACCCAGAATCCTGAAATCGTTTTCTCATCACAGAGGTGTGGGCAGTTATATTTGAAAAAAGAATAAAAATTACAATTCTTCACAGTTATCCTCATTTAAAAAATTGTATTGCCGGTAGCAACATATTATAAGTCATTTATTAGAATACATTGAGATTAATTACATTGCTACTTAAATTTTAAGACAGGTTTTTTTCCTATTGTGATTCATACCATAGAAGAAAGTATAAAATAGGATTTAGCTGGTAGTGTACTATAAAACCCAGAGGGCTTTGCTCTACTCTCAGTATTGTTACATGAACCAAAATCCCATTATACCTGGCAAGGTAAGCCAGATTCATTGCCAAGCTGTTGTTATATTTTACTGTCTCCATGAAACTGAGCAAATAAACACAGATAAACAGAAAATAATCATTGTGGCTAACATATGAATGATAGCTATTGTGGTTTTTTTACACAGAAAACACCTATTTCATAATTATTTAAAGGGGAGACAAGGATGGAGAATCCTTAAATTTTACAGAATCTACCACACTGTGTCCAAGTCTTGCCTGTGAAAAACACCATTTTGCAGCCTTCATATTCTTAAGCAAGTCATAGTATATGGGATATTATTTTTTACCATTGAGAACTATCAGTGCAGTAGACTAATTTTTAATGTCTGACAGTAAAAAGGTAGCTCTTGAATGCATGGCATCATTTACCTGCAACATATTCCTGTCTTGGAGACAGGCTGATGCTCTATATGACAATACTCCAAATAAGTCTCATTCTGTTCTGTCTTGTAATCATTGCTAAAAAATCAATTATTTCCAGCCAAAACCATACTGTGTTCTGATTAGAAAGGAAATTGTAGTGGAATTAATGGTTTTGAGGTAATAAACCTCAAAAATCCTGCTATCGCATTAATCATCTTACTTTTAAAGACGGAATTCAGATAATTAGCCAGCTGCTACTGGCTGCATTCAGTACAAACACTATTGTGCCATTTATATTAAAACCAAATACCTTTTTAATAAATGAAGACATTTCAGAGCTCAACTAGTGACAGATAATTCTATTAGCAATCACATATAATTGGATAGTGATGAAGGGAAGTATAGTAAAGCCTTTGGGTGAAACTGTCCCTCTTCACACAGCAAACAGCACTGAACTTATGAATCACTGAAGTGTCACGCTTAAGTCCTTTAATACCCATGATTTGCATTCTCCATATAGCTTCCAATATGCATGACTTTTATACAACACTTTTAGCTTATCTACCTCAGTAAACTATGACCATCTCAGTAGCCAACCAACAAGCAAGGCCAAAAATGTACAGAAGCAGAGGTACTGCAACATGTATGATAAATATTCAGGATTTACTGGAAATGAGAAAGATAATTTTCCAGTGATTCCAGCAAGTTTTAGGTAAGAGTTTTGTTTTTAAACCATACACTAAAATACCATTTTCCAATTTTTCTATATGATCGACAGTTTCTAGAAAGGCACAAGATCTAAACAAATACAGAAGCAATTTTTTAGGACCTATCTTATAAAAGTAATTGTAATAGACAAATTGCAAAAGTATCCACAGAGAAGTGGGCATTATTCGTACTCTGTACTAGGCACAGATAGGAGCAAAAACAGGTTCCTGGAAAAAAAGCCAACTGAACAAGCACATCTTCATGAGCACATGTGTGTTCATACAGAACCAACCAGCCCAGATGTTATGGTAGTCAGGGATAGTCAAATCCTCTGCTTTATGGCAGAGGATGACATGCATCAGAGATGACATGAAAAAAGCCCTCCTATAGATTTACTCTGGGTCCAACATTTAGCCAGGTATGTGCAGAGGGAAGTATTATTTAACCATAGAGACTAAACAGAACAGATTAATTAAGAGTCTTCTTAATTTAGAAATTCATTTTCACTTGAGGTAAAGGATTTGAACCTGAATCCTTCACACCACAAGAGATACCTGCTGGACAACAGAAATTATATGTGATAATCTGAAGTGTAGCCTTCTCTGTTTCAGTGTGGATTCAAGTTTGACTGAAAGGCTCTGTCCCAACAACAAGAGAGAAAATCTAAGATTTTGGGGATTTGAGGAGCTATGTCACTTGTACTTTTCTGACATTTTCCTTGAGCTTCCATAGATCAGCAAACACAACGAGGGATAGAAGCTTGGATTCCCACCATGGAATTCATAGAAACTAGATGAAAAGATTAACTTACACAGCATGTCCTATAGCCTTCCTGAGGATACTTGCTTCCAAAGCTTCATTTCCCATTTACAGGAGCAGCAGGTCCACATCTGCCCTTCTGAATCAGCAGATGAGAATACAAATACACATTTTGGTTTTTTACTTCTTATTTTATTCAGTTGAGGCCTTCTGATCTGTTTTGTGCTATCCTGGAACAACATAAATTAAGTATTAATATAGCAAGCAGAATTATTTGTCTAGGGGTTGATTTTTATGCCCTGTACTCTCTAATATGTGTGTCAGACCTTTGCACACTGCAAAGTACATATTGCACTATTTCAATTCACCCTTTCCCTTATCAACTTGATTAAACAAAGCCCACTTATGAGGGGACAAAATACTGGGTTAAGGAGTTCTGGCTTAGCTCAGAAAACTACTGCAGCAGATCAGCTAGTATCAGCTAGTAGCAGATATTCTGTCTCTGCCAGCTCCAGTTCTGTCGGTGATCTGAGGTTTTAAAAAAAAACCTCACAAAAAAAAATCTCACACACAAGAAAAACCCCAAACCAACAATAAACAAAACAAAACAAAAACCCAAACAAATATACAATACAGGGAAAGAAAGAAAGAAAGAAAGAAAGAAAGAAAGAAAGAAAGAAAGAAAGAAAGAAAGAAAGAAAGAAAGAAAGAAAGAAAGAAAGAAAGAAAGAAAGAAAGAAAGAAAGAAAGAAAGAAAGAAAGAAAGAAAGAAAGAAAGAAAGAAAGAAAGAAAGAAAGAAAGAAAGAAAGAAAGAAAGAAAGAAAGAAAGAAAGAAAGAAAGAAAGAAAGAAAGAAAGAAAGAAAGAAAGAAAGAACAAGGAAAAAAACCCAAAAACACAACAACAAACAACCCACAGATGGGATGAGAGGGAAGCAGATGCATGGTTAAGCTGTCAGATCCAAAGAGTGATAAATTCTGCCTTATAAAGGCAGAGGATACAAAGGAGACAGCAACAAAACACCTAAGGCAGTGATTTAGTGAGCTGTTCAGCTGCAGTCACAATAGCATCTCTGACCACATCCTTAGACATGCTCTTGTGTGGTTTTCCCACTAGATTTCTATTCCCAAGTCAGAAGTTTAATATTTGCAACATAAGGAACCGTAGGTTTCACAAAAGTATAAAATAGACGTATACTATATCTGTATCTGTTTGCCTTTAAAAACTGTATTCTTAAGTGTGTGAACTGGGATTATTTGCAGAATAACAAATTAATCAATAGGGTGAACTGTGTTTGCAGTACTGAAGTTATTAGGCCTATTGCAATTTACAGCCACTAAGATTTCATCCCACTGTATGAACAACTTTTTAGCAAATTATTGAAAAATTATGCAGAGATAAAAGACAGAAGTTTCATTTATAAAACCAGAAAAGAAATATGTCTCATCTACTTTTCTAGACATCAGGAAAGCTTCCAAACCAAAATTATTGCTAAAATTATTTCCTGTGTTCCATAGAATCATAGGATATGCCAAGTTGGAAGGGACCCAACAGGATCATCAAGTCCAACTCCTGTCCTTATGTAGGGCACCCCAAGAATGACACCATGTGCCTGAGAGCATCATCCAAATGCTTCTTGAACTCAGGCAACTCAGGTGCTGTGACCACTTCCCTGGGGACCTTGTTCCAGTGCTCAATCACCTTCTTCACCTTCTGGCTGAAAAACCTTTTCCTGATATCTAACCTGAACCTCATCTGGTTCAGCTTCTTGCATTTTCCCTGAGTCATGTAATTGGTCACAGGAGTGAAGAGATCAGTACCTGCCCCATCTCTTCCCCTCTTGAGGAAGCCATAGACTGCAATGAGGTCACCCCTCAGCCTCCTCTTCTCCAAGCTGAATAATCCAAGTGACCTTAGCCACTCCTCATAAAACATCCTATCCAGACCCTTCATGATCCTCCTGACTCTCCTTTGGACACTTTCCAGTAGCTTGATGTCCTTTTTATATTGTGGTGCCCAAACTTGCACACAGTACTCAAGGTGAGGCTGCACCAGTGCAGAGCAGAGTGGGAAAATCACCTTCCTTGACTGGCTGGCAATGCTGTGCTTGATGCACCTCAGGTCACAGCTGGCCCTCCTGGCTGCCAGGGCACACTACTGGCTCATACTCAGTTTGCCATCAACCAGGACCCCCAGGTCCCTCTCTGCCACACTGCTCTCCAGTCACTTGTTCCCTAGTCTGTACTTACCACCAGGGTTGTTCCATTCCAGGCGCAGAATCCAGCACTTGCCCTTATTAAACTTCATGTGGTTGGTGACTGCCCATTTCTCTAACCTGTCTCTACAAGGCCTGCCTGCCCTCAAGGGAGTTGACCAGCTTTGCATTATCAGCAAACTTAGAATTCCTTCAAGTTCTGTGTCCAAGTCATTGATGAAGATGTTGAAGAGGACTGGGCCTAGGATAGAGCCCTGTGGGATCCCACAGGTCACCAGCCTGTTGTTACCCCATTCACTGTCACTCTTTGTGCTCGACCTGTGAGCCGGTTGTTCACCCATCGTATGGTACACTTGTCCAGCTGTATGCTGGACACTTTGTCCAAGAGAATTCTGTGAAGGATAGTACCAAAATCTTTGCTGAAATCCAGAAATATGACGTCCACTCGTTTCCCTTGATCAGCTAGGTGGGTTACCTTGTCATAAAAAGAAATTAAATTTGACAAGCAAGACTTTCCCTTTGTAAAGCCATGCTGGCTGTGACTGATGACTGTGTTGTCCTCCAGGTGTTTTTCAGTACCTCCCAGAATAATCTTTTCCATAATTTTACCAGGGACTGAAGTTAAACTGACCAGCCTGTAGTTTCCAGGATCCTCCTTCTTGCCCTTCTTGAATATTGGGACAACATTAGGCAGTTTCCAGTCAACTGGGATCCCTCCAGATTTCCAGGACCTCCCAAAAATCATTGTGAGAGGCCTGGTGATGACATCAGCCAGCTCTTTGAGGATTCTGGATGGACCCCATCAGGCCCCATGTGTGCTTTCCCTTGTGTATTAATTACTCTTCCGTGCTTATCAGATACCAATCTGCTTTTAAATTGTTAATTAAAATATGAAATATTGAAAGCTATTTTTAAGCACAGAATTCCATTGTTTCATTGAGCTGAATTATTCCTTTCATAGCCAAAGTGGTGTTACCACAAGTTTCAGATCTTAGGGCCCAAAATGGCACAGAAACCAAAGAGAAAACACTAGCTTTCCCATCACTTTTCAGAGTGAAGTTTTATGCTACTTTGCAGTCTGTCTCAACAGTTAACCAAAATCACTCTCCTCTGGTAGTGCTGGAGCATGACCACAAATACAGCCAAATTAATCTCATCTGCATTCAAAATACAGGGTCTGTCATTGGAAAAAAAGGTTCCTTCTATTTACTATACCTGCACAATTCCCCTCTGTCTCTGCTCTACTTAGTTGATTATTCTGGATGTTCATTTGCTTGTACCAAGAAGACCTCCATCCAAAAATATATTAATGAAATACTCTTCTTCTACAGGACCATTCAAATCACACTGTCAGATGCTTGCTCCAAATGAAGTGTTGGCACTTGGCATATAGTAATAAAGAAAAATCTAAAGGGTTTTTCATTAGTATTTTTGCAAGATCATGTGAAAACATTGCAAGCAAGAGGCTATAAAATACATTAAAAAAATCTGAAAATCTACTGATATAAATTTTTAACATGGCTCAATGCCATTCACATTATCTACATAATATTTTTATATATGAGATACAATCAATATTCTAAACTGCAACATTATGAAGTGAAAGTTATGCATGCACCTTATTCAACAATACTAGTACTGAACAAAGAAGCACTTTTGTAATATACCTTCCTGCTGTTAGACATCATAAACTATTTGGTTCTATAATGAACTATTTTAGCCAAACTCCATCTCTCAAAAAGATTTTGTTTCCCTCCCTAAACTTTAATGTTTTAATAAGAATATTTACCATGATAATACACAAAAAACTGGACTTGATTCTTGTCCTAGCAGCACTAACAGTACAAAGCACACCCAAATATTTATACTGGGTGTGGAATATTCCTACAACCAAGTGTTGAATTAAGGTTTAAAAACATTTAAGTACAAAAAAATCTTTAAATAAATAAAACCAAAATTATAGCAACACATATATTTGCTTTTAATTCATTATATAGTTGTAAGAAAAAATACTAATTTAGAAATAGCTTGGCCATGTCTGCAAGTGTGGGAAAAGGAAGAAAGAACACAAGAGTAAAGCCTAATGCTGCTTTCTCCACAGGTTCCTGGCTATCTCACATTATCCTTTCCTCCTCCCTTTAATTGTCTTTTCCTGTCAACGGTTTCCCTTGGAATTATTTGACTGTGTAGCTTATATAGGGGTTTGTTTTCTGGAAACAATACTGCTGAGAAGTGGTGGATTATCCTAGATTTAGGTATGCATACAAACCCACATATTTTATGCATGTGGATGAAATTCTGCCCTCAAGGAACTACTGTGGACCAAAGGAAGTTTAACTGACCGAGATTTAATAGACCCAAGTGGACTTCATCAGGGTTAAATCTGTGGCAGGGTTAGGCCTCAAGTACATAGTACCCCAATTTCTTCCTGTTGCCTTTAGTGCAAGATAGTCCGAACTCTACAAAAATGGTTTTGAGAAGCAAAACTTTGGCATTTAAACAGCAATTAACTTTATAATATCAAGCTTAATTTTAAATCCCAGTTTTCAAGTTTTGCTTCTCAGCTTATTCACAGAAATTTTATTCATCTAACTTCAAGCTTTCATTATTACGAATGACAAAATTTATCTCTCTTTAAATAAACTGAAGAAAGACCTGCTGAGATAGTTTCATCAAAAACACAAACTTTTTCTCATGATATTTTGGAAATGATATGAGACTATTACTTATCTCCCATTCATTGTCTTAACTAAAAATGAAGGAGATTTCATTATGAGCTTTCTAATCTCATGGAGGTGGTAGCATATGATTTCTGCAACTTCTAAAAACTTAATTTCTTCTTTCTTTCAGGAATGAATTCCACTAATATTGTTGTTATCCTTGCTTTTCATCTTTCTTCTTTTTCAAATCCTCTCTATAAATCTTCCATTTCACTCAGCTCTGTACATTTCCTTTAATATTTTACTTCCACATCTCCCCTGATCTCATAATGTTGGCTATTCAAGGAATATCCAAAAGCTTCATCATGTATGAAAAATATATTTACACTCTTAAAAATAACTCTTGAATTACTAACCCAGTTCTTGTTGTTCCTGGCTATTTTTCTGAGATCTAACATTAACCTAAACACCTGATATTTAAATCTGTGCAGTACAAGTGAACTAAGGTTTGTGATTAGTAACTGTTTCACTTTTTTTTACCAAAGAGTATTACAAATAGTTCTACAATGAAATGGAGTGTAACTTAAAAAAAAAAATCTCTTTTTCTTTCTACCTGTACAACTATGTTTTCTGTTTAAGAAGAGTTCCATTTTAGGTCAGAAATTCCACAGTGTATTTACTGCAACATTAATTCAAGTCCCAAAGCACGTTTCCTGGTAAGAAGGCATTATATCATCACATTAACTACATGCTAGAGCTCCAATAGGTCAAATCAAATACGATGTGGCAAATGCAAAGCAGTTTCATTTGGATGTGTATAGAGTAGCCCTAAATATTTCATAGAGATAGAAATGTATGTTATGCTCTAGGCATCACATAGCACAAGCACTTATCCTGTCATTCATCCACTGTCCACTGCACTCACTTCAAAATGCATACTCAAGATTTAGAAGGTGAGGTCCTGTCACATCAAAAGAAAAAAAATATTTCTTAATCTCATCCCCCTGTACTACACTGTTTTACTTCAGGCCATACTGAGCCATATCTAATTACGGGCTGTCACACACATTTACAATATGCTGTGTCACATCATTAGCCACTGCAGACATTCAGTCTAAGGACAGGTTTATGTATGTACATATGTACACAATAACATAACTGGATCTGATCTCCACTGTTTACCCAGTTGTAGTTTGGTTTCACACAAATCACTCCAGGATATACAAATGCGGTAGAAAAGACCAATGCATCATTTGAACTTCCTTTGTACCTGTTTGACACTGACAACTTGCACAAAATCCAGACACATAGAATTAATATTGTATGTGTATCTAACTTGACAAATTTCATTTTAATAATATAGACAAGCACAGGGATTTCAACTTTTTAAAGTGTTATTCTTTTCCACTTGTTGTCATGGATACTACATCTTCTTTTCCTTCCCTTTTCTCTCCTTTATCATATTTGACTTTTCCGTGCTGGTGTCCATGGTGACATTCTGCTATCAGTACACAATGCATATCCCAACTTCTACATTTTTATAATGGGCTCAGTTATTTTTTGTGACTGAAATGTTTGCATCTTAATCTCTCTTTATGAACAAAAAAAACCAAAACAAAACACAGTTTCTGTGTACTTATGAGAAATTTTCCATTTTATTCACTTGGATAAACTCATGAGTTGCAATATCTTATTTTCAGGATGGCCTCTGGGGACAGCTGCCATACATTCAATCCATCAATCCATTTGCCTGTGCAAATGAGGATGCAGAGCTATCAGGCAAGTGCTTGTGCATCAAAATATAATCTGCTAAATTTTCAGGGATGCTGAGTTTCCGAATTAGACAGTATGAGCAAGCAGGCAGTGCATGGAATTTCAGAATCAGAGTAAAAGAAGTTAGAACATCTTGAAATGTTCTATATTTCATGCTATAAGTCACATTTAATTTTAAATTATATACTAACATAGACATTTGAGAAAGGGGGGAAGTATTTAAAAATCCCAATAAAACCCCCAGTATTAAACCAATACAGAGGATTTAGTTGTGAAGAGCAGGTTGAAAGCCTGTGCATAAAGCTTAAGGGACAGGCTAATATGAGGGACACTGTTGTGGGTGTTTATTACAGGTCACTGGATCAGGATGGGGAAGTTGATGAGGCCTTCTACGGACAGCTGAGAGTTGCCTCACAATTACAGTCCTTGGTTCTCACTGGGGACTTCAATCACCCTGATACCCACTGGGAAGAGCACACAGCCAGGCATGTACGGTCCAGGAGGTTCCTCCAGTGCACTTATGATAACTTTTTAACTCAGATAGTGGAGGAACCAACAAGAAGAGGTGTACTACTAGACCTAGTATTGACAAATCAAGAGGGACTGGCAGAAGACATTAAGGTTGGGGGCAGCCTTGGTTGTAGTGGCCATGAGATGATAGAGTTCAGAATTACTTGCAGCAGGGGCTGAGCATCTCACAGGGTCAAAACTCTGAATTTCAGAAGTGGTAACTTTGACCTTTTCAAGGAATTGCTTGGAGAAATCCAATGGGATAAGGGTACTGGAAGAAAAGAGGGCCCAAGAGAGCTCATTAATATTCAAGCACCACATCATCCAAGCTCAAGATCAAAGTGTCCTGAAGAGCTAGAAATCAAGTAAGAGAACCAGGAGACCTCATGGTTGAGAAGGGAACTACTGAACAAACTTAAGTGGAAGAAAGGATTTTATAGATAATGGAAGAAGGTGTTGACCATTTGGGAAAAACAGAAGAACGTGGTCAGAGGGTGTAGGAATGCAACAAGGAAAGCTAAGGCGTCCTTAGAATTAAAACTGGCAAGGGAAGTCAAGCACAACAAGAAAAGCTTCTTCAAGAACATTGGACGTAAAAGGAAGACCAGAGGAACTGTGGGCCCACTGCTGAATGAAGCGGGTGCCCTGGTGACGGAGGATATGGAGAAGGTGGAGTTACTTAATGTCTTCTTTGCTTTGGTCTTTAACGCTGATACTGATCCTCAGGATTCCCAAACCTTCCAGACTGCAGAAGAAGTCAGGACCGAGGAAGACTTTTCCTTGATTGAAGAAGATTGGGTTAAAGCTATACCAGTTTCCATCCGTTTTGAAAGATTATGGAAAACAGGAGAGATGCCTGAGGACTGGAGGAAAGCCAATGTCACTCCAGTCTTCAAAAAGAGCAAGAAGGGTGATCCAGGAAAGTACAGACCAGTCAGCCTCACCTTCATCTCTGGAAAAATGATGGAACAGCTCTTTCTGGAGGCCATCTCTAATCACATGGAGGAAAAGAAGGCTATCAGGAGTAGGCAGCATGGATTCACCAAGGGGAAATCATGCTTGACTAATCTGGTAGCCTTCTATGATGGTGTGACAGAATGGATAGAATCATAGAATCATAGAATCATAGAATCTTAGGGGTTGGAAGGGACCTCAAAGATCATCTAGTCCAACCCCCCCTGCTAGAGCAGGGTCACCTAGAGCACATCACATAGGAACGCATCCAGGTGGGTTTTGAATGACTCCAGTGAAGGAGACTACACAACCTCTCTGGGCAGCCTGTTCCAGTGCTCTGTCACTCTCACAGTAAAAAAATTTTTTCGCATATTCACCTTGAACCTCCTATGCTCCAATTTCCACCCATTACCCCTTGTCCTATCACTGGTCATCACTGAGAAAAGCCTAACTCCATCTCCCTGACACTCACCCTTTACATATTTGTAAACATTAATGAGGTCACCCCTCAGTCTCCTTTTCTCCAAGCTAAAGAGACCCAGCTCCCTCAGCCTCTCCTCATAAGGGAGATGTTCTACTCCCTTAATCATCTTTGTAGCTCTGCGCTGGACTCTCTCAAGCAGATCCCTGTCCTTCTTGAACTGAGGGGCCCAGAACTGGACACAATACTCCAGATGCGGCCTCACCAATGCAGAATAAAGAGGTAGGAGAACCTCTCTTGACCTACTAACCACACCCTTTCTAATGCACCCCAGGATGCCGTTGGCCTTCTTGGCCACAAGGGCACATTGCTGGCTCATGGTCATCCTCCTATCTACCAGGATTCCCAGGTCCCTTTCTCCTACACTGCTCTCCAGCAGGTCAGCCCCCAACCTATACTGGTGCATGGTGTTTTTCTTCCCCAAATGCAGAACTCTACACTTGCCCTTGTTGAACTTCATCATGTTTCTCCCCGCCCAACTCTCCAGCCTGTCTAAGTCCCTCTGAATGGCAGCACAGCCTTCTGGTGTGTCAGCCACTCCTCCCAGCTTAGTGTCATCAGCAAACTTGCTGAGGGTACATTCTATACCCTCATCCAGGTCGTTGATGAAGATGTTGAACAACACCGGTCCCGGTACTGACCCCTGAGGGACTCCACTGGTCACACACCTCCAACCAGATTCTGCCCCATTGACTACAACTCTCTGACTTCTTCCTTTCAACCAGTTCTTGATCCATCTCACTACCTGATCACCAAACCCATACCTGATCAACTTATCTACAAGGATGCTGTGAGAGACGGTGTCAAATGCTTTACTGAAATCAAGGTATACCACATCTACCGCTCTACCATCATCTATCCACCTAGTAATTTCCTCATAGAAGGCTATGAGGTTAGTCAAACATGATTTACCCTTGGTAAAACCATGCTGACTGCTCTTGATGACCCCCATATCCTTGATATGCCTGGAGATAGTGACAAGAACAAGTTGTTCCATCACCTTTCCAGGGATGGAGGTGAGGCTGACCGGTCTATAGTTACCCGGGTCCTCCTTCTTGCCCTTCTTGTAGACTGGAGTGACATTTGCTACCCTCCAGTCCTCAGGCACCTCTCCTGTTACCCATGACTTACCGAAGATGATGGAGAGTGGACTAGCAATGATCTCCGCCAGCTCCCTCAGCACCCTTGGGTGCATTCCATCCGGACCCATGGATAGGTGCAGGGAGAGCCGTGGATGTTGTCCTCCTCGACTGTAGCAAGGTTTTTTACACTTTCTCACATAACATCCCACAAGGATGGGATGCCTTGTTGTAGACCTGTTGCTAATGGTGCTCCTCAGGGGTCGGGCCCAGTCTTATTGACCGTTTATATCGGTGACCTGGTTGAGGGGATGGAGTGTATCCTCAGCAAGTTTGCTGATGATACAAAGCTGGCAGGATTGGCTGATACACCTGAAGGCTGTGCAGCCATCCAGAGTGATCTAGACAGACTGAAGAGCTGGGCAAAGATGAACCTAATGATGTTCAAAAGTAGTAAGTGCAGAATCCTGCACCTGGGGAGAAAAAACACCATGCAGCAATATAGATTAGGGTTTGACCTCCTAGAAAGCAGCCCCATGGAGAAGGACTTTAGGGTCCGGGTGAACAACTTGTCCATGGGACAGCAATGTGCTCTCACGACCAAAACAGCCAGTAGTATCCTGGGGTGCACTGAGAACAGTGTGGCCAGCAGGTTAAGGGAAGCTCTCCTTCCTCTCTACTCTGCCCTCATAAGACCACATCTGGAGTACTGCATCCAGTTCTGGGCTCCCCAGCTCAAGAGGGATGGGAATATGCTAGAAAGAGGGACTGGAATATCTATCATACCATGAAAGGTTAAGAGATCTAGGAATGTTTAGTCTTGAGAAAAGAAGACTGACAAGGGGACCTTATAAATGTGCATAAATATCTGAAGGGTGGTCATCAAGAATGGGCCAATCTCTTTTCAGTGGTGCCCTGTGACAGGACGAGGGGAAATGGCACCACGCTGCAACACAGGAAGTTCCACCTTAACATGAGAAAAGTCTTCTTTACTGTTTGGGTGACAGAGCACCGGAACAGGCTGCTCAGAGAGGTTGTGGAGTCTCCTTCTCTGGAGATTTTCAAGACCCATCCGGACACGTTTCCTGTGTGATCTGCCCTAGTTGTTCCTGCTAAAACAGGTGTGTTGAACTTGATCTTCACAGGTCCCTTCCAACCCCTATGATTCTATGATTTCGTTATTTTATTAATTTTCCCCTAATTGGAACCTTATTTCAGAGGATCTAGCATACACAGTGGAGGAACAACCTACCACTTAAGACTGGCTTGAAGAAGCCAGATGTTTTCTGATATGATTCTGTAAATAGTGGGCAAACTCCTGGCCCAAATGAGCCAGTGGCAAAGCTTCCAGTAACTTCAGGAAGGCCAGGATACCAAATTACACTTTTAATTTGCAGTCAGTCAATTGTAAGCTGGGTGTGCAAGCTCTAGGTTTACCAGAGTCCCAGTGAAACTCTAAAAATCAAAGCAGAAGTGAATGTGTTGGACTTGGTTGTCCAGCAGCACCCTCCAGACATTCTCATGAATATTTGGCAGTAGGGATCCTGGTGTAGTCAACACGTAAAGAAATATTTAAGAACTATCTTAATGGGATAAAGTAACCCAAATAAAAGGTACGGCTGCATGAAATCATATTTGTCAGGTCTTAAGTGCAGGAATTTTTGAGTTTCACAAGTAGTATTCCCTAGTGTCACAAACTGTAAAAATTCAGCCATGAGCACCAAGAACCACAGACTTGCTAGCTAGTTCTTCCTTAAGATACAATCCAGAAGCATGTCCCTAATTTCCTTTACTTGTTTTTCCATCACCCCAGGAGACATGTATTCTAATTTGCATGCTCAGTATACACTGAGATCAGAAAACTGGCTGCTAATTACCATGTGTTTCAATTCTCAACTTAACCAGAAATCTGAGAAATCAAGATCAGTAAACTACCACCTAGACTGGTGAGACACCGTGCCAGTGTTTGCTGTTATGTAGTGCATTTACCTAATGTTTTGCCCCTAAATTCTAATGATCATATGCTGTAAAATTATTTACGTTTGGTCAAATTTACTCTATTCTGGAAGAAAACATACAAGTGAACCAAACAGCAATAGATAACTGATCCCAGTACAGTTTCCAGATAAGGCATAAAAAAGTACATAGCTATTTCAAAGCATGTTTTACAAGGGATCTGTTTTCAACATTTTAAAAGGGAGAAGAGACCATACATGTATTATGGATATTTCTTTATTTAAAAGTCAACAGATTTCGCCCCCCCCCAAAAAAAAAAAAAAAAATAACCTATACAGATAAAAGCAAAAGCATTGAACAGATAAGCTGTATGGAAATAGATTAGGGTTTTTTTAATCATTATGGAATAGTTGGTACAGGCCTATTGAACACAACAGAGTTGAGCAAATACAGAAAAATAGCAACTCACTTTTCTATTAGGTGTGTCCTCAGTAACTGGTATCTAACAAATAGTGAAGAACTGAGACGAGGAGAACAGCTTAATCATGTTTCTGTTTAGATTTCTATAGTTACAGAACAGTCTTTACATGTACTTATGAAGTCTCTAGTTTTGGGAGGCATTTTTGCAACCCAGAGAATAAAATAAATAGATATAAATGTGTACCTTGAATAATCTTGATTATTAATTATTAACCTATATTTGCTCATTACAGGTGCCCCAAGATCTGCCTGGGGAGGACTTTTTCTTAGCTTCTGGTTATAACATTAGCCATATTTATGCCAATTAGTAGATGAGTAAATAAAAACCAAATTTTCCCATTTGCTTCCTTATAAATTACAATTACAGGCAATTTTACTGTGTTGCAAGTCAAGCAAGCAGTGCAGAAGACCAATTTAATTGAACAGATAACTTCTCATGGAACTGAGGAAAAAGATACTGTATGATCTCTGGAAGTGAGGGCAGGATTTGCAAGAAGAGTACAGAGCTGTGGTTCATTCATGCAGGGAGAACATGAAAGTCCAAAGATCAATTAGGGTTGAAACTGGCCAGTGTTGCTTCAGATATCAAGAAAGGCTTTTTTGAGTATATTGATAGCAAGAGGAGATAAAAAGAAAACATATGACTGATACTTGTTGAAGATGGTTATCTGACTAATAGGGGTGAAAGAAAGTGGAAGCATTCAATGAAGTTTTTGCTTCAGTCTTTGATAATGTTGATAGATCTTGTGTTGCTTGGGCCCCTGACTTCTAGGACTACAAGTGTGGGAATGGTGACATTCCATTTAGGGACACTGAAATTGCAAGGGATCATCTTTATCAGCTGAATGTTCACAAGTCCATGGAAGCCAGGTGGAATTCATCCCAGAGTTCTGAAGGAGCTAGTGTATGTTATGGCAGAACCTCTGTCATCTACCGTAGGTCTTGGAAGTCTGAGGGGATTCCTGCTGACTGGAAGCTAGCCAATGTTATTCCAATCCCCAAAAAGGGTACAAGGGAATATCCAGGAAACTACAGACCTGTTAGTCTAACCTCAGCTTCTGGAAAAATTTATTAAGATGATTATACTGGGTACTCTTGAAAGTCATTTTAAAAAAAAAAATGCAATCATCACGCCAATGCCCTTCACAAAATGTTTTAACTTTTGATGAGCCCTGAATTGCTCAGGTAGTTAGACTAGATGATCACTGTAGATCCCTTCCAATTGAATAGTCTATTCTGTTATTTTAAAGAATAACTGAAAAGGAGATTTGGCAAAGCTTTAGGCAGCCTAATACACCATTAAAAAGACAATAAAATTTCAGTAGCATTAAAATAATTAATTGGAAAAGAAATCAACCAGACAGCCATTAAAAAACAAACCTTTCTATGTCTTTGTCTTTATGGCACACCTGCGAACATACTTTCCCAGCTTGCTAGCAGACAAATATTACATTAAACATACCAGTCATGTCAATGACCTAATTTGAAACAGGATAAGAAGCCTATTCCAAAACTTCAAGTAATTTCCAGCTTTTCTTGTCTTTTTCAAAGTTATTCAAATGACTGTATCATAAAAATCAAACTCTGTCCCATGGACCTTCAACACACGGATACATTTCTCATGGACATGTTTGACAATCACAAAGCACGAATGGATTTTCCACTGAAATCACCTAATTTTGCATAGAAGACAGTCTTCATTTTCTCTTGCTTACTAAGGGCACAGAGTTTGACTAGTACAGCTTTCAAAATTCATTCTTCAGGAAGAAGTGCTTAAAACCTCTCCCCAGAGAGGTTCTGTAGTCTCCTTCTCTGAAGACCTTCAAGACCTGTCTGCATGCCTTTCTGAGTGATCTGGCCTAGTTGTGTGTGGTTTTTTGGTCCTGGTCCAGTAGGGAGGTTGGACTCGATTTTTGGAGGTCCCTTCCAACCCCTAATATTCTGTGATTTTGTGAAATACTTCCTTAGGAAGGATGTGGTAAGGCCTGCTGGATTGCAATGTGGGAGAAAACCTGCCTCTGCACCCACTCACCTGCCTGTGCTCAGACCAGCCCCTCTGGAGATTTTTGGTGTGTTGCTTCTCTCCACTGCAATAACTGGCACTGGTCGTCTTGTCTTGTGTAGGACTCCTGCTCTGTATTCCCCCTCCAAGGCAGCCTAAGCAACTGAAACAGCACTGGGAACCGTGGTTGCTAGTCTTTGAGAAGCTACAACTCACAGTTTCCTGTCATGACATGTAACTAGTGTAGGTATCAGGCAAACAGGACACAAAAATATGATGGAAACTTGTATCAATGACTTCTCAGCTTTGGTGATTTTTTTCTTCCCATACAAGCTATTTTCAGTGATTGAGACTTTAGGAGAAAGATGTATACCTGGAATACATGTAAGGGCATGGCAAAGGTGGCTTTTATTTCTCACTAGGGGGCAAGTTAATTTTATAAACAGGTTGGTGTTGATCTCTTAGCTATTATTTGTTTCCAATCCAATGTCCCAAAATCTCATTCCCTCCAGTCACATGCACACACCACAAATACTCAGAAAGGCCTTATGCAGGAGCAACAAGGACTCAGATTTATTCCCCTTCAGTTTTCCTTCATGCAGACTTCACCACCATTGCTCTCTTGTCAGTGGAAAAGGCTCTGTGTCATGGCTGGGTCTCAGCAACAGGGTATGGTTTCCTAATAGAATAGATCCAGATGATTTCTGGATCATGTATTGGCTTGTACATCTTGTAACGCCACCTGAGGCAAAATAAATTTGAGATGAGATATTTATTATCAGCTTACTAACTAGCTCTTCAGTAAAAACAACAGATTCCAATTAAACCACATTTTTAAACAGAAATTGCAAACTTACCATGGATTTATTTTTAATTAATTAAAAGATTTTCCCAACAGAAATATCATACAGTTATAATATCTCATGGGACTCATTTTTCTGTTTCTCAGAATCTCCACTGTCTGCACTGGGCTTAGCTCCCACAGTCCACTATGAGCCCAAACTCATTATGAGGACTGACAGATAGGCACAATAGGAGATATAACCTAACCTAAGACAGTTACAGACAAGAGGACAGAAACACGATTCCTGAATTACAGCCCCAGAAAGCACCAAAGTAGCTTTTCAAGGTGAAATATTTTGGGCATATTTCACAGATGCCTTTCTTCAGGGAATTATATCTGACAGCAATATCTTAAACACAGGTAAACCACTAAAGGAAAGCAGCTGTAGCAGAGCGGAGAAAGATAGATTTTCTCCCTGACTTTTTTAGTTCTACTTTCTATTTTTAGTTCTACTTTCTGTTTTTCCTGTCTATGAGAACCATCTCTGGGATTTTCTCCTTTTTCCTTTTGGAAGGTGATTAACAAAAGCCAAACTCCCTATATGCTCTGGCCAGCTGATTAATACTGATAAAAACTTACTTTGAAACACCTCCCATTGAGCATTACAGTGGCACTGCTCTGCTTCCTGTAGAGAGAGGCAACTGCTTTTTAACACCAGACATACTTGACTTTGGCTTGCAAGCTTACATGAAGGTAGCTAGGACATAAAGGTGAATGCAAGAAAATACAACACAGTATTTTACAAAAGGAAAGAAAAATCCTAAGCCTTAACCCACATTTCTCATTAGGGCTCTTAAGGTAAATTTGTGAATTGTAACTTTGTGTATCTTCGAGACAGTTTGGTGCAGTCTATCACCATATCATCTGAAGATTCCAAGCTCTCTTAGTCTGTCTTGTTGAACTCTTGCCCAGTGTAAAACATACTTACATTCAAGCAGAACAGAAGCTAATTTGAAATTTCAATGTACAACTACTTTTATATAGTAATAAAATCCTTCTTAAAGCATTAATTGTGCAACAGCATTGTAATAAATAAAAGAACTTTCAGACTCACATCTCTGATTTTTTCGTATTTAAATCCCTGTTGATGGTGCCATAACTGTCTCTTAGTAGATTTTTTAAGTAATTAGATCTTGTCTTAGTAACTATGTATGCTGTTGCCGCAGCTTTTAGCACTTCCAAGTGAAGCCAGAAGTTACCACAGCGCTCAATAATTCAGATTGTCTTCTTCAACTGCATTCATTGCCATGGTAGTCTGCTGCAGGAATTCAGAGGTTGCAATTTACAGCCCTAATTGGGCTAAAAAATCCTTGATATTTCCACATCCAACAATATTTATGTTTGACTTTATTACATTCTTTATGTGGTTCTTTTTTTTTTGAAAGGTAAAGCTTAGTATTCCAAATGAAAAAGTAGAGAAAAATTATTTATAGGAAGCTTGGAGTGGTAAATCTAAACAACATATAAGGCTAATAGAGGATTCAGAACTAGTCAGATTTTCAAGGGAAAAGTTAATATTGGACTGCAACCACTGGAAATGGGAATGTTTTTCAATACCAGTTAGTAAGGAAAACAGTAAAATCTATAAACAAAATAGGAAAGAAATAGGAAGGAAAACTGAATGTTTTAGCTCACTACTATGTTATCATCTTTTCCCAAAACTAAAAGTATCCAGCCCAGTACAGATTTCTCCTTACTTAAAATCTGAATGAAAATACTACAAAAGTAAAAAATCACTATTCTATCAGGTTATGCACAGATAGTGCATACTGTATTTCTTCAAGCATTTTGAGATTTGGCTAAACTTAAATATTTTCTCACAATCTTCCCATTTCTCTACTCTTAAAGTAGTTCAAATATTTGTATATCCAGATTTCAGTGAAAGAAAGTTATTTCACTCTAATTGCTATACCTTGAATTTTTATAGCGAAAGTTTGCTCAGTGGCTTACAAATTAATGCATACATCCACACTGCTCTTTAGAAGAGGACTTCCCTGGAGAAAGAATAGTCAATATTTAGACTGCAGAATTAATCAGAAAAAAACCTCAAAAGCTAGCACTTTCAAAACCACTGGATCACTTGTAGAATTATAGATTCCCTTCTAACTGACCATATTCAAAAGCTGATACTTTTTCAGTGCTTATAATATAATTAAATCTCACAAAGAAAAGGTGCATATATTGTTTCTGTCTGCACACAGAATTTTATTGTCTATTGTTAGTCTTCTGGGTTAAAATGAATTATGAACCAGAGTTCTTCTAATTAGCTACTTTCTGAACAATAAGAAACCTGTTTTTCAAATTAAAAGAAACAGAATTTTGGTAAAGGTTTATTTATGTGTTGAGTATGGCAATTCTGACGATGAGTGTGTGTCCTTTTTCTTTGCCTACCTCTCTTAAATTACCTGAAATGTGACAAATTCATCCTTCCTGAGATATGGTTACTGTGTAAATAAAAACGTTTGAGCTAAAATCCTGCAGTCCTTCTCATTAAAGAGGGACAACTTCCCCCTTTCTTCAGATCTCATCCTCTGTCTTACACTTAATTTTATCAATCTGTCCTGGACAGAAATCTAAACTGACACCAAGCTGAAGATTATTTTATTGCAGTCAGCTTTTTGGAATTGGTATGATTTGTGAAGGATAACAAAAATTACAGTCAACATGCAAAATTACATTCAAAATCAAAAGCCACTAGTGGCATCAGGGAGAGATATTGGTGTGCTTGGCTTGAGCATAATTATTCGCACCTATCACACTGTTCATTCACATGCTAAATTGTAAGAAATCTAGACACTGTACAATGCAACATAATTTCTAAAAGCATGGGAGGATTTTTGGTCTTCTCAATGCAAAAACTAGTGCTGCACTTTCCATTTTTCTTATTTAAATTGTTTTGTTTCCTTCCCTCCTCTGCGCTTAGTCCTGATGCCCTGTCCTATTATTAAGGGACTTTCCAGATGTTTACAGGTACAGATTGTCTGTGTAATGATGATTTTGTACATGGACTACTCCCAGCATGGGATTGCTGCCCGTGATGCTCCCTCCCAGAATTATCTTCTTCCTTTTATGCTTGTGTGTTTTATGTTTGTTTACATTGACCATGTTAATGGTATTGTTGGTCACAAAGTAATAAAAAACATTTTCCACCAGCACTTATTAATCTATTGACAAATTATGTCAAACATGAAAGCAGTCTACAAAAACCACATGCTTTTAAAGCTCAACTATTATGCTAATATATAACTCCTGCTAATTTTTTTTTCTATTTTTTTTTCCCATTGCCATATGAACCACTCAAGGAAATTCACTGCAATCAAAAAAGAAAACACAAGAAATCTATCTGCTAGGAATGTTTCATTAGTATTTATACATTGATTTTCTTTGCTTTAGAGAGCAATGAGCCAGAAATATAATAGTTTTTTTAACTGGCATATTGCTTATTGTGTTCCATCACCAATTTTAGTTACTCTTTGCCAGCAGAACAACTCTTCACTCAATGGATCTTGTTCCAACTGTGACTTTGGCTGTATAAACCAAAGATGAAAAACTGCACTGTGAGGAACTTTTCTTTCAAAATGCATTGTTAAAGCAAAAAAACTATGTGAGGAAGCCTGACATTAAAGTACAAAGTGAAATTCAGATATTGGAAGAGATTTGAAAACAAAAATAATTTTAATTATTTTTAATTAAAATATATTTGCAAAGTATTAACCTAAAGAAATCTTTAATTTGTTGATTAATTACTTGGCTACTTACTAGATAGTAGGTACCAGCCACAGGAAAATTTAAAAATATTTCCAATCATATTAAATGTTTTAACTGTTCAAATTAATAACAGTAGGCAGATATACACCAGTCAAATTGTTAACTGTAAAAAATAAAAAAATAATTCAGTGATTTATTAACTGAAAGCAATAGAAAATCAGTAGGACTTAGGAGTAAATAAAACTGAATCTATTTTCTTCTTTAATTTTTTCTGATTGGAAGATGGATATTTGAAGTAACTCATTATTAATTTGCCTTAGATTAATTCTTCCATTTTCATTCTTGCCAAAGGAAGCCAGAACAAGGCTTAATTGAAAATTAATCTTATTTTTGTATTGCGGTTTAATATTCTTTACTCTGTATATAATTAATGTAATTTTCTACATTAAAAAACTTTGTTGCAAAAGTCGTAATGAATTTCAGGAACTTTAAGATTGAATACTTTGCTTTTTTTAAGCTTTCTTTTTTTCCCCTCAGTCAGGATTATATGTTTTAAATTCAACATTAATTTGTGAATAGTTTATACCTCGATACTGCATTTTTCAGCAAGCAAACAAAAAAATATACCTAGATCCAGTGAAAACCTTACATTTCTTAATAAGTTTTGAAAATTTAGACTCAGATGATTTTTTTTAAACTTCATCAAACTAAAGTTTAGGATATCATACTTCAGTCAATAGCTCTAAGTATCGAAAGTTTGACGGTAAGTGCATAAACAGTTTGGAAATTACCAAGAATATTTGAAGTACTAGCAGGGGAAGAATCTCCATCCTTTCACACATAACAGGAGGCAGCCCAATAGAATTTGCTTTTCTACAGGCTGATCAAGTGAGAAATTTTCTATCAACCTATATATTTCTTAGATACCTTCTTTCCCCTGAGCAGCTTCATAAAGTAGGCAGCTACCTTCTCAACAAACCCAAGCAATTAAGCCCAAACAACTCAGCTCAAGTAACTAGGGTGACTTGATGTACAAGTAAGACGTTAATTTACCAGAAATAGATTAACTGTCAAACCTTAGTCTCCTCAGTACACATTTTGTATGTATTCTCATTCAATTATTTTGTCAGGCTTTGCCCTATATAATAGGCGTTTACCAAATAACTTTCTAAATAACTTTTAATATAACTTTTAATGCATTATCTACATCTTCCCTTTAAGATCAACTGCAATGAGAATTTTTGCCCATAAAGGAAAAAAAAAAATCTCTTTAGAAGTAAAATTGCTGACTTTATCTTCACTGCTTCTCTGTTTTTTATGGGCTTGTCTCTTACATGTACAATTATAAAAAAACAGGTATTTCTTCTCTCTTGTTACCTCCATCCCCATTGGTATTTGCTGATTTGTCTACTCCAACCACACATTTTTATTTTTTTTTTAAGAATGCATTAGTTATTCAGGTGTACAAGTTCATGTGAATTATTATCTTGGGTTTTTTTCCTGAATAGTAAGAGGTTCTAGCTGTATATAATTGGCTCCATCACAGAAAAGAGTCCTATTGTTCCCTACAAAAAGAAGTACACTAGTGCTCAGAAACCTCTTACACTGTCAAGGGAGAAAGTGAAACAAAATGCATCCTCATTTATTTGTGAAGCCTGATTAAGGTTTCTCATTAATTCCTGTTCCAGGAGGTAAAGCCAAACTTGCACCATTTTGTCATCTAGCTTATATGTAAAAGATTTTTGGAGCCTTGCTCAAAATGTCTTCAGAACAGCAAGTTACTATTCTTGTCAGTTTAATTTAAATCTATAAACTTCACCTTTTGCTCCATCTGCATACAATTCCATTGGAAACTTGCTTCTTTTGCCAGTTTTATAACAGTGACTCACTGGATAATGTAAGCAAATTCTGGGCTTTTCTGATTACAAAAATGTCTTTGCACTGTGCATATTTACAGGTTTCCCCATAAAATTGGACTTGTGAAAAAGATTGTTTGAAAACTTTATTTACCATAACACATGTACTACAATACCTGAAATAACGAAGCCTGAGGGTTCTTTAACTTCAAGACAATGGTGATGTTTTCCCTTATTCGTATTAGATGTGCAAGCACAGCAAAGCTCTATCACTTCCTCTTCTTCCAAAATAATAGATCCAATATCTGGTACTATCCTAAAAGAGCCATACCCACCTTTGTTCAAATGAAAGCCATTCAGTGCATTTAAGATAGAAAGAGTTCATTTGTGGGTCTCCATGGTTCTGCCACATTCTGGGACATAAGCAAACAAATAAACACCTGGCCACACATGAATCAATAATAGCTCTGCTCCTTCCTCTTACTATTTTAGCCTGAGAGGAACAGTTTCAGACTGCAAATATACAAGCAGACATAGAATTTGGCCTTGTTAATTGGTTCCGTTCACATTGTGTGAGTGCTTCATCGGTGCAGCTTTATGACTTTATTGTCACTATTGTGACTTATTACTAACACAAAGAGACTGGCAATCAGATCAGGGTTAATTATTTTCTCAATAATCGTGATTTGCACTTAGACACTCCCTTTTTGTCTCATTGTCTCTATAGAACTAACAGGAAAAAAAAAAAAGAAGTAGCAATGTTTATTGCTTACCAAAATCACACGGGTTTGCTTTGAATACAGCCATGGAATACTACTTTGGAATAAAGAAAAATATTATTTTGCTGTTGGATCTAACTTATACTATTTTTCATAACACAGACATGCACTTTAAACTTTTGCAGGGTTTATAAGCCCAGCTTTCAGTTCCTTTTTTACATTTGGAGTTTTAATTGCCATAACAAAAAAATGCCTTTTTAAAAATGTATTTCAGTATTTAATCACAAGTATTTCTCAAGCCTGCTTGTTCTTCCATTTCACAGAAATATTTGGGGCTGTATTTTCCCCTGAAACATGTAAAAAATTCCCCCTGAAACAGGTAAAATATCAATAAACTAATATACAATCTGGAAAGAAACAATAAAAAATGTCATAATTTCCCATTGGAAGTCTTAGAATTGCACAACAGAAAAGTAAACACTGCCAGCTAAATAAACAGTTTTATTGAACTTCAGGAGCCCGGGATCATAATAAGATATATAAGATGCCTGGCTATTACTAAAAAATGAATAACATTTTATCTTCTGGGGAAAGAAAAATCACTCATATGTGTGATCTGCATTGTCAAGTACTACCTCACCTTAAAGAACTACATTTTCTAGATTCCTAAAATTATGATCTTTCAAAGTAAAGAAGAGATTCATTGTATCTGATTGTTTTTCAGAGGTTATAAAGCTAATAATATGAATTTTGACTATTTGATCAGTATTTGTTATGAGTGATTCCCCAATACAACCTATTCAGTCATATAGAAAGAAAGGTTTTCCAGTTGCCAGCCAAGTGCTACAGTCAGAAAGCTAGATAGGTATAGTCATGGCAAGATACAGCCACCTGAAATTACTAAACAAGTCTCATGCCATACAGTCATCCTGCTTCACAAGCAACTCCAAGTTTTTTCTTGCATTGACACCACATATTCTTCTATTTCCTGCTGTTCCTATTTAATTTATATTTATTATAATTTTCTCCTGTTTTTACCATTCAGCCAGATGTTATTACTTGTACCCTAACAAAGTACAAATTGTAAATATGATTCCCAAAAACACTTTTATCTAAACTAGAAAGGGGAAACAAGTAATGTTTTCAGGGAAAAGAACATATGAACTCATCAACTGATGGAGCTGTAATTAGACTTTTGTTTCTCACCATTTCTCCAAGCAATCAGTATTTACGACATCTGACCAGAATTCAGATTTTCCCTTATGAGCATCTACAGACAACGAAGTTATTTCATAGGAAATATCAGCACATTAAATTGAAGCATATTGTCTTATAAACATACATTATAAATACTTTCCTAATTATTTTCACAGGGCACAGTTTATATTGGCTGTATTCACAGAATATAAATACATCTTAATTAAGAGATTAAGTGTAGCTAAGATACATTTTTAAAAGTTTTATTTGTGTTTACTTTACATAAAGTAATTTCATCTACACATTAACCTGTTAATACCACAGCATAATATTTCAAACAATGATGTAATGTGCGTTGCATAATAAAATAGTAAATATTTCTGGTTTAAACAGAAAAATCATGGTAATTTATAGATACATATTTTCTTTTCCATCTATGAATTGTACACATTTGTTAGTAAGTAATCTAGAAAAATATCTGAGACTTTGTAGTTACTTTACATGCAAAACTATGAAGAAATATGGTGTAGTCTAAAATGTTATGCTGTGATAATTAGCATCTTTGTTAAGTCGTGAGGAACAGGAGAGGTGCCTGAGTACTGGAGAAAAGCAAATGTTACTCCAGTCTTCAAAAGGGTAAGAAGGAGGGCCTGGGTAACAATAGACTGGTCAGCCTCACCTTCATCACTGGAAATGTGGTGGAACAACTTGTCCTTGGCACTGTCTCTAGGCATATCAAGGATAAGAAGGTCATTAGGAGCAGTCAACATGGTTTTACCAAGGGACAGTCATGTTTAACCAACCTGATAGCCTGTTATGAGGACAAAACCAGGTGGATAGATGATGGTAGTGCAGTAGATATGGTTTATCTTGATTGCAGTAAAGCATTCGACACTGTCTCGCATAGCATCCTCACAGCTAAACTGACGAAGTGTGGTCTGCATTATTGGGTAGTGAGGTGGATTGGGAGCTGGTTGAAGAAAAGAAGTCAGAGAGTCTAGATGGAGGCCTATATCTAGTGGAGTCCCTTAGGGGTTCATACTGGGACCAGTACTATTCAATATGTTCATCAATGACCTGAATGAGGGAACAGAGTGCACTGTCAGCAAGTTTGCTGATGACACTAAACTGGGAGGAGTGGCTGACACACCAGAAGGCTGTGCTGCCATTCAGTGAGACCTAGACAAGCTGGAGAGTTGGGCGAGGAGAAGTTTACTTAAATACAACAAAGACAAGCGTAGAGTCTTGCATCTACGAAAACAACCCCATGTAGCAGTTATGGTTGGGGACTAACCTGCTGGAGAGCAGCATAGGGGAAAGGGATCTTGGGGTCTTGGTGGACAGAAGGATGACCATGAGCCAGCAATGTGCCAATGGCATCCTGTATTAGAAAAGGTGTGGTTATTAGGTCAAGAAAGGTTCTCCTCCCCCTCTACCCTGCCCTGGTGAGGCAATATCTGGAATATTGTGTCCAGTTCTGGGCCCCTTCAGTTCAAGAAGGACAACTAACTGCTTGTAAGAGTCTGTGCAGAGCCACAAAGATGATTAAGAGAGTGGAACATCTCCCTTATCAGGAAAGGCTGAGGAAGCTGGGTATCTTTAGCTTCAAGAAGAGGAGACTGAGGGGCAACCTCATTGATATTTACAAATATATAAAGGGTGAGTCTCAGGAGGATGGAGCCAGGTTCTTCTCAGTGACGTCCAAAGATCGGACAAGTGGCAACAGGCACAAGGTGGAGCATAAGAGGTTCCACGTCAACATATGGAAAAAAATTTTCATTGTGAGGGTGACAGAACACTGGAACAAGCTGCCCAGAGAGGTTGTGTAGTCTCTTTCTCTGCAAATATTCAAAACCTGCCTGGACATGTTTCTGTGTGATCCTGCTCCAGTAGCGGGGTTGGACTAGATGATCTTTCGAGGCCCCTTCCAACCCCTCACATTCCATGATTCTGTGATTAAGTTACCATTGCTTGAGAGCAATATTAAATCTGAGGATCATTTTTCTTTAAGTTTTCAGCAGATCTTTAGCAGATCACTTTGGTTTAATAGCAATAGCTTATATACATGGACGACATATGCTTATATACATGGATGATTCTTGATTTTTAAACTATGAGCCAAATAGCACTTTGAAAAATAAATTTGCAACAAAAAGGTCTCATAAAACACTACTTTTGTCATAAAAGGCTCCTTGAGGTAAGGAGGCCTTCATGAGTTAGCTTTGGATTACAGCAGTTTATCTTAATTGGCTGCTTCAATGTAAATACTGGTAGCAGAGCAAAAATTGACAGTTCAAGGGATTCATAATTTCTGCTATATGAACTGGTACCAAGATTATTAGCAGGAAAACAAGAGCATGAATTCATTGCAACAGCTACAGCACTTGAGATTATTTATTTTTCTGGTGTTAATTGAAAATGGACATCCTCCTACAAAACCACTGGAAGGTGTCAGACACAAGGATTCAGAAAATGCTATTTGAAAACTACACGACTTCCTATTATCTTTGTTTAAAAAATTAATGTTTCCCTGTTCCATATGCTAAGAAAAGAAACAGAGATACTATTTAACAACCAAGGCATAGAGGCTTTGGCCAGAAAAGCAGGTGACTTCAAGAGATCTTTCCAATGTTTTCCCTGATATTTCTTGAGTTAAAATTTATAAAATATGTTAGGTATTGCTTTGAAAAGTGCAGCCATTGATGTTAAAAAATAAATAAAATTTCCCTGCACAGGGGGCTGTTCATAAAAAAAGAAAATATGCAAATGAGGAAAGGTGATAATTTTTTTCCCCATCATGGATTGAAAAGTGGGAAAATAAAAATCCAAAAGGCAGGTGCTCATGCCACTCTTTCCGGGCACTTGTCCTACCCAACATACTCTCCCATTTGTACAATTCTGATCTCTGTTTTCAAAATAACGCTTTTCAAGTAGTTGAATATAGACATTTTTAATATGTTCACTGCAAAAAACTTCCATGAAATATCAGAAATAGTATTTTCTATTAATAAGCTTCTGAATTATGAATTTCTTATTCCAGTAGTAGCTGATAGGAAAAAAAAAATGGGACAAAAACAGTATTTTTAAGGGAAGGCAGAGTAATACTATACATTTAGCACTTTCTTAATGCAAAATACACAGAAGATCAACATACTACAAGAGGTATGCCTTGCAACAACCCAGTCTACCCTCACTCTACCAATGTCTTTCATATAAACATGTAAGATATTTTTCATAAATCTCTCACATCAGGCTAGTGCAATGATTGTTCTTTAAGCATGCAGGTTACCTATCACTTATCACATGGAATCATGGAATTGTCAGAGTTGGAAGGGACCTCAAGAAATCATCTAGTCCAACTGCTCTGCTAAAGCAGGATTGCCTAGAGCACATTACTCAGGACTACATGCAAGCTTGAATATCTCCAGAGAAAGAGACTCCACAACCCCCCAGCATCCTGTTCCAGTGCTCTGTTGCCCTCACTGTAAATAAGATTTTCCTCATACTTAAATGGAACTTTCTATCTTCCAGCTTGTGCCCATTGTCCCTTGTCCTGTCACTGGGAACTACTGAAAAAAGTCTGGCTCCTTCCTTCTTGCACCCACCCCTTAGATACTTACAGTCACCTTTGTTGCCCTCCACAAGTCAGGTAAAATTATTAAAACATGACACATCTATGACAAGGTGCTTCTAAGAGCCATGATAACAGTCACATGCTAATAGAAGTGATCAAGTATAGTGTGAGGCATCACAATTCTTTACTATGACATGATGAACAGTTACTTTCAGAAGTAGATCAAGTAATTTACTAGTCTACATCACTTTTAAAATAACTGGAATGTTTAATCTAAAAAGCCTCTTGCAAAGCAAGTCTGCTGTCCATGGAAAAACATCATGTTGTGTTGACAACAACAGAAGATTTATCTTTCCAGAAGGTCTCTACCAATTCTCTTGAAATCAGTCTCCTGTCTCTCAAATTTCATTTGTATATCAGGAGAATGAAGTTACATATAGATAGTTCATCTCCATAAGAACTGAAGTGAACATTAAATTGAATTGTTTCCACTCTCTTTGTTCAACAGAAAGGACAAGAATAGATTGTCACCTGGAAGTCAACCTAGTACAGTTATAAATCCATGGAGATAAAAAGCTTATGAGTACAAGAAACTTCTTCGTCTGAAAGTTTCTTAAGTTCTGGAAGAGACACCAATTAGCTTGAACAGCTTTGGGACTGGAAAAGGATAAGAAATCCCAGTGAAATTAACCAAGTTGAAACAAGAATGGCATGCAGCGAGGTATAAGCTATACAGGCTTTTAGTACTTTTAGCCCAAGCCAGAAAGATTGAGAATGGAACAGCCACAGAAACAGGGAAGCAGAGTAGAGTGAAAACAGTGCATACAGAAAGAGGAAAAAAAAAAAAAATTCAGAATAAAGGAGATACACCAGCCGTTTATCTTATAGTGCCTAGGTGGCATAATGCACCACCAATGTGGAAAATAGGAATCCATTCTAGGAAATCAGGAGATCTTAAGAAGCTATGCTGATGACAGCAGTGCAAACTTTTATTTCTAACAGTTTTGACTCACTTGATCTTATTCACTAAGTTAAGCACTACAGGCTTTCCCTGTTGTTTAGGTTCTAAAGCAAGACAGTTCGTTGTACCTACATTTGCAAATGCAAAATCACTTTCATTCACTAGAGTATCTACTTAATGACCAAATTCAAGACAGTGTCTTGCCAATAAAGAATTACATATTCATACCTTTTTAAAGTATTATAACTGCTCAGTCATCAGAGGTACACCATTAATTGCACAAGCAGTAGCGTTCTCAAAAGAATATTGTTGTGTGCAAAATAGAAATAGTGAAGACAACCCTTAAGCTACAGCATAACAGTATAGAAAGAAAACAATTCCAGCTTCGAAAAAACACCACTACTCAACTATTTGTTATATGAATTGTAATTTTCACCCTTTCTGGAAAAAAAAACAGAGGAAAAATAATCAAGGAGTGTTCCTCCTAACTAAGAATGTATTCACACACATGAGAAGTGTTCTTGTGCCTAGTAAAAAAAAGGAATAGTCTCCTATACTTTTTTGTAGTTTTCTATTTCTGTCCTCAAAGAACATGACAGATTGTTAATATTGGTCAACTTTGATCTTAATAGCATAAAAAGCTTCACCTCAGCAAAAGATATTTAGAACAAACACTTTTTAAAATTAATTCTTCCAAATATCTTGAATTTTAATGATTACAAGTCACAGCCTGCAAAGATGGATATACATTCCCCAGAGAGTCAATATTTTGTACCAATGAAAATTAGTATTCTTTTTTAGAAACAGAATAAGAAAAAAATGGCTCTTGACATCCCTTTTTCCAAAGACAACATTGACTGCTAATTCTAGCAATGTTACACTAGAAAAAGCAGCTGTCTATTCATGTATAATTTTACAGAAATATAATTGATACTGTGTAAAACCAAACAAAAATAGGATACAATTAAATGTGGCTACTCCACTTCCATTTCCTTGCACGTATCAGCTATGAAGCACTTCTCACTTGAGTTTCCAGCTGGGCCAATTCATAGATTAAACCTAATAATAAACACAAAAGGTATTACATTCTAGAAATTCTGTATTTCTTGTTTCCAGATCTAATCTGAAGACCATCTTCAAGTTAAATACAATGTCATTTCACATGTATCAATCTCTTATGTTATTAAAGTAATGCTGTACTTTGGATGGACAACAGTCATGTAGAGAATCACAGACTGTTAGAGGTTAGAATGGACCATGAAAGATCATCTAATCCAACCCGCCAGCCAGAATAGGATAAATTCAAGATCTAGAATTGCCTTTCCCAAAGACTATCCTTCACACATATAGCCCACTAAAAAGCTGTTTGGAGTATGAACTGGAGTCTCAGTTTTGATCATTTCTTTTTCTCATATGTGTTTTCCCCTCATATGCCTTTTTAAAATTTTCTACTGCTAAGCCATTCAAGACTGCTCATAATTTTAATTATTTTAATAAGTCTTTCAGTTCTTCAGTCACCTCAGTTTGTTGATCTTGAGAAGTCAATCAATCCCCTCTGACCCTCCACATGACCAGGGGGCACCACGCCACTGTGATCTCACTGACAACACAGCCAGCAGGTGAACACAGGCTTTAACTTCCTTCCATTTGTTTCCCTAGTATACTGCAAGTGTGATCTAAAACAAAAAATAAAACCAAAACCAACCAAACAAAACAGTAACAACAGAAACAAACAAATAAAACAAAAACATTAATAAAAAACCCCCAACAAATAGCTAATAGGTTTTAAGATCAAGTGATCAAACATTATTAGATCTGTAAAAAGGTGATTGAACAAAATTGGCAAGATATATGTGCAGAGTCATGGATCATAGGAAAACTGCACAGAAAATAGCTGCTGCTCAACCCCACCTCCAAGGCAATGAGCTTTCAAATTACACATTTCTCCTACTCCCTGTGGAGAAACCTCCAACTCCAGAACAAGTACAGCACTTGAGCTTGCTCGCATGTAAATAGTACAATATTAAACCAGAGTGAATGCATGTCCTGCAGTAAAAAGGAGACAGAAAAGGGAAAATAAATAAGAAAACTGTTAACACTTCATTTTCATTTGTGATCTGGCTGAATATAACAAAGAAGAATGCCTTAACACAAACTCAGAAGTCTAAATTTAGTCACTAAAATACAAAACAGAAGACCTCTCAAGAACTGCAACTGCTCCCTTAAAGTTAGTCATGACAGAAGAAATGAAATTACTTCTTATTGTGCCAGATGTCTGGTAACGGACTAGAGAGGTGTCCTGTTTTTTTTTTAAACAAAAAAAAGAAGGAAATTATTTTATCAGGTCAAGAAAGGAAAGATGAGAAAATTTTTAAAGTGTACTTTTAAAATCTATATTCAATTTGAACTTTTGGAGATATTTTGTATTTTCAGACAGGTTATGAGCTGGCAAAAAATGGTATAAGGAGAATGCAACAGAGGGAGGGAGAAAGAAAAAGAATTTTTTCTCCAAACTTTGACTGTAACATCATTAGGAAATGCCAAAATAACACTGCTAGAAAGAAAGGAACTGTCCGAATCTTGTGTATCTGTCCTCTTCTTTTGTAAGAAACCCTGTCACATACTATTATTCATGAAGTTGAAAAGATCCGTCTTCAGCTATTTTGGGGGGCTTTGCTCTCATTGTTTTTCTTCTCAACACTTAACAGTTTTGCTCTGGAAGCAACACTTTCACTTTTAAATGCTGACACATTACAGTGTAGCTTTTAAAATGTGAAGAGTACAGTTTATCTAATTTTCCGTGTCTTTGTAAGCAGAAAGAATCTGCGAATTAATATAAAGGTGTTGGAAGCTGGGGGCTAGAGGCAGCATTTCCTCAAAGGTGGGGATTTACCATCAGAAAAAATATGCTAAAAAAAAATAAAAATTGCTTTTAGGACTGTTCTAGTAATGCGTTATTCTGTCTCTCTGCAGAAATTCAGGCAACTTACCAGAAGTGATATGTCAGGAACTGCATGTCTATTATATTGGACCAAGGTAATCCGGAGACAACAACAAAAAATTTTACGGTTAACACTACTGAAGACAGGAAATAAGTATTTCCCATTAATGAATAATTCAAGATTAATCAGTAATGATACCTTCCAATGAGAAGCATTAGTAATGATTTCAGGATACTAATGCATTCTCTGGGAATTAAAATTAAAAAATACATATTTAGTGTTAAACTTTACCACTTTTTAGCTAGTATGGGGAAAGGCAATTTTTAAACAAAAACACATGTGAAAATACATTTTAAAATAGACGTTCTTCATGGAGAAATGCACATGAAAGCAACACAGTATAATAACAATGCAATAATGAAGAAGGAATTTTAGACTCATACTTCCAACCACAACAAATCATAAGATATCTAAAGTTCTATGCTTAAGATTGGTGATCAGATCATGTGAAAAAGTAAAATAAATTAATGAACTGCAATAGTGTTTTCCTGTATAAAAATAAATTGAAGGTCTTACTGAAGAGGACTGGATTTTTTTCAAGGAGTACTCTACAAATGCATACTCAATTGCTCATTGACTTCAATACTACATGGAATGACCCGTTAGGAGGCAAATCAGAGAAACATGAGAAAGGGACAAAAGTGTTCCTTCTTTTTGCACAAAACTGTCAAATAGTGAGGTACTAAGAAAAACTACATCAGCAGTGGCTTTGAGCCAGACCTATCTGGAGTTTCAACAGGACTTCTCAAAGAAAACTGGAGGTTTCTAAGATCACAAAAACCTGTGAAGAAAATAAACATATGTGTAAAAACTCACACTTAATGTCTAAACGACATTTATTAACCATGAAAAAATGTGTCGGAAGAATACACCTCTTGTCTGTAAAATGCGATATTAGTATTTTTTATTTGTAATTAATTGCGAAAGTAACGCTCTTCCAGTAACTTAAATATCAACTTCTGTTTAAAACCCCTGAATTTATAGGCAGAATTTTCTACAAATATGGCAATTGCTTGCAAGGATTGTGCAAAGTTAATGCCGTCATACCTTCTATAATACTGTGATTTATGACTTCTGGAGACTTTACAAAAAAGCAGAATGTTTTCAAATCACTTATCTTAAAACTTAATTCATTACCAGCTTTTGACAAATAACATACACAGTAAGCAATTAACTTCTATTATCAGCTTGTGTTTGTATTAAAAGAAACAGATGAAACAGGTAAAGTATATACTATGGATATTACATAGACATGAAAATAAGATGGTGCTGCTTCAACATGATTTTTACATCCCGCAGCTACTTTAAAAATATATATATATTTATATATATATGTGCCTTATCTGAGTATAATAACAGTTATTTGAACAGTTACTGTTATGAACAGTTTGAAAACTGGCCTTGATAATTAAAATCAGCTTTTTCTAAATTCTGGATAAGATATGCTTCGATATCAAAGGATTAGCTACTAGAAATAAGTGTATGTAGTAAATGTAAAGCAAAATTATGAAATGCTTAATCACTTTCATTTTTATAAGCCTGTTTCTACAAGTCTTTTCATTTGGTCTGGTTCCCCTCAGTTTTCCCTGTGTCAACCAAGCTGTTAATTGTGTTTCAACACGTGAAGCAGCCCACTAAAACATTGCATGTATGTCCATGATCTACTGACAAAGTGCAAAAAGTGGAATTCTCAGCCTGCAACAAGAAACAACTGGGTACATTTGTAAGAATACACATTTCTAGCTCATTTACATTATTGTTGAACACAAAGCTACTAAAGAACAGACTATGATTAAGGCATTTTCAAATATTAATTATAGTAAAAATATAGTGCAAAGAGAGTGTGTCATACACACAACTGTTTAAGGAAAGAATAAAATAGAAAATATTGCAGAAATGCAGACTTTCACTTTTTTGAGAGCAGATCACTGAAGAGAGAAAAGCTAAAGAATGTTTTCTGTGAGCTTCAATACTTATAAAAGGAACAATTAACCACAGCCTAATGAAAATAGTATAAGAAAACTATTAAAATGCAAGCAAAGTCCTTTGACGTAATTTTGATTCCTTTAGCTTGTGAAGCATTTGTTATTTATGCAAATATTTCTGACATCAGCTGCAAGATAAAATATTTGTAATTTAACAAGTATATATGACCACTAGGGGTAATTTGATAAAGTCATAAGGCAGTCTTCTAAAATGTATTTGAATTTTAAAAGATGGTGCTATAATCAATATTTTAGTTGTACTTCTTTGCTCAGCACTAGGGAAAAATAATAATAATAATTAAAAAAAAGAAGCTTGGCTGTATTTCAAAAGGTTTCCAAATCTATTCTGTTTTGTATTTTTTGTTTTGATCAACCATACTCTTAACACATTTTGCCTGGGTTCCATTGCAGCTGTTCAATCATTTGACACAAAATTTATTGATCAGAATAAAGACTCTATAAATCACTTATAACAGTAGTAACACTAAGACCAAAAGTGTTTGATGTAAATAGATTTGTCTCAAAAATAAGCATTTCAGCTCTAATGGTTACATTATTTAGACAGTCCAAGTGCCTGGAAAGCAGAAAGGTTCCATATGTCAAGAGCAAAAAATTGTAAACAACACCTAAGAATGAACACAATTTTTTAATGCAAGTATCTTCTAATATCACTTTGTGCACATATACATGAAGAAATTTTTCAAATCACCAAGTTCTCCTGCATAGCAAATGAAATGCAAGATTGCATGTAACACCTTGTATAGGATCACAGATTCATTTTTCTTGGAAAAGACCCTTAAGATCATCAATCCAGCCATTAACCCAGCACTGCCAAGTCCACCACTAAAACATGTCCTTAATCACCACATCTACATGTCTTTTAAATGCCTCCTGGAATGGTGACTCTACCACTTCCCCAGGTAGCCTGTTCCAGTGCCTGACAACACTTCCAGTAAAGAATTTTCTTCAAATATCGAATCTAAACCTCCCCTGGAACAACCTGAGACCATTTCCTCTTGTTCTATCACTTGTTGGCAGAAGAGATTGATCCCCACCTTGCTCCAGCCTCCTGTGAGGTAGTTGTAGAGGGTGAAAAAGTCTATCCTCAGCCCCCTTTACTCCAGGCTAACCAACTCCAGTTCTGCCAGACAGTCCTCATAAGCCTTGTGCTCCAGACCTTCCACCAGCTTTGCTGTCCTCCTTTCAACATGTTGCAGCACCTCAGTGCCCTTCTTATACTGGGAGGCCCAAAACTGAACATAGGATTCAATATGTGGCCCCACCAGTGCTGAGTGCAGGGGAATTATCTTTTCCCTCTTACTGCTGACCACACTATTTCTGATGCAGGCCAGGATGCTTTTGGCCTTCTTGGCCACCTGGGAACACTGCTGACTCACAGTCAGCTGTCTGTCTACCAATACGCCCAGGTTCTTTTGCTCTAGGCAGCTTTCCAGCCACACTTCCCCAGGCCTGTAGCATGTCCTAAGGTTGGTGTAACGCAAGTCCAGGACCCAGCACTGAGCCTTGTTGAACCTTGATCGGTGACCTCAACCCATGGATCCATCCTTTCCAGATCCCTATGCAGAGCCTTCCTACCTTCAGGCAGATTAACACTCCCACACAACTTGGTGTCATCTGCAAACTCACTGAGGATGCACTTGCATCTCCAATGTCAGGAAAAAACCTCAGTATTTTACCACATTGTAACAAGGACGACTAAGCATTTTATCTAACAATTGGATCAAAATTATTTAATGTTTTGTTATGAAAGTGATACAAATAACTGTGCTAGCACAGTAAACTCTACAGAGCTGACAGATACCCCAGTGTCTATAGTCAACAGCATTGCCAGTCAGCTGCATCTCTCCCAGAAAGCAATGTGAAACTGGCATAACATCACACCCATTCAAATGAGATCTGAAGAGAAGTTCAAACAAAGCAAATCTGAGGCGCATCAGTCTGGAGGCCTTGCAAACTCAGTACAAAGTTTACAGCCTGATTCTAGCAGCAACAGCACTGTATTGCTGTGTTGCATGACAACAACATACTTTATCAGGTGAAATTGTGTTGTGGATATATTTTGTTTGCCACCAAATCATAGTATTTCCACTGATACTAAAACTTTAAAGATTTCTCCTTCAAATTAACACAAATTATGATCATACAACATGGTATATTTGAAAAGTAGCCAGATCCCAATTTACATTGTTATTCCAAAATTAGTCTCACTCTGCTGAATTCTGTTGTCTGCTTTCATACCTGAAAAATTGTGCTGATAAGATTTTTCACTATAAACAGATACCAGTGTCTAGAATGGAACTAAGCAAACAAGCATCTGTGCTATTTCAGATATAATCAGAGTCACTCAGGTTCTAGCACCTGTACTCATAGAATACAGCACTACTTGATGTAGGCACAAGCAAGAATTGCAGTATTACTTCTTACCCTTCCAAGAGCTGTCTTTTGAAGCATTTAGCACCACAAAGCAGGTAATGTAGACTACAGACCAAAAACTGCACCTTCAGGGAGCTAATGATCCTGTCAGTAAGACAGGGAAATTTTTAAAACCTGCTGTAGCTAGAGGTTGTAAAAGGCTGTAGAGAAACAAGCAGTGAGTTAAGGATGAAAATCTCAACATTTTATGCAAATGATTTTTTGGAAGATATATTTATATAGAGGATGTAATTGCTAATCTATAGTAATAAGCAGGAGGTGACATTTCTTGAAGGGCTTTAGCACTTACAACACCCAAAGTACCATTACAACTAAAGTTGTTTAACTGCCAGATGCAATGTGCTTAAAAAAAACCAACTGGTATACTTGTTTAGTTTTTAGGTTTAGTTTTTACTGAACTTTACTTTTATGAAAGTGAACAAATTACATGACTGCTAGTTGAAAACTGCTGATTAAGAACAGGATGCAGAGTGCATTGGATCTTTCCTCTTAAGTTAGTGGTCTTCAGATAAGACCCATGAGGGATATGAGCAGCAGTGTTGATGTTTTTTATCCACTAAAAGCCAAAAGCTTGGGGAAGTGTGGCTGGAAAGTGTCTGGCAGAAAAGGACCTAGGGGTTCTAATTGACAAGTGGCCAGTAGTGTGCCCAGGTGGCCAAGAAAGCCAATGGCATCCTGGCTTGTATTAGAAATAGTGTGACCAGCAGAAGTAGAGACGTGACTGTCCCCCTGTACTCAGCACTGGTGAAGCCACACCTGGAGGGTTGCGTCCAGTTTTGGGCACTTCAATTCCAGAGAGATATTGAGGTGCTGGAGCAAGTACAGAGGAGGGCAACAAAGCTGGTGAAGGACCTAGAGAAAAAAATCTTATGAAGAATGCTTGAAGAAGCTGGGAATGTTTAGTTTGAGAAAGAGGAGGCTGAGGAGAGACCTCATCAGTCTCTCCAACTACCTGAGAGGTTGGTGCTGGTCTCTTCTCACAGGTCAAACAAGAGGGAATGGCTTCAAGCTGCAACAGGGGAGGTTTAGACTGGACATGAGGAAAAAATTTTTCACAGAAAGAATGGTTAAACACTGGAATAGGCTGCCCAGGGAGGTGGTTGAGTCATCATCCCTGGATGTGTTTAGAGTCGTTTGGATGTGGTGTTGGTGGATATGGTTTAGGGGAGAACTTTGTAGAGTAAGGATGAGGGTTGGACTCAGTGATCCCAAGAGTCTTTTCCAACCTGAATGGTTCTATGATTCTATGATTAAATAAAATATCCCGAATCTGTGTGTGAACTGGCTTCTTGCACACCAGGTAACGGACCCTGCTTTTGGGACAAAACTAGGCTGCAGTGGTAGAACAGACAAACATTTTCCTGATAAGTTTATATGCAGTACCTGCACACATAGGATTGTCTTCTTTTTTTCATGCATCACCTTTGGATACTTTAGGACATGAAACTCATCTTCTTCCCATCCTCACCTATCTTTGCGCATCACATCATGTACAGGTACTTCTATGCTCTTTTCCCTTAACCACAGCTTTGAGGTTCACTAGTGTTCCATTTATCAGAACAAAATAGCAGCACTTCCACACTACCTGCTTGCTGAGAATAGCTGAAGTGGCAATCACAGACACTTAGCATAGACAGCCAGAACTACTAAGGGTCTGTCCTCCTCTTCTGGGTGACTCCAGGGAGTTCATCACTTCTGCAGCCAAGTCCCTGCAGCAATTTCCCTTCCCTGGTCAATCTAAATGATCTGGCAGGTATTGGAGACAAATAGGTACCTGCCTTTTTCATAGTTGCAGCTTAGCTTTTTGTTTCTGTGCTTAGTGGGAGAAATAAAAAATAATTTCAACAAATAATTAAATTAGTCCAACACTTTTCTATTTTTTTTTAAATTTTTTTTTTTCCCCAGAATAATTGACAAACATTTCACTTTATGCTATAAAATGTTTGATGAAGCTTGAAGGTAGTTTTGCATTTTCAGTATGCATACATAATATGCCCAGAGAGATCAGACCAAAGGTGCAAGTTCACTACTATACCTCTACCAGAGCCAATACAGAGTTGGATAGGGTCAGATGGTTAGGAGTGCCATGTTTGTGAACCCTAGTCCGTAGGTGAATATAGTCTAGGAACAAGGCAAAGCTGAATGATAATTTTCCGCTGAGCTGTAGCATTCACTTTCTGCAAGAGTCCTCTTAATCTGGATATTGTTTCAACACATTAAGTGTATGAACTCATACAAATATTTGTGGCTGAAAATCTGTAGTCACAGAAATACATCAGTGTTGTACCTCCCAATGATGTTTTTACCATGTGTTAAGTTTATATTTGAAACAAAGAAATTGAACTGAACAGCAAAAAAGTTATTGTTAAGCAGGTGTGCTTTTATTCTTTATTGACAGCACTGGGGCATCACTGGGGATTCTGTATCATAATGTTCCAATGACTTAGCAAAACACCCTAACTAATATATACAAAAACCCTGCATATTCAGTTTTATGCCAGTGAGTTCCCAGAATTTTTTTACATATTCGTCTTGAGGGTCTCCCGGAGGGGGCCTCTGTTGGTCCTGTCTCTCAGTCCTTTTTCCCATATCCCACTGGTAAATTGTTCAGGTGGGTCCAGAATCAACATGAATGACTGGCCTTGGAAGACTTGATGTTATCACAACCTGAAGGATGCTTGGCATAACTGACTGATCGTTTCACAAAGCACGTTGTTGCGAAAGTAACCCATTCAGGTAACTTAGTACAGCAAATTCATCATTTTAGTAAATTCCTACAACTATCATATTCTCTGTGACTCCTGTGGGCTGAGCAGTTGTTTAACATACATGTTAGTATTCCAAACTGCAAGTAGATGCCAAAAACCATTACCCAGCAACAGGTAACAGCTTAGGCTATGTTGCCCACCTCAGAAGCACCAGCAATTCAATTCGCTTTTCCAAATCTGACACGTTAAGTGGGCATTTTGATGAAGTACCATGATGGGAGTGCTGGTTATTTAATACAAAAGTACAGAAATCACACTTCTTTTCATTTTGAAGTAATTCAATTCAGAACTTTTAAAATTATTTACTTCGAGATTTCAAATTTTTTTTTCACAATCTCTTTAGTTCACCAAAAATTGGTTAGAAATGCAAACACCAACTGTTTTGTCTGAAATACCTTACAAAAAATAAAGCCCCAAGTGTATTATGCTCTACAGTTTATCAGAGCATTGGACTATGTCTGGTCATCCCTGCTTAATGACTCATTTATCCCTTTCTTTTCCCATTTTGTTAGCCTGTCCTTGTTTCATCAGTCATCGTCCATGATAATTTTCTGGCTATTAAAGGGATGAGTCTTCCATTATGATAAGCCTTTATTTTTTTCAACCTCTGTGCATTCCTTTTACAGGTAGCATTTTTGTAGATTACATTATCAATCACTGTTTCCTGAATTTTTTCAAGGCTCCATTGTCTTCTAACTATTAAACTTTGAAAGAATTTTCAAAGGTAGTATTTGGTTGGGACTTTTTTGTTTTGGTTTGGTTTTGGGGTTTTTTTTAAGTCCTCAATTTCTTAAATCTCAATGCAATCAGCAGGGGTAATCTGTAACATCTGCCACAGAAAGGGCAAACTGTTCTTTTCAGTACAGGGCAAAATGGCCTTTGTAATGCTTTTTAGCAAAGTCTTTACTCTTAATGCACTAGTTTACTGAAGCATGCAAAAGTAATTTCCAAGTTAATCTACACCCAAAAAGGCTTCTTTGATAAGACTTGGCCTCAGTCAGTAAATCTTCTCAGCTCATTTTAGTACTACTGCAAGGCTAATTGCACAAGCAACAATCACATATCTAACCAGGGGATTGACTTAATTCTAAACTCTCACAGCTATACTGTTGCACAATTCAGTGCTGATTTTCTGTATCTAGAGTATTACATAGAAACTTCTGTGCTTGTTTTTTGTTGACTTTATTTCTAATAAAAATTAATCATTTTCCCTACTTCCACATACATACACATGCACCTCCAATTATTCATGTTGAACCCTTGTCCATCTGTGTATGTTTACAAAGTTAAAATCTTTCTAGCAATTCCCTTCTAAATCGCTTCACCAGAATCACTGCATGAGAAGAGTAGCCGACTAAAATTACTTTTCAAACTGGTGTTAGACATATATGCAAAAGCATCTTTAGATACAGTTCAGTGAAATGAAGATCTGTAGAGTTTTTCAGGATGACTGTTAAGTATTGTAATGCATTTTATTCTGAAACTAGAAGCTATAGGAAGAAAGGACTTTGTGTGTAATAGATAGAGTTCTGGGTTAAAAACCCAATAATCAAAATATTGTGACCACTGGGCCCAGGACAGTGAACTTTTTTAATTCCTCATAACACTACAGTTTTCTAGGATTGGAAAATGCAACCATTTAACATAATGGCTCTCCCAAAATATTGTGATCAGTATCATAAAGATAAAACTATTTTCCTCTCTTTTTTGGAAAATGCATTTTTAGTTTGTCTTCTGGATGTCTTTAGGTCATGCCTTTAATATTTTCTGCACAAGCATGAAGACTTAATATTTTTTAAACAGCGGAAATTTACTGGTAATAACTTAACTTTTACAGAGAGGATTAAGGAAAAATATGAAATATACCAAGATCAAGACAAAAATGCAAAGGCTGGCAATGATGATTGCCAGCTCTGCCAGTTGGTGTGTGGGTGGGAGCCAGAGGCCCCTACCTTCCCATGCTAGAGGATATGCCTGCAGGGACTACAGTCACGTGGCTAGGACACAGCACAACTTCTTGCATCTCCTGAGTCCTTGTGCAAATAGAAAGCTGTCATCATGTTTTCAGAGACTACAATAGTCTAACCAAGTAATAAACAAGGTACAAATCGTGCCTGCTATGCGCTCAGATAATGAACCACTTGATGTGCACCATTACATTTCCCATAACTCTGAAGGCCTGTCTGACTTTCTTCCTGGACCTGAGCTCTCCCTTCAGTTCTTGTCTAAAAAGAACTGAGATGAAGTTTTCTATTCTGTTATTGAGACATGCACCTTACAAACAGAACTGAGCGTTAGCTCAGATAAAATATATTCTAATAAGGTAGAAGAAAGTCTTGCCATACAGCACACACAGTTCCAATCCACAAAAAAAAAGCTAGGAGCCTAAAACAACAAAAAAAATCATATAAAGCAACTGACTAGATAAACAAACATTGTAGACTGCTACAGAACAGTGAAACCATATTAAAATATAGATCTACTCTATAAAAATTGCACAATGGAACTCCATTTACATCTCACATCATTTTGTATAAAGTGTTCCCTTATAGAGCATTGCCAGTGGTAGCAAAGTAAGACCTGATCCTTTCAATTGACACTCCTTGTAGGAGAGGAGAAGCTTTCTGTTTTTCTAAAACCAGTAGTACAAATATTCTCACGTACTACCCATTTGCCCAGGGCTTCCCTACCTTTCCAGCCTTTTGTGGTTTTGTTCTAATCTGCTCTCTTGGTCTTCATGCTCAGCAACAAGACCCTAAAGAAATGTTGGAAACAGCCAATAAAGGAAGCTGGAAGGAGACAGACCGTCATGCACTGTTGGCAATATAGGAATAGGGAAAAATTATTTGGTGCCATCTCAGAACTGCACATCAGTTATATCCCCAGATATATGAATTAGGTATTTTTTTTCTTTTGTAAAAAGGTGATTTAGAACAGATGTTATCCTTCTCCTGAAATTTGACTATACAGAGTAAAATTTTTAGTTAGGGTGTTGATTGCTTTATATGTACAGTACATAGACTAGTACTTTCCTTTTTCTTTCCTGCCCTTTCATAACTAAAGGCGTTTGCAGCCTGTGGCATACACAGTCTGTTGTTGTTGCAGCTGGCACTAAGGATTAAAACCTCTTAAGATGTGAAAGCCTGCCTCTGCCATTACAAAGTAACACGGTTATACCTCTGTACATCTGAGAAGGCTCTGTCCCTTAATCTATGAATAGACATAATGGTGAAATAATGTGGTCGAAGGTCACTAGTTAATCTTCTTGTCCCAACCACTGGTTAGTCCTCTAGTAAGGCTCCAGCCTGCTAAATGTTATCTAATGTTATTCAGAGCTGCTGTAGACTAAACCAGAGCCCAAAAATTCAGGGGAGTAAGTAGAAAAAAATATCCTTTTTCTCCTGCTTCAGCATTTTGCATGAACTGAGATCCTGTTCATAACCTACTCTGACCTAAAGCAGGATGATAAAAAAACCTTGTTTCTGCAGACTGAGGAGTCAACAACAGAAAATTTTCCTTTCTATATTACTTTATTTTTACCTGGGTCATGCTCTTAATTAGCAATATATTAATGATATGATTAGTCATTACCATAACATAAGAATTATGCCAAAACCAGATCAATTTTAATGACTGAATTAAAGGACACTCTATTGAGGCATGTGTTGTGCTTTAATTTTTGTAACATAAGAAAAAGTCTGTGGATGCTAATAAGGAATGCCAGAGCTCCATTACAAAAATTAAAAGAAAATTATTATGTGAATCACCACCAAATTAATGTCACATTACCAATAACTTCATAGCTCTCAAGAAAGCAAACTTCACTTACACAGATCCAAATAAACAGAGAGACATTTGGTGTGGGTGGTGTTTATTTTTGCAAATGTTTGATTGTTCTGTTATCATTGTATTTTTCGTATTATTCTGCACCAATGCCTTCTTCATATCTGATTATAAAAGGTTGTGAGGGCTGCTCATGACGGAACACAGAAAAACATTTTATCTATTCATTCCAAATTTGTATGAGATGTTATACTTCTGTTCTCCTGTGCAACGAGTGTAAGAAAGATGGAAAGCCCATTCAAGATTAAGTACCCTTTTAGTTTCTTTGTCATGGTAATGACTCTTTGCAAGCTTCACATAGTAAGACAATAGGAGCAACCATATGTACATTTTTTACCTCTTTCTAAATATACATCTATACACACTATATATGTAATACATGCTGTAAATTATATTTATTGCTTGCAGAGATGTATCCATGTGGAGGGAGGGGTTATTAGCAGTAATTATTAATTAAATATTAACTTCCTCAAATGTCAAAATACAAGGTAGTTCCTCAGTTATTGACTAAATCACTGCGTACAATTTGAGTTCAATGTTCAGATCTTCTTGGCATCAGTTTAAATCTGTTCCTACGAAAGGTAATGCAGAAATTTCCAAAATCTGCCATAAGATCCTTGATATTTTTATATATAAAGTGGTATTCAGTAGTAATGTACAATTTTGGTTGAGAGCTAATTTTTTTTCTTTAAAAGGCAAAAAAACTCTACACTACCAAAATGGCTGTAAAATTAAAACAGCCAAAAAAACCCCAAGCAAAACTAAGCCCAAGTTTCCACAAAAATACTATAAATTTTCATGACTAGATTAAATCTTTGATTCTTAGCAATGAGTCTGACTCAATCTAGGCTGATTGTAAACTCTAAGTATTTTATTAATGGTGCCATTCCTATGGAAATGACATCTCCATAGATTCCAAAGATTTTTTTAAATCTGAAAGGAAGTAAACTGAGGTTACTTGGTGTTTTAATTTGCCAGACATTCTCACTGTCAGCCTCCATAAACAAACCCAGCATGTACAACTGGAAAACACAACCCTATGTGACTCTGACTGTACCTAGTAAGTCAAACCAACATTGTCTCAACCAAGTATCGACATTTTCAAAAGTGTTTTAGGTGTCCCAGGTTTTGTGTACTGAATTATGCTGCCATTGAAGGTAGGACTGAAATGGGCAACACTCTCAAGGGGCAACAGTAAGAGATGCATGTCATCACAGGCATCATCAGCAAGAAGGAGAGGATTCTTTCGGGTGAAAATAGGTCCTACTATTTTTCTGCCTTAATGACACAGGAGAATTTTTGTCATTGTTCAGCTTTGTCAGCTGAAAAGGGTGACATCAATGAACTGAATAAAAGAAATGACAAAAGTATGAAAAAACCCCAAACCAAACAATAACAAAAAAACCAATCAAAAAATATAAGAGCAGAATGGCAGTAATATTTTAATTTTTATATAATGATTCACCTGAGGTCATTGAGCTAATTCCAAAGTACAATATTAAGGATCTCATAATCTATCATACTGTTATTCACGTGGAAAAGAAAAGGTTGGCTCAATAACATAATCCCCAGTCAGACTGTGTGTTTACTGTGATTCTCTTTTTTGCTTTTGATAAAATAGAACCTTTTTCCTTTTGATGGTTGTACAAGTACAAATCAATGAATCAAAATTAGTTCCGACACACCAATTTTATGTTAAGGGACAAAACCTCACAATCTGTCAGTAATACTTGCAGCCCTTATTGTTTGAGCTTATTTAAAATGTTTTGTCTTCTTTTCATTCTTCTATCAGCAGTAATCATTACTGTTAAATTTTATAGAAGCCCTCTCCTCACAGCTGATCAATCACATTAAGTGTATTTCAGGGGTACACTTCCTGAAAGTCATAAAATATATTGAACCTGAACTTCTGTTACAAGCATGAACTTCTACTCCTTAGGCAACAAAATATACAAATATTCTAAACAGGTAGCCATAGAAGGTTTTTTTATCTTTTATTAACAAAATAGAACAAAGTTATATACACAAATGAGAAAGGTTAAGCTTACTATTCCAACTACTGGAAAAGGTAGTTTAACTTATGTTAACTTATGTTAACCATGTTTAACTTTGTTATGTTCAAGATTTGCAGGATCACACTTAACTCAGTATTCTTGCAACTGAAATGTTTAACTGGTGCCAAGCCATAGAGTTCAAATGTGCATTTTGCTGAGCTTTCACCCTACCAATGTTATTCAGGGTAAATAAAAAATAATATTTTTCTCAGAACACAAAATGGATTGTTTTTTTCCCACTAAAATGACACACATGAAATTTTTACAACATTGAAGATGAAAATTCAGAATTACTTGATCCATTTGAATTTTAGTCTAATTTTAGTTTTTCCACTTTCAAAAAATTTTGCATTCCTTTGCACTCTCATGGCAAGTGTGATATTTTGTACCTTGTATATGAAAATATATTACTGATATCAAAAATAGCTTTAATTTTGTAGTCTGAATGTTCTGTTGTAAAACCTAAGAGATGAGGAAAAAACTAGGTAATGCAACAGAAATTATCTCAAATTCAATTTTAAATCACTATGTGCAGCTGAATTTACTTGCAAAATTTTATCAGGTTTGAAATGTTTTTTTTCATAATAATTGCAGAATAAATGCATATTCTGGTTCAGTTATTGCTTTCAAGATAATATGGAATTAATAAAATGCAAGTGATCATACACTGAAGAATTTGAAAATATGTATTTCAAAGATAAAAAATATACAGACATCTGATATTTTTTATGTATTCATCATTCTAAAAGGAAGTAAAAGGTTCAATGAATTGTGCATTTCTTCAACTGGTAAACGAGGAATGCTACAAAAAATGAAAAATTCCTTTTCTGATTGCTATTCCCCTCTGTTAAATAAACTTTATTTCACAACTTGGTTTTAGTTCCGATCAGAGACAATATTGCTCATGCACCTTACATTATAAAAATGTTTGTCTATGGTTTTTTTGCATGCTTATTAAAATTGATGTTTTAACAGAAGTTATAATTGTGCATCACCCATTTAATCCATCAGACTTTTTTTTTTTTTTTTTTCTGTTCCATTCATCCTTCTCATTTTCTCATCCTGGCCTGATCCAAATCTAACAGAATTGAACTGATTGACTTTCACGGCTTCAGTGACCTCCATGATGGGACCCTTAAGTAACTGTTAAGAACTGTATGTCTGCTTTTATTTCATGCACATCTCAGCCCTACACTGTAGAAAATACTTCATTTTAGTGATTCTGACTGTTGATTTTAAAAATAAGCATAACAAAAGAAGAAAAGAAAGAGAGAGAGAGTATAAACAATGTTCATGAAAGGACAGGTAAAATAGAAGTAATAATAAGAAAGAAGAGATGACTGGTTAACGAGTTGCTGAGAATAAATGAGCTTTTGGAAGAGATTTGAAAGAGCTCATTGATGTGAGAGGATTAATTGAAAATTAGATCTTATTCCACAACAAACAGGCAAGAAAAGAAAGTGTGTGAAGCCAGTAAGGATAAGAGCATTAAAATTGTTTTTATTTTCTTTCATTTTCTTTCATTTATGTTCTTGCTTTTTGTGTCTCAACAGACAACATTCAGCAATCAAAGGTTAATAACAAACAACTTGTCATAATTGCATAGCTCTCCTCCCAAAATGGCACAGCAGCAACAAGGCAAAACATTCACACTTGCCAGCTATGACATGCCTTAATAATTCCAAAGTAGAACTAAGAAAGCTAGAAATAAATTAATAGAGAGCATAACAAACAGAAGGAATTATAAACAAGTAGACCCCACACTGTAATAAAAACCTGCCCAAAAAGAAAGACAAAAAAGGAAATGTTCACTGCTGCTACATTAATTCTGACAACATATTAAAAGGACTGTTAATATGTGTGAGTCAGTGCCTACAAATACCAAATTTCTTCTGAGAATTTGTTTAGTTACTGCAAGTTCCTCAAAACTGTATCAGCCTGGTTTCCTGACAATAGAACATTTGCCATTGTAGCAGAGCAAGGATGAAGGCAATGCCAGTGTCTCATGTATCTGATGAAAAAACCGGCTGCTCGTGGCTTGGACAGGTGTATGCTCTGCTGGGTAAAAACACTGGCTGAACAGCTGGGTCCAGAGAGTGGTGGTGAATGGAGTTAAATCCAGCTGGTGTTTGGTCACAAGTGGGGTTCCTCAGGGCTCAGCTTCTTCTTAACATCTTTATCAACAATCTTGATCAGGAGGCAGAATGCACCCTCACTAAGTTTGCAGACAACACCAAGTTGAAAGGGAGTGTTGATCTGCCTGAGGGTAAGGAGGCTCTACAAAGAGACTTGGACAGACTAGATCAATGGGCTGAGGTCAGTTGTAGGAAGTTCAACAAGGCCAAGTGCCAGGTCCTGTACTTGGGCCACAGCAGCCCCGTGCAACGCTACAGATTTGGGGAAGAGTGGCTGGAAAGCTGGCCAGAAAAAAAAGGACCTGGGGGTTCTGATTGACAGGCAGCTAAATATGGGCCAGCAGTCTGCCCAGGTGACCAAGAAGGCCAATGTTACTAGTGTTTGTCCTTTTTGAATGAATTGTGCTCGAGTGAGACAACTTCATTAGAGACTCCCAGCAGAACAAGTATACCAAGATCCAAGAGTAAATGACAAAAACTTAAGTGTCACTACCTGGGCCTTATCTTCTTAATAACTAAGAGAATTACAAAAGAAGTCTAATGATTATTAGGAGTAGTAAGAGCTCAATAGGTTAGTAAGAGTTCAGTTTAGGTTGAATATTCTGTAATTTTGCTGAATTCAAAGTATTATTAACACTCAGTATTACTCATCTGTTAAAAGATAGTAGTCAGTGATAGTTCACACTGGATTGTCAGACATATTATTGCGTATACTACTTGGGAATTGTTCCCTTATTTCTACACCTGAGGAGGGGAAGGATCAAGTGAGGAGGAGAAGAATTTGCGCAGGAATCTAAATAAAATATGTATTAATGCACATAAAAATTTCAAATTACAGTCTGCTCTCTTAAAAGCCACAGGGTGAAAACAGCCTGTATTAGAAATAGTGTGGCAAGCAGGACCAAGGAGGTCATTGTCCCTCTGTACTGAGCATTCATGAGGCCACACCTCGAATACTGTGTCCAGTTTTGGGCACCTCGATACAAGAAAGACAACAAGGTGCTGGAGAATGTCCAGGGAAGGGCAACAAAGCTGGTAAAGAGCCTTGAGAACAAGTCTCATGAGAAACAGCTAAGGGAGCTGGGGCTAGTTAGTCTGAAGAAAAGGAGGCTGAGGGGAGACCTCATTGCCCTCTACAACTCTCTACATCCTCTACAGGATGTTGTGAAGAGGTAGGAGCTGGTCTCTTCTCACAAGTAACTGGTGATAGTCCAAGAGGAAATGGTCTCAAGCTGCACCAGGGGAGGTTTAGACTAGACATTAGGAAGAATTTTTTCACTGAAAGAGTTGTCAGACATTGGAACATGCTGCCTAGGGAGGAGGTTGAGCCACCATCCTTGGAAGTATTTAAAAGCTGTCTAGATGTGACACTTGGGAGTATGTCTTAGTGCTGGACTTGTTAGAATAGAGTTAATGGTTGGAGTCGACAATCTTGAAGGTGTTTTCCAACTTAAATGGTTCTATGATTCTTTGATCAGCAGAAGTGCCACAAATTTGGTTACAGAATGCTTATTAATTCTGGTAATATTTGAAACAGAAAGATCACAGCTTGATGCTTCAGATATAGACCTGACCTTGTTATGAATATATCTTAAATAAAAGCTACATATATCTATACAAAAATCAATAATGGAGCATAAATGTTGTTATCAGAATGTTTTTATTTCTGGTGTTCCTCTTCTCATCCTAGTTTTACATTTTAAATCTGAAATGAAAAAAATCAGGAAACCTGGTAAATGAAGACAACTGAGCTAATAAAGACCCAGTGTGTAAACAACCACCATGCAGCACATTGTACCAAATGCAAGATGTATAAGATGTAGATCATGTAGTTTGTGCAAAGGGAAGAAAATAGCCTGAGTATCATTGTGATTCAATTCTCTTTTCCAAGATAAAGGTAGCCCAGAGATTTCCAGGTAGATGTTGGAGTGTTTAGGGCAAGATAAAATCTACATAACATTCATAAATTATGCAAAAAAAAAAAAAGTCATAAAACTCTTAGTTTAACATTGTGTCCTGTTAGAAAGATTCTAAAAGTTGCTAAATACATGAAATGTTGTAAGTACTTCTTTGAAAATGGTAAATAGGTTTCCAGATAGCTGTATGTAGTATTTCAACTTCCCCCAGCAAGACCATTTTTTATTTTCTTCCTGATACTAAACTTTGATTTTCTTGATGCTGTGATGAATTTTCTAGATTGTTGCCTTACAAACATTTAAAAGAGAACAGAAGAGAATAAGAAAGTCTTCATGAAAGAGTTATTTTCTAAGTTAGAAGTATTATTTCCTAGGCCCCATTAAGACATCAATATGGGCACAGTAGCCTAGGAATCAGATTCTGACAGTGCAATAAAGCAAACTGATGGATTTCCTTCTTCTGTCTTCTTAAATAAAGGTTGTTATATGATACCAAATATTGCAGGAAAAAGGAGAGATGCTGTGCAGCATGAGTAATTTTTAACCAATCCCTCTTCATAACATCTCCCTTTTCTGCCCGATAATAGATCTATCATTTCAGATGTCTTCTCTCAGGGTCTAGCAGACACAACAGTGTCAAGAGCTCCTTGCCTCTGAAGCTGGAGGATATGCATTAAGAATCCTCCTCCTCTCCCTTAGGGAACTAGTCAGTCCTTTGCAGAAGACTTCATACCTTGGCCACTGCTAAAGCCAAGCGTTGTGGTTTCTTTTTGGTTTAGTTTGAGGGTTTTTTTGTTGTTGTTTGGTTGTTTTTTTGGTGTTTTGTTTGTTTGTTTGTTTATTTGTTTTTTTTAATAGAAGCAAGAATTTGCTATCTCTTAGCACCAAAAATCACACATCAAAGTCCTTGTTCCACTGTTGTCTAGTGTAAAACTCTCATCAGCCCAAAACAGAGCAAGATTTTCAATCCTTGTCCCATTGTAACAGAAAATCCAAAAAGGGCACAGTATTAACCCCTGACAACTCAAGTCCACTCATGAGAAAACATAACTAGTTTTCAATGTAACCAGCATAAGAAGGTTAAAAGGCATATTGATCCTGCTGACGTGTAATTTTAATGCATAGTTTTACCCTGAGCAAAGAAAACTCAGGCTACAAATGCTTATATATTTTTCATAAGGACTATAATATTTCATCATGAAATTTTCCTCTAGAATGTAGCAGACCATGTTAATTCATTGTGAAGAATGATAAATGTTTTATTGTATGTGTGATTCTGTGCACTGATATCACAGTGGCCATATAGGGATAGAAGAAAATAATGGTATTCTATAGACCAATTAATTTTTTTTCTAGAGGATTATGTTTATTTAAGAAAAATATTTACAAATAAATGCAATTACTCATAATACTCCATTGATTTAATTGTTATCCTTTTAAATTTTAATCTACATTTGGCATCCATGACTTCATGAAACAGTGAAAGGAAAATGGCAATTTTAAGACCTATACATTCTCATTCTGCTCAAATAAAAGGTATATAACAGAATACAAAATCTCTAAAGTTAGATAACTGGATGATATTATCTGTTTAAGTGGTTTGTGTTCTGTTTTGTGGTGGGTTTTTTCTTTTTATTTTCTTTCCCATTTTTTTCCTCAAGTATATAGAGAAAGGGCTTAAAAATATTAACTACAGAACTCAGCATATATGTTTAACACAGTGCTCGCTCTGATCCACTGTGGTTTCCAGCTAAACAAGAAAAGCTGTCAGATATTATGCACTGTAGGACAACACAATGTTATTCCACATCACATGGATATGTTTTGTCAATATGATTAAATCAGTTTTCAGTTCAAAAGCAATTCCCAAAATCATTTGAAGCAAACATGGTAGGAGTATGTGAACAAAATAGCATCAGAACACCAAAATATATTGCTCCTCAGCTGTGTGATCTCTCCCTAGTGCTTAAGAGAGAGCCCTTACACTGCTCAACCTGTATTCTTTAAAACATGATTTTGTAAGTGATGTCAGACTCTGGATAAAGACATTACATCACTAATTTTGAAAAAATGTGCTGCTTCACGTGTGATGTAACATCAAGATATAAAGCACCTGTGCCTACATACAGTACCAGACTTCCCCAGCGTTTATATCAGAAAGAGCAAGTTCAGACAGTAAAGTGACACCTTGAAAGTCAGAAAGTCATCTGTTCGGTTCCTGGCTAAAATAACTCCCTCTTTAACAAAACATAAGGCAAAATAAAGGAAATATCCTTCAGACTAGCTGGTGGCAGAGGCTGCACAGGCTCCCTGCCATCACCCCTCGCACCAGGGAGATGTGCGGGTGTTGGGTGAAGTCTGATGCAGGAGATGCTAAGTGGTGCTTAGGCACGCAGGATCACTCTGTATAAAGAATGCTTCACTGTTCAAGTGAACAGGATCTAAGAGTGTCACATTATGCAGAGGCAGCTGTAACTGGCCCTGGGCTTTGGTCCAAGATATCAATTTTTTTCAAATACATAGTGAATGAGCAGAGTTTGTAGTCTCTAAAGGTAGTGTTTTGCCAAGAAGAAATGGAATAAATGGGTTTTCCAGTCTAGTTAGCACAGGCACCTTAATAATCCCTTGTCCCACTTTTCCCAGACACATAATGTAAAAGCAAAGACTGAGGGTGACTTGCAACAAAATGGTTCAGACCAAGACATGCCTCTGAGAAATAGTTCAGCAAGGGAGAAGGGGGAAAAGGCGTAGTGGGGGAGAGGGGATCATTTTACATGTATGTGGTTTTTATTTATCATATTTTATTTATCATATCTCATGTAATTGATGGAAACTCTAGACAGATCATGTAAACTGAAGACAACATTCCCAGACATGTTTATGGACAATAAGCTCCTCACAAGCAATACTGAATAAAAATAATTATTTCTTAATATTTTCTACCCTTCTTCAAATGTCAAGTTAATTTTTTCCATGTTTTTACTTATTGATGTGGCAGATTCTATCCATCATGTTGTACTTACTTTTATTTTGTCAGCAATTCAAGCCAGAGACATAACTCAAAGCAATCACCTTAAATGGTCAAAAGCAATGTAGCTTTTCAAATATCATTTATTTAAAACTAAAATTTGTTAAAAGTTAAAAAAAATAAATTATTCAATTGCAATTTTCTTTTAGTGACACAAGTATTTATCTGATAAACCTTAGACATACTATCATAATTTTTCAGAAGCACTTTGCACATCAAGAATTATATACACAAATGATCCATGAAAAAGCAAAACATTTTCTATTTTTTTATCATGGGTCTATATTATTTATAATATTTGTCCATATATTATTTATACATTAATCACAATTAACCATAAGGTTTTCTTTTTAACTATAGCTACTGCTTCTGCATACTTTTTATGGAGAGTGAGCACTCTTTTAATAAAGACTGCTGTGTGATATGACTTCATATCACAGTACATATCCTTTACCAAATATTCACCCCTTTACTTTGTTGGGTTGAATTTTTTAATAAAAATTAGTAACTAGTTTGTTAATTCTGATTTTTTCCCTTATATCCAGAGGTGGCAATGGGAAAGTAATTAAAACTGTAGGTATCTTGCTGCTTGTACTTTTAAATCAGGAAACCACACTTACTAGAATTATTTGTTGCATAGGGTTAACTGAGAAATTATCTGTAATAGATTTATAGTATTTCAAAACTATATATTACTCTGCATAAAAGAGGGTACTGACTTAGATATACTGACTGCAGAAAGTTTGATGCAACTTATGATGTGAGTCTAGGGCTTTTTTTTTCATGCCAGGTCTGTACAGAAGATGACTAAGCAATGTAATCATATTTTAACATGGAAAATAAAGTGTGTGGACTGCGTTTTCTTGAAATGCTGGCAAAATCAAAGTGAAAAGTGTTATGGAGCTGTTTGCTCACCTTTGACAGTCCATCTTGTAGGTACCTTTCTAGCTTCATAACAGCCTAAGGGAAGTGCTTAAGCCTGTGTACGAAAGAAATAGAAAAATGCAGTTAGCATTTAGAATCTGGAGAATTCCAGGTGATGTTTGAGAGCCTGTTAGACCACTTATTTGAGGAATGCAGGCAAAAAGAATCCTTGACTAACAAAAAAATCATTATGTCTCTTCTCACCAAAATTAAAGCAGAATAAAAGAAAAATAACACTCATGTAAAAGCAATGTCATCCCACATAGTTAAAACATGAACTGAAAACTTGTTATTTTATGTAAATTATATATAGGACAATGAATATTCAAAAAATTTATATAGACCAAAAATAGCAGTCATTGAAGAGTAACAGGTGTAAAATCAAGCAATATAAAATTAAAAATGGGAATAACTAACTCAGACACATAAAATCTCAACAGAACTGCCAATCCATATTCAGTACAGCTTGCTACAGCACTTTTCTTTATCCCAGTAAAACAATATCTGGTAAGATATAGTTATCTTAGTCCTCAATCAGGTCTTCTATGGTTTGGGAGAAATGCTGGGAAAAGAGAGCAGGCACTGTCAGCATAAATGCAGAAACATTGATCTGAGTATTTGTAGTATAATTCAGACAGGTCAGGAATGTCACTTTTGGAATCTGAAAAAGAGAACATTTAAAAAAAAAAAAACAAAACACCCCAAACAAACAAAAAAAACACAAACAGAAAAGGTTCCTTTTCCATCTGATGATCATCTGTTAGTAATGTTTGTTCATATTTACAGTGTTTGGGGAAGGGCAGTGATCATAAAAAAAAATGTTCTCAAAAGAAATATGTGTCTCTGTGCACTTGTTTCTGACATCTAAGTGAGGAACAATAAGAATTTCAGATCTTTTCACATGACATTACTATTCAGATTTATTTTTTAATTTCTTCAGTAAATGACTCTTGGCTAACAATAACTTCATTATCATATAGTAATCTGTGAATAACAGAAGTTTCTAAGGTTTTTTTTTGCTAGTCAATAAATTAGAGAGCTGACATGCAACCATGAAAGTCAAATTATATTATTCCTGCAACCTAATTGGGTACTTACTTCAATAACTAAGATGATATACATATAGTGTTGTGGGGTATTTTTTCTTTTTGTACTTGATAAAATTCAAACTTTCAGATTGAAAGTTCACCTTTTACAAATTTCCATGTGAAGATGGCTCAAAGTTTTGGATGTTCGTGGAAAGCAAGTGTAAATGAGTAACAGGCATGTGAACCTTAAGTCATAACTTACTGCATGAGATAAGAGTATTAATTAATACATTGTTCTGTATTCAATTCTGTTGACATTGTACTCTGGAAGGAATACAGTAAGTCTCAGAATTTGACCATGTTATAAAGTGTGTATAGTGGGGTGGGATTTTTGAACCAGAGATTGATGACAGAGTAATGACACTTTGATGGAAAGCCCAGAGTAACAAAGAAGGTGAGGCAACGTGGAGGGCACATGATACCTGGCCAATAGCAGCTCTGAAAATGTACAACCTGAAAATAGAGCATATCTGAACAGTTTTCACACCAGAAGGCATCCAAGTGCTATTGCAGATAGAGATGAGTCCCACAGGTGGCTGATTGGGATGAAGGGTAAAAAGACCAATCCTGCCCCTGCGGGATTCCACTCTCCTGCTGATAACATGCACAAAGGGCTGGAGTCCATATCACTCAAAATGTAATGAGTGTGCATACTGCTGAAATGGCTGAGGCCCACATTTTTAAACTATGGTCCCAGCCTGTTTCTCAGATCTTGTAATGCTTTGCTGGTTCCCATGATTCCTGCTATAAGCATCTATTGCCTGAAAAACTAAGCAAAGCAACCACTCTGTTCACACTGAGTACCAAATGTGGGATATTTCTTCATAATAATAATAAATAAATAAATAAATAAATAAATAAATAAAAGAAAGTTACATAGCTAATCATGCTTATGGTCCCAGTTTTGTCAGGGATCGGTTGACACAGTCATCCACTCCCTCCTCTGCATAGTCCAACATCAGTAATTGCTACCTCCTGCACTTGCTACCTTTACTGCACTTTTACAAAACCATAAATTTTATCTTAAATGTAACTATGTCACTCTAACTGAAACAAAACCTGTGCAGATTTATAAAGTCATAGACCTTGTCTATTCTGTGCTTTTGCAATACATATGGTTTATGGAGAAGCTCTTCCTCAAAACTGATCAAAGCCTAGGGCAGCCTGTTTTCTTCCTTTTACTGCCATGAGGGCACTTTTGCACCAAGAAGCCTTCTTCCCAGAATGTCATAATTGCCTCTACCTGTTGCTTTTTATTATGCGGTGTTTCCACTCCGTGAATATATCACTTCAGTCAATTCGCAGACCAGCTCTGTCTGGTTCAAATCCATGGACCTACATTTATGAGAAGATAATTTATGCACTCTCATCAAGCAGAACCACAGCAGAAAGTGCTGTGGGCAAACATACAATACAATAAATTCTGTTAAATGAAGAAGATATATTTTTAAAGGCATATCTTATCAGTGGAGTTTGTTCACTCATGTAGCCACAGTTACACACCACAGAAGCAGCTTTTGGTCACTGTGTGTTCAGAAAGAAAAAATAAAACAGAAAATGTAAATAAAGGAAACATTAATGATTATATATGTTTATCTATGTATATAGGCAAAATATTTAACTAGTGACGGTTGGGAAAGGGCACAGCAATGCACAACACAGATCAAAAAAGATTGAATGTCCACAGCCTGTCTTTCTGAGAACTTAAAGACAGCTCAGAAAATGTGCATTCCTCAGTAGATGTGAATTATAGCTAGCATTTCTAGGACCCAGTGAAAAAAAAAATCTTTTCTCAACCTCTTGGCATAGCTTTTATCCATAGACTGTATTCCAAAATGCTATTAAATCTTCCATAAAATATGAGTTTTACAATCCAAGATAAATGATAGATGTTTCCTATACAATTAATAAAGCATAAAATTTGTATAGGATCTGCCATGCCTGAAAAAGTTTGTAGTAAGGGTCACCACATCTCACAGAAAGACAGTGGTCTGCTTTTTCTGTAACTGAAAATTTGTCCTGAGCAGGAATGTCAGCAAATTGTAGGTTCTATAGCATACTGTCTAACAGGGATAATTCATTTGGGAGCAAACAATAAACTGAGTTCAAAACGTTATTGTGCTCCACAAAACAGGTCTGTTATATGAGACTATCTCTCTTAACAATAACAAGACTGGACCAGCTGTTAAGGTGCTCAGTTTACACACACAGGAAATCTACTTCTTGTTTGTTTTTTTTTGTTGGGTTTTCTTATTGTTGCCAATGAATCAACAAGAACACTTGCTCATTTTATAATGTACAGACAATGTGAAGCCTACGAATTAGAGACAGTACAGAGCAATTTTATATATAATTTTAAATTTTATTTCATAAATTTGCTCTGATGCAGAACTCTTATTGCTATTTTTATACTTTTTCTTTATGTTTTATCTTTTGTGTCAATCTGTATGTTCTCTTCCAGGTTTCTCCTAATTTTTCCTGCCATAGAGCTATCTGACTCACTTAACACTCTAGAGAAAGAAGAAAGATGCCTTCAGGCAGCTTGGGCAAATTAAGAATCTTCTTGAAGGATAGCAGGGTCCCCTAATGCCAGAGCCACAAGTGCCTGTACATACAGAAAATACTGAATAATGAAAGCATTAAAAAAATGCTCTTTGGTAACACCAAGGGCATATTTTAATTGTTCAGTTGAATAAAGTTCATATAGCCCAATCACATCACAGAAGCTTTTGTTGATCCTAGATCTGAATATATTGATATTAACTTTGGTTCTATGAGATTAAAATTCTAATCTGCTACACAGTAGGCTTAAAGTATGATGAATATTTGCATATACCTTCCCTAAAATTCTATACATATTTCTTCAAGCCAATATGCTTTACTTAGCTTACCTCAAAATCTATAAGTTGTTGAAAACCATGCCAGTACAGGCCAATGAGTTCCCGTCTGAATATCCAGAGGTATCTTATCAGCCATTCAAGCTTGTAGTCAATGTCACAATATTCCACTCATGCATATAAATCTCTTTTTTATGCCAGATACATTTCAAGATAGGAAGGCATCTTCTTCCTTGAATTGATCATAAAAGGTCCCCCAAGACTTCTGAATGGTTCTTCACTTAAAAACAATGGGCAGCACTTAAAGTGAGGTTAGGATTTTTCCTTTTTTGAAGTACCAGACAACACAGCCAGGTTTTTGCAGAAAGGATACACTCTTTGGATTAAAGAGTGTTCAGAGAAGAAAATGCCTCTTCTGTGTCGGATCATCACCTATGAGCCCTTTCCTACATAGCTTGTTATTTAACAGTATGTAACAAAATAGATAATGAATTGCAATACAGAAACATAAGAGATATTTTATGTGTAGAAGATTAAAATTTAATTATTTTTTAAAAAGACAGTAACAACAATTGTTAAATCCATATATCCTTCAGAGTAGGAATATTTGTATCTACAGGGATGGGAGTTAGGAATCCCTTTTTATTGTGTTCAGTCTTCACAAACCTCAGCTGTGGAAAAATTAGACCTTTAATCTGAAAAAATGCCATTACAGGTAACTTCGGAGTATCTGAAGTGGCAGTGGTTCACTGGAAGTTCAGTATTTGATACTCAGTACTGAACTTCGATATTCTAAGTGTAAGCACACAGGGTGCAGATGAACTTAAAAAACACAAAACCAGCAACTGCGTGACTGATAACAGCACATAGCATTAATAACACAGTGTCATTTTTACTATACTGTTTTCTCCCACTATAATGAGTAACCTAGGTGGCTTATGTACAGAAAGTATGAATAACAGGCAGTTTCCTCATTAAGACTCTCTAGCTCTATTTTCTCCTACACTTTCTGGGATCAGGAAAAATAACTATTTAAGTCAAAATTATTAATACTTTTTCCAAATATTTCTAAGAAGGAAAGCTCTGGATGATTGTTTCTATTTTGTAGCAAAATCAGTATAAATTAATATTTTATAATAATACAAAATCGTAACCAATCTCAAATAACCTATAGGCCAGGGCAGTGATTTTGAATACTTAAAATTATTACTCAGGTTGGGATAAATTGAGCAACCATTGTTCTCCCAGCAAGGGACATAGAGCAGAAAAGGCAACATGAACCTTTTCAAATCAGCAAATTAATTCACACCACTGTGTCAAAAGCTTTCTCTGCATACAGAGACATGATGCATATCAAGTCAGTTGTCAAGTCAATTGTTCTTAACTTGCATTAATCAAGAGCAGAAAATGTAATGAGCTACCATTTTAGGACCTTAGCTAACAGGCTAGAATGATTCAGGTTTCTGTGGATGATGTTTACATATAAAATATGAGGAAAATATGAAAGGCAACAAAAGCAGGGCTAGAGGACCATGTAGGAAGGAGGTTTCAGTTCTGAGAAGAGCTGTGCTCTCTACGAAGAATTTCTGGAATTGTAGAGAACAGCAGAACTAAATATCTATTAGTATACTTGGCAAATGAGATAATTTGCTTTAATATCCAACACAGTTTTTAGGAACTGTGGTTTAGCAAGGCAGGTAATGATATTAATAGCAATGACAGAAAACACTTACCATTACAGCTCTTGCTATATTCTACCCACATCATTTTTTGTGAGGACATTTAATGATCAGCAAACATGAAGTGCCTGTGAAAACTGTAATTCCCCATTCATTCAAATACTAATTGAGCTAACTTCAATTCAGTCTCAGCAGAGAAAATTCCTACTTTCTTATGGCCCACTCCTACCTTCATTGCATGCTGTCATGGACTTTGATGACAACAAAACCGAGCTCAGTGATTTGCTGTCTTTTATTACTAAGTTGCAGTCTTGATTCTATTTTAATGTCCATTCATAGCACTAGGCATTTTCTTTTCCTTCTTTTCATGAAAACGGAGGTGATTAATTGATTAACAAAACTTGTGTTCCAGTTTCTCTATATGTGTGTTTTCATACCTATTCCTATTTACTGTGTGATTAGTTATCAGAAACTGCATTCAACTCCTCAAAACAGGAAGCAGACCAGTTACTCCCAACCTTCTAAAAGTAAAGCTTGTCTGCTACACGTGCTGAAGCCATTACTAGCACATGCAGACTAGAAACAGCCAAAATATGTTGCATCTTTATGTTATCTTTTCAGCAAAGCATGAGGTGTTTTATGAGACTTGTAGGTCTTTAATTTCATCCCTGGTAATTTGTATATTCGGTATATTTGAGTGGAGAAAGTAATGTTCTTGACCTATTAATGTGTTTTTATAAAGTCAGAAATAAATTCAGTTCGTTGACAATGATCATGCTCAGCTGTTTATTATTTTAACTTTCTTGCTAAGTATTTCCACAACATGGGAACTCTAGGACATTCTCAGTAGCATAGTGTATGTTTATCTGGAAATAACATACAAGACACTACTAGCTGTAATCTGTGCTTTAGTATTGATTTCAGCAAGACACAATAGTTTAATAAGGTTATTTATGCTTAAATTATTGCCTTTCAAAATTATTTGATGAAAAAAACTTAGTGTAAGCATTTTAGGTGGCAAGAGAGACAAAATAGCTCTACTGCACTAATACAATTTTTTTTTTCAATGTATTCACTGAAATCATTAGTAAGCAAGAGAAAGTAATAATCCAAGTGACACAAAAGCCTAGAAATAATAACTTTTATAATACCAAACACTTCTTGTTATATTAGCAGTAATAATGCAATTAGACTTCTAATAAATGCTTTTGAAGAAATATTTGTCAAAAAAATCCTTTAATATGCATTTAATGCTGTATGTACGTAACAGTGCCCTCTGCTGGATAAAGTGAGATCCAAACTGTTACTTATGATCAAGTCTTCACCCAACAGCTAGCTTGTAAGAAGATATAAATTGATGTTCAGTATAGAAGGTGAAGGAATTTCATACTTGGGTGGTGTAATGGAAAAAAAGATTTGGGAACTAAGTTCCTAGATTTTGCCCCCAAGGTTTGTTGCAAGAGATTTAGATAAGCAGCTGTGATTTTTTTTATCTTTTGACAAAGGAGTCAGAAAGCATATATTAATTTTTCTCGTTCTTTATCCATGAGGAAATACACATCAGTACCCAAAGGATTTAACTGTTCAGAATTTCAGCATGGAATTTTATTTTCCTTTCTTCCTTAACTATAGCTTTCTATTCTAACACTATGTTTTACAGTACATCCTCCAAAGTGGCCTTCAGAAATATTTTTTAGTTATTTAACAGAATCTGCTTTACTGCTGCTGAGCAAAATTTTACAGAAAAGACATAAATGCTGGCCCTGTTTTGCCTGCTCTGAGGATAAACAACAAACTCTAACTTCAGGGTTCTTAACCTAACCAGTTCTAAATTCATGAAGAGCTACATCTCAGTCTCAACTTCATTCCAGACACTGCCTTCAGGGTAATTCATAAGGGATACCTGTAAAAAAGGTTTTGCTGCACCATTCCCAATAGTTTGAACTGGGGAAACTAAACAGGTCAAGGCAATACCTAGGACCAAATGCCTTAAGTAGTCCCATGCTTGGTGTAAGGTGCTGATTTGGAATTGCTATACAGCTCTTTATGCTGTTAATAATTTTTTTTTTTCCTTAAGGGAAGTATGCTCCATTCCGTGTATCCTGTTCAGTTTGATAGTAGTTCTCAGCTTCTTCTACTTCACAGTTATACAAATAACCATCTGTCAGCTGCTTATCAGTAATTAGCTATAGCACAAGCCATCTTCCTCAGAGCCCAAAAATTAGTCAAAATGCTGGGAGCTCCTGCCTTGTCAGGGCTCTGGTTCATCCATAGGTGCAGAAGCTTATAGAAGCAGATGGGTCCTACACTCCACTCAGCCTTGCTCATTCAGTGAACAACACATCTGGCCAAAATAAATTAGTTCATGTCAGGCCTGGAGGACCATACCATAAGTTCTGGGGGCAGACAAGTACTGTGCCATGTAGTGTCTTTTTTTTTCTGTTAGGTTTATGTCTGGTTGAGTAATAGGTCTAATGCTACATGTAGTATCACACAGACAATGTAGGCAAAAATGCAATAACTGCTCAGTCTCATCCATCAGAATCATCTCCATATTTGCAAAGATTCCTAGAATACGGCCCACCTAGAGGAGGGGTGAGTGATGGAACAAAAAACATGGGCTGCCACTCTTTGCATTAACCAAACACAGCCTTGCCAAAAAGTCATTCTGTGAAACCAGTTACTGCTGTATGACAACTCTTAGATCATCATTGTTACAAGTATTTATCTTCCTAATAAACAATATTCAGCAGTAAGAGCTGGTGAAAGATGTCTAAGCAGAGGTTAGCTACTATGTACACATACAAAATGGAAAAGTGTGGGGGGTTGTGTCTTTTTTCAGATGACCCAAGCTGAGAGGTTTTTTATTTAATTGTTATTTTTTTGAATCCGTAAAATGTTTCAGCATTTAGCCTAATACAGGGATTTATTGGCAATTTACACACTTGGCTCACAGACTCTGGAGGCACGGTCAAGTGTCTATTTTTTTCCATCACAGTTCTGAAGCTTTTACAGCTGCTTCCTCTACTATGAACTTTATGTTTTGTACACACTTCAATTTGACAAAGTAACTGGAAGGGAAAACACAAACAAATCTATAAAATTGGCAAGATTTATCAATAAATGTAAGAGTTTTGTTTGGAGCAAAAACAGCTTTTCCAAATTTTTCTTTAATTATTCAGTAAACATTAGTAATCTTAAAAGCCATGAGTATTGGCAAAAATTAAGAAAGGCTGTCAGACATGCAGACTTCAACCTTGACAGCCTATCAGGATGCAGACTTGAAGTCCAAATACATGCACATAAAGAGAGTCTCAGGGGTACAAAAGGCAGCAGCTCTCAATATTAATGAGGATTTTTAATGTAGGTTTAAGTGTTCTTCTTTTTTATTATAGAATTTATAATATAAACATAAAATTAATCTAATATAGTATTGAAAATACAGGGAAAATACACATTATAACCTCAAAATTATAACCTCAAAACTTGTTATAGGATTTACTCTATTTATGTAAATTGCTCATCCTGTCTCTTTTCTTCTTACCAACACAGACAGATAGACACCTGCTAAATGGCTGTTTCATCATAGCAATCTTGGATATCTGTTTGTGGGATGGGGTGAACTGTACTCTGGAGGCATTTATCTCCACAGATCACTCGGAGAACCAGAACAGGTAGCTTTAATGGGTCGTCTGACTTTTAGATTATATTATTATCACTAAAGATGAGATGCATATCACCATTTGCTTTTACAGTCCTTCTCCAATTACAGCCATAGGTTCCTTTTTTTCCCAGCTGATTACCTTATTTCTGTGAAGAGAAATATACTTGGTTTACATATAAGTAGCATTTTCTGCAAGTTGCCACGAGGGGTGTCTTGTCACAGAATCAGAGTCGTCGGGTTTAGAAGAGAACTCTGAAGACCATCTAGTCCAAACCCCTTGCTAGAGCAGGATCACCTACAGAAGATAACACAGGAACATGTTCAGATGGATTTTTAATGTCTCCAGAGAAGGAAATTCCACAGCCTCTCTGGGCAGCCTGTTCCAGTGCTGTTACTCTCACACTAAAGAAGTTTTTCCCTATGTTTAACTTGAATCTCATAAGATCCAGCTTGTGTCCATTGCCCCTTGTCTAATTATATGCTTTGATTGACCTTCATATTTAATTTAAAGAAACTGAAAATAATGAAGCTTTGTCATTCTAGATTAATTGTTCTCGTAGTCTTCTAAGAGGAATCCTTCCAAAGGGTAGTAATGGGAAATCAAACCTTCATCAAAAATGTTTCCATACTTGAAGACTTCCATTGACTGCATACAAATTCTACATCTAGACACATCCAGTGAGGATAACTATGATATTCTTATCTATTCACACCATGCTATTATATTAGACAATAATATTATAAAGAATTTACAGTCAGCTACCTTCTACTTTGATGACAGTGACTTGTTTAGAAGCAATTGATAAGCAAAGCTTTCTACTGGCTTTAGTTAGCTGAATATCTTCTCTCATAGTTGAACCTCCCAATTTACAAACAAGAACCCAAATCATCTTGTCAGCAAGAAAATTCATAGCAGAGCATATTGGTCTCCATAACTTTTAGGATGTAAAAATCACTTCCCACATTCAAAATAATCTGATGGTTTCCCACAAAATAATGAGTTAAAGACAACACTGTCATTTTTCCACTGACTGTCCTTAAGATTGCCTGAACTCATGTAGTTTTGATCTGGATGGTGATGCTGCTGCAGTGCTATGAGGCTGTGTTTACTGTAAGGATAAAGGTCATTTGTTAAAGAAACAGAATTTTGTCAGGTCCACAGTGCTATGGTGTTGCTAGCACAACTAGACAGTAATACAATTGATCTGAGCAGAGTGTTACTAAATTACTTGGAAGCTTTTGTCATAACTGATAAGGAAGGCCACTCATTTTGCAGTTTTTAACTTAAAACTAATGATTAATGAAAAATAGCCTAGTGTTCAGTTTTTCCTGCAGTATGCGCAATGCTCATCTTATTAAAATGAATGACCCCATGAAAAAGCATTAGCATTAGGCAATTTTGGGGATGTAATGAAGCATAATTAAAATTATTAAGAAATAAATTGAAAGAAAACAGTTAAATTGTCTATGTGTGAAATCCAGCAGTACCACAGGAAGTCTTCAGAATGCCTCAGCTATTGTATTATTCGAGCCATTTCTGCAGCCCCCCAAAGACAGGGAATAGTGACTGATATTCTGCTAAATTGTATCAATTTTTCAGCTGCTGCCCACCAGAAGCTTAGGAGTGATCTTTAAAGGTACCTCTTACATGGCTGTAAGTAATGTTAGCTGCCTAAAGAAAGTTAGTGTGCCCGGGTTTCAGCAACATTTTTACTAGAGTCAATAACATAAATCTATATGTATATAATCTGAGCAGCTAAGCATTGCAGCTAGTGTCTCCCTTCTCAGGATTACTTCCTAGTACATTCATGTGCTATATTCTGATTTATCAAACCATCATTTATTCTACTCAAGCTGAAGACTTACTCTCCCTTTCATGTTTTCTATGAAAGCTCTGTAGATAAGCAGTGCAAGAACTGTACAGGGAGCATATAAATAAAAACTGCAGTAAATAGTCACTTCTGTAAATTTGTGAAGGTCCATGACTATAGAGAGAAAAATGGCCATTATTGTTTAGCAATTGCAAATCACAAGTAGAAATTTTTAAAAGCAGGCCAGTCTGGGAAAAAAATGCTTCATGAGGTATTCCCAGCTTATCCCAAGTTACCTGCACCATGAACAGGAGAAGGATGAAGGATGAAATTTAAACTGCTCGCTTTGACTTATTTCTAGTCTGCAGAAGAATATTTATGGCAGGAATGAGTGAAGCAAAGATTTAAACTCAGCAATATATAGCATTAAAGGTAAAAAGAGGCTAGGAAATGCATATATATACCTAACTGGTTCAGAAAGGCTTAGTTAAGAGTGCAGTTGTTTGGACCACTTCACCAAAATACAGAAGCAATACTGTTGTAAACCCATTAATTCTTTACATTTAAATTTTTTCCTGGTAAAACCTCTAATGACTCTCTAAATAATGTCTGGTGAAGAAGAATGCTATCACTCAAGCGGAACTATAGACATCTGTGTTCATTTATAACACATGACCTCATTCACTTTTATATATAGATGTATTAGGAAAATTCCCTGTATCTGGAAAATACAGAGAAATAATAGCCTGACACCAGAGTCAAACCTTTCTGCAATATCATCAGCTGAGAACGCAAAGGTCATTCTCTTCTGGTATGGAGGCAAGTTCCTCATTGATTTTTTCTATGCTGGGGGGTGGGGGGGGAGGGAAGAAAAAAAAATGAATTTGATTAAAATAAAAGAGTTTCTTTGTCTCAAGCAGAAATGAAAAATAGCTCTTGGGGGAACAAAAGAAAGGCAATCAAAATTACTGTATTGTGCCAAATGCAGACAGTTTCAGCTTGTTTTGAAAGATTTATTTATGTAATCATAAAAGAAGACTTTATAGATGAGGTACAATAACTGTTTTGTCTAAATATAGGTCAGCAATACGAATATTAGATTAGATTAACTGCCACATAATTATTTCGTTCTACTTTGGATTATTTTGTGCAAATGTCTGTTTCCAAAAAAATTCAATCAGCATTCAAAGAACTATCTTGAAAACACAGAAAATTATCAGAAGGGACTTCCTCTATTTAGACAACACATGAGCTTTCTACCTGGAGTGCTCCTCTGCTCTTTAATTGACAAAGTGCATTGAAAGCAAATCTCTGTCAGCAGTAAAGGAATCATAATTTGCAGGTTATCTATAGTCCTTGTAAAGAGCTATCTTGCAGGAGGATTATCATTCTGGAAATAGGAGTAATAAATACAGCACTACAGAGTATTCCATATGACTACTTTTTCTATAGCCACAATCCCTACTTTCTTCCTAATGGTTTGAAAAGAGCCTACCTTTTTTCTTAACAGTCATACCATTTAGCTATATTCATACCTGTGCTTAAGGTCTAAATGATAATTATGACAATTATAATTGACATTTGACAATGCTTAAAATGACCTGCTTCTTTTAGGTGAGATAAAACACACCTTACTTTAAGACATATTTTCAAAGAAAACATTACTTTGATAATTAGTAACACTTACAGGATAGGATAATTTTACGTAAGTCTGATTTCTTAATTAACAAGGCATATCTGGTATGTATGAGCTCACCCCTACTCAGACGATACCCAAAAAGCCTGGGAAGTCATACCTATAATTCTGAAAATAGCAGTGAGAAGTGCTGCACTGATTTAGGGCTGTCTATCTGCCCAGAGATAAACAGCAGATGCAGTTGCACTGAAATTTGTATTTTCAGACATGTACCAAAATCTAGCCCAGGGTGGATACAGCAATATTTCCTCTTTATTAGCTAGGCCTCTGATGAGTAATACCCAAGCTATGTGTAAAACATTGTCAATTGGAGGTTCACACAAATCCCCTTCTGTCCCAGGCAAGGGTTGTCCAAGTATAATTAGTTTTCAAAAATTAGTTCATTAAAAACCCAACATCCTCAGGACTCCAAAGCATAACTGTAATAGATTTTAAATTGTCTGAAAGTGGAAAGCTAGTGGATTTTTTAAAGTATTAATTACTTCACCCAACTCTATGTGGATTAGGTAGCCAGTGCCTGTAAGTGTTACCTGTTTTTCAGTGTCACAGGTAAAATTTCTGTATTTACTCAGGCAAAATTGTAAAAATTATTTCAAAAATATACACAAAGGTCTTATTTACACAAGTTTACACTAATTTAATTATTTAAAAATTTAATATATACAAGTACACCAACAGCTAGCATTTTAATATTGCAGAAGAATATGTAATTGGAAAAAATGTCTGCTTCTTCACCTCCAAAAATCTCTTAAATACGTAGATTTTTAGATGCTTTGGTTGTATGCACACACATTGTATTTGTGTATCCATGTTTTTGGTAGCTAGATTTTAGTAAAATGCCAACATAGCAACATACAAATTGAATTCTACTACTTATTCCCAGTTTTTAAAGTTTTGCTTTGGGATTCTTTTTTGACAGAGAACATTTAAGTAGTTGAAAGTAATTTGTGGGTTGGTGGAAATCAGAGATACACGTGGTTACTTCTTCAATAAATGTCAAAGGATTTATGCTTATATACTGATGTGTGTTGAAGTGTGGTATTGCATATTGTATTTTATTTACATTTTAACCATAGATTATTCATACTGCACAACTTGTGCCATGGTTTATTATATTCACAGTGAAGTAACAGGAATTAGTTGAATAACGAACACATAAACATAGTTGCTACAGCTCTTCATTAATGCACATTATTCACAAGCACTTCTAGTGAAAATGCTATGCTCAGTAATCATGTTTTCAAAGGGACTATCTCAAAATGTTCGGCTGCCACACTGTGTAACCCTTCACAAAAAACAGCATCTGAAAGGAGTATAAAACTACTTTGTAATCAAAGTATTAATGCTGTAGCACTTGGATGTCAATTGCAAAGCTCCTTCCTGCTATGTAATGGTAGGAGGGAGATTGCAATCCCTGCTGCCAAGACTTGCAACCAAAAATTTGTCACAGGGAATTGGAGAGGGAGGAATAAAAATAAGATGGATGGGGCACCATTCCTGGACAACCAAAGTAAATACTTAAAAGTCGTCTCCTTCTAACTTACTAACAAACTGTGAATGTCTTAAAATACTAGAACAGAAGGGGCTGGAGAACTGACTTTCTTATATTTTTCAAGTACAAGTCTATTTTCTTTGTGAAAGTCCTCCAGAAGTTTCTTGGAGGATGTGGACAGAAAGGTCATTGACAATGGGTAACTAAATGCAGAAATGGAAGGGAGACCTCTACCATGCCATAGCTCCATAGCAATGTCCAAAAGCAAGCTGCTTAGCAGTGCTCTACATGCTTTACAGGCCACTGCTCAAATAGCCCTGATCCTTAGCTTTAAATAATAATGTAATAATCAATAATATCTAATCAAATGTCATAATAAATAGAGCTGAGCAGACAACTCCATTTTATGGAGCATCTAGAAATTTCTGAACTTGATCTAGTTTTTTCTGAATTCTGTGAAACAAAAGGGTTATGGGCTTAAAAACTATTGGTTTCTGTCCTTTGAAGAAATTGGCAGAAGGAAAGCAGAAACCACACAGGTTCCACCAGTCTTGCATGGGTCCCATCATAAATCTGCAGTAATTCAAGCACCAGAATGAAACCTACCACTTCTCTAAGTGGCAAATTCAAGGGAAATTATTTTTCCTATGTTTTACAATATTATGCATATAATTTTTGACGGTTGAGATGTTACTTCAGTCTCATGTTTGTTGGTATTATAAACACCTGATAAACCATATTCTGTGATACTTTTGGACATTACTACTGTAATTAAGCACTTATATCTGCCAAAGATGAGTAACAAGCTGGAACGGTAGGTGAAAAAATTAGTGTTCTAGTGTGTTTATCCTGCTGCATTCAAATGACTGCAGGATTTTTAGCCTGACAGCACCAGCTGGGTTGGGGATCATAACCACTGTTTATATTGCAACTTAGAATTTCTAAACTTCAATGTGCCTAATTAAATGATCACTCTTTCAGGAGGAGCAGAGAGGCTGCCTTTCCTTAGTAAACTGACTCAAACTCCTCTGCTCTTGCAGACCCCACCTAATGCTGCCTGGGCATTTGTGTTGAAGCTCTCTGGAATTAAGGAGGGTCATGTCAGGATAAGCACTGACAGCAGGAATTCAGAGTGACATAATCTCTTCTCCTTTATGGATTGTTCTTACTTTAGGAATCAATATGTTATTAAAAAAAATATCTTTTCTGATAAACTATCTAGAAGTTTAACACTAGCAGGTCTGCTCTCCACAATGTACATAATTATTTACCCCTGAGAAAAAGTATGTATTCTTTACAAGTTGACCTATGTACAGTCCTTTGAAGATTTTTTTTTTTCTAAATACTATAATTCTAAAGGGGAAAAAATAAAATAAAATATTGTGTGACCCATTAATGCTCAGGGAAGCTGGCTGTGAATCTGACATCTGCTTCAGATCAAGGACCAACAAAATGCAGGCTTGTCATTTTCATACTCCAAGATCAAAGGACACCAACTACAACCTTTTATATCACTGGTAACAAAGCCTGGCCAGGGAGTGAGGAAATAGTTGTTATAAGAACTTTCTGTTCTCAGATGGTAATTGTCCCAGAAGATGTGTTGTGATCTGCTCTTTGTCTCAAAGAAAACCCAGTGTTTTGCTACCCTTGGCATGGTAACTGAAGAGTCAAAATTCAACATTAAATATAGATGGTTGGCTCCACTGGGAGCAGATCTCCATGCTATATTAGATGTGGCTAAAAAGCAGCATTCCAAAGTCCAGGTAAATCTTCGGACCTTAGTAAGTTTTATGTTCATGAGAACATAAAACCACACAAATAACGTCAGAGTTAAACCTCAAACCCAGAGTGAGATAATAAATTTGAATTTTTACAAGTGACTTCTTAGACAGACTCCTTTTGCTCCCTTTTCTGAAACACAAAAGGAGAAAATATTTATCAGACAAGCTTTATACGTTAGGTGTAGAAATTCTATTTTGTCCCCTTAAGGAAATATCTTTCTTTCAAATGAACAAATGTAAAATCTGGATTTAAAACTTTGGCTATTTGTGTGCATTTTTGAGACAAAATAGCCAAAGTTCAGATAAATCAAGGGCATAATAAACTAATTTTCTTGACTGACTAGGCATTCAGGCTGCTGAGGCAAGAGACAGTCTTGCTGTAGCCATCTGTTTCCCTGTGTCTCAGAGCCAGAATGATGCCTGATTAATTCTCTTCATGGAAAAGGATAGACTTTACAAGAAGTGACCTGTAATTATTTGTGAATAATTATCTAATGAAGTAATCAATCAGTGTATTAATGTGGAAAAAGTATCACTAAGAACAGCAAACAGATACAAAATGAAGGCCAGGTGCACTTTTTTCTAACCCTTAAGACTTAGGACAGCATATCATGTCTATGCTCCAGTGGACTTAACATTACTTGTGAACCACTATCACTGCCCCAGAGAGTACTTTCCAGTGACTATAGGCAGTGTCACATAAATAGTGAACTTTTTGTGGACAAAGGTGCTTTAAAACATTTAACCTCCCAGTGCAAATTGATACACAGACCCACACAGAGAATCCTATACTGATGCACTGAAGAGCATTGAAAAGCATTCCATTTCTTCCTGGTGCGTAAGCAATGGCCATTGTCCATACTAACCTGCATTAAGCATAGCCTTGGAATTATTCCTATTTTGTTCTTCTTGTGGAACAGTGTACCAATGGGCTTATGGAGAAGTAAGGAAACAAAACAGGATATATCTGTATTTCTGCAAGACTTCACTTTTTGAGTTTTAGAGCATTCTCTGAATAACAAGGATATTCAAGGAGATGGATAGCAAATGCTGGGTCAGCAAAAAAGGTGGGAGAGGGAAACAGGATAAAAGAAAAGGAAAGGAAATGGGATGTCATATTCAAAGAGCAATTTCAGTGGTTGCTAAAAACCCTTTGAATCAAATTATTATCTGCAGTTATTGTGATAGACTATCACAGTATTTGTGGCATTATCCAATTAATTGTTCATAAGCCATTAATATAGCTGATCAATGACAGTACATTTTGCCTGTTCCTGAGAATGCTGCTGTCTCGAGGTGGCTTGCATCAATTCTGTTGCACTGTACCCAGGCCTGCATAGCTGTGGTAGTTAAGAACTCCCCAACCTGTTCAACAAGGATTGTCAAAGTGTATCAGCAAGAGCTATATCTGCACTGACGTTCAAAGGCCAGCCTGGAATATCATGCAACTGTCTTGAAGCCAAAATACCCATGCACCCTTATGCTTACCTGTTAGGAGACTACTTAGAGATTCTGTTTGAAGGGAAAAGTTGAGTTTAGCTTCCAAGACATGTTGTCCTGACCAGTAGGTACTAATGGAGCTATGAGACACCCTATCATTACTTGTGATGGTAATACCAGATAGGGGAAAATAAAAACCTGGGAAAATAAAAACCTGATAAAATAACTTGGAAGGATAGAAACTAAGTCCTTTCCTAGAAGAGCTTCAGATGAGCACAGACAGTCAGAGCTGATGGTATTTGGAGAGAAAGGATAGACTGGATCCCAATCAGAAACATGATACCATAAGGATAAAAGGTGATAGACCTTCCATCATAATACAAATATCTGTAAGATAACAAAATAATAGTCTCATTCCTTTTTTCCCTTCTTGCCCTACCAGAAATCTGCCACTAGGTGACAACTGGGCTTTTTCTAATAGCTAGCCTTAAGCAATAGCTCATCTTCTTCATACCTTTGGCCAGTCTGCCAAAACCTCCAATTAATTCCAAATACAGCATTTTCTTGTGTAGTATGAAAATTCCTTATAGGGCCTTGAGTATATTAAGTTGCTGTACACAAGTCAGAGTCCACAGACAGCAATATCTTTAAAATGCAGTCAAGCTGGATGAGAAGTGAATCAGCAAACTACAATCCAGGTAGTCAACATCCTCCCATCCCTGACCCACTGAGCTATCATTTTCTCTACTAACTCTTCCTTGAAGTCAGAATTTTAGTGAAGTTTTGCAGTTGCTGACTTAAAGTGCTACAAAGTGATGAAGCTAAACCCAGCACAGTAAAAAAGAGTTAAGTAGGATGTTACAAAAATAATATAAGCACACACAATGGAAGAGATGACATTCACCTGTCTCAGGTGAGGATTTCAAAGGATATGCTAGAGTATTTACTCTGTTGCATCCATTTGAGCACTGGTATAAGATTCTTCAGAAAAAAATGAGTTTAAAATGCTCATAAATTATTGGTTAGGATGAAAAATGAATTCTCAAACCTCTGAGGGTAGTTCATCTGGGGAATTTTGATTTGGTTCACAAGCAATACATTATCTAGACACTCCAAGGCTTGTATTTTTTTTTACAGCATTTAATGTAACTTTCAACATGAGTTGCAATTTTTTGAAACTATTATGCTTTTTGTTTTTTCTCCTTTTCCTACAATTTGTATCAGCAAATCATTGTTTCATACAAAATTGACCATTTTTCTTATACTGTCAGATATAGAAAAAATTATATGCAAAAGAATGCTTTTTGAATTCAGTCATATTTTTCTGCTGTATTATCTCAATTCTTCTGCTTTTATGCTTTATGAAAATTGCAAGAAGAAATCAACATATACTGCAAGCTTTGCAGTGCTAGCTTTTTATTGTGCTGTGTTACTTTGGTGAATTTCATCGAGGAAACATTGAAGTCTTTCTATCAAGCAATGGTCCTTATGTATAATTTTCAATGGTTACAAGACAAATAGAGTGCAGAGATGTTTTATAACCTTTTCTGCAAAAAAATTAGAGAGAAGACTAGCTCTTTCACAACTAATGTCCAGCTCAAATATTATTCAATGATCATATAAAACTCAGTGGATGAATTTACTTTTAGATGTCATGGGCCCTGAAGGACTCATTTACTAACTAGCTTGTGGAAATAATGAATGCTAGAGGTCATGTGATTAAAATGTCTGGCCACCCACATTTTGCAGTCCAAGTTTTCATTAATTTTAATTTCTTTATGTATTTACATTTGATATTTTAAGTATATATATATATATATATATAAATGTGAATTAATAATTAATTTTACATGATATTTTATTACCATACTTACAGAGTACTTAACAGAAAAGCAAGTGGGTAATCCAAATCATTGTTAATAAGATAAATCTTGCTGACCCCCTAAAAGATAGGGAAGAAAACATGAGATGTTCCCTATTATATTTAGAAGAAATATCACCATTTATTTCAGCTTCACAATATTGTGAAACTAATTCAATAGCTCATGCACTCCTTCTTTAAAGAGTAGCCGTAGGGTAGTTCAACCATGACAGGCATTCAGGCTCTTCACTCTGTGCAGTGTTTACTATGATAAATGGTCATCTTCAAAGCTGTAAAGAACTCCAAAGTTATGAAGTAGCAGACTGAAGTCTGTAATGCCAGTTGTATCTGAACCCACTGTTTGGGCATATTATGGTATTTAATTACATGTGCACGCACTGTTTTTCCAACAGAATGCCTGCCTCAGGGCACAATATGGATGTTGCTCACTTGCTGAGCCACTAGTCAATATTTCGCACTACCCTTGTTATTTAAAGTGCTTTATTTACTTCATGCTACTCAAATCCATTTCTGAAAACTGACACAATTTTTCCCATAGGTTTTTCTACAGTGCTCTTAATTATAGCCTTTGGTTATTTCATAAATTAAAATTACATTATTTTCAAAATGTAATGAGAGGATAGTATTCACAGATCACATGCTTGAACTCAAACGGAACCTTCTAATTTCTAAGCCATGTTGCTACAATTCTGATGATCTAAGGGACACAAAGTTTTCAAAAAGTCATACTACAAGCCCAGGAACAGATAGCTATTTAACAAGCATATAGGTTCATTTCACTGCTGTCTGTGATACTGTTTGTTTCCAGTTTCTGCTTGTTCCTCTTGTGTAGGTGTTATGATATAGCCTCCTGCCCTGCTTTTTATCCATCTGTGTCCAATTCCTTCCTGCTAAGTTCCTGCCTAGCGTTTAGCTATCTTTTTGTCCTTGCTCTGGCCTAATCTTTTGTCTTAAAATCCTGCTCCTGTCTCTTGCTTCAGTTCATGTGTTAGGAACTGTTGCCTTTGTTCTTTGCTCTGTGCCTGGACCTCTGCCTTCCTACTTTTGCCAGTTTTAGGTTTCCTTTCAATTTAGTTTCTTAACTAATCATTTCTTTGGTCTGCAGGTCTGCACTCAGCGTCACCAGCAGCTCTACTATAGCTGCTATCACTGCTCCTGTGTTTGCAGCAGTTATGAAAATCAGATGTTTTCTCACATACTTAGATGCATCTATTGAAACGTGTAATCCATGGTCATAGCTTAAAAACAGTTTAAGAACTAGATCCAATATAAGGCTTAAGTAAGTCAAGGAGAAACTACCATAGCAACCTCTTGCCCTCTTTCTCATCTTTCGATAAGGTAGAAACTGTCAGAGTTTGAGTCTTCATTAGTTCAGTTACAGTACAAACACAGTCTACACAATAGGCTTAACTGCACTGAAATTATAACAGAAATTTTACCCAGGCAAAGGAACCACTTGTGCGGTGGATATCTCTGTAGACACCTGGCAAAGAATTCTGCATCCTAAGCGAGTGTCAAGGTCCATTTTAAACAGAAAGGCCATTGAACTCCTGGTATAGCTGTTATCCCTCAAAAGCTGAAGTTTTCTATGAAAATGCATGTCCAAAGTGAAAGAAAAGTAAATATATTCAGGAGGAAACTAGGCAGGGATTACATTGCAAGAAAGGTGAAGTGGTTCTGGAAAATACTACAAGAAATACCAGAACTCATTTAAAAATCATCCCTCTTCATTACAGCTGAGAAATACAACATAGCCATATAATCTCAATAAGTTTGTATTATGCAACTAAAATAAAAAAACCTCTATGGAACTGTTGACTGAAAAACAAGTCCACTTCTATTCTATGCACAGTAGTTCTTAAACCTGTGAAAGATTTAGAAGTTATGTTTATCTCCTATTTCCTTTTTTAAAAAGGAAAACAAAAAAAACATACACATCTGCTCCTGGAACTTTCCTTCACATAAGTAATTCTATTAAGCATTGCAAACTCTCACATAACAAAAAATTCATAATACAGGGTGCAGTCCTGTTGTGGAATCATCCTATCTTTTCCACCTTACAAAAACTAACATTTTGTTGGGCCTGTATATTAAAGTAATTTTTCTTCTGTTTGCGTTGTCTGTTTTTCCTAGCATAGATTCTTGTCATATTTTGACTCAGGATCGGCAATTGAACCAGTGAAAATAACACCCTTGATTCCCTCCCCCTCCCACCCAGGTAGGAAGGAGAGAGAGAATTAACAGAGAGAGACTTTCCACACTGAAAATTAAACAAAACAGCATTCATTAAATACTAATGACAAAAGAAAATAAGTACAATTATATATAAATATGTTCAGGAATGTGCAAAACCTTATTGACTCCCCCCAACCCCAGCAACTCCCACAGCATCTCCTGAGCTGTGAGCAGTCCCAAAATGTCCTGGAGAACTGCTGGAGAGAGCGGCAGAGCAGACAGGAGCTGAGGGGAGAGTTACGAGGGTCAGGAATGCATGAGCCTAGGGATCAACAGTGATGGATGGATGGAGTCATCCCCGGATACCGGCCATGGACAGTAGAGAAGGGAAAAAGAAGCAGGAGAGAAGTTGACTTCTGTGACCCCTGACCTTACACTGAGCTTACACAGATATATGGAATGGAATATTTTGGTCAATTTTGCTGTCCATCTAGTCCACTCCTCCCTAAGGGAGGGTTACAGATATGACTCTTCTGCTCCCTTAGCATTTGTGGCTGCAGATGCACTAAGTAGAGCAAAATGACCTTGCAGTCCTGACAGTAACATAAACATTCCAGTGTTATCAGTCCACTGGCTGGAAAACTTGCTGCTAGTTAAGAGAGCTTAATGAAAGGAAAAAAAAATCAGTAAAAGAAAAATTGACCTCATCCTGGCTCAAACCAGGACAATTCTCCCATGCTTGGAGCATGGACTAATGACTCAAAACTTGAATCACATTTTTGGCATTAGTAGGGCTTCTGATGCTAACTCACACTGTCAAAAAATAATGACCATGATAGTGCAAAGCATGTTTCAAAAGCAGTTGATCCAACAGCTATTTACCAGTATGATAACATGAAGAAATTGGTCTTTTGTATTTTTACACACTAAGGTCTTGATGAAAGTTATCCCTATACTACTGGAACTTTTCACTGTCCTAAAGTAATTAACTGCTGAAGTTAAAAGTTATAACCTTTCTTAGGCAGCCTCTAGTTCAATTCAATAAATGCACCTTTAACATTAAATGAGACTCCCACAAATTACAGTCACAGTCTCATAGGCATGTAGAGGTTATTATCAGTAAACACTAAGAATTTTTTTTTAGTAAGAATAGCTTCATTACATTAAGCATGCGAGACATATAACAAATGTCAGTGCATCTCCAAGGGACTACATTACCAGTACGCATTTTTGTTATGATGATGAAACATCATACTCTCCACCCATATGTTCACCTACACACACTTTTATACAGAATTTAACAGGATTCAAGAAGACAACATTGACTTGAGTACAACATAGAAAAAAATGCATGTATCAAGGAAATGCCTGTTGGTTGAGTTATTATGCTTGTTTTATATGGTATAACTCAATAATGAATCACTACAGAATTCTGATCACATCTATTTACCATATTCATTTATGCTCATCAAATTATATCTCAATTTGATCTAATTAAAATGTTTCACATTATTATGCTTTTTTAAAATAGTGTTAAAATGAAAAATTACTAATCTGAAATGTCAAATCTAGTCCCAAGATCCCAGTGGTATTTCCAAGTTTTTTTCAGAACCTTTTTCTGCAAACCTCCAGTAATTTTTTTTACTTTGATCCCATGCCCTCAAATATTTCAAATTCAAATGCAAAACTCACTGTACTAACATTTTAAAGGTGTAATCCCTGACTTCAGAGCAGAGCTGATAATGTTAGAAGCACTAAATACTAAATAAGTGCTACTGCCATAAAAGGAATTGCATGAGCAGGGAAAACAGCAGTTCCAGGTACTATCAAGAATTAAGGTGAGAAGATGACAGGCTGCTGGATGACAGTAATGCCGTGGCAACCTTGGAAATAACATGAGACTTAAAAATATCTTGAGAATACACTATGAATGCATAACAGAGTTTAAACCTTTGTGCTTTTCTGACCCACAACTTCAAGCACTCTATGTGATCAAAACAAAAACATGTATATGGAAAGTATGTTTCTGCACCCAATCTCCATCAAATTGATATGCAGTATCATGGGCTGAGGCAAAGTGGCAGCCAAAGACTGTGGATAGCCAGTATCCTCCCAAAAGACCCAAATGGACTAATGACGTGCTGTAGTGGGTTGCATTTGCAAAACTCACTATATGAGCTTTGATGTTAAAAATAAAATCTCCTGCACCCTTAGGAAAGGTCACAAAGATCTGGAAGAATAACTAAGCCAAGGAGGGTCACAGTAGAAGAAGAAGAAAAATGTCAAAATAAGCTGGGAAGAGAAGCAATTGTCATAATCATATCCAGCTGAAATAAGTTTATTGTCAGAGCAGTGAAGTGAATCAAAAGTTACTCTACATATCATAAAAAGAGGACTATGTATGTATTAGAAAGCCACACAAAAATTAAAGAAGAAATGTAGTGTATCATTTTTGTATTGGGAATAAATTGAACAATTTCTACTATGAGACAGTATTAATTTAACTTCACAGTGTCTTTACGTGAAGGAAACAGTAGCTCTCTACAGGCGGAACTATTGTTTAGAGAGTCAATGTGAGATGGAAAGGGATTTGACATTTGCCTAGTGAGTTCTTACTAAGGAACAGGGCAAGGTGAATGGCCATGATAGCTCCTTGCCATCTTTTAAAAGTGTGATTTGACTGTGGAAACATTTGAAAAAACATTAATTGTGGGCTTATTCTCACTGCTACCAGTTTTAAGAAGTAACAGGGACAGATCATTGACAGTAGTATTTATTACACTCCGCGCTGTGGTCTTGCAGACTAAGAAGTAAAAAGTGATGTACAAAAATACAGGCAATAAAAGCAGATTTGAATGTTTAGCTATTGTCATTTTAAAAGGCTACTGCTGGTCACAGTGCTTGAGCCAGCCTCATTCTTCCAGTTGCACTTACTCATTCTTCCAGTTGCACTTACCCACCAAGAAGGAGGCTGCAGGGTTGTAAAACACTCTGCGTGATTCCCTCTAGGAAGGTAGAGCTGTTCACATTGTAATGAGACCATTCATTTCATAATGAGCAGCCTCTGGAGGATAAGAGAATCTAACAGATTTCGACAGCACGTTTGGATATTTGCCTTTCTGCCTGTTTGTCCCCAAAGAAAGTGCAGCCACAGCCACCACATGTTACAAGGCTCTCCTAAAGGCTCTCAGACATAAGCGAGCTTAATCAAGAGAAGTGTGAAATCACAGTAAAGCCAGTGCTTCCTGTTTTTCAGATGGTGAGCTGCCAGAAAGGATCAGCCCAGACTTTAATTACAAGGTTGATGAGAAAGGCAGGCAAGATGGGAAGGTACGTGTTATGGTGTGGGCAGATCCTTACATAACAGCGAGTCTGTTGCACACGTGCTCCCACATGAATCAACACAACCTAAAAAAAATTGCACCATCCATGTTTTTTCCACACTCTAGAAAAAGAGAAATAAAGTACCTCAACTTTTTGCCCCCACATTGGATGCTGAAGGTTCTGTTCACCATCCTCTACAGGCTGGGGGGTCACTTGGTAACACCAACAATCCAGTTTGTTTCCTGTGGTATTGTCTGATCAGCAATGAATGCAGGAAACAGCAACAAACATCATCTGCAGTGCAGAAAAAAGGCACCTATTGTCTCTTGCCTGTGTACAATCTATTGTACATTCACATGGCCAAACTCTTTACTGCACTAGTCATAGTCTGAGTCTGGTTAAGAATCTAATAAGAATATTATTTAAAACTTAAAAGAAACCTTCTTCATGTTCGTGTATATTTAATACTTGTGCTAGACACACATGTACATATCTTTATAAAGGAACATAGTGTTGGGGTTTTTTCTTTAGGAATAGATTTTACCCTAAGGCAAGGAAATGTCCTATGTCAGTCTAAGAAAATTTCAAAGCAGCAGTCATGACTTGGAGAGCTGTGAACTTCTAATTCTTGTACTACTTTTCTATATCAGCCAGTAGTGATAAAGTTGTATTAATACCTCCCTGAGTCTATGTTTCTTTAATGCTGAAAGAATTAGAGAAATACTATACCAACTGCTTGTCACTGAAACAGGCAGAAAGGAAGTCAATGTTCACCAAGATAGCTCACGGAAGTAAAAAATCCATACTTGACTGAAGTAGTGTCCAAAAACACCTGAAGTATCATAACCTTGATCTTTGCTTTGTACAAATCAGCTTCACAACCTAAGTGCTAGGAAATAAAAGTTTTCATTGTCTAATGAAAGAATGCCAATGTGTGAAACAAAACGTTTGTGGAAGTGGCTGCAAGCGCCAGGCATCTAGCTGTTTCTACATGTTTTCTGAATGAGTTTATATTTCTATATAGGTTGCATTATGTGGCTTTTCTATTTCTATAATGCAGAAGGAAGGATACAATGCACAGCTATTTATAAATGTCACTAATTTAAGTGATTGTTTTGTTAAATATCCTAGCTTCAGAAGAAAACACACCAAAGAAATCTGTAAAGTCACCTAGATCATGCAAATATTTTGTATCAGAACACATTACTTGAGAATCAGAATTACTTGAGAATCTGTGCAACAAAAAGGAAATTATCTCTGAACAGATACATTCTGTTTCGTACATTTCCAAAAAAGAATTTGTCTCTTTCTAAGAAGATGGATTGGAAGCTTATAATATCTAAATAGAGTGCATATTTATTTAAGGATTTTGGCCCACTCATATTAGGGCTGGGAAATCTTAACCAACACCAGTTTTTTTAATTTTTTGAAACAGTGTACAAATTCAACCTGAGTCTCAGCAACATAATAACGTGTTGAACAAAGTTAATTGAAAAATAATAGAAATATTAGAATAAATATTTTTCTCCATTGCTCTTAGGAATTTCAATATAGGATAGGTCATCATCATCTCCATGCTTTAAGAGGCACCTGAGAGTCAAAACTTCTTTTTCAGTGTTCATTCTGTGTTTTGAGGTGAACCATAAGATCTCACTGTCATAAACTGTAACACTAAATCAGTGTTCCTCAAAGCCTATTAGGAAAAAAATATTCTAAGAACCTTGGAACAGAAGCAATCCTTTAATATTTCAAGTGAAACTGGCATATCATCTCTACTGCCAAATATGTGGAATGCATTTAAAAACTTACATCTTATTAGACAATACTTGTAATTCTGTGGGGTTTCATGGTGTAGCTGGAAGCTGGAATCCATTTGGACTTTCCATTTGCAAGTTTTGGCTACAATTCTGTCATAGCAGAAAAGTAAAGCCTAGAAAATTACTATTCCTATGTTTCCAGTTGTGTACATTATCCAAACTTCATTCTGTTTTTCTCCTGGAATGCACAGACGGACTAATGGATAAGTAGCTGGCCAGACTTCATTATGGAACAGTATGTCATTCACTCCGTAAAATTCTTATACCTTCCTGCTTGTCAAAGGGGAGTGTTCTGCACTAGTATTTATGTCTTTCAGATATCTATTATGATTGTTTATTTCATTTAACCCTTCTGTGTCTACTAGCTCATATGGATTTTTAACAAGGAATAAAAATCAAATTTGAAATCAAACTCTGGGAATTAGTTAATTGAAAAATGTGCTTTAAACTAGGAAGCTCTTTCTAACACATGGAAGTACAGAGGCATCTTCACCTAAAACTTTTAACTTCATGCAGATACATTTATAATGGGCAGCTGCTTTTCTTTTTGCAACAATAATGCAAACAAAAACATCTAAGGACAGTTAACCCTAGTGAGGAACATGATGTTATACTTTATATGCTGCATGCTAAATCTTGAACAGAACCTGGTCCCCAACAGGGATGCAAACACCAATAATTGAAACATACATTTGTATAGGCTTGCCGAATTAATGCACTAAACTTAGTGACTGCTGGCTAAAGCTCTCAGCAAGAAGGCAAGGCCTCCAGAGAAAAGGTCATGCAATTCAGAAGGAAGATTTTCCTGCTGCATTGCAGTGACTTCTTAGGGAAAAGAAGTTGAAGCTATACAAAATAGTAACAGCAATTGGGACATGTTTGTGATCACAGTTGAAGGGCAGGCTGTAAAAGCAGCCATTCAAAGCGAGTCAGACCAAATTTGTCCATACTTTTCCCTAAATTTAGGAATAAACTTTCATTAGATGAAGTAGAAAAGGAATGGTAGAACGAAAATGATGGCATTGAAAGGAAGAACTGTCAGTCAATAGTCGGTATCGACCAAAAGGACAGCTTAATCAGAGATTTAGCAAATGAGACTATGATTTATTTTTTTTGTCCTCATTTTCCCCCCTCAATTCTTTTCCACAATGTATCATTGCAAATAATTATAATTCGTAATTATCTCTTGATTACATTAGCAGAAAATATAATTAAAATATCAAGATGCATCCCTCTAGAAAGAGTTTTGCAACTTGTGCTGTGACGTTCCCTGCCTATGCAGAAGTTTTTCTTTGGCTTCTTGGTTCTTATGCTGATTTCCATAATTCTGACTGTGAAGAAATCAACTGCTTTTTGGAAAGAAAGTCAGATTGAACCTGAGCTATGTATGTACATGTCTGCAGAGTCATACTCTGAAAGGCCGAATTCTAAACCTATCATGAGTTACTTACAGTGTGTGTTATTCCCTGGAAGGTAGAAAATGTTGAGCTACCAAATAATATCCCACAAGCAGGTGAGCAATCAGCCACCTCACACCATTTGCACCTGATCAAGTATGCATGAGTCACCACTACTATGGTGATAAAACAGAAACAGCACAAAGTTTGAGCAAAGCCTGTGTATATAGTGCTGGAGAAAAACATGGTGGAAAACCATCACTGTCACTCCCAGCTTCCATTCTCTCCCTTTCTTGCGCTTCTCTTTGACTTGCTATTCAGCCAGCACACAGGGCACTTTAAAGAAACTGCGGTGTCCACTTCAGGAAAATGGTGTGGAGAATCACAGTAGCTGAGCAGAGCAGGCAGAGCTGGATGCTGGCAGCAGAGTTCATCCCCAGCACCACAAATGCTGAACAAGGGCCAAGGTCCACCCAGGCTGTAGCAACAGGGGACAGGGACATAGACTGGGCTAGAAACAAGGCTACAAAGTAGGGCTAAGGTCTACCCAGGTCTGGACACCAGCACTACTGCAGCATTGTTGGGCAAGGAACTGACAGCCCCAGGGGAGGTGTTATGATGTGCAACAGGAGGTTAGTCAGGGTCACCTAGCCCGAGGAAGCTGCTCCCTGAAGCTGTTCATAGAGGGCCTATGACCTAACCCTAAATGTGCCTGTTCTGATTGTTCTCTTGTGTCACATTTTCATCTAAAAAGAGGATGTAAATGCAGAAGCTATGAAAAGTAATAAAGTAAATGTTCTGATTGAAACACAGATTTCTCAGAAATACATGGTATTGTCAAGTAGCTCTACTTTCAGCTAAGTATCACTGTGAAAAGAACATGTCACTTGCATTAGAATTAGGTGAGCAGCTTGAAGAAAAGTAAAAATAAAAAATATCCACTCATAGAGGATCTCACAGCAAAGAAAATCTTTACTGCCCCCTGTCACACCGGCAGCTTACTTGACCTCCCTCAATATCATGCTTCAACAGGCAGTGCAACATTTTTCAGGAGACCTGTCTAACTTGTTTAAGTTCCTGGAGAGGTCCAGAAAAAGAAGCATAAATGTAGTGTGAAGTAGATTTCTGAATTTCCTACATCCAGCCTGTTGCTGAAAGAGCAACAAATGTGACTGAAGGAGTGATTAAAAATGCATTTCTGCCTGCCTGTGGAGCGCAAGCTTAGAAGTCAATGCCATAGCAGCATCCTTTACAGCCCAGACTGCAAGCAAAATCCTGCTGAAACACTGCTGATGTCTCTCCCAGCCTCTTTGCATGTTCACATTTAAACAGCCCAGATTAAGGATGGGAATACTGACATGGCAATATCTCTCCTGGCCCAATATGAATCCATATTCCCAAGACTAAAGCTGGCCTTTCTCTTTGTTACCTCCATACAGGGCATCATTAGTATTAGCATGTGATAATAGTTCCAAGAATATATCTACAGAATCTATACCAGTGAACAGGAACTGGGCTTTAGGGACAATTATCACTGGAAGATTAAGGTATCTTTATTTAAAAGTGGATTTTTTTATTAAAAAAAAATTGAACTTTGTTTGTTTGTTTGCATGCAAAACTGCTTCACTGACAAACCAGGACTTCCTTGTCACTGGAGTATTTTTTTTTCCAGTTAACAATAAACAAGGCTTAGCTCACACAGGTGTTAAGATGAGTTACTTGTATATATCAATGGGAAAACAGACTTCATAGGATGGATTTATACACTTTATTTAGCATTAGCATATGTTAGGAACACTGAGAATGGCTATATATACAATGCATTGCACACAATAAATTAACCTGAATTTCACACAACTTAGATATCACCCATTAAATTACTGGCACTGATGTTATTTGTAATATTACATACTTTCAATCACTATGAATACAACCATGGATGAGCATTTTCAGAGTTACAAGTGTGACAGATGGCATTGAAAGGTAGAATAAATGAAACAAAAGGCACCACTTCTGATTCAAGAAATACTTGATCTCCAGTGCATTTAGCAACTTCTACACCACTGGAAACTCAGATTAACTCAGGGAAAATATTATTTTATAAATCTATATATCTATATATATAGAAAGATATATCCTACCTTACCCATACATTTACCCTACAATTTGGCTAGATGGCTTTTCAGTCCAATTCAGCAAGTCATTTGCTATCATCAGCATGTATGGATATAAGTATCTAACCTATAGATTAACCTTACATTTAATATTCCTAGGTTATACATGCTTTTTAGCCATCGCCAACTGACCACTTATACCACTGTAAGCCCGTTGATATCAGTGGACCTATATTTGAAAGGAACTGGGAAGAAAATGAAACACCAAAAGGACATTACTGGAAGAATATTTTTTTCATCATAGTATGTCTCCTCTGAGTACGTATATGATCATCTCACTTCCCTCTGCACACTTAGTAATAAATAGCTTACACCATCATAGAGATGTGCTCGGTAACTGCTGCAAGTTATGAGGCAAATTTACTGCCTCATAAACTCACAGCCAAGTAAAGCTGTCATTTCCAAGAACAATTAGGCCATCATCCTGTTCCACTGAGGGTATACACTATTCCCCAAACCTGTAAATTCACAGAAAAAGAAAGCTGGTCATATGTTCAGAATGAATACTAGTATTTTATTAATACTGAATTCACTTGCTAGCCTCATGTCTGCATATGTTGTCTTTGTTTCCCAGGATTTTTAATCTAACTGCTACTCCTTACCATGCATACTGTTAAAAGGCAGAAGAAATATAGGAGTAGGGTATTTATTTTATTTGTTTTGTGGACCTAAACTACACTCTTGAAGTCATACTAGTGATATGTTGCTGAAGAGAGAGGAAAAAAGGCTCAAAGAATAAGATTGCTATCTCTAAGCCATATAAAAATCTGACATCTGGGCCTACTGTAAAAATTTCTTCTGTGGCCTTAAGATTTTCCAAATGGACAGAGAACGTTGTTATAAAATGCTTCTGATGCATAACATGTTTTCGCTATTATTTCATGTAAGCCTACAATAGGATCTTTGATCTTCCAGGAGCCACAAGATAAAACTTTACAAGGCATGCTTCCTGAAACGCTATAATAATTCACAGGTTTTTGTGAATACTGTGGGTACAAGTGGAATCAAACTGTTACCTTATGATTATGTAGTTTTCAAGGAATGAGACATCCACAAATAGTATGTATACACTGCATAGTGGCAGCACAAGTCATCATTTCCCCAAGAACCTGAGTCTTATGTGACCTTCTCACTTGACTGCAAGTATGTGTATGTATCTCTTACACACAAAGCTATAGATACATGAATTGCAGCTCTCTTACAGAATCATAGAAAGGCTTAGGTTCAAAGGGAACTTTGGAGGTTATCTAGTGTGTCTTGCTTAACTTACATTTTGCTATATCTTTGGTGAAAGGGCAATACTTGGGAAAGATTGAAGAAGGAGGCTGAATTGGGTCTTTGAATAGAAGAAAGCCCAGCTGTAATTTAAATGATGCTGTCTCTATTATTTTTACTTGTAACAGGAATGCAAGCCTAAAGTCCCTCATTGTCCTCACTGTCACAAAGCTGACCCACATTTCACATTTAATTAGAAGTGAGCTAACTGGACTTCCAGGTAAGGAAAGTCAGACTAGGCCTGCAGAAGTGGCTCATATCCAAGTGCTTTGCTTTTCAGGAACATAAATGCAACTGTTTTCAGTGGGGTGGATAAAACTCTCATTCCCTTTGGTGCCCCTGCAGCATTGCATTAGGGTGGCATGAAATCACAGCATGCTTGCAGCTTCTGAAGGCCACTCTACAAAGCATCCAGATCCTGGCTAGTGCTGCCAGCTCTGCTAGTCCTGGGGACTGAATCAGAGACAGCAATGTTGGAAAATTTCAGAGAGAAAAAGGTGGGGTAGCTAAGGCTCTTGATCCCAAAACATGCACAGCACAAATGTAAAACTAATGTGGAAAATTCCTATCTAAAATCCTGTAGAAAGTAACACAAGATTCACGTTATGAACCAGATATCAGAACATATAGTATGTTTTAAATTCTCATTACTGTCAGGGGAGCCATAGAAATGTACAAAAAGCCAGAACAGGCCACTTTAAATTATTAATTATAGTTGCCTAATAATAATTTATTGAGAATGAGAAGAAAAATTGTAAAAATGCACTATTAGAAAAGATATTAAAACAATAAAATGTCAAGTGCACTGTACTTCACCAAGCACTTTTCTGTATAATTTATATTTCTGTGCAAGTATCTTTAAGTAAAATTACACTTTTTTCCCCAATTTAGTATTTATTATATTAGTTTCCAGAAAGCTTATATGTTTTGCTGAATGCTCATTTCTGAGCACCACATTGATTCTCACAATGGAAGTAAAGAGGGCCCAGATGCTAGCTGGATCCATTGTTGATATTTCTGAGTTCTAAGAGCAAGAAGCTTGTCGGTCTGTAAATTAGCTGAACCACTGAAAACTGATACACAATGCATCATTTTATAGGTATTATATTTTATAGTTATTTACTTGTATATATAAATCACAGTAAAATGTTTCCACAAACAACTACAATGAAGCTACCAAGACTTGCATTCGCCCCATAATACCTGTCAAAAATGTATATTACTCATTATTGGCATTTTACTTCTCAGGCTTTTGCCTTATTCCTTTATTAAATGTATTGGTTGTGTACGTATTGTAAAGCTCTAGGAAGTTATTAAGTTGTATCTTATACAACTTAATGTTTCCAACAACAAATACAGATTTGACAAATGGACCACTTGGTGAATAAGTAAATGTCTGGATGGCTGCACCCAGAGAGTCATTGTGGTCAATGTTTCCACGTCCAAGTGGAGGCAAGTGACGAGAGGGAAACTGAACAGGCTTGAGAGGTAGGCCAATGCCAACCTCATGAAGTCTAACAAGACCAAGTGGAAGGTCAGCACAATCCTAGGCAGAAATACAGGCTGGGAGGAGAATGGCTAGAGAGCAGTCCCAAGGACAAGGACTTGGGGGTGGTAGTAGATGAAAAGCTTGACATGAGCCACCAGCGTGCGCTTGCAGCCAGGAGGGCCAAGTGCATCCTGGGCTGCATCAAAAGAAGTGTTGTCAGCAGGGCCAGGGAGGGGATTCTGCCCCTCTGCTCTGGTGAGGCCGCACCTAGAGTACTGTGTACAGCTCAGGACCCCTCTGCATAGAAAAGACATGGAGCTGTTTGAGAGGGTCCTGAGAAGGGCCACCAAGATGATCAAAGGGCTGGAGCACTTGTGTGATGAAGACAAGCTGAGAGAGTTGGGGGTTACTCAGCCTGGAAAAGAGAAGGCTCCAGGGAGACCTCATAGTGACCTTCCAGTACCTGAAGGGGGTCTACAGGAAAGCTGGGGAGGGGCTTTTCACCAGAGAGGGCAGTGATAGATCAAGGGGTAATGGTATTAAACTAAAAGAGGGGAGAATTAGGTTAGACATCAGAAGGAACTTCTTCACCATGAGGGTAGTAGGATACTGGAACAGGTTGCCCAGGGAGGTTGTGGAAGCCCCCTCCCTGGAGTTGTTTAAGGCCAGGTTGGATGAGGCTTTGTGCAGGCTGGTCTAGTGTGGGGTGTCCCTGCTCATAGCAGGGAGGTTGGAACCTGATGATCTTTAAGGTCCCTTCCAACCTTAACCATTCTATGATTCTACCATTCCATGATACGTGGGAGATCCAGATGGCTGAGAATGAGCCATGAAGAATACAAATGAAAATCAAGATTTATTTTATGTTCAAGATTATTATAGTATTGGAGGAAAAGGACATAAAATACTTAGACGATATATTTTACTTGTTGAAAACAAAACCAGTAAATTCCTCAAGCTACATATGTGGTGTTTGGAGAATATATAACTACTCTGGATGTGTTCCTAATCTTTAACCAAGCTATGACATAAATCTTGGGTGGAAAAAAAGTTTAATTTCTTAAAAATTTATTATTTTTTTTAAGTTGGCACCAGCCCAAAGGATGATTGGGGTGCTGAAATTTTTGGCTAGAACATTAGGACATGATTTCTATTAAGTCACAAAAATTGTATGAGTAACTAGTACAAAGCTGCAAGCATACACTTACAACTGAAGACAACTAAACATTCTAAGACTGGAGAGTGACAGAAAATCTAGCAAAGACATAGGGCACTAAGTGAGCATGAGGCCACCTGCCCTTTTTGACAAGGTTCAGGTTCATCAGTCTGGAACCCAGAATTACAGCCCTGAGAATTGGCACTTGGCTGTGCCTGCTGCACTGTGCCCTACGCATCTGCCCAACAGGCACCACATCTCTGACATTCCTCCACAAATATGTGGCCCACTCAAATGTCTAACCTGGATTTTACCAGCCTGGCATCCAAACTCTCTCTGTTATGCAGACCCCATCAATGTTGACATGAAAGACCTTTATCCACTCTCACGTGCATTAATGTGCATTAGAAGGCACAAGTTAATATGTTGAATTCAATTAATACATCTTCTAGAAGTAGTACAAGTGTGATCAGAAACTGAGCACCACCATGCAGTGGCAAGTGGATATAGGAAGTGTCTCTTGACTGTACTTTGTGCATCTGAAAGGTAAATAGCTGGCTGTTTCACAGGCAGTGAATTAAGCTGCCTGTAATTGTAGTCCCCATCTGCATTTCCCCTTTCTTGGGGCTTGACAGTCGATGAATTAAACTGCAAAATACACTACTCCCTGACCCTGAGGTTAGAACTATCATAAGCACTGACTGGAAATGGCTGCAAATAGCACTTGTCATGCCCTCACTTTCCATTGGAAATCAAGTAATGACACAGGCAGCAAGTGGAAGCCTTTACAAAGGTCACAGATCTATACCATTGCAGTAGCTGTGGACAAGTTTCTTCCTAGGATTTTGTTGGTTTTAACATATTTTCTACATGGTTGCTGTCCAAGGGAAAAAATAAAAAAGAAACATTTGTTGTCCAAAAAAAGAAAAAAGAAACAACACAAATAATGCTACTCAGCAGTTTCTGTCGTTGGAAAGCTGTAAATCTAAGGTTCCCTGCGGGGGCTTCCACTGCCCAATATATAAAATGAAACATTACTTCAAACCTTCGGTGAAAGCAGAAGCAACTGCTTCAGCTCTAGAAGAAAAGAGACTGGGCTCACAAGGGCAAAAAACAGTATTAGCAGAAGAATGTAATACCTAAGGAAAACTGAGACTACCAAGCAAGTGAGTATCCTCGTTCAATATTGGAAGGCTTTTAACTTGTGACCAGGCCACCCCAACCTTTTCAAATATGCAAATGGACAGCCCTTTCAGCTGGGGGGACAACTTCATTCTCTTTGCAAACATCTTCACTTTCCACTGGAATGTGCAAGAGAGCCAAGAGCTTGATGCATGTGGGTTCCTGTCAGCTTTAATCTCCCCCTGGCTTGTACTGTTCAAATATTTGGATGACTAAAATTCATAATCTGATCCCACTAGCAATTAAATTAAAATATAAATATAGATACAGGAAAATAAGAAAAGCATACAGAGGATAACAATATATATGCAAGTATTACCACCACGAAAAAACAAAATAATACATTTTTTAGTGTAGTAGTGTACATTTTAGTGTACATTTTAGTCTGTAGTAACAGACATTATCTTTGTCCCAGAATTCCAGTATTTCTATATATACTAGCACAATGTGGGTTTTATGGTAGAGAGTTTGAACTAATAATAGCTTTTTTAGAATATCAGAATGAAATTATTGCTGGGAAGACTAAGAATCAAGGTAAAGCTAAAAATACCATAAATTAAAAGCAAAACTGTGAGTGTTTTAACTGAAACTACATATGTCAACTGTGTTTTTTGAAAATTTGCTGAAAACATATCTTGGTACCATTGTAACAATTAATCGAAAACAATTCCATGAGAAAGATTTCACTGTTTTATTTCAAAAGCCTTTATGGTTGTATTTTTTTCTCCTCTCCTCCAGGATTCTCCTCCAGCTGAAAGGCTCCACAGAAAGGACCTCTTCTATTAAGGACTGCACTTAGAAACACATTCAACTTTCACTGAAGTTAATGGTATTTAAGCATGTGTTAAAATGCTTTTCTGAACTACAGCCAAAATTTGAAAGCAAAACTGTGAAGTTCCTGTTTTTCGGTAACTCCATGTGTTCCTCAGGAAACCTGAATTTCAGTATTCCTCTGATGAATGAGTACCTGAATGGACTGAATTTCTGAGTAAGTTTTTAAGATATTTAGGAACTTAAGAACACAAACCAGTAGCTAGCAATGTTTTCACTGTGAAATAAGAACTGAGGTAGTTACCTGCATATTTAAATGCCCAAATACTTTTGAAAATTTGGCGAGTGGCACCATAGGTCTCAGGCCAAAACCTTTAAATTCTGGTATAGTCAAAAAGAAACAATGACAGATTTTGTTCCCAAAGCTGCACAAGAATCTTTGCCATTTTTGGGAGGATTGCTACTGTCTCAGCTGTTTCTTCACTATCCTCTCACCACAGAAAACATGAGTTTTTCTCTGGAAAATGCTTCTAATAGGAGGCACAGATAGAGTTTCCCTAAACTACTTCTCAGTGGGATTGCTGTAATGCACAGTTCTAACTTACATATACACGAATGACTGGGGATAGGGGAGTGGGACAGAATTCAATTTTTTTTTCCTCAGAAATTGCTAGTCTCCACCAAGTAATTTAATTTTGTCTTGAGCCTCTGTACCTTTTCTGCAAAACAAATAATACTTTGGGCAAGCCCATGTAAGAGTTAAATCCACATACTCCAATAGTACTCAGATATTATGCTAATGGGTCTAGGTAGAAACAGTTGCACACATGAAAGTAACAGGACTACATACACTTTTCATTATAGTATTGTTTCTTGACCTTATCACAGGTTTCATGGCCCTCTATTTGTTCCCTTCATCTGTCATAGAGTAGTATTACAGTGATCTCTCACAGAAAGCAGCGAAAATGTGTTTCATTAAAATTCCTAGTAAACGCTTTCATTATTATATTTATAGCAGGATTTTGCTCCCTCTTAACTCCTAGAGTAAGAGCTTCAATTGAAAGGAAATAGCCATGCTTAAAAATATAAGAACAGTGCCTCAAAAAAATAATCTCATTTTAGGATGAGATTCATCTGTTTCCATGAAGACTCTAGTAACGTCTTCCCTTACTTTGTTAGTTGCCCCAAATTCCTTTTGAAATCAGTGGTGATCTAATTGATAAAATTAGTGAAGTTCTTGGTATAATGGATCTCATCCTGAAATACAACCAAAATAAGGTAGATCAGACACAACATTGTATTTTCCACGGAGATCATGTTGGTATCCACATTTTTCTTTAGAAGGACTGGCATTCCCAAATTTTATTTTACCTTTGAAGGCTGCTGCTTCTATTTTATACCTGAAGATACATTTTTTTTTCCTGGAAGTTAGCCTACCTTTTCTAACACTTTTAGTTTGTTTAAAAAAAGTTATTGCCTAAATCTACAAGCCTTCCTTTGCACATGCTCTTTGACTGAAATATGCTCAAGCCTATGGCAACACTACCAATATTTCTCTTCCAATTGATTCTAAAGGGACTTTAAGGTGATTATGTTAGCTAAAACATTATGGATGTTTAAAGATTAATGAGATAAACCTCATCTTTGGTCTTCATACAAAATTGCCTGAATTCAAAGTAGAAAATATAAAATAGACCTCTGTGTATAGCTGCCATTATGAAAGCTTCTTGCATCCCTCTGTGACTGGATGCTGTCCTCCAATGCCCATTTATTGCCACCTGAGTTTTGTTTCACTTTAAAAAATGTGCCAGAGTGCAAAGTAGTCTCCTTACTTTTCCACTTTCAGTGTCTGATTCTCAATCATCCACTGGCAACTGAAACAGTTCCAGGGAAACATTTCAGAAGTTCATTTCAAAGAATGATTTTTAAAAGAATTATACTGGAAAATTAATCATGGAATACAGCAAATGAAAGAAAACCATGTAACAAAAATCTCATGAGGGAAATACATGAAACTGAATTTTATAAACAATAGGAAAAAAAGGACAATAATGAAATTTTTCATAAGTTTTAAGATGTTCATCAGCACTAGTGGATGGAAAGACTAAATACTGCTCAAGCTTCACATGTTTAATTGCAAAGAAACAGGAGCCCCTAGTATGCTCCTCAGCACAAACATGAGTTCAGTGTCAGTGGGATATTGCAGGAGGTCAAAGCCTTTCTTTTTAAATGTAATTAATAAAATAAAGCTATTTGCATGGCAATTGGAAATATTTGACTTGTCATCCTGTCTTGGGCAGGAGAAATCTAAGTTTTAGCCTGGTATGCTGGAGTTACCAAGATCTTGCTTTCTGGTTTGTTCCAGCAACTGAGGAATTCAAAGCAAAGTATGGCTGGCAACATGAGACAAGACCCAGGACTAAAGACCACAGTGTTCGGGTGACTCAGCTGCAAGGAACCTGCTGAAGGATGCACATTACAAGTCACCTTCAGAACAAGCACACAGACGGTTTTGGTACACTCTGTGCCCCAGACTACCGTAATTACCTTGTGCATGGCAGTTTTCTTCCCTCCCCACACTGTTCCTTATTTTCAGTCCTTGCACTGGCTCAAAGACAGAGACTTTGCAAGAATTTCAGCTGTTTGGCTGAGTATTTCAGTAGCAATATACCTACTTCCCTGCACTGTCCATGGCCAAGATCTCCTTTCTGTCCTTTGAGTACTTTTTCAAATAACTTACTAATTTTTATTGTATTTACTTCTTACTCCTGTCAGACTTGTAAATTCTTTCAAACTTCAGAAAAGACTGGGGAATGCAGAACCAATCCACAACAGTATTTTTTGCTTTTCTAATAAGAACTAACAGTTTACATTGCTTAGTTCTTTTTATATTCTATTTTTTATTCTTTTCAGCTGGAGGTGAACATCAGCAGAAACTTATTAGTAGGAATTGAGCTGTGATGTAGCAAAATAAAGCAAAATGGGAATCCCATTACATTCAAGTAAAGGTTTTTTGTGTCTGCATAGCTGCAGGATTGAAAAAACAAAATGGAAGTTGATTCAGCATCTAGTTGCATTCTTATTTGGCTAAATGACAAACAGAGAAACAACAACAAAAAAATTTTAAAGCATACTATTTATATATACATACTTATATCTAGATACATATGTACAGTACAATATAATATGTATAATATACACATTAAGCCAGAACCTATGTTTATTGACAATAATGGGATAGACTGAAGTTTTACATTTGGGAGACAATGCAACAACCTTTATGAAAAAAAAAAAATTAAGTATTGTCTTATCAGGCACTATTTTAAATACCCTTTTACCCTATAGAAATTTTTTTTCTGTTTTCTCACATTATCGGCACTGTATATTTGCATACACATTAGGTATGAACATTTGAAGATACTTTTATTTCTCAGAAAAATATTAACATTAAACCCTTTGCATTGCACTTGAGGATTTTTTTTTTTTACTTTACAAAATATTTATTCTTGCATCATAAAAAACCCCAGAAGATTAATTCAAGACTACTATAGCCTTAGCAGCAGTATTGGTTTGGATACTTCTCTCAAAAATACTAAAGAAATGTATATTCTTTAATTAAAAGATGCAATTCATTGCATGTGGCATCTTGTTGTGGAGAGGATGCAGCACATTGCATATTTGGTATCTAAAATGGCAGATTAGAATTGTGGTAAATGGGGACCTGAAAGCAATAGCATATTTGTAAAATACTGCAATGACCAATTTTAAAGTCTAAAAGTAGGTATAAGAAATTAATAGAAATTTGTGGCCTAGAACTCTGTTGTATCTTTCAAATTTATTTTCTATATACACGATGAACATAATGGATAGGGGAGCATAAGAGGACAGTATTATTATACCAGCTTAATTTACAACGGTCTCAGCACCTTATTTGTTAGCCTACCATCAGGTTTCTTAAAACCATTAGAAGAGACTAATGTTTCAGGGTTTTGAATTGAGTATTTAGAAAGCAATACAGGAGACCAGCACCTCAGCTGGATAAAGCTTTGAGTCGTGTAATACTTGGTGTATTGGAGTAAGTTAGAGTATCAACTGCTGACACATCCTGCTAATCAGCTCCACTTGCTCTGCTATGTTATTTTCCACCAGTGAAGCTCCCACACAATCTCACATATGGTAATAAATTAATTAGTCTTGACTGAAAGAAAGTTCATGTGCTACCAGCTCTTTCAGAAGAGTGCAGCTGGTCTCCCTGCATTTGTGCGGGCCTAAACCAAGCCTGCTCTTACTATTTCTGATAAGTGTTTATGGAGCAACACAAATTTACAGGGAACATTACAAACAGATCAAACATGCTCTTTGCCACAAAAAGCTTAAAACAATATATACCTATTCCCATTGGGAAAACAATTATTAAACAATTGCAAGAAACAGTACAATATGCAACCAGCATATTTTTTAGTGACAAATTGGTTACGAAAAGAATAATAAAATTACAAAATAACTGATATGATACTTGTTTGGTTATACATGACTACTCCTTAAACCCCATAGGCTACCTAGTTCTAGATAAAGCTTCTCACTTAAATGGAAATAGCAGCCTCTTTTCACCAAAGGTGATAGCTCGGTAGTCCTGACCGGAGTCAGCATTGTCTTAACTCCGCAGAGACCAACCTTTTCGACTAATAAGAAATTATCGGTAATCATGAAACATTAAAGAAATATTCTATTACAAAGTAGGCATATATACCCTTTTTCTTTTATACTTTTTAACCCTGACTGTAGATACTTAGAATAACTAAGCAATACAGCAATACAATAAGCAGCTTGAAACTGAAAACATTTGTTGCAGAAAGCAGTATCAGCCCAGAAAGCCAACCATATCCTGGGCTGCATCAAATGCAGCATGGTCAGCAGGTCAAGAAAGGTGATTCTCCCCATCTACTCCACTCTCATGAGATCCCACCTGGAGTACTGTGTCTAGTTCTGGAGCCCCCAGCACAGGAAGGAAACAGAGCTGTTGGTGTGAGTTCAGAGGAGGTCCGCAGAGATGACCAGAGGGCTGGAGCACCTCTGCTATGAAGACAGGATTAGAGACTTGGGGTTGCTCAGCCTGGAGAAGAGAAGGCTCCAGGGAGACCTTATAGTGGCCTTCCAGTACCTAAAGGGGGACTACAGGAAAGCTGGGGAGGGATGACTTTTTACAAGGACATGGAGTGACAGGATGAGGGGTAATGGATTAAAACTGGAAGAGGGTAAAGTCAGTTTAGATACTAGGAAGAAAATTTTTAGTGTGAGGGGGATGGGACACTTGCACAGGGAAGTTGTGGATCTCCCATCCCTGGAATTGTTCAGGTTGGACAGGACCTTGAGCAACCTGATCTAGTGGGAAGTGTCCCTGCCCATGCAGGGGGGTTGTAACTAGATGATCTTTAAGGTCCCTTACAATCCTAGCTGGTCTATGATCCTATGATTCTTCAATTCTATTCTAGTAGTGAAAGTCTGAAACAGAGGCTAGTGTGAGAGTTAATAATGTTTTGCTGAGTGAGAAAGACCAACAGATTCTATTATTTGTTTAATTAAGAATTTGCTCTGAACTATAAACATAGTTTTTGAAGGAACTGTTGTTGCTGGAGTTGCATAATATGAGTCAACAGGGTAAGTGAAAGATAAAAACAGAGTACCATAAGTCGCTTTTTTCCTGACTGTTACCTTGTCGCTTTTTTTTCATCTCTCAAAAACTCAGAGCAAATATAGTTTCAACCAAAAGTCTTATTTGTAGAGGTGAATGGAGATAATGGAGCTATGATGCTTTTTGATACGTAGTGCTCTAGTATTAAATACTGTTACTCCCAGAAATACTACACTTTCTTGGACAGAAAGCATATAATAATACATTTCTTATTGTTCTGTGTGCTTCAGTTTCATTCCCCATCTAAGAAAAAATAGGATTGGACTAGGAAGTGAGTCACAACTACTGTTTGCAACATAAAAAGATGGAATAAATAAAACCTGATCTGTTCCCACCCCCAACCTTAGCTACTGATGAATGTATGCATGAATATGCAGCGCAAGTGTGTCCTGCTGTTATCAGCTACCAAAGCTGATTTTCCCCACATGTAAAAGCAGACCCAGGAAATGAATTATGAGCATAAAAAAATTGAGTGTTTTTCCTTTAATTTCCTATGGGAAACTAATTTCTCATTGTCTCCAGGAATTGCAGAAAATGCATTATTTTTTCCACCCAAACAAATAATTTGTTCTCATAATTCATTTCCACAAACTAAAAAATAATAACAAAAAAAATTATCTAAAAATAATCTGGTGAAGTTCTGCATCAAGACAAGGAAGGTTGTTATGCCACCACCAGTTAGTGTGCTTTTGTTAAAGACTTAATTTGCAAAGAGCTATTTGATCCCCAGTGCCAGTGACAGCCAGGCCAGCGTCTTTATTAGGCTGAGACTAACTAAGGGCTTAGACTGCTCTTTAAACTTCCTCAGAAGAAACTTAGATTACATCTCTTTTTCTTTGATAATTCTTTTACACGTTCTTAAAAGACTTATGGCCCATTTTTCTCCACAGGAATTCAGATTTCCCTGAAATTTTTGTCTCTGGTGAAAGATACAGTGATAGGATGTAGAAAGGAAAAGTGAAAAAGAAGAGGACACCTGAATAACTTCAGTATTGGAGAGCAGGCATGGCCTGCCCGCGTACTGGTAGCACTGCCTTACAAATTCTGTGGTGTGTGCAGAAATTTAATCTTTCACAAACAGAATTTGTTAGGATTATGAACCATTTCTCTGTTTCCTGTATTAGAAATTCTTATACAACATGCAAAAAGAAGAAGAAAAAAAAGAAGATAAACTGGAGAAAGAAATTTATGTATGGTTCAGAAGATTTTAATACTGATTAACTTAGACTGTGGATAGCTTGCAGTGATAGAAAAAAATAGGAAACAAAGCTACCCAATATTTCAAAACTATCCATAAGTACCCATGGAGTTGGAGGCTTATTAAAATTCCTATATGATGGTAAAGTAAAATTATATAAATAAATGTGGAGGGAGTAGCCATGAAAACAAAAATACTTTGTATTTTCTGTATATTTTGATGCACTGAATTCCACTTAGAATTAAAGATTTATACAGTAAGTCATGCAGCAGCAGTAAAATCATTATGTAAATATCATTTCTGTCTTCATGACAAGAGTTTTCTTTAATTATGGATGCTCATTTGAATGTCCATTTGGTAATGATATACAGTTACCTATAGAGTTGTTCCACTTTTTTTCATAGATGTTCTGGTGACTGCTGTCAGCGGGTTTGTTTGGGTTTTTTTAGGAAAATAAATCACGTAAGTACAGAAGCGAACATACAAATTCCTAAGAACTCCTTGGCAAAAATGAGCAATGCTGATTTTTAAAATATAAATTATACATGCAGATTACCAGGACCCTGAGGACACTGCCAGCCCTTTCAAGTGCCATGGCTTCCCAACACTAAAAAAAATAATTATTATCTATTTAGTGGAGCTATACAATTACGTGTGCTTTTAAATGCTACTAATAAGAAAATATGTGCGTGCTCTTCAATTTTTCCTTGAAGTACTTGTGAGCTTCTCAACAGCACTCAAAGAATTTATGAATCATAGAATCATAGAATCATAGGGGTTGGAAGGGACCTCGAAGGATCATCTAGTCCAACCCCCCTGCCAGAGCAGGGTCACCTAGAGTACATCACACAGGAATGCATCCAGGCGGGTTTTGAATGTCTCCAGTGAAGGAGACTCCACAACCTCTCTGGGCAGCCTGTTCCAGTGCTCTGTCACTCTCACAGTAAAAAATTTTTTTCTGATATTCACCTTAAACCTCCTGTGCTCCAATTTGCATCCATTACTCCTTGTCCTATCACTGGTCATCACTGAAAAAAGCTTAACTCCATCTTCTTGACACTCACCCTTTACGTATTTGTAAACATTGATGAGGTCACCCCTCAGTCTCCTCTTCTCCAAACTAAAGAGACCCAGCTCCCTCAGCCTTTCCTCATAAGGGAGATGTTCCACTCCCTTCATCATCTTTGTGGCTCTGCACTGGACTCTTTCAAGCAGTTCCCTGTCCTTCCTGAACTGAGGGGCCCAGAACTGGACACACTACTCCAGATGCGGCCTCACCAATGCAGAACAGAGGGGGAGGAGAACCTCTCTTGACCGACTAACCACACCCTTTCTAATACACCCCAGGATGCCATTGGCCTTCTTAGCCACAAGGGCACACTGCTGGCTCATGGTCATCCTCCTGTCTACCAGGACCCCCAGGTCCCTTTCACCCACACTGCTCTCAAGCAGGTCAGCCCCCAACCTGTACTGGTGCATGGCGTTTTTCTTCCCCAAATGCAAAACTCTACACTTGCCCTTGTTGAACTTCATCATGTTTCTCCCCGCCCAACTCTCCAGCCTGTCTAGGTCTCTCTGAATGGCAGCACAGCCTTCTGGTGTGTCAGCCACTCCTCCCAGCTTGGTGTCATCAGCAAACTTGCTGAGGGTACATTCTGTACCCTCATCCAGGTCGTTGATGAAGATGTTGAACAACACCGGTCCCGGTACCGACCCCTGAGGGACTCCACTAGTCACAGGCCTCCAACTAGATTCTGCCCCATTGACTACAACTCTCTGACTTCTTCCTTTCAACCAGTTCTTGATCCACCTCACTGCCTGATCATCAAACCCATACCTGATCAACTTATCTATAAGGATGCTGTGGGAGACGGTGTCAAATGCTTTACTGAAATCAAGACAGACCACATCTACTGCTCTACCATCATCTCTCCACCTAGTAATTTCCTCATAGAAGGCTATAAGGTTAGTCAAACATGACTTACCCTTGGTAAAACCATGTTGACTGCTCTTGATGACCCCCATGTCCTTGATATGCCTAGAGATAGTGCCAAGGACAAGTTGTTCCATCACCTTTCCAGGGATGGAGGTGAGGCTGACCGGTCTATAGTTACCCGGGTCCTCCTTCTTGCCCTTCTTGTAGACTGGAGTGACATTTGCTATCCTCCAGTCCTCAGGCACCTCTCCTGTTACCCATGACTTACCGAAGATGATGGAGAGTGGCCCAGCAATGACCTCCGCCAGCTCCCTCAGCACCCTTGGGTGCATTCCATCCGGACCCATCGATTTATGGATGTCCAGATTGCTCAACTGATCCTTAACCCAATCCTCATCTACCTTGGCAAACTCCTCCTTTATCTTGACTTCTTCTGGGGCTATATGAATCTGGGGCTCACGGGGAAAGCATGCAGGAGTAAAGACAGAGGCAAAGAAGGCACTCAGTACCTCTGCCTTCTTTATATCCTCTGTCAACAGGGCACCCACCCCATTCAACAGCGGGCCTATATTGCCTCTGGTGTTAGTTTTGTCGGCTATGTATTTGAAAAAGCCCTTTCTATTGTCCTTAACCCGACTTGTAAGGTTAAGTTCCAAGGAGGCCTTAGCTTTCCTAGTTGCCTCCCTACGTCCTCTGACTACTGTCCTATATTCCTCCCAAGTGACCAGCCCCTCCTTCCATGATCTATAGATTTTCCTTTTCCACTTGAGTTTGCCCAGCTGGTCTCCTAGCTCCCTTACTTGATTTTCTACCCATTGGGACACATTGATCCTGTGCTTGCAAGAAGTGGTCCTTGAATGTTGACCAGCTATCTTGAGCCCCTTTACCTTCTAGCATCCTGTCCCATGGGACTTCCGTTAACAATTGATTGAGGAGGCCAAAGTTTGCTCTGTGGAAGTCCAGGGTTCTGGTCCTGCTGAAGAAAAAAACCTCATCCTATGAAGAAATCACTTCAGTTAAAATGATGAATAAATATTGTTTTGTATAAGGTGATTTCTGCTGGTCTGCCGTGTTCATAAGTAAAATCTCAAAATATTATAATGTACTTAAAGTGTCAACTCTTAGTGTGGATATAGTAGCAAGGTAAGAGTCCACAGTTTAAATTATAGCAAAAAAAAAAAAAATATTAAAAAAAATCATCAAAACCAATGGAGTTCATTCATGTATTAGGTGTGTTAAAGTGGAAGAAATCTTCAGATAGTAAAATTACTTCTGTCTGATGTATGCCAAGATGCAGGTATACTTTAAAAATAGGGCTTTGTTTTCTCAGAAACAGTTTTACATTCCTTCTCCATTTTTAATTACTCTATAGAGATGGACAAAATAATTCACCTCAACTGACCTATTTGGCAAAAAGGTAAGACTTTAATTGATACTCATATTCATTGTTGTGAGCAATCAGTATGAAAATATATGTCTACAGAAATATTTCCAACCGCTATTGCTTCAAGTGCTTTGTACTTGCAGCACACACTGTTGAAGGCTTACAGGACATGGCCGAGCTGCCTCCATGGCAAAGGCACACAAGAGTTCCTCTTAATCTCTCCTGAATAAGCGTATCTTTCTTCACTACCTGTACAGAGAGCCAAGGTTCTCATTTAGGCAGACAAATTCTATGTTTAAAATAAATCAGTGTTAAAACTTCTGACAGTGCATTTTTTTCTGAAAATAAATACCCAGCACTTTTCTTAAGTAAAATTAATCTTTATGCCTAGACATAACACTCAGCCTATACAATGTGTATCTTCCACCTCCTCCTTATTTCACAGTCTTAAATAAGGCTTAAATATTGCATAACTCATCTTCTAAACTCTCTGAAGAGTGAAGAATTTCATGTTAAATTAACAGCCTGATGAAAACATGGCCTGAAATACATTGAGAATATTCAAGAGAATGCAAAGAAAGCCAACATATAATATTTCAGAGAAACTCCTAGGTATTCAGTATTTGTTTTCATTTTGCACAAACTTGAATGCTTTAAATGTTTTAATAAAACATCTGTGTTAAAATGTCATACTCACAAAAAAAAGTCAGGATTTAAAGTTTCTTCTAAGTTGCAAAACACATAATCAGAGACTTTACAATCAAACAAGCCACTCTCATGTAAAAACTTTCTAGAATTCAACAAATTTCTGCAATTTTTCAAATTAAAAAATTAACATCTGTCTGGTGCATCTTATTAGAATCTTTTCAGTCATCTTCACCAGTAAGTATTGGTGAAGAACACTGTCAAACTATGCTCAAACAATCCAGGGCCAAATCCTGCCTGACCAACCTAATGGCTTTCTACAACGGTGTGACTACATCAGTCGAGAAGGGAAAAGCAGTGGATGTCATCTATCTGGAGTTCTGCAAGGCCTTTGACACAGTCTCCGACAGTGTCCTTCTCTCTAAATTGGAGAGATATGGTTTTGACGGGTGGACTGTTCAGGGGATAAGGAACTGGCTGGATGGTTGCATCCAGAGGGTAGTGGTCAATGGCTCTGAGACCAGATGGCAAACGGCAACAAGTGGTGTCCCTCAGGGTTCTGTACTGGGACAAGTGTTGCTTAATATCTTAATTAATAATATTGACAGTGGCATTGAGAGCACCCTCAGTAAGTCTGCTGATGACACCAAGCTGGGTGGTGCAGTCGATAGGCCAGAGGGATGGGATGCCATCCAGAGGACCCTGAACAAGCTGGAGAAGTAGGCCCAGGTGAGCGTCACCAGGGGTGACGGGTCCAGCATCTGGGCTGAGGTAACCTGGGATATGAATACAGGCTGAGGGAGGACACACTTGAGAGCAGCCCTGTGGAAAAAGACCTGGGGGTACCAGTGGATCAAAAGCGGGACATGAGGCACCAATGTGCAGCTGCAGCCCAAAGGGCAAACCGCATCCTGGGCTGTATCAAAAGCAGTGTGGCCAGCAGATTGAGAGAAGTGATTCTGCCCCTCTACTCTGCCCTGGTGAGACCTCACCTGGAATACTGTATCCAGCTCTGGTGCCCTCAACACAGGAAAGATGTGGACGTGTTGGAGTGTGTCCTGAGGAGGGCCATGAGAACAGGCTGAGGGAGTTGGGGTTGTTCAGCCTGAAGAAGAGAAGGCTCTGGGGGGATCTCATAGCAGCGTTCCAGTACCTGAAGAGGCCTACAGGAAAGCTGGGGAGGGACTTGTTACAAGGGCTTGTAGTGAAAAGACAAGGGGTAACAGTTTTAAACTGAAAGAGGGGAGATAGAGGTTAGAGATCAGAAGGAAATTCTTCAGTGTGAAGGTAGTGAGGCAATGGAACAGGCTGCCCAGAGAAGTTGTGGAAGCTCCATTCCTGTAAGTGTTCAAGACCAAGTTGGATGGGGCTCTGAGTAGTCTGATCCAGTGGGAGATGTCCCTTCTTATGCAGGGGGGTTGGAACTCAATGATCTTTAAGGTCCCATCCAACTCAAACCATTCTGTGATTCTACCAGAAATGCCAGATAACACTAATTTCCATTATTGTCTTAGCTCTGCTCTACAGTTATACTGATTACCACCAGTTCAATGTCAAAGTCCCAAAGCCAGAAAGCAGTATTTAATAAAAAGAAGGGATATAATTCCTATCCTGGATTACCCCACAACTCTGAGTTGCACACTAGGTGGGTGAAAGGGGCAGGAGGAGACTGCAGAGCATTATCACTTTGCTCTTAGAAGGCTAGTCTGTGGCTTTCTAAGTTTACATGGCCTGCAAGGCTAGAAAGATCTTATATAGACTGGACACTAATTAATGTTTCAAAATGCAGAAAGTATTTGCAGATATTCCATTACAAGTTGTGGTTGACCTCAAGTACTGAATTTAGCCTCCCATCCATCACAGACTAATTATGTTTCTAGAAACAAAAAAGGATAATAATTCAATGTGATGTGCAAGGAAGTGACCATATAACTGCCATTAACCTATGCATTACACTAAGTAATTGTCCTAAACTCCTACCACTAATCCCTGCTTCAAAGTTTTGCTCACCTATTTCAATAAAATGCACTAAAGTATTTTGGCATCCTAAAAATGAATATTTTTGTACTGACACCAAAACCATGTAATATGAAGGTTACTATGTAACACAGCCACTGATCAAACTGAGTAAATGGGGAAAAATGCCAGCATTTATGCAATAGAAATTCCCTGTCACAGCTTCACTTACATTCTCAGAGGACCCATACTATGTTGTGTAATTTATGCCATAAGGAATATTTATTAGATTGATTTACTCCAATTACTGGTGTTGTATTATTAAATTCTTATATGCCTTAATGATGCAATGTTTTGAGAATAATTTTATAAGGAAAATGAAAGAACACAGAACCAAACTCAAGGTTGAAAAACTGCTCAAGCGAACATTTCATGTCTCCACTGATCACCTCAAAGCAAGGGAAATACCCCTCAGATAGCTCAGGGACCTTTGGATTACATTCTTCAGCACACTCTCAGAATGTCCTGTACTAGCAGCAGTTCAATACCTTAATTCCAAAGAGCTCTCCAGTAAAAGTTATTTATGTTAACTATTCAACTTTCAGCATGCCCTTCTTCAACTATATGAGGATGCAGCAGAGAGGACAGAAGAAATTCATGCATCTCTTGGGAGGGACATTGAGACTCCCTGATCACAGCTGTGACAGGAGTGCACAGGCCTTTTATTGCCTAGAATCATAATTTCAGTTTCTATTCTTAAGGACTCTCCTTTTAAAGATAAAACTTACTATTTTGTCATGCTGCTTTAAAAAACAAACAAACAAACAAACAAACAAAAACACACACAAAAAAACCCACAAGCCAGTTCTCTGGCTTTCTAGCAGCAACTAGAAGAATTGGCAGGGGTTTCCCGGTGAGTGCACACAGGACCAAGATATAATCCTGTCTTTGACAATGCACTAATGAGTGATAATTCGAAAGCAAAGAAGGGAAAATATACATATTAATAATCTTTAAGGTTTGTAACTGCAAGCAGTGGTTGTCCATTCCTAATTATTTAGGTAAAAAAAAATACTACGTCAGAAAAGTCATTTCCCAAAGTCCCTAAGTCACTTGTTTGCCATGAGCAGAGCAGGATGGATACTGTAGGCAGCGTTTGCTACTATGAACATGTATTTTAAAACACCACTCCTGAATTCAGATTTACTGACATTCACAACCTTGCTTCACAGTAATACACAAACCTGTATTTATTGTTTGTGAAAATACTCATGTGACCAGCTTGAGTAATAAATTCACTCAGGTTTGAAAAATGGCAAGTAATGAACATGCTATTCCATTTGCAAATACTTGATTTGTTGAGCAAAATTATGAATTTATCATGTCCAAATCCACAGCTTAATATGGCCGCTTGATGAATTAAATTAGGCTATACTTTTTTACTGAACAGGTCACTAAATGTCTGCACACAGGCTACAGTACAGCTACACAAGAATGAGGGAGCAGAGAAAATTATGTCATATATCACTCAGTGGAGAAGCTGCTGCTTATTAAGAGCCATTGGAATATTTATGGAGAAAAAAAATCCCCAGCAAGGCTCATTAACTCAGACATAATGATATGCTAACAGCTGGCAAACAGCTGGCTAACTCTTGCATGAGCAGAACAGATGTATGTCTATCTACAAAATGGCGCAGCAACATAACAATTATACTGAGAGGAAAAAAAATCCATTGAAGGAAGCAGAAGACACACACAGGTCCACTTCTGGATTGAAAAGCTCAGTTCCCTACAGAAACAGAATCAAGGTCATTTTATTTTGGCAGGCTGTCTCTCACAAGGGTCAGGCTAAGATGCTTCAAATGAAGGAGGAAGAATTGCGTACTACAGTTATGGCAGATAATCATCCCAGTAAAACTGCTGCAGTTTTGGTTGCATGTGAAGTTTACCAATCCTTGAAAATGCATTGGCAGCCTACATTATCAACATTTTGCAATTTCTTCATTATTATATAATATTCAAACCTTTCTGGAATTTTGCATAGTCTTTCGCCTCAGTAGGAACCTGTACAAACGCGTTTCGTGTTCCCACACAGATCTGAACCAGCTTCCTTTCAGTTTCACATAATATCTTCTCATTATACATGACAAAAACAAGTAACTTCCAATCTATTATCTTTTTGGCTATTCTGTAGGTTAAAAGTTTGTTGGCGGGGGTGGTTTTTTGCTCACGTGTTTGTTTTTAAGTGTTCACTCATACAACTTTTCTTAATAAAAGAAACTTTGGTCTTTTCGGTTTTTATGAGAGAATTATCTATCATTGATTCTCCTCTCTTATTCTGAAACCTGTCCTGAAATTCTACAATATTTTTTATTTTTAGAGATGGGTGGACAAACACTTTACCAAACTTTTTTTAGATGAGGTCATATAATATTGTAATATAGGTATTATGTTATTTCCTAGTATTACTCTCCATTATATTTTCTATACATCCCCAAAAAATCATTGGCTTTTTTGAACAGTGGATTGAGAAAGTCCCTTCAGCTATATGTTCGTAATTGCTCTCAGGCTTGTAACATCAGTTAACACTTAACAGTTCATCAGTAAGGGAGAAAATTGCTAACATAGCTCACTTGATGTGATTAAAGTGGTTATATACTATATTATATCAGAATTTCAAAATATTTTAACAACAGATTTGTGAGCACACGAAAGAAAAGTGCAGATGTTTCTCAGAAGTATCTATAGCATCTACAGGGACACTTGGACTTAGACGAGTGTTCAGCAAAGCCTATTGTGTAAAAGTTACCATATAAAACAGCTCATTAAAATCCTAAAATACCTAAAATCTATATAAAATTGTAAACAAACAAAATTAAAATTGGAAAAGAATGGGAGGAGGGAAATATATGTTATTAATATTATTAATAAAAGGTGAGTATTTTCAGTGAGTCAGTTAAAAGGAACCAAAAGCTAAACTTTCTTAAGCATTTATTACTTACATAGTAGGACAGTTCAAGGGTGATTACACAAAAGCTTTCAAAACAAGACTTCTCCAAAGTGTAGCAGGGAACTTAACAATATCACTGCAAAAGTTTTTATCTTAATTCAACTACATAAGAATAAATTGGCATTTGGGACAAAACACTACTTGGTTTTTGCCTCATATCAAAGTGATTATCACTTTTTGGAAACTTGAAGCTTACTTTCCCATCCAACAACAAATCTGTCATAAACCCCAAGAACCACATGAACAGATGGGATTTTACATTCCATTCCTTCATTGTGCACCATGTCACAATGAAGTCCATTTACTTCCGTGGGGTTTGGCTCATGCTCTTCTCAGGCCTTTTTCATCTCAGTCTTCCTTTCCAAAATGCAGCCTCATATGGTCCAAACACCTGCTGTATGATTTCTCCTGAATAGGAAGTATCTGCTTCCAAATCTGGAGTGTTACGAAGTGAGACAGGCCTGTTCTGGGAGTGGCATTTATTTTTATGCCCCACAGAATTAGGATGCCAAAGGTTTCATACTGTGCACAGAATAATTCACTCTATAAAGGAATGAATCATTACCCTGGCTTCTCCATACTTTTCAAAAATCTATGCTTGCTTCTGACAAATGTGTTTTATGGACAACTGTAAATGTCTATAGGTAGCAGCTACAGAGCTTGTAACAGCAAAGAATTAAGTCACTGCTACCCCTGGAGTGCTAATGAGGTAAAAATGTGCTGAATGTTCATACTTTCATTGAAATACACATATTATGCTTGATACAGGTGCAAAATGCTAATTTGCTTTTTGGGCAAACTGTGCTCAATTTGCATAGTCTTAACAACCTGAAACCTGCAAACATTGGGAAAGCCTGTGTGTTTCTCTGCCTCTAGCATTAAGTCATTGAATGCCTAAAAATCAATATAAGCTTTCAGAACCAGGAGGGAAGCCCTACTGGAGTCCTGTGTTAGCTAAATTACAGGATCAAAGCCTGGAGGTACACTAGTCCTAGTCTTTTGTCTATAACCAACATAACCATGGTATTTTCACTGTCTGCATGACCAAAAGTATTTTTTTCTGACCCAGCAATACTTTAAAAATAACAATTACTGGTGATTCATCCACTCGGAAGTTGTTGCTATGAATTTATCTGGGTAGATTTAGATTAGATATTAGTAAGAATTTATAATGAGGGTGGTGAAGCACTGGAACAGGTAGCTTAGAGATGTGGTAGAGGTCCCATCCCTGGAAACATTCAAGGTCAGGCTTGACTAGGCTCTGAACAACCTGATATAGTCAGCTCACTGCAGGGGGGCGGGGGCTAGAATAGATGATCTTTAAAGGTCCCTTCCAACCCCCATACATTCTATTATTCTATGAAATACAGAGCTCAAGCTAAACAATATCTTGTAGGCAGGTTGTGCAGTAATTTCTAGCTTCCAATTTGCTTCAGCAATAAGTGTTTAAAATAGAAGTGTGGTTATTTTACTACTGTTTATCTTCTTATCTTTTGTCAAGTTAAATGCTTCTACGTATGTTGAAATAACTTGAAATAAACATAATCAGTAGATGAAGACACATTTCCAATGGTCACTACTGCTGAAGAAATTTGTTGCTTTACATATTTATTTTGCATATTTTATGGATAAGGAATGCAGTGTAAAATAATATGGAAAAATACATTAATACACATCGCTGAAACAGCATATTGCATTCATGACAATAGAGAAATATTAGTAGAAAATAGCTACTAGCTACTAATTAGTACTCCCACTTCAATCTGGATCTTTAAAACCTTCTTCAGATTATTGTGGTTGTTCAATTTGGCATTACCTGGATGGTTACCTGTTACCTGGCATTACGGAATGATAAAATTTTGTCTTACAATGCCAGCAAAACAAGAGCTTACCTAATACATGAAATAAAATTTGTCTGTTGTTAAAAATACACAGTATTTTGACCTTTTCTCTTGCCACCATCTCTGTGAAATATCTCTTTCTCATTCTGTTTTGGTATTTTTGCACAAATGTATATAGCTAAATTAAAAGCAGTAGTCACCAAAGGCCACAGTCACAAAATGGCTCAAAAGTATCTCAGAGAAAGAGCAAAAGTAAAAAATAACTCTATCTATTGAACACAGCAGAGAAAAGCAAACAGTTGAAACAGCAACAGGAGAAACAGAGTGTGGATCACAGATTACATGAAGCAAGCACTAATTTGGCAGTACTATAAACACAAATGACATCCTGACACCAGAGAAGCGTATTTCTCAGAAGGAGGCACAGATCTTCCAGATTCTAGAGAAAAAGTTTGAATAGTCATATAATATAGAGGAGTAGTTTCCTAGGCCAAGATAACAGGCTGTCATGGATTCTGTGATATTTTGGTCTTTGCAGGTGGCACTAGAAAGAACTATGGAGCTAGATACAAAGTGCTAAGAATTTGTTTATGACAAATGCATTATCATGTTCAAAACTGATTGCCTGGAAGGTCAGACCAGAAACATCCTTAGAATTGTATAAGAAAAGAAACATAGAGCATTGCCAAATCTGAATCTTAAAGTGACAGGTTTGACGCTGAAGAGAAGGGAAACAATATTATTAAAAATAATATTTTGCTACTTTTCATTCCAGTAAGACCACAAGAACAACTATCTGCATGGATAAGAAAGGATCTTCTGAAGAAAGTCTCCTGGAAGAAAGAAATTCACAGTTTGTGGAAGAAGAGACTTGTCACTTGGGAGAACTATAGGGACATTATCAGGGTATGTAGGAAGGCAACATGAAAGGCCAAAGCCTTCTTAGAATTAAACCTGGCTAAATACGTCAAAGAGAACAAAAAGAGCTTTGTCAAGTGTATCAGTAGTGAAAGGAAGAACAGGAAAAATGTGGGCCCATTGCTGAATGAGGTGGGAGCCCTGGTAACAGAGGATGCAGAGAAAGCAGAGTTGCTCAATACCTTCTTTGCTTTAGTCTTTACTAAGACCAGCCCTTATGACCTTCAGATCCTGGATATAGGAGAGGAAGCCTGGAGGAGGGAAGAATCTCCACTAGTCAATAAAGAGTGTCAGAGGGTCAGAGAGTGAAGAGGGTCAGAGATCAGTTATGTAATTTGAATGTACACAAGTCCACGGGCCCTGAAGGGATGCACCCAAAAGTGTTGAGAGAGCTGACTGGTGTTGTTGCTCTACCACTCTCCATCATTTTCGAAAGATCATGGCAAACAGAAGAGGTGCCTGAGGACTGGAAGGAAGCCAATGTCACTCCAGTCTTCAAAAAGGGCAAGAAGGAAGATCCAGGAACCTACAGACCAGTCAGCCTCACCTCCATTTGTGGAAAAATGATGGAGCAGCTCATTTTGATGGTCATCTTAAAGCACATGGAAGAGAAGAAGGTTATCAGGAGTAGTAAGCACAGATTTACCAAGGGGAAATCATGCTTGACTAATCTGATAGCCTTCTGTGATGTTGTGACTAAATGCATAGATGCAGGGAGACCAGTGGATGTAGTCTACCTTGACCTTAGCAAGGCTTTTGGCAGTCTCCCATAACATCCTCATGAGGAAGCTCAGGAAATGTGGGATAAAAGAATGGACAGTGAGATGGATTAAGAACTGGCTACACAATAGAGCCCAAAGAGTGGTGATTAATGGTGCAGAGTCCAGCTGGAGACCTGTAACTAGTGGAGTCCCTGAGGGATCACTGCTGGGTCCTATTCAACATCTTTATCAATGACCTTGATGATGGGACAGACAGTCTTCTCAGCAAGTTTGCTGATGACATGAAGCTGGGAGGATTGGCTGATTCACCTGAAGGTTGTGCGGCCATTCAGCGAGATCTGGACAGGCTGGAGAGCTGGGCAAAGACAAACCTAATGAGGTTCAAGAAGAGCAAATACAGAGTTCTGCACCTGGGAAGGAACTCAAAATGCACCAGTACAGGCTAGGAGGTGATCTGCTAGAGAGCAGCTCCGTGGAGAAGGACCTCGGATTCCTGGTAGACAACAAGTCATCCATGAGACAAAAAGGTTTCTTTGTGGCCAAGAAGGCCAATGGTATCTTGGGGTGCATTAAGAAAGTTGTGTCCAGCAGTTCAAGGGAGGTTCTCCTTCCCCTCTACTCGGCACTGGTGACACCTCACTTGGAGTATTGTGTCCAGTTCTGGGTTCCCCAGTTCAAGATGGACAGGGATTTACTTGAAAGAGTCCAACAGAGGGCTACAAAGATGATTAAGAGACTGGAACACCTGCCTTATGAGGAAAAGTTAAGAGACCTGGGACTTTTCAGTCTAGAGAGCAGAAGACTGAGGGGGGAACTAATTAATGTCTATAAATACATGAGGGCTGGGTGTCAAAAAGGCAGGGACAACCTCTTTTCACTTGTGCGCTGTGATAAGACGAGGGGCAATGGATTCAAACTTGAGCACAGGAAGTTCCACCTCAACATGAGGAAGAACTTCTTTACTGTGAGGATTACAGATCACTGGAACAGGCCGCCCAGAGAAGTTGTGGAGTCTCCTCTGGAGACTTTCAAGACCTGTCTGGATGCCTTTCTGAGTGATCTGCCCTAGTTTTTGGTCCTACTCTGGCAGGGAGGCTGGACTCGATGATCTTCCTTCCTTCTCTCCTTTGAAGGAGGTCCCTTCCAATCCATAACATTCTGTGATTCTGTGATAAATTTATAGCAGTGGAGAGTTTAGCCTTTCCAGTCAAATTTGCTCTGGAAATATCCCGGGATCAGCCCCAAAAAATCCTGCTGTGCCACAGATCATGTGTGTCAACCAAGTACAGGAGAAGATGGTGTCAGCAGCCACAGACAGCTCTCCCAGCAGCTCAAATCTACTCTTGCAGTACTTCTTACCTTGGCATGATTATAATCCAATGAAATGGAAATGTTTTTTATTTTGGCTGCAGTTTGCTTCTGTCTCCACAATACAGCCTGAATAATCAACTTTCTGCCCTCTTTGATCCTTATGGCTAGTGTAAACAAATTAGATGCCCAAGTATTTACTATTTGTCCTAGCCCTCATTGCTTCTTTTTTTGACCCCAGTCAAAATGCTCCATCATAAAGCAATTTTTATTTGTTTCCTTGTACCTAGTTCCTGTTTGCCTTTTAATATTTTTTTTTTTCTTCTTGTTCATCACCCTTCCTTTGCCCTCCTTATTTCCAACAGCAACTCTTGCTTTTTTAACTTTGGTTGCTTGCTTTTCTCTTCTCACTTCATGTACAGTATACTTTATCCCCAACCTGTCTCTTCTGCAGCCTTCTAATCTGTCCTTCATTCAGGCCCCTGTCTTCTTCCCGCTTGCTTCCTCTAGTACTTTCTTCTGCACTGTGTTACAAATACCTGAACTATTAAGAAGTAATGATCATACTAAGGACTCCCAAGACAGATTGCAGGGACAAATAAAAATACACTAATCCAAGCTTTTAAATTAATAGTAATTAATACAGCAATTTCTGGAAAGGGCAACTCTTACTTCCCTCAGTTAAAGGCTTTTTCAACTAGGAAACCTAACAATAAAGCTGCCCCGAAGTGTAAAAATACTAGTCATCCAGCACACTGCAGTATTCCCTTAATCTCTCCAGCAGGTGCATCATTTACAGTTTAGAAAATTATAATCTCAACTATCTATCTGCAGCTTCATATCACAAATATTCATTTTGCTTTGATGCCATAGTAATTTTCACCAAAATTAACAATTACAGCAATTTTTGAATCAGAGCATATCTTCTGATTACTAAGAAATTACACACTTAGGAAAAGTAATACATTTTTAGTATACTTGGCACACTTTTAGTACAGCTAAGTATCTGTAGAATACTTGAATTATAGCAAGCATACTTATTTTTCATAAAACAAATTATTATAATCAGAGATTTTCTCAAAGCTATCAAGGGCCTTGATTTAAAATGGGACAAGTTCCTCCTAGTACCCTCAGCCCACATTAGTGGTTATTGGGAGCTGAGGGCACTCAGAACCTTTGAGGGAAGTTCCCACGTAAGACCCAATCCTGCAGCTGTGCAAGAAGCAATTTCTTTGATTGCACCTACTAATTTGCATACTAAATCTATGATCTGGGCATACTGATAAATAATTAAATATCCTGTTGCTCTGCCAGCCTTACAGACTTGCAATACATTGTTTTTCAATTTGTGAGGTCTTTGGAAAAGAAGAGTTTTGTGTTTTTTTTTTTTAGAGCCACACACTACAGACTACCCAGAAACTCTCCGAACACACAGGGGCCCTGAACACTTTGATGTATCTAGGCAGCTCCGTGAAACTAGCAAAGATGATGAGGAAGGTTATGACTGATGATGATGATGAATGGATTCCATGAAGATTTATACAAATGACATACAAATGGCATTCATATAAATTACATCAACTACAGATGAGTAGGAATTCACTGATTTTTTTTTAAATGGAATTACAGGAAATTACAAGAGCAACATTTATAAAAGGCTGTTAAATATTAATAATGTGGAAAGAAATATTACGCAAAATACTTCAGGTTTTAAAATAATCTCTCTTGAGGACTGCAACAAAATATTAATCCCACATCTGCTTGCAGTGGGACTTCTTACACATTTCTTTCAAGCGATTCCACAGACAGTTATGGCTTGGCATGAGCTTCTAAGTTCTTCTGGTGACTATTGTCCACTCAATGTCAACATATAACAGTTTGTTATTCTCTTCAGTTACCCTTCTTATCTACAGGATTGCCTATACTTTGCTGCTTAAGAACTGTTTTAAGACATTAAAAAGCAAACATTAGAACTAAAGAAGACTTAGCTATTCTAAATTTATTTAGTTCCTTATAATTTTTCAATCCAAGGCATCCAGTTGCATGGTATTTAGGTGTATTATGTATGTAGAGTTATGTTAATAGTTAATAGAATTAGTGTACGGTTGGATGCAATTATCTTAAAGGGGATGTATCTGCTGCATGCATAAATATTTTTATATGTTATGCTGTGTTACTACCTAAAGAGTCACAGTAAGATTATCAATATGAAAGTTACTCTTACTAATTTTAAAAAATCACAGTATTGATGCTCATATCAATCCTACCTAAACTCTTCTATTTTTAAAAAAACACATCTACAACAACCTTCTTATTAACACAGTTAATATAGAATCGAATATGCTTTGGAAGCTAGTTCATAGAATCATAGAATCATAGGGGTTGGAAGGGACCTCGAAAGATCATCTAGTCCAACCCCCCTGCCAGAGCAGGGTCACCTAGAGTACATCACACAGGAATGCATCCAGGCGGGTCTTGAATGTCTCCAGTGAAGGAGACTCCACAACCTCTCTGGGTAGCCTGTTCCAGTGCTCTGTCACTCTCACAGTAAAAGAATTTTTTCTGATATTCACCTTAAACCTCCTGTGCTCCAATTTGCATCCATTACCCCTTGTCCTATCACTGGTCATCACTGAAAAAAGCTTAGCTCCATCTTCTTGACACTCACCCTTTACGTATTTGTAAACATTGATGAGGTCACCCCTCAGTCTCCTCTTCTCCAAACTAAAGAGACCCAGCTCCCTCAGCCTTTCCTCATAAGGGAGATGTTCCACTCCCTTCATCATCTTTGTGGCTCTGCGTTGGACTCTTTCCAGCAGTTCCCTGACCTTCCTGAACTGAGGGGCCCAGAACTGGACACAATACTCCAGATGTGGCCTCACCAATGCAGAACAGAGGGGGAGGAGAACCTCTCTTGATCTACTAACCACACCCTTTCTAATAGTTCTGAGCTTTACCACACTTTGCCTAGTTGACCGATACAGGCTGACAAGTCCAAACATATATATGGAAAAGGACTTTCTTCATGGAGCTTTAGTGAGAAAACCACTGCTACTTGTGTCATATCATAATGCATTAAGCTATTAAACAGATCTGTTTTACTTAGTGTTTTAAGCAATTCCCTGCAATGAAGCTAGCAAGCAACAACAACAACAAAAAAGGCATCTACATTAATCTCTGAGTTAAATCATGGGGATCAAATGAGGATCTTCAGCGAATGTCACTTACTACTGTAAAATTATCTTGAACATGTTAAGTTTTCAATAAAACAGTGAATACAGGGAAGTAGTTATGTCCAAGGAAAAACATGCATAAGCCTTGGAAAGCTCTGTGGTCAGCTGAGATTCTGAACTTACCAAGAGTCCAAAAATATCTTCTGATCCTCACATATGCTTATGCATTTTCTGATCAACTTTGCTTTCTTTGGACAAAACTCCTTTCAGAGCACAAAGCCACCTATAACTATATGAGTCTCCAATCTTCTCTTCATGACTAAAATATTATATCCCTAAACACAGCTGATACCTTCTGAAATAGCACAAGGCTTGGAAATACCATTATATGCTAGTACTAGGTATACGGGCAATAAATATTTTAAATCCTCGTAAGTATGCTCCTTTACTTTATTATTTATCCATTCAGAATTGCTTTTGAGCAAGTTTTTAACACCTTAGTCCTCCAAAGTTAGGTATAAGCTAGCTTAAAAAATGCATTATGTAGAGAAGCTATCAAATCAAACTCACACGTAGTTAGTTGCCTCTCAGTTGTGTTTTCTGAATTCAAACATGTCTCAGTCAACTACCTCCAGTACTTGATTTGATTATTTTCTGCAATTCCTTTTGTTGAACCATGCAGTTTTGTCTCTCTCTTTTACTCGAAGATCTTCAAGTACTTAGAAAATTTTATTCAATTAGTTTGAATCGAGCAAGTGAGGACCTATATGTAACATGCTGTCTTTCTCCCAAGACAGATCTTTTTTCTTCTTACTTTAGATTTTTCCATATCTTTCTCTCCCATAGATGAGATTGCCTAGTAATATGGCAATTAATAGGCAGAAATAATAAAATCATATAATCATAGGGGTTGGAAGGGGCCTCTGAAGATCAATGAGTCCAATACCCCTGCTGCAGCAGGAACACCTAGGGTAGATCACACAGGAATGTGTCCAGATGGATCTTGAAAGTCTCCACAGAAGGAGACTCCACACCTTCTCTGGGCAGCCTGTTCCAGTGCTCCATTACCCTCAGAGTAAAGAAGTTTTTCATCATGTTGAGGTGGAACTTCCTGTGCTGTAACATGGTGCCATTTCCCCTCATCCTATCACAGGGCACCACTGAAAAGAGACTGGCCCATTCTTGACATCCACCCTTCAGGTATTTATAGACATTAATAAGGTCCCCTCTCAGTCTTCTCTTCTCAAGACTAAACAGCCTCAGGTCTCTTAGCCTTTCCTTGTATGATAGATTTTCCTGTCCATTAATCATCCTTGTAGCTCTCTGCTAGACTCTTTCCAGTATAACCCTTCCCTCTTGAACTGGGGACCCCAGAACTGGACATAATACTCCAGATGTGGTCTTATGAGGGGAGAGTAGAGGGGGAGGAGAACCTCCCTTGATCTGCTGGACACACTCTTCCTAATGCACCCCAGCATACTATTGGCTCCCTTGGCCACAAGGGCACATTGCTGTCCCACGGATATCTTACTGTCCACTAGGACTCCAAGGTCCTTCTCCATGGGGCTGCTTTCTAGCAGGTCAACCCCTAATCTACATTGCTCCATGGTGTTTTTTCTCCCCAGGTGCAGGACTCTACACTTATTCTTGTTGAACCTCATTAGGTTCACCTTTGCCCAGCTCTCCAGTCTGTCTAGACCTCTCTGGATAGTTGCACAGCCTTCAGGTGTATTAGCCAAACCTCCCAGCTTTGTATCATCAACAAACTTGCTAAGAATACACTCTATCCCCTCAATCAAGTCACTGATGAGGATGTTAAATATTTAAGACTGGGCTCAGTATTGACACCTGGGGAACACCACTAGTCACGGGTGTCCAACTGGACTCTGCACTGTTGATCACAACCCTCTGGGCTCTATTATTTAGCCAGTTCTCGACTCATCTCACCATCCACTCTTCTAACTCACACTTCCTGAGCTTATCCACAAGGACATTATAGGACAGTGTCAAAAACCCTGCTGAAATCGAGGAAGACTACATCCAGTGTTCTTCCTGCATCTATCCATTCTGTCACACCATCATAGAAGGCTATCAGATTAGTCAAGAATGATTTCCCCTTGGTGAATCCATGCTGACTACTCCTGATAACCTTCTTTTCTTCCATGTGCTTAGAGATGACCTCCAGAATGAGTTGCTCCATCATCTTTCCTGGGATGGAGGTGAGGCTGACTGGTTTGTAGTTACCCAGTTTCTGTTTCTTGCCCTTCTTGAAGACTGGAGTGACACTGGCTTTCCTCCAGACCTCAGGCACCTCTTCCATTTTCCAGGACTTTTCAAAGACGATGGACAGCGGTATAGCGATGACTTCTGCTAGCTTCCTCAGCACACACGGATGCATCCCATTGGGGCCCATTGATCTGTAGATTTCCAGTTTCCTTAATTGATCTTTAACCCAATCTTCTTCAATCAAAGAAAACTCTTCCTCAATCCTGACTTCTTCTGTGGTCTGGAAGGTTTGGGAATCCTATGGGTTGGCCTTAGCCATAAAGACCGAGGCAAAGAAGGCATTATTCTCCATCACCAGGGCACCCACTTCATTCAGCAGTGGGTCCATATTTCCTCTGGTCTTCCTCTTACCTCCAATGTACTTGAAGAAGCCTTTTTTGTTGTCCTCAACTTCCCTTGTCAGATTTAATTCTAAGGAGGCCTTAGCTTTCCTTGTTGCAACCCTACAACCTCTGACCACATCTTCCTCTGTATTTCTTTCAATGTTGCTGGCTGTATGCAGATACAGACAATTGCATACCTCTCCATTAGTTCTGTTATACGTCTCTGTTGTCCTGTCTGTTCTTCACTTTGGACAAAGTTCAAAAAGTATTATTGCACTGCTCAAAAAATATTACTTCCTGTCCTCTAAAAAACCCTTGTATTCAAACATGCAAAGTATTAGCTATTGGGTCTTAAGATCTTCTCAAAGATCTCCTTTGGTATAGAACTACTGATGATATAGCTTCAAAGAAAGGAAAGATGCCAGGTGTATGTGGAGTGATTATAAATAGAACAGCTTTGATGTATCCCTAAAACCTAACCACCCCATTATTGAACTTTACCCTGGACCACTTCAGAAAAAAAAAACACAACAGGTTTTCTGTCTTTCAAATCATTAAAACAATTCCTGCTGTCTCCATCCCAGAAATACCTCTCTCCCTTTCTCCCAGATAACCAGTGTTCTCTGGAAGCACTTTTAGTTGGATTTTGTGGGTTTTTTCTCTGCAGAATCACTCTTATTTGTTCCGCACATCTTTGACTGGTTACTTCCTTTTTTATTAACTCTGACAGCCATGCCAGTTGCATGTGTGTGCCACAGAGACATCTCCAGCACCTACTTCAGCTTGCCAACAAATCTCTTATTTAAAACGACAACTGTTAGACAATTTCACATATGTACTTTTTAAAGACTTAAAAGATACTTTGTTCTGACAAAATACATCCCTCCGAAAGGTCTCAGAGTTGCAAGCTGGATAATGTACTGCATTCCCTCTGACAGAAAATATAATTGGTTTGTTTCCAATAATATAATTGCTGCTTTTCTCTCTATGCTTTTCAATATCTATAAATATTTTGGTATAACAGAGGACATTAACTAGTGCAGAAGAAAGTCAGGTTTCTGCAAGGCCATGCGGTTCTTACAAGATATTCTATACATTCATCAAGCTGAAAGACCTAAAAAGAGAGATGGTTTGGATATAACTTTTTTTTTTTTTTTTTTAATGTGCTTCTTCAAAATGAATCAACTGTGACACCATATGCTGCAACAATTGCTGAGAATGACAGAAGTAATACATTCTTCTAAAACCCAACCAAAAAACACCATTAATTTAAGGAAATGGTATTCTACCTAAATCTTCCTGTACCTTCCTGGCTTACTTAATGACTCACTGCTTTATTTCTATGCAGGCTCTTCCCAGCCCTCCTCTCAATGTGAAAGGCTTCTTACTACTGATTTGGAGAAAGATAAACATCCTCTACCTACAGGTGGAACAACTGAGCTGTCCCTCAGTTTGAAGGTGGAAAAATCCTCCACCTGTTCCAGCACCTCCACCATGCCAGCACATCCAGGGTGGATTTGGCTTTGGTTTTGACACTCCTCATCCAAGAGTATGAGCTTCACCATGTGTTCACCATGAACGTAATAAAAATAAGGCCACAGTTAGAAACTACTACTTTTACATTATACATACACACACTAAATACCAACTTCTATAAGGTTACGATTCGGCTCCTTTAAAAATGTGCATCATTTACCATATTTCAGCCTACAATTTACGCACTTTTCATAGCAGAAGAGGTATTTACTCCTTGCTTTGTTTGCACAGGTCAAATTACTAGAATTGTCAAGAGGAATTCTCGCTCTACTTGAAAATAACTGGATATGGATATCATCTGGCTAAATAAAAGGGGTGTCTGATTATGCTGTAAGTACTTAAGATATGTTGCTTATCTAGCAAGTTTTTATTCTCATTACTTAACATGTTGCTTGGTTACCTCATCAAACTTGTAATCTGTGAGGAAGCCTGTTCCATCAAAAAGAAAATTGTAAAGCTAACTCCTCCAGGACCATGGTGGGAGAATGTTGTTGGGTTTTTTACATTTCTGAAGTTTCAGTTCAAAACTAAGCTGCTGTGTTCACACCTTGGACAACAAAACATATGGTTGCACAGATTGTTCTCATGAATTGTGGGATGCCCAATAATGGAGTGCTCTTGTGACTCTTAGTGGGACAAACATTACTCTGTATTTTCGGAAGTTGCCAATACCTCGGCTAAGGCTGCAGGCAAAGCTCTTACAATCACTTCATCACTTGTCTGTAGGTCATCGAGTACAACCTTAGAAGGTCAACCAACAGAATCATCATCATAATACAATGGGTTGGAAGAGATTTTAAAGATCATCTAGTTCCAACCCCCATGCATGGGCACGGACACCTCCCACCAAATCAGATTGCTCGAAGCCTCATCCAAGTTGCTCTTGAACACCTCCAGGGATGGGGCTTCCACAACTTTCATGGCAACTTGTTCCAGTGCCTCATCACCCTCACACTAAAGAATTTCCACCTAATGTCTAATCAAAATCTTCCCTCTTCCTTGTCCTCTCACTATGTGTCCGACAGACAAAACTGAGCGTGTTTGGCATGATCAAATACTTCCTGTGCAGCTAACCAAACGATCTTACAAAGCTTTCCATTTCTTTAATAGTTTGCCACCATCAGTAGGCAACATGCAGTCAGAGAGGTTTAATACTACACCAGAAAGCAGCCAGGCTTTCCCAAACATTTATCCTGTGGTTGTAGATCGAGTTCACTCGCGTCACAAGTCTATACATCCATCTTCTCACAGGCTGTGCAGAATCCAGCAAGCTTCAGTTCTGGGAAAAAAATACCGACATCAACACCACCAACAAAAGCCCAATCTAGCAAACAAATAAACAAAACCCACAAAAAGAACTACACAAAGAAAGAGGAGTTTTAGCTGGGGAGCTGTCAGCGGTGTCCACGGGCCATCGCCGTGTTTCACCCTCACCATACGAAGGTGCGCAGGCTCCCCAGCCATGAGCCGGCAGCACGTGCGCGCCCACCTCCCCCCGCCTTCTCGCCCGACACCCCCGGCGCAGCACCGCGCTCAGCAGCGCCTCGGGCACGTTCCCTCCGGGCGCGAACGCCCAGACCCGCGCCGCAGAGCCCCGGGCTCGCCTCGGGGAGCAGGACGGGAGCTCCCAAGCCTCGACCCGGGCGGGGCGGGGCCCGGCGTGGGGCGGGGGGGGGCTGCAGCTCGCGTGGCACCGCCCCCGGCGGGCAGACGGGCGCGGCGGCGTCACGCGGCGGCACCGCCCCCTGCTCCCGGCGACCGCCCCCGCCCGCCGCCGCCGGTCTCCCGCACCAGCACCCGCAGCAGCGTCCGCTCTGCCGGCGAGCGGCAGAGGCAGCCCCGGCAGCCGCGCTTGCCCCGGCCCTGGCGCTGGGGCCGGGCCGCCGCAGCCCTCGCAGGTAAGGCGCGTCCGCAGCGCGGGCTGAGCGGCGCCGCCGAGGACGAGCCGCCACTTCGCCGCGGCTGAGCCGGTGGCGGCGGCCGAGAAGGAGGAGGCGCAGGAGGCTGGTGGTTTTGCGTGCGGCGTTGTGGAGAGGTAGATTGAGAGGAGATGGTGGAGCGGAGGTAGAAGTTAAAGGCTGGCTGCGGTAATTTATTATCCCTTGCAAAGGCGGGAGGAGGAGGGGAGGTGGTCTGTTAGACCTGAGGAGCAAGATCAATCTGCTGCATGTTTTCCCTGGTGGGAGCCGCTTTGGTGAAACGCGAAGCCGGGGCAGCGATGGGAGTGAATATTGCGATATTATTGTTAAATATCAGCGGCGGTCTGGAATAGGCGAGAGCTTTGTGCAGGAAGTATATTGATAATTTGGGACATTTTCTATTGTGAGCTAGAAGAAAGACAGCACCCGGCTTCCTTGATATGTGTGTGAACCTGCACAGGTTCCTGCTGATAGTATGCATTTTTAAAGGGGTAGAAATTATATCGTAAGCATATTAAAATAAATACATCTGCAGACTGGGAGGGCAGCAAAATCGATCATTCCAGCCGCTTAGGAAAAAAATTGATTCTAGAAATTACGTAGAAATGAAAGGAAAAGATTAATTATGGTGTTAAGGCTGCTTTTGAATTAGAGCGCTTCTCCCTTTGGCTGCAGCAAGGTTGTTTTTCAGATCCTTTTATTTCATCCGGTAATTTGTGAACTCTCTGGTTTTTCCCGCACCCAAAGACAATGCTGTGTATTTTATACAATAAGGATTCTGCCAAGGGTTGTGTTGCCAACCGATCTGGCATTTATTAAGGATTTATTGACCTATGGGTGTCTCTCTTTTCTAATTTGAAAAGGCTTAATCGGGGCACCTGTGACTAATAATTTTTGAAGAAAAAAGAGATTGTAGAGGGGTGCAGAAAGCATATTAATTCACTGGTGAGGCATTGAATGCAGTGGCTACATTTATGTTGTTTTATGAGTATTTCTCACTACATAAATGTGTATACATACGTTGCTGGGAGTGATGAGTACTTAAGAGCCCATTTGAGGTATATAATATGAGGTATAATATGAGAATGGAAGTGTACCTATGCTTTGGAAATGACTGTACAAGACCATGGTGTTTATTGGCAGTAATAAATAAGAAATTGTTTGGATTTTTGTTGGTTGTTTTGTTTTATGGTTTGTGAGGGGGTTTTGTTTGGTTTGTTTAGTTTGGTTTTTGTTTTGGTATTGTTGGGGATTTTTTTCCTTGGATCTTTTTTATTTTTCAGTCTTTCAATCTCTTTGTCTTTTTTTCTTTTCTTTTTTTATCTTCTTTCTTTGTTCCTTCCTCTGTCTCTTTCTTCCTCTTGCTGCTGTGTGTGTATGTGAGAAAAGGGAAGGCAGAAGGCAGGCGCCGCAGAGAGCAGCGGGCAGGGATGCTCTCGAGGTGGGATCCCCGCTCGGCGGCTCCGCGGACACCTGTAGGGATCGCTCTGGCTTGGCGGCCGCGCGCTCACACTCACACACTCACACGTCCTTGCCGGCCCCCATCCCCCGCCTCTGCGCCCCAGGCACAGTCGCGTTCCGCGGGCAGACCCCTTCCCTCCTTCCCCGCGTGCGCTCCCGCACAAAGCCTGCCGGCGCCCTGCGCTCAAGCACCCGCGGCGCCCTCCGCGCGCGCCCCCGTCGCCGCGGCACCTCCCGCAGTCGCTCCCCACCCACCACTTCCTCCGAGGCGCGCAGTGTCCAGCCCAGCCCCAGCTTCTCGTCACACTCGTGAACACACACACGCACCCCCCTCCCCACAAACTGACGTACAGCCCCCGCCTCACCCACCCACCCCGCACCCACACTCCTCCAAGTAATTTCTTACGCCGCCCTAACCTCCTTCCCCCCCCCCCCTTCCCGGGCACGCACGCACGCTTACACTAGCACCCAGAATCCGCCCCTCCGCACCCCAAATTCGCTTCCGCACCGCACCATCCCCCTCCGCCGCAGTGGGGCCCTGCCGCCTTCCGCAGCTTCCCTCCCCGCCGTCCGTGCACCTGCACGGGCTCCCACTCGTATCCAAACATACCGCCGGTGCAGAGGTTGCGGGGAGCGGGTAGGGGGTACCCAGGATCCAGAAGTGTCCCCCCGCCCCCCAGCGCTCCGCAGCTTCTGCACCGGCGGGCGCGGGTGATCCGGCCTCCGCCGCCGCCCTGTCGGACCGCACAGGGCGGAGCTGTTGGTGATGCTAAAGCCGGAGAGGGGTCGAGGCGCGATGCCGCGAGCGATCGTCGGCCCTGCCCCGCAACCAGCAACCAGCCCCGTAGCCAAAAATGGCGCGGATTAGGGATTGCCGCGTCCGGAAGAGCGGAGGTGGGCTGGGGGGGGCTCCCGCCACGCGCCCTGCTGGAAATCCCTCGGCTGGTAGCGGCATTGCTAGAGATGGCTCCTGCTGGGGGGGCAAAGGGGAAGGGCGGGGAACCCGGGGGCTCTCTGCTGCTCGGCGCTGCCAGGTGCTGGTTGGGCGCGACCGGCCTCTGCCTGCGAAGTCTGGGGGTTCTCCTGGCCTCCCTTTTGCTGTTCTTGCCTACCTCGTGTGTGACAAAAAATAAAAATAAACGTGTTGACATTTAGAGGAATGAAATTAAATATAAAGAGGGAGTAGGAGGTGACTTAGCATCTCTGAACGTGTCAGGTGCAGGCAGCTGAGGTGCATGCCTGTTTTAAAGCAGGTTTTGCCCTGGCAGGCTCATCTGTGCCCCCTCGCCCCACTGACAGAGACACACACCAGCCCAGAAGAGGGCTTGACAGTGGCTCTGGACATGATATTCTGCTTGCCTAAGTGCTGCTGGCTAAGAAACGGAAGGGAGGTATAGGAGAAGTGGTGAGTGAAGGAGGTGTCAGAGATGCTCTCCTCCATCAGGAGATCTGCTGATAACACACCTTCCAGAAAAGAGACAGCGGCTTGGGGGAGAAAAACAGAGAAGAAAGAAGCCTCTCTTCTGAAATGCTTTAAATGCAGAGACCTCTTCAGAGAAAGAGAGTGAACTGTGGCATACATATATTATTTTTAAAATGAAGAGTTGTCCTCTTAAAGAAGGGCAGCTGAGTAAACATATGTAAAATACTGCAACCCATTTCAGAAGACTAACACCTGGGATTAGCTGATCTGCATTGTGAATAATGTCAACCTCAGAGCTGGCTTGAATTGGATTTTCCCTGCCATAACAGAGAATATCAGCGGCAAAAGAAACCAGGTGGCAGAGAAAAATATGGTTTGAAATTTTCAAAAAGCCTTCTAAGAAACCATTGCAATTCTTCCTCACCCCATGAAAATGAACCAGTGGGTGTGCCATGTACAGTGAAGTCTGCCATTTCCTGCTGGGAGCTCAGTCCACATTACGTGTTTTTGAGATTTATTGGAAAGACCTAGAACCAGGCTTGGTAGTATCATCTGCATTAATAGGACTCTATGGTTTCAGAGATGTTGCTATTTCCATTAATAAATTGCAGTAAAACAATTTGCAGAATAAATGCCACCTTTTTAACATCAGCCTTGTAATAACAAAATACATTACTAAAATAAGAGAAAGTAAGTAGTTTATGTATAGATTATACCATAAAAATGTAATGTAGTATGAGCATATACATTAAGATTTAGGTTTAGTGCTGCAAGTTATTATGATTTCTCAATAACTACAAAATTACAGCAGCAGTTTTTTTTCCTAATATCAAACAGCAGTTGAAATGAAAAATTAATCACAAATGTCCACTATTGACCAACTTTATGATTTAACATGTTATTAGTCATAATTTCATATTATTTTCTTTCAATTCCTTGCAGATTAGAAACAAAAACAATAGATGAAAATCACCCCCCTGGATCTTATCCTTGGCCTTTTGCAAGCAAACAGAAGAAGAGCTCTCAAGCTTTGCATGTCAACTAGCCACTGGGCTGTTTGACAGCTTCTGAGTTTCAACCCCACTGGGATTGAGGCAGCTCAGGAAACCATGAGCGATGACTCCTGTCATCTGCTGACAGTGCTCTAAGCGCCATGGCAGACAGTCCATGATCTGACAAGAGGATCCATTCTAGAGAGGCAGTGCTGGGACCAGTAATTGGCTTCCTGGGAAACTACAGCTGGCAAAGAGGATGTAAAAAGAGGCACGCACATGCTGGGATATTGGTACAGTCTTGCCGAGCTGGTGGATCTGCTTGGAGGAGGGTTTTGCCACTGATCTGGTTTTTATCCCAGTTTGGTAATGTTTGCTTTGGGGAAAATTTCTGCTGACTCACCCAGCCCCAGACACCTTTTGGCAAGCCTGGCTGACCAGTGAAGAGACCCAACGGCACCTTCCCACTGCTGCGGGTCCCCTCTGGTGGCCTTCGATCCCATCCTGCACCCAACACCATCTGGCGGTGCACCTGTGACCCCCCACCCTGGGGAGTCCCCTGCAGTGACCCCCGCGCCCAGGGCGGGGGTGGGCGCATCTGAACCTCCCGGGGCGGCTGGTGCCCAGCAAGATTTTACCCTGTCTGCCGCCGGGGCCCCAGTGCTGCCCCCCGCCGGCCCTGCCGCCCCACTCGCTCGCCCCAGGCCGCGCAGGATGGGGGCGGCGCTGGTGCGGCGTGGGGGCTACCTGCTGCTCTGGCTGGCCCTGCTGCTGGGCTGCTGGGCTGAGCTGGGCAGTGGGCTGGAGTTCCCAGGAGCAGAGGGCCAGTGGACCCGCTTCCCCAAGTGGAATGCCTGCTGTGAGAGCGAGATGAGCTTCAACATGAAGACACGGAGCTCCAGCGGGCTGGTGCTCTACTTTGATGATGAGGGCTTCTGTGACTTCCTGGAGCTTATCCTCACCCAGGGCGGGCGGCTGCAGCTCAGCTTCTCCATCTTCTGTGCTGAGCCGGCCACCCTGCTTTCTGACACGGCTGTCAATGACAACCTCTGGCACGCTGTTGTCATCCGCCGCCACTTCAAGAACACGACGCTGATCATTGACCGGACCGAGGCCAAGTGGGTGGAGGTGAAGTCCAAGCGACGGGACATGACTGTCTTCAGTGGCCTGTTCTTGGGGGGACTCCCGCCAGAGCTGCGGTCAGCAACGCTAAAGCTGACACTCTCCTCCGTAAAGGACCGGGAGCCCTTCAAGGGCTGGATAACAGATGTCTGGGTCAACTACACGCAGGCGTCGCCGGTGGAGAGCCAGGAGGTGCGGCTTGACGATGAGCAGAGCCGCCTGTGTGCCAGGGAGGATGTCTGCCTCAATGGGGGCATCTGCTCAGTGCTCAATGACCAGGCTGTCTGTGACTGCTCCCAAACAGGCTTTCGGGGAAAGGACTGCAGTGAAGGTAAGGTGCCATTTCAGCTTGCCCCACAGTCCCCTTCCCCATCTTTCCATGGAAGGGACAGGTAGGAGGCAAGGCCTGCATGGAGTTTCATGTGTACTAGTGGATCTCCTTCCTTCCTCTTCCCCCCTGCCACGTCCCCAGCTCCCCTCTTTCCTGCCTTGCCCTCCTTTCCCTCCACGTGTCTTTGCGGCCAGCCAGGGTGCCATCACTCCTCTGTTCTCAGCAAAGCTGGGTGAAAGGAGGAGGAGGTCACTTGGGCATCTTCCAGAGGCAGGATGTGATTTGGAGTTGTCCTCGGCAGAGGAAGGGTGGGTCCTGGATGCTGAGTGTCACCTGGAAGCGAGAGGAGGAGCAGCCAATGTCATGCTCAGACAGAGTTGAGGGAGGGGACCAGCAGGCTTGTCACAAGCAGCTGGTGGCAATTAATTTTGGGAGTGAGGAAAGTGATGGTGGAGAGAATTTTAAAAGATTAAATGCAAAGATGGCCTGGGTTTATTTTTGTAGGATAAGGGAGACCCAGAGTCCGCTTTGTATTGATATTTGCCTCTGCTATTTTGTTGAAATAACATCAGTGATTTATTTGTGAATTCCTTAAATTTTTGCCAGGGAAGAGTGGCATTAAATGGAGGATTACGTTTTTACATGAATGTGAATGGTATTGCTTAGCAGTGTATTTCACAATTCACCATGCCAGGGAGAACACTCTGAGACCATAAAATTGCCAACTAGTTTTACCAAGGAAGAGGGAACTTAGAAAAAACAGCAGTTTCCTGAATCCCATCTACAAATAAATCACTGGGTAAAATATGACTGATACTCAGTGCCCATTGTTTTTGACGAATGGAAGGAGTGCAAACATTTCCTTTGCAGATGCAGACTCTCTTTTATTATTTCTAGTACATGTACCATTGCTTGCAGCTCCTTAAGCATACAGAGTACATATGTTGTGTACTTAGAAAAGGACATAAAGATCTATGAGTGCAACAGGAGCAAATTTATCAAAAGAAAACGTAATCTTCATGTCAAAACTGGAGAGTAAAAACCTAAGTTTAAAATTTAAAAGGTTAATATAAATAAGATATCAAGGCCAAATTAAGATCTTCACCATGTGACTGCATGACATTTATGGCTGAATAATTTGCCTTTATCATTTCTGTCAGATTTCACTCATTATAAGAAAGAAAACATCGTTTGTGACTGTGCTTTATTATGTAACACCTTCTGTCTTTAGTGTCAATACTCAAAACGCTACAAACATTCTGCATCCTGTTTACTCTATCAGCTGTTTATCTCATCTGCCATTTGTTAAAAAATTCAAGCTCTAGTATTTAGTATTTGGATGTAAATTTTTTATATGTGGTACTACACAATATATAGGTGTAGGTAATATAGCTGAGTTTTCTTAGCATCTTTGAGTTAGGCTGTATTGTAAACCAAAAGAAAATTATGAGGTGTAGCGGCTTGGTGAGAGCAACAATGATAATTTGTACATTATTGCACATTCATATACAATTTACATTAAAACATTGTTTGTTTATTTATTTGTAGTTATTTTGTATGTGTAATATTTGTATGAAAAAGTTCATATAATTGCATGTGTAATCAGAGGAAACGTAATATTTACAGAAAAAATGTTCAATAGCTATTTTTAAGAAACATTTTTATGTTTAGATGATTTAATTTTATTGAAATACATATATGTGCTTATATATATTACAAATTTTATAAAGCTTGTAAGAAGATGACTCTCAAAATAATATTTAGAATCCCCCAAATTTAAGGTAAAATACTGGCTCCATTCAAATACTGGTGGTTTTACAATTTACCTCAGTGGGATCAAGAATCCCTTCATGTGTCCCTTGATCCCTATGAAGCCTTATAAAATAATAACAAGACTTACCATTTAGCATGCTCTCTCAACAAAGGATCAGAAAATATTCAGGTTCTGATTTCATTTGAAACAGGAGGCAGCGGTTTCACTGAGAGCAATATAAATGGAACTAATTCTACAGTTCATATCTGTTGATTGAGGAAGGCTAGTAACTGAAATTCACATCAGTCAGGTTTAAATGAAGGGGTGAATAGCCACTCATATGTGCTACCAGAAATACCAAACTATTTTATAAGTTATGTAATATTCTAAGAAATAGAAAAGGCAGAAGGACAAGTCAAACCATTATGTCTGCCAGGGAAGAAACCCTGGCTATTGTTGTTTAGTTCTTTACAGCCAACATAGAAATTATGCTGTTGAGTTTTGATCTTTTGTTCCTAGAATGTGTGAATTTCCTGTAGTGCTTGGGTAGATGGGTAGGGGTACAGTTTGCCATTGCTGAAGGATGCAGGATATCTCAGATTACAGTGATTTGAAGGGGTCTTAAGTTTTCACTCTTTGTCTTGTCCTACTTTTTTCCTGAAAATGGTTTAGATGGAAAAAATCCCAAACTTTCAATTTTTATCTTAAGTTGTAACCACATGTCCTGGTTGTTACATTTTTTTTAAAGGTCAAAGTTTCAGGCTTAGGATGCAATTTTTTATAGTACTTGAGTTATTTTCAGGAAAAAAAAATGTTTGAGGTTTTTTCCCCGCATTTTTCATGTTTGAAAATCTCACTCATTTTTCATGGAGTAAAATCTTATAATAAGAATGAAGTTTAGCCAAGTTTGTTTTGTAAAACCTATAGTGATATAAGTTATTCCCAGTAGGCTTAACTGTCCTTGTACTTGTCTAAGTCAGGAGTAGCTTCATTATGTTATCTGCACTACACCAGTGTAAAACAGTATAAGCTAGGAAAGAATCAGATTTGTTGCGCTCAGACATGTTCTTTGTTCAAATAGGATCTAAACTCTTTTCAGTGGGAGGCTTGGCATTAATCACAGAAAAAGGACTGCAGTTTTGCTTGAGTTATCAAGGGTGTGCAGTCTACAGCACAGAAAAATAAGATCTGTAGCAGTTCTGTTGTTGATTAGTCTGTGTGCTTGTGAGTAAAGACAGTAAAAGAGCCTTCTAGAAGAGAAGATAAAATCTCTAGTACTGAAACAGGCAAAGGAATATTATTTCACGTAATAATAGTAACTCAGTAGAAGGAAACAGGAATAATAAAATATAATAAACATTGCTAGGAATAAGACTAGCATTAAAATAAACCCTGATTGCTGTATCAATTTTCTGCGAAGTTTTTGACACACATCACAGTCTTCTGTTCAGTGAAAAATGTATTATTCCTTGAAACAAATCAAATCGGTATGGCTTGCTTTTGTGGTAGTGAGAGCTGTTCATTAGAGACTAATTTTAAAAATATAATTTTCAGTTAATTAAGTCAGGTAGGGAGAATTCGTTATTCACATCAGTGAGCCTCCATATTCCTCTTCTCATTTTGCTCCTTATGTTAAAATTTCAGAGCAACCCTCCTATTCTAAATATTAAATTTATAAAAACAGTAGCCATTTATCTTTTTGTATACAAATATCACCTACAGTACATCACACAGGAATGCGTCCAGGCGGGTTTTGAATGTCTCCAGTGAAGGAGACTCCACAACCTCCCTGGGCAGCCTGTTCCAGTGCTCTGTCACTCTCACAGTAAAAAAAAATTTTCTGATATTCACCTTAAACCTCCTATGCTCCACTTTACATCCATTACTCCTTGTCTTATCACTGGTCATCACTGAAAAAAGCTTAACTCCATCTTCTTGACACTCACCCTTTACATATTTGTAAACATTGATGAGGTCACCCCTCAGTCTCCTTTTCTCCAAGCTAAAGAGACCCAGCTCCCTCAGCCTTTCCTCATAAGGGAGATGTTCCACTCCCTTCAACATCTTTGTGGCTCTGCGCTGGACTCTTTCCAGCAGTTCCCCGTCCTTCCTGAACTGAGGGGCCCAGAACTGGACACAATACTCCAGATGTGGCCTCACCAATGCAGAATAGAGGGGGAGGAGAACCTCTCTTGACCGACTAACCACACTCTTTCTAATGCACCCCAGGATGCCATTGGCCTTCTTAGCCACAAGGGCACACTGCTGGCTCATGGTCATCCTCCTGTCTACCAGGACGTCCAGGTCCCTTTCACCCACACTGCTCTCAAGCAGGTCAGTCCTCAACCTGTACTGGTACATGGTGTTTTTCTTCCCCAAATGCAAAACTCTACACTTGCCCTTGTTGAACTTCATCAGGTTTTTCCCCACCCAAGTCTCCAGCCTGTCTAGGTCTCTCTGAGTGGCAGCACAGCCTTCTGGTGTGTCAGCCACTCCTCCCAGCTTGGTGTCATCAGCAAACTTGCTGAGGGTACATTCTGTACCCTCATCCAGGTCGTTGATGAAGATGTTGAACAACACCGGTCCCGGTACCGACCCCTGAGGGACTCCACTAGTCACAGGCCTCCAACTAGATTCTGCCCCATTGACTACAACTCTCTGACTTCTTCCTTTCAACCAGTTCTTGATCCACCTCACTGCCTGATCATCAAACCCATACTTGATCAACTTATCTACAAGGATGCTGTGGGAGACGGTGTCAAATGCTTTACTGAAATCAAGACAGACCACATCTACTGCTCTACCATCATCTCTCCACCTAGTAATTTCCTCATAGAAGGCTATAAGGTTAGTCAAACATGACTTACCCTTGGTAAAACCATGTTGACTGCTCTTGATGACCCCCGTGTCCTTGATATGCCTAGAGATAGTGCCAAGAACAAGTTGTTCCATCACCTTTCCAGGGATGGAGGTGAGGCTGACCGGTCTATAGTTACCCGGGTCCTCCTTCTTGCCCTTCTTGTAGACTGGAGTGACATTTGCTATCCTCCAGTCCTCAGGCACCTCTCCTGTTACCCATGACTTACCGAAGATGATGGAGAGTGGCCCAGCAATGACCTCCGCCAGCTCCCTCAGCACCCTTGGGTGCATTCCATCCGGACCCATCGATTTATGGATGTCCAGATTGCTCAACTGATCCTTAACCCAATCCTCATCTACCTTGGCAAACTCCTCCTTTATCTTGACTTCTTCTGGGGCTATATGAATCTGGGGCTCACGGGGAAAGCATGCAGGAGTAAAGACAGAGGCAAAGAAGGCACTCAGTACCTCTGCCTTCTTTATATCCTCTGTCAACAGGGCACCCACCCCATTCAACAGCGGGCCTATATTGCCTCTGGTGTTAGTTTTGTCGGCTATGTATTTGAAAAAGCCCTTTCTATTATCCTTAACCCGACTTGTAAGGTTAAGTTCCAGGGAGGCTTTAGCTTTCCTAGTTGCCTCCCTACATCCTCTGAGTACTGTCCTATATTCCTCCCAAGTGACCAGCCCCTCCTTCCATGATCTATAGATTTTCCTTTTCCACTTGAGTTTGCCCAGCAGTTCCTTTTTTAGCCATGCTGGTCTCCTAGCTCCCTTACTTGATTTTCTACCCATTGGGACACATTGATCCTGTGCTTGCAAGAAGTGGTCCTTGAATGTTGACCAGCTATCTTGAGCCCCTTTACCTTCTAGCATCCTGTCCCATGGGACTTCCGTTAACAATTGATTGAGGAGGCCAAAGTTTGCTCTGTGGAAGTCCAGGATTCTGGTACTGCTCGGTATTCTGTTCTTCCCACACAGGATCCTGAACTCCACCATCTTGTGGTCACTGCAGCCAAGGCTGCCGTTGACCACCACTGCTTCAACAAGGCCCTCTTTGTTGGCGAGTACAAGATCCAGCAGCGCTCCTCTTCTATTCGGCTTGTTCACCATTTGCATTAAGAACTTGTCGTCAATGCACTGAAGGAACCTCCTAGACTGTGCAAGGCTGGCTGTGTAAGTCTTCCAGCAGATATCGGGGTAGTTAAAATCTCCCATGAGGACCAAGGACTGTAGTTGGGAGGCTGCTTTCAGCTGCCTGTAGAAAGCCTCATCAATTTCCTCATCTTGATCAGGAGGTCTGTAGTAGACCCCCACAACTGTATCACCCATACCAGCCTGCCCTTTAATTCTTACCCACAGACTTTCAACTTGCCCCTCCTCAGCCCTTGCACAAAATAATTTATCTTTTTAAACTATAGCTGGCCTACTTGCCTAAATATTAGCATGTTATACAGAGAATTACTCTGTGAATTCAAAGTATTTCTGTTGACATCATGTTTTATTTTAACTGTTCTACTGAGTTTCTGTTTAGTGGGAAAAATGAGGACTGGTCATGCAGCTGTTCACTGTAGGAGATATTATTCCTTGTCAGATATTCAGAAGTTGATGCCAGCCATGGTTTGAACTGTGAAAGTGATTTTTTAAGGAAGCAAATTCCAGATGTCTCAGGCTAGCCAGCATATAGATTTGTTTGATTGGGTTCTGAATATATTACAGCAATCTCCATTGTGTAAATTTGCATCTTTATGTAAACTTTTTAAAAAGTAATTAAATATTTATATTTTTTACATTTATAAATATATATATTTATAAATAATATATATTTTTATTTATATCTTTTTGAAAAAAATAATATTTTAATTCATTAAATTATCTTGTGCCTTGAATAAAACATATAAACATACTTTGGCATTAATTACCTTTTGCCAGATATGTGAGTGCAAAGTGTTGCTGTTGAATTCATTTCCTGTAGTCAATCTTAACAGAGCAGCCACCATGGTCCTTTTACTTCTTGAAGAGTTAGCTGAATATACTTTGAGGTAGTAAATACTGTGAGCAAAACTTTCCATTTGATTTAAACTTCAGAATCTTATCTACAATATTCATCTCTATTACATGATCTTTATTTCTTCTGCATGCTGAATTTCTTGTAAGTGCCAGTGGCCACTGGGGTGATGCTCATTTAGAAGGGCTAAAAATCCACTAGAGATTACACTAAGGTTGTGTTGTATTTACAGATTATTTGATCAATTTAACAATAAAAAAATAAATTTTGTTTAATATTTTCAAACAGTGCCTTTGTCAGGGTAGGATCTTGAGGGCAGATAGTCAAATAATCCCAGTCTTTCGAAATTGTATTAAATCTGTGCTGTTCACACACAATCATTTGAAAACAATCCTTATGTCACTTAAAAGCAGAATTTTATGATATTTTCCTAATGCAATTTGATGTATTATTTTGTTTGCCAGGATTTAGCATCACAGGATATTGATTTCAATATCTGCTTTGTGTAAAATCACAGCAACTTTAAAACTGTGTCATTGGTAATTAGAAATGGGCAGTCTGTTTTATATTATCTTCTAAGAAGGCTACTTGTTGAATACTGCAAACCCTTTCAAAATGCTGATATTGAAATACTTCCAAAAGACCACTTAGACATACAGCATACATCTTAGTACCCCAGATCAATAGTATTGAGGTTGTTGTTTCCCTTTGTGCCTAGCTGAGATGCAGGGTCCATGTTAATCTTAAGTCAGTATTGCAAATTATAGAATGCTAATATGCTAAAAGGATTTATACCTAGCATAATAGAACTTTTGTGTTAGTTGGTCTTATTCATTCAGAGTTTTAAAATGATATAGTAGAAATTGTCTATATTTTAATATAATTACATTTCAAGATTTGCAGGCATTTCAGACCAAAAGCACTTGATCCTTTTCTCAGCTGCAGATTGTCTCCCCTAGGAGTCTTTTAGCAGTAGATCCTAGCCAAGGAGTTGTGGGAAAACATTTGCATTACAGAACATATAATTTTATCCCATCATCATTACTGAGCTGATGGATGGGAATAAGGAAACAGGCTGGCAAGTAAAACCAGTTCCTGATAGAGATAGCTTTATGTGGAGGCTAACATTAAAATATGCAGCTTTAAGGTTTTATGTTTCTTTTAATAAACAAATCAAAATTGGCTGATAATTTTTTTTAAAAAAGGTTCATGTGTCTCTCTTGATGAAATTCATACAATGTTTTGTCTTCAAGAAAGCTTAGTATTATTTTCAGAAAACATAAGACCACACTAGCTTCTGGAAAAACTCTTGGTCTAGTTTATTGTGCTGTAGTTGAAAATTGTATACCTTCATAAACACATGATTTTACAGAATAGTGAAGGGCATCCTGAGGTTTTGTGTATTATGTTGTACCTGAGGAGTAAATTGTAAAGACCAAAGCAGACTTCTTTCAGGGAATGATTTGGTAGAATGTGACAAACATACTTTTAGCTGCACTGGTATATACAGAATTCATTAGCCAAGTCAGGGTACATAGTATCTTTGATGTCTTTATTTACTTCTGTGCTGACCAGGATTCATATTTTAATCTTTGAAAAAAATATTTAGTTTTTTCCTCACAAAGATGTACACTTTCTGAAATTACACTTCCTCCTCTATACTGTGAGGATGGTATCTGACTAAGAAGCAGTTGTATTTGGTGAGTTCATGCGAATGTCTAGTCTTTCTCTTGGATCTTGCTGTACTCAGCGGACCAAATGAGTAGTTACATGCACAAAATACCTGTGGTAACTAATGATGAAGCAGAAAAAAGCATGATTTTTATATGACATTGCTTTCTTATTGGCCCTAGCCCATTCACGCCACTTCTCCCATTTGGTTTCTCCACCTGTAAACTAGTGATGCTTCACAAAGGATTTTTGGGAGGATTTTCTTCATGGCTACTAGGTACTTGAAAGATCAGAATTTCTGTTAGGTATCTAATAGGGGAAGTCAAGTCTGGAAGCCTCCCTTACTATAGTGCAGCCTCTATAGTCTACAGTACTGATACTTAGCAGCTGGCTTGAAGTTTCCACCATTCCTATTGCCTATGTATCCATAGTGAGTGTTCAGAACAATGTGTTTTTTCTTGTGTGTAACTGGTCTATCATTATGTGCTTTCCATTAGTCTAACTAGATGCTGTAAATAATGTGGCGTGTCATCTGCCAGCATCTTTTCTCTGGGCAATTCAGCTCTTCTCATGCTTATAACAGTTCCAATTCTTTGCAATGTTACAATACCTGCACAAAAGTAATCCTAATTACTATAAAAAGATGTAGGATTTAATGCCTGAGGATGATAGAAAACTCTTGAGTCTCAGTCAATGATCATACGCATTTTTAAAAGTTTCATTCTCTTTCTTCTTCAACGAGAAATTTGGGGATGAAAGTGGGAGCTGGCCTCAGTCATGCCTTGTTGGAGCTTGTAAAGAAATAAGAGCAGAGGTATGATGGTAGCTTTCTGTAAGAACAAGACTGTATTATAGGATTTTAGAATTCTTTAATTCTATGAAGTTGTTTATGAGCCTGGATCTATTTAGTTATGTCTTAATAAGCAGTAAATTTGGTGCCTCACAGATAGCTGAAAAAAACAGGTTCTGTTTTTATTTTCTATTGGAATAAATTTAAAGTTCCAGTGACTCAAGTTTAGAATTAGGGCAAACCTAATAATCTGTGGATTCTGAACTTATTATTCAAGTGGGAATATGAAAACTGAGATCTAGGGCAAATTAAATAACCTGCTGATTCTGTATATTGTACTGATGTCCCCAAATGAATACTGTATTCATCTAGAGATATCTATAGAGAAAAAAAACTTCATGAATTCACATATTTATCATCATCGTATTGTATTAAATTAATACATACTTATGAAACATTCTGTAAGAGTAATGCTATATGACTAATTTTGTTTTACATTTAAGGGGCTCTGTGATTTGTGGAAAAATCTGTTTTACCAAAAAAGTGGGTGTATGCAATAGAAGCACTTTTGCAGTTACTACCACTAAAAATTGTGAAACAGTGTATTAGGCATATGTAAGCATTGTGAACCAACAGTGTAGGTGTGCAAGTCGCAGATTGCTTTTAGTCTGTGGCGCAATGCACAAGGTCTTAAAATGAAAAAGTTTTAACTTTTTGGAGATTTTGTCTAGAGAAAGGACTTTGTGTTGCTTAAAGGCAGAGAAACTAGACTGATATTCCTACAGGGATGTCTCTTTGTAATTAAGAGAACACGTACAGGGGTCACAGATGTTACACTATGCAATTGGAGATGTATGTCACAGATCCAAAGTCTCAGAATTGTGTCTTAATTTCTGATATAGAATGACCTTCACATTGATATTCTTTCCCGTCTATGCTATCTAAGTTTAAGAAAAGATTTTTTAAATTACACTTCTGTAAAAGGAGGTATTTCCATTAAGAAAAGACTCCTTGAGAAAGGTTACATTTATGTATTATAAATTGTATATACTTTATTTTTAAGAAGTGTATAGAAAATCACAGAATTAGTGAGCAGACACACAGTGTGAAGATCATAGAATGCCAGGTTGGAAGGGACCTCAAGGATCATCTGATCCAACCTTTCTAGGTAGCACTATAGTTTATATGACATGGTGCAGAACCCTGTCAAGCTGAGGCTTAAAACTGTCCCAAGTGGGGGAATCCAGGACTTGCTTTAGGAGACTATTCCAATGTTTGACAACAGTGTTTCACCTCATAGTGAAAAATTACCTCTTGTGTCCAGTCAGAATCTCCCCAGGAACAACTTGTGCATATTACGCCTTTCTTTTCCATGTGACTCCTTGTAAAAAAGGGCATCTCCAGCTTCTTGGTAGCCACCCTTTAAATACTGGAGCATGGTAATGAAGTCTTCCCAAAGCCTTCTTTTCTCAAGGCTGAACAAACCCAGTTTTCTCAGCCTCTCCTCATATGGCAGGTCCTCCGGTGCTCTGATCATCCTTGTGGCTCTTCTCTGGATCCTCTTCAGCCTGTCTGCATCCTTTTTGTAGAGTGGGGACCAAAACTGAATGCAGTACTCCAGTTGTGGTCTGACAAGGTCTGAGTAGAGCGGGATGATGACTTCTTTATCTCTGCTGGTGATGCCCTTGTTGATGCAGCCCAGCATCCTGTTGGCTTTCTTTGCTGCTGCAGCACACTGTTCACTCATGTTGAGCCTGTTATCCACCAAGACCCCCAGGTCCCTTTCCACACCGTTGCTCTCCAGCCAGGTGGATCCCAGTCCAAACTGCTCTCCTGGGTTATGTGTTCTCAGGTGCAAGACCTTACATTTCTCTCCATTGAACTTCATAAGGTTCCTGCTAGCCAACTCCACTGGCCTGTCCAGGTCATCCTGGAGGATGGCTCTCCCTTGTGAAATGTCAACCCCTCCACTCATCTTGGTGTTGTCAGCAAACTTCATCAGGGTGCTCTTGATCCCAACATCCAAGTCACTTATGAAGATGTTAAACAGCATTGGACCCAACACCGATCCCTGGGGGATCCCACTTGTGACCAGTTGCCAGTTTGAGAGGGAGCTATTTACTATCACCCTCTGGGCACAGTCTGTCAGCCAGTTCCTCACCCACCACACAGACCGCTTGTCAAGGCCCTGATGAGTCAGTTTCTCCAGGAGGAGGCTGGGGAGGACTGTATCAAAAACCTTGGAGAAATCCAGGTAGATGATGTCCACCACTCGCCCTACGTCAACTGAGTGGGTTACTTTGTTGTAGAAGGCAATCAGGTTTGTCAAACACAATTTGTCCCTGGTAAATCCATGTTGGCTTTTCCCAATTGCGTGCTTCAGTTGACTTGTAACAGTCCCCCGGAGGATTTGCTCCATGACTTCCCCAGGGACTGAAGTGAGACTAATGGGTCTATATTTATCTCGGTCCTCCTTTGGGCCCTTCTTATAAATGGGGGTGACATTAGCCTTCGCCCAGCCTCCAGGAATGTCTTCTGATCTCCATGACTTCTCAGACCTTGGAGAGTGGCTTTGCAACAGCATCAGCCAATACTCTCAGCACCCTAGGGTGGATGGCATTCAGGCTTATCAATTTATTAATAAATATGTGTAAAAATACTCTACAACCCTCATAGAAAAGATGTTACCTTTCTTAGTTCTGAATCATTCAGGAGTGATAGAAGTTTGGATTCTGTTGATTGTTATGCAGCAATAGGCTGCCATCTTATATTTGTAAAATCATGTTGATGTTTGTGAAATAATCTCTTAACCTGGAAGGTCTTGGGACAAGAGACAGAGATGCTAGTGAGTCACTGCATGTCCTTCCCAGGATACACACACTGCTATGTCTAAGCACAATGATTTTCAGGTGAGTATCTGTAATGGGGTGGACAGATGCTTCACATGAAATCATCAGCTAGAAAAGCAGGGGAATTTCTATAGGAAAACTTCCAGAAATGTTAGTGCTGACAGAGAGATTACTAGTTTTTCTTATATTGAGTTTGCTTTCCTTCCCATTTTTTGTCCTCAGAGGAGAGACAGGTAAAAATGGAAGTTATGAACCAATAGCTGTATGTCACTTAATGTATAAGACTATCATCGGGCAATATAAGAAAGATTTGTCAATAGATTTCCTCAGAACTGATTAATTCCCTCCTGCTACATCCTTCTCAGATGAATGTTCCTCAACTTCCCAGGAGCTGATTCTGCATGAAGTTTGTTTTCTGTGATACTTACTGTAGAAAAATAGTTTCTGTAATAGTATTACATTACAAAGAACATGGGGGTTTTTTAGAGAGAAACTGTGGGCTGTCATTCAACATTAGATAAAAGATTTACCTGGTTTGATTAAACATTTACTGAAGAATTCTGAACACAGATTTCATGTTCTTACATAAAACATTCCTAACTTAAGTGCTACGAGAAAAACATCAGCGTTTCCCCACTAGTTCACCAGGAAGAAAATATTGTTTTAATCTGTTTCCTATTTTCTGTATTTCCTTATTGACCCAAAACTCCACTAGTTTTCTAGAAATGCTATATCAGTTGTGGTAGTTTACAGGACTTCATGTTTTTGTCACTATTCTTAGTCCAAAGTAGTTGGAGAAGCAGGGAGGATGAAAGTCAGTGACATAACCTTGAACTTGTGCTTTTTCTTCTTTGGCAGGTAAACAGCTGAGTCTGGCATTATAATAAGTTGTGTACTTAAGCATTTTTGTTTTCTAAATTACAAATTTTGAAACTTGTATTTAGTTAGTTTGATGTTGTACTTTCATATGGGCTCGTTACTCTTTGGATAGCCTAAATATATAAGGTGAACAGACTGCAGGTTTTGATGTTGTTAAACTTTGCTCTTCCTTAGATTCCTCTTCAGAAATTTGAAAAACAATACATAATTGTGTCTTGAAAACTTGGTCCTTGCCCAGTCTGAGCTCACAGTGACTTAAATCAAGCTTTTTGGTCATTAAAGAATGCAGAAAGAGGCACTAAGGGAATTAATTAACTAATTGAATTAGAAGAGAAAAATGTCTTTAGAAATCCTATTTATTATTGTGGACAATATTTCTAAAATATTTTGCTTCTGTAGGTTTGTCACATTCAGTAGGATCTCTGTCAATTCATGGAGTAAAATAATTTATCCCAGTACTCCCCTCATGTCTCTGTAAATGAAGTTTGATGTCTCTTGAAGTCAACATGTTAAGCTGTTGGGTAATAAGGGTAAGATCAGAATTAGGTCCTCTGGCTGGAAAAAAAAAAATATATATATCTCTCCAGTGTATTAATATTAAAATACCCTAAATCTCCAAGAAAGGAGCAGACTTAAAATCTTGCCCACTATTTGTATTTAGTATTACTTTGTGATCTTTATAGAAGTTTTCTTTGTTGTTCAGATGCCTGGTGAGAAGCTTTGCTTGCTTGTTTCCCCACACCCATAGGGTAACAATAATTACTTACTCTACTCTTTACATTTTTTTGCATTTATAGAGGTATAATAAGAACTGGCAATGCCGTTTTCCCATATAAAATTATGAACTAATAGCTAAACATTTTTTTTTCATATTTTAACCTCTCTTTCTACCCCTTTTGCTGAGGTCACCTGTCCTGTATTAAAATGCTTGCTCTTTTAAAATAGACTGTCATGTGTTTTTTCATCTGCATGTTTGAATCACTTTTCACATTCTTTTTGCTGTTGTTAGCACACAAGATTTTAAAGCGTATCTTGATATGGCCAGTTTGCTTCTTCTCTAATCAACCTAAGTCATCAGTAGCAGTCTAATGAGTACGAACATACTGCACTCAAAATCTGTGCTCTGAGATTATTATTAAGTTTATAAAATAAAGCACTTACAAGCTATGAAATGTCAGAAGAAAAAATATTGTGCAATTTTAATTTCATCTGTTTCTGGGTATCTGAAACAGTCTTTAATTACATGATTGTATGCCACTTGTTCCTCAAGCCTTCTTCCTCGTTCAGTGTATAATCTGTATTTTATTTTCTCCTTGCTGTTCATTGTATAGCCCCAAGCCTTATTTATTATCCATATTCAAACCAGCTGTGAAGAGAAATTACTAGTTTTTCCCTGGGCTTTTTAAAGTGTTTCATAATCACAATGTCTGAATTATTGCACCAATATTTAAAAAATTAGACATTGCCCATGTAATATGCCAGGTGCTATTATCCCAGCCATAGAGGAGAACTGAGGCAAGGGAGACTGCAGGTAAAAACATTCACCAATACTGAGTGTTCAATCTGAAGTTTTTCTGGGTACATTACATATGACACTACATACTCTAAACATCTACTGTAATTTCAAAGCAGGACTCACACTGACTCCAGATTACAGCTTTGAGTACATGTTCAGAGATACCCAGCAAGGCATCCTTGAAGATGCAACTGTCCTGAACAGCATAAGGAATGATCACCCAGAAAATGCCTGGCTTTAAAATCTGACGAAAATCACATTGGATTTTTAGGAGAGAAGGGGATAGAATGTATTTCTTCAAGGCAGCATTCACCTCACCTTGATATGCAGTACACCCCACTCTTTTTAGCAAGGACTCTTGTCTTGCAGGGCAGGGGTACTGCTCATTGTCACAAGATTTTTCTTCATTACTTATTGCTAGGAATAGAACTCTTATTTTTCAATGTGTATAACCTTTTTATAGGTTTAAAAAACTCTACTCCCACTCAGACATCCCAATCCCAGCCATTGTTTTCTGCACTTCAGTCAGGAAGCACCCTTTCCCACAGGGCCTTTTCCCATCAGGGAAACTGCTGATGCACTGACATTTTCCCTGCTCCAAAAACTAGCACAGGCTACAGTTTCCAACGACAGGAAAGACATGCAAAGGTTGAAGTTAGAGTATGTAACCACAGTTCAAACAATCTTGCAGGAGTTTCCTGATAAAATCCAACATGTGTCCACTGACTGTGCAAGCATTTTTTTGGGAAAGTTGGCAACTTGCAGACATTCTGATGGGTTTTAAGAAGACTGGCAAAAGGCTTAACCCTGAAAGTACAGTTACTCCTGCCCAAATATTTCTCCTTAAAAATAAGAGTAAAGTCAAAAGGAATCAGAATGGAAATGAAACTTAGAGTTCCCTTGCAGAGATAACGCTGCTAACATAAACGTAAGGTTTTCAGCTGAGCTGGTATTTGTGACTATTTTTTTAAGACTGATAGAAGACTTTCTTACTCTACTAGGTCACTCCCAGTTTTCTTTAATTGCTATAACTGATCTTCCTCTATAGTGTGTTTTATAAAGAAAGCTAAATAAAATAAAGTAAAGCTTAAGGACAATTGTTTCAGTACATTTCAGCACCACTTTTCCAAGGAACTAGTTGAGTTTTAAAAATAAAATATAAATACTGTATTTGCCCCTCTGTTTGTTCAGTGTTGCTATTAAAACACTTTGCTTAAAAGTATTTCTTAGACTCTTCCTTTAAAAGTTTTGTATGAAGGAAAAGTATAGCCATGGTAGTATATTCTGTACACAAAAGCCAGAAATGCAGTGTTAATCATTGACTTGACCAGCTGATACTTTTAAGATATTTCTGTCTTTATGAGAGCCACATTTATTTATGTCCCAGGAACTTTGAACACACCTTTATTTTTATTCTTATTAAGAGATTGTTACATTCTCTACTTAGACTTAGTTGCTCTTTCTTAGTGTATTAAAAATTCTGAAGATTAAAAAATATATCTTTTCCCTTCTCCTTTTTGTAATTTTTATTATATCCATTATGTTATGCTATGTACTATTTTAACTATAAAGCATACAAATAAAAAGCTATTAGGACAGGAGAAGGTAAAGGTAAAATCACAGTTGAATTCCCAATAGATTTATTTATAATCACTTAAGTCAGAGATAGTCCCACTGTATTTGTTTGGATTATTTGTATTAATAATTTTATCCCTTTGAACCACGATATAAATTTATGTATATACAATGCTGCAGATAAAAATCTTTATTTTAATAATACAGTATGACTATTTATAAGCATATGATTATTCTGTAATTAAATGTATTAACACTTCAACCATCATTTAGTCTACCTAGCAGACTTCTCAAAATATCAGCTTCTGTGGTTATTTATAGCAGTCATGAATGCATAACTGGCTAAAATGGCTGGCTAAAATGTCTTAAAATTTAATAAAATTTTAGAAAGCAGTTTGTCTTAAATGTAACTTTATAAAGCTTCCTAAATAAATAAAAAAATAAAGGCAATACTTCTCTTATTAACCACAGGCATATTTATTTTACAATATTTAATGTACCATCTCTGGGATTTATATCACTAAGATAAAAAATGTAGTTTTCAGTATTTTTAAAATTGATGCAGTTATTTTATGTCAGGAATTTTCACTCACTTGTAAAACAGCAAATGAGGCTGACTGTTTTAAATGAAACAGTATAGCTGCTGCACCTGAAGTTGCTTCTCTGTCACACCTGCCTCCATAACTGTACATGTTGAATTGTGCCCAAGATTGGTTCTCCTTCAGTTGTTTGTGTAAAGAAAAATTATTTTCTTGTGAAGACTTTGTTCAATCCAGATCATTTGGATAGAGCAGTTCCTCAGGCTGTTAAGCCCGTTGATCCAAAGGGGAAAACAGGAGTTTTTCTGGTAGCAAGCATGCAGTAACATAAAGGGGAGCTAAGGCTTTGCCTGCTCAGCGACAAGAGAAGAGGTCATGTGACTCTTGCAACATGTCTGAATTGCTGTCTATATGGTTGTGATTGATTCCTGGAACCATTATTAAATGATTGTGTTCTGGCCAGAAAAAGTATTTGAGGAATTTATTAGGAAATATTAGGAAATATTAGGAAAACTTAGAGTGATTTTAAAAAATATATTCTCTGTTTTAAAGGAGTCTATTTTCAAAGATAAATAAGGTAAAATGAGTCTCTGAATAAGCCCAATATTTACACTGTATTGTATCTTAATAAAAACCATGAAGCTTTTCAGCTGAGCTTTTCTGTGAGTCAGTAGCATCACCTTTAAATTAAATCTTGGAAAAACTCTCAGTACTTGTCACTTTTTTAGCCAATAATCAGGTGAGAGATGCACTTACTCCCCACTACCCTCCTGGGGGAAGATATGAGGGGAATAAGGGAGAAACACTTAAAGGTTGGAAAAAAACTAGAATAGGATTGGTGAAATAGTAATAATAATAATGGTCAATTATATACAAATATAAATATACAGATCTATAAATATGGCCTGTACTCCTCAGATGGTAGTTATATCCCAACTGGACTCAGCAGCAGATGGGGGTACCTGAGTCCAGGGTCTCCACGACAGGCTACAAATACCCTGAAGCAGCCATGCTGGTCTTACTTGGGGATGGGGGGAGGAACATGAAGGGACAACTCTTCACCACCAACTCTCCACGGGACAACTAGCCTCCAAAGCCAGCTCACCACATGGACACCTCTGTGCCTCTACATAGATCGGTAGATGACACAGCGCTGTTCCATTCCTCCTCTGACAATCCATGGAGAGCTGTCCTGGCACAGAGATTTCTACATGCAGAGGTGTCCCAGCATAGAGATGTCCATGGCAAAATGTCCCTCAGGGAGCTGGCAGCAGGGAGTTATCCTAGACCCACAGGGGAAGGTGACCTGTCTTGGTAAACCATGTTCTTCTCCGGCAAGAAAACAGGATGTGATGCAGGAACCCAAGCAGCATAGGGAGAGAGGACAAAAAAGAAAATCCAAAGTACCCCAGCCATAGAGACCAGGGGAGGGCTTAGTATGAGCCATTTTATACTAAGCACTGTATAACAGAACTGTGATTAGTCAGTTTGGGTCAGCTGACCCATTCCCCTCTCCACACAAGCACAGCTGCTCCCCCCACTGTAGTGGCCACATCCACAGGCTGGCAGCACCTAAAGGGGTCCCAAAAGGTCTCAGGCTCGTATAGCTATAAGAAATTTTTATCCTGGTCTTCTCAAACTGGGACAATACTGAAATTTTCATAGCTGAGAGAGAGTATTTGAGACTTGCTTTCCTTTTACCTGCATTGAAAAACAGATTCCTTAATTTTTTTTGTTTATTAAAGTATTTCAGCTAAGTTTCAATATGACTTGGTGTTTTCTCTGACTTTATGGAAAAGGTAGCCTGGAAATCTGTTGATAAAATGGGATACAGGCAGTATTGTTGAAACAAACCTTTGGTAACCAAACAAATTGTAACAGAAGAAGAGTGTAAGAAACATATCTGAAATGTTACTAGGTATTATAGAAGTAGATCATGCTTACTCAAGTTTCAGCAAATTCTTGGTTACTGAATATGGTTTGTACTGCCTGCCTATCTCTAAAGGGTACACAACAGTGTTAACATGAGTCTTGTCCTACACTTCTTACTGCACGATGTCTTTACTGTGGTTTTTGCTTGGTAAGAACTGTACAATACTTACTATATGACCAGTTGCAAGTTCTCCTCTGAAATGTTAGTTCCCTTGAGTCATTCCGAGTGTGGTAGTGACCTTTGTCTCTTAGGTTTTGCAGCTGTGTTTTCTTTTTGCAGAATGTACTACAGTTAAGAAAAACTTATTATGAAACAACCCTTTTTTAGCTTTGGACCTGGATATTATTTCTTCTTTAAAAATGAAATCCTTCATAAATTATTACATCAGATGAATGGTAGACATCTGGAAGCATAAAATAGAAAAAAGGAGAGATGAAGGACTAAGAAGTAATTAAGTACTGGAAATAGGATTTGGAATTGCTATTTTATTTTCACAGTTCTATTACAAGTTCTTTATATATCTCAAGTATTTAATCTCCCTCACAGTTTTTTCATCCATAGAAGAAGGTTAATAATATTCAGTTTTCTTACTATTCCCTGTCTGTTTTGTTTGATAATTTCAGAGCATGTTTTGCTATATTCCTTCTTACAAATAGCTACTGCAAAAGTGGATCTTGCTTATGGTTTTAGATGTTACATATAATATACAATATTGAGCTGTAACTGAGGCACAAACATTGGAGCAGAAGTAATGAATGATTTTTTGTGATTTAGGGTGTTCCAGATTGCTTTAATAGCCACAATGAGTCCTGATGTACTCACCTGTGTTATTTATAAACATACGTTCTTATTTGGGAAAACCTGTTTGGGCCTGGTTTGTGGTTTATTTCTCATAGCATAACATGGCAACAAGATCTGCTAAAAAGATTGATATATCCTTGAGTAAAATGATGTTTATTTAAAGGGGTCCTTAAAATTGTACCATCAAAAGATTATTTATTTTTTCTCCTTTGCAAACAAAAGCAAAGATGCTTTTTGGAAATTAACTGAAAACCTACTAAAAAGTCGTGTAAGCTTGTATTTTCTTGGTATAAATGTCAGCTGGTAAAAGGAATTTTCTTAGTCATACTGCACTCTAATAGTAACTTGCTGGTGCTATCATACAAAGCATATTAGAGCTTTCTGGCAGAAATTGTTTACAAAATGTCATAGAATGTAAAGCTTTGTACTTGCAAAAAGAGTGTAAGGGGGGAAGTAGTGTTTTTCATTAATACCTGGTTACATAAAGGCTAGATAAAAGCTATTCTGAACAGCACAGACTGATCAACTAGCAAAAAGGTGAAAAGCACTTGCCTGAGTTTCTAGCCTTTTGTTTTTTCTACTACTAGGAATTAAGTCTACAAGCATAAGATGAATTCAGTCATCTGTATTTGAATTGAAATGGAGATCTGATTTTCAGCAATGTAACAGTGGAATAATTCTCCTCAGGACACCTTTGAAAGCAAGGGAATATTGTTTCTGATTTCAGAAATGTTTGGATCAAGGAGTTTGATTCTACCTGAAACTGCTTGAACTGCTGTCTTCATAGAAGTTCATTATTGTTGTTCAGGAAAAATGTATCCAAATATGTTACTTTTACTAGCTATTTATAAAAATGCTTCTGCAGAAATAATTCTGATCTGTTTTTTGTACAATTAAATAATGTTGTGAAGGCCTAAAGTATATTTAGCTTAAATGACTATAACAGCTGATGTCATGAAGGTATCATGAAGGTATCTTGAGAGAGCAGTTAGATAGTAGACTAAAAATAATTAACTTGTTTTTCATGCATAGTAGATATATGTATTGTATATAAAAGGATGGATAGACTGGGAAAAGTCCATATGACCATTTGAAAATACATAACTTGAGCTGAACAGATAGTCCAGTCACACATTGTTTGCCATTTGGATAAAATTACCAAACAGGCAGTGTGTGACACCTGTGTCAGAGAAGATGATAATCTAGTGAAGAATGCAAAATCTACAGGAAAAAAAGAACTTGTTAAATATACGCGAAAGGGCATCATAGGTGGCATTCTAGCTCCAAGGTTATTAGATATCACCACATACTAGACCCTCTTGCATCACCATGGTTGTGTTAGCTACTTTCCTTGGGTGTATCTGCATAAATACATTCAGCTGAACTGTACAGCTAAGCAAGGCTAATAAATTGGATCACAAGAAAAGAGTAATTAGATAGAAGTTCTGTTCAACAACAGAGATAAAATCCCAGAATGAGTAATCCACAGTGCTGACCCAATGTTCTCAATATCAGTTCGATTTTTAGTAGAATGACAAGGGTTTTTGAGAGAGCAAAGCACCTTGGCTAAATTAAATGTCAGCAAGTCTGACTGCAGAAGGAAGCATGGACAATTCAGAGCTTTAAATCTGTGACTAAATGTACTGAACATGTAAACTCCTAATTAAAGGAAGAAGGATTTAAGTATTAGCAATATGTAATAGGAGCAAATCTTAAATAATTAATTGAAAATACAAAAAAGAACAATAGTAAATGGACCAATGATTCTAAAATTTTGAACAGATTACTGCAGTTTGAAATGCTATTTTATCAAGAAGAAAAATGGTAAAATGTTTACTTTATCATCAACATCTTTTTACGCTGACATTTTTATGTTACTAAGAAGTAGTGAGGAAATGCAGAATTCATAGCTTTAAAGACCGTGATACTACTCTGACCCTTTTTCTGGAATAAAAAAAAAAAAAAAAAATTACAATCCATACATGTACTCAAACATATTATTAAATGGAAATAGCTGTAAACATAACAATATTTTATGATGCTTTTCTAGGTGCAGAGTAAATAGAAGAGCATTTTCCGAGGGGTAGAGTGTACTTACTTCTCATGATGTCTGTAGGAATTTGCTGACCAACTTTCTTTTGTGTCTTAAGTTACTATACCAGCTTTGAGAAGCCATTTGACACACTATATAGGTATTTGCTCATGTTGCTAAACTACAGAAGAATATATTAAAAAATAAGATATCATCGCTTCCATGGTCCATTGCCAGACTACACTGTGCAGTGCACTGTCCATTGTACTGTGTGCATCACACTCCTTTCCTTTGTCTTTCCTTTTCATAGCTGTGAATTCTGCCTTTATGAGATTGCTGGAGGTAGTGCACATATTTAATTAAATAGTTTATGTTGTATCTGATACACCATTCCTGGACAATAAATAGATTATTCTTACCTTGAAACATCTACTTATCTCTCTCAATATGTTCTATTCCAGAAATCCAAATATTGTATTTTTATATTCACTAATAAGATTTGTAAGTGCCAAAGAAACGGTTGCTACCTTTGTAAGTACTTCAGAGTACAACAATATTGGGTGCTGAATTTGATTTTTTTAAATTCAGTCTTTTTTAAATGTAAGTGGGTGTGGAACTACTTTCTCTCATAAAAAACCTAACAGATGTTGTTTTATTTGCTCTAATTCCTATGCAAAAATGTTAAGAAGGATTAGATTATTATTGAGTGCCATATATTTTTATTGTATTTTTAGGAATGTTGTTATACAAAAATCTTTCATGAGCTACCTGACCTAAACAGTCAACTTTCTAAGTATGCTTAGGAATAGATTTTTTTTCTAAGTCCCCTTGAAAGGTCACATTCTCTCTGTGCTTGAAGTCAGCCTGATGGACTTTGACCTTTTGAAATGTACTATATTTGCAGTGCATTCATAATACAAGAATTAATGGGTTGGTGAGTTCTGTACTAAATAAATTTTTAGTATGAAGTCTTCATTGCACTTAAATCCATGAGAATTTTGTCATTCACAGTATTTGTGAAATTGATGGTATGATTTCACCTGTTCTGATGCATGAGAGCTCCCTTGGGCCAAATAATGACAAAAGCAATTTGTCACCATATTTACCACTCATGATCTGAAATGCTTAAAAGCTGTCTTAATTGTTCTTTGCATTTTTCTTAGTCCTTCTGGTACATGTGTGTGAAAGATAGATCAAACAGAAGTTATCTAGTTTGCTGAGGAAATACAGATAACGTTTTTTAACGTATCTTTAATTTACATCTAGTGATAAATCTGGTTTTTGGTTTGTTTCCCCAAGCACCTTGTTGATTTGATTCCTCCATGAAGAAACATTATTTTCCTGCACTTCTGTTTTTGGACAAGTCAGAATATTTTTGTTTGAATGAAGCTGTGTTTATTTTTTGAAGAGTAAATTCTTCTTAATTAAATAGCAACAGAGTAAGAAATTCTACAAGACCCCATTACATTATTAATAATACTTTTTTAATACCCTAGTAGATATATGCCTTGCAGTGGCAGCTCCATTACAATTTTCCATCAAAAAAATTGTACTTGAGCTAAGAATATATGTTCCATTTACAGAAAAAGTGTAGGATTACAAGTGAAGGAATCACAAATTATAGTTAATGAAGAGCATTCAAAGAGGAATTCTATGTATAATACTTCGTGGAGCACTTCTCAATTAATATGGTATGTTTGTGCTATGGAAAGATAAAAATCGGCATAAACATTTTTATGACAAAAAAAATAGAAGTATCTACTTCTTTTTAGGGAGATACACCAGATTTCTGAGTGACAAAGTAAAGGAAGTATTTTATGCTTATTGATTAAAGGTCAATATAGAAGCCAAAGAAAATTAAGGAAATCAACGACTCAGGTGTGCTCTTCAAAGCAACAGAGTAGTAGTCATATTTCTGTAAGAGACAAGATTGCTGGAAATGTAGTACAAGAGCTCTCCAAGGGGTAAGGTCTTCAAACTGGCCATTTCAATGAGCAGCCATTCCTGAGGAAATTATCAAAGAAAGTAACCATATGGCCAGTCTGGAGGATGTGAAAAAATAGTAACAAATCAGCAGGATGCAGTTGGACTATATATTTTACTCAGAACAAGTGTTTTCACATTGTATTTATGTAGTGACCAAGAAGTAGCAATTGACAGCAATGTCAGAATTTTATTTTCCCTTTGAAATACTAAGCTATAGGGTAAAACTTCTTAAAGGATACCCTGAAACAATATCTGAATAGGCAAAGATTGCTCTGCTCTATGTTTATTTGGCTTTCTATTAAATAAAGAAGGACTCCCCTTCTTAATTTACATTTTGCTCTTCTAGCTATACACGTCAATTTTATTTTCTCCTTCCTGTAGTTTGTGCTTCTTTTGCTTAGTCTTGCATACTGTCATCAGCCAAAAAGGGCTGATAGTCCAATGACTTTCCATTTTCTCAAACTTTTTTCTTCCAGATATGATGTTTCTGACTTCTGAATTTGTGAATCAGAGCAACCAAACAGATCCTTCTCTCAGGATATAAACCCATCATAATGGAAGGCATTTGCCCTCATTTCAGTCTAAACTTCTGCAAAATAATTAATTTTAGCTCTGCAGCATGTGAAGTGTGGACTTGTGTAGAAGTGATTGTTTGATTTGAATTGAACAATGACACTTTGGAAGACTAGTTTCTGTACATATGACAAGATTAGTATCTCTGAGAGGTTCAAATTTATGTTAATCTAATGATCCAATTTGGATTTTATCTGCCACAAATTTTACATTCTAGGAAGATAATAGATGAATTGGGCCAAATTTCATTACAGCATCACTAAAGGCCTTCAGATTAATGTAACATTTGTTGAAATGTCTTGCTAACTGTGTTACTGGACTATGACTATGCGCTTCCTATTTATTCTGCTCTTTATTGTGTGCCAAAAAATTCTATGTAATCTTCTGTTCAGCACTTCTACAATCTGCTGTTGATATCTCTGTGACTGTCAGCTGCACTTAATTCACTGCAGAGCATTATATCCCCTCTTTTACTTCGCTCAACATTCAAATTTAAGCAGATACACTTGTTACTATCTACTATTTTTTAATGAAAATAGTACTCATCTTCTCTTGATCACTTTTTCCAGAAATGACAGGATGTCTGAGATTCTCATGCAGTTTCCTTTTAGCACTCCCCAGTTATCACATCGTCTGATTTGCATTGCTGATTCTTTTTTGATGTTAAACCACATTCTGCTAAAATTACCTCCCTCAGATATTTCATTCTTACACCAAATCAGACTTGATTATATTCCTTATTGAACGACATTTAACACACTGGTAAAGATAAGGAAATGTACATAGCAATCATAATTGGGTTTAGGTGGCCTTTATTACTGAAGATGGCATCTACAGTTTGAGGGGTTTATAGGAAATATTATGTTCCTTACAATCTCCTAGAGAGCCCTACCTCTTCCCTTATTGGTATTTCTTCCCATTTCTGTTCCTTACAAACTATTCCTTTACCATCTCTCAATTTCCTATGTGGTGGTCCTTTCCAGTTTTCAGTGATGTGGATGTCTTCATTTCAGCCTTCGCAGTTTTCAACCCAACCCAGGAGTTTACAGTTCAAGTTGTAATGTTTACCATTCTGTATTTGGTTTATTATTTTTTGCCTATTTTTTATTTTTTGTCTATTTTTCTCCTTCAGACCACTGTCTCTGGCTTTTGGCAACTCCTTGTAATGATTTCTTTCTCACCCACAGTGAAACCTTTGAAATTGTGTGTGAAGAGGTAAACGCTTTCTCACTTAAGGAGTAACTTCATTTAACTTCTTTTTTATTGTTGTTTCCTGAGGTGGGAATTAGATAGCTTTGACATGGTGTTTTCTAATGCTGCCAAATGTAATACACATTAAATTTAATACGCATTAAATACATATGATACAATTTCTAATATATATAGAAAGTGACACAAATGGAACAGCACAGCACCAGGGCCTCCTGCTCAAAATTGTTAATTCAGTTCATAGACAAAATCCATATGCAGTATTATAGAGCTCTCATGTTTTGTAAGTCAGATCGAAAACAAAAGTGCATACAAGTTCTATTGCAAAGGTTTAAATTAAGTTGCCTACAGAAGCTAATCTGGGTGCTAAAGTTTGTATTCCATACAGAAGCATGTTTTTTACTGCACGCTCTGTAATGAACGTTCTGATGTTTCTTGTCCTTTGAAGTGACGTACAAATGTGCAGGCTGAGAAGCCTCACCAGTTTTGCAGAGGAAAGAAAATGCTCCAGGATAGACAGCTGCCTGGAACTTCCATGAAATGCAATTGCCTGTGAAGATCATCAGATAAAGTGAATGCAATTTATCTAACTTGACTTTTGTCTTACCACTGTCGCTTTGGCCATGGAGAGGTCCAACTGAGCTATTAACAAAAAAGCTAAGGCTTGATTAGGGGTGAGTTTTGCCATCTTTAGAACCAAAATAGCTGAGGGAGTAAAGCAAAATTTTTACAAAAATCAATGGCAAAAAAATAAGGAATTAATCAGTTTTCCTTACTAGCAACACTGTAAATCACTGAGAAGAGAAGCAATGAGAAATAAGTTTAATGATGTAGCTTATAAATTGCAAATTGCCTGTTTGTGAGACATAAAAATATATTATGTTCTATAAAGAGTATAGTGGTATCACCGTAGGTTTGGAAACACTGTCTGTCACTAGAATTCATGAAGGAATATGATAGGCTTTCCCTCTGTAAAGATTTTATGTTCATCATTTGACAATGTGGAGATCAGGTAGCCTAGCTCAGCTAGTAAGTAATGCCAACATGAGGCTGAAGCTACAGGAAGCGGGGCAGCTCCTTATGACAGAACTTCTGTTAGATGTAGCAGCGCTTTACTTAACATATCCCATGGAAACTGAGGATTTTACTTTTGTTCTAACTTTGCTTATTGCCAAAAAAGGCAAAGGAAAGGAATGATCTACCCAGCAGCACAAAAAACTGTAATGAAAACATAATGAAAACATGAGTGAAACTCTGTTTCCAGCCTAAGATAATTAAGGATGAAGTTAGTCATGGTCCTTCAGCATCAGCTAACGAAGAAAGGAAGCATGGCAGAGCATTGTGCACCTAAGCTCAGAGTGAAGGAACACATTTCTCCTTTTAATACTTGATCTTCTTTACTTTAACCTTTAATTACATCAGTGACTTTATATATGAGAAGGGAATTAGAGCCAGTTCCAAATTGTGAATTCTAAAACCTGTTTCTCTGTAGGGATAAATATTTTATACAGTCTTGCAATCCAGCAATGTAATGAGCTGGATAAGCAAAGCTGTAGCTCTTCTAATCTGTTGCAGAGCTCTTCAGTAGAAGTGTTTGGGGTAAAAAAGGCAGATGTTTTATACAGCTTTGGGGGTATTACTTGGATTTAAAAAAATGGTTTTCCTGTGAAAATGGTCTTCAGAGTTGTTAAACTGCTGTTTGACCACTATGATGATCTGGAGCCACCAAATATTTGTTTAGACTGTGATTATCTCATGCTATTTCCTGTATAATACAGGCAAAACATTTTGATCTATTAATTTCTTAAGAAAAGTAGCTAAGATGTAAGTCCAAAAGTTAAAAAGCAAAAAAAAAAAAAAAAAATTATTTCAATTTTTTCATAACAAAAGTCTCTCAAAAACTTAAATCAGCCTTCAGGAAAACGTGGTGTGTAGAATACAGAAAACAATATGTCTCTTTACATTTTATGTGTTTTACAGCATCTCTAGATGATCCCTCCTACTGTACTATACTAATAGAAATTTGACTTTGGAAAGTATTAAGTTTTATTTTGTTTTGAAGCACAAACTTCTTCTAATGTGCCTACTAACTAAAATATCATAGAGTCATAGAATGGCTAAGGTTGGAAGGGACCTTAAAGATCATCAGGTTCCAGCCTCCCTGCTATGAGCAGGGACACCTCCCATTAGACCAGGCTGCACAAAACCTCATCCAGCCTGGCCTTCAACAACTCCACAGAAGGGGCTTCCACAACCTCCCTAGGCAACCTGTTCCAACACCTTACTACCCTTGTGGTGAAGAATTTCTTTCCGATGTCTAACCTGAATCTTCCCTCCTTCAGTTTAAAACCATTACCCCTTGTTCTATCACTACCCTCTCTGGTGAAAGCCCCTCCCCAGCTTTCCTGTAGACCCCCTTCAGGTACTGGAAGGCTGCTATGAGGTCTCCCCAGAGCCTTCTCTTTTGTAGGCTGAATCGCCCCAACTCTCTTGGCTTGTCTTCATCACAGGGGTGGTCCAGCCCTTTGACCATCTTGGTGGCCCTTCTCTGGACCCTCTCCCACAGGCCCATGTCTCCTGTGCTGAGGGCTTCAGAGCTGTACACAGTACGGCAGGTGAGGTCTCACCAGAGCAGAGTAGAGGGGGAGAAGCACCTCCCTCGCCATGCTGGTCACACTTCTTTTGATGCAGCCCAGGATGTGGTTGGTCCCCTTGGGCTGCAAGCACACACTGACGCCTCATGTCAAGTTTCTCATCTTCAACCACCCTCAAGTCCTTGTCCTTGGGATTGCTTTCTAGCTGTTATCCATCCTAGCCTGTGTTTGTGCCTAGGATTGTGCCAAACCAGGTGCAGGACCTTGCGCTTGGCCTTGTTGAACTTCTTAAGGTTTGCACTGGCCTACCTCTCAAGCCTGTCGAGGTCCCTCTGGATGACTTTTACTGAAAAATATACTTACACATAGCTAAGCTGAATAGATTTTTTTTTTTTAATGAAGTGATTCATCATCAGAAAATTATTAAGAATTTAATTAAATACTCCCACAGAAACATGTCAGTTGCAACAAAGATTTCATCAGAGGTAATCCTCATCTTAGTTTAGAAACAGAGCTATATCCCTGCAGAACCAATAGTTTAGCATCTAGGGCATTTCCCCGCAGTGCACTGTTTTTTGAGTAAATTATATATATTTTAAATTCTCTTTATAATAAATTATACCTACATGTGAAAGTGCCTCTCATATAACACATACAAGCATAAACATATACAAAGATGAAAGGGACCTATTTTTCTTCTGGGTGAAAGCATGCTGCAAAAATCTTTACATTTTTTGCTTGAAGTTGGGTTAAAGTATTAGCTCCACTTGCAGAAGACTGGAGAGGAAATACTTTAAAGCATAATGTATTATTGAACATATTCTTCTGACAATGTCATATGCAAGGTGTTTGCACTTCATTATGGTATTTATGAAGAAGTCTTTTTTAGCAGCTAGATGTATATCAAGGTGGCTGAAGTGACCTTTCTCTTCCAAAGATTGCCATTTTTCAGTAGGCAGGCACCAACAGATAGGATGGTGTTTGCACAAGCTGCAAAGCCCTAGCTCTATTCCTCATAGGCCTTCCAGATTAATTCATAGTAATGCATATATTCCTTATTTTACTACAGTAATAATACAAGGAAAAGAATAAAAAGGAAAAACAAGCAGAATTTAACAAATATTCAGAAGCCTCTTGTATAAGTTTGTTTTGAAAATAATTGATGTATGTTTTAGCCTTATGCATGAAGTATGTTTAAGGCAGTACCTTTATAAATTAATGTCAGGACATTTTTGTCATAACTTGTGTTGATGGAAAAACTCCGTAAGGGGTGCTGCATAGGTCCTGCTAACTACTAAACAGTGATTTCCTTTAACATTTGTGATTTGTACTGAAAAGCATGATTTGAACGAAACATACATGAATGTGTGTCACATTTTTACATATAATTACTGAAGTTTCAAAGTTGTTTCTGTCATAACAAAACATTTAGTGAGCTAAACCTGTTCTAGACAAATAGCTGAAAGATGCCAAAGTAGTAAAAGGAGAACAGAGAATGAGCACTGCTGTTGTTATGCTACAGAAATACTAATCCATGGCCTAGATATATCAGCATGTCTTGAATGAACATGCCACTTAGGAACATAACAGTGTATTAGGGCTCTACTGAAAGATACAATATTTAATTATGTTCATTGATCAAAAAGCAAAAACAGCATAACAAAAAACGTGAAATCTCTGTATTCTAATGACAATGGCGTTAGCTCTCCGTCTAGACCTGCTAAATGCTGCTAAGTGAACTACAGAATATAATTATGAGAAGTTATTCAAGCATTCTGTTCTCAATATTAATTTTCTGAATGCCAGCAGAAGTTTTATAACCAATAAAGGAAAAAGTGCATAGGCATATGCTCAGACCTATCAAAGTAGATTATAATTTTGACATCCCAGGAGTGTTAGGAGTAGAGGGGCAAGTGGCTACAATGCCATTACAAAGAGTAAGGCAGACAAAATGGCATTTTCTTTTTAATGTGGCTGCTAATTTCAGTGCCTCCTTTTTATTACTCACGATGTCCTTTGAAAACTGAACAAAATAATGAAGTGGTTGTGTAGACATTAGGGATATCATTCTCATGGAGAACTATTTTTTGGGTATCAAATTCAATGCCAGACATCTGGAAGGCAAAAAAAAAAAAGTTCACTTACTGTTTTTGTCGATGTTGTCAAATGGCAACCAAAGACAACATGAGAACAGATCTACTATACACACTAAAATTCCATATCCTTTTTCATTTTGAATACAAGCATATTTGTGTTTATTTTATGTAATCATAGTTTTGTATTGTAGAAGTAAAAAGCGTAATGATGCAAATATTACTGTGAACAAAAGTGAGAGGAGAGAAATAATTTAAGAACACAGCAGAAATATGCAAAAAAGTGATAGAGGGAAGGGGAAAAAAGGAGTTCCATATGCCTAGAGAGCAGTAGTATGAAAGGAGAACTGCAAGATGAAGTAAGAAAATGTATGGAGTTGTATGCAAGAGCAGCTGCAAAGAATAATGAAATACAACTAAGACAAAAACATTTAAAATAGGAAAAGTAATAACATTACAAATAGTGAACAAGATTCTCGCCTGGATAAAAAAAATTTAGCACCATTAATTTCAGCTTCAGCTATACTTACTGACAGCCTGGTCTACACTAGCAGTTTCCCTGTGGTAATTAAACCAAATCACTGGCCTGAAGTGGATATAGTTGAGATTTTTGCCTCTCTGCAGTACGTAGGATGGGCCTGGCTTAGTGTTACATGGCTTCCCACAAGGTGCATTGATGTTATTCTTAAATTAAAGTAGTCCTAAAAGCCTTTGCTTCCCCAGGCACAGATTTCCCTAGGAAGCAGCATGCTTAGCACCTCTGGTATCCACGGCAATATCTACCATGTATGACTCTAAATGTGGAAGTTCTTTCCCTTTTCACAGTTTTTTATGTCACTACAATCATGCTGCCTACCACCAGCTTCAGCCCTCATTCACAAGCTGAAGTTGGACCACATATAGATGCAGAAGAGACCTGGTCTGATGACTACACTTCCTCTCTGCAGAAACACTGCTGCCCGTATTGTTGCTTTGGGATCTGAGGCCATCTGTGGGGAAGGAAATGGCTTGGTGACAGGCAGAGAGGCCAGTGTTACTGTCCCAGACTGAAGTTCCCAGGCACCACCTGGCAAGATCACATTATGCCTTGAACAAGGGTTAACCTGGATGCAGTGCTTTCAAAGCTGAAGCTTTTGAAGCCGTGTGCTAGAAAGCTGTCCACCGTATTTACCATGAACAACCGTTGTATTTTGGGGATGTAACTGCACCATGCTTGCCTGCAGAGTGGAGATGTAATGTCCAGATGCAATCTGGCTATCTCTGTGCTTGACTACAATCAGCTGAAGCCTGTTGTGTATTGCAGAACCTCTCTGGGAGGAGAGAGCCTTTTCATCCAGGCAGCAACCATGAGGGCTGTAAGCTGCAGCCATTGCAGCATCCAGGAAGGCAGCACTTCCTTTCCGTAGAGGCTGGACACACTCCCAGCTGCGGGCTGTCTGGGCAGTGCTTAAGTAGAAGACAGTTTAACTACTTTATACAAAGATACAGTATTTTACTTCTAAAGTAGGAATATTCTCAAGCCTTTCTCAGTCCTTTTTCTCCTTCTGTCAGGAGTGGTTGCTGGCTCCTTTCCCCTTGGCTATGGCTTTTGACTGTTCTCCTCCCCTGTCTATTCCTCAGCAGCTGTGCCCTCCCTCACCCCCAAAGCCTCTGTTTTCAGCTTTGCCATCCTATCCATCCCACTTCAGCTGTTCCCCCATGTTCCCAGGACTCTGGTTTGGCTCTTACTGCCCCTCATGCACCCTTAGCAGCTGTCTAGCTCTGCCCTGTGGAGCTTCTAGCCCCTGCTGAATGGGGCAAACCTTTCCTTCCCAGGCCTCTGCCCTCTACCCTGGCTTGGAGCCAGGATGCTTTGTCCTCTGCCACTTCTCCAGAGCTAGCTTCTGCCTTCAACTCTTTTCCTGGCTTCAGTAGCCAGTGCCTCCCCCCCACCACACCTCTGAGACGCTCTGCCCGACATCTGCAGGCTGCCCTCATCCCCCTTCCCGGACCCCAGGCCTGCACTCTGTGTATGAAGCCCTGTTTCTGAGCCCTCAGCAGCTGTTCCCTGGGCACCTGCCCCTGTGCCGCTCTCAGCCCCTTCCTCCCCTCTCCTGGGCTGCAGCAGCTGTCGCTTGTTCCCTGAGGCTAGGCCTTGGCAGGGGAGGCCCTTCCTCCCATGCCAGCCCTGCTCCCTCCGAGGCTTGAAGTCTCATTCCCTCAGCTCTTGGCAGTTGTCTCTCCTCACACCGGGTCTGCCTCTGTCTTCAGCCCCCCCTCCCTGCCTTTCCCTTCTCCCCCATGCTAGCAGGAATGGGAGCTCCTGGCCAGGGCACCAGAGCTGGGAAATAGTGTGACAGTGGTCGCCTGAATTGCTCATACTGCGCTTCATGACTGTGACAATTTATCACAGTGGTGACAACTTAGTTGTAAGGATAGCCTCCAGAAACAGCTGCAAGTAGGGGGACAACATGGTCCATGGCAGAAATGCTGTTAAAGGGTAGCCCAGCGTGACCCATAAGAAAATCTATAATGCGCAGTGACCAGCTTAGCCCTCAGTATTAATAAGAGCAGATGCACTATGCCCACACGGTAAAAAGCGCATCCAGAAGAGCTGTGGGGTAAACCATGGTTCACTGCAATTGCTGCTCAGCAGGCAGGACCTTCTCATGGTAGATAGATGGAGAACTGGCAACCATGAATTGCTGTTCCATTGTTGGGCCTGAATGAGGTCTGCAGGAGCTGCCTGTGCCATTTTAATGCCAATGCTGACATAGCCTCTGGCGTGCAGAGAGGGGAGCGGGCTGTGTGTGCAGCCCAGGCAGTGGGCTTTACATTTTCTGCCTCACACTGAGCAAACTGCTCATTAATGGCCAGGGGACTGGACTATGAGATATTTGCCATGCAGAAGAGACTTCCAGCAGCTCTCACCAACAAGAAGATGACATTTAAAGATAACAGTAGTCTCCTTGTCTGACCCACTTATTTACCTAATAAGCCATGTCATGTTATTGGACCAACATAAACCATGAAAAAGGATGGTATGATCAGAATGCTGGTTGTGGTACAGGACTGATGCCTCAGTGTTCAGAGATGTCCTCCTGCTGCGTCATCATAGAGGACTTCTAAGGATAGCAGCAGCCTTGCATAGCTGCTGTCCTCCCCCGCAGCCTCAGGCACACCCTGAGATGGAGGAACCAGGAGTTCACCCTCGCTGGCTGTTCAGTCAGGTCCTTGCTTCCAAAAGTGACATCAAAACCAAAATAAGGGAGCCTAGACTGGTCTGGTAGTTAATGTCTTGGCCCTTCAGAAACTCCACCCTCAGTTTTTTTAAACTTGAGGAAGCACCGCTCCATTTTCCTCTCCTGCCTAGCAACAGCAAATCACCTGGATGCCTCTTGGTACTGCCTCAGGGTAGTCTGCCTGCTAGTAAAGCTTGAATCTCTTCCTTACGCAACCAGGTAAGTACAGGTGGTTTATTTTGGAGCCACATGGAGATTGCCTTAGATATGTTACAGGGAAGAGAGATACCTATTTTGAGTTCAAGTAAAAAAATTAAAATCAAGAATGAATGACCAGGACTGGACCCAGACCAAGACCATGTGTAGATTGCAAAGGGGAAGATGGTGAGTAAGGATGATGCACCTTGGAGGCCAAGAAGAGCTCAGATGTTTGTTGTGGGTCAGTTTGGAAGTGTAAGCAGCAGTGGTAACATAGTTTCAGTAGCTGCCTTTTTGAAGAAAAACCTGAGGGGATTTTCCAATGTTGCTGAGCAGTTTTGTGGCGTATAAGTATTATTTTCCCTCTTCACATAGATTCAGCTTCCTGCTTTCCAGTGATATGGGACTTGAATTAGGGAGAAGCTTCTGCTTGGGGTTCATCAGAAAGAAAACAGTTTCTCACACCATGATGCATTCAAGACCTAAACCATTACATTATACATGGTTATGAGTGGGAGATCCCTTGCAAATACCCAAGCTAGTTCTAATTTATAATGGTAATGTAGCCATCTATGGTGTGTGATTTAATTCAGTGAAAGATCTGATCCTAACTCTAAAAGGAATGAAAGTTGTCAAAATCTGTGTTAGATCCTTCAACTATTTTTTCAATACTTAGCTGTATTTGGGGGCACAGTATTGTGGTTTATGTTTTTTTCTTTCTGTGTGCATCTGCCTATAATTAATTACTTCATAGCTTCATTATCTGCTACTAGATATACCCTGCAGGTGAGCAAGAAAGCCCTGCACTCATGCAGACCCGTGTTTGTCACTCTGAAAAGCAATAACCTTCAGAGAATGCCATCTGATTCTGCTGCAATGCAGTGAATGGCTGGGGTTAAAAGCCTTGCACACAACTCCTGCTAGCTTGGTCATTAATCTCCAGGAAAAGCCCCAGGTCTTAATTGTTATTGTATAATTCGTAACATCTTCCATCTAACCAGTGTTAAGCTGAAACAATAATGTGCCAAGTCACCATCGTTCTCTCTAAATGAGGATCTAGAAGTACTACTCTCAATAGTGTGTGATAGTGAATTTTTTTTCAAATACTCCTTTGAAAAATACTAAGACCAGCAGCATTAGTGTTGTATGGCCAACTCTGAAATCCCTTAGAGCTGCCCCAGATCACTGCAGCATAAGTGGCTAAACAAAGTAGTCTCCAAAATTGGAAATGGAAAGATGAGCAAAGTCTGTCAGGCTTTTTATATAAGATATATTGCAAAGGAGCCTAAAATACCAGTCAGTATTTTCATAAAGCTCAGGACATCCAAATATAACTAACCTTGAATAAACTGATGTATTTTCCTTAAGATGTCTAGGCTGGATATTTAAATGTTTGATACTGGATTAATTCATAGCTCAGTATCAATGGTAAATTGATTTAAGTTTCCCTGTGACATTTAGTATCTCTGTCTGGAAGAGGTTTCTGTCCTGAGGAAAACATAGGTATATTCTGTAAGACCAAAATTCAGACCTAGAAACATTGTAATATTTGATTTTGATAACAACAAATTGTTGTCTATCAGAATCTAAAATATTATGCAAATTATAATAATACCTGAAAATAAAGGAGAATAATTTAAAATGAAGACAGTGTTTTTAAACTACCTTTGTTTTCACAGAAATTCTCCTTTGAATGAAATTGTACTTTCTGAGAAAAAATATTATTCTCAGCATTTTTTCCCCCCAAATAATTAGCATTTAGCTAGTCAGATTCTTGTCTATGGAGTGATTGTGAAAGGATTCTAGAAAACTTGACAGAGCTATCTGCCAGGCTGAACTATCAACCATAAATAATAGTGAAATTGTACACAAAAAAATCAGGGAATATGCTTTTTTTTTCTCTGACACAACTATAGTTGGCAAAACAAAATTAATGCAATAGAGATGAGCATCTGTTTTGAGTTAAGACAGATTTTTCCTGGTATATGGTGTATTTTTCCAGAATTTATTCTGGTGCATGTGACTATAGGATCAGGCCCAAAGAATTCCTTGATGTGTGTGATTTTGTGTAATGTTGAATATCTAGTTGAAGTCTTTTGTTCAAGAAAGGATTAATATGAAGTTCTTTCCTTTCCTGCTTTTTGCCTGTGTTTCATAGTTAAAATGATAGACGATTTCAAAAAATAAAACAACTGCTTCTCTTTCTGAGAAGAACTTGAAAAATTCAGATGAATCAGCAAACAATATTTAAGTAGTTCTTCAAGTTATTGAATTGGAATATCATACGGCATACTTGATGCACCATTATTTAGTGGATTTTCATAAATGTTCATGTCCAAAATATGGAGGTCAGAAGCTCTACTGCCCTCAGTGCACTGTCAGAAACTTTTTTGTTTTTCCTTATTTTTTATTTATATTAAATCCTCTACACAGAGGCATCTTTAGCACTCAGTAATAATTCAAACATAATTCGCCTTTACTTTCATGCTTTGAAGAAGCTTCTTGGAGCTTCATAGATATTTTCCCTATTCTCACAGTAATTACCAATATTCCATAGTACATTTTATTTTGAGTTTTGCTTGTTCCCTGTGGCCTAAAAATACTAAGGTTTTGAACATTCTTTAAGTTCAGAAAGACACTTTTCTAGCTAGTTCCACTGAGCATAATAAAGCCCTGATGTCTGTGGAAACTTTACCTGCAGTTTTAAAGTAATTATAAGGATGAGAGAGGTCTCTCAAATTTCCACAGTTGCTTTTCTCATTCTCAGCACATTGAAAACCACATTTGATGAGCAACGCTGATACAAACCCCAGGACAGCAAACAAATGCTATACTAGAGAGAAGGCATGCTCTGTTTTTTAAGCTCAAGAAGTGTTTTATTAATATTGTTCCCATATTTTTAAATGACCCAAATGTACTATTGGAAAAACAGTGAGAAAAGAAGGGGCATTACAAAGAGAAAACAAGAAAAAGTGAAAAGAAAGGCTCCAGGTGCTGGTTCTTTTTGATGAAATTTGTTTGAATTCTTTAATATTTATACTGTGTTGCTTTGATTTGTCTCAGTAATTTCAGATGAGCTTTAGGATCTGTTACATAATAACTTAGGCAGTGCAAATATAATGTAGGTATGCATTAAAAAAAATATACTAAAAAATCCCGGCTTCTGGGTTACAGCCGTGTTAGGGAAATTTATGTTACCATGGGAGTGCTTTACTTCTACACACAAAAAAAATGCTTTAGAATAATTTTAGAAATTTCTTTACACATTATTAAAACAAAATGATGGAAAATATGTAATATCAGAAATGTAGGAAAAATGTAACTAAATACTACATTATGAAAATATTTATGTCTTGTATCTCTAATTATTTTCTTAACTTACTACTCTTCCCTTGCTAAGAAGCTTCTGCAATTAAACAAGTTTGCACTGAGACCTTTTTAAACAACTGAGCTTTTAAAATTACTTAAGGTGGTAATTCTCAGACTATGTCCACAGCAAACTCTTCCAAGTGATAAAGGGATATTTCTATTCTGCTAATGTGGTAAAACCCAGTCAGATTCCAAACACTATTACACAATGCATTTCCAGATATTTTCCAGATATCAAACCAATGATCTTTCTTCATCTATTGCAACTGTTTAGTATCTTCTGGGAAATTTTTTTGAAGGTTTTTTTTCTTGATATTTTGCATTGTGAGTAAAAGTTTGGTGATAATCAGCATTTTTAACTATTAGGAGAAATATAAAAAAGAAAAGCATCTTGAACACTCGTAATTTTCAGAATGGAATTTTACAGTCATATTCTTTTTCCTTAGAGAAGCTTATTTAGGTAGAAATAGTCTTGAATATGGCTGCATATTTAACCTTGGAGACAGAAAACTGCTATGATTGCTTCATAGCTAAATGACTTATTTAAATCAATGTAATTAAAGACATGAAAATCACTAACAGATGAGGGAAGAACGGCTGAGAAAAAGGAGGCTGTGAGTGAGAGCCTTAAGCAAAAAGTTACTTGTGGAAGGGAAGAAGTAATTGATCATTTGCACCTATCTGCTTAGCAAGTTTCCACTTTGCCTTCTGGGTTTCTCCCTCTTTTTTTCTGCGAGTGTTATTTGTGGGTAAGTTTAAATTAAGGAGATGTAAATGGTTGGGGCAGAGAAGAATTGGCTGTGGGGAGGAAAGCAAAGAATCTCTTGCAGGGATAATAAAGAGGTAAACCATTAAAATTTGAGAAAACAATAATTGGCAAGTGAGCTAGTGTTTAGTAGTGCTTTTTTTCAACTAGATCCCTTCAGAAATGTTTTACTGCAAAGTTTATGAAAAAGGCTGAAGCGCTGCATGGTCCAGGGCTACACCCACCTATCTCTGGAAAGGAAATCTAGCAAATTACCCGGAAGAGTTTCACGGATCTTTGTCAAGACCCAGAGAGTACGAACAAAGGGATGAAGTATCTCCTCGTGTTCTCCTAAGTGTAAACCTTTTTACTGAGAACAGTAGTAGGCACATTTTTTTTCTATATTGTCAATATTTGTGATGATAACCAAAGTTACAAGGGTTCATCAGAGGAGCAAACATACAAGAAGACTGGTCTGAAGAGAGCAGTTTAGAGAAGCTTGAGCACTTACTGACATTTAATATTCTTTGATATACCATTTTCTTGCTATCCATTATCCTGTTACACCCAAGACAGAAAAGGCCTGGAATTCACAGCACAAATCATCCTGATGCACTTAATTTAATTAATTCCTGTATACATTTATATCATGTCCAAAGTAATCCTTGTTATTTTAGGACATTAATATTCTTCAAAGAAATCTGCCTTATCACAGTGAGCGACTGGCTGGGGTTAATGGCCCTTGGCACAGCTCATCCTAGTTGTTCATTAGTCTGCAGGAAATGCTCTGTTCCTTTATTGTTATTGCTTAATTAGCAATCTCTTCTATCTAAACAAGGGACATATGACCTGAAATAACAATGTTCACAGCAACAGTAATTTTCTCTGACCATTTGAGCTACACCATAGGAAGATTCTAGGCAAGGAAAATAGGGAATGGGGAGTACATATCTATTCAAATAATGTGAGGTGTAACAGTAAAATAACGGTCTGCAGATATTATAATTAATAAATTGCTTTTCTTAGATTTCTGGTATGTCACTAGTTTAAATTAGTCGTTAACCTGATGCCTAAAATTTTAAATGAGAAAGGCTTTGTTTGCCTTACTTCTCTTACAATTTGGTGTTCCATATTTCTAATCATTACTGACATTGTATTTTCAGCCTGTCAGTGATTAGCCATGGTTTTAATCACTGCAGGATCTGTATAAATGTACACACACACAAAAACAGAGCACATTCCTACATGGAATATAAGCTTGCATTTTGGCTTAGGGCCTGGTTCATGACAATCTGTTCTCTGCATTCTTGGCCATTAATTTCTCCTCTGTTTACTTTCCCCATCCATTGCCTACTTACAAATTACATATTTTAATTGTAACCCCTTATAACAGACATTATCTGTAAAAAGTACATGCACAGTTGTTAGCTCACATAGGACTTCTGGACACACCTGGAATATTGTGGAGAGAGAGAGAGTGCAGTACAGCGTTGAAGCAACTTTCAGAATTTGAAAGTAAACCTTCAGCTTCACAACTGACCTTATAAATAAAAGATAAAGGCTTTATTTGTTGTAGGTGAAATATAAAAATAAATTATCTGTTAATATATCCATTTGCATCTTCAAAAATTTGATATTGCTTGCTAGTAAAATCTCAACTCATCTGATACTTTTCCATGTGAAAGAGTGGTAAACATTATGGAAGTAAAATCTTCACTGTTTTTTTGTTTTGGTTTGGTTTTTTGGCTAAAACCATTTCTATTAAGTGTTCATCATAAGTAATTCAGTCTTTGCTGAAGTAAATGTAAGTAGTTACAACACTGTACAAGGGCTCAGGTTCGTAGAAATTATTTTCTAAATACAATAGTTGTGAACTCTGACATCAAAAAGAAAATTAGAATACTTGGGTTATAAGCTGGAGAAATTCCATACATGTGAATGGTTCAGCATATGTAGAGTTTGAGTCCTGTTTCACTAATAATTTTTCACACATTTTTTTTAATCATCAAATGTCAGCCCAGCTGTTCTACTTTGCTCTGTAATACCACTGAAAGTCCAGCTTTCCTAAGTGATGTACGGTATTGCCAATGCTTGGAATGTTGATGAGTAGCTGAAAAAACAGGCACAGAATTGCAGGACTGGATTTTGTGAAGTTCATGAATTTTAAATACGAATAGATGTCATCGATTTGTCCAGTTTTACTACAACATGGTAGTAGCAGAAAAATAGTGGAACCTGAAGTGGAAGCTAGTATTGCCCTAAGCATGTACTGAGCCATTTAGTAGCTGTGCATAATTTATTTCAATTCAAACCATGGACAGGATTTTCTGCTAATTTGAACTCCTGGACTTCTGTTGCTGATTGGCCTTCAAAATCTGTTTTACATTGACTCATCTATTTATTTCCATGTTAAAAAAAATGTTCAGTTTCTTTTAACTGAAGAACTATTTATCAAAAACACTTAACATAAATATTACTAAAAACATGTGAGCCTGTTATTCTGAAATCTACATTAGACTTCAGCTAACTTAAAAAAAGAGCTAGCAAGTCCTAATTCATCTCATAGCTGAGGACATACATAGCTAGTTTTGATCCAAACAAGTAAACATTAGAGAAAACTATAAATTGACAAAAGTTTGTTGAATATTTAGAGGAATATATGCAACAAGAATGCATTCATCATTTAATGAAGTCTATGAATGCCATGGGAGTATTTGTTTCCTTTAAGTACTTGGCAAACACGGCTAACTAGTATCCATTCAAAAAAGTCATTTCCCACTCAGAGAACTTCTTGTAAGCAGTGATGGAAAGAACAGCCAGCAATGCAATGCTTTCTCTGCAGTTCTCCCTGGCTATGTTCATGTAGTCAAGGCAGAAGCTTTAAATGCAGAAAAAATGAACAGGTGGTATCAAATCCCCAATTAGGTGCGGAAAGATCATCTTCTCATGAGAGCAGAAGTTCATGGTTATTATGTAGTTGTAGTTGTTTTCTGATTTGCCTGTCTAAGCAAAATCCTTTTGTAGTTCGAGGCAAAGTTCTACAGTCTTCTTAAAATGAAATAAATGTACAACTTCAAAAGAGATTCACATGATAGACAAAATGACCTATTCTTTAATCTCTGTGTGAACTGCAGCTCTGTCTTCTCTGTAACTAATTAAATTGGGCTTTATAGATTGGACAAGCCTTGTTAGTTAAATAGGTCAGCTGGCTTCAGTGCCAAAACCTGCAGAATTTCAAGTGTTCTAAAGGAAATGAATACATTGTCCATAAAATAGTTAACTGACATATATGTGCATATGAATGCCCCTAATTGCTAAGTAATATGGACCTATTTAATCACTAAGGGAATATGGATGCAGCTGAAAAAAAACCATAGTAGTTTACTCAACCAGCTTGCAGCTATGGTGTATTGTCTGCTGTTCATGTACAATATATTGTACATGTCTGCTGTTTGTACAATATATTGATGAGAATCTCCTTTGTGTTCTAGAAAGTGCTAATTTTTTAGTACAGTGCTGTTAGATTATTTTTACTGTTCAATTCTATCAGATATTAAAATTTAAATTCAAATCACAGAATGTAAATATCATTAAAATATTTACTCATAATTCTTAGTATTGGTATTGCAATAGAATTTAGATGCCACCTTGATGCTCTCTTGGTTTTCAGTTTGTAGAAGCAAAAAGTAAAAGATTATTCAAACAGCATTTCTCTTAAATATGAATTCAGTATTTGTCTTACATCTCCATATTTACAATATATCTAAAGTTCAGTGATATGGGACTTAGCTTTTGCATGAATTTGCAAAGCAGTTGTCACTTTTTCATCAGAGAATAGATGCTTTTCTCTTTGAAGAAGCACAAAATACAAGATTCTACATAATTTTTTATATTTTCAAGATACTGCATAAATTAATTGATAGAAATGGGCTTCTTTTCCTAACAAACAGAAAATTGCCCAGGTCCAGGTTTTACTATATCTACAGCTGGATTTTTTTGGTAGTCAGAAATATATATAGCTCTCACTTTTACACATACAACCAGATAGGTGTATTTTTTTAAAAGGGAGGAGAAAAACCTATTGGACAGCTGTATTCAATTACCAGTATCAACTCATTAATAAGTAAATACTTGTACATGCACAGAATGTAGCTAATCAATACAATTCTTCATCAATACTTTTGTCTCTAGCTACACAGCTTACATTTTGAAGAAAGATGGCTTAAAATTCACCTTTTGTGAATTTTAAGTTGTACTTGCCTTGTCTTGCCAGACAAAATGGTACAAAGATACTGTGCATTTCTGGTCAGACAGCCGTTCTTTATGTATCTGTCCTTCAGGAAGAATATTAAGAATGAATGTTGTCGTGACTGCTCTGCATTTGTAGCTTCTTTCAGATGAACCTTGCCTCTCATTCAGATTAGCTTCATGCAAGGTATCTGTCAGTTATACTCATTTCCTTCACCAATGTTTTCATACATATTGAAGTTTTACGAACTTCTGCAGTTTAGTCTGCTGTTTAGGAAACCACGTGTTTTAAATGGCATTTGAAAGTAGAATAATTTTTTAATTTGTTGTTTTTAAATTCTACTTTTTCTGATGCAAAATTATGTACTAGAGCAAGGCAATGTAGTTACTAAATAGGTATGGGAAAAAAGTATTTTCCTGTCTAAACATGTTTGCTATAATCTGGTAAGGTAAAATTGATGATGCAAAAGTCCTTGTCCAAAAGATTTAAAGGAATTGTGGCTATAATGTGGGGGGAAGAACTGAGATACAAATATTTTTCTGTATTTTTCTTCAAACCAACTACAAATTAATTTGCCAAAAAGTAAAGAGAAAAAGAAACGCAGGAGATAAATTCATGTCTCAAGTTCATAACCACAAAAGATAGAAAATGGCACAAGCCTTTTTCCATCCATTGGGTGGAGTTTTTTGAAAAGTGGATCAGAAGATTGTAGGCATGTGTTCTGCTGCCTTATGCATATGAATTGTCAAAATGCTGTGTGCCATTTTCATTAATTAGAGATCTAACAGACACATGTACAAGACATTCTTTAAAATGCTTTTTAGAAAATGCATAACTGATATTTAAAGATTAAGTAATAATTTAACATTTTTATAAGTACTTCCAGAATATCAATTAAAAACATTTAAAATAATTATTCTGAAAACTGTTTTCATCAGTGGGACTTTATTTTCAGATGACAGCTGGACCAGACTAATTCCTTGTATACCAGATATGGTGGTAACTAATCCTATAACTTTGTACATTTTAAATGCTATGTATAATTGGATCATAAGGTTGTGGTTACTCATTTGGAAAAATTAGCAAAGCTGTAACTACCCTAAAAAAATCTGAATATCTTTTATGTATACACTAATCAAGAACATACATGATCTGCACAAGGATATGCACTGCCATACCATGCACTGCCATACCACACACTTTATATGATTTAATGGATACTTGGCATTTTTTTATGACAAATTATGAAGGAGAACTTTGCGGCACTATAGTATAGTGTATATATATACTACATATAGTACGTATAGTGTAATATATACACTACGTATAGTATATATATACACTATGTATATATATACTACATTTATAATATACAAGTACATTAAAAATAATTCCTTCCATGTCACATGCTCTAAAAATGTTCAGTAGTGTATTTTTTGCAATTATGTATGTAATTGCATTCTTTAGGGTACTGTATAATTTGAATTTTTTCTCACTGCAGATCATAAGCTCTTTTTAAGTTTTAAGTAATTGCCCTATTATCCCTTGTTGCATTCTCACCATAGACATGGAACACAGGTAAGTATTGCAACTGCAAGTCGACCTCTATTACTCAGTTTTTATTGCTAAGTTTAGAAGCTTGTTTTTCTTTTATTTGCACTCATGGTGTATATATATATATATAAATGAGCAGCTCCACTGCTTGATATTGAGTTAAGGCAATGTCCAAAGAGTTTTAGGAACTTACCCAAAATATGTTGAAGTAATGGAATTTCAGTAGGCTTCGAATAAAGAGCAGAAGAGGAGCATGTATCTTTCTTCCATGATGCCATATGTAATATATAGGGGTTTTATTTTCCTCTTTTGATGTTTTCCCGTTCACTGAATACTGCTTCCACCTAGAGTGATAAATGAGGCATAGTTATTTCAAACGGTTACTAAAGCATTAAAGCTGGTGAATACTGAGTCCCATTGTAATAAACACCAACACCAGACAAAATAATAATATTTTGACCAAGATTAGCAGGGAAAGATAAGAGAGTAAAAAAGTAAGCCAAAATAGAGGTAACAGCAGTTACTAGATATCCTGATGCATAATTATAAAAAAAAATAATAATACGACAAATAAATATATTTACCAAAAAAAGGAAAACTTATTTGTTACCAAGCCACTATTACCATTTCAATCTGCAATTTTTGTTTTTTGTTATGGGTGAAGAAAACTCATGATTGCTAAACAGCTGTATTGAATAATCAAGTGGGAGTGCTATTTGTTGTTATCCTCTTTTTCTCAAACATACTTCTTTCCAACCAAGAAAATATCTCTGAATGCTTAAATAAATACAATCTAGTTTATTTAAAATGTAAAGTTCTGTATACCTTCCATCATTGTAGCATCAGAGCTTCTCAAAGCAACTAAAGCAAGCAATTTATGGGTTATGAATTTTGGTTAGAGTAAGCAATTTAGTGGCCATTTTACTTTTTTTCTGGCAATAAATGCAGTAGCCTTTAGATAGCTCAAGTGCATGCTAGAGTCCCTTAATGAGAACACTAGATGGAAAAAGTAATTTCCCCTAAACACAACTACACAAGATTTTTAAGGTGAGGACAAGTCCAGGCAGACATTGTTCAGTAGCAGCCCAAAACAGCACATAATTTATCAGGAAAGAAGTTAAGATTTTAGGCTGGTATTTTGTGAATAATCTGAATCTTTTCCAACTCATGAATCCACAGTAAGGGAAAATAATTAGAAAATGACAGATTGTTAAATTATATATAGAAATATGCATCTCTTATGTATGTATAAAACATGTGTTAATTAGCTAGATAAATTTATCCATCTCCCCATCTGTATACTAATGACTAAAGCATGGTTGAGTATCAAGCCAGTGCTAAGATAAATATATTTTTTTTCTTCGTACACCTATAAAATAAGATGTCCTACTGCAGAAAGATTCCAAGTAGGTGAACTATAATTATCAGCTACAGCGATAATGGTGATGGGCAAAATGGATAAGGGAAAAAAATCTGGATACATCCATCTTTCCCACTAATACACACTGTGTTTTATCAAAATTCAGCTTTAACCACTTGGTACCTATGCAGATGCTGATCTTAGAAAAAAAGCAATGTGAACAGTGGAGTTGTCAACTAACAGGTGGTGAAGTGGAGGTCATTTCTGTGTTTTATCTCATGGCATCTTATCAAATTCCTAGTGCCTTGCTACAGACATTAAAAATTTTAAGAAAAAAAATGAGATTAGCCTCGAAAAATACTTTTGGTTCTACTGTAGAATAAGAAAGTGTTGAAATAAATAAATTTGTGAATTTCATTCTGACATTGTGCATGCAATAAAGCAGACTATTTTAATTATACCCTATGTTGATGTAGACTAGTAAATAAAAATGTTAACATCTTCCTAGCCACAAAAGCTAAAACCGTGTACAAATAAATGTAAAATCTTTATCATGGAGACACTCTTGGCTATTAAGGTTGTCTACAGCTTTATGTCTAAAACACTGAGGATTTTAAGTGTCTGTGAGTCTTCAGTTACAGGACACTCTCAGTTGTCAGGTATGGGTTTACTCACAAATGTTTTAACTTCTGAAATGTAAGTTTAAGAATTCTGTGGAATTTTCTTGAAGAAGGTATATTTTTGTTAATTAACACTAAAGGTAAAATAAACACCACATTTGGGAAGCTTAAACAGATGCTATCATCATATGACTATATGGGGAAATTTTCATCAAAACCCATTGAATCTTAGATATGAATCTAATGCCTGATTTCAGTTCTGCAGTTCATGATACTATCTGCTGAATGCCTAGTGAAATCAGGATAATTGAATTTTAGCAGCAAGTGCTCATTATTTAGGAAAACAGCATATTTAAGATTAAAGCCTGGCTCATGGTAGTCTGATTTAAAATATCACAGTTTATTCACTGTAAGTCAAGTTATGAACATTTGTAACCAAATACATGTTAATGACTTTTTCAGGGAACTGATGTTCTGATAGGACTTGCAATAGTTTTGCAAAACAAGCAAATAATAAAAAAAATAAATTGGTTAGCTAAGAAAAGCTATAGGTTAAATGTATCATTATTTAGCCATTACAGTTAATTCAGCATCACAAGCAACCATGGAAGAATTTTTCTAACCTAGAATTTATGAAAGATATAAGTTAAGGCTTCAATACACAGTAGAAAATGAGGAGCCAAATTTATGCGTTTCAATTACATTTCTTCATTGAAAGTATCAAACCTTGGAATGCAGAAGTAACAATAGAAACAGAAATTAAGGCAGTCCTACTGAGCTTGAAATTATTCAAGGGTGGCAAGTTTGTCCATTTTTCAGAACACTTCCAAAAGTGTTCACAGTGCTAATACAGTTATATAAAGAGGCAAAAAAGCAAACAGGAAATAATTTTATCTTCAGATAACGGTCGTGAGGTGTTGTTTTTTTTTCATTCAATACAGCACTGTCACACTTTGACACTGTGTATCAGCAGAGTTTTCTGTTTTTTAAAGAGTACTTTATAGAAATGGTAGGTGCAAACAGGATACAATAAGTAGTCTGCAAAATAAAAAATAGCATTTAGAAAGATACAGTATAGACTAGTCAACTTTGTTGTTCTTAGTTCATCTCTCCTCAAAACTCTGAATAAGAATAGTACAACATAGAAGGCAGCAAAAAGATAAGGTTTCCTTGTAAGTAAATGGAAGAGGCTGTAGGCATTGTAATTCTGACAGACACTTCAAAGAAGATGAAGGATGGTTTGAAAATATGGGGATATTGTGTAGGGGATATTTTCAACAGGTCTTTAGGGAAGAAAGTGCTATTTGTTTGGAAAATTATTCTCACTAATTGGATTGCTGAATGGCTGTGGCCAACGAGTAAACTCTTGTACCTCTTAATGTGGCGTTTGCAGAAGACTTGGTGCAGTTTCATTGCATTGAAAGGAGCAGAGCTTGTTAGGTGTTTTTTAACAAGGTAGTTTTTAATTAATAAGGTCAGTGGATTAAGTAGAAGTGAATGTCAAAGTTCTATCTTAAAATTCAAGAAATCATTCTTTGCAAAAACCTGGCTAGAAAAAGTTTAATTAATTGTGCAGGTAACAACAAAATATGTAAACTACCATTCTAATTGTGGGGATTTATGTTACCTTATTTATTTATATTATTCCTTAGAAAATTATAATTATAAAAAGCCTTTTGAGGGGGATAGTAGGATTTACTACATTTCCATAGACATTAATGAGTTCTGTTAACCTTTAGCCAATTACCAGCAGGTGAACATTTTCTCCAGATTTTGCAGTGTTTCCCTACTCTTTGGCTTGTTGTTTTGTTTTGTCATGTTTAGTTTTGTTCTTTTAATTCTATGCTAAGAGTTTCAAAATAATCACCAATAAATCTTTCTCAGATCAGGAATTATATAAACATAGAATCATAGAATGGTTTTAGTTGGAAAGGACCTTAAAGATCATCAGGTTCTAACCCCTCTGCCATGGGCAGAGACACCTCCCACTCGGCCATGTTGCTCAAAGCCCCATCAGACTTGGCCTTGAACACTTCAAGGGATGAGGTACCCACAACTTTCCTGAGCAACCTATTCCAGTGTCTCACCACACTCACACTGAAGAATTTCTTCCTAATGTCTAACCTAAATCTCCCCTCTTTCAGGTTGAAACTGTTTCCCCTTGTGCTATCGCTATATGCCCTTGTAAAAAGCCCCTCCACAGCTTCCATGTAGTCCCCCTTCAGGTACTGGAAGGCCGCTATGAGGTCTTCCGGTGCCTTCTCCAGGCTGAGCAACCCCAACTCTCTCAGCCTGTATTCATAGGAGAGGTGCTCCAGCCCTCTGATCATCCTTGTGGCCCTCCTCTGAACTTGCTCCATCATCTCCATGTCCTTATGTTGAAGGCTCCAGAACTGGACACAGTACTCTGGGTGGGGTATCTCGAGAGTGGAATAGAGGGAGAAAATCACCTCCCTTGACCTGCTGGCCACCAATGTGCACTTGCAGCCCAGAAAGCCAACCATTTCCCAAGTTGTATCAAAAGAGTGGCCAGTGATACAGCTTAGGAAATGGTTGGCTTTCTGGGTTGCAAGTGCACATAGCCAGCTCATGTTAAGCTTCTCATCAACTAACACCCCCAAGTCCTTCTCCTCAGGACTGCTCTCAGTTTTCTGTCCAGTCTGTATTTGTGCTTGGGATTGCCTTGACCCATGTGCAGGACCTTGGACTTGGACTTGTTGAACTCCATGAGGTCTGCTTTGGCCCACCTATCATGGCTATCAAGGTCCCCCTCAATGGCATTCCCTTCCACCAGCATTCCCTTCCACCAGCATGTCAACATCACCACACAGGTTTGTGTTGCCCATCCATTGAATCCATGTCTCTCCAATTCAGAGACAGGGATGTCATGCAGAACACTGCCAAGTTCTTTGCACAAGTCTAGGTAGATGACCTTGGTTGCTCTACCCTGATCCACCAGTGCTGTAACTCCCTCATAGAAGGCCACCAAATTTGTCAGGCCCAACTTGCCCTTAGTGAAGCCGTGCTGGCTGTCACCAATCAATTCCACATTTTCCATGTGCCTTAGCATATTTTCTAGTAGGACCTGCTCCATGATCTTGCTGGGCACAGAGGTGAGACTGACTGCCCTGTAGTTCCACAGGTATTGTTTTTTTCCCCTTTTAAAAATGGAGGTAATGTTTCCCCTTTTCTAGTCGGTGGGAACTTGACCAGACTGCCATGGCTTCTCAAATATGATGGATAGTGGCTTAACAGTTTCATCCACTAGTTCCCTCAGGACCCACAGATGCATCTTGTCAGGTCCCATGGACTTGTGCACGTTCAGGTTCCTTAGAAGGTCTCAAACCTGATTTGCCCCTACTGTGGGTGGTTCTTAATTCTCCCAGTCCCTGCCTTTGCCTTCTGTGACTTGAGCAGTGTGGCCAGAGCACTTGCCTCCGAAGACTGAGGCAAAAAAGTAATAAGCGTACATAACCAAGTTTCCCATTTCCTTCTGGAGAGGGCCCACATAGTCTTCCTTTTATCACCAACTTACCTATAGAACGTTTTTGTGTTACCTTTGATGTCTGTCGCCAGATTTAATTCTATAAGAGCTTTAGCTTTCCTAACTTGATCCCTGGCTGCTCAGACAATTTCTCTACTTTCCTCCCAGGCTACCTGTCCTTGGTAATGACCTGCACATGGTTCCTCTCTGTGATGTGTATCAATACAAAGCTGTAACTATCTGTGCACTATATGACGCTGTTTGTCTAGTATGTTCTATTTCCACTATTAGGTTCAGCTTTCCCTTATCACATACAATTACATACTTTAAGAAGCTGTTTCCATTACTGTCAGTGATTCTAGTTTTGTACTCTTAGCCACATGCAAAACCCACTACAATCAATGAAAAATGTCCTTTGACTTCGTTAGTCCTTATATGAGATTAATTTTGTATTGAAAAATACTTTTGAAAAATAATCCCTTGAGTTTATTTATTCGTAAGTATTTTCAGTTATCTTTACAGTAATAATTACAGTAATCATAACTATTTTAGGATTCATTAACACCAGAGACACAGCAATGACATAGGAATTCTGTAATCCTTCTGCAAAACTAGAAGTAAATATTATGTTGGAATTAATTACGTTTCTGAAAAGACAATGAGACTGCAAAATTCATTCGTGAATTTGCACCGATCAAACCAGAGGCATTATAATTGTGCTGTTGCTGATGGTGAATAGAAAGAGAAAAATTCTGCTTCTTTTTGAGATCATATGCTGTGTGCTGCTGACTAGGCAATTAGAAAGGTACCTTCTTATGAACAAAACACAAGTGAAAATAAATTTTCAACAGTTTGATGTGGTTTTGTAATATATGAAAAACTGGCTAGAGTCTGCACAAACTTCTAGATCTTCTTAAAGATACCATAACAGGTGTATATTTAAATAGAAAAATACTGGTAAATTCACCTTGCTTCCACATTTTGATGTATAAGCTTAAGTAGCCATCCAAATGTCAGTGGCCATACTGCAGTTTATATAGTTTCTGTATTCATCAAAGTGTGAAAAGGAGAAAAATTGAGCTGCAGTGTTTATAATCAGATAAATAAAAGTCATATAGCATTGATAAAGTTACAGTAGGCAGTATATACAGTAAACAATATTGTAATTATTTATGATAAAATATTATTAAGGGCAAAAAAATTATGAATATATGAGTAAATTAGGAAAGTCAAAACTTTGCTTTGCTTTATGATTACTTAGGTGTTCATGGTAGCTTATATAACTCTCAGACTCTTACAATAAGAAACATTTTATATGTATATAGATAGCTAAATACATATGATTTATGGGAACACTACACAGAGTGAGCTTAATTGAAAATTCAATGCTATACATTATTTCTTTCACGTGTAAAACTGTTACAAAAATGTAAGCTTTGACATTTTTCTGTGCATTCTTGGAACTTTAGCCAGAGCTGTAGCTAGATTGGGCTTTTGTTGAATGGAAGCAGAAGTGAAACTTCTAAGCATTATGAGGAACTTCACATTTTATCACTCATAATTGAAAAGTTGATAGGAACCAGCAGTACAGCTTTGTAAAAGAGCAAGTGCTTCTGGTGTTCAGCACGTTTCACGTCTGTGAAAAACATACTCATGAGAGCAATTAGTATTTGAGATTAACTTTCACTCGAACCTCGTCTCTGAATTAGTTTCTACCCAAATTCAGTCATGTGATAGATACAGGATAGGCCAGAGCCTCATACCTGTTATTGATGTTTCTTCTTTCTCTTGACCTAGCTGCTTTTCTTGTGGTTCACCAGTATGATCATAACCTGCAGCTCTATTTAATGTTAATTGTGCATATTTTAAAAGTTTTTCAAAAGACACTACTTATCTATCAGCATGTTCTTTTATGGTGCCAAAGATTCTATAGAAATTCTTGTCTTGTTTTTTTTTAGAATGCTGTTGAACAAAACCACAAATAAATAGAGAAAAAAAATGTAAATGAAATCCTAAAGTTTGCATTTAATATTCTAGAAGTGTCTTGCACCATCAAAATTATTTATTTATTGGATAAGGGCAAATATTTTTAGGAACTAACACAGGGCAAGAAAACATGAAACTTTACACATTATTTCGATTATGTGACAGTTTTCTGTCAAGCCACATTCTTTCAAAGTAGGCTTAACAATCTATAATAACATTCAATAAGTAATTAGAATAAACCATGGAATAAATTAATGGAAACACAAATCAGTTTGAAATTTTGTGAGAAAATATTTGAAACTACAAGTTTTCCTTCTTTCTTTTCATCATAGTAAAATGATTTAACCTTTTTTGTCTTAAGTTTCTTCATTTGTAAAGTGGGCCAGATCTGTGGATTGATTGCTACTGGGTATTGCTCCTGAGGGATATTTAAAAACCCCACTCATAATCCTATGAAATAACTGGAAAATGTTCTTGTTTTGATGGAAAAGACAATAAAGCAACTACTTTAGTTATAAGTTGCAAAGAAATTCAGCAAAATATTTGCCTGCAAGCATTTGAAACTCCAGCTTTGACCTGACAGAAGAAGCAAATTGTCCTTTAACTTTTTGTAAAGGGTTGTTGTTTTTATTTTGCAGTATCTGTGTCTCAGGCTAGAGGCCAGGAATCTTATTTATCTCCCTCTCACTTTTGTTCTGAAGCCATAAGTGTGTGGAAAAGAGGAAACTAAAAGCTTTTGCTAAGACTTTTCAGTTGTTTGCAAAACAAAATTAACCTTTGACATTTTACTTAAGCTAAAAAAAGATGTTTAATCTTTGTTGTTTTGAGTGCAGATGGTTGAAAAATTGTGTTAATAACAAAAAAAGTACCTTACTCTTTGTAGTGCTGCCAGTGTGGATATGACAAAAAAAATTAAGGGAATTCAAACAGGGGAAGAAACAATATGTGACTTAAAATATTAGATAATCCATGGCTGAGTACACAGAGATTTTTTTGGAAGACCATGAAATATAGTGTACCAGCTCAAGCCATAAAATCCATTGTCTATCAAATTGAAAAGCCTAATGTGTCTTAAGTTTCACACTTTAAGAGAAAAAATACTCCCATAAAACTAGTAGGTTACTGATAAAAGGTGCAGATGGTGGTTAAAAAATTCCCCCATCCTCCCCTCACCTTCATTGTCGACCCGTTCATCCCTGAAACAAAATGCTACCTTTTTTTCTTAAATCTGATTGTAAAAATAATAGTAAATTTGGAGTAAAGCTGGAATTATTCCAGTTATTCTGCCTCCTCCGACAATTGCAGTTTTTCTGGATGAACACCAGCGCTAACGTTGTTGATAACCTTCCTTGTTCTTATGAGTTTATGAATTAAAAATGTATATTTGACATTTTTTAATGTTTTCCTTGATAGTTCCCTCAGAATTCTGCAAATTCACTGGGGCCTAATGCTTTACAAATTTTTGCTGAAGCAATTGCTTTACTGTCTTTTCCACCACATCAGCAAGGTCGTTAACATTTTTCATTCCCTCAGGAAAACGTGTGTCTCTCTGGGATGATATCTTCCATTTCCTCCATGAGTAATTGTGACATTTTGGGATATAAGGTGATTGTCTCGAACAACCCAAGAGATAAAGGATGTATTCAGACACTTAAGGTGTCTGCTGTTTGTCTCGAGACATCCAAGAGATAAGCAGTGTTTAACAAAGAGCCCTCTGGGCAACCCACCGAACCGGTTTTACTCAACTGATAAGGGCAAGCACCCCTCCACCCGCGATGTGACAAATGCCGACGGCGAACCGGAGAGTTTAGTGCGGGATGTGCTGAGATTGCAGACAAACGAGGCACACAATTGGTGCCACAGCTGGCACTGAGCGAGGACATCCGGTGATAACCAGGCCCTGTTTCATGTAAATCACCAACTTGGCAGAAAAGACTTAGTCTACACAAATAACTGGACCAACTTAACGGTTTGACATTACACACAGGATACCATCACTAACAGTGAGTATCAAAGGAAGCAAATAATGACAGTTTAAATGGCGAGTTCTTACATTTTTTTGTAATGAACAACAGCTGGCTAACTTGCTTCTCTGTATGGTCCTAAAGTATAAAATCCATTTACAACAACTGGGAAGCTCAAAACTCCCATTTTTTTCCTGATAGCTTTTGTAATGTAATTTATGTCTTTCAGTACAAGATTCAGCACACCATGAAAGCTGTTAAAATGTCAGCAGTAGTCTGGTGTCTATTGAAAGTAATACAATTTTTTAAAAATCTAAGCACCATAGGTGTGTGTTTCCTTTCACACGTTATTTGCAAAATGCTAATTTATACATTCATGCAACCTGCTGAAAAAGTTGTGTTACAACCTAAGGACCAAGAACAGCAGAAAATCTTGTCCTCTCGAGACCGGAGTTTAGACCTAACTTTGGCAAAGCATGTGAAACAAAAAATTCGGAGCTTCCAATCCCCCTTGCTTTCTAACACTCCTCACCGCAGTGGGAGGCTGGGTGCGGCTGGGTAAGGATTCCGAGATCAAGACCCAATAACAACAAACAAGCTGTTATTGAGCAGGCATTCTTTATTGCAGCGCTGGGAAGCACTGGGGAATTATCCACCATGAGTGCTCCAACGAGTCAGTGAAACACCCCAACTAATATACATCAAAAACATGCATATTCAGTTCCATGTCAATGAGTTCCCAGAATTCTTCTACATAGTAATTTTATTTCCTGGAATTGGCTATCTTTGTAATTATGCATGCTCGAGGGTCTCCTCTGGGGTTCTTTGTTGATTCTAGTCCTTTGTCGTCTTTGTCCTGTCTCTGTCCTGGTCCTGTCTCCAGTCTCCCACTGGTAGATTGCCCAGGTGGGTCAGAATCCACATCAGTGTGTCTGTAGGCGCCCAGGGTCTTAGAAGACTTGATGTTATCACAACCTACAGGATGCTTGGCATAGCTGACTGATAGTTTCACAAAGCACCTTGTTTTAAAAGCAACCCTTAGTATAGAAATTCATTATTTTAGTAAACTTTTATTAGGCTATATTTCTATTGAATTTATTAACAAATATTCTATGATGTATCACATGTAAACCTTTGCCTGTAGATTATTAATTCTTTTTGGGATTAACTTAATATTAGAAGCAAAATTCCTTGTTCACAACCCGTGAAGCAATCTATGACACTTTAGAATTATAGTAAGACAAAAATACTACCAGCCTTAAATATGCAGAGAAAAAACTTTCAAATCTACATCTTTATATGAGAAATAGATTTTTATTTGTAAATGTATGTGAACTCTTGTTTACAAAGAACAAAAACTTCTGTTCCAGCCATGCACAGAAACAATGTTGCTTTTTTTAAGTGCAATCTACAGAAAGTATGGACTGCCCAAAAACCAATAGTTCTATCAACCTTTGCTAGTCCTGTTACTTGTACTATGAACATTGACAGATAATTCCTTTGCCTGTTATTTGAGCTTTCATTTTTCCAGGTAAAGCTAGACAACAGTTCTTACAGGACAAAGTAAAGAACTAAAATATGGATATGAAAGCTAAATAAGTGGTTCAGTCCATTCTGTAATTTTAATCAAAACACTGTATTTTAGAAGATTTTAAAAAATCTGTAGACTAAGTGAAATTCATACTATACAACCTGTAGGTTATTTAGTTTTTTTAATGGTTCTTAATCAACCTAAAATTACAGTATATACCTTTAAATACCTGAACAATTTTTTTTAGATGGTTAAGCTGCCAGTGTTACTGTCTTTACTGGACATATTTCTTGGTATCAGTACATGTAGTAAAAACATGATCTGAGCCTTTTGGAATTATGAAACATGGGTCATAGTCTTCCATCTAATATGCCTGCTGTCAGTTGACCCCAGCCAGCAGTTATAGACTCATACAGCCACTTGCTTACTTTCCCCCAGCAGGAAAAGAGAGAGAATGGGAAAAGCAAAAGTTAAAAATGCATGGGTCATACAAACACAGTTTAATAAGTGGAGGAAATAGAAGAAAAGCCATGATGCAATCACCCAAGTAGACTGATGCCCAGCCAGTCTCCAAGCAACAGATACATTTGAAGACAAGACCTCCCAGTTTTACTGTTGAGCATGGTATTATATGGTATGGAGTCTCCTTTTTGCCAATTCAGATCAGTTGTCCTGACTCTGTCCCTTCCCTGCTTCTTGGCAACTCCCAGCCTACTCACTGGGTGGCAGGTTAGGGACCAGAGAAAGCCTTGGCATTGTTCAAGCACTGTTTGACTACAGCCAAAGCACTGGTGTGTTTTCCACACTGTTTTATTCACAAATTCAAACCACAGCACTGTACAGGCTGCTACAAAGAAAGTTACCTCCACCCCAATCAGACCCAGCACACAACTACAGTCTTTCTTTGGTGGTCAGGTGCAGGTGTACTTTTGGAGATACTCAGTTCATTGCATAGCCTAAAATATATACTTTGACTGCCACAAACTTAAATGTCTCAATGCACATTAAAATGCTTCTAAAATAAATAGCAAAGCATACTATCACTTTATTGTTAGTGTTCTCAACTTCTTTATCAAGTGCAAACCTATCCTGCATAGGTATTTTAAGCATTCATTATGAAGGTGGTATGTTCTTTACGTTTCAGCTTATTCAGGACCTTGTTGTGCATGAAGTACTGGAATGAGCATGGTTTGATGAATTGCAGCTTGATATTACTGGCCAAAAAGCAATCTTGCCTTTGTTCAAGGTTTCTTTTAGGAAAGTTTGTAAGGGTATATGACGTTTTAGAAGACTGCAAGAGTGGGAACATGTGCCAGATTTTAAAAGTGCAATGAAAAAGAGCCAAGTATAGCTTGCCAGATTAACTTTAGTTCCTGGACAACCATGTAACAAATATTCAAGCAAATTATTTGTTAGCAGTTGCAAAGTAAGGAAGGGTAACAGCAGACATGTATTTTTTAACAATAAATAAACCTTCATCAACTGTTACAGATTGTCAAGAAGCAGAAGGTGTCATGTATTCTTAAACAAATTTTTAGGCACAGTCTAACATTATATTATTTTAAGCAAGCTAGGAAATATTTGGCCAGATTAAATTGCTAAATTGCTAGTAAATTGCATGCAAAGTTGGCTGGATAACTATACAAGCAGTCAGTAATTCTCTGTCAAAGGACAAACTTCGCTACTTTTCTTTATTTGGCCTGGATAGTAGAGCATAGACCAAATGTATTAAATCTGCAATAATACAGAACTGAGAAAGAGAAACAGTATACTCAAGAACAAGCTTTGAATTCAAAATCAGCATGACCAATTAGAGAAAAGGACCAGAAGATACGCTAAAATTCTGTGGAAACAAGGGGAAGATGCTAGGCATAGGAAGGATTATGGACAGCAAAAAGATGCTGTAGAAAAAATCTTGTGAGACACTGTTTCTTGAGTCTGAATGTATCACATTCTGAACAGAGGTCAGCAAAGCCATGAAATTTAAAAAATATAAGAACACATTATCTCTTGTAAATTGAAATAAAGCTTGTAAAACATGGTGAAGTAGTTTTCCGATTCTGCTTGCTGCTGAACTCCAGGCTGGAACTCTGTATCCAATTTTGAGTATTTTGTTTCAACAAGAAAGAACTATGAAATCAAAACTTAAAGACTTGGGGTTATATACACAGAATCACAGAATCATCAGGGTGGGAAAGAACCTCTAGAGATCATCTAGTCAAACTCCCTTGCTAAAGCAGGATTGCCTAGAGCACATTACACAGGACTGCATTCAGGTGGGTTTTTAATATCTCCAGAGAAGGGGACTCCACAACCTCCCTGGGCAGCCTTTTCCAGCTTTTTTTTTGTTTAGTTTTCAATCCAGAAAGTCTCTCCTTCATTCTCTCTCTCCTTCCTTACCCAGGTGGGAGGGGGAGGGGATTGAGACAAAAGAAAATATGTACAAATGTGTTCAGGAATGTGCAAAACCCTATTGACTCCCCCCACCCCCAGCAACTCCCATGGCATCTCCTGAGCTGTGAGAAGTCCCAAAATGTCCTGGAGTGCTGCTAGAGAGAGCAGCAGAGCAGACAGGGAGCTGATGGGAGAGTTATGAGGGTCAGGAATGCATGAGCCTAGGGATCAGCGGTGATGGAATCCTCCCCAGATGCCAGCCATGGACAGAAGAGAAGAAGAAGCAGGAAGGAAGTTGTCTTGAGTGATTTCTGACTTTACACCGAGCTTATGTAGATATATGGAATGGAATATCTGGCCAGTTTTGCTGTCCATCTAGTCCACTCCTTCCTATGGGCTACAAATATGACTCTTCTGCTCTCAGTGGCTGCAGATTCACTGGGTAGAACAAACTGACCTTCATGTCTGACACGGCCCGGATTTAATAACCCAGGAAGGTTAGAACTGGACTCCCTTGCTTTCTAAACTCCTGCTGCAATAGAAGAGACCAGGTGCGGCTGGGCCCAAAATCCTTCTCTCAGACCTGGTCTTTTCCCAGAGAGAGTAAATGTATTACGGTCTGAGTAAAAGCTTGACTGTCCAATACCCCTTGATCAGATTAAGGTGTAGCGACACACAAGGTCTGTTTATAACAAATAACACATTTATTACAACAGTAGGAGTTAATATTGAACAACCTAAACAAAACCACCCGCATATATATATTAAGTAAGGAAAAGAGGATGAGAAGAAAAAGGTGAGAGGGAGGGGGCTGGAGATGAGAGAGAAAGAGAGAGAGAAAGAGAGAGAGAGATAAAGAGGACTGGAAAATCACCGGTCCTGGGTCCTGGATCCAGCGTCGTTGGTCCAGCCAACGGGGGAGGGTCGGTGTCAGTAGTCAGCCCACCATTGCAGCCCCCCTTTATAGGCCTAGAATCTTGATTTCACAATGAGTATGTGTGATTGAGCCATACATGTGTGAGCAGCTGGAGTGGACCTCTGCCTCCTCTGCCCCTAGATCATTGTCATTATCTCAATCATCCTTATCTCATCTATGCAGGCCCAAGGCCATATGCAGGCCATTACTGCAGTCTCCATCCTCCCAGGCAGGCCTTTTGGGATGCATATGAGCAGGGTCTACAATGGGGTTTTGATACCATTTCCCAGAGTAGGTCCTGAGGGCTGGTCCCTCACAAGTCTCAGTAGTACCATAAACATTCCAGTGTTATCAGTCCACTAGCTGGAAAACTTGCTGCTAGTTAAAAGAGAGCTTACTGAAGGGAAACCAGGACACCTCACCAGGGCAGAGTAGAGGGAGAGAATGACCTCTCTCAGCCTACTGGCCACACTCTTCCTTATGCAGCACAGGATTATAAGGGCAAATTGCTGGCTCATGGATAATTTACTGTCTAGCAGGACTCCCAGTTCCTTCTCAGAACTGCTTTCCAGCAAGTCCACCCCTAACCTGTACTGGTGCATAGGATTCTTCCTCCCCAGCTGCAGGACCCTACACTTGCCCTCGTTCTTCTCTGCCCAGCTCTCCAGCCTGTCCAGGTCATGCTGGATAACAGCACAGCCCTCTGGAATGTCAGCCACCCCTCCCAGTTTGGTATCATCAGTGAACTTGCTGAGGATACAGTCTGTCCCCTCCCCTCCAGGTCATTATGTTGGACAAGACCAGACAGAGTATGGACCTCTGGGGGACATTACAGGCCTCCAACTCACCCTGCTCCATTAATCACAACCCTCTGAGTTCTGTCACACAGCCAGCTCTCAATCCACATCACCGTCCACTCATCTAGCCCACACTTCCTGAGTTCCTAATGAGGTTGTTATGGGAGACAGTGTCAAAAGCCTTGCTGAAGTCAAGGTAGATATCATTTGCTGCTCTCCCCTCATCCAGCCAACCAGTTATGACATCATAGAAGGCTAGCAGATTGGTCAAGTATGATTTACCCTTGGTAAATCCATGTTCAATGCTCCAAATCACTTCCTGTTGTTCTAATATGTTTAGCAATTACATCCAGAATTCACTCTATCACCTTCCCAGGGACAGAGGTGAGACTAACTGGCCTGTAGTTTCCTGGGTCCTCCTTCTTGTCCTTTTTGAAGAATGGAGTGATATTTGCCTTCCTCCAGCCCTCAGGAACCTCTCCTGTTCTCTATGACCTTTCAAAGATGATGGAGAGTGGCCCAGCAATAATATCTGCCAGTTCTCTCAGCACTCAGAGGTGCATCCCATCAGGGCCCATGGACTTATGAATGTCCATTTGGCCAGGTGGTCTCTAACCTAGTCCTTTTCTACCGAGGGAAAGCCTTCCTCTCTCCAGACCTTTCCCCTTACCTCCAGGGCTTGGGATTCATGAGGGATAGCTTTAGCAGTATAACTTGCAGGAGATTCTGTGGTGGCCACAGAATTACATCTTCCAATACAGTAAATGCCAAATTCAAAACGTGAAAACATGCTATTAACAGTAGTAATTCAGTATCTGATTCTTTGACTTTTAATATAACCTAATTTTATCTTCAGGTTAGAAAGAATTATTATCTTTTTTTCTCTTCCCTACTCCAAGCAATCCAGTTGTGGGAAAATTCTACTTGTTTCTACTTTGACAAACCACAGTGGGTGAAGACTTCAGCAGGAGTTTGTTACTGGAAAGAAGGAAGGGACAAATCAAAGAACAGTGGTGGTAGAAAGAGTGGAGCTGTGGCTCTGTTTTTCTGTAATGATTAGAAAATAGGAATATAATCCAGCAACACAACGTATTTCAGTGTGCTTGATTTAGACCTTTCGGAATCATTAGTAGCCCTAGAAATGACAGAATGAAGTCTGCAACAGCATAAACTTTGTTGCTTCTCATGTCTCTGCTTTTGAGATCCTATAGATAGATTAAAAAGTAGATGAGAAATTCTAAGCAAATTGCTGGTATTTACCCCTTTCCTTAAGTGGCTTGATGTTTTGGCACGTAATGCTATTGCAATGTAATGCTATTGCAATGAATAATATGTGGAGCTTTTGTTCTGGTTGCCTATTGAAGACCTTGTAGTTTGGACTCAGCTGAATATTTCTTCTCCTTAATTCTCTCTGTAGAAAGTTTATTTCTGCATCCATAACCATATTTCTTTTCTATTATGCTTGGTAAGAATTTTTTTAACTTACCTCTTGGTGGAAAAAAAAAAAAAGTCTTCTTTATTTTCTTCTGCTTGCCATTTTGTCTATTATATTAAATTTACAGTTCTTTCTACAGGAGACATAAAGCCAAAGGGCAAAAGGGCAAGTCTACAATAGATTAAATTGCCACTTGGGAGGCATTTCCTAAAAATAAATACATATATCTGAGATGCAGAAGATTCTGCTCTTTTTCTTGCACACTTATTGATAGTAGCAGAGTTGCTTTTTGTGATAGAATTTGCAAAATAGTAGTCTAAATATATTGTTTAAATAGCAGTGTAAGCTGAGGAACATCCAAGATTTTGAGAATAAGCAAGCATTTAAGACAATAAACTACTTCCATGGGCACTTTCTTTCCTTAGCTTCCTAGCTGAATGAAATAGGGAGTTCACAAATTCTCATCACATTCAGCACTGCATGTATTTTCCTACTTAACAAAATACAGTTTTAGAATTAAATCCACTATCTAAAAGAATGAAACAATTTCACAGGCATTATGGTCTATAGAAGCAGCATTACACACAATATAAACAGTTCTCCTGTTTCAGTAAAATACTATATGACTCATATGATTCCTATCTGATCTTTCATGAAAGTTTAAGTGTGGACATCACCTGCCTTTAGAAAAAATATTATATGCCTAAGCCTAGTCAAACCTTCTACCTTGGCTTTTAGTTTTCATTTTTTCCTAAATCAAATTAGAATTCCCCTGTTGTGTTTTCTTCAGCTCAGCTGTGAGAGGAAGAAGTCCTCAGTGCACATGTTCAATTCAATTGAATGACCCTCACATCAGTCTCGAGCACCACTTGTGCTGGCATGAAACATTTACTACCAAATTTTCTGTCTGCTTCATGAAGGCATTATGTATATATAGGCCACTGAGGTCCTTCCAGGAAGGACACCATAGAATCATGAAGAGGTTTTATTGCTTAACAAAGCATGGACACTTCATCAGTGAAGTAAAAAGATATCTACCTGCAAATATATGATCACAGTGCTCAGAGCTTAAGTATATAGAATCAGCTGAAAAGGGAGACTAATTTTTTAGTGATCAAGCTTAAAAAAAAAAAAAAGAAAGAAAAATAAATATTATAAACAGAATGAGCAAAAACTAACCCTAGGAAGAACCCATTTAAGAGTGGGTTTTTTTGTTGGTATTTTTTCCCCAAAAACAAAGTAGTAAGTTCACCTGTGGAAGTATCAAATTACAACAGGATTAAATGTTTTGTCTTAACACTTTGCATTATTTACCAACTATAATTATTCTGTGAAGTCCACATAGGAGTAATTGTATGCTTGTATCTGCCTGTAGAGATAATTTTTGCTCTTGGTATTTGTTTACTAATAGTTTTGTGAACTGTCATTTCCATCTTTTTCATTATATGATAGCTAGGTGTTTATTTTTTGTGAGGAGTGGTGCTCGTATCTTAAGGGATGAACATGCTTTCTTAGAATCTGATTTTTCAAAGTACTGTGTAACTCCTGAATATTTTTCTGAGGGCTGCGTGGGTTTTTTTAATACATATGAAGTGTGAGTGTGATGCAGTTCCAGAGTCTGCTGAAGTATATTTTGTATCCCTAAAAAGGAATGTAACGCCCACAAAATATCTTCAATACTCTGTGTAGCATTATGACTGTAATTGCATATTATATGTAAGTTCATATTCACATTATCTCTCCTATAGGGGGCCCCGATCAGCAAGGTAATGTGTCCTGTTTTACCATACTTTTCATGCATTTTGGTTGTTTGGTTTCTTTACAAATATTTTTCCTACTTTTAAATTGCTATTAAACTAGAGGTGTAATATTTTATTCATAAACCAACATGTACCAGTGACAGGATTTGTTGATACTGCAATGTAAATTAAATTTGGGTGTATGGGTTTGCTAATTTCTTAGTGAAAAGATGTGTGCTTACCTAAGCTGCTGATCTTATAGAGATCTTGTTTTGCATGAAAAACGTCTAAGTCAGTGGGAGATGCTGATAAAGACTGAGCTCAATAATAAACAGTTACTACTATACAGAGCAGGCTGCCAAAATATATTGCCTTGGAATTATTTTGTTTGAGGTGTTATTGTTGGTAAGGCTCTCTATAAGTTAATACAGTGTTTTCCAAACAAGCCAAGTGCTTTCTGAACAATTATATATGAATTACTACTTCACACTGATGAATGAATGTCATTTCTGTCTCTGGACATCAAGCTTAACTAGTCTAATCCTGACTGGTAAACTGTCCTCCAGCTGTCTTTTAGAGCTATCAGTAATTCTTCATGCATTGCTCTAGAAGCACACTAAGACTTCAGATGGAACAGATAATCACAGTTGTGTGAAAAAAGGCAGTTATGCAGTTTTTTTCTACCTCTTCTATTAAAAATGAGTTGCAATTTCAGATCTTAGAAAAAACCCCAAAATATCTTGTTATAGGTGCTCACTCTTTCATGTGATGATAAGATACACTCACAAGAGATATACAGGAACATATATGAAACAACAGTAGAATTTCCTTTACATGACCTCACTAAATATATTTGTTAAAGAAATATTGATACAGAAAGAAAAAATAATCACTGCTTGGGGGAAAAAAAAAAAAAAAAGAAAAAAAAAAAGAGAAGAAAAGTGTCTCAGATGCTTTATAATTGTTCAGAAAATATTTGTGGGAGAAACGATTCCTGGAAAACCTCCCAAGGTCAGTGAGATCCATGGCATTGTGCTGAGTAAGTTATGCTAATTCTAATGCACTTAGTTTTCCCAAAAGAAATTGCTATTCTTTTTCTTCTTTTTACCCTATTTTTTTAAATTATTTGTTGTTTTCCATTGCTGTTGATCTTCCTTTTCCTTCTTCTCTTCTTTTTTTCTTTTTCATTTGCATATAGTCCTTATATTTGGTAAGAAAACTACCAAATTTCCAGAGGGAATATCCAATTTACATAAGCAAGTGGCATCAGTTTTATATGTAAATAATACCAGAATGTGTGTCACTCTTGCACAAAGATGACTGAGCTCACTGTTCAGACTTCAGCCTTTTAAGGCAAAATTCCCATTGTCCTGAAATTTCCAGTGGGACTTAATCTCAGTTTAGAGAAGCATAGCTGCTGTTAGTGCTACATGATGAACTTTTTTCCTTTCCACCCACCAATATGTACATCCAGCATGTGTGAACCCTGTCCTTCAGTTTCTGGAGAAGCAGGGATTCAGAAGGCATTCTACCCAAATTAAAACTGTACCCCACTCTTAACTGGATTTGACCTATGTTCTTTAATATTTGTGTCTATAGCCTTTTTTTACAATATTTTAACAAATGAGAAGAAATAGCCAACACATGAATGAGATTTTTTTTCTAAATGCCATTACCCTTTTTATGCGCCAAAGTGTATGTAATTGAATTATGCAATTTGAAGAGGATTCCAATCTAAAATGTGATTATGAGAATTTCAACAAGAGTTTGAACTTGTTTTATAAGGGACTTACACTGTTCTGCATAAATTTCAAGTGTCTCTCTTGTTTCAGTGGAGATTTACATAACCATATCTTCCATCAGAATCTGCGCTTTCCCATTGCATACTCACTCAACTCAATTCAGATTAAAAATTATTTGACCTATTTTAATAACTTTACTAACACAAATCATATCTGAGTATATAGGCATTAACAAATAAAACAGAAAGATTATTTCCCAGTGATAGTATCAACTTTTTCACTGTTGCTTTTATTTCATCTTACGAAATATTGGTTTGGACAAGTAGCCTTGACCTATTGTAGCTTGGTGAAGCAACAACTATGCGCTAGAGATGGCACTAAGCTAATTTTAAATACAGCATAAACCCACGCCTTGAAAGCATTGTGGTAACTTCCATTACCCTAAAAGCTATTGATTAGAAATGCTTCCCTGGCAGAAAGAGAGAGTCATTCACCGTGAGATCTCAATGTGATGCCAAGCAGCAGCACAGCTGATAAGCTATGGAAATCACTGAGCAATATAGGTCTTATCCAGGCTATATAAATTAATGAAAATATTTCAATCCATCTGAACATGTTCTAAAGACTGTCCCATTTTATCTGGTAAGAACAATTCTGGCCCCATTTTCCTATTGCACTTATTTTTTTACTGGAACTTTAATTGGTTTTATTATTTAAATTTTACAGTTTTTATCGGACTGGTTGTTTCTGGAGACAGAAAAAACATGTAATGTAGGACATTACATAAAGGATATGTCCTTTTTATGTAATTTGATTTTAGTATTTGTTAGGATACATCTTTTACATATCCCTTAAATACATGTAAATATCATTGATACAAGATGTAAGAGAGTAGTAACAGCAGTGTTGTTGAAAGTTTATGACAATGCCCTAACCAGAAAGTGGGGTATTTTAAAATTTTGCACCACTATAGAAAACAGTGATAACTCACTAATCTTGCAGACTGGATAAAAAATTATATGTCAATAATGAACGTTAAGAGGTACATTCAAAGAGAATGTGCCAAAGAAAAACACTTGAGACCTTGATATTCTAAACTACTTCTGGAGACAAATGGCTTTCTGGGGTGGGAGAGTTGGTTTGTTTTCATGGAAGTCAAATGGGGTGACTGTTCTACATGCATTGCAAGCATGTTTTGGGAAATGTGCTTTGAAAGTTTTTATTTTTCTAAGAAGTAAATGATTTAGGAGTATTAGATGTCTTTCATGACACTTTTGGAATAAGTGTACATCTCTTAAAGCAAGAAGGCATTTGCTGTAAGCTATAAAAAACAGAATGACAAAATGGATCAAGGACTTTTTAACTTGCTAGATAAGAAGGCTTTGCAAACAAAAATAGTTTCAGTTTTGTTGTTAGTGGCTTTTGTACAGTTTGTTTTGAAGCAAGCTATAATTACAGAATAGCAGTTCCTTGAAATAGTTTTTTCATACAAGAGAACGTACAACACATTCAATATCCTGTTAATACATACTGCTTTTTCAAGTCCATAAGCATCTTCATATGCATTAGTCTTTGTTTTGCTGAATCATAAGGAGACTTGTACTGAAGTTCAGTGTTATCAATTTCTGTTCCATGGAATGATATGACATTTTGGGGGAGTTTTATGTTAGTAAAGTAATTTTTTTTCCTGTGTGTGAAGATTGCTTCTGTTTTGATTTCTGTATGTATTAATAGTTGGAGTACTGTACATAATTTATTGTTCACTATGTTGGCTGTATTAATTGCATTTATACACACTTTACATCGCATAAGACATTATTATTACATGAATAAATGTGCATATGCTTATGCAGTCTATGTATTCAGTATATACTCAAGAATTCCACCTGGTTCAAATACCAGTTTATCTCAGTAGATTGTTAGATGCTCATGTTATTTCTTTATTCTGAAAATGAGATTGAAAAAAAAAATGCAAGAAATGTTTGTGGTTTATTTGGGAATTTGTTAACTTGATTAGCATACATAGGTTATATTATGCACAATCCTTGCTTTCATTATTTGAATTCTGTGAATTGCCTAATGGTATAAATACTCTGCTGGGCAGAAATTTTAATTATGCCTTACATGTAGGAGTTTTTCCACTTTGGGAACCTCGGAATTATTTCTTCTCTTCAACAATAAAAACTAGGAAGCAGGTGATTTGTGTGTTCATCTTAATAATGGCCCAACAATCAAACAAGGTTTCTGTTATTCACTGGGAGTTACAGAGAAGGATTTCCCCTGCTTAGTCCATTTATTATTAAGATTTTGTTTATGTTTAAGAAATACCTTATTTAAGATATAAGAAATACCATGTTTAAGAAGTAACCTCTGAGGAATGCTATCTAAGAAATACAGAAAATGTTTTTATGTATTTTTTAATATTGCTCAATCTATAATATTTATGTGTCCTCAGGTATTTTCTTCTATAGCTCTACATTTAGATGTTCTCATTAATTTCTTTCTAAACTTCTATTTAACTCAGTCTCATGAAAAATCACTACAATATTCCCTACTGTCCCCTTAATATGTACTAAAAGGCAATACACCACAGAGACAACTTTTTGTGAGGAATTATTATAGTTGGCTCTGATAAAGTTTTAGCCCTTAAGTAGTTCTTCACTAAAGAATCCTGTGTTGATATTTCTTGAAGCCAACATCTTTGTCATTATGTCCAATTTGCCAGCTGTAGAAGAGCTGACAATAGAAAAGATTCTTTACTACTTTTTCATGGGTAATCTACTACCATGCTGATGTATTATGATAGATCATAGAATTGTAGAATGGTTTGAGTTAGGAGAGACCTTAAAAATCATCTGGTTCCAACCCCCATGCTTGATCAGGGACACCTCCCACCAGATCAGGTTGCTCAGGTCTTCATCCAGCCTGTCCTTGAACAGTTCCAGGGATCAGGCTTCCACATCTTCCCTGGGCAACCTGTTCCAGTGTCTCACTGCCCTCACACTAAAGAATTTATTTGTAATGTCTAACCTAAATCTCCCCGCTTCCAGTTTTAATCCATTACCCCTTGTCCTCTCACTACGTGACCATGCTTTCCTGTAGACCCCCTACAGGTACTGGAAGGCCACTATGATGTCTCCTGGGAGCGTCCTCTTCTCCAGGCTGAACAACCTCAACTCTCAGTCTGTCTCCAGAGCAGAGGTGCTCCAGCCCTCTGATCATCTTTGTGGCCCTTCTCTGGACTTGCTTCAACATCTCCATGTCCTTCTTATTTTGAGGGCTCCAGAACAGATGATTTACAAAGCAGCAAAAATAGACAAAAAAAAAAAAAAATCTCCACATGGGCTATACTGAAGGTAATACTTTAGATTTAGAAGGTTTTTAAAAAAAAGTAATATTAGTAAAGGTTAGCATGAGAATATGTATCCAAGTAATTTCTTTCAGAAAGGAACAAAGGTAATAAGGAACACTTCAAGAACTGTCAGTGGTGACATTATAATGGGTGTCTTCAATAGTCCACCTGAACAGAAAGAATGGTGGATGAGGCCTTCTACAGACAGATAGGAGGAACTTCATTTTCACAGGCCCTGGTCCTCCTGAGGGACTTCAACCAATATAATGTCTGCAGGAGGGACAACATAGCAGGATATAAGCAATCCAGGAGACTTCTGGAGTGCATTGTCGATGACTTCCTCCTCCAAATTACAGCAGAGCAAATGAGGAGAGGTGCCCTGTTTGACCTCATATACCAACAAAGAGATGCCCAAGGCAGCTTTGGCTGCAGTGACCATGGTGAAGTTTAGGATCCTGAGGGCACAAAGGAGGGTGAGAAGAAAGCTCACAAAACTTGCCTTCAGGAGAGCTAATTCTGGCCTCTTCAAAGATCTGATCAGAAGAGTCCCTTGGGATAAGGTCCTGGAGAGAAGAGAATCCAAGAAAACCAATCAATATTATGGGATGTCTCCATAGCTACAAAGGGAGCTGTCGGATGTCATTCCGAGGCCACTCACAATAGTCTTTGATCAATCATGGCAGCTGGGAGAAGTACCAGAAGACTGGAAGAACGCCCACCTTCAAAAAGAAAAAGGAGGACATGGAAACTGCAGGCTGGTCAGACTTACCTGGATCCCTATGAGCATGGTGGAGCAGCTAATCCTGGAAACCATTTCCAGGCACATTAAGAACAAGAATATCATCAGGAGTAGTCAGCATGACTTCACCAATGGTAAGTCATGCTTGACCAAATTAATAAACTTCTATATTTAATTGGCTGACCTAGTAGATGTGAGCTGAGCACTGAATGTTGTCTACCTGGAGTTTTTTAAGGATTTCATAGGAACCTTATAGAGAAGGTGCTGATGTGCAGGGCCGATGAGCAGACAGTGAGGTGGCTTGAAAACTGTCTGAATGGCCAGGCCCAGAAGGTGATGATCAGTAACACAAAGTCTACTCAGAGGCCAATGACTGTCTGTGTATCCCAGGAGTCAGTACTGGGTCTGATCCTGTTTAACGTCTTCATTAATTATCTGGATAATGGGTAAGGAAGAGAATGCTCAGGCTGGGAGTGGCTGATACACCAGAAGGTCATGCTTCTATCCAGAGGGACCTTGACAGGCCAAAGAAATGGGCTGACAAGAACTTTATGAAGTTCAACAAGAAGTGCAAAGTCCTGCACATGAGGAGGAAAAAACTCATGTACCCTTATACACTGGAGGACTCCTAGCTGGAAAGCAGCTTTACAGAAAAGGACATAAGGGTCCTGGAGGGCATCAAGTTGACCATAAGTCAACAATATGCCCCTGAGGCAAAGGAGTCTAATGGTATCCTGGGCTGCATTAAGCAATGCGTTGCCAGCAGATTGGAGGTGATACTTCCCCTCTACTCAACATTGATGAGGCCACACCTGGAGTACTGAGTCTGGTTCTTAGCTCCTCAGTGCAAGAGAAACACGTATGTACTGGAGAGAGTCCAGCCAAGGGCCACAAAGATGATGAAGGGACTAGTCTATGAAAGTCGCAGCTGAGAGGGCCAGGACTTCTTAGCCTGGGAAAGAGAAGGCTCAGTCTATGTCTTGTTAATGTATATAAATACCAGAAGGGAAAGAGCATAAAGAGCAGAGCCAGGCTCTTTTTAGTGGTTCCCCATCACAGAACCAGAGGCAACGTGCACAAACTGAAACACAGTAGATGCTATCTGGAAACAGTAAACACTTTTTTACTGTAAGAGTGACCAAGCCCTGGGAGAGCTTTCCCAGAGAGGCTGTGGAGTCCCCAACACTGGAGATATTTAAAAGCCATGTAGACAGAGTGCTGGGTAGTCAACTCAAGGAGACCCTGCTTAAGCAGGGAGATTGGACCAAATGACTTCCAGAGATCATTTCCCCCCCAGCTGTTCTATGATTCTGTCATTCAGTGATATTGATCAAACTTTTAGAAAGACATGAACCAGTTTTAACTTAGTTTGGGTTCATTTTATAGACGTCCCCAAAAAGTGACTGTCCTGAAACATCTCCTACCACTAGAAATTTTAATTGTGAAGTTCTGAATTAGGAAGAGTCATCAATGAAAAATTAATGTAGCTAGCCGTAATATAAATACAAATCAGGGTTTGCAAGAGAATGTCAGATATAGTATGTCCTTGTCAGGAGCCACCTTATTCCCCTATTCTAAAATAATGCCTGCAAGTCTTTTACATCACTTTGTAGCCTTATAAAAGTTACAATATATATTCTTAAGCAAAGACAATAGCTGTTTACCCAATTAATATAAAAGTAATTAATAAAAATTTGTTTCCAGATTGCAATGTGTGCAAGTATTCTGTGCACATGGGTCCTCAATCCAGGCATTCACGTGGCTATAAAACAATATTGTTGCTCAGTTCCTGTACAGTCTATGGAGGAAATAAAAAAAAAATTAAAAATCAGTTATTACTTTAGCTAAGGATTACTTGATTTTAAGGGAAGAAATGTTGATTATTTAGTTGTAATATTTCTTGTAATTCATTGTCATTATCTATAACTACTAATTGATCAGAATAACATTTAGCATTAACATTGAAATTATTAGACTAGCAAAGGAGAAAATTAAGTTATTTTAAAAATATATATTTTTTTCACTTGCAGTCACAGATATCTGTGATTAAATTTTAATTTTTGTCAAATTGAACTCTTTACAGTATGCTGACTTCTAGAGTACAGCTCCACTCACTTCAGAGGAATTTCTCACTTAAACAAGTAGGAAGTTTGTTCTATACCATTCTAAAGGTTTCCAAAGGCAGATTCAGCTCAGTTTATATCCAGCAAATTAAGCTCAGTAGTAGCCAAGGAAATGTTGTGGTAACTAGCTAAAGAACTAACAACAACAACAACAACAAATAATATTATTTGTGTACAGTGGACCTTCAGTGTTTTCAGCTGCCTGTGTTACAGCCATAGCATCACTGGTAGCACACAAACATTCCTCACTTTTTTTGTGAAGAAAGCATGTGAATACAAAAACTATGGGTTGCTTTTGCATGCAGTTCTGTTAATTTTGGTGTTGTAATAGTCTAGGAAGGCACAAACATCCAGCTACAGAGTCAGGGCCTGAGTGATATTGCAGATGGGCAGAATGTGCTGTAATATTTTATCACACTTAAATGTATGTAAATGAGAAATATTATACTTACACTATAGAGATTGTGAAAGTGTGGATAGCTACCAGTTCACAACATAACACAAAACCAGCAGAAAAGTTTTAGGAAGCATTTTCTAAAAACAGTATCCTCATGGACAAAAATGTGACCTCTCCTCCTTTGAGTCTCCTGCTCGTGCTATCCACTGGATCATCACCTCTGTAAAGCTGCCATCCAGTTAGAAAATTACTTCTGCCGTTCAACCACTGCACATTTTTACTCACTGTCAAGTCAGCTAATCCTGTTGTATTGAAAAGTCTTAACAGACCAGTTTTGCTGAAAGGATGATTAGACAGGGATTTTATTTCTTCTGATGGTACCTGAGGACATAATTGACTACACAGTGCAACAAGGAATCAGATGTACTGGGCTAGTTTCTACTCTCATGTACACCAAAACAAAGAGGAATAATTCTGAAAAATATTTATTCCTCATTTCATAACAGTTACTGTAAAGAAGTTGTTGAAATAAGTACTGCTATGAATTTTTCAAATTAATTTCAAAAGGGTTACCCTTGAAATAGAAATACTTGTGTGATCCTGCATCACTTTTACAGAACATAATCTGTTCTTGCCATTACTCCCTGCTAGTGAGAATAACTAATTGTATATTAAAACTTTTGATAGGAATATCCTGTATTTATATTTTCATGCCATGTATCCACCAGAGGCACATTGGAGAAAATCCAAAGGAATAATAATACTGCTAGGAAGAAAAGAGGAGCTAGGGTGAGATGTACAGGTAAAGCTAACCAAATACAGACAGTCCTTAATTCTAATTAGCCTATCCATTCTCCATTATAGGAAATAAGACATCTAGTGATTACAAGGAAGATGTCTAAAAGCACGAACAAAATAGTGTCCAAATCCCAGAGATACTCAGTGGAAGCAGAATGTTTCCAATCCAGAGAAATAATCCCAGAAGCTAAATGGAAAATGAGCAGCAGTTCTTAAAGAATAACTGGTTACTGAGTGGAAAACATAGATATACTAGTGTTTCATTTTCTGCTTATCCATGGAAATGAAAACATTGGAGGGGGATCGTAGTTCTTGGACTCACCTTCACTTACAGAAATTACTTATTTCTCCTTTCATTATCTCTGTTATTAATATTACTAAATTAAATTAATAAAAAAACTTTGACTCCACCTTTGATTCCTGGTCGTGGTTGCTTCAGCCATGGCACAGATGCAAGAACAGTTGTCTCAGTGACTGATGCAAATTTTTTTAAAGCATTGACATATTGCAAGCAGGTCAGAAGTTCAGTACAACTGAGACTACCTAGATGAATTTTGGAGAAAAAGTATTAAATTTAATAAATTAAATTTAATGAGGTGGCAAAATAACTCCAGAGTAAAATTTTCTTGAAATTGTAATACAGTTAAAAAGCAGTCATTTTTATATCTACATTATTATTTCCCCTGTGAGTCAGTCCAAGTTCATTTAGAACTATGATAAAAATTATTAAAAGGAGAAGTTACTTTCTCAAAATATCAGTTCTGTGAAGCAACTGAGAAAAAGTAGATATAAGTATCAAAGATGTACTTATTTGTTAACTGTTGGGGCTCCAAAAAAGCCAATAGCCTATTCAGATGTGCAAAACCTAAAAATGTCTAAAAATTAAATAAACATACATTAATAACATTAAACTAAAGCAATGTTGAATAAGTTCATGTTTGATACATTTGTGATGATAGGAAAGTGATTTAAGAATCAAATGGCAGAAAAATTGTTGCCTCAGAAAGAGTATTGATTTATTTATGTCTTGATTTTGATTCTGTTTGTCATATACTGACAACGGGAGAAGGTATTATAAAATATTATGGGTTGTAGAAGTAAATTGGGGGTGAGGGTATTTTTCCTCTGGGAACAGTAATAGATTTTTTTTTCCCCACCCATTATATTTGAATTCTTCATGTAAAACATTTCTCATTGAGCTCTTCGTGCAGCTTATGCAGAGATTGGTTCTGAGAAAACAATTTTAACATTTTTTGTTTTAATAAGGTATTTGCTGCTATTTATGCTTAGTTTCTGTTCTCATTTGAATAGAGAAAATGAATAGATTTATACAAGTTATGACCTGAATGTAATGCTGTGAAGATATTAACCTGACCTCCAAAAGGCAAAAGGCAGAATTTATCCCAGTGATTCCTACAATGCATCCCAAAAGCAATGATTGATAAACAGTTTCTGTTAGACAAAGTCTTTGTCTAAAGACTTCAGGGAAGAATTTCCAAGTATTCCCAATGCTTATTTTATCTTTATTGAAAATGTTAATCTTATTTTTGCTTTGAACTTACCTGGCTCTTGATCTTACCATTTGTCTGGTTGAAAGGACTTCCAGGTATCAGAATCTTTCTCCTGACACTGATAGTTGCAAACTGGCTTCAAGATCCCTCATATTCCATTTTTGATATATTCAATAGATTGAGCATCTTAGTGCTTTCACTGGAAGACATGGTTGCTGAGTTTTCTTAGTTTTTTAATGCCATGAATGACTGTGGGAAAAAGTTTTTTTCTGAAACCTCTTTCATTTTTCACTTGCTTTTAAATATGTGAGAAGTGGAACTAAACGCAGTAATGATTTTAGTTATGCCACAAAAAGTAATGTAATTTTCTACTTGTTTGTTATTTCTTTCCCTGTGCATTCAATACTTGCACTGCCTTCCCTCCCGCCCCTGTTTCACACTAGGAGCTCATTTACAGTAGCTTATATGAAATTATCTTGTCATTATTTCATTCTCACTGCATTTGGTATACATACCACTGCCTAGAAAAGTTGGCCACACCTAGAGTAAATTCATGGTTGTTAGTAGAATGTACAGTGATGTACTGAATTTGGGCCAATGGCTTTGTCTTGTACAAAAAATGGCAGAAACATCTAATTTTACCCCAGTGATCCTCATTTGGTTGAAAGTCTCATTCTCATTTTTGGTCCAGATAGGTCATCTCTGTTTCTGATGGTATTGCACCTTTCTCCTGAGTCTTGTACAGGACATTTCAGAAAATAAGGGATCTTCAGAGATGTAGATAGAAAATGAAGGTAGAACAGAAGCAAACTTGTGTTTTTCTGAAATTCCCATAAAAAAAACCAGCAATGGAGTTCCTGTTATATTTCTACAAACTGCTGGAAGGTCTTCTGAATGAGTTCACTCAGAGCTTTGTGGAATCTGGGAGAGGCTGTACATTGACTTCAGACCTAATGAGAACATGTGAAAATGTAGGAACTTTTGGGCCCACTTTCCTAGATTCTGATTTATTTGCAGATTTTGTGGATTAATCCCAAATTTTGTTGCATGAGGCCTAGCTGTAGGAAATGCTGATTCCCTGTTTACTTAATATTCAAGCAGAAGGCTGCAACGGAATAATAGTTCAGGTATCTTTATAATACATTTCTAATTATTCATAATTACAATCAATGTTTACTAACATAATTACTATAATCAATGTTTACAGTGGATTTAAAAAATACATTTAAAAAAAATTCAAATAATCCTGATGGAATTTGTCAGATACACAGCACTTGAGAAGACCAATGCTAATAGCCACAGATTTTCAATGTATTGCTTTAGTTTATAATTATTGAGAGTATGGCCGTTCATACTTTATAACATACTTTATAACATACTTCATCTTTTCCTATCCTTTTTAATATTTTCTTTTGAATCATGTGTTAAATAAAGCAGTTTTTCTTACAATATGAGAAATTGACAGGATAGGCTAAGTTACACTATTCAAGAGATGCTGGGTACAGTCCCATAGAAAAAGCTGCGTGTTGAATTTACATTTTCCAGTACAGCATTTTTGGTAGATAAATGTGTAGACAAATATACCTATGTGTTACTCTTTGGGAAAACAAACTTAAAATAATGTATCTTAAATTTCTAGCTATTTTTATTGCAAGACACCTGCATAAAAATAAGCTTTATTTCAAGCTTCTTCCCCACTGCTCATACCACTTAATATATTTTAAAAAATCATAAACTATGTTTGTATATATATACCAGTTATTGTTGCTGAATGTAATTTTCAATTATAATTTGATTTGTAAAAAGAAAAATTATAAAGATTACACTTCCACTATGCTATTTCTTATTATGTTATTTCTGTAACTTCAAATACTAATGTTCTGTTTCATTTGTTTGTCATGAGAATACTGTTCTTATATAATTGTCAGGATAAATATTGTGCTCTGTGTGTGGATGATGTGTAATAGCAGAAATAACCACAAAACGTAATTGCAATCTCCTATATAAGCAATCTCTTATTTTTTTAAAAAAATCAAGGTTTCCATGAAGCATCATCAAGTACTAAAATGATACCTGTATTAATACAAATATCCTGTAAAAACATGATTCCCATTTTATATCTCTGAATCATAGTAATATGCTAAAATAGTTAGAATTGGATGGGCTTTTGCTGCAAAAAACTATGGAGCAGATTCTGCTCTTAGCACAGTAGGGACAGCCTGAGACAATTCATCTGAAGATAATAAGCCAGATTCATAGCCAGATTCATGTGTAACTTGTGTAGTTCTACTGATTTCAACTGTGTCTTGCCAGATTTAAATCAACCAGTATTTGGCTCAGCGTGTAGTGTCAACAGATTACATCAGTAGCACTGAGAATAGATTTTGGTCAAAGGAATTCGGTTGTAAACACAGAAATTAGGAGTGCAATTTAGAATCATTGGTGGGGATGGGGGAAGGTCTAGGAAAAAAGCATTTTCAGTGGATGGAGACCCATCTAGTTCTTTAAGTGAGTAACTCAGTGCAACATGAAAATAGAGGACTTTTCACATCTACTAGAAGTCAGAGTGCTGAAGACAACGCTACCTGTCTGACCAGCTGACTAGTTGCTACTGGAAGCGGCAAGGCTGTCCTGTTCCTCCGCTGTTGCATTGACACTCCCTTTTAGCCCCTTGTCTCATACGTGGGCTGTACATGGATGAAAATCAGTGGCATGAGCCACTGGTGCAGAAAAGGCTAAGAGCAGTTCTCTGCCAATGCCTACAGCAGCTAGGAGGTGGCATTTTGGGTCTAGAAAGCCTCTGGTTCCACTGATGCCGACAGAGCTCTTCAGTAGACAATAAGGTCCTCCAGGCTGGATGGATATAAATGTGGGTAAGTGCAAACTATGAATGGCTAAATCATCAGCAATGACAGAAATGCATAATATGGCTCTGCTCTCCTCCAGTTACACAAATTTATACCAGTGCAACTGTAATAACATAAATAAAGTTACACCTGATTTAAATGAGGAAAATTTTGTTCCCTCCAAACTGCAAAAGTAAGATGTTGGTAGTATACAGGGCTTTCAAAGAATAAGCTAAGTGAATAAAAAGCCAAATTAGAATTTGAGTCTTCTGGCTTTTTATAAGAATAGGCCATGCCAAGAAAATGAGAATTAGGAAGGTCAAGGAAATTGATATTGATATGAAAATATCTCAGTCATCACAAGAAAAAAACTTCAATAAACAATAGTGCTCAACATTAAACTAACATAAAAACTTTGTGAAGTACGATAAAGAAGATGAATCTGTTTTTTTTCTTAGATTGTAAAACTGTTTAAAATTGTTTAACTTACCATGACAAAAATGTGGAGGAATGAATTATCATTTTCATTAAGTTTGTGAGTTTTTATATGTGAAGAAGGAAAATACTATATACAGTTAAAAGGCAAAAGGCTCTTCCAGAAAATTTTCATTATAAATAGTTATTTCTAAAAGCACAAATATCACTGTAATTAACACTGTGTATAGAACTTATATTTATCTTTTGGAATTGGGTGGTTTTCACTTTCTCAGTGAACTTTACTTGATTTTTTTGATCTTCAGATATTTACTCACGACAGGTGTATTGCTTTTCAGTTATTTTTTTTCTTTTCAGCCTCTTAATTTCCTAAATACATGAAACAGTGTGTACCCTTTGCAGTTTCATAACAAACTAACATTTCAGGCAGAGATTCTGGACGTCTAAATTAAAAGTGTGTGTATGGAAAAGGTGATTTATAATATCTTAAGCCAAATAACTTAATCTGTTCTGACCTGTGAGTATTACAACTAAAAACTGAGACTTAAACCCGTAGTATTCATCATTTATAGTAATTTTTCTTTTTAAAGCAGTAAACGTTTAAGATTATTTATTGGAATACTGTCTACTTATAAGATTTTTCAGTGTTTTGTGGCATTAACTTATAAACACTTTTCATTATGAAAAGTGACATGGTCTGGAAGGAAATTGCTGTGTTTAAGAGATATAATTGAGCTCAGTTCTGTGTAACTCATTTTATTGACTCCTGGCTTACAATATATCCAAATTAGTTTAGATCGCATTTCTTAATTGTCACATGAAAAGATATGTTCCTATAGGAAGACTCCTTGAGAAACAACCTGCAATTATAGAACTGGTCTTCCATTTGCAGTTGCTTCTGTGTGCTCACTCCCCAGCAAGTGTTGACAGAGATGGCACAAACTGCAGGAAGCGAGCTCCCAAGAGTTCAGACTGCTGTGTTTCACCCTTCCCTGTTTCTTCGTTGTTTCACACAGTCCTTCTCCCTGACTTTTGTGTTGGTTTTCCTCTGTTATTTTACCTTTCCCAGTTTCTCTCTCACTGTAGATATCTTTGTACTCTCTCCTAACCTCTCCTCAGTCAAAATCATAATGGGCAACAGAGACATTCTCCCTCACAGTCACCTACCTAGTGGAGTAGCTGAGGATGTAGAGACTACCATGAGTACTAGGACTCTGAGCCTGTTTCTAATCTGTAAATTCTGTCCACTTCATTAGCTGAAGCCCAATTCCTAGTCCTCTCTTGCTGTGTAGGCTTTGAGGGAAATTTTCTTCCTGTACCCCATCTTGATGTTAGGCTGGGAATAAAAGGCCAAATTATTGGTGGTTTATAGTAGCCTTTACTTAGGCAAAATGCCCTTTGGTCTAATCTGGAGGCATAACCCACACCTGAAATTACTGTGGATTTTGGAAACTGTACAAGGAAGGGAACTGTTTGATTATTTAAGATGTGCAAGTTTATGATGTTGACAGATGCTGTGAGATATGATCCTACAATTCTGAGTTATTCCACCCAGCTTAAGTCACAGTTTTGCCACACTGGATTTGGACTTCTGACACCATGACCAGAGTGAGCGCCTCAGTCATGAGTGCAGTATCAGCCACGCTGCCTGTGAAAACATCTTCACAGCATACTCTAAAACTGAAGTTAACTTGTTTGATCTGCTTAAAACTGTCTACTTTGTACAGGTCATTAAGGAAAATTCAGAATGGGAAAGTAAAAGCAAATTAATTTAGAATCCCTATCACAAATGACTGATGGCTTTAAAATATGTACTTATAAAAGTCTTACAAGAACATTCTCTGATCGATGACTAATAATAATTGAACTTACAGAGAGATGCAGTAACTCCTGTCCAATTTTTGCACTTTGGAAACAGTATCGTTTTGTGTCATATCACATGAATTTTGTTAAATAGAGGAAACATTGCTTCCCTGGTGCTTTTGCTCTTCCCTCTGGATTGTAGCAACAGAGCACTTGCATGTTGTGTTTGATGCCTTGCATGATGAAGACATGCAATGGCAAGTTCCAGTCTGCATGCTGCTTAATGAATGTTTTCCTTTTCTCTCCTTCCCTGTTATGTGCTTACAGAAGACAACTATGTAGAAGGTGGGTGCTTTCTACCTTATTTTCTTAAGCGTTTGTTTTTCCCTTCTGTTTAGTGGTTTTTTTTCCATTCTGCTTAATGTTATAAAAGTACGCATAACATGCAGTACGGTAAGTTGCATTTTTTTAACCATAAATGTATAGAAGTTTATTAAATAAGTGTGATTTCTTTTTTCCATACAGAACACAAGCAAAACTCCATTTTAATCTTGGCCTTATTGGTGTGATTCCAGAATATCCCTGCTGAAGCAATGGGATTTATACTAGTGTAACTGATACCATTCTTCAAAATCATTCAGGAGATTTGCAGAAGGACTGATTTCTTCTCATGTTCTGTATGAAAAACACTCCAAGAAACTATTTGTTTCATTAGTGTGAAGCATAAATACTCCTTGTAAGAATGTAATGCATGTTAAATACCTGTATTTTAATTGCTCAGGAAAATGGAAAGCGCTTTTTTATTTAATACTACAAATCTTGCTTACTGTACTAGTCTTTATAGCACCAAGTGTTAGGAAAAAAAAAATTCTGTCTAACTTTTCCGCATAATGCTCTCTGCATTTTGGACATTGTGAAAGAAGCAGCATGTGATTTTAATGATAATGTTGGTACATAGATAAATCCCTTTAAAGAAAGTATGGCAAAGGGCAGTGGAAACTAAAGCACAATGCCATCTAGCCTGGATATCGGTAAGTCTATTAGCTGGCAAAACATGTTGCATGCCTATATATAATAGTTTCAAAGGTACAGAATATGCTTCACAGATCAGTTATTGCTGGGAAGCAGTATTGTCGTTTTGCTTATAAGCCAGAAGATGCAGGTGCTTTTTTAGGTACAAGTGCATTTAAAGGTCTCTCTGTGCTGAATCTTTGCATTCTGGATAACCTATTATCTATTGGAAAAATTAGCTTATCTATCTACACTGAGCAATAACTTTTGATTTATTTTTTTTTTTTCATAATACTTTTAAAGCTGTTTTAAAATCTGGGAATTTGTAAGCTAATTTATATGCAAAGTGACTTCCCTGGCATGGCTCTGAACCAGGGTCCTGCAGCGAGCCATTCTGGGGCTTGAGTTCATTCAGAATTCAAGTCACAGGCACTGCCTGTCTATTCACTGGTAATTTTCTTAAAAAGCCTGGAAATATTGGTGCTGCATTTCTCCATGCTACTTTATTCGAGGGCAAAGAGACGTGCTCAGATTTAGCACATACACAATGATTTGCAATTTTATTAAAATAGATGCTACCAGTAGGAGAAAGAAAATTTAATCAATTCTGGTGCTTTACTTGTTTACACTGTCACACACATACATAGCAATACAGTTTCCTTTCTGTTGTGAAATGAAAATGTATTCAACAACACTAGCATAGTAATTCTAACTGAAAAACATAAAAGCCTAGAAATAAGTACCTAATCTTATATTTGATCTGTGCATAAAACCCTTACTGGTGTCAACATGAGTCTCAAATCCAAATTAGAATCAATATAGCTAGATAAGGAGGTTCAGTTTCATTTCACATATTCGTTTATGCACAGCAGTACAAGAAAAAGCTTAGATAATGGTTAATCCAGACTTTACCTGAATCTAATTCTTAAAACTGCAACCATAAATTTATTCCAACATAGATCTGGATACTTACACATATATTGAAGTTACAGAGGATGTATATGGAAAGAATGGAAGCACAGAATGTATATCCAAAGCACACTTTGAAAATGGAGATAAAATCTTTAATCTTTGATTTCTGTGATATCTGAGCATCTCATTAAGTTAAGCTACAGCTACATAAGAAAACAGAAGGATTTAATATTAACATAGTTAAATTTATATATATTGTTGATATGAAAAGACTATATTTTAGTCATTTTACTAAAATTGTGCTAGGATTGAACATGTTCACCACAGGTTTAGCATGTTTAAATTTTCTTTTGGCCTGTGCTCTGCATAGAACTGATACACCAAATCATGAAAATATCTTATCTTCATTTCTGCTTACACTATCCCATCCTGTGCCACTTAACTCTCTCTTCTCAGAGCCAAGTTCAGTATAAAGATGGAGTGGATCACAGATAAGGCGTTCCTACAAAATCTTTAATTCCTAATTCACAAACAAAAAGCTTTTATAATTCTACTTATGAAGTAGTGGCACACAAGTGAGTATTTTCAATGAATGGTACACCTATACATGGCTAGTTAAGGCTAGAACTTTCTACAACTGTCCAATGTAGTATTCTCAAATTATAAGCAGACTGTCATTTTGAAAATCTAAAAGTGATTCCTATCATGGTAGATATATCTGTATCATTTTAAACCACTCTGTGGATTCCACAGGTAGAGTAATAGTAATTCTTCAGTCTTCCATAGTCTTCATTCATAGATTGCAAACATAAAATAAGGTAAGTATCATTATGTGCTTTTAGCAAGTAAGTGTAAGTAATCTTACAGCTTCACAAATAAAGTAACAAACAGAGTAAAGCAAAATACATTTTCTTGAGGACTAGTACTAATATTTTTAATTGATAGATGTCTGGTTTGAGCAGTGTATTTTTTTTTTACGTTCACTTGACTTCCTTTTTAGTTGAACAGCACTGTAAGTGACTTAAAATTCAAGTGGTTTCTATAATGTTGTCAAGAGACACTTCTGCCATTTACATTTATTTCAAATTATAGAAGAATCATGTATATACAACTGACCAATCTTGCATACAACTTTAGCAAAATCATAGCTATCAGGCAGTGGTAAACTCCTGAAGCTAGGCCTTTTTTTTAGGTCCTTATAGCTGTAAAGATCATATTCTAATGCAAGCTGGTAACAGATTACCTTCTTTGCATTCCCCTAGGAGATATGACAGCAATTGCTGAAAAATTACATTTTAATAAAGAAAAAGATACTGTAACATTCTACGAGTTTCAGCTTCCCTCTACTTAACATAATTAAGGCCAAAAGTTTTGAGATTTCTTACTGTAGTTGCCAACACAAAATGTTAAAAGCCAAAAGAGGAGTTAAATAATCCCTTGAAGAGAGTAATACTTTCAGAAGGCTGTGAAGCAAGTGATCCAAGCAAGAACATTCAGCATTAAAAGAATGAAGATTGATCATGGGTCTTTGTGTATACCCCACCGTGTCTCTCAGTGGTAGCAACACTTACAGAGAAAGAACATGCATGAAAACCTTTCTACTGTCTTTCACAAACTGCTAGCTGCAGCACAGCTGTGTGATGTTTCCCAAACAATGCTTAAGTAGGTATCCCTTCAGGATCATGCCCAGCTTTCATTTATGTTGCTGTAAACCCCAAGTAATCCTGCCAGCTGTAGGGCACTGTATTTGGAAACAGAATCTATTGCCCAAGAGATGGGGCACATCAGGCCCTTCAGTTTATCTACACATCTAAATTGGGTGACATTAAAAATCACAAATTCGACCAACCTATTGTTAGTCTATTTGGAATATCACTTGAGATTTGGAGCTGATAAGATACAAATCCTTCAAAACTGATTGCAATTGAGAGTATCTTCTTTGAACTACCCCCAAATGCATGAGTCATTTGTGCACCTAATTTTCTTTGTGAATTAAAGATCAAAACTCTCTAGGAAGTCTGCTTTCCAGTAAAGAGCAGGATATTTTACTGCTCACCGTCTTTGTGTGAATTGATTTTAATTCATTGCAAATAAGAAAATAATTTATAGTTTTTGGAGAAGAGGAGCACATTTATCACGAACAATTAATAACTGCTGAAATGGATCCTAAAACAGACAAGTTCAACAAGCATAGGCCTTTTTTTAAAACCAGACATAAAATGTAAAATACCTTCTTACTTCTAAAAAAAATGTTCTCCCTTTATCACATTATTCTCAAAGAGAATAAAAGTATAATTTTATTAATGTTACTTTAAAAAGCTGAATATTTTTAGCTGAAGAATAATGTAATTTGACTCTGGTTGTGTGATTATGGTTATGAACATGTTTTGAAATGTCACTAGACCTATGCTCATATGATTGGAATTCATCTTTAAAAACAAGTGTAAACAAAATCTATTTCTTACAGATTTATGAAGTAGCTATAGAAGCTGTCCCTTGAATTTTCCTTATTGCTATATATTTTGTATTACATATGATGTAATTTGCCTTCACTGGAACCGATTTATTCTTCTCATGTTTCACACAAATAAGGAGACATCCCTTGCATTATCATTTCAATGTGACAAAGAAATTTTATTTAATTACCTGAAGTGCTCATTTTTATGAGGGGAAAAAGATCAGACCCAGCCCATTTTTCAGGTTTACAATTCTCGTGGTTTTTAGCATCATTTCACAAGTAGAGGACAGGAAGTCCTCCTAGCAAAGTGTTCAAAACAATATAATCAAAATAAGATAAAGACAGATGGACTCTTAAAGGAATTGGTTGGATTTGAAAGCATTTTATTATTTTCTGTCATCCTGACGATTGCACAGAAGTACACAGGAAAACAGCACCCAGTGTTTGAATTGCACTTTCGTTACTCATAGCCCAAAGCATTCCAACCAGTGGTTGAAAAATGCTCTCTAATTTCCCTCTGTGATACAGACATCCCATAGGAAACAGATGCCTGTCACAAAACATTTTTGTCACTGTGACAACACCACCTTCCTGTGCTCCCTTGTTCATTGCTGACTGTGCTCTTGTTTCCCTTCAAGGTCTGGCGCACCTGATGATGGGCGACCAAGGTATGGGCTCTGTTCCTTTTCCACTCTGCTTTCATTGTTTCTTCTTGTTCTGTAGCTGCTTCGAATCCATCACTGCAAATGATGGGCAAATGCTTGAAAGCTGTCTTTGGCTGCAAATAAACACATGGTTTTAGTCACATCTTTTCTTCATTATTATTTCTTTTCGTTTGCTCTGTAAGTTTTTGTCCTTTTGCCTCCTCTGTTCCCCCTCTTGCAATGCAATAACTGAAGTGAGGCGAGAGAAATAAGAAGGTGATTAAGAACATTTAATGTATGTATCAGAAAATACAATTATGTATGATTCTATAAATGTTAAACAAAGCACAAGAGCACTCTTCAAAGAGGTCCTAAAGGAAGATACTCGGCTTGTCACATTGTCCACATTGAAGAGTCCATTTACATTAATGCATGGCTGACTGGAAATGTGCAGAAAGCACCTGCTCCTGGCTTCTGGAATGCTGAGAGTACAATTTAGCAGCCTAACAAAATCAGTGATTATTCTTTATTCCTCCTAACCATGTTACTTCTGTGTCATTCTTTCTTACCTAAGCATGGGTTCCTTCTGTGTTTCACTGCATGTACATGATTGTAAAAAAATAAACTAAATCCCTAATATAACACTGATTGCATCAGCATTTTTCTCCAGACATTTACTTTGTCACTTCATGTTCAGATGCTATTGCATTTACATATACTCACAACTCTTACTGTTGTTTCTCTCCTCTTCTTTATTCTCCTTTTGTCTGGAAATGCTTTCTTCATGGAACCATTTCACCAAATCCATAGGTAAAAGTAAAGGTATTACATGATTTTCTTTATTTTTAATGCCATCAGTATACTTTAATGTATGTATAAGTAATAGAAATAAATGTAAATCTTTTTGCATTGGTAATATGAGGTAGGTATATTTTTAAAAGTAAATATTTAATGGAGAAAAAGGTAAGGAGAATTATCTTAAAGTACAGGCAGACTTTTTTTAAAGTTTGTCTCCTGGTTTTGAGAGAGATGTAAAGCTTTAGCAGTGATAAAGGAGGCTACAGTTGTAGAAAGTGTTCAGGATGAAGTAACAAGCCACATTTTGAGGTAATGCATTTTTATGTTCTCAAAGAATTGTAGTCTATACTACTAGGCGCAGAAAAAAGCTCTGTGTTGTTCAACAGAGATTCTCTGAAGATAATCTATCTAGGGCCAGTCCACATCTTGATGTAAGTTCTACATCTGAATAACCCCTGTTTCAGTAAGTCTCTGGTATCAGCTGATGACATTTGCTCTGAGATTTTCCTTGTATATTAATCACTTTGATTATATCTGAGACAAGAACTGGACAAAGGAACAAGGAAGAATCAAAGCCAAAGAGAGGTGTGTGGTTTATTTCAGAATTTTTTACTCTTTTGTTTCTTTATGTAATGAATACCAGGCACATTTACTTTCTTTCTTCTGGAGGGAACACATGCAGTAGGGTTAAGACTTTACCTATGTAAATAAGCACCAGGTTTCACTATGGGGATAATTGTTCACAGACATCACTGTGTTGGATCTGTGTGGTGGAGCATTGGTAGCAGGGGAAGGGCTACTGGGGTGGCTTCTAAGAGAAGCTGGGAGAAGCTTCCCCAGCTCCAAAAGAAGCCCATCGCTGGCCAAGGCTGAGTCAATCAGTGGTGGTGGTAGCACCTCTGTGATAACATATTTAAGAAGGGGGAAAAAAAAGCCTGCTGTGGGACCTGCAGTGGAGACAGGAGTAGGGTGTGAGACGAACACCTATGCAGACAACAAGGTCAGTGGAGAAGGAGGGGAGGAGGTGCTGGAGCAGAGATTCCCTGTGTTGAGACTGCAGGCTGTCCCTCTTCAGCTTTTTTTCCCAAAGTAGAGTCTCTTTCCCCTGTGGCCATAATTGGTGAGTGATCCCACCCTGTCCTTGTCTCCCCCCAAGCTTTTCATTATATTTTCTCCACCCTGTCTCATGGGGTGGGGAGGAGTGAGCAAGCAGACACTTGGTGTTTAGTTTCCAGCTGGGCCTAAACCATGATAGCCACATAATTATGGTTGTATGATAAGAAGTTGGTCATTAAAAGCAATTAAATCTGTGTGTGTTATATATGATTAATAATACAGTTCTGTTAATCTGAAGCATTTGTCAAGAGTGTGCCTACTCTTGGTATAAATCAGAAATCCAATCTGCATGGTTGTACTTTGCTAACTAGTTAAATTAGAAACAATATTCCAGGTTCCTTGGTGTCTTGGTTGATTTAGTATTTCCCATCCTAGAAAGTTCATGGGATGTGAAGATGGTAATTATGAACTAGTAGCGTCTCATCCCTCTTTATACCAGATGCTCAGGAGAGACTGTGTACCTGGTTATAGGTGGAACACTATTTGAGGTTCTGCAGCTGTACATCTTCTTGCTATGAGAAGTTCTAAGCAAGTAGAATGAAAAACAGTCTGCTGATTTCTTTGCTATATAGATTTTTTGTGTGTGTAGGATAGCTGATCCTTGTGTTTTTCTTAACGGTACCTTTTATGTATTACTTCCTTATTTATTATTTCTGTCATATTCCTTAACCATAAATGTCTTGGGTGGAGTTCCCTTAAAATGACATTTGGTAGTAACTGAACATTGACAGTATAGATATTTTTAATGAATATTAAGGAATTATTTTTCTGGATTATTCTATGCACAGAATACATTATCTGGTATGTACAGCACTGAAGGTTTTTTGGTATAAAAGGATGAAAACATAAATATTGTGTGTATATATTATGATTAGTAACTGATCTGGAAAGCAGATGTTAACAAAGCAAAAAGCTTGCCACTATTGTGCCATAGTTAGACATTGATACTTTTTTTTAGAAGGTTTAGCAATTATATTCAGCAAAAAATTACCTAGGATATCTTAGCTACATGTAATTTTTATTGATGTGTCATGTGACATATTTTAAACACCAGTCACCAGCCATCTAATCATTTGACTATTCTTTTCCTTTCACATTTTAGTTTTTATTAGATTTATCCAGTTTTTATGGGAATACTTAGTAATAAGTTTTGATAACCACTATGCTTCTTATTGAATGATATCCTCAACCGGGGAAAAATGGACTTGTTTTATCAACTATCTTGAAACAACAGTAACATTGGCTATTGAAACATGGGACCTTGAAAGAGTTGTGAAAACACACATTCATAATACATGACACTATAGCAAAGTAGGGGAGGGTGATGGAAAGGAATGAATGGAAAAAAGAAGATCTCAGCATTGCATTAGTTTGCACCTTTTTCAAACTCTTGTTACAAGTTCAGTTCCTTGAGATGTAATTAAGATCAGTAACAAAAGAGATTGCAAAATTTTTGAGTTATTTGAGAAGCTTCACTAGGCAACATACCCTGAAGAGTATAAATGGCTGAAGTATCACCATCTTCTTTAATTGTTTATATATTATTTGAGATGCTGGAAAAAAATCAACAGTGTACCTTCAGAATTAGGACAGGATGTTGACAGGGCTGGGACCTAGTGTTGACAGAGGAAGGAGGGGTGAGGCGGCCTTTCCAAGTGGGCAAGCAGTACAAATTCCAGTCCAATCTCAATAGATGTACCTGCTATTTGTCATTTATTTGTAAATATACATTGGGATACTCTAGAGTATTTCTCAAAAAAAAGTTGTTATTATCAATATTAACAAAGCTGTCACTATCCCTTAGAGAAAGGCAGAAACAAAGCTCAGAATATGTCATCTGTCAGTACTCAAACTCATAAAATTTTAGCAATGTACAAAATGAGCTGACATAAAGAAGGATATAACATCAAGCTGAGAGCCTATTTAGAATTCTGTTTCATAAATTTAGAAATACAAATTCAGAAATTTCATAAATTTAGAAATACAAAACTAGTTTCCTGATCCATTACTCCTTGTAGAGGCTAAACCTAATTCTAGGAAGAGCCACAAGCTTTTATTTGCTCTGGCATTCGTTTGTTTTCTGATAGGGATTCCCTTTTTTTTCCCCTCAGAAATCACTTACCTGTTTACAATTTTAGCACTAGAGTGGTCACATCTGTGATGGTGTAAATGTGTTGGCAAGGTAAGGTTTGTAAATGGAGTTCAAGCTGTTATTAGACCACTGGAGTATATTACTCAGAGCACGTGTTTGAATTTGAAGCAAACCTTGTAGTCCCCTGCTCAAAACAGGTTTAGAAAAAGGATATGTTAGCCCAAAACAAGTTTGTGCCCAAAAACAAGTTTATATCCAAATAATTTTTTTCTGCTTTCTCCCAGCTATTATAGATGGTCTAATAAAGCTCCCATTTCCACCTAGGGACCGTATCTTGTCAAAAGTTAGCACTTTCCTGATTTCCCATTCAGAATTATTTTGTGATTAATAGTAATACAACTAAGATTACATGGCAACTAATGTAAGACACTCTGTCTCTATTTTCTTCAAAGAAATTCCTCTTGTCCTTTTCATTTTTTTTTTAATGAGCAATGAAAGGAATTTATAATTCAGTTACTATAACATAAAGTGACATTTATTACTTCCTCTTTATATTGCAGTTCTCTTAAGCCTATACATATTGTTACCTATATTTTATTTGTACATAAACAATCTACTTTTGACTATATATATTACTCATTCTATAACTAAACACCATGTTCATACTCCTACTCAATTACTTTAAAGATTATGTGCAGCTTCAAATAATATTTGAGTAACTCAGGTCCATAACAAACTATTAAATCATATCTAACTCAACAAGCTAAGTGTTTCTACGAAAAGATAGATATTACAACTGCAAATTATTATATTAGGTTACAGGCCTTTGGTGTGGTGGTATTTGGTATAGCGTGTATAAATGCTGAAGAAAGACTCCAGAATGTCAGTTTGTGTATGTGTGAACCTCCTTGCCAAAAGAGGACAATGTTTGTACTGGCTATCTGTAAAAGCAGGTTTTTTTCACTTATCAATCACACAATTAATTTGACAACTGGAAAAATAAGACATTTAAAAAGAAAGGTAATTTAAATAAATCTTTAAACAATCATGAGCATTAAAATGGTATAACTAAGTAATTATGCAGTGTTTGTGTCATGCAACACAAATCCCACCTTGCGCCAGGAACATCCCCAACATCAAACTATATGGAATTCAGTCTTTAATCTCAATGCAACCATAAGTTCATCTTACTGTGAGGACTTTCAATTTTGCTCTGTTTTCAAAGAACTGAAATACTTTTGGCCTCTCTCTACTCTGTGATGCTCCCAGGTTTGTTGAAAAGTGTATCCATATGTGCTTCTTTTGTGTGCTGCTTCAAAGTGGGTCTGAAAGCCATGCATCCTCCAGGCTTCCTTGGCCTGAGCCACCAGTAGTCCTGCAGCCATGTAAATACTTTTGTACAGCACTGAGCTGTAGCACAGCTTATCATTTTTTGCTAAGCTCCCTGTTGACATGTTATATGCCTTCTCAACTGCAGCTGGCTTTTGCCTGGCAAGCACAGAGTATGGACGGAGGGGTTTTTTTACTCGCTGTACTTGTTCATATAGTTATATGTGATATGAGCTTATTTGAAAGATTTACTGCTAGAATTGAACTGATTTAATTTAGGAGTTTAACAAAGAATGAGGTTGCCAAGCTTGGGTAACTGAAATTATTTCTGAGTGACTTCACAGCAGAAGAATGTATAAACCATGTTTCCCTACTCAATTTCATAGTTGCTTCTACTGATAGAAAAAAGAAGAATCAGTAATTTAAAAAAAATTATCCTCCATTTAACAAAGCCAAAACACTCTGACAGCCTTGTATAATTTACAAAACGATCAGCACAAGAAATTCTCTATAAAATTTGTTTTTTCATGAGAATTACCTTCTTAAGGAAATTAAGGAATTTCAAATACAAAGTTCTTGAATATGCTCCAAAGAGCAGTAACGACACATCATATCTGTTCTACAGTAACTTTTTTTTTTCTGAAGACAATCATAAAGATAGTTAAATAGTGACTGATGTTCACCAAAAAGATTGCAATTAAGTTATTGTGTGTAACCCATGCAACTATGCCAACACATTTATTTTCCAATAATTATTTATACTATCTTAAATTTTGTGGTTAATCTGCTAACTTTTTCACTCAATATAATAATTAACTATACATTAAATGTTTTAATCCAAACGAAGAGTGGTATCTTTCTGTATTTAAGAGTTGTGGTGCATTGAAATAAATAATTTATTGCACTTCAGTGGGTGATACCTAGCAAGCCTAGAATATGGAATTTGGAGCTGCAGATTCATCTTTATGTTGAAATGTGAACAATTAAAGTTCCTTGGGAAGAAAAATGCAGCAGAACATGACTGTTGAAGAAGTTTTCTGTCTGAAGTACATGGCTCAGAAGAGATCCGTCAGCACAAGGACCAGAAATACAAATTCTGTCTTGAGATATATATGCCCAAAATTATACTTGAGATTGCTGATCAGCAGTATGAAAAGAAATTGTAAGAACCTGCTGTAAAAATCAAGGAAACTATATGAAGACAGGGGGACACTTTTATTTGAAAGATGTTATTTTTCTGATGTAGATTTTTCCATGTGATAATGACCAATCCATGCCATGAGTTCTAGCACCATTTTACCACCAAAATAAAACACCATATTCTGAATCATTCTGATGACACTTTAAATTATCATGTGTCATATATACACATGTATATATGTCATAGGTCTCCTGTGGATTAAATGTGGAAGTACGAGGGATTTTATGTTTAAAAAAAATGTTTTATTTCCAAAAGTGCAGATTTCTGCTGTGTCCAGAAAGCATTGTAGCATAAGATAGTACATATTTAAGCTTTTGGCTTCCTTGACACTAGGCTCCAGTTCTGAGCATAGATTTCTCCAGAACATGGGTGTCCTGACAGAGAGCCTTTCAGCATAATTCCAGAGGTCTGGAAGAGGATATGTATTTCAGGCCAAAAAGTACGTGGGGATTTATTGAGAATGAGAAACAGTAATGCTGTCACTCTGAAGAGGTAAAAAAAGAAGTTTTGAGCAGGTAAGCAATGAAGAAATGGAGAACGTAGGCATTTCTTCCTTAAACCAAACATTTATTTTTATGTATATATAACTATACACAGCAAATAACAAATAAAAGCTGCATCAATCTGTATATTTTTGCACAATGAAATTCCATGAGAGTTTCATACAAATTTGATAGGCATTTCCAATGAAACAGATATTTCAGAGAGGTGTATTCCTAGGATATCCTGTAGGATATCCTGGAACTTTTTCCTTTACACGTTCATTTAATACCTGATGATGTTAGTGAGTCAAATACATTGTTAGAGCAACACTAAGGATGGCAGCTTCACTCTAAGGCTCCACTACAGCTAAGATTTTCCTAGGATAAAATTCAGTCCTTGAAATCTACCACGAGCAGCTCAACAAATCAGCCCAACGGACTCTTAATTTCTATTATTTCAGTGAAAACCAGAAGTAATTGGAGGTTATTCTACATCTCACTTATAGCAGAAATCTCAACTGACTTTAACATTTATCTAAGCAGAATCATGCTCAGTGGAGTTTCACCAGTTAAGTGGAAAGGAATCACCTTAAGGAGGAGCATTTTCAATAATCTCTAACATTTGTCTAGATGCAAGCTTCCTAAATTCTGGACTAAACTTTATCACAGTTTCCAAAAAACTAAATATAATGAAAGCAAAGAACTTGTAAGAAAACTACCATAGAATTGTACTGATATAACTGAAAATGTGAACTAAAACAATGCGCATCATAACAACATTTTTCTAACAAGAATAACTCCCTACAAAAGAACTGAAGAAGTTATTTAAATAGTCTGATCATAACTGATTTTTCTTCTAGAAGTAAGAATGCTGTGTACAGAATTTTAACCTACTTTTTAACTCTGCAGTAATTTTCCATAGCTGTAATAATATGCCAAGCTACTTAGAAACAACAAAAGCTTGAAATATCCAGTCTCCTGTAAAATATTTTAATTAAACTGACACTAGTAATATGTCTCTTTCCTGATACTCAAAGCTTTCTATAACCCTGTCATTCTTAATTGCTTAAAGGTAGGTTTCTATCTTCACTTCAGGGACCACCCAGAGCAATTAAGTATCAGTAGAACAGTGAAACTGCAATGAACTGGGAAATTTAGGAGCACAAAGTATAAAACTTTCATTGGAACTGAGTAGGCACCATGGACTTTGCTATGAAATTTCACCTTCACTGTTCTGTTGTCCACATATCTTTTTTCCAGTCTTGGGAGGAAAGGAAAGCGATTGAATCTGTTTACTGGATTAATTCAGATGAAGCATTCTACGAGCAGCTGGCTGAAGTCTCGCAATTGCGAACCCTTGTTCTGGTGGGGGACTTCAACCTAACAGACGTCTGCTGGAAATATAACACAGCAGAGATCAGGCAGGCAAGGAGGTTCCTCAAGTGTGTGGAAGATAGCTTCCTGACACAACTGGTAAGTGAGCCTACCAGGGGAGGTGCCTCAGTGGACCTCCTGTTCACAAACAGAGAAGGACTAGTGGGAGATGTGGTGGTTGGAGGCCATCTTGGTCTTAGCAATCACAAAATTATTAAGTTTTCAGTTTTTAGTGATGTAAGGAGGGGGGTTGGCAAAACCTCCATCTTGGACTTCCAGAGGGCAGCCTGTGGCCTGTTCAGGACATGGGTTGAGAGAGTCCCTTGAAAGACAGTCCTGAAGGGCAAAGGGGTCCAAGAAAGCTGGACGCTCTTCAAGGAGGAAATCTTAAAGGCCCAAGAGCAGGCTGTCCCCATGTGTCACAAGTATAAAGGGCAGGGAAGACAGCTAGCCTGGTTGAACAGGGAGTTTTTGACAGGATTTAGGAAAAAAAGAAGGGTTTACCACCTTTGGAAGAAGGGACAGGCAACTCAAGAGGAGCACAGAGATCTCATTAGGTCATACAGAGAGAAAATTAGGAAGGCAAAAGCCCAGCTGCAGCTCAACTTGGCCACTGACATATGGGACAATAAAAAAAAAAAATTAATACATACATCAACAATAAAAAAAAACCCAGGGAGAATCTCCATATTGCCTTCTTTGCCTCTGTCTTTAATAGTCAGACCAGTTACCCTCAGGGTGTTCAGTCTCCTGAGCTGGAAGATAAGGATGGAGAGCAGAACAAACCCCCCATAATCCAGAAGGAAGTAGTTAATGATCTGCTTCTGCACGTAAACGTGCAAGTCTATGAGGCCTGATGGGATCCACCCAAGAGTACTGAGGGAGCTGATGGGGGAGCTTGCTAAGCCTCTCCATTTATCAACAATCCTGGTCAACAGGGGATCTCCCATATGACTGGAGGCTGGCTAATGTGATGCCCATCTACAAGAGGGGCTGGAAGGAGGATCCGGGGAACTACAGGCCTTTCAGCCTGACCTCAGTACTGGGAAAGATCATGGAGAGGCTCATCTTGAGTGAGCTCCCATGGCAAGTGCAAGGCAGCTAGGGGATCAGGGCCAGTCAGAAAGAATTTATGAAAAAGAGGTCTTGCTTGACCAACCTGATCTTTTTCAGTGACCATGTGACCTGCCTATTGGATAAGGGGAGGCTGTGGAAATTATCTGCCTGGACTTTGGTACGGTCTTTGACACTGTCTCCCACAGCATTCTCCTGGAAAAGCTGGTAAATCATGGTATAGACAAGTGCACTCTTCACCAGGTAAAAAACTAGCTGGATGGCCATGCCTAGAGAGTTGTGATAAATGGGATCAAATCTAGCCGGTGCCGGTCACCAGTGGTGTCCCTCAGGGCTCAGTTTTGGGGCCAGTCTTGTTCAACACTAATTATCTAGATGAGGGGGTTGAGTGCACCCTCAGTAAGAATCATAGAATCATAGAATGCCAGGTTGGAAGGGATCTCAAGGATCATCTGGTCCAACCTTTCCAGGTACTACTATAGTTGATATGAGATGGCTCAGCACCCTGTCAAACTGAGACTTCAAACTATCCAATGTGGGGGAATCTACCACTTCCCTTGGGAGACTATTCCAATGTTGGACTGTCCTCACAGTGAAAACTTTACCTCTGTTTTCCAATTGGAATCTCCCCAGGAGCAACTTGTGCCCATTACACCTTCTCTTTTCTTTGTGACTCCTTCTAAAAAGGGAGTCTCCATCTTCTTGGTAGCCACCCTTTAAGTACTGGAAGGTTATCCTGGAGGGTGGGTCTCCCTTCTGGAGTGTCAACCTCTCCACTCATCTTGGTGCCATCAGCAAGTTTTCAACTTTGGATAACAAGAGACTACCAGAGAAATTGCTAGGCTACACCTGGCAGTGCTGGCTTCAGAACATTTACGAGTAGTCTCTTTATACTGGCAATGGGAGAAAAAAAAAAGCAGCTATGCCTTTGCATATTCTTCAGACAGAGAGAAATCTACCTGGAAAGCAAAATTCAGCAGTAAGAGAGTTTAAGTCTGTTAATTTTTCACTGGAGTTAACTAGTTAATAAGTCTGTCCTGCATTTCATATCATGAGCCATTGCTATCCCTTTTTTAGAAGGAGTATCCACCCAAAGGAAAGGAAGCTAAGTATCTTCCTGTGACCATTAATATTCAGCTTCTGAAGAAGCATAACTGAAAACTCCAAGAGATTGATTCCTGATGCCAGCTACCTTGGTAATTATTAGACCCCATTCCCACCCAGCAGTAACCTTTCTCTCTAGGGAGAGAAATAATTTACCTGATTTCCCTCTTCAATGAACCTGAATGCCTTTATTAAGATGAAGTTGGGTTATATCAAAAAGGTGCCAGATAAGTACTTTCCATCTCAGAAAAAGGGCATTGCAGACATTTTGCTGATAATAAGAGCAGCTCCTTTGATTTTCTCAGTTAATGTCTCTGTCTTACAAGGTACTGCATTTAGTATTTCCACATGTCCATAAGAAATCTTAAAAAAAAATCACCAAGCTCAGTTTCAGGCAAATCACCTATGAAAACTATGTGTGCATGCACATGAGATACTTAGCATTGTAATTTTACTATTGAACCTGTGCAAAACAAAGCATAAAGTAGTTTTGGAGCCAAATGCTGTTTTGACAATGCTGTTTTCACTATGAATGGATGTGTAATTTATATGGATATTTCAAATTATTTGTATTAGCTGCAACTACTGACTAGTTGTTACATAGTTTTCAATTTTAGAAGAGTTATTTGGTTGTAATTATATTGAACTGTAACACTGGTATATGTTTACATAATCACAAAGATGATGTGAGAGTTTAAAAAATTCTCTTTTAATTAAATCTTAATATACCTGAACACCCCCAGATCATTATGATACCAATACTGAACTGGTATTCTTATTTCATCTGAATACTTGTTCAAACTATAAATTTTGCAGGTATACTTCAAGGTGTTTACATCAGTATGAACCTTCAAATACGAGTAAATACAGCTGTGTCTGTGGCAGTCATGAACTGATTTTTTGGTGTGTCCTTAGCAGACTTTTCAGCCTTGTAGTCCTCTGCAATAAATTACTCAAATCAGGATACTGTCCAGGACTGTAACTGTATTATAAAGTTTGGAATGTAATTTAGACTTCAGAAGAAATAATATAAAAATATCAAAGTGCAAGACTGGAACAACAAAGTTAAACTTACACATTGGTAAATTTATATGATTCTTAAGCAAGGTATTTATCTGTATAGAATGTTAATGTTAATAATGTTAATATGTATCCATATATCCTGTATTAAACAGACAGGCTAATGTGTAGCAAATCTGTATTATGACCATAGCATAAAGCCACCTGAGTTCCACTGTTAGTCTAATGCCATGTACCCCCTCAAAGCAAATGAGGGAGTTGTTTAGACTTCTGAAAAGAGGATATGTTCCTGTATTCCTATGAAATTATTGAGAAGCACTAAATACATAGAGTAAAACACAGTAAGTAATTCACAATTCTAAAGGACAAATTCTTCAACAATTTAATAGCATATATACGTTTACCATATATACACATAGCTGCATCCAGCTCATGGGCACAGACAAATAAAAATGTCCTGAAACCTTTCAGTTCTGCCATACTTCATGAGTTTATCTCTCAGAAATGCCACTATCTCAAGTTTTGTCCAGTAATAAAAATTACTGCCATGCCTGTATCTGTAAATCACTATTATGTGTCATTTATTCTCTCTTCCAGGAAAACACTTGTATTTTATATTCATTGCTCTAAAACAGATGAGAGAGTTATGCCTTGCATTGTCCCTGAAATGGAGTGACTTGCTAAAGAAGCAGGATTTTGAAAGTCTGTGTTTATTGAGCTGTTATAAAAGTAATACAGAAACGTAATTAATATTTTCCTTTTCAGAACAGCTATAAGAGCTATTTATCAGCCCCGTAGCTTTTAATAAGTACATATAACTCTCAGAAATGTACATGTATCTAGGTCATACTAATTACCTACCTTGGGAGGCAACAATGCGCCTATGCTTCTCTACCTTGCTGACATACTCTTGAGACCCAAGTCAGAAGAGAACGCTTCAGAAAGTCTAAAAATACATTTCCTAGGTGCTTATCTGTTAAACTGCTTAAAGAGGAGGTCTTTCATGTACTAGCTGGCAGCCTGTAATTTGTATTATGCAGGAAATAAGACTAGATAATAAAAAACAACCCTCTGGCCTTGAAGCTTATGAATCACACATAACAGAGAAATTACTATGATAACATGAAAGAAAATTGTCAGAGTATAAAAACAGCCACCTCAGTTTTATTTTATTAGGCATAATTTTATTGTATTTCTTGTGTAGATGGAAATGTATCAGGAGACCCTTTAACACCAAGGCAAGCCCTAATACTCTCTATGGACTACCTGGTAAAACCATTCCAAGCATTCCCTTAAGTCAGAATATAACATGAAAACTAAAACATGTTCATGAAAAAATGTATATCATGTATAGAGGTGTGAATCAAAAGGAGATCAGTATTTCTCAAAGTTCATCATTTTGCTGTGATCATTTACTTGAATACTTTAAATTGCATACTGCACTTAAACAATCTAATTTTCAGGTATGTTATGCCATTGAGTATTTCTATTTTATACAGACACGTAACACATTTACAACAAGGTATGGGTGTCTTCCAGTTACACAGTAGGAAATGAGGTTCCTGTGGTATACAGCGATAGCTATACCAGAAAAACTTGAGCAAAACATTTTTCTGAATTATTTGTGCAGCAAAACTGGTGCTGTTTAGTTTTGCACTTTGTTACAGGGGAAAACGCTTGTACTAAGTTGACAAATTACAGGAGGAACAGAAATTGTTATCTAATCTGGTAAATTTTATAAACTAAAGGCTAAAGCAGTCCTGTAAGAGTGCTTTGAATTAGGTAGAAGAAGGATTCAGACTTCTAAGACCCAGAGTTTTAATTTAAAGACTGAACCTTGTGTTCTAATATTTAGTTTTTCTTTGAACCTCACCGTTCAGTATATATTCACTGTGAGATAAGTAGTCTTCTTTAGCTGCAATATGCTCACACAAAAGGAGAGGATGGAATCATAGGCTACTTCAAGTGAAGGACTTATTATTCAGCATTAGAATTATCTTTATTCATGCAGACTTCAAATACTTCCTTAATCTGCAGTTCTACTGTAGCCAGGAAGTTCCTGTGATTTGCTAAAATTGAAGAAGACAAATGGGAGTTTGTAGTTTCTCCTTGAATATAGGAAAAAAAATTGAGGGGTTGGGGGAGTTAATTCAATGTAGTTAGAGGATTTCTAGTTTAAAAGAATTCCAAACTTTTCCCTGATAATACATGTTGACTATCAGAGAGGAGAGAAGTCAGTTGTTGATGTATATCTTCTATGCATCATTGCTGATGTTCAGTTTCGCACCTTGTAGATGAACAGACATTGGGTTATTAACATCCAGTTATTGCTTGATTGTTTATTAATACAATGTGAAATATATGTGCAAACAGCTGAATAAATGCCACTGGGGAGACTACAATAGCATATGCACTTGGATGGGGAAGGTCTCTGCTACATTATTATTATTGTTGTTGTTGTATGTGCTTATTATTTAATATATATTATGGAAACATCTCTGTGTGTAGTAAACAGGAGACCTTTCACCACAACTATTCTCATTTTGTAGTCTACCTCTGTGTCCTTAATGAAGCTGGAACTTACACACCTGCTCTGTGAGGAAAAGCTGTAGGGAAGTGGGAAGTTGGACATTCAGTCTGCTTACATAAGGAAAAGCTGAATGCCCTTTTTCCACATCTTTGGGCTGTGTTCAAACTATAGCAGTGCTGCATGGGGGAACAGTCTTCAAATACATGCCCATAATTCCTCCTGTGCTGCTGTACAGTAAGGGGGCTTCAGCAGCCCTGTGAACAGCTTCCTGCTTGGGCTCAGTGTCATCCCTCAGAACTGGCATCATATGATCTTTTTAGATAATTTTGTAGAAGTGCTTGCAAATAGAGCATATTGAAATGTCACTACTATGATGCTATCATGTTTTGAAGGCTGATATAAATTAATTGACAGAAAAAAAACCAACAAACCCCAAACCCTTCAGCAGTTATAATGAAATTATTTTGTATAATTTAGATTGAATTATAATACTCACCTTCACATAAATAAGTACGTGGGATGGAAAAAAACCACAAAATCTGCTTTCCTTTTTATTTGCAATATTTTATATTTGTTTTACCTTATGTTGCATTTATTTCCTAAAAGTCTTCATTTAATAGGAGAAATGATTAAGCCCTGATACATTCATGGTTGCAATATATCTGTCATGCTGAGAGACACAGGAAAACCTAGTTGGCAGTTAGATTATTTTCTTTCTATACCTTAAAGTATGATTTGGAATTACTATTTTGCCCTTAGTGCAGTGACAGTTTCAGCAAATGTTTGGGTATCAACAAAGTCTGGTCACCACTGCTGACAGGTCCAGTTATGTTATTCATGCTGGAAAAACAGCTTTCCAACAGTCCAGACTTGCTAGATCTTTGATTCAAAAGCTAGAACTATTTGTTCTAAGGAACACTACATAGAGCCCCTCTAGTTCAATGCTTGAGCTATTTGTAGCGTTTTTGTCTGTAAGTAGGCACTAAGAATAAAACCAAGCAGACAGTAGTGCTAATCAGGATGATTTTGGAAGATAAATTTATCAGTAGTAACACAGAGCAAGAAAGGAAGATGAGAAAACTTCGGACATGGTTGCTGGGTAAGTTTCAATGTGCACACTTACCTAAATTAGCATTATTTTGTTCTAGATTTCATTTCTCTTCAGAAGGTATACAAGTTGTATTTCAGCTGGGTTTTTTTTTTGTTGGTTTTTGGGGTTGTTTTTTTTTGGGGGGGAGAGGGTTATAGCTAAAATGAGTAATGAACTGGGTTACTGTGATCTGAAAACTCGGCCGCTGCCTGTGTAGAAACGGATAAAACATTAATTGGATTACAGGTGCACTTAATTAATGTGCATTGAAAGTGTTCAGTTTTCCTGTGATCAAGTCAGTAGGCTGAATATGGACTGAGAGGAAGGGTTTTTCTTCTGCTAAGTAGGAACCTCAGAGAATATGAAAAGGGAGAGTAAAGCTGACTGGAACTTTACTAAAACTTCTTGTCCCTCCTATTTCCTGAAGTATTTTTCCTGATAGTGTGAAAGTCTATCCTTCTTTTGTGAAGTACTTTGCTAATTAAATACCTATAGCACCTGTGAGATGCTTGTTGTGTGGGAGGATGGTGACTTTTGGCAGAAAGGAGTGAGAACACAATGTTCAAAACTTTCCCCTGAAAAGCAAAGGCATTAAGTGGAAAACTACATGGGCAAACATCAGTAGCCTGACATTTAAAACTGTTTCTAGACAGATTTGAAAAATACCTGTGTCTGTGAAGTCTCAATGAAGCCAGGAAGGCTCTGAAGAGCTGTAGAAATAGAGACATAAAAGATTTTATTATTCTGTTCTTGTCTCCTACTGTCTACATCTCCCAGCTGCTAGGGGAAAGGTAAGATAACTGCTCCAAAAACTTGAAACACTATTTCCTGCAAAGTATTTTTTCCTAGGACCCACTGTTCAACAGGCCCAGACAAAACTTTAATAAAACCAACCAGCTGTCCACTTTGTTATTTATATTGTGAGGATCAGGAAGGGAATGAGAAGTTTAGAAGAATGGGAAGTGGAATGAGCCATCAATGCAGGAGCTGACTGCAATTTAAAAGTCAAAAATCGAGACCTGGCAGTCCTTTGGCATCACAAGGTCCTTGGTTGCCTTGAGAGCATAGAGAAAACCGCCTGAGAGAGCTGGAAGACATGCTAAATGCAAGCTAACTAGCTCATTTAATCTTTAAAAAGAAGAATGCTGCTTATGCATTTCTGTCACTTTTGATGTATGAGCAGAGTTCAACAATTCTGTATTTTTGTCAGACATTTCAACTGTGACAATTTCTTATCTTCAATTTTAATAATTGATTTGATAACAAAATTGCCTATATTGAGTTCTTTACAACATTTTTTGAGAGAAAAATGTTACCTTCACCCATCCTCTTCCCACTATTACTGTATTTTAACTTATAGCTCTGAGAGTAATATTAAATATTTATCCTGTTGGCTTGATTTGATCATCACATGTACATCAGCAAATAACCTTTTGTAATACAGTGAATTAAACAGAGCTGTGTGTTCTTTAGCATATTTGTTTTCAGACCAGCTGAGAAGAATAATGTTGTGAAGTACATCTGTATCAAGAGAGGAAGGCTAATAAAGACAAAACCCTAAGGGTTCTAGATCTTAAGCATAGCTCTGTGATATTTGCCTAACCAGAGCAGGTCCATGGGTAAAACTAAGTAGAATGCTCTCACATAAGCCAAGAGTTGATAGTGGTAACAGAAGAAGTAAGAAATAAGCATAAGGCAGCATAAGAAAGGAAAAATATTTTACTATGTTTGCATCTAAAATAAGCAAGCTGAAACAGTCTAAACCAGTTTTACCTCATCCCTTTATACCACCGACTTGTAAACAGAGCTTCTGCCCAGATTTGTTTCCACTAGACTTTTCATAGGGTTCTGTGCAGCATAGCCTTAAATAAAATAAATAGTTGAAATAATCTCTGACTCTTCAAAACATAAACATTTAGGAGTAGCTTTTTAAAAGTATGAAGGTACCTAGCTCTTACATGTGGTAAGTATCTGGATTCTTCTAGCTGCTTTGCTTATTCCAAAACCATATGAGTATAAGCTTGAAAGACTTTGAAGCACAAATGCTTCAAATCTAATATCAAATATAATGGTATCAGAAAATAGAATGAATAAGAGAAGGGAATAGGTATAGTATGTGTTATGTAATAAAATAATATTTTTTAATAGAAAGCCCAAACTTTTATATTCCCCCTAAAGGAATATGTTGATTATTTTATATCTAAATGTGGAAAAAAGAAAACCACAAAACAACCACCCTTACTATTTTTTAAGTTTAAAAATTTTATGATGAAATAGCATACATACATTACCGACACAAAAACATTACTTACCTGCATTAAAATGTCAAATAATCTGAAACAGATGTAGCACTATTTCAGAACTGCTTTTTGCATTAAATCTGGAGCAATATCTATAGAAATTTACTCTAGAGCACAATGCAGCAAGCTGAATGCGTTTAGAATTTGTCAGCAAACTTCCTTTACTTATCAAGCAAGAGAGCGTTTATCCTGTTCATTATTGACATCTCCCAGAATTTTTTCTATAGTTTTGTGCAAATAGCTTGTCAGCCTTTTGGCAGATAGGGGTGATTTTCAGAAACAATTTTCAGATTCTTCAAACTGAATTATACATCCAGACGCAGTCAGTCTTTCTTACCATTAATTTTACAGGAAAAGTTATCCTTTTGTAGTAAAGGCAATCTCTATAAAGGAGATCTAAGAATGCAACATTAACAGAAAACAAACTGAAGTGGCAGAGGGATCCTGCCCACCAGAATTCACAGAGTTTAGTTTAGGATTGGTCTACAATGCGTGGGAAAATATTAAGTGCCTTTGGGAACTGAGGGAGTTTTAGTACTGGAAACTCCTGGAATGGGAAAAAACAGATGAGCAAATGTTGTGAGGTCTAAACTGTGGTTTTCACAATCTACATTGTGAGTTTTCAGAAGTCTAAATTTCAGCATTGAACATGAGAATGCTTATTAATAAGGCACATGCATAGTCATAGCCTTGTGTGTGTTTTGGCAACTTCCAGCTTTTGTTTGTTCTCTTCAAATTAAAATCTGTTAAAATATTTTATTTCAAAGTAGCTTAAAAAAAGTGGCTATAATTTTAATGACATTTATAGACTGTTCACCTGATTTTAGAAACTCATTAAAATGTGAGATACATTACCATTTGATTAGTAGGTAAATATTGGACAGTCTTTATTAGACCTTTGACTTCTATTTTCTTCCCTATTGAGAGTCTGGAAAGAAGGCCTAAACAGATGAAGATTACAGCAATATCTGGAGTCTTCACGTCATAGGTGACACCAAGCTGTGGATAGCACTGAACTGTAGCATGGAGCCTTACTTAAGTACAGAGAGCAGAGTTGCTGCCATGCAACAGGTTGATCCAGCATAGGTGGCAGAATCACCAGAAGAACAGTATAATCTCACATACACAAATCCTTTGTTGCTACTGACAGATGCATCCAGAAAAGATTTAAGATTTTGATCCGTTTAGAATATGTGGGGGTGTAAGATTACTTCCCTCCAGTTCTCAGGAGTTCACGACTCACCTCCTATTATAAAAGTCAATAAAAGTGTGAAAATTAAAGTATGCTGAATGAGGTGCTATGCAATGCATTTAGTGTGGCATATCGTATTGCAGAGAAAAGTCTGAGGTTCTCTTTTTAGCTAGCAAATCTAGCCTTCTTCAAATAGAAAAAGTTGAGTTTCTAGAATTACAGACCAATTTGCAATGACTTAATAATTGCCTTATAAAAGCACTTACTAGTATAGAATGGCTCAGTGTCCAAATAGAGACATGTAACAAGTGGTGTTCCTCAAGGGTTGATACTTGGACCAGTGCTGTTTAACATCTTTGTTGGTGACATGCACAGTTTCATTGAGTGCACCCTCAGCAAGTTTCCCAACACCAAACTGGGTGGTGAAGCCAACACAGTGGAGGGAAGGGATGCCATCCAGGGGGACCTTGACAGGCTCCTGATGTAGGTTCGTGCAAACTGCATGAAGCTCAACAAGGCCAAATACAAGGTTCTGCACTTGGGCTGAGGCAATCCCATGCAAGAATACAGGTTGGAAGGAGTAAGGATTGAGGATAGCCCAGAGGAAAAGGACTTGGGGGTAGTGGTGGACCAGGAGTTTAACATGAGCTGTCAGTGTGCACTTGCAGCCAAGAAAGCCAACTATATACTGGGATGCATCAAAAAAAGCATAGCCAACTGGTCGAGAGAGATGATTCTCCCCCTCTACTCTGCTCTGGTGAGACACTACCTGGAGTACTCTGTCCAATTCTGGATCGCAACATAAGAAGGACATAGAACTCCTCGAGCGTGTCCAGAGAAGAGCCACAAAGATGATCAGAGGGCAGAGCACCTCCCCTATGAAGATAGGCTGAAGAAGTTGGGCTTGTTCAGCCTACAGAAGAGGAGGCTCTGGGGAAATCTTATACTGACTTTCCACTATCTGAAGGGGGCCTACAGGAAAGCTGGGGCAGGATTTTTCACATGGGTGTGTAGTGAAAGGACAAGGGGCAATGGTTTGAAGCTTAGAGAGGGGAGATTCAGGTTGGACATTAGGAAAAAAATATTTCCTGTAAGGGTGGTGAGGTGCTGAAACAGGTTGCCCAGGGAGGTTGTGGATGCCCCCTCCCTGGAGGTCTTCAAGGCCAGGTTGGATGGGGCCTTGAGCAACCTGATCTAGTGGCAGGTGGCCCTGCCCATGCAGGGGGGTTGGAACGAAATGATCTTTAAGTTTCCTTCCAAGCCAAGCCATTCTGTGATAGAAGGCTGGATTGGGGAAAAATGCCTTACAGATCAGTTGAGGGTTTGCGTATGGATGATAATATCAAATGTCAGCTAATACCTACTATTTTCTATAGCACCTCTTATTATCAAACTCTTCATCTCATCATTTGTTTTTTGTTGTCTTAAAGAAAGAATACTCATATATATCTGTGTGCTAATGGTCAATAAGTGAACATTTTTCCACTGGTTTTCATATATCAGAGATGACAAAGGCAGTGTTGTTTCATGGTTTAATTTCTTTTGAATCTTCTGTTAAATTTCTACTATTCTGTGTTTTCTTTGGAGTGAAGGAAAAAAACAACTGATGCCCTATGTCCTAGTCTTAGTTTTCAACTGCAGGAAAAAAAAATTCCCACTTTCTTGAGCAGGATTTCAACCTGCAAGCATGGTGCAGAATGGAATTTGGCAGGTTTTATATTAAGTTCTTTATTTAAGATGGAGCCAAATTTTCCCGCAGCTATTGCCTGTCTCTTCAGTTGCTAAGAGTGGTGAGTTTAAGATGAGGAAGGCAGGGCTTGAAGTGTAGACAAAGTTGTTAGGCAGTAAGTCCGTTGTGATGTTGTGATGATAGAGGCTATCAAAGACAGACCACCGAGTTCAAAAGGCACCTTTCTGATAAGCAGAATTCCTCTAACTCTAACCCCTAACCCCTAAACCTAACCCTAAATAGAAGATACTAACGGTCACTGTTGGTACCTCTGTGTTGAATTCAAGTTTTGGCAGAGCTGTTCCTGGGGCACAGGTATGTGAAACCCAATATCTTTACAGTTAGAATTTTTTATAGTCTGTCTCTTGGAAATAACAACTAATTGCTCTAAATTTGTAAGGGAGGAGACAGGGAAGGACTGTGGTATTATTTATTGTAAAGATATTGTATATAACTGTATAAACATCAGTATTCTGCCATGGAACCATGGCAGCTACTAATTTGCTTGTGTTAAATTGTCAGTGCTGCTCTTATTGAATTGCTCATAGGAAAATGGAAAAAAAGCCCTACCTACTGTCCTTCATCAAGGCCACAGATATTGTTGGCAGACTGTTATGGTTGAAATTTGTTTCGTGTTCAGAGTTACAGGGATGAAAAGAGCCATCAATATAGCTAATGTTACTATTGATATAATATTGCTTTTTTTTTTTTTTTTTTACTTGCAGTATTACTTTGCCATAACCTTCTGTTCTGTGTACAGTGCATTCTTTCTTCTCCACTTTTAAAAAATGAAAATGTAGATCCCTCAATCTATGCCTTGAAATCGTCAATGGCTGGTGAAAGAGTGTTTTTAACTTGGAGCTTTTGTGTAAGACACTAAGACTTAAGACTTTGGCCCTGTGGCAGGTGATGTCATTAAAGTATGCTCTAAGCTGTGGGAGAATTTAGAAGAGTGTAGGGTTTTAAAATGTTTATAATAAATTGATGTATTATCATCCATGTGATGAGGCAGTATTTTGAATAATTTATTTGCAAAAGCATGCCTAAAGTCCCATAGTCACAAAAATAGAGCAGGTCACAAGTTTATGGTAGAGAATAAATCAGATGATATTTGGAATTATCAAGTTCAGCAAGTATTGTAGATAATCTCTTAATCAAAGTTACTAAGTTAATGTTAATTACTGTATTCAAATTCAAACTCAGCTGAAGATGCAATACTTTATTATTTAAAACACAGTTCTAAGATGAGCAGCACTGAGATGAAATTGCTTTCAGAGCTGGGGATATGTTGTTGCTAAGATTAAATTGCTTAGAATCGGTTGACATTTGATTCTGGCTATTCATTATGCTCTTCCTGAAAAAAAAAGTTGTAGTCAATCAAATATGGCTCTGTTGTATCCTGCAAGGAAAAGCATAGATGTGCTAAGCCAGGTTTTCAACATTATTCCAGTTTTGATTGCTGTAAAATATAAAACTTCAACTATTATTCTTCATCTGAGTAACTTGTATCCTTGTTTTTAAAGAGATATGGTTTTTGAAAGAAATCATATATGATGTAGGTGTCTGAGTAGTTCAATATTAAGATATGAGAATAAAAAAATATGGATTATGTCTTGGAACAAAAAGCCATATTGCTATATTTGACATTTACATCCTTCCCGTTTAGATTTGCTCTGGAATAGGAGCACCAACACTGACATGGATGGGTCACGGCTAACCAGTTTACAGCTGCTTCAATATGAAATCGTAGCAGTGCAGTTATGCATGTGAGGTCAGCAGTAATAACACTTTTAAGGTATTATCTTTGAAAGGCTGGAAGGCTGCAAATGTCATTTACAGACTTTTAATATTCTCTGCAGTGTGTTGAAGATTTTTTATTGTTCTTAATCACTTTGAAGAATGAGATCTTAGTTGCAGATTTTCAATACTCTATATTCATGGGAGCAAATGGAGGGCAAGAAAAGGGCAGAAGAGCCAGCAGGTGTATTTTATGAAACCTTACACTGTTCCATAAATTCTGCTAGGAGCTAGGATTTAATTCAGCACCCATTGAATTTAGAACCTACTCAGAGATACACAGAAATTTCCTCACAGAAATTATGTAACTTTAAATGTCCTATTACTACATCAAGGGATTAATGGGAAACAGTGCTTCTTGAGGGAGGCCCTTCTCTGCAGCAGTGTAATGTGAAGTGGTGCAGAGAGCCTATTTGCCAACTTTATGCAATACAACGCTTTCTTTCCTGCTGGGCTGTCCCAGAAAGCTGGTTAAACTGCCTCAATGGTCCCTCTCCTGTCATCAGAGTCCTATGAAAGGGTGTAGCAAAGCTGAAAAAGTGCTTGTGACACATGACATAGTATTTCTTTTATTTTTTTCCTCCCTAATGAAGTAACTTCAAAAATTCAAAATTCAATTTAAAAAGTGCTTAGACAAGATGTTTTCTCAGATAATCCTGGCTTTCCTTTCTGTCCTTATTAAGACTATTATCTGTATTTCTCTTAAAAGTACACCTATGTCTTCCCTAGCCTAATTGTTCCCAAAAACTCAGGTCTATTTGAAAAGGTGAAGGGTGTAAATTGTATTGCTGAAATAGGAAGACTTTTGCTTAAGAGACATGCCTGTTAGTCATGCTAACCAACAAACCAAGCTTTGAAACCAAGCTGCATCAGAATGTTCATTTCTATTACTGAGTCCATGCCTGAAATAATAAGATTATACCCTAACATGGGAGAAAAAGAAAATACTCTTTTTGTGGTGCAGTTTCATGTGACAAATGTTACTTGCGGGTTTTCTTTACATTCACTAAGACAGTATTGTGCCTGTTCTGACATCCTAAAGGTCATTTAAATATCTTTCTCTAGAGTTATACAAGTTGGATGAAAAAAAAAAAGCAAGCAAACAAACAAAAAAGCAGCATTAGGAAAAATAAGACCTCAACACAGTATTGGAAAGTTTATGATTTATTACAGTTTGCATACGTTTATTTGATTCCCTTGTAGACTTTGTTTTGTATGATTTTCCAAAATAAGAAAGGACGTGGGGAAAAAGAAAAACAGACCAGGCTCTGTGCAGGAAATCTATTGTAATTCTTTTATTTGCTCTTCTCCCGGTGTGGTTGAGGGAAATGGGAAAAAGTTGTTGATCTACACAAGAGATCAATAAGCAGAGCCATTCACAATTAGATATTCTGTAGAAATTTACTTGAATCGAATTAGCCTGAAGCACTTGATGTAGTTTTGCCTGGTAACCTTGCTCTTAAGCATGTTTTAATTTTAAGAAATTATACTTTTGTGGTAAAAAAGGGTGTATTGAGAATTGTTAAAGATCTACTCTCTAGGTTGCACTATGATCTCCTTTGTAGTCACTTATTAGTATAGCTGTTATGCTTTGAGATTATAAGGTTTTATTTCAAAAGACCACGGTCATGCTGCTTTTATTAGTTTTAGTTCTAAAGGTCATGTCATAGTTGTCAAAAATAAGCATAGATCTTAGTATTAGTATTTTTAAAGTACATTTAAAACACAATGTCAGCAAAGCTGATATTGTTACTCTCCTTCTGGTAATTTGAGGTTGGAGAGCTTTACTGATTAAACCCTTCATTTTAATTTTAAACATTTGCATTTAAAAGGTAACTTCTTTGACTGGTAATAAATGAGGCATTGGTTATATTTAATAACTCCTATGCATTGGGGTGTCACAGCAGACTCAAAAGATAGTACATGCTGTCACATTTAGGATGATAGATTTTATAAAACTGTTGCATAAAGATGAACCCTTTTGTTCTACCTTGGGAGGTTGCCATGGTGACAAAGCAATGCTTCATGGGACTTTCACTTTTCTGATAATGTTAGATATTGAACCCAAAGCTGCTTCTTTAGATTGTTCTTAAATCTCACTTTTAGTGTGATACCATTTTGTAGAGACATATGATTCATCTTTTGTATCTTTATTTTCTCAGAAATATCACCTATAATGCTGTCATGCCTAAAGTACTAAACATGTTAACTTACCAAATTCTAAACATAGTAGACAGTCTATAAATATTTTTTACATTCCATGCCATTGCTCAGTTTTAGAAATATTTAGAATATGTTTAGTAATTCTGTACTTTCTCCAAACTACAAAAAGAAAGATCTCAGGTTTTTATAGCTTATGGAAATATTCTTAGCATGGGAGAATATTACACACAGTATGCTGTAGACAGATAAATCCTGTCATTTTATATATATATATGTAAATATTTAGCAACATTAATGTAGATCTTAGATGTATGGAAAGTAGTTACAAAAGTTTTTAGGTCTGCAAATAAAACCAAATTGTTTGTGGAGTTAGTATGCATTTCTTTGTAATATATGACGTATTCTTATTATCCGGTGTAAGTAAGAAATCACATGGGAACTGCAGTTGATTCATGCATTCATAAGCCAGTGATTTTATCTTTACAAATAAAAATAACTGACATGGAAATCCTTACTCCTTGAATTTTGAAATGCTTGACTGTGGATTGTTCACTATGCTGAATCAGCTGGAACAATAATATTTTCAAGATACAGCCAACTCCTTGACATATGGCAGAAAATATATACAGGAATGTAAGTCATGCCATTTGGTACCCAGTTGGAGCTCCCTAGCTATGCTAATGAAATTCGTGCAACAGGAGTATTTTTCTGGAGGAAGAACTTCTTGCTGTTTTCAAATGAAAACAGATAAAATGTTTTCATGAGAAAAGTGCTGGAAATTGTTCTGAGCATTCTTTTGCCCCATTCATATTAAATGTTCCCTCAGAATGCTATAATATTTGTTCACATCATCTAGTAGAGATGACTGGCAAACACTTCACAAATGACTTAGCCAACTGAGAGTGCGTGCTGGAAATGCAAGAGGCTCTTTCTGCTTGGGGAGGCCTCTGCTTGGGGAAAGATGGCACCATGCTCAGTGTGCTAATTGAACAGGCTTTCTTTGCACTCTTGCCTCCCATTTGAAGTAATTTTGGAACAAAGAGAGACTGAAAATGCCAGAAAAGGGATATCTTAGGAGGAATGGAATACAAAGAGGAAAGACTTTTTTTTTTTTCCTCCCTTACTGGCAAAAATTTAGACAAATGCAGTGGATAAAAATCCCTTCCTTTCAGAGGTAGTGTTTAAACCCCTCTACAATCTGCCATGCTGCTAGTGGAATCCTTCACTCTATATAAACTTGCATGGTGTCCTCATTTTGCTAAACTTTGCACTGACAAGTTTTACATGGAACCTTTGCTCTTGCTGTTTTTCTCCCTAAAATTAAGCAGTTTTTCAAATGTTTGCATCGTGTTGCTTATGTAAAGAATTAAAAGCTGTTCAGCAGGCAGCATACTCAATATTCTCATTTTTTGTTCTAATCTTATTACTGAGTTTATCTTGTAAAAGAAGGGAAATAACTTTTTAAAATGTTTTTTTCACTTGAGTGTGAGAGTTCTTGTTTTGGTTTGTTACTTTAAGAGATGCTAGATGTCAGTTTCAATTAATATTCCTATTCCCCAAATTGTAGGAGTTGTTCGTAATAGTTTTCTAAGAAGTATATGTAAACTAAATTTACTAAAGTATCATTATATGGAATATGTTAAACTAGCACTACTTTTGTTTTCATATGTTGCAAATAACTTGGGGTTCATCATTTTGGCTCTGAATATAATGATCTTTAAAAAAGTAATATGACTTCAATAAATCATCTGCAAAAAATTGTAATTAATAATAGAGTTCATTGCTATACTTAAAATCACTTCTTCCTTATCAATGGTACTACCAGAGGGCGGGGGGCAAGCTGACAAGGAAGGCTTCAAAAAAGTCTACCACTCATATGACTGTTCTTGTTCTAAGTCATAGTCATAATTCCCCACTTTATGTAAATCTGCATATATGTACCCTTGTGTTCTGAAATACCTATTCATTAAGAAAGGACTTTGTTCTTCTGGCATTCTGCTAAAATATTTATATCATCTCTCTCTCTTTGAAAGGGAACCTTCCCCTGATTAATAAGTCAAACATATGAAATGCATATTTTTTTTATCTACTGCAGTCAGATCCAGAGCTTTCTTCTGCTTCATAATATAATTTTAGACAATATTTTGGATAAGAAGCCATGCATAATCAGCAGAAAATCTTCTGTTGCTATTGGCATCTCAGTTCTGTCTGATAAATAATGATTGTATAGTGAACTGCACAGCAATGCAAACCAGAGAGATAAGTTAGATATGATTTTTAATAATTAGCAATTCCTTAGTTGTAATAAATTATTCCAACTTTATTTTTTAACAGAAGCTTTTTTTTTCATGTGAAGAAATAGAAAAATTACTTTAACTTCAGATACAAGCTATAGTAAAAGGAATACAAGATACAAGGAATCCTATACTATTATCGCTGCAAATAAAATGCAATAACCCTTAGTATGCAAAAGGTTAAATACTCCAGTAACACTTTTTTGTGTATTTCTTGTGCTGAGGCACTAAAGTGTACACACGAGTTCTCTCCCCCTTGCCTCCTTCCCTGTAATAAGGACGTCATACTTTTCAAAAAGGATTACATTCTTCACCCTCTGCCTGACAAGATGCATACCAATTGCATTCCAAAATTTTACAATAAGCTGGTCTTTCACTTTGAACATAATGACAGGTATCTTGTGGCAGGAGTGTAGTAGGATACAGCTTGATACTTCTCATAAGCAGCACTAAATTGTAGGATGTTTTAATTGCACTTTAAGAATTCTCTATTATGGATGCATTTTTTAGTCAAATACAATACTTAATAGTGGAGCTTAAAAAATACAAATGAGCACCCTCATGACTGAAGTTTGTGTGGGGAAGAAAAAATTTGAGAATCAAGAATCAGATTTAAATAACATGCTCTGTAAATGGATGTTTTCTTCATGTATATCCTAGCATGGCTCAGTAGTAAAGCAAACCAAGACCTCACAGGAGAAAGAATAATTGTGTCCTCTTTCTCATAGAACCTTAAAATAAGATCCAAATAATGAAATTGAGTCAGAGAAGAGATTACTTGTAAATTTGTCTAGGATTAATATTTATTCTATGGTACCTTTTGAAGTCATTGGGTTTTGATTTTGATCTGAAGCAAGAAGTTTGACAGATATTACTAATTCATTGATAAAGTGTTCTGCAAAGTGATTGTATATTAATAACTGTATTAGAAAAGCAAATGAAAATACTGCTTATATTATTCACTCAAATAATATATGCTCAAATTATGGGACTGGACACTTACATACTCCTGTGCAAAAGGCAGTCCAAAATGTTAAGTCTTTAGAGGCATCTTAGTAGTAATTAAAAGAGCTTAATGAACCAGACTTTTAAGTTGATGTTTTGGGTTGGATTTTCAAGTTTGTTATTTGTAAGATAATAACTCCAGCTTCCCCAGTGTACACTGATTAATGTTCTGATATATTTTTTTGCCCTATTGCCTTTGTTATCATCCCTACTACTACTGATCCATACGCTGATGTCTACTAGACTGAGGGTGATCAATTGCAAATTCTGCTGCGAATTACATTGTAAGGACTTTGTGATTTATTTTGCTATATATTTAAATGCAGCACTTACAGTGGAGCTATGAACCTCGCGTACATGCTTTCATGGTAGAAGTTTGTGTAAACAACTCATACATGTCTTTTAATACTTTTTTTTGCTTGGATTGGCTTCTTGTTAATGAGTATTTGAACAAAGATAAAATGCTTTGGGTATCTTGTAGAGAAACCTGCAAACCTTATCACCTTTCTCCATTGAGGTTTGTTGAAATTACATATGTTCTCTAAGTGCTGACATGTTTTTGGAGGTCATGAGAAGTAGGAGGAGGAAATCAACTGAAAGAGTTTTAGTGGTTCTTTACTAAGTAACGTATTGACTTCAGAACTGATTTTCTTACCTTTTGGAATCAGCATATTGTAAGTCCATAAAAGAGCAACAAAATTAAAACAAATATATATGTTTTATTACTATTCTGTAGGAACTTCTTTTTTCATCCCATAGAAACTGGGTTTTCAGAACTTCCTGTGAAGTGACACATTTTGTCAATGATGCTGGCTATTACTGAAATAGTGTTGATGTGAGATTCATTGGATCATAATCGAAAAAGGATGTACAGATAAAATCTGGATGCAGTCTGGAGTCTTCTTGGACCGCATGCTCAATTTGAGCATCACATGTGCCAGAGAGACTTACCTCATCATATTTCATCTGTAGAATTAGCTTCTACATTTGTAAAATGTACCCTGGCCATAGAAATTTGCTACTACACTTGCAGTATAATATGATATATGTTAGACATTTTTTAGATGTATATGACAACATTTTTTCTCAGAGACTGATTTCTTGATTGGACTTTAAAAATAAAGTATGCTGTAGTCAAGAATAAGTCACCTAAAAATCCACTATGGATAGGTAAGAGAGGGACTCCTGAGTAGTCAGTGAAAGTGTATGCAAAACTTACTTGTGAGGCTTCATCTAGGGGTTGTTTTGATAATGACTAGAACATGTAGTGGGAAACAGGTTTATATTCGGACTTGGTTTAACACTGACCCACATTCAAGGGCAATGAAAGATGGAAGGATAGACTATTCTTAAACTGTTTATTTAGCCTTTAAGGGAAGAAATATGACTTTCTGATCTAGTGTTCTTTTCTCTTTCTCAAAAAGAATGTATTTACTTTTCTGTACTGTTCTATTACAGTATTTACTTTTTTGTAATATTTTTAGTTATACTTAATTCTATTATGTTCTATTTAATTACTATTCGTGACTGAGAGAATGTAAACATTATAAACTCCTAATCTCTCTCTTCATGAATATGGGAAGATGTATACCTTCTTTCCTACGGTGCAAAAAGTATTTGAACCTTTTGATCCTTATTTGCAAACGTGAGAGATGTTGTGAGACAGCAGTCATATTTCCAGAGTAATAAATATTTTTTTCTAAGCATTAAATATATGTTTGTTTAATGTATTTAGCATACTGTTGGACTGAGTTCTATTGGTAGAACACAAGAAAAGCAGTTGATAAATGTGACCCTGCCTCTCATTTTATGTCAAGCAAGAATTTCCACCTAACTACAACCAATCTTCAAGTGTTCTCTGATTGCTTGTAATTGCTGGTGCGGATACATTGAGCTTGATTTCCAGGAACAGTAGGTTCTTTATTTCCCATCTTGGTCACACTAAAGTTCAGAGCAGAGACATCTTTCTCATTTTCTCCAAATCTAATCAAACTCAAGCATGCAAGGACAAAACAAAACAAAAAATCACGGAAATTTTTTTTTTAAGTAGTCAATTTTCCAAGATCTTTATGGCCCAAAATAATTAATCTAGTGTATGTTATAATTACGTCTAGCTACAAAAATAGAAAGTAATACACTGCTATTTTTTCCTAGTGCCAAAAATACACTGAAGTCATCACATATTCTTTCAAGGAAAGGTCTGTGTTACTGCTTCACTCTCTGGAACATACTTGTGCTGATCTCTTGGCTGGTATTTTGATTTCTGTTAAGAAAAAAGAGATAACATAATATGATTCTATGATTTGAAAGAATTGTTAGTATCATATGTTATACATTGTGTTAAGATGAAGGAAACTTGCAGACTTTTCCTTGTAGCTTACCCAACAGATGCTATAGCCAGCTGCAGAGCTACTTCTAATAAAAAAAAATTTAATTGACCATGACATTTGAGTATTTTATTCAACTATGTCTAAAACACTGTTTGCATTAACATGTATCTTAGTAAAAAATAATAGCTTTTATTTTATTTCTTAGTCTATATTTGGATTTATATTTTTTCTTTTCTAGTATATGGACTAAATTACTATTTTGATGAAGCAATTCACAAATATTTTTATAGAACAGCTGGGATTTTTGTCATGTTCCCTGCTGACAGTCCTTACAAAATGTGTGTCGCTACCTGAGATTTTACATCTTTTAAGGTCTTTTTAGGATCAGGCAGTTGCCAGAAGACAAGGCGTTAGTACAGAGTTCCACCCAATACTGAACAATCTCCTTTCATTCCCTGTGGCACAATAATATTATAATATTCTTTTTTTTTCAATAAATATTTAGCCATCCTAATTTGGACTTTTTGCTAAGACAGTTATATGTGTGGTATTGCAAGATATTATTTCAAGTCATACATACTTTATTTATATCTTTCCTAACTTAAAGATCCACAGCCATATGTTTCAGCCATATATCAGCAGGCCTGAGCATCTGTTCTCTAAAAAGATGAGGCAGTTTTGGGAAAGCTGCAAGTGATAAAACCAGCTTCAAATCCAAATTCTGTACACCTTGAATGACCAGCATATTTACTGAGTATAACTGGCAGCAGAATGTCATCTTCTTACTTCCTTGCTTAAAACTTCCACATTAGCTAGCAGAATTGGAATGAATCTCATCCCAGACATGGTCCTACATTTTAAAGTAGCGTGTTAAAGATAACACAGTGGTTCTGGCCTATGAAAGATGGAGCAACAATCTTGCCTCTCATATAGCCATTCACTTGTCCCTTAGAGTCTCAGTAATTTCAGGGCTATGCAGCCAAATCTTAACAACATTCATAGAATCGTAGAATTCCAGGTTGGAAGGGACCTCAAGGATCATCTGGTTCAACCTTTTTAGGTACTACTATAGTTTATATGAGATGGCTCAGCACCCTGTCAAGCTGAGATTTCAAACTGTCCAATGTGGGGGAATCTACCACTTCCCTTGGGAGACTATTCCAATGTTGGACTGTCCTCACAGTGAAAAATTTACCTCTGTTGTCCAATTGGAATCTCCCCAGGAGCAACTTGTGCCCATTACACCTTCTCTTTTCTATGTGACTTCTTGTAAAAAGGGAGTCTCCATCTTCTTGGTAGCCACTCATTGTAATAAGGTGTCCCCAAAGCCTTCTTTTCTCAAGCCTGAACAAACCCAGTTTTCTCAGCCTCTCCTCATATGGCAGGTCTTCCAGTGCTCTGATCATCCTTGTGGCCCTTCTCTGGACCTTCTCCAGCCTGTCTGCATCCTTTTTTTAGAGTGGGGACCAACACTGAATGCAGTACTCCAGTTGTGTAGAGTGGGATGATGACTTCTTTATCTCTGCTGGTGATGCCATGTTGATGCAGCCCAGCATCCTGTTGGCTTTCTTTGCTGCTGCAGCATGCTGTTCACTCATGATGAGCCTGTTATCCACCAAGACCCTAGGTCCCTTTCGTCATGGTTGCTCTCCAGCCAGGTGGATCCCAGTCTGAACTGCGCTCCTGGGTTATGTGTTCTCAGGTGCAAGACCTTACACTTCTCCCCATTGAACTTCATAAGGTTCCTGCTAGCCAACTCCACCGGCCTGTCCAGGTCATCCTGGAGGGTGGCTCTCCCTTGTGGAATGTCAACCCCTCCACTCATCTTGGTGTTGTCAGCAAACTTCATCAGGGTGCTCTTGATCCCAACATCCAAGTCACTTATGAAGATGTTAAACAGCATTGGACCCAACATCGATCCCTGGGGGATCCCACTTGTGACCAGTTGCCAGTTTGAGAGGGAGCTATTTACTATCACCCTCTGGGCACAGTCTGTCAGCCAGTTCCTCACCCACCACACAGACCACTTGTCAAGGCCCTGATGAGTCAGTTTCTCCAGGAGGAGGCTGGGGAGGACTGTATCAAAAGCCTTGGAGAAATCCAGGTAGATGATGTCTACCACTCGCCCTACGTCAACTGAGTGGGTTGCTTTGTTGTAGAAGGCAATCAGGTTTGTCAAGCATGATTTGTCCCTGGTAAATCCATGTTGGCTTTTCCCAATTGCGTGCTTCAATTAACTTGTGACAGTCTATATTTACCTGGGTCCTCCTCTGGGCCCTTCTTATAAATGGGGGTGACATTAGCCTTCCTTCAGTCCTCAGGGACATCTCTTGATCTCCATGATTTCTCAAAAATTATGGAGAGCGGCTTTGCAACGACATCAGCAGCTCTCTCAGCACACTAGGGTGGATGTCATCTGGACCCATCAATTTGTATGGGTCAAGCTCATGTAATACTTGACACACTAACTGTTCTTTCACTGATTGTGGGGCGGTGTCTGTCAACCTGTATGTTTGTTACTATGGCCTGGGACCCAACAGCACTGGTAAAGACAGAGGTGAAGAAGGTGTTGAGGACCTCTGCCTTCTCAGCACTGTTGGTGACTAGTTCACCTCTCCTGTTTAATAGTGGTCCAATATTATTCCCCTGTTTCTGCTTGTTAATGTATCTGAAGCAACCTTTCTTGAAGTTTTTGTCATCTCTGGCCAATGTCATCTCAAGCTGAGCTTTTGCTTTCCTAATTATCCATTGGATTACTGTACCCAAAACATCACTGTGAGCCATTATCAAATTACTTTTTATTATTATGAAAGTAACATGGTGGAAATTGAGCTTTATGCAACCTCATATAGAAGCATTATTTGATGTGTTGGTCCCTCATCTTCTTCACTTATTTGTGGGAAATTTATGCATTCCTTAGATTTTTTTTACTAATGCTAAAGATGTATTCTCAAGAAAAGCCTTTACATCAGGATCAACATTTGTCTCATTTACTGAACTTTGAAGCTACTCCCTTTCATGAAAGGTATTGTCAGTTCAGCATCATCTTTTCATAGCCTGTAGTAAATATTTGATTACCAGTTCTCGTGGGACAGAGAGATAAGAAATAATTTAAGACAACATACTGTATTGTATTCTTCAAGTTGACTTTTGCAAAAGCAGAACTCAGACAACTCGGGAGTTACCTACCACACAGTACAGCTGTTTATGAATGTGTTAAAGGAAGAGTGTCTATTGTCTGAATCATATATTGTGTAGATTATACAGTTAAAGAACTTTTCAGTTTAAGCCTTCAGAATATTGGGGAAGCTCTTTTAATGCATTCTAAAACATTAATTTGGCCAACTTTTCAAATTTTATTCCTATCACATTTTGCTTCAGATGAGCCTACATGTGTATGAAATATACAAAGACCTCTGTATTTGAGTATTGCTTTTATAATATTGATTATCCAACACATACGGCCATAACTATTGCAAGAACTCAGCATCCCAGTTACAGTAAGTAGACCACTTTAATCTGTTGATATCGAACTTCTAAACTGGTTTTGATACACCTTGTCCTACTGGAGCAAATATGAATGCTTCTCTTTTGGATGAGAAACGTGAAGTTAGTAGTAATGTTACAATTTCAAAGTGTGAATTTTGCAGATCTATCTAATTATTCATCTGTCTTCATAAATGTTTATCTATTTAACTTTCTATCTAAGGTTTGCATTTCAGGGGAAAAAAATAAAAGCATTTGATTTTTTTTTTTTTTTAAATGTCCCAAATTTCATTTACAATGTCATTGTGACCCAGTTATGTAGCTACTGAGACCCAGATCAAAAAATAATTAAAAGATGAGAAATGTTGCTTGAAGTTTGGGGGTGCTTAGATCCCAAAGAGAAATTTCAAATACTAAGTTACATCTAGAAGTACCTCCTCACATGAGGTGTGGCATGCAGGAGGCCACTACACTCAAGCTAGCAAAAAAAACTCAAAACATGAAAAGAGGAATAAATAGGAAATTCCACACTCTACAAAGTTTAAATGACCTGATACAGTACATGATTAGGCTCTAATGAGAGATCTTTGAAGTTTGTAACAGCTTTCTTGTTTTAGGCATAGAATATGTCTTCTTTTTTTCTTTTTTCCTTTTTTTTTTTTTTTTTTTTTAATACTTGTTGCATTTTCTCAGTAAATAGCATGTCAACTTCAATGCATTGCTTACCAGCAGGACACAATATCTCTGCACCTCAGGTGGAGGGGTTCTTAATTTATGGACCTCACAGTTGTTCATATGTTTCTACAAGATACGTGTTGTGTAAAGAAAGATACTGATGCTGTATAGCTCCTTATCAGAAACATTTTCCTATATGCACTTGGTAATGTAGAGAAAGTTGTCCACTGAAGGACTTCTGAGTACTAGGGATCATCAACAGTTAAAGCACTGTTAGTTGTGATTGAACTTATATGTATGCCAAAAATTAGGATATTGTCACTTCTTGCCAGAAGAAACTAGTTTCCAAAGGCAAGTCCACAAAACCATGTGAAAAAAAGTGAAGAAAAGTTAAAGAATTTGTGCTGAAAAATAAGGATTTTTGTAACAAAAGACATACATATCTGTATATACTTTTGCATAGTAGTCAGAGGTTCGTTTTCTGGAAATTAACTGCTTTGGTTACTCTTAACTTCAATAAAAGAAAATTAAAGAATATTAAATGGAGTATGTTCTTACTTTAGCAGATAATTTGAACAGTCTCTGTTTTTTTACATAAGGAGATAGGCTTTTTCTTTAAGATAGACTTTTTCTTTAATCCAGTGAGTCCAATGTCTCGGTGTAAGTTACAGCTTTTTAATTCAATAATAAGATAACTATTAAAAGGAATGTATCCTGAAACACTGATTTAATTCTGGAACTGTTAACAAAATGAATTTGTTCTTTCCTCTATCCCTTTTAAACTAAATTTTCATAGAGCTATGCAAAGTATTTGCATATGAAAGTATTTGCATGAAAATGTCACTGGACTTCATTCATAGGCCTTTTCAGAATTAGGCTACTTTATCCTTTGCTCAGAATATTTTGGGCCAAAACAAAGGGGGGATGTTTCAGGAAGAGGGATGTAATACAAATATTCTATTTGCTGTTTGTCTTAAATCAGTTTCCCCTCTGATGTTGAGACTTATTAGGGAGAGTATTTATCTCTTTTTACCTCAATAAAGTGACCTTTAAAAATACATCTTCTTGTCTCATATAATTAATGATCTATAAAAGTAATGATCTATTGAAAAGGAGGTTCAAGTAACCATTTACCAAGCTATTAAAGTTATTTTGCTCATTGGTACTTTCAAACAGATATTCATGCCTAAATACTTTCTGAATATTTAAAGGATGATTTCACTCTGCTTACTAAATTGTATGGGTATATCTGTATTGTGAAAAAAGAACAGAAAATACCATGCTATTGTATCAGAACGATATGCAAAATATTATGTAGAGGTACTGGCATGGTTCCCAGAAACAACAGGCCCAGACTAAAAAAAACACTACTTTTTTGGAAAAAGCCTAGCCAGTTTAGACACAAGAAATCACTGATGCAGATAGTTCCTTCCCATTCTTGACTAGATAATTCACTTTCATCTCAGGGAGCAGATGGAAGATACACATATTCCCTACATTTATCACAGTTCCTAAGGGTTTTTAAGTAATTATACTGTGGTGTTGTCAGCTACATTTTCCAAGACCAGAATTTCTGTTTCCCATGTGTGTATTTTACCTCTCATTACGAGGATTTTATTTATGCTGAGAACATCAACATCTTTAATCCTCTTCTGGTTCTCATACAGACTTCTTTGATAGCTTAAAATCTATCTTTTCCTCCAGATTATTAACTTTTGATGAAAACTTTTGAGTTTACATCATGCATGTGCCAAGTAATTCCAGAAGTAATCTTTCCAAAAAGGACACTTCGTATTAACAGTTGTTCATTGATGATGAAAGTGAAATTTTTTTACCACTGCAGCAGCTCTAAAGTGCAAAATTTGTTCTGATCAGGCAGTAATCAAGATTTCCAGCACATAACTCTGGGATATAAGAGTAAAAAGAAATATTAAAACCAAAATATATTTAAAACTGGGACAAAATGAGTATTTAATCTGTCACCCTACCAATAGTAGGCATAGCCTTCAGGTTACCAGCAAAATCTGTATCTGCTAGGATCAGTTGGAATTATGTATTCATTAAAACTGTTCATATCTGGTTTTGAAATCTTCAGAAGTTCTGTGCGTAGGAGAAGACAGTGTTATTCTCATGTCAATGCTGAGGTCAGAGACTTGCTGTAGGGTGTCAGTTAGCAAAAGCAGAGTTTAGCAAAGGTTCTGCCTGTAATTTTTAATATGAGAAAAATAAACAGTTTGTTTTTCTACTTTTTGAAGTTAGTTATTCAGTACAAATGCCCTTGTTACCTCTTGAACACTAATATGCTTTTCTCTATCCCAGAAGATGCATGCATTTTTACTGCCTCAGAAAACTTCCAATTGTGAAGGCTCGCTATATGCAGCTGCTGGGAGTCTTCAGTGCTTCCACATATACTCATGAAGCCTAGCTTTCCTGATCTGAGTAACTGTTCAACACTCACTAACCTTTCCAATGATTTTTCTGTTACAATTTCAATAGGAACCATTTCCTACTGTGTTTTTTTATAGTGACCGTAACACCTTTGAGAAGACATTAAATGCCAATATTACAAAAAGGACAATTAGTTTATCAAATAGTTTTTATTTCAAATATTCCCTGTATTTTTTGTGTGCTTTCTCAAGCTTATTTACGGATGTGCTAGGTACATTAATATTATTTTTCACATAAGTTAGTATGAGGAAAGATAAAACCAATTACTCTCTCCTCTTGAAGATAATAACTGTGTCTTAATTTTTTTGTCCCTTAGACAGTAATTTCAGTCTTTTAACCTCAGAGTAGAATATAGATGTCATAAAATACTTTGTGTTCTGCAGACAGGAAGGTGTGACAATCTATAACTGGCTTTGGGCTTTTATTAATGGCCTCTGTTGAATTGTGAGGACACTGTTCATTTGGAAAAGGCCAAATGTTAGTAAAAGAGCAGAACTTCATGTTGCTTGAAAACAAAGATGAATTGATAATCTCTTTCTGCGAGATGAGCAATAACTAAGAAACAGCATGCGAAAAAAGGAGCTAAACTTTTATATTATTATTATTATAGAAAGCAGAGAAAACAGGAGTTTTTTCTTTAGAAAAGAAAAGGTTGGTTTGCTTTTTGAAATTACTACAATGTTCAGATTGAGAGAAGAGTAGAAATACCATGAGGAAAAGAAAATACTTCAGCTGCAGAGCAGTCTTCTATCTTTTTTTAGTAATTATGATTTCTGCTGGAGTCGCTGGGTCTGCCCCTATTTATTCTAGCCAACTGTCGAGTCACAAATACACAACAGCTTTGATGGCTTCTATTACAACTTCATTGACCTTTATCTTGACAAAAACCTCTTTTTAACTCAGGCTTTTTCTGCTTTCCAATTAGACATGTTTGGCAGTTTTCCCTTGATTTATGTCTGTGGCACTGCAAGTTGTTTTTTAATTTCTTTTAGATATAAAAACTGTGTAAATCTCTGCCAGCTGCCCAAATGGAAAATGAAGATTCCATTTGCAGAAATGTTAAATTGAGATGACCACTAACATGAGACAATCATCCTTCATAAAACACGGATTCTCTCTCCTCCCTAAAGGAAAATGACCTTGTTATAGTTGTCAATTATCTCTGTGTAATGACCAGTTTATCGGTTGTTGATATTTAATTAGATGTACAAAAGAAAAGCTGTAGTAAAAATTACACAAACAGCAATAATTAGGTTCACTTCATTCTAAAAATAAAACTTAATTAAATTTTACCCTTGCTTTTTTTCTCTAATATATGAACTTCATGTAAATTCATATTAGCAAGCTTCACCATATCGCAGCTTTTTTGTCCCTTTTACTAATCATCATTCAACAGCAGAAATAGTGATTTTTTTTTCTCCATCATTCTTTTATTACTTTTTAGTCTAAAATTAATTTTTTTTTAATACAAGTTAGAGGAGAAAGCAAATAATGTTACTGGATTTTAATTCTACAAGATCATGTAACTATAGCTTTTTTCACAGAACAAGGGAACTGCAAATGTCCATGCAATCTATTAAATAGATATAAAGATGCTCTTTTAAACAAATGAGGTTTGTTAATTTATTTTTTAAGCTGAAAATGGTAAACACATCTCTCTATGCAATCTTAGCTTTTAGTCAACCTTAGCTACCTTAAATGTTATGCTTGGTTTCTACCAAGTTGTTGGCCTTCTACACTCTGCCCATCTGTGAGCTACTCATGCTATTCACTGACCCTCAGAGATATTCCACAAAAGATACTACCCAGAGGGCACTGGCTGTCCTTAAAAGCCTCAGTGTCTGTTTCCACTTAAAGAGTTTCAAGATGAGAGGAAACATGTCTGGTAAAGCCTAAAAGACTTTGCCCTCTGAAGCCACTGACTGAGGAAGAAGTTCTGTTGAAATGGAGCATTCTCCCACATGCCCTACATGATGCACTTAAAGCATTTTGTTTATTATTATTGAGTTTATTATGGCTATTCCAGTGCTTTTTTTCAGGATTAAAAAAATATTGCATCACAGCCTAGCAAAACTGGCCTGAGCGAGGCACCCAAACAAAATAGAAAATAGTAGGTGCAAGGACGTCTCTTAAAATCAGGAAAATAATCTTTTCTCTCAACATGCAGGATTTTGATGCCAGTATTATCACATAAGAAATATGTCTTGCAGGTCCGAAGAAATAAATTTTTTATTTTTCCACGTGCTGAATGTTAGTTTCTTTAATGTTCTGAGCACCTGAGTTAATCTGGTCTATAGTACACTGGGAAAACAGCACAGCTTGGAAGAGACAATGAGAGGAAAAAGCAACCTGTTCATTTCCCACTGATGGGGGTTTGCAGCATCAGACTTTTTTCATGCTTTTAAAAAGAGTATGCTCCAAATGTCTGTAATCTTTCTTAATCTGAGTAATTTCTACCTAGAATGTATCCAGAGGCTATCTGAAAAGTGGTTGAAAATGTTCTTGAAGCTGGAACTTTGAAAATGATCAAGTGAGCTCTGTAATCATTATAAACAATTTATCATAGTGGGGGACTGCAATGATTCCCAAAGAGTGTGGATTGCATGTATTTCTTTAAACCCCATCTTTTTAATTAGGATCAAGATAATGATGTCACATTAATTAAATATGCAAATAAGTGAAATAATTTCTTAGAACAGGAGTAGGAAAGCATGAGAAATATAATGTTCAAAAAACAAACTCCAGTGAAGGACTGATTTGTTACTGTGTCAGACTTGCCAGTCAATAAGAACAGGCTTGGAAGAAATCTCAGTTGTATCATAAACAGTAAAGAATGTCAGGGGATGTGGTTAATTATTACAACATAGAAAGAATGGCTTAGTGGCTTGAATACACTTGGGATTTGATTTCTCAATTAAATATACTACTCAGCTTACTTCATCGTCACTTTGAAGTTTCATTGGTTTTATTCCAAGTATTAATTATGCAAGGATAGTACTTAAGTCTGGAAGATAATGCCTAAAACCAGAAAGGTTCTTCCCTTAGCACAAATCTGTCCAGATGCCCAGCACATCTTTGGAAAATACTGTTACCCAAGTTATGCAGCTGTAGAGGTTAACCTTCAGCAATTCTAAATATTGAACTACAGACTCAAGAAAAAAGCTTTTATCTAATATCCAGAATTTATACAACTCTGACAGTATTTTGTGAAATCCAAGATTAAAATCCAAGGATCATTTAAAAATATTCGGAAGGCAATAATGATCAAAACTGATAACGCACTGTTTTGTTAATTCATAAAATACCAAAAAGTAATATTAATCAGGTTACATAGGAATGTTTTAGAGAAAAGCAAAACTAAACATACCAGAAATACTGGTAGTGTTAGTTCAGACTAGCAAAAATGTGTGGTTTTCTCTTTACATTAACATTTATATAAATACACTGTATAGTCTGAAATGGAATAGAGAATTTGAAAATAAATGGGAATATTTTTTGGGGGGTATTTCTTATTTTGTGTAATATATGATTTTAAAGCTGTTTCTTGGTGAAACTGTTATCATTAGCAGGATTTACTCAAAATTATTTTCTCTTTAGTATCAAATACATACATATTATCATAGCAATTTTAGGTTAAAAAAAAACAACAAAAAAGCAAAACAACAAAGAAACTGTGACATGTCTCGTAGAATAGAAATCTGAATTTCTTCATCACTGGTGAGAAGATCTTGACTTTTTTGGGGGTGGTTTTTTTTTTCTTTCCCCCCCCCCCAGCAACTGTGGAAATCAAAACAAATTTGAGATTTCCAAATTGAATATTGAGTACAGGGTTGAAAACAATTTTTCCAAGACAAGTAATTAGAAATTATTTTTTATTTTTTTAGAAAGAAATGCAAAAAGATTGTTTTAGCCAGAGCAAGGTATCTACTAAAACACTGGGTTTTAACAAGCTGGTGTTCATGGCAGGGGAAATAACTTTTATGTAATACATGATGTGTATTTTTCTCCACTGTCATGTTCACTAGACCAATCTGCAAAGTGAAACTTACTTTTTATTTGATGAAATAATCTGGTATCAATGCAGATATCATCTCTCTCACCTGAAGGTGTATGATGAAATAATAATAAAAATATTGAATTAAAATGTTACTGGAATTTGCCTGCATTTTTTTTGTGCTCTTACCATCTTCCCTTAATCAGAACTGTTAAGTCTTATAAACAAGAGAAATCTCAAAATTCAATCTGTTTTCATTATTCCATCATTGTACAGAAATGTAAATCAACATTTACATGTTGATATAAGAACATACTACATCATGTTGTAACATGTCATCATTAGCTAGCTGTTTTTTTTAATCTAAAAAAATTGATTTATGTAGAGTTAAGGTGAGTTCTGAATACAAGCCAAGTAATGCATTAGCTTCTGCTGAATGGGGAAATGTGAACATGAGTTAGTTCTATACTAATTTATCAAAGTCAGCTAGGATCTACTGCTGAAAGGTGAAATCCTATGATATTTGCATCAGATTGCATCATTTTATGTGAGATGAGATTAGAGATCACACATAAAAAAAAATGTAGCTATTGACAAAAAAAATAATGATTGATTTTCTGATTATTCTTTGACTGTACTATTCCTCTTCTTCGATATTTTTGTGACTATAACAGAACAGCTGTTGAAAAAGCTGCAGGATAAAATGTGACAAAATTGTAGGTAGTTGTTGTCCTCCATAGTTGACTTTATTTCATAAGAATGTACGTCTTCAGTATAATGTACTTATTAAAATATATGTATTGCAGAAACAGTACAACAGGGTCAGCAAACAGCTTTGGAAAATTACAGTTGTCTATACTACCTTCTCCCAGCCTGTTTACAGCATAGTTTGATACCCTGTATCTTTACCTGAAGTAAAAATATTAGATACTTAGCAGTCGGTCAGTTCTACATGTCATACAGAATAACAAAGTCAGAAAAAAACTTAGTGAAAGAAAGACTGAGCAGGGAGTTCAGACAGACTTAAAATAAATAGTTTGAACGTGCCATGGTATCTTTGAAATTGATACTGTCATAGCCACGAACTGGTAAGTATAATCCTGTAATTATACTACCTCAACTTCTTAACCTTTTTCCTGTATTTTTCTTCTCTGCTACAATGTGGTGCCCAGGATGTCTCAGGATCTGAATGTTTTCAGTTTTTTGAGGTAATCTACACTGGTAAGGGCTGACTGAGGGCATCTTTTTGCAAGCAGTACCTGGAATTAATCTCCAGTCTTCAATGCACACTTTTGCTGAAGAAACCAGTGAGTTCTTCAGTTTGTTTTGAATTTTTGAAAAGACATTTCACAGACTATATAATATAGAGAAAGGCATGCCACTGATGTAAGGAATTGCAGAAAATAGGCAGAATTTTCTTGTGGTAACAGCACATCATCTGGAACCAAATATATCTTTGATATAATTGCTGGTTCCATTTATTCCTCTGAATGAAGCTCTATCATTTGGGTGATGTTGACCAGCTAAATGAATAATTACTGTAATTGATCAGGATGTTAAAAAAACTAAAAATGTCCTCTTTGTGTATATATTTGGAATATGTTTTTTTGCATTGTATAATTGCCATTAGTGGGTCCAAGCAGGCTCCTCATATTATGCACCAATAAATTCTCTTAGAAAATTTTACAAACAAATTAAACAAAAATGCCCTCATTTTAAATGGATGCCGACTACTAACAAAATCTGTACCCTGAGTAAACACAGTTTCTGCTGAGCAAACTCAGTTCTGCACAGGTAATGGTTAAAAATCAGAGGAAGGGTCAGAAGAAGAGAGACCTGGGCCCTGGGCAAGCCCTTGGGAAAGGAGACCTGGTGGAGGGGTGGCAAGCACCTGTTAGGAGCTGCAGCAGCTGACAGGTTTCTGTGCACCTAGCTAGGGGACAGGCAAGCATGACAAGTCCATTTTAAGCTACCTCAGGTGCGTTGATGTTGCACTTTGTTTGTTTGTTTGTGATGGTTATACAGCCTGGGGGAAAAATGGGAGGAAAAAGGAGGAGAGAGGAAGGGGAAGGAGAGACGTATGGAAAGACAGAGAGAAGGAGTGCTTATTTCTCAATATCTTCATACCCATCTTACTGGTGTCCTCCTGGGATACTGAAAAACAGTGAGAACAAGATCTTAAAGGACAGATGGCACAGCATAACTCTGCTGAAAATCTGTTCTTATTTCTCTGATTCAGCCTGTGCCCAGTATGTCTTTATGAACTTTATACATAGAGTTCCCCACTCACTGTGTCATGAGCATGAATTTCCAAATGTTTTTTTAAAGGAACTGCAGTGAACACAAGTTTAATTCTAAAATTAAGATGTGACCACTGAATATTCATATTTTTGCCCTCGAAGAGTTATATTGGTATAGTGGATTCATAGTCAAACATTTCATAGCTAAAAGTCTGGGAATGATCTTCAAAATTCATATATGCAATCAAACTGTCCTCAAAATAGATATTATTTTTCAGGCCTGGGAGGAGTTTTTAGTGCTATTTAGACCAAAATTGTGCATTCTCTAAATGATCTGTGGCCTTTTCCTAAGAACAGTCTCAAGGGAAAGGATGACTGGAAAAACATACTAAAATGGTTTTGCAGCAGCATTGAACAAATAAGGGGGAGGTGATGTGTACATGTAAAGTTCAGAAGAAAGGTATTTTCTTTAGGGATGCTCAAAGGCAACAAGCATATTTTTTTTGCATCATTAAAATGACATATTTTTCTTCTCTATCTCTACTGAAAATTGCAACTCCATTTCATTCAGTTCAGTGGAACACAAAGTTGAGAGCATAACAGGACCGTTTCTGTAAAAGTGGCTGTCTTGATGTTATATTTTTCTTAAAAAGTAGAACAGCTTGTGTTTTAGCAAGCTGAAGTAAATGTTGTAAACATGTTTTTTATAAGTGAGTCTTATTAGCTTTAATTAATATTCTACATAATTAAGTAATTATTTTTATAATGTTGCATCACCCAAATCCATCTATTTTTAGTGAATGTCAAAGCAAAATTAATCTAGAACTGTTTATATAACTTGGCCAATAATTTAATTTTGTTTTGTTTCAGGTTTTGTTTTTTTTCTTTTCCTTTTTTTTCTTTTTGAAGAGAATTTATCTTGACTGGAAAATATTAGCTTGAAATGAACTCTTGCTTTCAGATTAATATGAGTGACACTTCTGACTAAAGGGAACTTGTAGTCATGCAACATGCACTGAAAGCTTTTAAAGGTGCTAGAAGTAATGGTTATCTGAACTGGAGAAATCATATTTGACTCATTGCATTAAAAATCCAGATCAGCTTGCTTTTTTACTAAGTCAACACTTGTTTTTTACTCTCCTCATTTTCTGTCCCCTAGCCTTTGTTTAAAATAAAAATCATTCTAGCCACTGAATCCACTGAAACAACCTGTATCACTGTACTCACAAGTCCATGACTCTTCAGCTAGGAACTGTCAAGTCAGTTAAATGCTGTAACTTTCCATTAAAGGCATTAGGTTTTAAAGACAAAAGCCACTTGTCAATAATCAAAACCTTTCTTTGAGATATATGACAATTTTTGACTGGGAACCAGTGCAAGAAAGAACAGTCTTTGATGATGATGATAATAATAATAATAATCACAATACAGCATTCTTCAATACTCGCTTGAGAACTCTGAAGGTAGGAGTTGGCTGTGATTTGGGGTATAATTCCCATTCTGCCTCAGTAAAGCCAAAGACTTGAACATCAGCTTCCTCATGGTGGATGTGGAGGGAATCTTGCATCTATTGGAGCTGTTCTACTTTCCAGTTCCCTGGGAAGTCCAGTGGCAGCTTTTCACTGAAGCATTAATTGGATGCATTTCATTTATGAAATAAAACATCATAAAATTTCACTTACAATTCAATTTCATGTTTCGTCCTTTATTTATATGGCATGATACATATTTTTAACTAAACTGTATTCTAGAAATCTATTTTTAGTGGAGAACTGAAAATTACTTTTGTAGTAAATTCTGATCTCTGCTTTTTCTTTTTTTTTTTTCTTTTCTTTTCTTAAACCAATCAAGAAGGCACTCAGCTGCAAATGTAGTGAGCAATTTTGAGCTTCTACACGTGAATGACATTTTTGCATGGGTCTCTAAGCGCAGAGAGCTTGGCTAGAAGACATGGAACATAAAAATCACTGCCCTGAAAGCTTTTTACATGGTATCTTACCATATGGAAATGCTGGAATTTAACAAATTTTGCAATTGCAAGCAAATCTTCATTGATATGCCTACAGAGGAGCAGTGCATACTTAACATTCTGGCTTGCTGACAAGTCTATATTGATAAGAAATAGGAGTCTTGAGATAATTACAGTTTTGTGTCTGGAGCAGAGAAGTGTGTGAAATAGATTGTTACTCAGCCAAACAAGAAACAGTTTGCTGTTTAAATATATCTTTAATCTTCATAGATGGATGGGCAGTGAATTTAAGATGGTCTGCTATACTTTGACTATGTACGGTATTTAAAATGTGTAACTGGGCTCTTGGCTGTGTAGAAACATATTTTCCCTTGCTACAAGACTGAGGTATTGAAATAAATATGTAAAGACTTAAATTAGCAATGGAAAAAGTTGCAGAAGTTCCTACATGAAAAACTTTTCTCATTAGGCTTCTCTATTTAAAGCTAATTACAATTTGCTTACATATTAAAAATAACAGCGCCAAACACAGATTACGATGCGTGTTTGCATGGATGAGTACTTGAGAACTTAAATTCTTCCAGAAAGTAACTCAAAAAAGGGCATAATTGAGCCTCCTTTGTTACAAGTGAGGATGAAACCCACTTCATTTCTTCTTCTCATAGAGTCAGAACAAAAATTCTTCCTCTAGCTAAGCCTACCTAGGTATTACTGGCTCAGGGGACTGCAGTATGGCATAAACCTGTTGAGTTGTACTGCTGGAAATGTCCATTGATTCTCAGGCTTTGGCTCTAAGGGGAGATGTGAGAGGCCAGGGTGATCTGCCCTCTGCCCTGAACTCTGCAAGACATCTCCCTATCCCTGTGGGCAGGCCTCTTCGTACTCTCTTCGTACTTCTGTTTTAGATGCTGATAAGCCCATGGCAGCTACCTCATGCTTACTTCTCTGCAACCTCTGCCCCGCGTCTTGGCAGTCTGTGCCAAACACATCAAGACGAGGCATAATCCAGGCTCTTCTGTGGTCTTACTGTCACTCGCTGCTGTGGTGGTGGAGTTCATTTCTAAGTGGTCGTGAACAGGAGGTATTTAAAGGTGTGCATGGAACAAGACAAGTTTTCTATCTCTCAATTAAAAAAAAAAAAAAAAAGTATCTCCAAGAAAAACGCAACAATCTGCTAAAAGGACCAGTAAGATTTTTTGAAGCTACTGAAATCCTACTAAGTGCCTAAAATGTCTTTCATTTTAACGGTAGGTAGGTGCCTAATTAGGAGAAATGCCATTTAATATCTTTGTAATTCAGTCCTTCTTTGTTTAAATAGAGGTCAATGGTGTAGCAGCAACCCTTCTTTATAAAATGAACTGTTTACATTGTCTGATAACAGCTCTCTGCTTATATTGATTTGTTTATGTAGGTTACTATATTTGTGTTACTTTGCAGTATTTATTTAAACTGTCTTTTCTTTGAGTATGATAGCTAGTACTAGTTTGAAAACAGTTGTGAAACCACATGTTCTCAATTTATTTCCTTCACAAAAATAGTTTTTCACTCATTCATCCACCCACATGGAACTTTTTGCCCAGGGAAATACTTCACTGTGATTACCAAGTTTTTCTTTAAAAAAGGAAATATTTACAAGTAGATGAGAACATAGAGGCATTGCCTATACCTTTTTTTAATGTAAAAACTTCTGAACCCCAAATTTGTTTCAGAAATGATGCAAGATTTTAAGATGCAGGCATAGTGTTTTCCAGGAACATCACTCACAAAGTCCAGGCACTTATCAGCAATGATGTCTGTCTAGTATGTCCTAATTCTCACACAATCTGCAAAATGAATATATAATTTATACGCATAAAGAAGCACACTTAATTACACCAATCTAAATCAGCAATGAGTCATAATTAAAAGTATAACTGCCGTTTTTATTTTAGTATAAAAAATTAATCGTTTTTATTACATGACAAGTATCCAGTAACAGCTGTTTAGATAGGAAGTTCCCTGCCTGTTCAGAATAATGCTACATAGGTAGCCTTTAAAAAAAAAAATCTATGAAAAGTATGAAAATATTGATCAATTGATCAATTTTGTTACTAAGTTCACATTTCAAATCAATATATTCTTATGTGTATGTATATTTGCTTTGACGTGTAGATGGGTCTGGTTTTTCAATAGCAAATTGAGTCAGACTTCCTACATCTTTATGTTTGCTGTATGAACGTCAGTTGTTTTATAGAGCAGGTGGAGGGGTAATGCAGACACAGGTAGTGACAAAACCCGTGTAATGGGGTGAGAGGCTGCAAACTTTATTGAATTAAAAACACATCTACTAGTCACTGCCCACATTCTTTTTAAATAATTGTATTGACCCACATTTCAAAATAATTTCCTGATTGTGGGTGCACAGTCTGCTATACCTGAACCCCAGTTTTCAGGAACACAAAGTCACTGCAGGTCCCTGTAAAATTGAAGGAGAATGAGGGAAGAAATGAACACCTCTATACTGAGCTGTTAATCCCAACATTAATGTATATTTCAGCCAATTTGTATTTCACTGCCCTATGTATATTTATAACTTTTACAAAAATTACATTGGATCCTGTATTCTCTGTCGCACTCCATAGGCTTGGATTCTTCGAACATGTCCAGCACAGGGATGTTCTAAAAGGTTTAACATTATGGAAAACTTATGGAAGTGACTCATACTCTGCTTTTACACTAGGTGATCACAGGAAACATTACATTTTCCGACGTCAATTAATCTATAAAGTTTTACACAATATCTTGAAACAGGTAGACAGAAGGACACAATGAATGAACAAAAGATTAATGATTTAGACAGCCAGATCTCAAAGTATGGAAAAGTTAACCTGAGAAATGCCTAAAATCAAAGAGAAGGGATAAGGAGTGGAACCAGAACTGCAGATTAACCGTATCTTTCTGGCACCATACAGACTTGAGATATTATTTTAATTAATTGCACAGTTTTGCATCTGACCATCAAACCAGAACTTCTACAAATGGTTATAGTCTAAAGAGCTCTAATGAACTGGGGCCAAGACTTTGTGTTATGCTTTTTTATTTTGTAATGTACAATGCAGTAACAAAACATGCCTAGTAACTTGCAAGGTTACTTACTTAATGGAAACGTGACTTATTTATCTACAAATACTTAGCTGTAGGTAACTGAAGAAAGTGTTGATGCAAACAGAGCTGCACCCTAGCAGAGAATAATTACAACAACCAGTTAAAAACCTCAAGGCCTAGTGACTTATTTCAGTTTCACTTCATTTTGTATACAGTTTACTGCCAGTTTTGTTTTGTTTTCGTTTTTGGTGTTGGTTTTTTTTTTTTAATTCCTTCAAAGTATCAGTTCTTCCATGTTCAGTTCTTTCCAGGTAACTTTTTTTCCCTCGACTAATCTTTTGAGTGTGGCTCCAATACACTTTTTAGTTTTTCATTGAGTTTCTTTGCATTTGACAGAGAGGTTTCCATCAGACTGCATATTCAGTAAAATTAAATAGGTTTTTAGGACACTGGAAACCAAGCATCTGTAAAGAAGGTGTGAGTGGGTGTTTTTTCTTTTGTTTTGTTGTTAAATAGGATGACTTGGCAGCCCAAAATTAGATGTTAAGTCTGCTATAAGAAGTATCAGCTTAACCACACTTAATTCTTTAAAAGTATGACCTTTTGGATTCAGCCTTGCAAAAGTGTATTCTCCAAGTGCAGGGCCCTAAATTGATCCCCATGTTTTCCTATCCCAAAGAATAACAAACTAATCTGAAAAGTATGTGGAGAGAACCGAGGTTGCTTAGGTTTGTTACAAGACTAATTACTGAACACTTGCAGGGAGGCAAGAGTTGGGAATGCCACAATTCATTATTCATAACACACAGCCCTCTACTTAATAAATCCTGAATACAGACATTACAAGCAAACCAAGTTCTCCTGCTGGCTGGTTTCCAGGGCCATTATGTTGTACCTCAGAATGCATAGTTGTCAAGAGACTAATTTAAAGATCTTTCTGATTAGTTTTACAGTAGTTGGTACGCTCTATGACTAGGCAGCAATTTTCTGATTATACACATAGAAAATGTGAAAATAAGACTTTTAAAATTTCAGTGGCCTCCTGTTCTCTTAGACCACTGGAAGGACAGAAAGGGTCACCTTTGAATCACAGAATCATAGAATCGTCAAGGTTGGAAAGGACCTTCAAAATCAAGATCATCCAACCATCCACCCTACAACTCCAACCACTAAACCATCGTATGAAACATGAAACATATTATGAATCCAGAAACATCTTGTGAATCCAGAAAGTCCTTTGGTAAACCAAAGGTTAAAGTGCTTGTGGCTCTAATTCTCTAAATTAGAAAATGAAACAACATTTTTGCTTGATGCTGTTTTGAAATCCTCATTGCTAACCAGCCACTTTTCTGTGGAGAAAAAAATAAATAAATCTGTAAATGTTTCTTGTTATAAGAGGAGAGGAGAGAACTGAAAGGTTTTTTAAGTTTGGAGCTGAGCTGCAATGAAAACTGCCATTAGCGCTGTCACACCTGATTGCAAGCCACTGAAGTAGGTGCTGTTCTATTGACAAAGCAATGTCAGCCTGTCAGTCTGGGATTTAACTCCAGCCTTTCAGAGCTGCTGTTCTGGAAGTATGAAGAAGATAAATAACACCCAATGACTCTGTTCCAAGTTTCCTGCATTTTATACAAAAGATTTCTCATGCTGCTGTAGCTCCTGAAGAGAATCTTGTGTGCTTCATCTTTTGTCATGATTCCTGCAAGCTCGAACAATTTTTGTATTTATGAAAGTGCTTGCTGTATTTGTCAGGTCCTTTCACAGTTTCCAAGAATAGTGCCAGCTTGGGGCTTCAAAATTTTATTACTCTGGTTGCATCTCTAAATAAAATCCCTATTAAGAATATAAACTAATTTGTGGTTTCTCTGGCAGATGGTAATTACTTCTTTGGACATTGTTGATAGGAAGTAGAGTGAAGCAACCAAACCCGAGCAAGATGAAAAGCTTCACACCTCACTGATGTCTTGAGTGAGAGTAGGCTGCCAGTATTTGAATTATACTTCTTCTCTCAAAGATATTCATGTTTGTTTTCAACAAAGGTAAAATTTTCTGCTTCTTTCTGGGCAGGGTTCTTCCCATCAGATCCATATTCCCTATAAAAAAATCAGTCATAGAAGGGTTAAGTTTAGAAAGGACCTTAAAGGTCATCAGGTTCCAACCTCCCTGCTTTGAGCAGGGACACCTCACACTATACCAGGTTGTACAAAGACTCATCCAAGCTGGCCTTAAACACCTCCAGGGAGGGGCTTCCACAACCTCCCTAGGCAACCTATTCCAGGGCCTTACTACCCTTATAGTGAAGAATTTCTTCCTGATATCCAACCTAAATCTCCTCTCTCCCAGTTTAAAACCATTACCCCTTGTCCTATCACTATCTTCTCTGATGAAAAGCCCCTTCTCAGCTTTCCAGAAGGCTCCTTCAGGTACTCGAAGGTCATTATAAGGTCTCCCCGAAGCCTTCTCTTCTCCAGGCTGAACAGCCCCAGCTCTCTCAGCCTGTCTTCATAGCAGAGCTGCTCCAGCCCTTTGATCATCTTGGTGGCCCTTCTCTGGACCCTCTCCAACAGGCCCATGTCTTTCCTGTGCTGAGGGCTCCAGAACTGTACACAGTACTCCAGGTGAGGTCTCTCTAGAGCAGAGTAGAGGGGGAGAATTCCCTCCCTGGCCCTGCTGACAACACTTCTTTTGATGCAGCCCAGGATGCACTTGGCTCTCTGGGTTGTGAGTGCTCACTGGCAGCTCATGTCGAGCTTTTCTTCCACTAGTACGCCCAAGTCCTTTTCCTCAGGACTGCTTTCCAGCCATTCTTCCCCCAGGCTGTATTTGTGCCTTGGGTTGTGCTGACCCAGGTGCAGGACTTCACATTTGGCCTTGATGAACTTGGCCATTTGCTCACCTCTCAAGCCTGTCAAGGTCCCTCTGGGTGGCCTCCCTTCCCTGTAGGGAGTCAACTACTCCACACAGCTTGGTACCATCAGCAGACTTGCTGAGGATACACTCAATACCACTGTCCATGTCTCCAACAAAGATGCTGAACAGCACTGGTCCCCATACTGACCCCTGAGGAACACCACTCATCACTTTCATCCACTTGGACACTTAACCATTGACCACAACTCCCTGGGAGCTACCATCCAGCCAATTACTGATTGACCGAGTGGTCTGTCTGTTGTTTCAGAAAATTCCTAGCCTAATGCTGGAATATCATGCATTGTACAGGACCTTAGGCAAATGTAAGAGAAACATTGTACCTGACTTCCCCTTGCCTCTTGTGTTGCCTCATCCCAGGATGCAGCCCAGGATGTAGTTGGCACTTTGGGCTGCAAGCGCACACTGGTGGCTCATGTTGAGTTTCTCATCTACTCCCACCTCGAAGTCCTTCTCCTCAGGACTGCTCTCCCTCCGTTCTCCTTCCAGCCTGTATCTGTGCCTGGGGTTGTGCCGACCCAGCTGCAGGACCTTGCACTTGACCTTGTTGGACTTCATGATGTTGGCATTTGCGGCAGAACCAGGGTCCGGGATGCCATAATGGTCACAAGTAACAGCCTTTATTATTAGCTTACATCACATTCTTGTACCTTTTTCTACTGTCCACGTGCCTTATGCTTCCTTCCCATTGGTTAACAGCTTCTGTTCACGTGTTCTATCTTACTTTGTGATAGGTTACAAGTTTCTTACCTTTTCTTACAAGAATGTCAACACGCATCCCTATCTCTCTCATACTTTCTTTTCCCACAAACATGTTTTTCTCTAACTGCCAAGGGCACAGCTGTAGTTTGTTGAAATCAAGGCTGCTTGGGGCCCATAGCTGATGCCCACAGCATTGGCCCACCTCTCAAGCCTGTCAAGGTCCCTCTGGATGGCATCCCTGCCCTCTGAAACGTCAACTGCTCCACACAGCTTGGTATCATCAGCAGACTTGCTGAGGATACACTCAGTCCCACTATCCATGTCTGCAACAAAGATGTTGAACAGCACTGGTCCCAGTAATGACCCCTGAGGAATACTCACTTGTCTCCACTTGGAAATTGGACTGTGTGGGTGCACCCATGCAGCCAATCTCTTATCCACCAAGTGGTCCATCTGTCAAATCCATGTCTTGTCAGTTTGGAGACCAGGATGTCACATGGGACAGTGTCAAATACTTTGCACAAATCCAAGTAGATGATGTCAGTTGCTCTTCTACTATTGACCATCTCTGTACCCTTGTTGTAGAAGGTTAGGCATGATTAGCCCTTAGTGAAGCCATGTTGGCTGTCGCCAATCACCTTATTTTCCATGTGCCTTAGCAGAGTTTCCAGGAGAATTTTTTCATGATCTTGCTGGGCACAGAGGTGAGATTGACTGGCCTGTTCCCCAGGTTTTCCTTTTCTCCTTTTTAAAAATAGGGGCTATGTCACCTTTTTTTCCAGTCAGCAGCAACCTCACCATATCGCTGTGATCTCTCAAATATGACCGACAGAGGCTTAGCAACTGCATCTGCCAGCTCCCTCAGGACCTGTGGATGGTCCTCATCAGGTCCCATAGACTTGCACCTTCATGTTCTTTAGATGGTCACGAACCTGTTCTTCTCCTACAGTGGGGGGTGCTTCATTCCCCCAGTCCCTGCTTTCACCTGCTGTTGTATTTGCAATGAGGCTGGAGCACTTGTCAGAGAAGACTGAAGCAAAGGAGTCATGGAGAACTTCAGCCTTCTCAGTATCCTGTGTAGCTAGGTCTCCCGTTTCCTTCAGGAGAGGGCCTACGTTCTCCTTGGTTGTCCTTTTCTCCCCAACATACGTACAGAAGATTCTCTTATTTCTCTTTTCATCCCTGGCAAGATTTAATTCTATCCGAGATTTGGCTCTCCTAACCCGATCTCTAGCTGCTTAGATAATCCTCCCAGGGTACTTGTCCTTGCTTCCACCCTCTGTATGCTTCCTTCTTAAGTTTGAGCTTTTCTAGGAGCTGCTTGCTCATCTACCCTGGCCTCCTGGTGTTTTTACTTGACTTTCTCTTAGTTGGGATGCACCACTCTTGGGCTTGGAGAGGGTGATCCTTAACTATCAGCCAGCTTTCATGGGCCCCTCTTTCCTCCAGGATGTTATCTCATGACACTCTCTCAAGCAGATCCCTGAAGAGTCTGAAATCCACCCTCCTGAAGTCAAGGGTAGTAAGCTTACTGTGAGCTCTCCTTGCTGCCCTAAGGATATTGCACTCCACCATTTCATGGTTGCTACAACCAAGGCTGCCCTTAAGCTTAGCATGCCTCATCAGTCCATCCCTGTTGGTGAGAACAAGGTCCAGCATAGCACCTCTCCTTGTTGGTTCCTCGATTATGTGCAAAACGAAGTTGTCATCAACACACGCTAGGAACCTCCTGGATTGTTTGTGCTTTGCAGAGTTGTCCCTCCAGCAGATATCAGGGTGGTTGAAGTCCCCCATAAGTACCATGACTTGCTAATGTGAAGCTGCTCCTATATGTCTGCAGGGTGCCTCGCCTATGCTGACCTCCTGGTCAGGCTTCCCTGTAGCAGACCCCCACTGTGATATCACCTGTCCCTGCCTTCCCTTTAATCTTAAACCATAAGCTCTCAGTTGGCTTCTCCTCCATCTGCAAGGAGAACTCCAGGCACTCTATCTGGTCTTTGACTTAGAGGGCAACACCCCCTGCTTATCCCCCCCTGCCTGTCCTTCCTAAGGGGCCTATAACCCTCTGTTCTGACACTCTAGTCATAGGAGCCATCCCACCAGGTCTCAGTGATGCCAATAAGACCATAGCTCTGCAGGCACTCACTGCAGTCTAAAGCCTACTTGCTCGATCAGGATTTCTCTGTGTCTGGTTACTCATGGAAATTCTCTTACGTGTTTTGGTGAAATAAAGGAGGTTTTTTATTTTTAGGAATCACCGGTTTCTCAGCAGCAACATTGCCCTCTGGTGGATGCATGACTCTCATCGTGGGGAAAGTGGGCTTTCCTGCACATGCTCTCATGCTTTTTCCATTATTTGAGTTGTTTTTCTAATTGGGATGTAACGTGGCTTCTCTCAGAAACAGTACTTCATATTCCACTTTCACGTGTCATGAATATGAATGCATGCCAGGAAAGGAAAAGTTTGTTTCAAGGTTTATGTTTTTCCCCCATATACTGTTAGCACTTTCAGCCTCTACCTGATTTATCTTCTAAACACTTAGTTACAAGAAAGGAAAAGGTACATGGATTATCCCTTTTTTTTTTTTTTTTTTTTTTTTTATTCTACCCAAATGTCTGTGAATTATAAGGGTGGATAAAATAGTAAAGCTACACTGCAGACTCTATTACAAGCATCTTACAAAATCCAAACTTGTGTGATCTTTTTCCCCTAAGCAGTATGCATGCAAAATGTATGCCATTAGTGACCATTGCATTAAGTGGGGTCTTATGGTAGGTGGTAACATCTTATGGTAGACAGTAACACTTTTAAAATCTGGAAGAGATCTTCAGTATATAAGGAGTGTGAGTACTACCAAAAAATGTCATAAATAGTAATACATGGATAAATTGAGCATGAGGGGAAAACATTTGACAAAAGACAGAAAAAGGCTTTGCTAGCGCCATTAAAATTACTTCTAGAATACCCTTAATTAAAACTTCCTATTTCCAGCTGAGAAATGCTATAGTCTCAGCCCAAGTAGCACTCAAGGATATAGTGAAGCTGGTCACCAAAAGAGATGCAAAATAATACTAAATCATGGGAGGGGAAGAAAATAACAAAACAAAACCAAACCCAAAAAACAAACTCTGAGACTGAAGGCTTTGGAGATGGAATGGAAATCTCTATGCAACTCAATAGTTAGGCTACAGCTGATGATTATGGTAAGTCTCTGATGGCATTCTTATGTTTCCTACATAAAATCCAGTTTAAATGAGGGACCGGACCCTTGCCTGGCGTTTTTGAAAGAAGTGGTGACTGACTAAGAGGCCTTTGGAGCCCAGCTCCTATTCACATACATTCTGTTTATTTCAAGTTTACAATTTGTCCTAGTATTTAGGACTTTAGTTTCCCTCTGGTATTATTTTAATTTACTTTCAGCATGTATTTCTTCCTGCTGTTTGACACTAGAAAAATATAATTAAATTCTCATGTTTCATTAACTCCTGGGATAGTGGGCAATATTCTATGCCTAGTATTTTGTCCTGAGAATAGTAACATGAATACATAGAACATGAATAGTCAGCAACCAAAAATAGTCCATTTAAAGACTTCTTATTTGGGAGCCTGCCAGCAACTATATTGTTTGTATACGTAAGAAATATTTTACTTTGGGGGTTTTCTTCAGAATGGTTCTTTGGGTCCTCCATTTTTATGCCAAAGGAGTTTGTTGTTGTTCTTTTATAATTCAAGGATTGTGTATTAAAAGTGAAGTCACCATTACTTGATGTGAAAAAAGGGATATTAAGTTATATGAAAGATTTCATAATTTAAAGCATTCGTTAGTAGTCCTGTTTCACTGGCTGTCCAGTGAAAACTTTCAATCTGTAAAGGACTGTGGAACTATTTCAAAGTGTGAAAAAAAATCAGAGTGCACAGACACCATAAATTACATCTCCTTTTAAACCTTTTAAAGTTTGATTGTGTATCTCTTATGTACTAGGGTTTAACTATATAGAATTTAATTATTGGAAAGGAGCAAGCTAAGCTGCAGCTGGGATACATTTGAAGAAAATGTTTTCAGATGGTATTTTTATCCCCCCCCTAAAAAGTACAATTAATAGATAAAATTATTCTTTTTTGCTTTTGCTGCTATCATTCATTATTGTTTTTAAAAATGTAAATAGTGAGAAGATAGTTTGGACCAACATCAATAGCGAGCTCATGATGGAAAAAATATTTCTGTATCAGGAATAAGTAACTAAAAGCATGGTACCAGTGTCAGTGAAGAAAACTCTAGCTTCAATTACTGTATTCCTAGCTAAAATCTGAACATCTCTTTATGAAAATCACAGTGTCTGTGCTTTGGATGCTTTTAGATTGTTTAGATATGAAAAATTATTGGAGTTTGAAGAGAGGGAGACTGAAGTCAGATATAAATTCCCTTTAAATCTGAAAGGAATGATCCTAAGAAACAGAAACCTACTCTCACATAACACTTTTTGATGAGAAAAAAGTATCAGATGTCTGTAACAAATCTGGATCCCAAAAACACACAAGCTGAAATTCCTGTGTTGCCTCATAATCTACTCCTTTTCAGAGATCATTCTAAGCGTGTATAATAATAGACTTACAATCATAATGATAGTATTAACTGTTTTCCATTAGGCATATTGTTCCCATTTGATTTTTTTTTTCCTTGCTGCTGATGATTATGGGATGTTTTCAGATTTCTTTACAAATACATTATTGGTTTTTACCTAAGAGATACTTTTTTTTTTTCTTTTTCTTTTTCTTTTTCTTTTTTTTTTTTTTTTTGGTGTGTGTATGCTTGCTTCTAAGTCTCTTTTTCTATCTCTCTCTTTTACTAACCATATTTGGAATAAAAACCATGAAAGCATTATCTCCCTGTTTCTTACAGGAGATTAATTGGAGTTGGGAGCAGTTACTTGAAAGTAGATTTGCAATGAAGCTTGTTTTTCAAAACTGCTCATATTCATAAACCATCTGCCAGTTCCTCCTTAATTTACCAAAGCTTCTAGGATGATCTTTGCTTTTCATGGAAATACAAGAAAAAACAATGCTGAGAAGTTTTGATCTGGGAAGAAAAAGGAAACAAAAGCCTCCATTATTTTCTCAATAATATAAAACAACCTATTAAATTAGAACAGGATTTAGGCAGTGCGATTTTTTGCCAATTTGATTATTTGATCCATATCTATTTGATATTGAAGATTAGTTACATGTTTCCAATTAATGGAAAATTCAACCATGAGTCTGTTGATTTTTGCCTATGTCCTACTTATTCTGTTTTATTTTTTGTTTTCCCTACCATATATTTTTCTAAGTACTTTGGAGTTCAGTTTAGCCCTGACTATGATTATTCCAGGGTGGAAAGAATTATCGAGTAGCAGACAGCAAATTATGGAAGAGCCCTCTTAAGTAATCTGCAACAGAAGTGAACTTTTACGTGATCTCTAGCATATGCCAAGGTAAATGTAACAGGATTCTGTGTATGGAAAAATGTGCATCCCTAAGTATTGTTAATTATTTTAAGTAGTTTTTAATCACCTCATTTACATTTTTCACTTTTTCAAAATTTCATACAAATTAATGTCCCTCCTATTTCTGTTAAAATAAACTTCACCTTTTTGATCTGCCCATTCTCAACTTACATGCCCCTTCGATCACTTCTAAACAGTACAGTTCTTTATGAGCAGTTGTTTCCAATCTTGCAAAGTATATCCCATGAGAGCACTTCTCCCAATGTATTATCCTTCCTGAATTACTCTGTTCACCATTAATTCATGAGATTGATTCACCTCCTTCCCTGTAGAGAAAAATTAAGATACAAATCCAAATGTGAGAACATAGTAACAGAGAAGCTGAGAGAAACAAAATCACAGCAGTGACATGTTCTAGAAGAGGGCTGCAGCTGAAAATTAATTGGTGAGCGCTCACACTGACAGCAGATAACTCATGCATTTGCAGAGTGAATGAAAGAGCTTGAATCTTCAGACTCTGTGCCATAAATAAAGGAGATTACTTTCTGCAGAGCAGTTCCTACATCTGCTTACCATTAAACTGATTCGTGATGTTAAAGATAATTTGCTAGTACTATGTGAAATCTCTGTAGCTCTACTACAGTTGGGCCAATTCACACTCACTTGGGACCTGGCTCTTCTGTGTCACTTACAGTGTCAATCAGCAGCTGAGACTTCAAACATGAGCTAGCTTCTATTAAGGTCAAGCTACTGGAGCAGCAGAAGGGCTAACAGCATTCTGAATTTGTGCTTGACATTTGCTGCTCAAAGTTTATGAGATTTATAGACACACAGGGCAACATTTTGTTGATCAGGAGTTATATTTTTTGTTTATGTGTGTGTGTATGTACCTGTTTCTTGGTAAAACTTTAAATTTCCTGGGCCACTAGTGAGATTTGTTATAAGGGATGCAGATGGATTTTTTAAATGCATATTTACACTTGTTGAAAAACAAGTGAAGACTTTTAAGTGGGAATATTGCAGCAGATTATTTGTGAATAGAGGGAGAAAATTCACTTTCATTTGGAAGGTTAAAAAGAAACAGCTTTAAGTCATGTGTCTGCAAATGACTTAATCTTTGTTAAAGAGTTTACTGCACTGCAAAGAGGATCCATACAAGGTTACTTGTACTGAGAATACCATATTGCATACATGCAATACTGAGAAGACCACAATTCCAGTAACACCTTCAAAAATATTACCAGTAAGTGAAAGTGCATATAAAATTAGATCCTAAAATATTCGTATCATTGTGACAATGGAACTGTTACATTATAAAAAGATAAGATCAAAAGCAGGTGATGAAGCTGTAATAGCTAAATCTTACTTAAGATATGACTGAATCAGATAGACAAAATACAACCTGTATGTTGAGTATTAATTCCAAGTGAATAACAATCCTCATAGAAAATAAAAGTTGTAACTAAACTTCATGTTGAATGGTCTTAGGGCTTTTAAAGGTTTGAGAAATTCAGGATGGAGTGATTTCCCAGAATAGAGAAATAAAAATATGGTGTGCTGATAGCTTGGGCATCTCACATCCCAGATAGTATTTCATTTGTGTCAACAAATGAGCTTAAACGGGTATCTAAGCAGGTTCTACTGCACAAACAAATCAAGAAAATACTTTAAAAGTTGCTTGTAAATAAGGCTTATGAGTCCCCTGGTTTTGAATCCTGGTTCAAATATTTTTATTTTATTATCCTTCATTGCAAAGATTAGTAGTTTTTTTGGGGAAGGAATCTCTCTTTCCTGAAACTTCACTGACTAGTGACAGTTGATTTTTACCACAGTGAGGTAGGTTGGATGTCAGAGCTCAGTGTTTGGAACTTTCTCTTCCATCCAGTCTTCTTCAAATTTTGTAATAGGAGTACAATTGATCCTTCTCCCGCCTCCTCTCTGCCACTCCCATTCTCAACTCTCAGTGAAAGGATAAACTTGATTGACACTTCGAAAACCAACTTGTTATGCCAGAGTGATTGTATCAAAACTCACCGTACTGGGTTTTGCAAATAACAGGCACAAAATGTTGGCAGACATTTTATGATTATGTAGTAGGCTGCTACAATGGTGCAGTCATTCATTCAAACAAACAAACAAAAAAAGGTGCATGAAATAATTACAGAGGCTGTGAACACAGCTAGTAGTTGTGATCTTGAGCATGAAGTTCAGACAAGCATTTATAACCCTATACAGTTGTGTTTGATACTGCAGAGCTCACCACTCTGAAAAGCGAAATAAGTATGATTAATTCATCCTTCAAGAGACACTCTACTAATCTCTTTCAGGAAAGTACTTCTCTCAATAAACAAACAGTTATAAAAACTTTTTTGTTATATACCCCACTCTGACTTTTGATTAGAAATAGCCTATAAAAGTCTCAGGTTTGTAGTCCTGGTTTTACAGTTAGGTTATGTGAGCATTTATTGCATGTCCTAAGGAGTGAAATGATAGCTAAGGTTCCGTATGAATAGAAACACCCTGTTCTTCCTTCCTTCACATTTCAAATGTGAATGTCAGTTTGGACTGTATTGGACTGGTTAGTATTTATCTTTTGATGGATTGTGTAATTATACCAAAAATAATTAAGATTGGCTTGAAGGAGTGTCCATTCTGTTGGCCCTTTTCAGCCATCCTTTTTACAATCATCCTGTCTGAACTAATAGAAAGTAAAGAATGGCTAAGATGTAATGAGAAGTAATAGGCCTTAAACAGATTGACTGTTTATTGGGTACCACCAATTTGCAGCGTGCTTCCTTCAGGGCCCTTGAGCTGTACAGCTACCTAGCAACCATGAAATCTGCTATGAGATATTCTCATACAGAAAAAACTGCACTTGCCAGCACTGTACTGTGATAATTGAGCTGGCAAATAGCTGAAATTGCTGTGCAAGAAATACCTTTACATTCTGCAATAAGTTAAGCCCTGTACTGTGCATCACAACTGAGATTATAAACCCTTGCCTCTCAAGAAAATATTCTCATACTTCAACTGTAATTTCTTTCTGTATGCGAAGTTGTCGAGCTGATGGGGGTTATCTCATGCTTTCACTATCACAACACTGTAAGCATTAATATTCTGTTTTGCTAATCTGCAATAATACATAAACGTAGATTTGGACAAACCAGACCTGGACCTCAGCTTCTTCAAAATATTTGTATTGTACTTCTTTGCTACATATATGGATTTGGAAACACTTATTCCCTTGTGCCTTATTTTTTCATGTATAAAAGAAGACAGTTTTTACATACATCACTGGATAGAAAAGGTGGAGAGGAAGAAGTTTATTTCCAGTGATGGAAATGTTAATTCTTTCATTGTTATTTTGTGAAGTGATTATGTAGAAATGGTATTGTATATTTCATGTAGTACCAAGATGGCTGAATCTTTTTGTATCTGGTCCCTGGGCTCTAGCTTTAGCATGGCCATTATGCTTTGTTCTAATTGTATAGGGAAATGGCAAAAGTGCAGCATCACAGCCATCTAGTGAATTACTGTCTGTTGAAAACATGTGACTAACAATCTAACCTACTGTGTTAAACTCTTTTTTCAACATAGAAAATGAAAATCTTTTTGTAGCCCATATTTAGAAGATAAATTTACCCTAAAATAAGCCCTTATAATACATTTATCACATCTAATTTAAATATTAAAATTATGTATAAACAAGGCTTGTGGTTGTGGTGTTTGGTTTTTTTTAATTTGTTATAGTTGAAATTAATATTGCTTTGTCAGATATGAAGAAGGAATGTTTTAATATCCTGTTGTGGATAATGTCCTAGCACATTAACATAGCACATTATTCTGATTTTGTCAGATCAGCTCTGTCTCCTTAAAAGATTGCTTTTTGAATATAGGTCTTTAAATGCTTTCAGGGCTGTACTGTCATCACTTTGTTATGCTCAATTAAGATGTGTTAATGTATGGACATCTTATTTTAGATTAATTTTTAAGTGCAGTATGAGGCAGTAGTAACAAGCTTAGGAGGGTAGGAAAAGAAATGGCACTGGGAGCTAGGTCATTACTGTAAAAAATAATTCAGGAAAATTTGTCTGATTAAAAACTGCATATCTTATATGACAGCATTTGTGACTTTTTTACTGTCTGCATCTTTTTTCCCTAACAAATGTGATTGCAGCCCCCCACAAATGTGCATGTGTGCTTTGATTTCTCCTCTGTTTCACAAATCTGGGATGCAGTCAGGAGGAAGATAACCTTTGCCTGATTTATCTGACAAATCAGGAATGTGAATAGCATGACTGGGGGCTCATCAAATTAGCTAAACACTGAAGTGGTAACACAGATGTGACCTCAGACCATTTTAAAATATCCACCTCCTTACAATGATCTGCTTGTCCAAAGGAAATAATGATAAAAAGAATACTTAATTTATTTATTACATGTCAGTCAGACAGGTCCAGTTTTGAGTGTGGCAGTTTTAGGGAACAGATCACAGTATACATGGAAGGCTAAGTATGAACATTACAGACTTTTATCTGTGGCAAGAGTCTTATCCCAAAGATAACTGCTTTTAATACTGTATCTTCATTTCATGTGTTTTTCTAGGACTATAGTTTTGCTTAGAAAAATTAACGGTGTTATTACCATGACTTTAAAACTTTGTGATACATTTTAATCAAATAACACAGAACTTGAAACAGCACTAAGTGAAATACATAATGCGTGTGCTAAACCCCTCAAAACACAATTGTGAGTGGGGAATTGGCTTAGGTAGGACCAATTATAAGTCATTTATGCAGGGATTGTACAATTTTTAGCTGTGATTTCCTGAGCAAGCTGCTGGCTGCAGGCAGGGGTTCCCCTCACAAACCCTTTCTCCTGCAGAAACAGCTGCTCCATCTAGAGCAGATCACGTAGGAGGAATATGCTTTTTGTTGACCTTGGAGATAACTCCTGGAATAGTTTGTCAAACTCTGTGCCAACGGTACAAGGAAGAAGAATTGGAGACATGAGATTCAGGAAGGCTATTCCTGAATCAGGAATATTCAGGAGGGCTATTAATTGGAAGGGCTCAAAATATACCTCAGACTGAGCCCCCTCTGCTGCTCACCCCACCTGGCAGAAGGAAAAGGGGAGAGGTGACTGCAGAAGAGACGAAGAAGGCTGTTTAATTTCACATGTGGAGAGGAGGTGTGAAGCAGTCCCATAGCTTTAAACGGGTGCTACCCAGCCTGGGGCGGCTGCAGGCTGACATCGGGCAGCATCGTCGGGGTGCTGCTGCGCTGGGCGCCTCTGGGAGCCTGCCCGCTCGGGCTGCGCAGGGCCGGCCTGAGGGGAAGGTGCTTGGCTGCCCTTGCCACCTGCAGCGCTCTCCTCTGTTAGGAAAAGGAGCCTTAATCTCTACAGCAATTATGCTTCTGGTATGCGTGTGTGGGTGCGCTTAATGTCCTGCAGAAGATCCTGTTGGTTTTAAAGCAGAAATCGGCAAGGAACAAGGTTGCAGTGCTTGGCACCGTTTTAACGTGCCCGTGGGGCTCTACCTCAGGGCGCCTGCAGAGCCTTGGTCTTGGAGCTCCCACCTTAGAGGCGCTGGGTGAGAGGTTTTCCACACACCACGGCTTTGCGCTTCAGGCTGGTGACTTAAAGATCTCACTTGGTTTTGAAGCTGAATTTTGGCAGGGTAAGTACACGTTGCTGCTCTTCCTTGACTTTGCGACCTCAGGTGTGAAGGGTTTTCAGCCCAGACAAAACATGTAATATCCTAAATGAGACAGTGATGTGGAACCTTTCACAGAATCACAGAATCCTTGGGGTTGGAAGGGACATCGAAAGATCATCTAGTCCAACCCCCCTGCCAGAGCAGGATCACCTAGAACACATCACACAGGAACATGTCCAGGCGGTTTTTGAATGTCTCCAGCGAAGGAGACTCCACAACCTCTCTGGGCAGCCTGTTCCAGTGCTCTGTCACTCTCACAGTAAAAAAGTTCTTCCTGATAATCACATGGAACCTCCTGTGCTCCAGTTTGCATCCATTGTCCCTTGTCCTATCACTGGTCATCACTGAAAAAAGCCCGGCTCCATTGTCCTAACACTCACCCTTTACATATTTGTAAACATGGATGAGGTCACCCCTCAGTCTCCTCTTCTCCAAGCTAGAGACCCAGCTCCCTCAGCCTTTCCTCATAAGGGAGATGTTCCACTCCCTTCATCATCTTTGTGGCTCTGTGCTGGACTCTTTCAAGCAGTTCCCTTTCCTTCTGGAACTGTGGGGCCCAGAACTGGACACAATATTCCAGATGTGGCTCCATCAAGGCAGAATAGAGGGGGAGGAGAACCTCTCTTGACCTACTAACCACCCCCTTTCTAATGCACCCCAGGATGCCATTGGCCTTCTTGGCCACAAGGGCACATTGCTGGCTCATGGTCATCCTCCTGTCCACCAGGACGCCCAGGTCCCTTTCTCCTACACTGCTCTCCAGCAGATCAGCCTCCAACCTGTACTGGTACATGGGCTTGTTCTTCCCCAGATGCAAAACTCTACACTTGCCCTTGTTGAATTTCATCTAGTTTCTCCCTGCCCAACTCTCCAGCCTGTCTAGGTCTCTCTGAACGGCAGCACAGCCTTCTGGTGTGTCAGCCACTCCTCCCAATTTAGTGTCATAAGCAAACTTGCTGACAGTGCACTCTGTTCCCTCATCCAGGTTGCTGATGAAGATACTGAACAACACTGGTCCCTATGTGTGTATGCAAATGCAAAACCTAAAAGAGAACAGTTAAAATAAAATATTGTGTATTATTAACTGATGTTGATTTGAAATTAATTACAATTGCTGAGGTTGATGCAATTTCATGTAACATATATTAAAGAGAAACAATTTTAGTCAGCCAATGATTGCTTTAAAGCAAGGTATTAACTTCTGGGTTTGTTATATACCTGCTTCTGTGTAATGTGAATGGGTGAGTGAAATCTGGCATTCATTTTCCATCAAGTGGATTTGAAATCACCACTGCAGAGATACATTTGTCATAGTCCTAGTTTTCTTCATTTAATCTTCCCTTGTATGAAAAATGTTAGCTGCTTTTACGAAGTGTCTCTTTTCTAAGTCTTTTGGAGCTCTTTTTTAATATTAACATGTTTTGACAGAAATGTAAGCTTAAAGGTTTTGTTCTTTATGCCAGTTCTGCAAAACCAAAATCATCTCTGATAGCAAAGCTTTAATTTGTGGTGTTCAAATTTGTTCTTTTGCTGGAGAAAAAGAACTGTCTCACTGTCAAGAGTTTCATCTGCACTGAAAACTGCAGGAAGCATAGCAGGACTGAGTTTTGACATGGTACTCAAACTGGGGAGTCTTTCACAGGTTTGAGTTTATAAAGACCTCATTCATCATGTAGATGAATCTGGTTTTGGCTTTTAAAAAATCAGAATGCTTCTTCACTCAATATCACTGTATATGGCTTTGGCAGAGCCTAGTATCCAGGTGATCATAAGTACATGTGTTAAAGGATACATTTTCAACTATTTGAGTCATGCTAATGCTTTCTGGTTTTTATTCTGAAACTTAATTTGTTACTTCAATATCAAAATCTAAAACCAAAAACATTACTTCTACCCCCTCCTAGAGGATATATTATCTTGTAAAAGAGTAACATATCTCATAGCTTGTGAATGACGTAATTTGAACTATCTGCATTTTCTTTTTTGAGGCTGTTGTGGTTTGGGCCCAACACAACAAAGAGACAGCCACATGGCCGTTCACTCAACTCCCCCCCCCCACACACACTCTGGGATGAGGAGGACAAAGGCCAACTAGAAGCTCATGAATCGAGACAAAGAACAAGGAGGGTTCTTCACTGACTAAGGTCCTGGGCAAAAAAGACTCAAGTTGGGGAAGAAAACCCAATAATTTAATTCCACACTAATCAAACAGACACAGGACACAGACAACACAAAGAGCAGTGCTTATATACATTACTCCACCCTTCCCTTTTTCCTGGGCCCAAATCACTTTGTTCCCAGTTTCTCTCCCTCCTTCCCCCCAGCAGCACAGGGGGACAGGGGATGGGGCTTAGAGTCAGTTCACAGGCTGGTGGTTCCTGCAGCTCCTTCCTCCTTAGGAAGAAGGATTCCTCACAGTCCTCCCCTGCTTCCCCAAGGGGTCCCTCCTGTGGGAGACAGTCCTCCACAAACCTCTCCTTCATGAGTCCTTCCCACAAGGTCCGGAGCAAGCTGCTCCAGCGTGGACCTCCCACAGAGTCACAGGCTCCCTCGGGAACAGTCACCTCCCCTGGCGCTGGGGCCTTCCAAAGCTGCGTAATCAGAGTCCACTGACCCCAAAATCCAAGTCCACTGGCCATGCTCACCCCTCCTGGCGCCTTCAGGGAATGTTCCACCACATTCCTCCATGAGTGCAAGGGTACAGCTGCCATCTCGCCATGGGTTGCAGGGAAACTTCTGGTAGGGCACCTTCTTTCCCTTCTTCCTCAGCAACTACAAGCACAGCTCTGCCTCTCTAGCACAGCTTCTCTCCTTTTCTTTAAGTGCTCGCTGGGCTCAGCTCTTACCTCAGTTCTTTCATATGTTAATCGTTGAGGTGCATCTATTGTCCCTCTAATGGCTCCTTGGCCGGTTTTGGAGCAGGGGGAGTTTCTCAGCTTCATACTGGAGCCACTCCTGGGGCCCTTCCCCTTCTACCAAAAACCCCACCAAACCAAACCAGCACAGAGGCAGTTTAAAATGCATCTGTTAATAGGTTTGAACTTTTTGTAATGGAAATTCCTTTGGAGTTCTATGATACTTTAAAGAAAAATTAATACCTTAGGATTACCTTAAAATCTTGGAAGTTAGACAGTTATTGGGGATGGTTGGGTAAAAATGGTAGGCAAATAACACATAGTAACATGTTTTGCTCAGCAGTTTCCCTAGTTGGCTCCTCTTATTCCCACAGCAGTCATAGAGAAGCTTGATATACATTGTAGTAGTATCAAAAAAGCCTTTGAGTAGATGTTTTTGAACTTCCCATTTCTCAGCACAACGTGTGGGAACTTGTGGTATAAGCTGGTGATGAAACTTAAGTGATGGCTAAGACAAAGCACCACAGTAAATTATTTCATATTCTCATGTTACTGTCTGGTTCCTTCTCTCTCTGTGCCTAAGAATGCTTCCTATCATCTGTAATTAATTCAGGAGTAGATAAAATTCAGCTGGGGGATACCAAACTGTAGCAAATACTTGCTACATGGGTAATTGAAGTTCTGAGCTTTATTATCTTATCAGGTGTGAGGAGACCAACAGATTACAAGGAGGGGTCATTTAGCCTTATAAATCAGGTTTTTCATAAATGGCTCTGGGTGTGGTTTTTGGTTAGTTATTCTAAGTGAATTAATAGTTAATTAACTAACATAAGAATCAATGCCCATACTCTCTTTTGTCTGGCACCTATTCCGGTTCACTGCCAGAAAGTACAAGTAAGGACATAGTAGGACTGCTCTAATGTTTTGTGGCTTATGGCTTCCTGAGTTACAAGTGGTATCTTCTTTAATAGCTATATCTAGCTATTATATCTATCTTTGAAATAAGCAGCAGTCACACCTCAACTGTGGGCTGTGTGAAGGATGATCTCTTGCTTTACGTCCTAGTTTTGATTCATTCAAACCTTTTGTGTCCTTATATTGGTGAAAAGTTGCAAACAGGTGTGGTGTTGATTGCTTACCTTTCAATTTCAAAAGTGACTATAGTTTTGCACATTAATCAAACTGCTATAGTCAGCTCTTTTCAGTCGAATAGTCCTATGCTGTTAAGGTTTTCCTCTTTGAAGAGGCTTTTGTTTGTTTGTTGTTTTTTTTTGTTTTGTTTTGACTGTCCTTGTTATCCTCCTTTCTTTTCTGAGATGGAGTGGGGAACGTGTGACCAGCATGGACTTGTGCAATGGCTTTCTCTTGGTGTGACAGGGTTGAAAGCAGGTTGTGATGGCATGTTTGGAGTAGAAGAAATGAGTTTATTTTGTACTGGTGAAACTAGATCAGTTTGAGGTCTGTATCTTTAAAGCACTTGGAGTCTGAATACCAGTGCTGGGGAGGGAAAAGGGATGTAGCACACAGATGAATGAGTGATAGCTGGTCCAGTTTACAACACCTGGAATCACATGAATACAGTATTCTGGGATATTTTGGCAACTTTTTTGTTGCCTCGAGTATCAAAACTAGATCAGTACTAGGTGCTAATTAAGTCTTAGTGAAAATTAAGGGTATCTGCTGATAACACTCAAATATGTTTTATCAAGAAGGAAGGAAAGGAACCCAAAACTGGAGAGAAGCCCCCAGAATACTTGAAACCAAAAGGTATTCTTTGAAAGCTGAAGAATAAGAAGCTCAAAGTGTATTCTGAGCAGCTAAAGCTGAAGTAGATATTTTTTTAAAAATTAAGTTCATTAATCTCTCTTGTATTACAGCTGTATTTGGTCATGTCAGAAATGTGAAGCAAAAGTTTTCAAATTCAGTGGGAATTCCTATAGTCTTAAAGGTTCCAGAGTTGATGAATAGACTGTAAATACTTTGTGTTAGATTTTAATAGCATATGAATGAGATTATTTTAATGGCAGTCCTTTGTTTTGTATGAAAATTTGATTCAGAGTGTAAAAAAGTCAAATTCTGAGTCAGCATTTTGGTAATACTTTAATAAATATGAGCTGCAAAACCAGCTCTTGATTCCCCAGCTTAAGCAGAAAAATTAATGGAATCTAGTATTCTGTGTCTAGAGAACACAGGATTATGCTCCAGATTTGTAAGTGGAGTATGCATATGTGTGTGTTGTTGCTTTTCATTTAATAGACTTGTTTTGTGAATTAAAATCAAGCACAAATTTCTGAAGGGAAAAAAAAAACTAAAACCACACAAAGGCAGAAACGTGACTGTGGTCAGGCTAACTAAACCACTAAAGTCTTGCACGTTGGTGGTATGTTGAAGGAAATAAAGGATGGCTGTTAATTCTGTATTGCCAGTGGATGGATTTCTAGAAAAAAAAAAAAAAGGTTCCCACTTCTGTGCAGATTGTTACCTCTTTTAAACAGCTGTGAAATCAAGTAATGAGCTGCTGCTGATATGCTATAAGCAGATTTTTTTGTTTGATCTGTCTGATTCAGACTCCTTGTTCACAGATGACTGATCTACTCAGAAACAAGTACAAATGTCATTCTTTGTTTGGTTCTTTGATTGGAAAAGGCTTTCTTAATTGAAGTCATAATCTTGTACTAAGTGCAACTGGTGCAATACAGTTATATTCTACTCAGCAAACAAAACAGTTGAGTCAGCAGATAAATGCAATTGCATAAACTTTGAATGTTGTGTGTTTCTAAATCTGTATCAACAGTACATTTTCCAATACTAATTTATGCTTTATGCATGTATTAAACTAGTATATTAATCTAGGAGATTAAAAATAAGCTTGTTGTACTATCAGCAAAACGTTATTTCCAGCTAAAGTAATTTATTTCAATATGATTAAAAAATCAACAATTACCGAGTGCTATTTCAAATTTTCTTTCAAATAATTTGAACTTTTTTCTCGTAATGTTGATGCATTTTTGTAGCTGGAAGGCTATAGCTATGGCTTTTAGCAGTATTCAATTTGGTGCTGTTAATGTCAATTCTCATTATTCTTGGCATATTGCGAACATAAAGATCATCTAAAAGTTCTGATAATTTGTATGTTTTGGATTAACAGTACTAAACATCATATCACATGATTATATTGTAATACAGTGAGCAAATAACACTGATTGAGCTTTTGTGTTTTTAATGAGTAAAGCAGAAATAAAACCATGTTTACTGGTAATGATACAATGCATGATTGTGACCTTTTCTCTAATCCAAGTTTTTATCATTTTAAATGCAGGTATAAATAGGATCCTTTCACACTGCAGAAACTGGTTGAGTCCAGATCCATCATTCATTAGGCCATGTCACCATTAGCATGTGGTATGGATAAATAGGTGGAGAGCTGTAGAGAAAAGCAGTCAAACCTCATGACCTTGTGTCTACAGTGCACAGATTCAGTGAATTCTCTTATAGACTTGGACAATTAGAGGAGTAAATGCCTGTTTCTGCCTGTGATGCTTTAGGGGCAGCCTTGGAGCACAGTTTTCAGTTTATTTTTATGTAGAGGAAGCACATTTTCTGGTTCCTTGGGATCTGTGTACAAGGACTTCTGGGAGAGATGTCTGAAAAGCATCGCCCTGATCTGAAATATGAACACTGAAGTAGCTGTACCTCCTGTTTCTAGCACTGCATGACAGGTTTTGGTGTTAAAGACACTATCCAATGTGTCACGTCTAATGTGACACAAACCTGTGTTTTATCAGGATCAGGTGAAATAAGATTGGGGTGCAGGGATGAATATTAATTGGTTTCAGAGACTTTTCTGCCATTGCAATTTTTGTTTCTAAAATTAAGCACTTCTGTTTACACTTGAAGTCTATGAATACTTTTTCTAATGGCATTAACTGTGACTACTACATAGAGGAATTGTGCAGAGTAGGTGTGTCAGATATCAGCAATTACATGTGTATAGCTTAACTACTTGAAATGGCCTGGTTTGTTCTCATGTGAGACTAAAAATAGTCAGGATGTCTTCTGTGGAATTTTACCTGTATTCATTATAGTAATAGGACATTAAAATCCTTGACTTTTTCTATAAGTCTGCTGTATTACTGGGCTTTTAAGGCACTTAGTCTATGCAGCTGGGCTGCCTTACATGCTTTTATAAATAATGTGAGAAACACTACAGATTTTTTTATTTAAAAAAAAATATATCTTTGGCCAGCTGGCAATAGCAGGTCTTAATATGAAGGGAGTGACTGCAAAAATTTAGTTTGTTAAACATTTATTAAAAGTCATATATTGTTTAGCATTCTCCTGTTAACAACAACTATTACACTCAGTTTGTCATGTGCCCTTGATAAACAAACCACCCTAAATTTAATGTTACCTTTATTTGGTTTTAGGCTTTTTTGCACAGATAGCTTTGCATGGCCCTCTAAATTGTGCCCAAATTTTGTAGCTGTGACTGGTATTAAAAGCCAGTGTAGTGTCCTTTGTTTTTAATACTTTCTATATAGATATTTTTAATCACTGACCAAATATTGACCAGGTGTATTCCCTTTGTTTCTTCAGTTGCTTGTAGCTGTAAAACTCTCAAGGTTATACCAGTGGGAAACCGAGGCAGGTTCGTATATATAATCAGGTTTGTTGACCACAAAGTAGCTGTGACTTTCTTCTTTCTTTACCTTTTGAATACATATAAATTGCTAATATGCTACAGTAGAAAAGTGTTTCATAGGAGCTCTGTCATTCTTTTTCTCTTAATCTTGATGGCTTTTATATGTAATGGCATTTTGTATGTGTGCTTGTATACAGAATATAGCATTAGTGATAGTGTATCTAGTTTGTGTTGTCTAGAAGTATTATGATTTAAGACCATGGGGGAGCAAGTAGGCTTCCTAGTTCATTTGTTATTAAGGCTTTGTTTAAAACTGAATTGCTGGTTATTTGAACTCTTGTCCAGAGTTGGGTATCTCATTTGGCAGGTATCAGTCCAAGTTAGCTTTTTATTGTCAGCTTTTCCTCTGGAATGGAAACCCTTAATCTGTGTGCAAACTGGTCTTGAACTACAGTGATGTTAGCAAATTACAATTATTCTAAGCTGTAATTATGCTAAGTTGTTTATGCAGTAAACTTGGGGAAAATAGTAATGGTAAGGGTTTAATATCATAAGAGCCAAGTTAATAGGGTCACTATGTAAGTATAACGAATGTATTAATTCTTCCAGTTTTCCAGTTAGTTGTCTGAACAAGTATGTAATATACTGCAGGATCTTGAAACTTCTGTCTCTGCTGCCTGTGAGGGCCTAGAAATGTTGTTTTCAGCTAGTGATAGTGCAGATGTTGTTGCGTCTATTGAAGTTCCAGTTGGAAACTGACGGATAGAGTGAGCAAACTGACAGTCAGCCTGGGCTTGAGTTAGGTACGTTTCTATCAGACACTCATTCTGTTCCCAGTTTAAGCACTTAATTGTTCCAAGACTCTTTGTGGTTCAAGTATTAACCATCTCCCACAACTTAAATTAAAAAGATGGAAAAGATTATTGTGCTCAGCACAGTACATTAAATTTAGGTGGTTTTTATTTCAGTTAGGGTTTAAAGCACTATATTAAGCAAACTATGTAGAACATGAAACACCTCACTGTGTTAGGGAGACTTGTGACTTTGTGACTTTTTCCATTGCTTAAATGAAGTCAAAGCCCTTTGAGCTACAAGTCATGTGCTATATTTGTGGCAGACCTTTGCTGTTCAATTCATTCACTTTAATAAGCAAGAATCTGTTGTAGCTTACTGACTTGATACATAGCATATGCTAAACTTCTCTTGAGATATTGAATGTGGTGTATAACAGTTGGACCAGATGTCAGTTAAGTTTGGATTTTATTTCTTCCTTTTACAGTTTTGTCTTCTGAAACCCTAAAGGGAATTTGCTCAAAAATATGATGCTTCCAGTTGAAATATCTTGATTGTAGCAGTTATTTTTGAACAGTGTGTTCATTCTCGAGATCATCTCTGATCAAACTAGTGAGCACTTAATAAGACACAATATGCTTATTTCCGTCCTAGCCCTTTGGAATACTGATGTTTGCTCTCTTTGGTTCTCTGCAGTACAAAAGAACTCCCCAGTTTTGTTTTAAACATGTAAGATATTTGTTAGGAGTTTTCAATAGCTCTGCCCGAAACTCAGATTTAGACCATCAAATTCTGGCTGGCTGTTAGAAACCTGGTTATGCCAGAAGTCTCTGAGCACTTCAGTTTCTGATGCTTATGTTCCTTAACTGCCTTATGTTGTGCTTCTGGTCTTAATCTGACTTGAATCAGACTCTTAATCATTCACTATTGCCAAGACTAAGTCTTGTCAGGATTTGAAGACTAATTTTTCCTCTTTGTCTGGAGGTATCTGTTAACCTAGAGTGCACCATCCTTCCTGAGTCTCTTATATAAATGGCTTAATTTTAAGAAGGTTCACATAAAATATGCTAGACGTAGGCTCAAATTATACTGTTACCATGGAGGATGTGAATTTAATTTCAGCTTTTCAAGGCTTCATTTTTTACGCATAGCAGCTTCAACAAACAGGATTTAGGAAGTTCCCCCACTGAAGAGAACAGGAGCTTTGGTTATGTACAGGATAGGACAGCAATAATGCCTATGAAAGAATTTTAAATCTGAATCCTGAAAACTTTTGAGGGAGGGGAGAGGAAAAGTCTTTTTTGTTTCCCAAAATGTTATTGCCAGATAAACGCTGAATCACGATTTCTTAGCTGTCTATAATTACATATGTGGAAAACAAAGATAACTTCAAATACTTGGCTATGTATCTGCTAGCCACTGAACAAAGAATGGATAGGAACTGTTAGAGAATCCTGAACAGAAACTTTAATCTCTCCTGGTCGCTTTTCCTGCAAGGGCCCATAATGACAGATTCGGGGAGTATCTTCTTTATTTTGCATTTAGAAATTTGTCATGCTGATAAAGACTCATTGAATGAAAACTGTTCTCGGCTTCTCTGAGCTCAAAGCATTATTTGCTTACCCTAAAAAGCCAGACTATTGTGGTTATGAAATAATTAAACAGCCTTGGAGAAGCTCTCTATTTAGAGATTAATCTTATTGTATAAAATAGCACCTTTTTCATCCCAAGCGTCATCCGAATAATTCAAAATCTAAGTGCAGTATATCAACCATGAACACTTGGCATCTGTTTCACTAGAAACGGTTCATACAAGTTTTTTTGCCTCTTTAGCTTTATGTCTTAGATTTTTGCCTTCAAGTGGGCATTTTTTCATAAAACTACTTTTGCTTGCTTTAGTTGGGTGCTTCTGTGTAATAGTGACAATCTAAATTTAAAATGGGGGTTAAGACTAGAATAACATCCTGATTCTCTCCAGCTCTACATTGTATGCGTTATGCTGCCTGTATTTTTCTTAATCAGGTGAGCACTGATGCATCAAGTATTTTTAAGTACAAAAATGCACAAACATTAAAGCATTTTTAGATGGAAATATATTACTTCGAGTGGATGATGCTAATAGCCATTTAATATTTAATTTAAAAATTATTTTCTGTTTAGTCATCCACTGTATAACAAGCTGTCAGATGATGGGAAATCTGTAATAGCAGCTTTGAAATATTTTCCCTTCTCACCACATAGTGTTTAAAAAACCCCAAAACAACAAAACAACCAAAACCCTTCCACCAACTTTTGAAAACAAGCACTGAAGTCTATTGTTTTAATACTGAGAAGTTCTGCTAGTCTGCTCTTCTTCCTTATTATTTACTATTTATTACAGAATGAATTGATTTGGTCCAAAAATATGTTTTTTCTTCTGTGTTGAAAAAGGAAGAAATAAAAATAAATAAAAGTTTGTAGTTGCTCTCTGGTCCTGAAGAACTAGGTGCAGCTATAAGTAGAGTCATCAATTATGTGACATTGGAAACTCTCACCTTTTGAAGTATTGGTGTTCCAACTTCTGTACAGTAAAGAAAAAACAACCCAGCACTTAATTAGCTGTACACTTGGAACGGCTATTGGTACTCTTCCTTATTAATCTAGATTAAAACCTTTGAACGTACTTTAATATAGAGCCAAATTAATGCCTGGAGTAACATCAAAGGCCAATAGAGTTTTGTGCTTGTTGAGTTTTATAGGTTGGGCCAGTTCTGCCAAATACAAATATAGCTTTTCAGCTTTAAGTACCAACATCGTCTTCAACCATTTGGAGACTCTACAGTTCAAAACCACCTTGCTTGTTTGTCTAAACTTACCTGGGCAACAGCCCAGAGGATCACCTCTGCATGGTTCAATCAACCATATGCTCTACAAACTTGTCTTGAGGGAAGCTACTTAGACCCCAAAATCACATTCAGGCCCCATGAAACATCAAGAGATGTAGTTGCCCTTAGTGCAGTGACATTTTCAAGTGGCATAATGCTGAACAAAGCCATATCATCACTGTAATCATAGACTCGTAGAATCACTTAGGTTGGAAAAGACCTTCAAGATCATCAAGTCCAACCATTAGCCCTACTCTACCAAGTCCAGCACTAAGCCATATCCTCAAGTGCCACATCTAGATGACTTTTAAACACATCCAGGGATGGTGACTCAACCACCTCCTTAGGCAGCATGTTCCAATGTCTAACAACCCCTTCAGTGAAAAAGTTTTTCCTAATGTCTAGTCTAATGCCTCCCCTGATGCAGCTTGAGGCCATTTCCTCTTGTTCTAGCACCAGTCAATTGTGAGAAGAGACCAGTGCCTAACCCTTTAAAATGTCCATTCAGGTAGCTGTAGAGGGCAATGTCTCCCCTCAGCCTCCTCTTCTTGAGACTAACTAACCCCAGTTCCCTCAGCTGCTCCTCATAAGACTTGTTCTCATAAGACTTCAGCACCTTTGTTGCCCTTCTCTGGACATGCTCTGGCACTTCAATGTCTTTCTTGAATTGAGGTGCCCCAAACCGGACACAGTACTCAAGGTGTGGTCTCTCCAATGCTGAGTACAGAGGGATGATCAACTGCCTTGTCCTGCTTGCCACACAATTTCTAATACAGGCCAGGATGCCATTGGCCTTCTTGGCCACCTGAGCACACTGCTGGCTCATATTCAGCTGCCTATCAATCAGAATCCCAGGTCCCTTTCTTCTGGACAGCTTTCCAGTCACTCTTCCCCAAGCCTGTAGCATTGCATGGGGTTGTTGTGGGCCAAGTGCAGGACCTGGCACTTGACCTTTTTGAACTTCATACAACTGACCTCAGCTCATCGATCTGGTCTGTCCAAGTCTCTCTGTAGAGCCTCCCTTGCCCTCAGGCAGATCAATACTCCCTCCCAACTTGGTGTACTTGCAAACTTATTGAGGGTGCATTCTATCTCCTCATCAAGATTACTGATAAAGATGTTAAAAAGAAGTGGTCCCAATACTGAGCCCTGAGGAACACCACTTATGACTGGCCACCAGCTGGATTTAACTCCATTCACCACCACTCTCTGGGCCCAGCCATCTAGCCGGTGTTTTACCCAGCAGAGCAAATGCCTGCCTAAGCCACTAGCAGCCAGTTTTTTCATCAGAATGCTGTGGGAAACAATGTCAAAGCCTTTCGGAAGTCCAGGTAGACAACATCCACAGCCTTTCCCTCATTGACCAGGTGGGTCATCTTGTTATAGAAAGAGGTCAGGCTCATCAAGCAGAACCTTTGTTTCATAAACCCTTGTTGGCTGGACCTGATCATTTGGATGTTCTGTATATGCTGCATAATGGCACTCAAGATGATCTTCTCCATGACCTTCCCTGGCACCAAGGTCAGACTCACATGTCTATAGTTCCCTGGATCCTCCTTTTGGCCTTTCTTGTGGATGGGTATCACATTTGCTACCCTCCAGTCCACTGGGACCTCCCCAGTTAGCCAGGACTGCTGGTAAATGATGGAAAGAAGTTTGGCAGGTGCATCTGCCACCTCCTTCAGTACTCCTGGGTGCAACCCATCCAGCCCTATAGGCTTATGGATGTTTAGGTGGTGTAGCAGGTCACTGACCATTTCCTTTTGGATTACAAAGGTCTCATTCTGCCTCATCTCCCCATTTTCCAGCTCAGGGCACTGGGTGTCCAGGGAACAAGCAGTTTGACTGCTACAGACTGAGGCAAAGAAGGCATTTAGCACCCCGGCCTTTTCTTCATCCTTTGTCATTATGTTTTCCCCTGCATCCAATAAAGGATGGAGATTCTCCCTAGTCCTCCTTTTGTTGTTGATGTATTTATAGAAAGGTTTTTATTGTCTTTGACAAGCAGTAGCCAAGTTGAGTTCAAGTTGGGCTTTGGCCCTCCTAATTTTCTCCCTGCATTGCCTTACTGCATCTCTGTTTTCCTCACGAGAGGCCTGTCCTCACTTCCAGAGGCCATAAACTCTCCTTTTTTTCCTGAGCTGCAGCCAAATCTTTCTATTCAGCCAGGCCAGTCTTCTTCCCAAGGAAGAATCTTGCATGCTAAACTCCATTACTGTGTTCTGATGTCTCAGTTTATGTCCTTGGAGGAGGCTTCAAAGATAGTAACCTTTTTGCAGAAATCTACATTAACCAGTCTGCTATGGTATATAAATATACTGTGTAGAGCAAAATGCCAGCTTTGGTCTCTACGCAATATTGATTGGAATACTTGTATAATATATTGTTAGTGGGAAAGAGAGAAATAGCTGATGAAACCATGTTTTGATTTTAGCCCAGAGCTTTACTGTAAAAAAAAATATACAGTTGTTAAAGTAATGCATCCAGAAAAACACCTTCCTTCAAGGTGACCCTTCTCCCCTACTTCTAGTCAGATGTGATTATTTTTTATGTGACATTTATATGTGGAAATTGTTGCTTGAGAAATTAAGATGATGTGATGGATTACTGTATGCAACAAAGAGATGGTAACATTTTTTTCTGACCGACAAGAGCTGACCACGCTAGGTTTATTTTTATTTATATCTAGTTATGAAACATACTTTCTTTTAGATTGATTAAAAATATGTGATGAATGGCTGATGTAATATTAACATCGAAGAAGAGTGTGCCTGCTACATTTTGAATGCAGTTGCCATAGCAACTGTACTGTAGTGACCCAAATTAATTTTCCACCAGTCACTAAATGCCCTGGCAGTTTTTCCTTGTACTAGGGATAAACAGGCCGGAAAGTACTTGTTTTTTAAAGAATCTTCCCTTACAATTTGTCTCTTGAAAGCAATGGCTGAGCTACATTAATCAACCAAAATCTTCTGCCTTAATTTGTGTAGTCAAATGCATTATATTTAAATTTCACAATTATAGAAAGAAACACTTAAATGAATAACTGGTAACTGAATGGAAGTAAATGCACAGTATCTCCATAGTAATTGGAGTAGACAATATAGTATGGTCATTCACAACCTCAGACACTGCTCTGCTCTGCTGCTTTTACACATAAGTCTGCTGTTAGTGAGCAAGTCTTCACCGAGCTTGATCTGAAAAAGGCCAGAGGATGCATTGCTCTGTGTGTCTAGCTCCTCAATTAGCAGGATACTCAGTGAATGCCAGCTGAAAAAGGAGTCACTTGCCAAGAAAAGGATACAAAATTTCTGATAGAGGTATTAGCTGCTTATCACTATTGTGTAGCTGATTCCCACTTCAAAACAATTTCACTTGTATAGTTGGTTTTGCATGATGTAAGTGATATGAAGTCAGCTGTTCAAGTTTGAAGTTATTGCTCTAATTATTGGACAAAGTAACATAGCAGAGCATTTCAGTGCTTTGAGGAATCTTGTGCAGTTTTGCTCAGTGTGTAGAACTTGTGGGGTAAATGGTTTTGCTGCTGTTAACCTTTGAGCTTCCTGTTGTGTGTAACTACATCCATTTTAAATCCTGCTGCATTGCTACAACCTGGCAACAACCAGGATGGAAATTTGCGTATATATCCCTTTACTGGACATCTCTCTTTGCCCCACCCTTTTTGTTTTCTCTGGGTTTCTATTTCTGCATCAATGGATGCATCTTTCTTACTTGAAGCTCATTTTTAGCTTCCCCATTTGTGCAGTCTTTTCTTAGAGAATCATAGAATTCTTTTGGCTGTGGGAAACTGTGTCAAAGGCTTTACTAAAGTCTAGATAGACAACAACCTCCACAGCCTTTCCCTCATCCACTAAGTGGGTTACCTTGTCATAGGAGATCAGGTTAGTCAAGCAAGACCTGCCTTTCATGAACCCATTCTGCCTGGGCCTGATCACCTGGTTGTCCTGTGACCTCGAGGTGATCTGCTCTGTTATATACAAAGTTCATTTCTGTATGCTGAGTGAGTGCACCTATATTCAAATACATATTGTAATATATAAACCAGTGTCATTTTTAGTATGTATTTTCATAAATGGTGCCTTTAAAAATATGGTCCTAAAATGCCTCATGCACAAAGGTTTTCAAATACAAATGCAACTTTGCCATTAACTTAATCATAACTGCTCGTATTTTATGGTACTGAGTTGACATATTATCAGCTCATACCTAGGCAGTCTTCATACAAGCAAATTAGTAAATAAGTATACATCTGACTTGCTGCTTTGTTCATAAAGACAGAGCTTTTACAGATTAATTCTGATCTTTGATAGATTAGTTGAAAAAAATAAAGGACAAAACTTTTTTTTTTCAGGTGTAAGACATTATTTTAAGAGGCTTTCTTTTTTTAACCCTTCTGCTGTTTCAACCAAGGTCAAAAAAATTTTATTACTTATTGTACGAGCTACTTTTTATTAATTTTTGAAAGAAATATGTAGAAACTTTGGAAACATACAGTTGTGTTTGAACCAACACAAAGCTTTTAATAATGAAAGCATTACAAAGTTTCTCTTCATTCAAAATGTTAAAAATGCTTGCATAGCAGCTCTAAATGTATTAAAATAATTATTTTAAGTTTTTGTTTTGTGTTAGTAAACATTCAAGAATTTCTGCTGGTAATACCTGGTGGCTTACAGCTGCTGACATGGGATTTTGCGGTGGTTTGGGGGTATTTTTGTTTTGTTTTGGTTGTGGGGTGGTTGTGTTTTGTTTTGTTTTTCTTAATTTTGTTTGTCAAATAGCTTTTAAAAGCATAAATCTATTTTCAAAATGAAAACAGTTGACTGATTACTTTTACGGCTCAGCTGTTTGGATGATTATATGAGCTTGAGGCTTGGGAAAACTTGACTCTTTATATTTTTAAGCATTATTTTTGTTTGGAGAAAGAAGACTTGAAGAAAGTACAGTAGGACAGGTTGTCTAGTGTCTCATGGAACAATGTTGACATGGACTTAACTGGATAGAGCATTTATCCAACTTCAGAGAAAAGCCTGGAGCAATCTAGAGAGATCTCTTCCTTCATTGTGGTGTCGGGGCTTTTTAAAAAATCCTGTTTTAAAAACAGCTGAAAGCATGCTATTGATGACTAATGAAAATCTGTTCCTGAAATATTAATTTCAATAGAAGCCAGGTTATTTATGGAAAATGTACTTTCACGTATCGTATCTTTGAAGAAAAAGCCTTTTAAATCCCAGTCATTGCCAAGATGAGAGAATCTAGAAGCTTAATAATTTTGAAATCAGTTTGCAATCAATATGAATAGAGCAAGTACTGCAAGGCAGAGACAGATATAGGAGTGGGATATTTGCATAGGTGATCATTCTCCTGCTTCTATAAACTGCTAAACAAATATTTATATAACTAGTATTTCTGTATGCTTTTCCCCTGACATATGAAGAAAAGCAAGTGGACTACATGATGTGGTTGCTTCTAACACTGGATGATCAAATAGGTGATCCAGGATGTCGCTTCTAGTCCTGTGATCTCTATTTCACGTCTCTTCCAAAATGATATCATGATAGAGTTGAAACACACTTGTTAATTGTTGGTGATAATCCAATCCATTGTAATAACAAAATGTTTAGTACTGGATTTAAAGGAGTAATGTAGTGAAGTAGGTTGAAAGGAAGCTTAAGCAAATTTTGAGGAATATACCAGATAGCTGGAAGACCTATTGAAGAATAACCAACCATGTCTTTACATGATAATACTTTGTAGTCAAATATGGTCTTTTGATTCCTGTCCATGAGTATAGTCTGTAACAGCCTAAAAGATAATTGAACATCTTGGATTACTTTTTCTCTGCTCAGTTCTGCTTGTGCAAATGGAAGTTTCCCCAGTGGCTGAATAAGAGTGCCATTGTCAGAGCCCCTGTTTTTTCTTGTTGTTGTTGTTGTTCTTACATTAACGTCTTACACTGTTCATTGAAAGTGGAGAAACGTTACAGTTCCTTGCAGTAAGATTTGTAATTTGTTAAGGAATTCTGTAAGACAAGCTGAGAGAATTAAAATGTTCTGAATGTTTTTTACAGAACTTGGTATTTTCTACACTACTACAGTAAAACTGTGATGATAAAACTTGAAAAAATGTATGGTGGGGGAAGCGGGTTTAAGTAGTACCTGTGGAAGAGATGCAGGGAACTTATTAACTCTGTCAGATTTCTGCATTCTCCACTCCAGAAATAGATGCCACTGTTTATACCTTTCATAATTACACATGTACACAAAGAAGTGACATTTGTTCTTAATACTAGGCTTGTTTTAGTTTGAAGAAGACAAATGCAGCAAATGCATGTAATACAAGAGAAGGCAGTAATGAAAGGGAAAGGTTAGTATTGGGGTTTTTTTAAATTCAAATTACTACTGCTTGAAATGACCAATGTTTATAGCATTTGAGAGATGACTACAAGATTACTCATAGGCAAAATGAACTGATACACTGGGGGTAGAAGGAACTATATGCATTTCATAATTTAATTCAACAAATAGCCATTTTGTATCTCCTGGACATGACTTGCATTTGTCATTAGTTTCTGTTGCCACTATAAATGTATTGGCTGTTTGAACTTTTTGTAGTTGATTATAGCTCATTCTGGAGAGTGTTTGCTCATAGCTTATTTGATTGCTAGGTGACTAGGCTGCAATACAAAAAAAAAAAACTTTGGTGTTTTTTTTGCTTATTGACTGCATTTCTGAAATGCAGTCAGTGAAAAATTATTTGTAAGTAAACATTCTGCTACTGTGAAAACAGGTAAGAGAGTGTGTCATTAGCCTTAAGGAATCCTACTTTAGCAGGAGGTAATGGTGACTGGTGCTTCAAGCCAAGAAGAATTAATTGAGAAGCTTGTAATTTATTGAGCTCTGTGGTCTTCCAAAATGGTCCAGATTGGAGTTGCACCATGAGTATATTTGGCACCTGATTTTCTTTGGAAACAGTAAGTTGCCTTAATGTCTTTACCAATGGGTTTTTCTTCTGAGTTACAAACCCCTGTTGTGTGAGCAATTACAAAGACTAAAATAAATACTGGGTTCACTTGCACATTTATAACAATACTGACATTTAACTCAAAAGCCTGTAAAGTTCATTAGCAGGAGCAGCTCATTATGCAACTGGATTCCAATTGTGTTCTTCCATGCAGCAGAAGCTGGCATTGCTATTTCATGTGAAACAATTATATTATGTTATGTGGTACAGCGAGTGAAATTTTCTGCTGAAATAGTCAAATGAAAGTTTATTGTCAAAGTATGGAGCCTGCCTTTTTTATTCTGCTAAAAGCCATCATTAGTTCATGAAACATGTTCTTAAATGCAACATAAACTCAAATGAACTAATTTTCCTTTAAAGGCAGTAAGTCTGATAATCTTCCATTTTTAAAGGCCTTTTGGAAGGCTACAGAAATAATAAAGCATACCTTTTTTGTTTGTTTTTGTTTGCTTTTTTTTTCTTTTGCTTTGTTGTTTTTTTGTTCTGTTAGCTAAATGTCCTCAGTGGATAAGCTGCTATGCCATGTGCTGTTTGTAGTTTTTCACTGGATGATTTCAAGATAAAGTTACCTGCTGTTGAAAGACAGAAAACAGTGTAGGAATCCCAGATCAGGTTTGTATTGTATTAAGCCCTACAAAACAAGCCACAGGAGATAAGTCTCTTTAAACTCTTGCATGATTCATTCCAGTTCTTAGTTGCTCTTTAAGATATTGATTTATTTTTTTTTGCCTAAAAATCAACCCCTTATTTATTGCCACTGTTTTCTGTGTATGCAAGTAGGAGGATTGTTTAAAATTGACTTCCAGACACTATTGAATTCAGATTTATGCATTTGTTGATAACTGTAACAAAATAGCTGCAGTTCTTGCTTGTTGGGATTTGTGACACTGTAATGAAATTTCATGTGCTCACAATCCATTCTTTATCCAAATGAGGGGATTGTTAGGAGAAGCATGTAAAGGTTTTTAAATCTTCATTTATCTGTCTTGGCAAAATCTATCCCAAAATGATAAATAATATTTCTGAAACAATTAGTAGAGGAAGGAAATAGTGTTAATGACTTGAACTTTTTTTCCTCTATTAAACGTGTTCTTGCTCTAGAAAGTAAAGGGAAGTGAAAAACTGAGCTCTGAAGAGTGGAAAGAAAATATAAATGAAGGGACTAAGATGAGCTGCTGCTGCTTTTTTTAGATCAGTTAGGAAGTAAGTCTGATGTCAAAGGGAGCATGTCCCTGGTGAAATTTTGAAAACCTAGCATTTGAATGGAGATAGTTTATTTAGATAGATTATCATAAAATACTTGCAAACTTGCAACTTCACCATTCAATAGGTCATAAAAAACTAGCTTTGTAAACACTTTTGCTTGAAGCAAGTTATAACTGAGCTAGTTGGTTGTGGTGTGTTCTGGGAAAAAAAAACAACCAACCAAACAAAAAACAACAGACAACAAACTCTTAAAATTGAAACCTAGGAATCAAATATTTTCAAAATTACCTCTTATTAATGATTTTTTAAAGTGTTTTCTGTATGCAGAAAGTGAACACTAAGGCAGAATTCTCATGTAACCTCTGGAATGTAAGTATCTTAGACCTCTAAGTCCAAGTAGTAAAAACCACACAGAAAAGCTGACTTGTGAGAAATGCTTCTTATTCCATTAAGCATCCTGTGGCCATTTACAAGGGAAGTATTTAAAAGGTTTTCCAAAAATCCACTTCCCATTAATCTTGCCAGGAACTTGAGTGCAGTGTTATTCAGGGAGTTTAAACTGTACCAGTACCACAGTGCATACCAGCTAAGATAGTTACAGAAAAAAGGACTGTCGAAGTGCTTTCTGAGTCAGTCTGTTTGTCAGCAAATGTCTGTAACCATGCAATAGTGTGTTTATTTCTTTTCCACCAGAGTTTTCTACATTTTTAATACCATATTCTAAGCTCCGATCTCTGGTTTAAGAATGGCTTTGTTAGGTCAGAGAAGAAATGTCTCTAGCCATAGTATTTTGCTTCCCATAGGATGTTCAACATCAGTACCCCAGGAAAAATAAAAGGATAAGTGTGTAATAAAGCTTCTCAGAATATTGTTCTAAGGGACAATGATCTGTTGCTCAGGGAAGGGCATTTTGAACCAAAGAGGATGTCATTGTTTGCCATGAGTGTTTTCAGACCATTAGTTGACACCATCTGAACTTTCTGGAACCATGTAAACGTCTGCAGCAAGGAATTCCATGGTTTCAAGACTTACGATGAATTTCCTTTTGTCTGTCTGTCTTCATGGATACTCTAGACCTCCAGTAATACATTAAAACCTGAAATTGCAGTGTATCACTGAAGAAAAGCAAGACATACCAAGAGCACAAAGCAACTTTTTTGGTCTTGCAACCATAGGAAGTACATTGTATCCAGCATGCAGAATAAAAAAAGTTTTATAACATTAGTCTCTAGGTAGTACAATAATAATGATGACTAAATTAATGCAGCACAAGACAGTCTGTAAGTGCTGTTTTCTGCAAGTTTTACAACTGAAATAGAAGACATGCAAGAGGTAAGAGAGACTAAATGCAAAGTATCTCAGACACTTTGAGCTGTGAGGTTAGTAAGCAATAAACTTAAAGGAGTAATGGCTTAAAAAGAAGACTACAGAAATAAGAGTCTTTCAAAGTTGAGAAGAACAGTGAGAATATTGTTCTGGTTTTAAAAGATGGAAATTGTTCTGTGAATTTAGTGCAGAGGAGTATACCAAGAGCTTATCTTCTAAATTTACGTAGACCCAATTTTTAAGAGTATCTTAGAGAGGATAAGTTATTAAGGTGGCTATTCTGTGATAACTCCCTTGAGTGTGCTAAAAATTCTTGAGGTATTGTAGGAAAGCAATATAGGAAATATAGTTTTAAAACAGAAAATATGTACTATTTAATGGAATCACTATGCAGGCTAAAGAAGCCATGGCTTGCCTAAAGGGATTTTAAGATGCTGGGATTCAGTATTGATAAAAGGGTGAGACTTGAGCGGAGGGAAGAGATAAAAGTCCAGTTGTCATTAGCAGGCCTAATTTTGTTGAAATAAGGAAAGTCAAACTATTTGCTTTATAAAAATGCTACATTATTCCAGGGCTATTGAGGATTTTTCAAGTGAACTTTATGGAGCAAGGTGGAAAATTGTTGGTATAAAGAATATTGTAACTCCATACAGATTAGATAAGTTTTAGGACATTAGATTAAATAAAAAATCATATTAATGAAAACTTCCTGAGCTATTCAGGAAGTTTTAAAATTTAAGCTCTAGGGAACAATATTTGGAAGGTTCTCTGTTACTGTGTTATTGATCATCACTTGGGCATGCCAACCCATTGTTGCTCAGAAATTTTGACCACCTTCTTCAATCTTGGCATAATTTTTGTGTGTGTGTATTCCTTTGCCTTTGCTCTTCAATTAACCTTCAGAATCTTTATTCAGTAGTTTTATTATTTTTTTTTGGCACTGCGTACATCATGTTGCCAGAATGTCTGAAAAACTAACTGCTAGGCTAGCAAATGAATGACGTGTACAGCGTAAAAGAAGGTGGAGGAGAAGAGCTGCTATCTTTCATTGGTTTGAAGTACTTGTGTTGCTAAAGTAGTATTTGTTCAGTATCCTTTTTTTGGCTTGTGGTCATGGTCTAAATTTTGGTTAGCTAGGGATGTTCCCATGTCCTTCTGAGAAGGACAACTGAAAACATGGCTTGTATTCACTGTTTTGTCAGGAGTATAGAAGTGAGGAAAATGAACTCAAGTTTTTTTGTTCTGGCTGCTGATCTGTGATCTGAACTTTGGCCCCTGGGATATGACTCTACTGAGAAAATACAGAAGTAGGCATTTTCAAATTATGTTTAGATTATTACTTAAAGAAAGCTATATGAAAATAGATTTAATGTGAATAGCCAAAGGACCTTGTAGGGGAAGTAGCAAGTATTTTTTAATTCGTAGTTTGAAAGCCGCTATATATAATATACAAGGTTATTTTTATGGTCGTCTTGAAAATGTTCAGTATGTGGTCCCTGAAGAAACATGGGTTTGATCCTCAATTTATGTAAATCAGCTGAAATCCAATGTTTGAATCTGCACTTCTCCGTTACTTAGAACTTTGTTACTTGCAAATGTCAAATAAAACCAATCAAACAGTAACTTTATTTTGAATTGTTTTGAATAGTAAAATTTAATGACCTGTCTGTGCTGTCAGGGTGTTTCTAGGTGTATTTAAAGTGAGGGTGGGAGGGAAACAGCACTCTGGGGTTGCCTTTTGTGTAAGGCATCTGACATCAAACTTGTTTTCCTTTTAGAAAGTCTGGAAAACTAATGTGCTGGTAATAACTTGTTTAAAATTAATAGAAATGCAAATCCCTTCAAGTGGTATGTCACACATTCAACTCTGGAACTAATATGTTCAACTGGATCTTATTTTGAAGAGTACCATAGTACCAAGTAGCATAGCAACAACTTTCTTTTAAAAGATGCCCAGTTTAAAATGTTTTCAGTGAATATGTAAGATGTTCCTTGTGTTCTCTTCACTTCTGTTTTCCAGTCCCTCCCTTAGTCTTGTTTCTGTCTACTTCTTGGTTTCAGTTGTCAGTAATTTAATTTTTTTTTCTCCTCTCTGTATATATTCTCTACCCAATCCTTTCTTTCCCACTTTGCCTAGTTTGGTCCTATTTATTCCTTCTTTGTTTTTCTTTATGTGTGGTTGGATGAACACAGATCTGAGAGGGAATAGACAATCAAAGAGCTTCTGTACACATCTTTCATTGTACATGTGAATGAAGGATGATGGTATGAAGAGGAGGTGAAAGCTACCTTGTCCTGCTTTTCCTGTACTTCACCTTGCTGAGTTGCTGAGGTTGTTCTTCATTTATGTGTGGAGAGTGGCATTTTGCTGTACTTGTATACAAATAAATTGGGAAAAGTTGGTCTTACTGAGAGGGCAGGAAAGACATATGAAGAAAAGGCTGAGAAGCAGCCAGCTGAAAATGAGAATAACCTCTGGGAGCTCAAGTCTTGAACAGATGAGCAATGATGATACGGTTAGTGGAGCTGAACTGTAACTCAAGGAAGAGGCATGCTGGTGTTTGGAGTATCTTGCTGTTTCCTGGAATACAAGGTGATGTTAATAGCTGCATAATGACAGTGACTTACTGGGTGATCTTTGTTGATTCTTGTATCATAATCCTGCCTTTTTATTGTGTTCCCTTTCTTTTCAGGACAGCTGCAGGTTAAAGAATAAAAAAAAAAAGCTTTTGAGGGGCATCTTTAAATGGAAGACCAGCTGCATGCGTTGTCTACTTACAGTGTTCAGCTTTTTTAATTTTTCTTCTCATTTGAGGCTTATTTTGCCTGCATACATTCTGCTTTCATGTGCATCTCAAATTACATTGCTTCTCAGTTGTTCTCCTGTGGTTTGATGGCTTGGTCTTTTGATGGAGATTTGTTTCATAATTTACTACTGCAATGGATTGATAATAATCAAGAAGCTTAAGAGTAAACTGCTTTAGGTTAATGAGGCAGCCATTCTACATGCTAAAGAATGGTGCCGAATCACAGAATCATCCTGGTTGGAAAGGACCTTGCAGATCATCAAGTCCAACCATAACCTAAATCCGCCAGCCATAACCTTGTATACCCGTTCAGTGCTTAAATCGTGTTGCTAAGCACTACATCTATATTTCTTTTAAACTCTTCCAGGGATGGTGACTCCACCACCTCCCTGGCAGCCTGTCCCACTGTCCAAACACTCAGTAAAGGAATTCTTTCTAATATCCAGTCTAAACCTCCCTGGTGCGGCTTCAGGCCATTTCCTCTGGTCCTGTCATTATTCACTAGGGAGAAGAGGCCAGCTCCCACCTCCCTACAACCTGCTTTCAGGTAGTTGTAGAGAGCAATGAGGTCTCCCCTGAGCCTCCTCTTCTTCAAACTAAACATCTCCAGTTCCCTCAGCCTGTCATTGTAGAACTTACTCTCCAGACCTTTCACCAGCTTGGCAGCTCTTCTCTGGACATGCTCCAGCAACTCTTCATCCTTCCTGTAGAGAGGGCCCCAGAAATGGACACATTACTCAAGGTGTGGCCTCACCAATGCTGAATATAGGGGCATGATCACCTCTCTACTCTGGCTGGCCACACTATTCCTGATGCAGGCCAGGATACTGTTGGCCTTCTTGGCCACCTGGGCACGCTGCTGGCTCCTGTTAAGTTGGCTGTCAACCAGCATCCCCAGGTCCTTCTCCACCATGGAGCTTTCCAGCCACTTATCCCCAAGCCTGTCGCTTTGCATGGGATTGTTGTGACCAAAGTGCAGGACCCAGCACTTGGCTTTGTTAAACCTCATACAACTGGCCTCGGCCCAATGATCCAGCCTGTCCAGGTCTCTCTGCAGAGCCTTCCTATCCTCAAGCAAATCAACACTTCTACCCTGCTTAGTGTCATCTGCAAACTCAGTTAGGAAGCACTGCATCCCTTCATCTAGGTCATTAATAAAGATATTGAACAAGACCGGACCCAAAACTGAGCCCTGGGGGATGCCCCCAGTGACCAGCCACCAATTGGATCCAGCCACATTCCCTACCACTCTATGGGCTCCAGCTTCCAGCCAGTTTTCTGCCCAGAAAAGAGTGCACCTGTCTATGCCATGAGTCGCCAGCTTCTCTAGGAGAATGCTGTGGGAGACAGTGTCAAAGGCTTTATCAAAGCCTAGACAGACAACATCCACAGCTCTTCCCCCATCCACCAGGCAAGCCACCTGATCATAGAAGGAGATCAGGTTAATCAAGCAGGACCTGCCTTTCCTGAACCCATGCTGGGCTTGATCCCATGGTTGTCCTGCACTTGCCATATGAGTGCACTCAAGATGAGCCTCTCCGTGATTTTCCCTGGTACTGAGGTCAGGCTGACAGGCCTGTAGTTCCCCAGATCCTCCTTTGGGCCCTTCTTGTAGATAGGCATCACATTGGCAAGCCTCCAGTCATCTGGGACCTCCCCTGTTATCCAGGACTGTTGATAGATCACAGAGAGAGGCGGAATTAAGTATCTCGGCCTTTTCTTCATCCTTGGTTGCCATATCCCTTCCCCATCCAAAAAAAGGGATGGAGATTCTCCCTGGTTCTCTTTTTGCTGTTAATGCATTTGTGAAGTCTTTTTTTTATTGTCCTTTACGGTAGTGGCCAGATTGAGCTATAGCTGGGCTTTTGCCCTTCTAATTTTCTCTCTGTATGTCCTCATAAGCTCCCTGTACTCATCTTGAGTTGCCTGCCCTTCCTTCCAAAAGTAGACTCTCTTCTTCTCCCTGAGTCCCTCTAGTCTTTCCTGCCACTGAAGGGATTGAGGAAAACACTACCTGTGTTCCCGATCCTTCAACTAATCGCCCTAGTGCCTTGAAGTCCTTTTTAATTGCTTTGGCACTTTGGTCCTCAACCTCATCACTTCCAACCTATATGGATAATAATCAGAGGGCTATACCAGACTAGGGAGTTTCTTGGTAACATCTCTGACTCAGGCCCTAGAGAGGCAACAAACTTCCCTGTGGGATGGGTCTGGTTGGAATATGGGGCCCTCTGTTCCCCTCAGAAGGGAATCACCTATAACCATTACTCTCCTTTTTTTCCTAACAAAAGTGGTCTTAATGCATGAGGCTGGCTGAGTCATCTCAGGCAACCCGCTGGATGGATCTTCATCTACTTCCTCCTTTGCCTGGCCCTCCAGTGCCAGAGCGCCACATCTGTGTTGCAAGGGCAACTGGTAAGGAGAGGGAGGCCGAGAGGGGATTCACCTGCCCCCTCAAGCAGGGACCTGCTTTCACTCCTCCCTGTCTCTTAGCTCTCCTCCTGCTGCCTGGTGGTAGGAGGGGATCCTCAGCTTCTTGAAGGGATCTCTTTCTGCTGGCTTTGTCTCAGAGTGTGGCTCCACCAGTCTGTCTCTCTCTCACACTCCCTGATACTTCTCCACCTTTCTAATTTCTTCTTCAGTCTGCCACTCGACTGAGCAGATCATTCGCCTGCTCACACTGCACACAAGCGTCCTCTCTGCTGTCCTCCGGCACCAGTGCCAGGCTCAGGCACTCCCTGCAACCAGACATTTGGACAGCTACATGTTTGTGAGGGAGTTCCATTTGGGTTCCCACATTCCTCCACGGCTTTTGACTGCATAGTCACCATCATATATATAGATATACATATATATACTCTGCCTGAATGTATGCTGCCTCGGTAACTGATATTCAGCTAGCTAACTGCCTAATGATTCTCCCTGCCACACCTCAGCTCTTCTCTCCCCTCCCTAGTTCACAGCTACTCAGCACCCTGCAGCTCACCCTGCTCGTGCAAACTGCCCCATGCAACCTGCTGGACCAGCCCCTGTTTGCCTGCTCTGGTTGGCCACCCTCCCCAGGGGCGTTTAAATCTCCCGCGCGGCTCCTGGCCACAACCCCTCTGTGCCTGGTTGGCTGCCACGGACTTCCTGAGCTCAGGAATCCTGCTGCACAGCGTGATCAAACCTGCGCCTTGGGTGTACCTCAGTCCTTGTCACTGCTGGGGTTGGAGAATATCCTAAAATGCAGTAAGTCTTACAGTTACAAAATAACTGGAGTATTTGCTAACTTCTATCAGCTCTGAGAAGAGACCACTTTTTCCATTAAGTACCTTAATACACAGTGCTTTATCTAAACTAGGAGGGTAAGATGTAGCGGTCAAGATTTTTCCAATAAACTGGAAATTACCAATGTTGTCTTCAGATTCTCTGTTTTCCTAATTCTTGATACCAGTGTTCCCAGAGTCCTGCTGCTAGTCATTTAAAATCCTGTCTTTACTTCCACTATTTCTAACTGTAAGAGCCATTGTTTTTTTTATAATTTGTACCTGCAGCAAAAAAGCAAAAGGAAGAAAAATATATTTCCCTCTTACAGTCCCGTTCGTTTATATACATATATATAGCAGTGGAATGAATTCAAGTTTGCTTCTTTTTTTCCTTCAGAAAAATTGTTGTTTAAAGCATGCCACAGCAGAGGAACATGGTAGAACTGCTCATCAGATTGCTGTGGAGTTCAGCTCCCTGACATTCTTGTCATTCAAGTTTACAAGATGTGCTTGAAAGTACTTCCTTCCAGTACTTTGCTCCCTACCAAGGAAAGCACTGTGTAAATTCCGTTGCAGTACTTGCTTTGCTTTCCCCCTCTTATACTATCTAGGAATTCCTATCAGACTTCAGGAATAAAGTACTCTAATCTATGAGCTTGTGGCTGGTGTGTAATATTTGTCAATCTTCTCATGCAGAATAGATAAAATATGATTCTGAAATGCTGTTGAGGAAAATGGGTTTGGTTTGTTTGTTGTTTTTTTTTTTACAGAAATATGGCTCAAAAGTAACTTTAGTCAACTTCTTTATAATTCATACCAATTTTACCATTTATACCATATTTTTAGTCTAAATGGGTTGTGTACTGTAGTCTAAGAGTAAGCATCTTTTTCAATAGGCATTATTATTTAAGCTGCTTGTTTAAGGATCCAAAGGTGCAATATAATCAAGAGTTAGGTTTTCTGCATGCCTAGTTCTTTGAAACAGCAGTCAGTAGCTGAGGATCTGGAAACACTAGGAAACAGGGGTTTTACATTTTGCTGTTCTGAATATCTTGCAGAATAAGCATTTTTGTCAAGTTTAATCTGAATTGTAATAATGTATTTGTATCTACAGCTGAACATCTTTTGCCTGCTGCACATTTTCTTATTGCTGGTAATCTTTTCAAGATAGGTCTTTAAGCTATGCTCTTTGCATGTGTTGCTATCCTTTTCCAAAACCCAATTTACCACCTTATTAAGGTAAACTAAAGGTATTACCATTTTTTAGAAGAGCTGTTGCCCTGTCAGGGTGAACACAGAACAAAACTGACAGGAACAAGTAGCAGCTTTCCTTGCCTTTCTTTTCTCCATTCCTTCTGTTTATCAATGGTGCCTAATAAACCCCAGCCTGAGGTTCAGACTGTGGTTAACAAAATTCAAGAAAATTAAGAAATTTGTACTTATCCCCTAGTTACTTTGTCATGGTAGTGAACATTTGAGCTTAATGCACCAAGATCTAGAGTCCATCCATTCTGGCTGGAGGACCAGCTGCAGGAGACTGGAGCAGCTCTCTTCCTGGAAGCACCCTGTCCTGTATTTGTTCTATTTAACAGCTCTAGTATGTGTATCTGGAAAATAGCAGTGGTTTCCTTATCCCAGGTTCTTATGTCCTCTTCATAATGATCACACAAGAGACACCACAGGCAGCATCAAAGTGGGTCCTGTCTCACTCACTGCTGTGTCTCGTAGCAGGGTCTTCTGTTAATGGCTGCAATATGGCTCCCATTGTCTTTAGGGGGAGACTGGGGTTTATCTTCCCATCTGTCCAACATCTTATTCAATCTGTCAGTCACTTTTTCAATAGTTAAGGTGTGGAACTGACAGGGATCAAAGATCATGTCTCCATACTGTTGTGCTTTGTAGGCCAATTCACACACAGTTGGCCTTTCAAATTCATCCCAGCATTCCATGAAGGAGAACATATGGGCATGCGCTGCTTGTACAGCCTGTTCAAACCTCTGGAGCATGGGAACGTTGCACACGATGTCAACAGGATTTGTAATCCCTTAGTTATCATAGATCACCTCTCACACAGCTAATTCTCTCAAATACATGATGGCTTTTTCAAGAGTGGGTGTTCTGCTTCAGTGCCAGTCAATGTCACCCTTCTAGGGGTATCTCTTCCTTACAGCTGAAAGAAGTTGGCTCCATAGGGTGGTAGTTTCTTTCTTTCTCCCAATTGCTCTGCCAACACCAGAATCTCTGGCCAGAGATCCCAACTGTCTGGCTTCTCTTGTGTCTACTTCATAGGAATCAGCTCCACCATCAAAGCATTGGAGCAACCAAGAAAGAAGTGGCTCACCTTCGTTACTGGTAAAGTCCTTTCTCATGAGTTCCTTTAGAGGGAAAGGTTGTCCTCATTTGCTTGAGAGGAGCCTGCTCCTTCATCCTCTTCCTGGTTTTGTGAAAACTGGAAATTTTGGACAGGGATAAGACCTGCAACCTCTTGCCTTTGCTTTACCCTTGGTCACAGGATTAAATTTTACTCATTTGGATCAAGTGGGAGTGGCCTTAGTCTTTGCAGCAGCAGTGGTGGCAGCAGCCTTGTCTGTGGGGGAGTGGCAGTGAGTGAAACAACATGTTGCTCTATGCATCTACAATACATTATTCAGCAGAAGTATCTCTAGTGAAACCGTACTATTTAGATCAAGAGCTGAGAGATTCAGCCTGAGAGAAAGTGGAGAAGTAAAGCTGAACCTGCCACTACCAACATAGACCTTTCTATTCACGTGAGAATTTGTACTGTACACATACAGTGCCACTATACAGATCAGTATCAAAACCCCTGTGATCACGAGATAGTTTATTACGTGGTTGATTATGGCTATAGTCCTGTTGATAAACCATAAAACAAGAGTAAGAGCAGCTACACAGAGCACTATTATCCTGGCTGCACACTACTAATAAGACTGCACATTAGGAAAAAAGTCCAGAAAAAACATTGCAAGAATTGTTTGTTCAGCTTTCAACCTGTCAACATATTCAGCAGAAGCATTGCCCATAGCTATCTTGGGGAATCCTCCCACCAGAGGCAGAATTCTAAGCATTCAGCCAAATAGTTAGAATTTATAGCCTGGGCTTAAGATACAGCCCTACACTGGGCACTAATAAATTATTGTCACGGTTTAACTCAGGATTGGTAATTTAAAAAGTGAAAATAATGCTCTCAATTTCCTCCCCCTCCCACCCAGATAAGAAAAGGAGAGAGAGGGAATAAGGAGAGAGGCTTCCGGATTGAAATCTAAACTACACTGCTTTAATTCAATACTACTGATAAAAGAAAATATATACAAATATATAGAAGTATGTGCAGGAATGTGCAAAACTCTATTGCCTTCCCCCACCCCCAGCAACTCCCAGTGTACTCCCTTTTGAGCTGTGCACAGTCCTGAGAAGGTCCTGGATTGTTTTCCGAGATCGAGGCAGGGCAGACAGGAGGTGAGGGTAGAGATACAGGGGTCAGGAACACACAGGCCTAGGGATCAAAGGAGATGGATAGACAGAGTCCTCCCAGGACACTAGCGGTGACAGAAGAAGAGAGCCTGAGTTCCATGATCCCTGAATTTATACAGAATGTGATGTATATATGAGATGGAATAATTTGGCCAATTTTGCCATCTGTCTAGTCTGCTCCTCTCTACAGGAGGGTTGTGGATATGACTCTTCTGCTCCCTTAGTCTTTGAAGTAGTAGATTCAACAAGCAGAGCAAAGTGTCCCTGGTCGCTCTGCAGCAGCTCTAAACATTTGAGTGCTGTCAGTCCACTAGCTGGAAAACTTGCTGTTAATTTCAGCAAGTGTGCTGCTTAAAAGAAAGTTCACTGAAGAATGAAAAAAATAAAAATAAAAATAAAAATATCAGTTAAACCAAAATTGGCTTAATCCTGTCTCAAACCAGGACACGTGGAGCAACTGAGAAGTGATACAGGTGGCCTGGACCTGCCTTGAGCGGTTTTTATCTCCAGAGATCGCTCCAAACTGATGTGATTCTATGTGCAACTGAGTATCTTAGCTTTCAGGATATTTGTTATTGGCTTAGTCAATAATATTGTAGGTTGTAAGGCCAGTTGGAGGCATCCCAGGTCATAATGAGTAAAACAGACAATGTTGAGAAAAAGCTTCTTGGCAAACAGTTTATTCCAATGTAGTAAATTAAAATAGAATTCTCCCTCTGGAAAAAAAAACAAAAACACATGCCAATTCATTCAAACATCAGTGGCAGTGTACCAGTTCATTTTAGATATTAGTAAAAGAATTAGCCCCTCTGCAATATTAGAAATACAATTAAACTTGTCAGTACTTGTGCAATACAGAATTTCCTATTTGTACATCACTGTGTTGTGGTCCCAGACTCTAGCATTTATAGAGGCTAGCCTGAGACTAATCTTCGTGGATTGGTTGTAGTAGAAGTTTTATGAGTGTTCTAATTACTGAAGAGAATGTCACATTTGAATAAGAAATTGCCTTTATCTGAAATAAATATATGTCTGCTGTTAAAAATCCTTGCTTAAGAAATAAGTATATCAGCACTTGACACATGGTCCCCTTGCAATTTTTAGTGTATTCTGGAATGGTATTTTGCATGTAACTTGCTTTGTATTGTGCATGTTGTAAGGTTTAATGGACTTCAGTGCTAAGATTTGGGGAAGACTTGGGGTTACATACTTATGTGATTGAAAATAGCAGTGTATTCAGAAATATCAAAAATATATTCTTAGGTATCTTAAAGCATGTGCTTGCATACATATTTCAAGATAGCTCTAAAAAGAAATTGAGATCACCTAAGCATTAATCTAAATCTTATTATTATACTGGAAATCAATACATTGAGACTGAATTTTGCCTAGCAAGCTTCACAGGATTCATCGACCTCTATGGAAACTAATAAAAACTATGTTTGTTTATGGTGCTGGGAAGGCATGACAGGTTTTGTAAAATAGGTTTTACTTGTTTTAAGGTAGAGGCAGACAGAGTAAGTTGAGTCCTTCCTGTACAACCATCTCTGAACAGAACACCTTGGAAGGTACCTCTCTGCATTTGTAGTGTTTTCCCAAGGCAGAGACATTTTTCAGGGTTAGGTTTTAAGTTGTTTGAAGGAACCAGCAAGCTACGTTAAGTCCAGTGAGATTGTATGACTAAACGTACACTAAGACTTTGCTTTCCTAAACTCCTTTAAAGATTTTAAAGTTTAATTTTTTCCCCCAAGGCTGTGCTCCTGAAAATAAGGCAGTTTGTCTCAGTGTCTGTGAGGAAGACTTAGGACAAGCTATCACAGTCACACACTGAGACACCACAGACTTGATTCTCAGCCAGGATAAATGGGTACAGCTCCAATAAGGTGCCATATAGCTGTAGTTTCATTTAGAATGAATATAACAAAGTGCTGTTGCTTTAATGGCTTTGAAAATAGAGATTGCATTTTTGTTCCATGTTCTTACCTTTAACACTTTAATCTCTCTATTAAAGACCTGCTTGTGGTAGTAAGGAAAAGTAGTTCAGGATAAGGAAGAAATCTGAAGGAGAGCAGTAGCCAAAGGCTGTATAATGTCTTGCTATTGGTCTCTCTCCGTTTCTTAGAGGTCCCAAAAAGTTCTGCTCCATCAGTTTACCCTCATTGCAGTTCTTTAGTGGAAGAGATGGAGGGCACTTAGTCTGCAATTACTGTTGGTGAAAACGAGCCAAATTTTCCTAAGTTTGTAGTGAGATGCCTAGAAAGCTAACAAGATAAACTATTGAACTACGAGACTTCCAGCTGAACCTTCTTCCTCCCTGCAGTCTTGAACCTTTTAGAACTGTCGCCTAGGAAGTTCTTGGTGGCTTGGTTATTGAAGTGGAAACATGCAGGTAGGCAGAGGTAGTGTGTTGATACAAACCAGAAGATATAAGTCCTGCTAAAATTCTTGATTGTTATAATGTAGAATAAATTATAATTGTGCCTTAGATTGGATGGGTTATGTTATGGAGTGCATTAAATACAATGAGAGCAAGGCCGTGTGTGTGTTCAACTATATTAGAAATGTGTATTTGCAAGGCCAGTTTTATGAAGAGCAGATGATGATCCTTCAGGATTTATCATCCTATTCAAGTGGTATTAAGATTTTTGTATCTGATTAGTGAACAGTTTTGTTTTTATTGAGTGTTACTACTTCTTTGTTAATTCCCATTGAGGCTTGCTCCTAACTTTCAGCATGAAAAAAAATAAATATATGAAGAATTTCCCTTTAGGACTTCTTAAAGTATTTCTATAGCAATGAGAAGTGGCTTTTACTAAGTATTTCTCTTCCCCTTTCTCAGTGGAGGGAAGGAATAACTATAGAAGGAAAAAAAAACCCACCCTGATTTTTGTTTGGAACCCACTGGTCTTAATTATATAGAAAAGGAAATAGCTCTGTCTGGCTCAAAAACATGAATTTATTGACCTGTGATTCCAGGATGCACATTATTCTGTGTAGCTATGAGTGGTATTTTGCTATTAATCGTGTGAAGGCACTGCAAGGGGGTGTGTGTGTATATATACGCATGCATCATATAGAATGAACTACCTCCTTGCTGCTGAGCTCTGGCAACTGCTTTTTTAAAGAAGTAATTGTTGGTAGAGTTGATAGATAAAAGTGCATCATTATGATTAAATATGATTTGGTATGCAAACACATGCTCTTAAGAGTATATACATGGGTAAACTTTAAAAGGCTAAGTCTGAATGCGTGTCATACTTACTAGATAGCTATGAGAATATAAAGGGAGGGTGCCTCTCTACTTCACTGTAAAAAGTGATTTGAATGACTTAGTGAAGTGTTCAACACTGGTAGACCACAAAATATGTGTAACTAGCCCCGTCATGTTCAGTTCCAAGGCTATGGCGTCTCTTGTTTCTGGAGGAGATTCTCAGGAGATGGGGCTTCAAGTTATGGGCTATACAAAGAAATCAAAATCAAAACCAAAACACCACAACAACATAGTCTTCTAGTAAAAATTAACTGCTGATTTTATTAAATGTGTTCTTCTTGCTAAGTTTAAAGTCTTCTTCGCTGTTATGGGTCTTCACTAGTATTTCAGCTGCTTATTTTGCTGTGTTTTATATCAATTGGTTGGGTGTTTTTGGATGCTAAAAGGAATACAGTATACTCTGTTTTGTGGCATGCAGCGATGAAATCAATTACTACACTGAGCTTTTGATGAAACATCAGAAGTATTACTGTTTCAAAGTCAAACAGAGGTTTTATCACTGCTGCCACCACAAGGTATTGAGCATCCAAGGTAATTTATGTAAGACATGTTAAAAGGAGGTACAAGCTTCTCATGCTTGTGTTTTTTAGAGAAACTGGAAATCATTCTACCAGTAGCTGTGCTATACTGCACTTTATGCAGCTGTTTCCTCAGTTTCATGTGGGTTATGTGAAGTCTAAAAGCTACCTTTTCTCCCTCCTGTGATGAATTGTAGTCATGATGATCTACTTAGTCAATCACTGGTGATTTTTTTGTTTGTTTATTTGTTTTATGCAGCTTAGGAAAAAATTGTTTCGGCATTAACAGTTGTTTAGCTGACAGAAAATAACCTTTCTGTAGACAATGATCTGTTTCATATACCTTTCTTAGTTTCTTGTGATAACTTCTGTAGTGTCAACAGTTCAAAACATACAGTGGTCAGCTAAACTAGCTGAGTTTGGAACAGAAGTGAAATCCAGACTCTTTGAGTGTCTTTTACACAAGAAAATCACTGCTAGCTGTCAGTACTAGTGTGGTGAAATTTCTTCTTTGCTAGCTAAAGGTTGTACTGTTTTATTTATATACTATGTCCCAGTAATTAGGAAGTGGTTTTATCTAGGAGCTATGACTATGTAAACAGATACATGCTGAAGATGAGCTTTAGAGAAACCTATGGGAAAGTGGGTGGAGTTCTTTGTTATGAAAGTTTCACTTAAATTTTTGATCAATATGTGCAATAGCTTGTTTCTGCAATCTATATTATGCTAAGTGGAAAATTAGTGGTACTAGCATCTATTCTATTAAGATTTTTTAATATTTGCTTTTATAGTGTTGAATTTTAACTTTGCCCGTTTTACAGCTAGATCTAATTTGGAGTAATGCCTAAGGGTAAAGGTACAAACAAGCAAAAAATTTTAATGGGTCTGATGTTCTCCATTAAGTCTTCTTCAGTAAGAAAGTTTTGGAGAGGAGAATGTAATCAATGAGTCATCTACCATACTGTTGGAGAGTGTTTTTGTCTGTGCATGCAAAGGTAGAAGGGAACAGAAAAGTACTTGCAGCTGTAAAGGTAGTGGGAGACTTCTATATCTTCTGTTATCTCCTGTTGCCAACACAAAAGGAAAAACTGATCTGCCATCAGGTGCTGTAAAGCAATGTTGTAATGTTATGTATCAGGAAGATTGGACATTGTGGAGGATTTCTGACTGTAAAATCAAGATAAGATTTCTGCTCCTTCTTTAAAGTACCAGGGACTTTGGGAAATCATCTAGTTCAAGCCTCTCCTCAAAGCAAGGTCAACTAGATCAGGTCACCCTGTTGGTCAGCCTGATAAGCAGAGACCTTGTGGATTAATCCCAGACCATTACAGAAGTTTGCAATTGCCTCTTCTCTGAAAATATGGTGTTTCTTTTGTTCCTTAGTCTAAATAAGGATTATTTATCTCCTTTCCCTTTACATTATATTTTCCAACTTATTTTAGTAAACTTAGTGTAAAGTTGTTTGACATTCGTTAATCAAAACCACTTCTGTAATACTTGCTTTGCAACAAGGTAATCCTGTGTTTGCACACTGCATAAATAATTTTCTTTAGCCCTAACTAGTCAGTTACAGTACAGCTGCTACATCTATATGTGTTCCGGAAATATGTTCACTCTGTGCTCAATACATGCTGTTGAATATTATCACAAATATCACAACAAAAAGTTGCTTTTTCTACCATTTAGTAGTTCTAAATGTTAAATGTTTGGCAGCTCTAAGGAATTTTCTGACCATTCTTTTACTGTAAGTGTAAATCAGACAAGACTATTCTGAAGATGTGCTAAAAGTAGCAAATGGATCACTTAGCACTGTCGTTATCTTATTTGTTTTAACTTTTTATTTCACTTATTTCCTTGAAATTTTTTGTTTCTGGTAGGTTAGGCTTTGTTTCTTCAAAACTTTTTACCTTTTAATTAATCTGACTTACTTAGTTTACTAAAAGTAGTTCAACATCTCATTGCTACAAGGCCAGTCTTTATTTTTCTATGCTAGACTAAATAATTGATTGGACTTCTTCAAATCACAATAGAAAAATAAGTAACTGAGAAATATTTCCCTGTATGTAACAGGTAAACATTAATAATATTAATATAAGTTGTCATTATGTGAAATTGCAAAGTTTACCTTTGGGGAATGTTACTGATCCACTAGCTTCCAAATTTTCTTGTAAGGTAGCGAACAGTTTGCCTGGAGTTCATCTTCACACGAGAAGGAGTATCAAGTGTGTTCTTTGACTTCTTCAACGTACATGCTACTGAGAGTAGAATATAATTCAGCTACAGTTCACTGGCTGTATTGGAACATGAAGGTAGGTACAATTTGTGACAAAGAGGCAGCTGGTGTTTGCTGTCAATGCAGTGTTCATAATTCTATGACTACACCAATTAGCCAGTATAGCATTTTTAAATTTCTTCTAGAATTCATCTGCAATGCTTTCAAGAGTCATTGTTGAAGACAGGCATTTGAATATTTTTTTAATTAGTGTCTGAACCATTGACAAACAAAAGTGTGTGTGTTTGCATTCTTGTAATGTGTTACTTGAAGATCTGTTTATACAGTTTCTAATTGCAGTATCTGTTGGTGCAAAGCATCTGCAAATTTCCCTTCAGAAACTAAACTTGATTAACACTGACTAAAGGTCTGGCATCAGAAAGCCAAATAGGGTTTAGCTTTTCATTAAGACTGTTGCAAGAACAGTACAAAGAAGCTTCCCACAGTGCCTACCTGTACCATCTGTCTGTAGACCTGGTGCTCTTAATCCTTCACTGTGATAAATGCTAAAAGTCATCCAGTCTCTGTATGCTTGACTCAAAATGATTGTATTAAGTCTAGCTGTATAAAACAGTGTTCATGTATTTATGACTGATGCTGATTTAAATTCAGTTAAAATGAGAATAACTGTGAACAGGGCAGACTGTGGGGAATGGTGCCTTAGCCTTGGAGGGGATCAGTGTTAAAGCTCTGACTGTGCTTTGTGCCTGATGTTAATTATTGATAGGCTATGAGACACTAGTGCAGGAAAAGCAGTGGAAAATGAAATAATAACTAATCCTATGCTTCTCAAAAGGAAGGGTTAGAAAATTTCCCTTGGACTGTAAGTTAAAAAGCATGTACCAAGATGATGACACCAAGCTGGGTGTTGCAGTTGATATGCCAGAGGGATGGAGGACATCCAGAGTGACCTGGACAAACTGGAGAAGTGGGCTCATGTGAACATCATGACGTTCAATAAGGCCAAGTGCAGCACTGGGGGAAGACATGCTAGAGAGCAGCCCTGTGGAAAAAGACCTGGGAGTATTAGTGGATGAAAAGCTGGACATGAGCCACCAATGTGCAACTGCAGCCCAGAAGGCCAACTGTGTCCTGGGCTGCATCAAAAGAAGTGTAGCCAGTATATCAAGAGAGGTGATTCTGCCCCTCTCCTCTGTCCTGGAGAGACCTCACCTGAAGTAGTGTGTCCAGCTCTGGAGCCCCCAACACAAGAAGGATGTGCTTCTGTTGGAGCATGTCCAGAGGAGAGCCACAAAAATGATCAGAGGGCTGGAGCACCTCTTATGAAGATAAGGTGAGGGAGTTGGGGTTGTTCAGCCAGGAGAAGACAAGGCTCTGGGGGGACCTTATAGTGATCTTCCAATACCTGAAAGAGGCCTAAAAGAAGGATGGGGAAGAACTGTTCACGAGGGCATGTAACAATTGGACAAGGGGTAACAGTTTTAAGGTAGAATAAGATAGGTTTAGGTTGGACATTATGAAAAAGTTCTTTAATATGAACGTGGTGGATCACTGGAACAGGTTGCCTGGAGAGCAGAAGCCCCGTCCCTGGAGACAATTCAGGGTCAGGCTTGATGGGGCTCTGAGTAATCTGGTCTAGTTGGAGAGGTGCCTGCTTACTGTAGGGGGGTTGGACTAAATGACCTTTTTAGATCCCTTCCAACTCAATACATTCTATGATTCTATGTAACTTTGCATTTTTGTACTTCTGTCCTCTGATATCCAGCACAATCTGGTTCTATTTCTTTGTGCTGGGTGGAAGTTGGGAAGAAAGTGGGTAGTAGTTATCTGTAGTAATCTGGTTAAGAAAGTGAGTATTTTATCTGTAGTTATCTGGTTGCTAAAAAGCATCAGTTACAAACTTTTATCCATGGTTTTGCTAGTGCAGTACTAATATTTGTCAACTACTCTTCTGTGTTCTAACTAGCACAGGTTTATTGTGCCTTGGGGCAACTCATCAACCTGCTCTTTGTTTCCATTCCTGTACTTATACAGTAGAAGTAATACTCCCACTCTTTAAAATCAGTTTAGTTGGCTGGCCCTTTGAAGTGACAAATAGTAACTGTTGTAGGCATTAATATGTGTTGCAGATATGCATACATATTGTGTTTCAGAAAATTATTTCAAAACTGAGCCATTGACCTCTAAGGTAATCTAGGAATCTCCAGGTTGTTTTTCTTCTGTTGTACATCCAGAACAGAAGACATCTGAGAAACAGGAAAAAACAGAGTTCATTCCTTGTTTTGTTCCACTGTTCAGCTGCTACTAGCTTGCTGTGTTATTTATGCCTTCTATGCATAGTAAGAGAGAGTAAAGTATTTCTACAACTGTGAAGTTTTGATTAAAACTTGTGATGGAAGCACCAAAATATATAAAAAATGATACCACAGATTTGGATGTCATCCAGAAGTATTAATACATTACACGACAACTGCTTAAGAGTTCCTAAGCTTTTTTTTTACTAGTCTTAAAATAGATAATCTTAACATGGATAATAATAATGATGATGGTAATAAAAATCATCATCATCATCATCATCCCACATGTGTACACTCAGACAAAAGGAAAAGCCTCAGGCACCTGGAATCACTGGTCCAATAGGGAGAAGGCTCACTTCTAGATCCATCTAGAAGAAATACATCACTGACATAATGAGAAACAATAATGTACTAAAATTATTTACTTGACTTTTTCAGCAGCAGAGGATGAAAGAGCCATGTTAAAGATTGTTTTCCATAGGCGTTGTGACTTGCTGTGACTGATAGGTCAAAAAAGGAAGAGAGACAAAGGAGTGTAGATCTGGATTAGTTTTATTAATTTTAATACATCTCTTAAAATTAATATGGTACTAAGTTATTGTCCAAATTAAGGCAGCAAGAATGAAATACCTAGGAAAAGCAAATTATGGACCTGGAACATAAAGGCTTTTAGAAGTTCCCTACTGATGTAGAAAGGCAGGAAAGAGTGTGTGTGAAATCAGACACTACAATAGAAAGGAAATGCAAGTGGTCTTCTGTGTTCACAAAAATGGAATTTTGGACATAAGTTACATAGCACATCCCTAGAGGTACCTGGCTTTTCAGAGGCTGAACTATGTTGTTGAATTTTAGTTCTGTTTTTCTGGATGAGCAGTGACGGGAAGTAACGACAAGACAGCAGCTGACATTCATTATAATAGTTTTCTAATAGAAGAGCTGACCAAAATGTGTGAAGCCCTTAAATAATATTTTGGCATCTGATGAAAATCTGATCTCTTTAAAGACAGACATGTATATGATACATATAATTGCCGTACTGTGATTCATACGCTGTAAGCCCCAATTGATTGTGACCTTTATTAATCTTGAGAATTTTACTTCGAGAGAAGCTTATGATGGCCTTTGAATTTCCAGTAAAACTGTACCAGGAAGGAGGAATGTTTCTTGATCAGCTGTTGAACATGAGGAGTATTGGATGCAAGTAAATGAAAGAAATAATTATTTTTTTTAATAGAAAGCTAATGTTTTGTTTGGGTTTTATAGCCTATAATAGGTTTAGCAATGACTCATCAAGCTGAAATGTGGAAAATGGCACAGGTTGATCTATTTTTGCATAAAATCAAAGAGGATGTAAAGCAAGATTTTTGTTTGATTTTCATACTTTCCCCACCCCATGAGTCCAGTGAGATCAGAATTTAAATCAGGTCAGCATTTGGACAGAGTGTTTGGATAGTTCATCAGTTTAAGACCAGTCTTGTCAGTTTTTACATGGAAACCATGGTGTTGAGTTTCACATGCTTGTGAAAAAGCGGATTCATAGAATATCACAGAATGGTCTGAGTTGGAAGTGTTGTTAAAGATCATCAAGTTCCAACCGCCCTGAACGGGCAGGGACACCTCCCACTAGACCGGGTTGCTCCAAGCCCCATCCAGCCTGGCCTTGAGCACTTTGAGGTATGGGGCATGTTGAAGTACATCAGGGTCATTGCAACACAGTCAGTGAATATGCTGGAGTAACCCAAGGTATATATTTCAGTAAGGAACAAAGATTGAACAACCCCAAGCTGTATTGTTAAATACTGTATTATAACATAAATCTAGAGCTTTCACTTAAAAATGCTGAGGTTCCTTCTGGAATCTGTATTTATATCTGATAGCATTGATGTAATTTTAAAGCAACAGCTTGTTTCTTAAACCTTTAATATAGTTTCTCAAAAGGCATTTCTAGATTCACTTTCACTTTCTGAGAAAATGACTTGTTAGAAGGTTCTTAGAACTGACTGAGTGAATCTTCATAATAAAAATGGTGAACACGTATATTCAAAATTACCCAAAGAGATGACTGTGTCCTCAACTCTTGTTTAATAGCACAAACAGGGAGTGTACTGAAATAAGGGATTTCACTGGAGTGCTGGAAAATGGACAGTCCTCAAAATAACAACTGACTTTAGCGTGTGATGGGCCTGATGGCAAAGCTGTCATCTTAGTCCCAGAAGTGAGTGGTGAGTCTGAAGTGGATGTTCTCAGAGTCTTGTCTTTGGTAAATACCAGTCTGAAATCTTGATGGAAAATAAAGTCACATTTTTAATATAAAAACAACTTGACATTTTTCAGTATACTTTTTAATGAGCATTGCTCTGAGCTATATTATAATGAAATTTGCCTAAAAGTAGAACAGGCTGGTGATTCTTGGCAGAACGAGGTGGCATATGGTAAACCAGTTGTGATTTATTGGCAAGTACACTCAGTTTTTGAAAGAGTGGCTTTCAGCACAGTGGACTGTATCTTGATATTCAGGACTTTAAGGAAAAAAAACCTGCTTAGCAGTATACATGGTTTACTTTAAAAGGTAACACCTTTCAATAAGGGTAGATAGCACAAAAAACTTTCTATTTTATTCTTTGGTTTATATGTAGCATTTGACTTTTTACTAGTTTTAACCCATTTCTCGTACTCAGTAGGTTAAAAGGTAAGTGAGCTGTTTGAACTTGCAGAAGGTGGGATTTCTGGGGCAGAAATACCCACTTCTTTCATTGTTTCTGTCCATGAACTTATGTGTGGATTTCCTGCACTTGACAATATCCTGCAAAAACTGCTGCTAAAGTTATGATTGTCAGGACCATGTTATATGATTGCATCTATAGACTCAGTAAATGAGTACAGGAGTTACTTGGATTATACAACATCTTGACACAATTCCAGTCTGACTTAGGGTAGATGTTTAACTATTGCTGGTGGTATAGTAAGTAGTAATATCTTCTCATTCCCCTTTCCAAAGAGAAATTTCCTCTTGAGCGAGAGCCTAATCACAAGTGCTAATCTTCCTTGTCTAATGAGTGAGCAGTATGGTTCCTGCTGCCTTTGAACAGGACAGACTTCTTTGAGGCCATTCCTCTAAATCTGTGACAGAAGGCAAGCAGATGATGTAACCATGATTAATAATCTTAGAAGAGTACACCCATGTTATCAATTGTGACCAACATGTAGAGCTACTGAAAAGTACCTGACTGGCAGCTTTCCATTTTGCTTTTTTTCTCATCTTTATATGATAATTTTCACTGAATACAAGGCCTCAAAGTGTGTGTGCATGTGTATATACACGTATGCGGAGCTAAAAAATGGAGTAGTGAGGGAGCAAAATATGAAATGCAAAGTATTTCTGTTTATATTTTGTTCATAGTATTTTGGACTTCAAATTCTGAATATTCTCCAGCTAAACGTCATGAATCTTGAGTATATTTTTACCTGATGCAACATGTGAGAAGAAACCAAAACAATTTTTTTTTTATGAAAGATTTTAGAAATACGTAATTTCTTCAGGATTTCCCATGGTATCAATTTACATATGTGAAGCAGGAAATTACTTGCTAAATGCCCTGCTTTGGGTCCTGTTTGGCATGGTTTGCTGTTTTGTTTTTTTTGTGTATGCATTCATAGGTCAAAATTCCTGCCAGTAGTCAAAGGAGGATTGTGGCACTGCCATTTTTTCTTGGTTGCTTGAAGAGAAAGCTGGATGTGACTTCTTGTGGTGGGGGTGTGCATGTCAGTTTTTAAATGTATGTATGCTTTAGGGACTGTTTTCTTCATCAAAATTCTGTGTTGTAATAACGCATACAATCTGGAAAAAGGATTATATGAAGCTATTGGATTTTCTTCATAAAGGGTATGGCAAAGCTGAAATACCACAGTACTATCAGAGGAGAGGTCTGTCACTAGTGGTACTTGTACCAGGTCACATGGGAAAGGGATAGAGCTACTGTACAGGAGAAGCAGCAATTATTTTCACAGATTGGTCAGATGTTAACCCATATTACAGATCTCTGGCTATGTCCCAGACTCATGGGCTCCTGAGTTATTAGCCTATTTTTTTAATGAAAGATTCTTGTTCTTGTGATTGCAGAGCATGAAATAGAGTGTTCTGAAGAGCAGCTTAGAGGGCAAAGCTTCAGTGAGGCAAATGCCCTTTGAATTAGGGGCACGGCTACAAGCTGGGTCAATTATACTGGTCTGCAGGTGTGTGTAGAGAGGTGGGGTCTGACAAGTCAAACAAAGAGGTAGAGTCAAGTCTGAATTATCCTTACTTGAACTGATTGCTGTTTAACTAATTAATATCTCCAGACCTTAGTGATAATGTAATAAAACAAGCTTTCAGTATGACACACACAGTCCAACCCTGACTTTTTTCCAAAATTAAGAATGACTGGTCCTGAGTTCATGGTGACATGGTAATATACTGGGAAATACTAATTTTTTTTGTTTTTGTTTTATGAATTATCTTGTAGCATATGAAATATGCAATTATGGAGATTTGCTAAATACCTTTACTGCTACATTATTTCAATCTATCTTTAGTGTTTCAATTATTCTCTGTTCTTTTAAGAAAATAAAACAATAGCTTTTTACTCTAGAAATACTCAGTCTTTGTTCTGTTGTGTGTATGTGTCTGTATGTATGTCTATATATCTTGCTGATCTTCAAGTTGTGTAGATATAATGGAAAGATGTTTGTGCCAAAAAGTCAATTAATTATTGCCTTATTTGGGATTTTTGACAAGAATGCTGCAGGAAGTGTCTTAATTTTTCTTTTTTTTTTTCCTCTTGAGTGTGGGCAGTGAGGTTTTCAATTAGTGGAATTTATAGGTTAATTATGATTCATCTCCTGAAATCAGCTACATGAATTTGAACAATTAGTAGTGTTTTCCACTAAAATACTATAAAATTCTGCTAATTGTTTGGCAAGGATATTGTATTTGTCTTCTGGATGCAGTTTTTCAGTGTGGGCACATGTTAAAGATCCTAAATGTTGAAAGTAAGGGATCAGTTAGGACTTCACTTCCATTGACATATGTTGTATACTAAATTGTATGGTTCTTCAAGTTAGATGATGATGATATTGTAGCAAAGATAGATAAGGAAGATGAAATTTCATTGAGAGTTCAGAAGGCAATTCAGTGTGTAAGGTTTTTTTTAACTGTGGGATAGGAATTATTTGACATAGTTTTTATGAGATTACATTATTTCACAGAATCACAATCACTTAGGTTGGAAAAGATCTTCAAGATTGTTGAGTACAACCATTAATCCTACTCTATCAAGTCCAGCACTAAGCCGTATCCTCAAACACCACACCTAGATGACTTTTAAACACATCCAGGGATGGTGACTCAGCCATCTCTGTAGGCAGCATGTTCCAATGTCTGACAAGCCCTTCAGTGAAAAAGTTCTTCATAATGTCTAGTCTAAACCTCCTCTGGTGCAGCTTGAGGCCATTTCTTCTTGTACTATCACCAGTTACTTGTGAGAAGAGACCAGCACCTTCCTCTTTACAACATCCTTTCAAGTAGTTGTAGAGGGCAACCCTCAGCCTCCTTTTCTTCAGACTAAATAGCACAAATTCCCTCAGCTGCTCCTTATGAGGCTTGTTCTCTGGACACTTCACCAGCTTCTTGCCCTTCTTTGGACATGGTTGTTATAAGACCCTGACAGACTGGAAGGGTCAGTATTCCTGCCCACTTCCTGTCACAATCTATAAAAGCCAGGAGAGCCGGAAGCCCATCTCTTCTCCCTTCCTGCTCCTTTCTCCCTGCCGGGGCTACTGCTGATTCCTTTGGCTTCCCATGTGCTCACTCCAGAATCCAACTGCATTGGGTGGTGTGAGGAGCTGTGGACCCCTCTCCTGGAGCAGCCCTATGTGTCTCATATCCCTGTGATCATCGAGATTGGTTTTGTGTATATTTGTATATAAATACTTAACTGTTCTTCCCCCACATTTTACCAGTTTTCCTGTGTTATAGTAAAGTTGTTTCTAGTTTAAATTTCCAAAGTTTAAGTTTCTCTTCCTTATTTCCCTTATATCCTCCCTTGGGAGGGTGAAGAGGGCATAATAGCAGTTCTGTCCTCTGTTTTGGCTTTTTTTGGATTCACATAGTTCACATACTGAATCCTCCACCTGCTGTTACTTGTGTGAAATTGAACAGTTTTATCAGAAATTTTAGAATGCTGTTAAGACAAGCATATCGCTTAGCTGTTGAGTTAGAACAACCTTTTAGCTATTCTAAGAGGTAAGTTTAGCTCTCAGGTCACGGAACGAATTCCATCCAAGCTTGCATGGATATTTAAACTTCTGAGTTTTCAAATAAAAAAATAAGACTTTTTTTTTTTTTTCTCCTCCACTGTCAGTCTAGTTTTATTTTCCTTGGTGTTTTAAGACCTAAAATTAATTGATTTGACCATTGCAAACACAACCAAACACTTCTCTGGGAGATAGTGGGATTTGGCCCTTTCCCCTTTTCAGAAAGTGTAACCAGAATGAAATGAGGAGAGAGAATTCGTTACTGGGCTGGTGCGCTGCTTTAATATTGTCTTAAATGTATTCATTCTTCATAGCTACAATATGAAAATTATCAGATCTGTTAAATGTATATTTCATACCTGTTCTGCTTTATTTAATCCAAGTAAAATATCATGTGTTCCAGTTTTTGCTCATTGCCTCTCGTCCTATCCCTAGCCATCACTGAAAAGAGCCTGGCTCCATTTTCTTTCCACCTTCTCTTCAGATATTAATACACATTAAGATCCTCCCCAGGTCTTTTCTATGCTTAACAGTCCCAGCTCTCTCAGCTTTTCCTTGTATGAGAGATGCTCAATTCCCTTTATTGTTTTGGTGGCCCTCTGTTGGACTTGTACTAAGGAGCCCAGACCTTGACGCAGGTGTAGCCTCACCAGCGCTGTGTAGAGGAAAGGTATCACCTCCCTTGGCCTGCTGGCAATGCTTTGCCTAATGCAGTCCAGATACCCTTAATCTTCTTCCTGGTAAGGGCACCTTGTTGGCTCGTTTTCAACTTGGTGTCCATCAGGACCCCAGGTCCTTTTCTGCCAAGGTGTTTTTCCAGATAACCATTCCTAGCATGTGTGTGCATGGTGTTGTTCTTCCCCAGGTGCAGGACTTTGCACTTCTTGTTTAAAGTTTCTGACAGCCTACTTCTCTAGTCCGTCAAGGTCTTTCTGGCAGCATAATCCTTTGCCGTATCAACCACTCCACCCAGTTTTGTGTCATCAGTCAACTTGCTGAGAGTGTGTGTTCTGCCCCATCATCCAGATCACTAATGAAGATGCAAAACAGGACTGAATCCAATATTGACCCCAGGGTACACTGTTAGTTCGTAACCTCCAGCTAGACTTTGTACTCCTGTTAAATTCCCTCTGTGCCCAGCCATTCAGCCAGTCACAGTTCGTTCACTGTCTGCTCATCCAGCCCATACATCAACAGCTTGTCTATTTCATTTTAATAGAAAAAGTTTAGAAACTACTAACAAAAATAGTCTAGTAAAAAGTAAGTTTATGTACTACTTTGTTGCTTATATGCCCATGCCATTGCATCTTACACTTATCTGAGTTACTGCTGTGACCCATCAAGAAGACACTAGGTCTAGATGTTTTTTTGTGCTGCTGGCAAATATAGACATAAGTACTTAATTTACAAAAGCTGGTCTTAGCTGTTCAGGACAAGAAAAGGTGGGGTGAAAGGTGCTGCTGACATATAAAAGTCATCACAGTAGAATTTGCTTATATTCCTTCTAGTTTTAGAACTTTTAAAATAACTGTTTATCTATAGGCTTTATCTGCCTGTCCTAGGAAAGTGGCTCCCTTTTATGAAATAGTATTTTTTTTTTTTAATGAATTAGATTCTAACCTTCACACAATAAATACTGATTTCAGAAGTGTGAGTATAAATAGCACATAACTTTGATTACTATGTACGCAGTAGCTGTTGCTTACAAAGCCTCTGGATGTTAAGAAATTATAAGGGATTAGTATGGTTTGATGTTACTCTTGCCTTCTCCTAAGCCTGATTCAAAGGATGAAAATACATGTATATATTATGAAGGCTTGCATACATGTGTAATTGTAGTAAAATTAACCCAAATGGTTTAAATTCATGGGCTAGGAAAAAAAAAAGTCGCTGAAGAGCTCAGAGTCCTCTTAGGACCTCTCTTCTATCAGTTGGTATTTGGACAGTACTTAGAGGCTTTAGAGCTTAACACTAATAGATAGTTACTGAAACAGCAGAGAGCTACATATTAAAAGCTGCAGTATCCATAATGAAGTTCAGTTTGTTGTGACAGAGCCAGGCACATGGTATGCACCTTCAGTTCTAGACTTAGGAAATTGTACCCAAAGTTAAAACAGATTGAGAGGAATCATCAGCATTTTTTGTTTAGATTTACTTTGAGGAAACAGACCTTTACAGGATCTATAAAAGAAACTGTGTGACTAAAAGAAATAAGGCTTCTTCTACCTTGGCTGCTAAAAGCTCTATCCTTGATGTCCATAAAGCCTTCTGCAGTTTTTTAGATGTAAAACACTAATGAACACATGCTTTGAGATGGCTTCAGTATAGCTTTGATTATTCAATATTACAAGTCTCAATTACATGTATTAGTCCTAAACTTAATTATTGCTGTCCAACAAACAAATCATGGACATCCTGACTTTTACAGTCTGGGCAAGGATGAATAATCACTTTTGAAGAGCTGTGAAGTATAGCCATGCTAGCAGGAGCTGCTTGATTTTTGTTTATATGTCTTCAAGGGAATATGGTAAAAAGCTTCTTGCAAATGATAATGATGAAGAAAAAAAACAAAGGCCTCCTGAGAATTACTGCATCTGGAGTTTGAATATGCTGAAATAAAGCTCTGAAGGAAATGTAAACCTGAAAAAAAAAGAAAGAAGCCTGCCTTCAATGTAGTAGTGGACTCTAAATGAGATTTAATTACCTAAAAGCAGTATATAGAACTGTGGACATTGTCTACCTAGACTTTGGTAAGGCCTTTGACACCGTCTCCCACAGCATTCTCCTGGAGAAGCTGGTGAAACATGGCATAGACAAGTGCACTCTTCACTGGGTAAAAAACTCGCTGAACAGTCATGTCCAGAGAGTTGTGGTAAACAGGGTCAAATCTAGTTGGTGGCCGGTCACCAGTGGTGTCCTTCAGGGCTCAGTTTTGGGGCCAGTCTTGTTCAACATCTTGATCAATGATCTGAATAAGGGGATCGAGTGCACCCTCAGTAAGTTTGCAGATGACACCAAATTGAGTGGGAGTGTTGATCTGGGTAGGAGCGTAGGAAGGCACTGCAGTGGGACCTGGACAGGCTGGATTGATGGGCCAAGGCCCATATGAGATTCAATAACGCCACATGCTGGGTCCTGCATTTTGGTCACAACAACCCCAGGCAACACTACAGGCTTGGGGAAGCATGTTTGGAAAGCTGCCAGGCAGAAAGGGATTTTGGGGTGCTGGTTGACAGCTGGATGAACATGAGCCAGCAGTGTGCCCAGGTGGCCAAGAAGGCCAACAGCATCCTGGCTTGTATCAGGAATAGTGTGGCCATCAGGAGTAGGGAAGTGATTGTGTCCCTGTACTCTGTACTCAGCACTGATGAGGCTCAAGTACTGTGTTCAGTTCTGGGCCCCTCACTATAAGGACACTGAGATGCTGGAGCATGTCCAGAGGAGAGCTACCAAGCTGGTGAAGGGTCTAGAGAACAAGTCATATGAGAAACAGCTGGGGGAACTGGAGATGTTTAGTTTGAAGAAGAGGAGGCTGAGGGGAGACCTCATTTCCCCCTACAACTACCTGAAAGGAGATTGTAGGGAGGTGGGTGTTGGCCTCTTCTCCCAAAGTGAATAATGACAGGATCAGAGGAAATGGCCTGAAGTGGTGGCAGGAGAGTATAGATTAGATATTAGGAAGAACTTATATATTGAAAGAGTGGTCAGGCACTGGAACATCCTGACCAGGGAGGTGGTGGAGTCACCATTCTTGGAGGTATTCAAGAAACATGTAGATGTGGCACTTCAGGGCATGTTTTAGTGGCTGAGATTGTGGTTTGTGGAGGTTTTGTTTTGTTGGGGTCTTTTTTGTTTGTTATGTGTTTTATTTGTTTGGGGATTTTGTTTTGTGTTGACTGTTAGACTCAGTGATCTTAGAGGTCCTTTCCAACCATGACAAATCTGTGATTCTGTAATAAAAGCAATTTTGAGATGTGTTGGTGGTAGAAGAGGCTGATAATCTTTGCCATGGCTTTAGACATAAAATACTGACAGTTTAGTGCTTTTCAGATCTCTTTTATCCATAAATGTTTTAATATATAGGAAAGATGCTGTATGTGATTCTCTTACGGGTTTTGAGACAGACTGCTGTTTGTGGACCTGGTCAGAAGTTGATAGAATTCAGTTAATTATATTCTTCTCCAGTAGGATATCTTAACTTGACAGGGTTCTCCAAAACATTGTGTTGTTACACTGCAGAAGCATTATATCCAAGCTGGCTGATACTCAAAATTTATTTAAAACCTGCCTACACTCAGTACTGGGGAATTTTGCTGTGCCAGCACTATATGTTACAAAGTGATTTGGATGAGTTGATTGCACTGCTGATTTACGTGGAGTATTTGGGATTAATTTGCCAGTGTAACTTGGCAAAAAAATATAAATCTCTAGCTATTTTTGAATATAATTCTTCACTAATCTCTGCCAATGGAGTAACACAGGCTTTTCCAATGAAATTTTTTTTAATGCCTAGTACTCATAGCCATAGAGGGCAATTCTTCACAGCTTCTTTGTTTTATATAGGTTGTCACAAGTGAATTACAGAGCTTTCATCAATATAGTATGTTAGATCTTTTATCTGAGTTAGCTGTAGAACGTACAGAGGTATTTTAGTTGTGTTTTCAAGAATGAAATAATACTTTTTATTAAATACAACAAACTTAAGTACTGTATCTGTAAATTATTACAGAATTAATTTATAATAAAAAATTCCTTAGAAGTAATGAAGGCTTTAACTCACAAGTAGTTAATGAGCATAAGTGTCTTTCATTCTTCAGAAGGAACCTTTAAAGTTGGCTGAAATGGTAGCTTTGTAATGTTGGATGTCAAGGAATTTTAGCCTTAGAGTTAGTGTTGCTATCCAGTTGTTACACTGAGAATGAAAGTGGAAAAACTTCTTGAGTGAGTTTTTTGAATCTGTTAGGAAGGCATACTGATGCAAACATACTTGACTAAGTCCATTCGCTACCTAAACATAGTGAGACCCCACTTGGAGTACTACATTCAGTTCTGCCATCCCTCGCACAAGAAAAACGTGGTTAGAGCTGCTTGGGGAGACGTTACAGCAACATTTCACTATATAAAGGAAACTTACAAGATGAAGAGTAACTTTTTACCAGTGCCTGTAGTGACGGGACAAGTGACAACAGTTTTAAACTGAAAGACAGTAGATTTAGACATACGGAAGAAATGGTTTATGTTTAGGGTGTTAAGGCACTGGAAGAAGTTGACTAGAGAATACATGGATGCCCCATTATTAGAAGTCTGAAAGATCAGGCTGGATGGGCCTTTGAGCAACCTAATCTCACGGAAGACATCCCTGCCTGTGGCAGGGAGGCTGGACTGTATCTTTAAAGGTCCCTTCCAACCCAAACCATACTATGATTTTCAGAAAGGATTAAGCAGCAAGAGTGACAATGTCAAGTTACGCACTACAAATTGGTATAACCCTTTTTAAAAAAAGTTTGCCTTGCTTCCCTCTCCCACCTCCTCATACCCCTGCTAGACATTGTTCCTGTATTTCTTAGGTTGCTACTAAGTACTCTGCTTAGTACTTGGCACTTGATTTTTTACATACAGAATGGCCTTCTCAGGCAGACTTGGTCATTGCTTTCATCTCACTTTGCAGACTATGCTGTCTTTATACAGCTTCATTAAAACTGAGTTACTTTTAAATAGTTATGTTTTGTTTGTTTCTGTTACCTTTATGGAAATTAACTTGAGTCTGAGTATCAAGCTGTAAGTTTGTCCTCAAAGAAAACAGACACTTGAATAACTTTTTAGCTAAATGAGGGATCAGAGATTACTCATTTGTCAAGTTTAAATTGGAAGGTAATTAAATCCACAGGTGAGGGCAAAAACTACTAGCATTAGAACAGAATTTAATGATCAGCAGCATGATGGATAAACATCGACTTTTCTCATTTATCTGAAATATTATTTTATTGAAATTGTAAGGCTTTCAAGATAAAGTCTTTAAGAGTTTGTTAATCTCTAACAGTGAGCATCTCTCTCACCTTTGTTCCCTTTGTGCCACTTGCAGTTTGCTCCTTTGGTTGAAGTTCTTACAGGAGAATCATGCAGTTGTTTTATAAGTAGCTAAAGAAAGGGAAAGAGTTCCTCAAGGTGATAGGTTTGTACTCACATCTGTAAAAATTGTGGTTACTTTGGAGACCAGCAGCTGACATAGCAGGTCAGTATGTGTTGCTGGGAGATTTGTTTTGTCAGGTCAGTTCTAAGCTTTCCTGTTGATTTCAGTAGTTTTGTGTCTTTTCATGCTTTTATGATTCCTGACTGTATAAGAAATCTCTGTTGTGTCTTGGCATATCTGCATGTCAGAAGAGAGTGTAGAAGGGAGGTTCTCTAACTAGTTATAACTGAGCCACCTCAAGTACCGAAAGCTTCTAGCTAAGACAGCACGGATCTCTGCATGATTAATTTACTCCTACCCTCATAAGCTTTACAATGTTTTAGTCAGGCTTGTCAGCAAGATGATTTGTTTCTTCCTTTTGTAATATCTGGGGCTTACAATGCTGTCTTTGTTATAGCAAGATGTGTCATATAAATGAGAACAAGAAGGAAGCAAAATAGAAAGCTCAGGTTTGAGGAACTGACCTATTCTGGAGCTGTAATGATACATCTGTCTGAAATTTGGTGGTGAGAGCAGAAGAGTCATGTAGTTTCTAACTGGACAACGCTGTCCTACACTGGTTTCTGTAAGACCAACAAGCTGGTGTGATGTCACAGAACTTGAAGTTCTCCTTCTGCACGCATGGCCATGTAATCTTCAAGGAAACATGTTTTTGTTGAAACTTAAGATTCTCATTTCTAATATCTAATATGTAAAATTGTCACCTATAGAAGGATTGTATCTATAGAAGGGTTGTTACGTTACAAACAGCTTCTCAGCCAAACTGGGTAAAGTGCACATGGCTTCTTTACAACTTACATCTTAAGTTTCATCTTTACAACTTAGGGATGCATAACAATTCATCTTCAAATGAAATTGTGAGATTCTTGTTCATTATGACTTCTTAAGAAATTGTAACAGCATAAGCAGAGGAACAGAAGTTCAGGGTATATAATGTTCCACAAATATCTTTCCAAGTTCTGAATTCTGGAGACTCCAAGAAATCCTCAAGCTAAAATCCTGTTTTAGATTAAGTTACACACTAGGTAAGTACTTATAGTTTGGTCAGATGGTCCTCTACTCTGTATGTGTGAAGGAAATTATTTTTTTCTCTGTCTACTTTTTTATTTCACTAAGCAATAGATGTTTGAGGAGACATGCATTGAGCAAACCAGAAAGAAATGCAGTGAGTTGTAGTTTTCTTTGATATTTGATTATTGGGCGCTACATTCTGTTAATACTATTTCTGTTAATTATTTTTAAGGGATGAATCAATCTATCTCCTTCTGACTAAGATTTTTTTAAAAACCAAAAGCATTAGATTTTTAAATTTTTTTGAAAGTGAAAAATCACTGGAATAAATGCACCCTCTGCAGTTCTGATTTAACAGGTGGTGTGTAGCTGAGCATCTACTTCCTCATTCAGTCCCACCAAAGTCATTGTTAAGGCTGTTTCCTACAGATCTCAAAGGTGCTGGATGCCAGAATATGGTATGAGAAATAAGACTCGTTAAGGATATTTCTCAGTGTTCCTTTTGCTTCTTATATACAAAATGTTATTCCTTTGGAGCTGTTCCTATCATTGCAGGCAAAATAATAGTTTAGTCATGCAGTCTTTACAGATGCATTTTTCTGGGGTTTTTGTGTTTGTTTTTAGTTTTTAATTTATTATTTCCCTTTTTTGAAAGGAAAACAATATTGTCATAGAAAGTTGCCCAGTTGTTGGTTTCCCAAGTTCAGAAATTTAACAGCTATGAGCAGGAAAAAGCATATCTGGATCAGATTCTTTAAAAAAAACCACACAAAACCAAAACACAAACAAAAAACCCAAACCAAACAAACCCACAAAACCCCCACCTTTCTCCTAAAAATATTATTTAATTTAAACAATATAGAGTAACTTCTAAAAACTGTGCTAACCTAGAGAATTAAAGCATGCCTAAGGGCTTATCATAGTAAAGATAATAAGTAACAGAACACAAATTTGTCTGGCAACAGACAAGTAAAAACTTGGTTTTATTTTTTTAGATGGTATGAAATTAAACTTCAGGTGTTTGGAAATATTAGTACTTTGTCTTAAAACAGGACTAACAGACAGCAGCAGTATGAAGAAATACTCAGTCTTCAGCTGCAACAAGAAAATGCCAATCTTAACTTGATTGGACATGGAGCTTTTAAAACATTGACTTCCTTTTCAGGCCATTGGTTGATATGCTTACCATGTAGCTGCTGGAAGCTTTCATGCATTAAAGGCTGGCTGTTCTCTGCCGTGTTTTTAAATTACATTTTGGCTAACCATAGAAAATTGTATGGTTGATGGATTCGTATTGTGTTTTCTTACTTTTATTCTTAGCAGTAAATTATCAAAGGAGGGTCTTGCTGACTTTTAACTCCTGACGGTTAAGGTTGGAAGGGACCTTAAAGATCATCAGGTTACAGCCTCTTTGCTATGAGCAGGGATACCACACACTACACCAGGCTCACAAAGCCTCATCCAACCTGGCCTTGAACACCTCCAGGCATGGGGCATCAACAACCTCCCTAGGCAACTTATTCCAGCATCTTACTACCCTCATGGTGAAGAATTTCTTCCTGATGTCTAACCTAAATCTCCCCTCTTTCAGTTAAAACCATTACCCCTTGTCCTATTACTGCCCTCTCTGGTGAAAAGCCCCTCCGCAGCTTTCCTGTAGCCCCTTCAAGTGCTGGAAGGCCACTATAAGATCTCCCTGGAGCCTTCTATTTTTCAGGCTGGACAGCCCAAACTCCCTTAGCCTGTGGTCTAGCCCTTTGGTCATCTTCGTGGCCCTCCTCTCGACTCTCTCCAACAGGTCCATGTCTTTCCTCTGTTGAGGGCTGTACACAGGACTCCAGGTGAGGTCTCTCTAGAGCAGAGCAGAGGGGCAGAATCCCCTCCCTGGCCCTGCTGGCCACACTTCTTTTGATGCAGCCCAGGATGTGGTTGGCGCTCTGGGCTGTGAGCGCACACTGGTGGCTCATGTCGAGTTTCTCATCTACTACTGCCTCCAAATCCTTCCCCTCAGGACTGCTCTCTATCCATTCTCTCCTCAGCCTGTATTTGTGCCTGGGTTGCACCGACCCAGCTGCAGGACCTTGCACTTGGCCTTGTTGAACTTCATAAGCTTGGCATTGGCCTACCTCTCAAGCCTGTTCAGTTTCTCTCTGGTTGGCATCCCTTCCCTTGTGAATCCTGTGTTTCACCTGATGTTTCCAAATCACAACCATTAGAAGCTGCAGGAGAAATGTTGGAGGGAGGATCTTGGTATTGTTAGTGGAAGTTTTCAGGAACACGTTACTCTTTTAAACTCAAACGATGTGGAGTCCAGTTGCAGCTTCATGCTCGTGCAAAATTCACTTTCCACGAATCTGAGAAGGTAATAACTTAGTTTAGCAGGAGAAGAGTTAAGTATGGATTTTGAAAGAGGAAGGTTGAACATTACAGCTAATGGATAGACTTCATACCTGTGAGCCTCTGTGTCATGTCTCTTTCAGGAGCTCCTTAGCTAACTGCAACAAGCTAAGTTCTGCAAATTATATAGAGAGTTAATTGAAGAATACTTGGAAAATGTTGATTTCTAGCACTCAGTACCTTTTGTGATGTAACTTTAGTGATCTGTGTTGTCAAAATTCAAACCCAGTTTCCATTCTCCTGTGGTGTATGGCAAGACTATCCTTTCAAGTGTTAGGAGTTCAAGCAGATAAAGCTATTAATTTTTAGGTTTCTACAGGTGGTGGAGAAAGAAAAGTATGAACATACTGGAGAATAAAGATTGTAAAACAGATCCAGGCATGGCTGATTCCTCTTGAGTTGACCATTAATGAGGCATGCTTGCACAGGTACCTCAGGCAGAAGCTGAGTATTCTGAATTGTCACTGTAAACATCTGTAATGAGTTCTGAAGCCTTACAGCATCTGGAAATCATTCTTACACAGCTGGCTTTGACTGAAAGGTTTTCTGAGTCATTGCAGGATTAAATTATTTTAGGGTCTTGGACTAAATGTGTTAATTTTCTATTTTGAAACACTTCATTCTGGATTGTAAGCCTGTTTATAAATTATTTTGAGTGATCTCTTTTTGGTGGGTGTTTTTATTTCTTATTAAATATGCGAAGGCATGCAGAAATTTAGCAATGTGAATGTCTCTATTCGTTAAAGCTTTTTAAGAACATGAAATATGTAGCAATTTTCCTCAGCTACTCAGTACCAGGGAATAATGGCTGTTCTCTAATTTCCTAATACCTATAGTTGCATTAGTTGTTTATAGTTGTATAGTATTTAGAAGTACAATTTATGAGCTTTCAGAGAGACGTGCATAAACTGACTCCTTTTTACTGGCCTTGGAAAACTAGCTCTTAACAGTGGAAACTGTGGAGCACGTGGAATGCTGTAAAGTGCTAAATCAGCTTTTCTTATATGACTGTTCCTCTGTGAGATTCCTTAGTTCTGGTTCTGGATTTACAACTGTGTGATTCAGTTGAGTTCAGAGAATTAATTCCTAATTCTTTATTTCTCTAAGTCATACCTTAGAGAAACCTTTCATGGCACAAGAAGAACTTGCCAGAAAAGAACACTCTTTTAGAATCCTGCAGAGCAGTTGCAGTTGAATAAAAAGGTAAAATATTTTCAGCAGACTTCTGAAAGGCAAATGGTTGACTGGATATTGTGGCTGATAGTGTCAGCTGGAGTCTTTGCTGGAATTAATGAAAGGGAAAGCAGGAGAGAGACTAAATGCCTCTCAGGTGTCTTGTGCATTCCTGCATTTTAGATTTCAGAGAGTAACTTCTGATAAACAGTAAAGTAGGCTGTGGACCATAGCCTTTTTTTTTTGCCTTCTTGCAGAGGAGTAGTAAAGGGCATTTTAAAAACAGGCAGCAAAAGGCATTTTTCTGCTGTTCGATAGTATGAATATAGAAGCAAGACAAAAGACTGGTATTTCTGTGAAAGTGACACCTGTTTCATGTGTTTTGATAATTTTGTATAGGAAAAATGGCTATTCATTTTGTGCAGTATTAATGTGATGTAGGGATGTGACTTAACTCTCTTTTGCACTCATTGTCAAAGCCTATGTTGGAATTTTCTTACAAACAGAATAAACAGCAATTTTGTAGAATAAGGGCTTAGGAGTGACAGAAGTATATCATCCATGATCTAAGAAGAAAACCAAGCAGAACTGCTTATTTCTTGACTAGATACTTCACACATCACAACCTGGACATATTTTTTCTCTGTAAGTTCCAGCATTTGTGTCCCTAGAATCATGATTGTGATGCCTCACTGAAAGTACAAAACAATCAGAGTTTATCCCAAAGCTGTCTGTAGAAGTAAAACAGAACTGTATGTGCAGTCATGGCTTGTGGCATTACTTTGAACAAAGATATCTTAATTTTCATGTAGAAATGTTTGGAGATATCCTGCTTACTCAGGAGGCAAGGATGATTTTTTTGAAAAAGTATTAAGGAATAGACTTGGCTGGTAATGACTGGCCCTATCAGAAGTGAGTAAGAGCTTGTTTGGAAGGTGAGGAGGGAAGGAAGAAAGAAAAATTAACTACCACAAGTTTTCTTTCTTTAAAGTTCTCTTGTACATAATGGAATATCTTCATAACGAAACAGACCTAAACCATGTCAGTGTTTCCTGGTGAGGTGAAATCCCTTCTCTAATCTATTACATGACAGTTGGAGTTGTTAAGAAATGAACTAAAATGTAGTTAAAGATAAATGAAGGATGAGCAGACTGTCCTTTGAGGAAATTTCCCATTTATGCTTCAATACATGTGTAGAGCTGCTTGGAATGATGAACTCAATATTACAGGCCGACATTGCAAGGGTGTTATGTATATGCCTTATCCTTGAGTCCTGGTGATCCCCTCACCTTCAGAGTTATTTATTGCATATGTCACCCTGGTGAAATTTCTTCCAGCACAGTACGAAAAAGGATCAGTAAACCTAAGAGTTGCTGTGTCTCACGCAGGTAGAGAATTTAGTAGAAAGCTTCTCCTCGGACTAGACTTGCTTTGAAAAATGAAGGGAATCTATGTATATGTATAGGAACAACATGTATTTGTCCTCTCTAAGTCTAGGTTTTTTGTCCTTTTTAGTTTCTGAATTTTACTGAGTTAATCTAGGAATACAGAGGACAGGAGTAGCCAGAAGCTTCTAACAGTCTTTAAACAGTTTCTTTTTAAAAGAGTAGATACTGCATTTAATCTTCAGCTACTTTTCTAGAGCACTCTAAATAAAACAAATTCTTATTGGGAGCTGCACCATTCAAAAGCTATTGTGATATACTTTAGTAATAAATGGAGGAATACAGGTTGTATATCCCTTTCCTTGTATGTGTTTTCTGGATGCTGGCAGTAGTTGAACATTTTACTTGCACATGAGTTGTGAGCATCTTGTTAATGCTGGTAGGTTCTTTCCTGATGTACTGGTTCATGTATCATTACTATTTGCCTTTTTTTCTTGGTATTTTGAACTCAGCCCAATAATTAGCCTCACTTAAAGATTATTTATTCCTAGTTTTTTACTACTAAGACCTTAATATTTTTTCTGCTTAAGAAAAATGGTGACCCAAATATGAACTTTGCAATAGAAAAGTGTATTTTCTTTCAGTGAAGAGACTTAAAGTTGTACAGTTGCAAAAAAAACTTATGAACAAAAATAAATAAAATTGCTTCAGGTGGCTGTTTAAAGATCAAATCCTGAAAAGCCCCTGAACTAAGAGAAACCACTTTCTTGATGCTTAAATATAAACCAATTGATTTAACACAGATAATATTTTAATGTAGTGGAAACTAAACTGAGAGGTTTGGGAATTAAAAGTATACCAACTTCATTGAAAACCTGTGGACCCAATTTCTTGTTTTAAGACAAAACATGTGGGAAGGACATGAAAGCAGTGTAAAATTTGCTGAATGGTTGCATTTATTTTCCTCCCCTTCTACTTTACAACAATTGAAGTGTTTTTAGGGCAGTAAAATACTAATAACTTGGTGTATTCCTATATAGGACACCTACCCAGATGTAGCAACCATGCCACAGCATTCCAGGACTGAAAGAGCGTGATTGAATTCAAACTGTGCTTCACAGACTAATGATTAGAAATCCTGTCAAGCAACATTTTAAATGTATTTATCAAAATAAAGCTGTGAGGCCAAGATAACTCCTCCATTTCCTACTGAAACTAAAGTAAGTGAGAGAAAACTTCCTAAAGAAGTCTGGTGTTGCATAGTGTTGTGCAGCTTCTCCATCCCAGTGCTAGAGCTGCAGTTTTCTTCTGAATTTGTTTTAACTAGTTGGAATTCATCCAGCCTCTAACTGAATGTTTAAAGAAGCTGTATGTGAGCAGGAAACTCCTGATGTATTTTTAATACTTGTGTAAGAAATAGTGATTATCCCAAGGACCTTTACAGTATAAGAGTGGAATTTAAAGTCTTCTAGAATTTAATAAAATTAGTGTTGTACTAAATAGATAATATGGTATCAAGCAAACAAAAAAACCCAGTAAAGATGGGAACACCTTTGAGCCAAGATGTTCCAAAGAAATAAGATCAGTTCCCAAGACATCATGGAAGTAAGAATGCTTTCAAGTTTCACCTAATACATTGACCAAAGCCTACATGACTCTTAAGTATAAAGAGTTGACTATAGTGTTATCAAAATACCAGACCTTCATTGCAAGAAAAAAGTATTTTAACAGCTGGAGTATGCAATACAGAGAATAAATAAAGAGCACTTTATGCTACATACACACCGGGTACATATTACTACATCTGTGCTTTGATGTAAAATGTCTGATTCTGGAAATACAGAATGAAAATAAAACCTAAGATGCCCAAAATCAGGACTAGACAATTTCAAATAAGGGCTAACGTAGGATTATTAGTGGAGACAGTCTTATTGGAGTACAGTAGCTAAATTGCAGAGGGTCCCGGAAATCTGCAAGTAGTATCTGAGTGAACACCAGGGGCAGACAAGTGTAGTACAGACCTTGTGCATGTAGAAATTTAAGATTAAATACTTAAAATATTTAAGTGAAGATACTACCGTACTATCCAGTCTAATGCAAAAATTCTGGGCTTTGATAGTTCAGGCCTAGCTGTTGGGATTTTAGGGTTTTTTTTGTTTGTAGAGAGTTCAGCCTTAGAATGATTTTCACTCAGATTTCCTCCTGCTCTACAGCCAGTATCACTTCCCAGTTTAACAGGGGGACGAGGTCTATTACACAGGTCTTGTACATACTGTAAGTTGTGGTCACCAAACCCTGTAGCTTGAGCCACTTACAATGTTCTGTAAACATTTTTTTTAATCAGCTGTTCCAATTCACTGAAGAATTTACTACCACCTGGTCCTGTTTCTGGGTGCTTAATGACCTGGAACTTTGGTTACAAATTTAATGCTTATGGGCATATTGGCAAAAGGTTACTCCTGCTATCACATAGGGGTTACACAGAACCCAGTTCCCTTTTATACCCCTTTCTAGCTATCCCTCCATTGTCCTTCCTTTCACTTGCACATTCCTCCATCTGTTTGCATAGATTCACTGATGCCCACCCACACACTGGCCCAGTATCCTGCACCTTAAGTTTACATCCTTACTGGTGGCAAAGTCCTGGGTTCGCTGTAGTTTCTTAGTAGTCCATCAGTGTGACTGATCAGGCTTTCGTATTGCTTGACAGGTTTGTGTATTTTGTACATAATCATACTGAAAGAAGCATTTCCATGTACCTTTATCAATTAATGTGACTGACCAGGTTTGGTTTTCTTTATTGTCTCCCTTATTTTTACAATCAGATTTGTGTCTTAGTATGTTCTTGTTTATGGATTCCTCTTTCTCTTCACTTTTGGCATTGATACCCGTAAAGGAGCAGACACAAAAGCGGGAATTTAAAGGTGGAAGTACACTTCTTGCAAGAAAATTCGCAGTCTTGCTTCTGTGTCTGTAGGAGATGTGAGCTTTAATTTTGTGTATTGTGTGCACACGTGTGCATGACCATCACTGTAAATGAATGCAGCTTCATAAGTAATGCTGCATTTAGTGGGTGTTGTACTGGTTCTAAAATTGCAGTTTAATTTCCTTCTATGATCAGTTGCCAGCAATCTGATTGTTGAGTGTACTGAATTAATTACGTTCCTTTAATTGAACAAGATCTGCTTGGAATAACATAAAATTGTATTACATGCTAAAAAAAACCCACCCAAAACTAAATACCACTTTAACTGTACTGAAGTAATGAACTAGAATAGTCCCTAAGATTTGACCACAGGGGCACGTTTTACCCTGGAATATAGTTATTTTCTAATAAGGACCTTTCAGTCTTTATAAGATTCAGTGAACAATCTATATCAGAGTAAATTTTTTTTGTCTGGGCATTGCAGTGCTTTCATAAAGCATTTTATTATGTATTTTACAGTTATGGAAATATATTCTCTGGTAGACATAAAGGCTTGTTTGTGTAAAACCTATACATTCTCTTAAAACTATATCAGACAGACATAATGTGCTTGTGGGAGCTCATGTATCCAAAGTCTGGCACTGTGAGTATTCCTGTATATGCAGGTGGGTGTGTATGGATGGCTAAAACAAACTAGGAAGAGATGAGCCCTCCTCCCTGCAAGTCTGGGCTTCAGACATGTAAGTTTCAGAATTTCTATGGGAGCAATACATTTCTATTTCACTTCCATTTTGAAGTAATCCTGTCAACGTCCTTTTTTAAGACTGTAATTTTGGTTTATTTTTCTTCTTATTACTTTTTTTAATACTTCTGTATTTGCTTCTGGTAGCATCTAGAATTGTCTGTAATAATGAAGAATATATGAATAGTCTGTCTATAACATGATTTAGCAGGGAGGACAGGGTCAGAAAACACCATTTTTAAACTCTTAATGTATTACATGTTCTGAAATGAGCCACATCCTTTTAACAATTGGCTAGAAGTGTGAGTATGTTGTTTCAGGAGCTTACATAATTATCTCTTTCAGGGTTTCACAATGAAGATTTTTTAAGGGAAAAATATATTCAAAGTTTTTTTGTCAAATTAAACCTCCATTTCCTAGAACAGCAGACCTGAAACTGCCCGTGAGTTGGTCTCACTAAGTTACTTTTATCAGAGAGAAGTCAATTTTCCTCCCCACAATTTTCATATGCATTTGCTTTTAACGAGTATTTTTGACAGATGGGGAAACAAATGCTATTTTCTCATGCATAATGTGGTATATAATGTTGCACACAGACCTTTAAATTGTCTGTAAAGATTTATCTCTGATCACTGCAATAAAATACCACCTTATTTACAATTAAATGAAAAACTCTTATTTGTCAGACTCTTCCAGCCAAGTATTTTAAATGTCACAAATCAGTTGTTTGCTTCCAATTCAAGGGCTGTCTGATTGAGTATCTTAGCGTTTGCAGAGGGAAGCAGGGGGCATGGATGATAATGTGAAGAAATGAAGCAATGTTCAAGTCCTGGAAGTACTTCAGTCTTCCACTAAAAGCCAGAATAATTTGTGACATTTGGAGGCAAACTTTTAAAACTTTAAAATTAAAAAACCCTCCCAAAACCAATGTAGTATGGTATTTTGAAAGTCATTGTTCTGTTCTCCGTTAAGTTACATATTTTAACTGAGTAAATCAGCAAGACCTTAGATATTTTAACATGCAAACATTCCGGAATGGCATATTATGTTCTTACTGGTCATAAACTGAGTAAACAAGTGAGAAATCCTTTTCAAATAGTGCTTTTCTGAGTTATTGGGTGACAAACTGAATTACGCTGTCTGTTCCCCAACAGAAGCATAAAATTCATCACTGATGTTGCAAGTTTGACATCTTTTTTCAGAATAGCAAGACTTGAGCTTTCTGACCTTGCTTTCAGTTATTTTATTTTAGTGACTTTATTTGAAGACAGGAACAAATAATTTTACAATTAAAGCTGCATAAACCTTTGATGAGGTGACTGCCTCGAAGTACAAATGAAAAAGAAAGTTTCTGGAAAGTAGCTGATCAGACTTATGCTAGGAATATCTTTAAATATCTTATTTGCATTGAGGCTAAATCTTCCAATCAGGATTTTCTAGCTCTGCAATGATGCTTTCTTTAAATGGTCTGTTTAGCTTGAAAAGCATCCAGTACAGTAGCTATTCAACCCACTTTTATTCTTTAGTACTTTGTATCTGGTAAGGATGTCAGCAAAAAACCCCCTTTGTAGTAGACTTGAGTTATATGAAAGCATATAAAGTAATTAGCTGTAAAATAGCATAATGAGAATATTATGGATCATTCATTATTGAGGTGATGACAGTAACCAGATAGAAATTATATACTTGGAAAAAATAACAACTTTGTAAAGGAACTTGCACGTGGTTATTCTTAGTTCAGGTTGCTGCACATCTGGCTCTTCTTACTCAGGAGCACACCAATGCAGAGAGTGACTCCAATGCATTACAAGTGTCACTAAAAGTGTGTGTCTGTATACTTGTACATATATATGGAGATGCATAAAATATGTAACAAATTGTTAAATGATGTTGCCTGACTCTTTGTTGCCTGTCTCTGAGCTTGCAGTAGCTGAATAGTGGGGAAAGGATTATATGAGAGAAAGCTGCAATGTAATTTGCAAGGTAACGGTCACGCCCTTTTCCTGGCCCTTCCTGCGGAAACACTTTGTCAAGCCTGTGCTTGACAATCTGGCACTCCAGTGTTCTGCACATCAAAAGAGCATAGCAAGATAGTTTACAAGTGCAGGAGAGTCCCAAAATGTTTGTTACTTATGTCAAAATAAATGATTGTCAGAATGCTAGAACACAGGTAACTGGAAGGCTGCATGTGAAGCTTTTCTTGAAAAGCAGATTCAGGAATTGTTCACCCTTGTGTAAATCTTACCTAAAATTATTCAGAGTTTGAATTAGATGAAGTTTAACAGCTTGTATTTTTGCGTTAAGGGAGATATTTAGCTACTTGGAAGGATAGCTGTGACAAGTCTGTTTTTTTGTTGATTACTTCTTTTAATATAAGAAACCCCACACACAAAAATACCCCAAAAACCCGCAAAAAAAAACCAACAAAAAACCCTTCTAACTTATAGAAGTTAACAAAATTGTTCTCCTTTAACTTAAAGTAGGGTGTACATAGCCATCATATTGGTGAACCTTAGCTAGCACTGAACTTGCTGGTCCTCATCCAGTGTTACGTACATGTTAACAGGAGCATTTATGTATTAAGTGCTTGGCTGGAACTGAGCCACAATGTGCCTTGCACGACATAGAATGGTGTCTGAAATTACTACTGTATGACAGCTGTTTCTGGTGAAAATGAAGGGTTCTGTTAGTGGTCTGCTTCTCTCAGGAGGGCTACTTACGAGCTGAGGAGAAGAGAATGGAAATTATAAAAGGCAAACTAGGGCAGGATATATTCAGCACTGGGATATTGCCTCTATTGTGGTTTACCAGCTCTCCCACAAACTGTTTGTGGAGAAATAATGGCTCTGATGCCAAGCATGATACAGTTTTTTTGGGAGGCCTGCTGAAATCCTTTCATGTCTATCACATAACCTGAAGTCTGCCATTGACATAGTTGTTCAGAGCTATTCACAATAACAAGAATGAAGATACGAACTCTTGCACAAAATCAAGTAGTTACCAACTAATAAGCATATCTAGCTAAGTGAAGATGATTTGTCAGATTAAATGTTGAACTAGAATTTCTACAGATTTGCAATTATTACTTGATATGCAATAAAATCTTTTTAATATTAAAAAGTTAATTGTAGGAAAACAGTCTGCAATAATCCACATAGTTGCCGTATTAAGCATACACATACAACAGTTAATTTACCAACATCAAAAGTTCACAAAAATAATGAAATAAAATAAACCCTAAGGACTAGAATCTGAAATTTAGCAAGTAAGAACATACTTTGTATCTGAGATGTTGCGGTCAAACTCTGCGAGCGATGTATAATGAAAATTGATTATTTTTTTTTCTAATAATGGCATTGTATTTTTTTTACTTTATTTTATATGCTCGATAAGCTGCGGACAAGTCTTCCTGATAGCTTTGCAAAAACTATAAGGAAGCCAAGCATATAAGTACAGGAAAAATTATATTCCCATAGAAAAATGAAACTGCAGCATCATGCAAAGGCATGGATTCTGTTGTAAAATGGTATAAAAAATGCTGTTCTGAGAAGCAGTGATCATAACTGTCTCTGACTCCTGTAAACAAATTGTGCTCAGAAGCCCTTCTAACCCAAAAGATCTGATTACTTTTTAAAGCCATATGACATGACCTGCTTATGCTTCATACTTAATTTTAGAGGTGCAAACCCCACTTTTATAAACTTTCTCTATTGGAAAAAAGTTTTGATTTATTTTCTGGAGTTTGACAGCAGGGTTTTTTTGTGGTTTTGATTGAAGTTATTCAAGGTAATAGACGGTGGATTATGGCTGCTAACTGGGAAGAGGAGTTTTATCTCCAGAAATTATTAGAAAGTTAGGGAAAGCTTGTTAAGAGAGCAGCTGAGCAACAGGAGTGGAAGGTGTGGTTGAGTTGCTACCTGTTTCTTGTGTTACAAAAATCTGTAGAGCCCACATGGTCCAGCATGTGAAGTACTACATATCCGTAGTTTCAGAAGCAATCAAAGCACAAGCCACTAAATTTTATCACAAAATGTGTATTATGTATTGCTGCTGTACCAACCATATACAAATTGTACTTCCATTCCAGACAGTGTTGTTCAGCACAATACATTGAACTTCATTTTTATGTGCTCTGAGGAAATAAACACTTTCTAATTAAGGTATACATCTCAAAAAATAGGAAATAATAACATGGGAAAGGAAAAAGATAACTGCATTGGAAGTCAGCCAGCAGGTTGTACTAACTTTACTCAGTTTTCTGCTTGTGTAGAAAAGAGATTTGCAAACTATTCTCATAAGCAAATGTGAAAATCCTATTTATTTTTAACAAAAAAAAAAAAAAAAAGGCTGTCAGGTTTACTAAGTAGTATGTAGTTGTGGGAACTCTTCTTCAAACTAATATTCATAAGGCCCCTTGGTACAAGCATTGTTGTAGTTCTCAGTGCTGTTACTTTGTTATTCTTCTATGAATGAGATTCTGCATACCTGAGAAGTAGGCTAAACTGATTGCATTTAATATTCTTTTCTATTTAGGAATCAGATGGCATTAATGTTTTCACTCCCTTAAACAAAAGTACAACTCTGAATACACTCACTGACCAGAATAGTTTTCAGACCTAAAATACTCTGGGGGAAATTTTAATAGAGGATCAGTGTTCACTATAGAGTTGGATACAGGTTATTACTCTTTAAATACATAGATTGGAATTGTCTCTTCCTGTAATTAAGTGACAGCTAAAAATAGTGATACTTGTGAAGATGAGTGTATAACTCCAACTAGTGTGAATTGTTATTTTTGTTTTGTTAGGAAGAGAGAATAATGAACAGGTGAAGTTTGTTCACATGTATTGGAGAATGGCTGAGACACCAAAAGTTAGATGAGTGACTCTTACTGTGTCGTAATTTAAATGTTACTTAACATGCACAAGAACAAGGTTATCTGCTGTGGATTTGTTTGGGTTTTTTTTATTATCCAGCCTAATGATCTGGTTGTGCTGTTTGTAAGGGAGCCTTCAAGAAAATTTCTCACTCCAAAATTCTTGGAGAAATTTGGACTACTGGTATATTTTTATTTGCAGTGAGCAGCTCCAAAAAAAAAAAAAAAAAAGGAAATATTTTGCAGTCAGCTCTGTAACCTGTGGATACACCCTTTTGCAAGTGTAAGCCAGTGTGTATATGGTCTGTTCAGGACTTCATAAGTGTTGTTATTTGTGCACAGTGAAGGGGTTACATAATGTAAGAAATCTCTTTTATGGGTCTATTTTACTTGAAAATGATGTAGCCAATGGTGTCTTTGACTATTTTCCTGTCTCTTTATCCTTATATTTTTCAACATTACATACAGAACTGATGAAAATACTTGCTCTTAAAGAGTTTTAACCAAATATGGCCATTTAATCTTGGAGTGTTTTTCCTCATGTACCTAAGTTATTTGGAGTTATATGACTTAATGTTTCTTTACTATGCTGTCCTGATTTAAATAGTAAGGATTAAGCACAAACCAGAAGGCAGAATTGCTCCCTGTTACCCCACCTCTACCCTCCCAAGGGAAGACAGAAGGGGAATAAGGAAGAGAGACTTAAGGATTGGAAATTGAAACTGGAACAAATTTACTGTAACGCAGAAAAAGAGAGTAACACGTGGGGGAAGGAACAGATATATACACTTATATACATATATATACAAAACTGATCTCGGTGATCACAGGAACAGGTGGGTTAGAGTCCCTTGCATCAAGGCTGCTTCAGGAGGGGTCCACACCTCCTCACAGTATTCAATGCAGCTGGATTCTGAAGAGCACAGGGCAAACTGAAGACTCTGAGCAGGAACAGCCAAAAGAAAGATAAGGAGCTGAGCCTCCAGTTCCCCTGGTTTTATAGAGCATGGCAGAAAGTGGGGGGAATACTGACCCCTCCCTGTTCTGACACTCCCAGGTGTTTCAGGGTTCTAAGTACCCTCTCTCTACTTCCTTTTCTAGGTGCAACACCATGCCAGGGTCACTTAAACCATAACACTATGCAAAATATGTTTTGAACATTTAGTTAACAGAGGAAAACTTCCTAAAGACTCAGAAAGTTTGAAATAGAGATGAACAAGAATACACATATACTTATTTTAGGTGTGGGCTTTTTCAGACTGTTTTGTGCAGTATGGCAAAAATAAAAAGGCTTTTGGAAGCAACAGGGCTGTGTATATAACATACTGGACAATCATGCTTGCATTATGTCTGCCCAGGACTGCACAATCTCTTACTGGTTTCAGTAAGTCGCTACTAGTTCTAATATTGTGAGAGTTCATTAATAGCAATTCTCTTATGCTGTTGCCCTTGTACTTCTGCAAATAGGGAAGTCTGATTTTGTTGTGTAAGGACCCATATTACACAGTGCACTGCACCACAGTAACCTTAGACATTCCTCAACATGCCTCCAACTCCTCCAATCACTCCCATGTTCCCTGCATCCACATTTCCTGACAACCCACCACCTAGAAAAAGGTGCTGTACTATGTCTGACTCCCAAGGCAGGACCAAGGTCATGTGCCTGTACTAACCTGTGCAAACCTCAGTGAAGAAAGTGTTCACATTGTAGTGAACTTCCATACTCTGGAGCTGATGTTTGCAGAAATTATAGGAAGCTGATATCTTTGGCCTCTTCTCTCCATCAGATTCATGTGAAATGGGTGATTAAGTCAAAAGTTTCTGAAATGGACCTGGCAGATGTCTGTATAAATGAACATCTTAATCACACAGCTTCACAGGATGACTGAGTAAAACTCTGTTGTATATAGAAACTGATGCTGATATTATGCTTTTACAAATGTTAAAGCTTATGTAATATTTGAAACATAATTTCAATTAACATATTGTCTGTTTCTGCAGGTAGAGTGAGCATAACAGTTTCCTATTGTTGCTGAAAGGGTTTTTATTTAATGTTTTTTCTGTTGCTGATTGAGAGGCAGGGCATCTGCAACAAAGTGAGACTTAAAAATGAGATTCAGTCTGTCCCATCTTCTCATATATGGGATTTCTTAAAAAGAAAATATGACATTTTTTAAATTATTATTTATGATGCTAATGTATCTGACTATTCGGAATTTTGCAGAGGAACATTCAGTTGCTCAGAATGGTTGTAGTGTCATACTGGCTGATTATTGTTAACATGGGTTACAGACTTTAACTTGGCTTTCAGAGAAAGTATCTTGATCAGATGCTATGCTGGAGAAATGAAGATAAAATGAGATATTAAGTAGGAGTTGAAAAATTAAATAATACCTGCTAGCACTGGCTTTTGCATTCATGTCTATGAATTAGCTGAGGATACATAGCATAGATTGGAAATGTATTTGTATAGGTAGTGAGATAAACTTTTGATTAAAGAAGTGCATCCTTACTGTGGTGCTTGAAATGCAAGAACAGTTCCCACCTTTGATAAACCGTGCTCTAATCTGATTACTTTGAATGAGACGATATGAGAAATGAGTAATTCTACTACACTGTCATGTCCACGTCGTGATGTCCCCCTGCCCCTCCAACCATACTTGACTTTGAGCTTCTTGGCAAGACCCTTGAACGACAGATACAGGGTTAAGATTAACTTCTGAATGAGGGAGTTAAACTGCTTTTGCATATGTGCAGCCTGTGATTGGAGTGATACAGTTTTGAGGGGGAGCTGAGTGTGATGATTAGCAGGTCGTTTAGCACAATAACATTCTGGAAGTGCATGCCTGAATGAGAGCATTATGAAAGGAAAGTCTAAGAAATGCCAGGTTGTGTCTTGCAAAAAGAAAATCTTGATTATTTTGAAGCTAATGGAAATGGTATTATTGATTTTTAGAGATCAGACTCCCTTATTTCCATGTTATTTTCAACCTTGTTTTATTGACAGTCTAACTCTGTCAATACTCTGACTGCTCTAGAGTATTAATAATGGGCGTTGCACCAAAATTTCATAATGTAAAAAGATTATACTGGTTAAAGTGCAAAAAAGTAATTTAGGATAAGGTGTGGAGGATGCATTACTGTAAAGCATGAGGCAGGCTGTGTGTCATGGGAACAAACTGTTGGTAATGAGTAGTAGTTGAAGTAAAGCACTGAGCAGCTAGATCATAAAGTATAAATCTTGAACTATTTTCTTTCTTGGTTGTTATTGCTTACAAATCTAATGAGATTGGCTGCAAAATTAACTTTCTGTGGAGGCTTCATTAAAAAAAAACCAGAAACAAAGTATTGTTAGATGGGTGAATTTTATTCAGTGTGTTAGATTGTATTAGGATGTGGCTGATCAGAATTTTAAACACAACTGGGAATTAAGAAGAAAAAAATACATAGTTATATTACAGAAAAAGGCTCCAGAGCATCTTTTTGGAAGAAAATGCTTTGACCTTGAAAAAGATAAAAACAGTGTAAAATGGAAAAAAAAAAAATAATGCTGCTATTAACAGAAAGTACTATAACACAGCATTAAACAATGACAATTATAAAGCAAAAATAAAATAATAAAGAAACAAAGAGATAAGAGGGCAATAGTAGTCAGACATGTATATCTATTATGAAGAAATCATAGTATAGTTAATTTTAAAATTGTAGAGTTTTATTTTGAATCTATTCTCAGCTGCCATGAAAATGAAGTGGTTTAAGGGCCCGGCATAACTGGCAGCTGGAGATTTTTTTAGTTAAATATTTAAAAATATTTCTGTACTTATTGTTTTAGATTCTTAAGTAGCCCAATTAGCTTCTTGTTCTCTATGTAATTTCACAGAAATAATTTTTACTGGCTTTAATGAAAATAAAGCAAGGTTGCAAACTGAGAATCAGCTCTATCATTGCAGTATTTAAAAATGAAACTGTTACAGCCTGAAATCTGTTGTTACCATCAAGATAATTCCTGTGGTTCATTATGAGCAGTCAGAAAATGTGTAACAGTATATATTGGGTCTATATATTCATAATTAGAGACAGTCCTTAATGGTAAAATTGACTAAAGTGAACATATTGATTTGACTATAAGATATAAACATATGTTATTTTTAGATTAACTTTGATATTGTAAGTTATGAATCAGAGGGAAAAAAAGTTGTGGTTAGTTAGTCAATCAATCAAATACTAATGAGTTAGTATTTTCTTTAATAAGTTTAACTGGAAAGGAAATCCATGAAAAGAACATCCTGATTTCAACTCTATAAATACAACATCTAATCTCTAGTATCTGGCTAGTGAGCAAGAAAGCTCATTGTAGTGGTGCCTTGTGTAGAATATTCCTTAATAATTGTCTTTAAACTGACAAGCTATTTCATATACATGGTATAATCTTAGAAACCACTTTATCTTAAATATGGAGGATGACCATGAGCCATCAATGTGCCCTTCTGGCCAAGAAAGCCAATGGCATCCTGGGGTGCATTGGAAAGGGGGTGGTTAGTAGGTCAGGGGAGGTTCTCCTCCCCCTCTATTCTGCCTTGGTGAGGCCACATCTGGAGTATTGTGTCCAGTTCTGGGCCCCACAGTTCAAAAAGGAAAGGGAAGTGCTTGAAAGAGTCCAGCACAGAGCCACAAAGATGATGAAGGGAGTGGAACATCTCCCTTATGAGGAAAGGCTGAGGGAGCTGCATCTCTTTAGCTTGGAGGAGACTGAGGGGTGACCTCATCCATGTTTACAAATATGTAATGGGTGAGTGTCAGGATGATGGAGCCAGGCTTTTTTCAGTGATGTCCAGTGATAGGACAAGGGGCAATGGGTGCAAACTGGAACACAGGAGGTTCCATGTAAACATCAGAAAAAGCTTCTTTACTGTGAGAGTGACAGAGCACTGGAACAGGCTCCCCAGAGAGGTTGTGGAGTCTCTTTCGCTGGAGACATTCAAAACCCACCTGGATGCGTTCCTGTGTGATGTGCTCTGGGTGATCCTGCTCTGGCAGGGGGGTTGGACTTGATGATCTTTCGAGGTCCTTTCCAACCCCTAAGATTCTGTGATTCTGTGTGATTCTGTGATTTTGAGTTTTTTAATTAGAATTTTAAGTAACATAGAATATAATGCTGTAAAATGATACTTAGGACCACAGTCATTCAGATGTTTTGCATTTCATTCATTATGTGTATGTATTGTCTTTATACTAAAAATAATGTAAAACAGGTAGGATGATTATGACCACAGTATGGACATTGTGTGTCACCAATTAAGATTACACCCTTTGTCCAAGTGCATCAAATTCTGCAGGTGTTTTAAACTGAATCACTTCTTCTAGCTATACAGAAGAGATGTATTTGGTAACAGCAGCATATTCTAGGCTTTTCTCTTATGCTTTTCTGCTTTTAACTTCTCTCATATGTACTTATACATACTTTGAAAGCTACCAATAGTTTGCCTTAATTTTTTATAAAACTGTTGAATTTAGGCTGCTAGTGATATATTTCTTCAGCCATAGGTGAGAAGTAACTTACTGTTAAAAATAATCAGATGTGTGCAACATATTCTAGTTGCTGTCATCAGCTGATATATACTTGGTGGTCTCTTTGTTATACCGTCTTGTAGAGATATTGTGACGTGGCAGTAATTTCTACAGTGTTTAATCTACAACTTTATTCTAAGTAGGTTTCTCTACAGGATTTTTCTCCTCTGCAGAATAAAATACTGTTTCTTAAGAGAGAAGAGCTCAGCAAAATTTGTGTATCTACTTTTATCACCTATATGTTTTGCTAGAAGGCTTTAGGTGAAAATGGTAAAATATTACATTGACAATTAATGATATATTGCAGAATGTCATTATGGAAGGTTTGAGTGCTCAGGTCTGGATTTATCTGTTTGGTTACAGAAGTTCTTGGAGCAAATCTCAAGTTGGTGCAGCATGTGGTACCACGCAATGTAACACTGTTGAGCTCACATAGCTACTCAGCTCTTGCATTTAGATCGGAATCACCAATGGTGAGGGCTTTAAAGCAAAATGTATTTGTAGACCAACCAATATATCAAGCTGTGATTACTAGTTAGGTCGTTTCATTTTTCACAAACCCTCAGACATAAAATAGCATACAACACTGGTGACATATTTAAGATACTTGGTCAAATCCAACTATGTTGATTTTCATCCCTTTAAATGTGTACAGCAAGCTGGTACTTCCAGTCTGATCTCTAGATTTTTAATCCTTTGTGGGGTGACATACCATGATCTGATCTTTTGAGAATAGTATAACCATAAAGAGAAGAGCCACAGAGAAACACAAGACCAGAAGCAGCAATGTGTATGTTCTTTTGCTAAAGCATTACTCAGCATGCAAGCTTAAAAAAACTTCTGAGTAGATAAAAGAAGAAATGGAAAAGAAGAACCACACACAACACCAATACAATGCCCTGGAAAAACCTGTTTTTTCCCTTAGGCAGAAAGAGTTTGAAGTCAGGGATTATGTTTTGACGTACAAAGTACCTGTGAAACTGTAATTTGCAGCAAGCCAACTTTTTCAGTTTTATTCTGGTTTTGAGGAATTTACTCACAAGGTCTCATAGTATTAATTTTTTTAATATTAAAGCAAATTATACAATTTTTTCTGATGTTTAATATTTTTTAAATACTTTGGCTATTTAAAGTAATAAAGCATCATAGAGAGAAACACAGAATTCCTGCTTGCAAATGTGGGTTTTGAATCAAATTAGTTCTAGCTGCGAGTGTAAAAGTAAATATTCCTAAATATTCCTATAAAGTCCTACTGAACGCTCTGCCAAGCATTTTCTTCTTGCAAAATATTGCCAGAGGGAACTTTTCTATTGGTTCTTATTTTTACCTTAAAAATTTTAAATTCAAATAAGTTATTCTTTTTGGTAATTTAATTTTATAATACCTCTTAACCTGAATAGTCACTAAGCTTGTGCAGGCATCTTCAGGAGTTTGTTTAGAAAGAAAAACCTGTATTTTTCCTAGTCTTCCTGTATTCTGGTACAGCCTATATGCAAATGTTTTATTTACCCCCATATTTATGCAAAATAAAATACTGCAGCTTGTTTGGAATAAAGAAGTGTTCAAACATAATTTTCAGGCCATGTATTAGGACTTGATTCTTTTACCCATGCAGTGATTTAGAAGTGTTATGAAACTTCCATTAATGGAAAAGATATTTCTATTACGTCATGCATTAACTTTGTGGGGTGTAGTGTTTTCAGATGACTTCAAGTTGTAGATCAATTATATCATCAGTATTCAACTGTATTTCATTGTAGTTTTATTCTTGAGTAAGTCTGTATTGGGAGGGTTTTCCAGGTCTGCACATAGCTGTTGCTTGCAGAGATTTCATAAAATCAGGATTAGGTAACATTGAGGTAATACTACATCTGTTTTATAGATCCATTTGGTTATGATAGTAGACGTGACATTTTTAGAAAGGCAGAAGAATATCCCATTTCCAGATTCAATGTCATACCTGTAACAGAGCAGTGTAGTACTAGACAGAGTGGATTAAATAAATAAATTTTGTGCCTTTTCAGGTTTGGAATTTAGGAACTCTCTTCAACAAAAACATTTGTATGCTGTTTAGGCTTCTTTGTTAGATAATAACTTTTGTCTTTCTTTGCTTTCATTATTGAATATCTAATGATACAGGCCCATTTTCTGTTTACCTCATAAGTTAATAAAATATGTAGTGAGAGAAGCTATCTGTGCAGTTGTGATGACCAGGATTATGTTGAAGTTCTGGAATTGTTCTAACACTTCTATAGGTTGTACAGGATTGTTATGCAAAGCTATGAGACAAAGCAAGTGATTTAAGTTTGGCAACTGGATTCCTTGCTGCTGTCAAGAAATAATTCTGATGGTACCAACATTTCTTGAAGTCAAGGATGAATGCTCTACTCATCTTTTAGCAGAGCCCGGAGGGAAGACCTATTGGGGAAACACTTCTCTGCTGTTTTGTTCTTGAGGTAGTTAAAAGAACCTTGATATGTAATGAAAAATATACTCAGGTGTGGGAAATGGCATCAGCTCATGACATTAGGACACCAGAGTACAGTGCATTTCTTTAGAAATTGTATTAAAAAGTATCTATATTTAATTAAAATCTGAAACAGTGTTAGTTTCAGTTTCCCACAGAAGTTCTTCAGAATGTCTCCTGAAAGTTAGTGGGCTTTTACCCCAAAATTCTTTTCTGACAAAATCTTTGTTGAAAATGTGGACAAAGCTGTACACATGCGCTGGTGGTGTGGATGAATTTTGACACAGTAAAAAAACTCTTCCTGAGCCACTACAACTGATTCCTCTCTTGCTCATTGGAATCTGACTGGAACATGAGTAGCAAACAGTAAATCACTGCTGTTATTGAGATTAGAAAATTACTTGTTGCTAAGGATACTGAAGTGACCTTGACTAAATATAATATTTAATATTGACGCTGAAGAAAAGCTAGGGGACCTATGCATGGCTTCATACACAAGTAAGGATCCTTATCTGCCACCTTCTATTACAGCATCATAGAGATTTTAGGATCTAATCTTAAAGCTGCAATAATATATATTAATTCCTGTTTATTAGGAAGACTTTTCAGTTATATCAACTGTACAGTAAGGAACAATGAAAATGTGAAGGAATCATCCCAGCTGAAGCGCATCTACACCAATGCATGCAGCATGGGCAAGAAACAGAGGGAACAGGAGGCCATTGTGCAGCAAGAAAACCATGACATAGTTGCCATCACAGAAACCTAGGGGGACGATTCACACAACTGGAGTTCTGCAATCAGTGGCTACCAACTCTTCAGAAGGAATAGGCAAGGAAAAAGAAGGATTGGTTTGGCCCTCTATATCATAGAGTCATATGAATGCCTAAAAATTAATAAAAGTGATGATAAGGTTGAGTCCTGATGGATAAGAATCAACGCGAAGGCCAAGGGTGCTATAGTGGTTAGAGTCTGTTATAGACCACCCAACCAGGACAAGGAGGTGGATGAAAAGTTCTATAAGCAGTTGGGAGAGGTTTCACAATCGCTACCCCTTGTTCTAATGGGGGACTTCAACTTCCCAGACATCTGCTGGAAATACAATACAGCAGAGAGAGAACAGTCCTAAGAAGTTCCTGGAGTGCATGGAAGATAACTTCCTAGTACAACTGGTGAGGGAGCCAACCAGGGAAGGTGCTCTTCTGGACTTGCTGCTTGTGAACAGAGAAGGAAATCTAGGGCATAGCAACCATTAACTTACAGAGTTTTCAGTTATTGGAGAAGTAAGGAGGGTCGTTGGTAAAATGTCACCTTGGACTTCCAGAGGGCAGACTTTGATCTTTTCAGGAGACTGACAAAGTCCCTTGAGAGACTGTCATGAAGGGTAAAGGAGTCCAGGAAGGCTGGACATACTTCAAGAAGGAAGTCTTAGAGGCCCAGGAGTGGGCTATCCCCATGTGCTGAAAGATGAGTTGTTGGGGAAGAAGACTGGCCTGGCTGAATAGCGGGACTGAAGCTCAGGAAGAAAACAAGACTTATGGCCTCTGGAAGTGAGGACAGGCCTCTCGTGAGGAAAACAGAGATGCAGTAAGGCAATGCAGGGAGAAAATTAGGAGGGCCAAAGCCCAACTTGAACTCAACTTGGCTACTGCTTGTCAAAGACAATAAAAACCTTTCTATAAATACATCAACAACAAAAGGAGGACTAGGGAGAATCTCCATCCTTTATTGGATGCAGGGGAAAACATAATGACAAAGGATGAAGAAAAGGCCGGGGTGCTAAATGCCTTCTTTGCCTCAGTCTGTAGCAGTCAAACTGCTTGTTCCCTGGACACCCAGTGCCCTGAGCTGGAAAATGGGGAGATGAAGCAGAATGAGACCTTTGTAATCCAAAAGGAAATGGTCAGTGACCTGCTACACCACCTAAACATCCATAAGCCTTTGCGGCTGGATGGGTTGCACCCAGGAGTACTGAAGGAGGTGGCAGATGCACCTGCCAAACTTCTTTCCATCATTTACCAGCAGTCCTGGCTAACTGGGGAGGTCCCAGTGGACTGGAGGGTAGCAAATGTGATACCCATCCACAAGAAAGGCCAAAAGGAGGATCCAGGGAACTATAGACATGTGAGTCTGACCTTGGTGCCAGGGAAGGTCATGGAGAAGATCATCTTGAGTGCCATTATGCAGCATATACAGAACATCCAAATGATCAGGTCCAGCCAACAAGGGTTTATGAAACAAAGGTTCTGCTTGATGAGCCTGACCTCTTTCTATAACAAGATGACCCACCTGGTCAATGAGGGAAAGGCTGTGGATGTTGTCTACCTGGACTTCCGAAAGGCTTTGACATTGTTTCCCACAGCATTCTGATGAAAAAACTGGCTGCTAGTGGCTTAGGCAGGCATTTGCTCTGCTGGGTAAAACACCGGCTAGATGGCTGGGCCCAGAGAGTGGTGGTGAATGGAGTTAAATCCAGCTGGTGGCCAGTCATAAGTGGTGTTCCTCAGGGCTCAGTATTGGGACCACTTCTTTTTAACATCTTTATCAGTAATCTTGATGAGGAGATAGAATGCACCCTCAATAAGTTTGCAAGTACACCAAGTTGGGAGGGAGTATTGATCTGCCTGAGGGCAAGGGAGGCTCTACAGAGAGACTTGGACAGACCAGATCGATGAGCTGAGGTCAGTTGTATGAAGTTCAAAAAGGTCAAGTGCCAGGTCCTGCACTTGGCCCACAACAGCCCCATGCAATGCTACAGGCTTGGGGAAGAGTGACTGGAAAGCTGTCCAGAAGAAAGGGACCTGGGATTCTGATTGATAGGCAGCTGAATATGAGCCAGCAGTGTGCTCAGGTGGCCAAGAAGGCCAATGGCATCCTGGCCTGTATTAGAAATTGTGTGGCAAGCAGGACAAGGCAGTTGATCATCCCTCTGTACTCAGCATTGGAGAGACCACACCTTGAGTACTGTGTCCGGTTTGGGGCACCTCAATTCAAGAAAGACATTGAAGTGCCAGAGCATGTCCAGAGAAGGGCAACAAAGGTGCTGAAGTCTTATGAGAACAAGTCTTATGAGGAGCAGCTGAGGGAACTGGGGTTAGTTAGTCTCAAGAAGAGGAGGCTGAGGGGAGACATTGCCCTCTACAGCTACCTGAATGGACATTTTAAAGGGTTAGGCACTGGTCTCTTCTCACAATTGACTGGTGCTAGAACAAGAGGAAATGGCCTCAAGCTGCATCAGGGGAGGCATTAGACTAGACATTAGGAAAAACTTTTTCACTGAAGGGGTTGTTAGACATTGGAACATGCTGCCTAAGGAGGTGGTTGAGTCACCATCCCTGGATGTGTTTAAAAGTCATCTAGATGTGGCACTTGAGGATATGGCTTAGTGCTGGACTTGGTAGAGTAGGGCTAATGGTTGGACTTGATGATCTTGAAGGTCTTTTCCAACCTAAGTGATTGTGATTCTATGATCTTGGGGAACAAAACTATATTCTGGAAGGAGAGCTGCAGTACAGCTGTGACAACTATTTTTTCAAGACTTGTCTAAAGGGGCAAGTCTTGGCTTCTACATATACCTAGTTAGAATGTTAGCATAAGAACTGTAGTTATTTTTGACTATACAATGTCTAAAAGAAATTCATACTTACACATTTTTGGCTTGAGATACAAGAAAGGGTGTTCATCTCTTGCCTGTTCTCTCCTTTGCACCTCTACTCATCTGTTTCATCTGAGTGACAGCTTTTAAGTAATTAGAATTTACTGAAGTCTGGGGCTTCCATCTCCAAACCACTTGGTGTAGAAGTTGAGCAAAATATGTTTAAATTTTAATAGAAAGAAGGGGAGTCAGACTGTGTATCTGAACTTGTCTCTGACAAGTGTCAGAATCACTCTCATTTGACAAAGTTCCCAATGATAAACAGTGTTGATTAATCACCATCCCTATCTGCTGAGGTCAAGCTCAAATACCAAAACTCGAAAAAGGATCCTTTTCAAATGTATACGACTGAAGCATGTAATGTCACTGGGGATATGTAATATGCACAGTTTTGCATTGTTAGCTGCTGTTAAATATAATTTGGAGTTTAATTCCGTAATCAAAGACTGTTTATAAGTGAAAATAACTCATAGACAAGAAACTAACTTGAATTTTGTTTTGAAAAATTTATTCATTCTAGGTGGAGATACAGAGATTTCCTAGGTAGCATCTGTGCATCTGAAAATGTAGGATGTTTAACTGCACAGAAAACGATGTGCTGTTGATTAAAATAAAGGTAATAGTAGTGTGTAATGTTCAGAGTGTACGTTCAGAGTGTCTTTGAATAGAATGTAAAAATAGATAACTTGTGCCAAATAAAATAGTCAGCATAGCTTCAGGTACCTGTACTAGGCATTAAGGGGCTGGGACTATGAATGCTAAAATATTGGATCCTTAGTAAGTATTTTACAAATAACATTGTTTTGTTGCTAATTGGACTCAGATTGCTGAATAAACATGTGCATTTTAAGTGAATAGAATATTGTTTACTCTTCTATATGGTAATACTTCACCATTCCTGGTAAAGATACTATCCTGATGATCACACACTCTGAATTTATCCACCACAATGGTGGTATTACTGTCAGTCCATTCTCACAGATGGGCATTTTAAATTTTCAGCATAATTAGAGTTGGAAGAGCGTAATTACAGGTAGTGTTACAGAATCAGTCTGATTCTACCAGTATTGTCTTTTTTTTTTTTTTTTTCATTAAAACCTGAAAAGTAGGAGAAGAGCAGGTTCTTGGCTCTTTCTCCAGAGAACTTGCAACTTGAGCATGGTTGTTGTAGGATCCACTAGAAGCTGTTAAGTGCTAATTCTAATATCTTCAAGCAACAATTTGAAGAATAATTAGGGAAAAAGAATAAATGAAATATTCGAGGTATTTGGTACCATCAGGTAGAGAATCATTATCTATTTTGCTGTTCAAGTATAAAGATCAAATTGTGCTTTGACATGTTTGTTAGGTGTACAGTGATTTGGGAGACTCATAACACATTTAGTTTTCTAAAAGGTGATTTACTTTCATGGTCAGCTCCTTGGACACTGTACTAAATTACAGCGTGCATGTGGTAAGAATGTTCATGATGACACAGAACAAAAATACCCTTGTTAAGAAGCTTTGAAGTACAAAAAAACCCTAAAAATGCAAATTTTTCAGCCAGCACAGCATTTATCTTACAGGATGTATAAGCACAGGATGTAAGTGAATGTTTCTGATGCCTGTAGCTTGACTAGTGAGTTTGCATGCATTGGTATCTCTGCACTTGTGACTTTTTGTGCTTAAATATTTTAGATGAGACACATATGTCTCTAAAAGATTACAGTTTTCAGTGTAAAGTCATTACTGATTCTGCTGATGATAGATAACCACCCTGACAGAGGACTTAGACTGAAGTGACAGCTTGCAGACTTGTCACAACCGTTCATTAGAGCATTATTAGTCAGTAACTCTTTAGTCATCTACTACATTGTACAGTAATGCTTTTGTAAGTTCCTTAAAAGATGCAGTCATAGATGACTTAATGTCTGTGACTAAGTTAGTATTTGGCTTGAATTTGGTGAAAACATGGACTTATGTTTTACCAGAACTCTTTATTCTTTATGGCAGTCTGAAAGTGAGATTCTAACTGCATGTGACAAGTACTGGCAGAACATTTGTTGTTATGGAATTACACTAAGGTGTGACCTGCAGGATACTGATCAGCTGAATTACCTGCACTTTTACCAGACTCTAGAGGAATTCAAGATTTTTATAGTAGGAAAACCTGCTATTACCTTTGTAAAGATAATTTAAAGAGAGAGTTTTTATATTAAAAATAAGTTATGTAAAAATTCTTCAGTGTATGATTCTGTTATAGCTCTCCTACAGCTTCAAAGCATTTGTTTCTGTTTATTTTAATGGACATAAGTGTGTGTTCGGAATTCAAATACCCAAGCAAATGCAGAAAATTGACTTGTGTGTATTTCTGACACTGGCCAAATAAGAAAACATAAGGCAGAGAATTAAAACCAAACCATCTCAGTATTTTGTGGTTTAAGAAAAACCTGACAACATTAGGCACATGTATGATTTCCTCCTCCCAACCCTTAAAAAAAAAAAAAATATTCATACATGCAGATTTCCTTATGAAGCTATTTCTGCACTAAGTAAATCACTTGCATCAGTGTTTCAATTCAGGAGATGTGACATGTGATCTTGCACCATGTCTCATCAGACCAGAGTAACTGGAAGCAATGGCAAGTGGAACTGACAACTCCTGCCAGACCAGAAACACTATAGTGTTATAACCCCGTAACAAGGACAATAATGTGTGTCATGCTTGTTAGTTTGTTTAGTTTTTTTAAAAAAAAACTTTTAACCTCTGATTTGAAACAGAGTAAAAGCAGTATTAAATGTTAACTGTGCCTGAGTAATGTCTGTTTTTTTTATATAAGCTGAAGAATCCTGATTTTCAGAATTAAGACTCATTCTGCCTTCAAGGTTTTTGCTTTCATTGTCATCACTCTGGATTGGCACTGGTACTTAATAAGCCTTGCAATTCTATCCGTGCTGGGAAGTGAAGACTGATACTATAGCATCCTATGTCAGAGCACCATATTATGATAAATACATGCAGTGTGCTCTTTGTTGTGACTGTAAACCAATAAAATCAAGACAAATTATATATTAAAAAAAAAAAAAGAAAGAAAGAGAGAAAAAAAAGGGAAGCCAAGGATTATGGTTGCTATTGGGTGGGGGAGGGGGGAGGGTGCGGGGTAAAAGCCTAAACAAACTTGTTTCTTATACGTTCAAGTAGCTGTGGTGGCTCTATTACAACTGGCAGTACCTTCTTGTGTGAAAGAACATAACAGGCTGGAGAGAAATGGAAGAAAGACAAAATGCCCTTGTGTCTCAATTAGGAACACTGAAGTCAAGTGGTACAGGGTTACTGTACGGAAATAAAGACCCCACTGGTTTTAGCTATACATAACATAAGATGTTTTTTACCTGTCTTGGGATATTATTAAATAATTTATTTATTTTATGTCATTAATATCATTATTGTATGTATTGATGGAGTACCCCAAAACCCTATTAATAGATTAGCCCCTTTTCTGCCATATGTAAGTACAAGACTGTCTTCTATTTTAAGTATGATAGAAGACAACAAATAAATGAGAAGAGCCTATCAGCATATGAAGGTGTGGTCTCAGTATCCTGCATAACCATTGTCAATGTTAGGTCTGATTTTGTAGATTACTTGCTTAGAATGCTATGAACATCTCTTGATGACAACAAAAATGGTAACATGAATTTTAGCAAATGTAGTAGATAACTTGTTGGAACAGATTTCCATTTGATGTCCTTTTAGAAAGTATTGACTTTATTGTGTGTGTGCATCATTGTAAAGGAGAATTATCCAAAGAGAACGGGAAGATGGTTGTGCAAAGGCCCTCCTAAAGAGAAAGGTCAGTGGTGGAGAAAGTAACTGGGGTATTGCAAGCTGTTTAGTGGGCAGGTCAGAAATTGTAGTCTCCAACAAAGGTATAGTTCATACCACAAAGGATTTCAAGTGTGGGAGCAAACAGCTTCTTTTTGAAGGTGTTTTTTTTATATTTATTTTAAAAAAAATGGGGTCCAACTGTTAGGCTAAGAGGATAACCTTTTTAACAGGAAACTGTGTTTACTGTACCTACATTACATTCATCAAACCTATGAAAGGAAACTTGTGTTTTAGAAGTGAGTTGATGAAAAAAAATATGTGTGAATCTGGAAACCATACACATAGATTTAATGTAGAAGCATTTCCTGCTCATTCTTTCAGAGTTTTCTTTTATCAGTGGTGGTTGACCTTGTGACTGCTTTCCAAGTCTTGCAATCTTCTCAATAAATTTTGAAAAAAAAATATTGTTTACATACAATTTCTAATTATTTTTTTAATTAGACTATATTCTGACCACTGAATGTGCAGCTGAAAAGAATTAAAAGATCCCATTCCAGTTAAGAATTCCAAGATCAGAAAGGTCAGGGTTATTCAACTTCCACTTGGTCTCCTTCTCTGAACAAGTAACCCACATTTCAAGCACATTACAAAGTCTGGCTCTGATAAGAGGCATTGAAGAGAGCAACAGAATTGCACCACATTACTCTGACTTGACTGCACCAATTACAGGACAAGCTGAACAAAAGGTAGTAATGCTCATGGGAAGGAGACTTTGCCAAATGGGTGCGTTCTGTGGTGCTTTGCTGACTTTTACCGTCCTTTTCCTAAGTGATCAGGAGCTATTATGTTTCTGTATACAAGCACAAAAGGGAAAATTTAAAGAAAATTGATGTTATCACCTTTTATTGTTGGGATTTAATTACAAGTCAGCTAGGCTCAGCTAAACCTACAGTATGTGAATGAGATCCCCAGCAGGAAGGGAATGGTACTTTTTTTACGGGTATGTTTCACACGTAGAGGCTTTGAGGGATGGAGTGAGTTGTGAGTGTTAGGTACTGCAGTTACAAACTAGCTGTTAACTGAATATGATTTTGCTGAAGTAGTAACTTCAAAAGTTAGTTAGAAAGTACTACATTTGGCAACCAGATTAAACTGTTGCTCATGAGCTGTGTCACATCTGTATGCAGTTATAAGAAAGTTAACAGACTCACTTGTAAAACAGATTCTTAAATCCTATGATTTTGGTGTAAATAAGAGTAAGTAAGAGTGCCTATGGCAACTGGGACACATAATCTTGAAACAAAATTCGGAGCTTCCAAACCTCCTTGCTTTCTAACATTCCTCACCGAAGTGGGAGGCTGGGTGCAGCTGGGTAAGGATTGCAAGGTAAAGACTGAAAAGCAACAAACAAGCTGTTATTGAGCAGGCATTCTTTATTGCAGCACTGGGCAGCACTGGCGATATCTCCACCGTAAGTGGTCCCATGAGTTAGCAAAGCACCCCAACTAATATACACCAAAAACGTGCATATTCAGTTTTATGTCAATGAGTTCCCAGAATTCTTTTACATAATCATTTTATTTTCTGGAATTAGCTATCTTTGTAATTGTGCATGCCTAAGGGTCTCCTGTGGGGTCTTTGTGGATTCTAGTCCTTTGTTGTCTTTGTCCTGGTCTCTCGTCCTGGTCCTGTCTCCAGTGTCCCGCTGGTAGGTTGCCCAGGTGGGTCAGAATCCACATAACTGTTGTCTGTAGGGCCACAGGTTCTTAGAAGACTTGATGTTATCACAACCTACAGGATGCTTGGCATAGTTGACTGATAGTTTCACAAAGCACCTTGTTTTAAAAGCAACCCTTAGTATAGCAAATTCATTATTTTAGTAAACTTTTATTAGGCTATATTTTTATTGAATTTACTAACGAATATCCTATGATGTATCATTATAAAAAGGATTGCCGTGGTAGATTTGATTACTTTTTTTTAGTAGACATGTTAGCTTACGTAGAAAACAGGTGTTCATACTGGACTTCTGTTATTAGATGTCCATATTCACTATTAGCAATTTCAACTCCTGCTACAGTCTGTTGTTTTTTCTTTTAAAGCACTCTACTGGGAGAAAATTCTGCTGCAATTTCAGATTAAGACATGGAGTCTGTAGATATTCACAGAAGTATAGCTCAGTCTACAGCCATTCACAGAAGAAATGATGAATGAACAACACAAATTCACTGAGGACCTGTGAAGAGAAAATTACTTTCCTACTGGAAAACAAAAGCAAGGGAGAAGAAATGTAGTTGAAGCATATGAGGTCAAATCTTGCTTGTCATTTATTATTAAGGTTCTAAGAACTTAACAAAATTATTTCTTCATTAGGGTGTCAATCATAATTCAACCTTCTTTCTGTTCCCCAAAAAGTTTGAGATATGCCAATTTATTTTTTGAGTAGTGAATTATATGGTTTACTTTTTTTGCTATATATGGCTCTAGAATAATAAATAATATATGTGATTTGCCTAAAATCAAACTGCATCTGCAGTCACAAGTAAGAGACAAATCAGTGTTATGGTGCAATGTTATTTCTCCCTTCCTCGCCACCACCCACCAAAAAAAAAATAAAAAAAAAATTTGGAAGGTATTGGTGTCTTTGAGCCAGCTGAGACAAATGTAGCTAGTCAAATGTGGAGCATGGCCAGCATTCCCAAGAGTGGTTTTTAGGCTATTTTTTAGTCAATAAGATTGACATATAAAGGCAATGCCTTCCTTGCAGAAAGCAGAGAGGATCAAATATTTCCAATAGTGGATTAAAATGCACACACTGCTGAGCATTGAAAACAAATTGAGACAAATTCAGTAATTTCATTTTAAAAGCAACTGTGAGTTTTAATTGTCATAAAGTCAGAAGTAATTAAAAAAAAACTTTGACAAAAATTGGACCAACAGCTTGTCATTTTCAAATCTAAGTGAAATGCAAAGTGTTGGGAACAAATCACCAGGTATGAATTCAGTTCTGAAGTTTAGTGCATTTGCTACATGTAGGATATCTCAGGATATTGATGGGGGGGCGGGGGGAGGAATCGAACAAAAAACCAAAAAGACGATAGAAAGTACCGAAAATTATTCTTGTACCATTTCCTGTCCTTCTTCACAACATGTATGGAGGAAATAAATTTGGGGACATTAACTGTAATGCATAGCTCCAGGAGGTTTAGATGGGTCCCAAGTTTGGATTATTAAGTAAATAGGACCACAAAATGTGCTGTGGCACATAACTGCTGCCTCAGTATGTTCCCATCTGCTCTGATAATAACTAGGTGTAATGTGATGTAAAAAGAAATACTAAATTCCCAGAGCTTAACTATTTCAGGATTGGTAAGTTACCAAAGCATATCTTCATCTTAAATTAATATAGTTATTGAGTGTAAGAATAGTATTCTTCCAGGGAACAGGGTGGATAAATCTTCTACTTTGCATCCTCAAAATATTAACATATAGATGTTGGCAAGTTTATTAACATATAAAAGTATATGCAAGGTCAGACTACAAAATACATGACTAGAATATTCTTGCAGTTAAAATTTTACATCTTTCTGCTCATTAAGATGAATCCAGCTCTAATATCCAGAAGCAAACTCTGCACTGATGTGCACATACTTGAAAGGTGTTACAGGGTGACCAGAGAATTCAGAAGTGTGATTAGGCTTAGGTGAAGCGGTGTGCTTGTGTGACACTATATACAGCTGGCACGTTACTGGCATACAAATGATCTTAAAGATCTTAAGTCCAGGACCAAAAATATGAAGGATTTTGCAGAACACAGGCTAAAAGGAACGTCCTTTCATCTCTTCAGAGCTTCAGTAAAAGGCTTATGGCAATATCTCAAGAGGTCTTTTACAATAAACTCCCAAAATAATTAACAATGTTCTAGGGGCCATCCTAATATAAGGTGTAAATTTGCAAGGTCTGTATGTAAAATGCATTGACTGATAGGATATAGCATAGAAGCATGTGATTATTTTATTTTAGTAAAAGACTCAATGACAAGCATGCCAGAGTGAGATTTTGTTCTCCGAGCCAATTACTTGTTTATAATTGACATTTCCTGAATGACTTTGCAGGCTTTGGCATACTGTGGTGAGATTTTTGGAAAATGAATTAGAACTATATATGCAGAATCACAGAATCCTAGGGTTTGGAAGGGACCTCGAAAGATCATCTAGTTCAACCCCCCTGCCAGAGCAGGATCACCTAGAGTACATCACATAGGAACACATCCAGGCCAGTTTTGAATGTCTCCAGCGAAGGAGACTCCACAACCTCTCTGGGCAGCCTGTTCCAGTGCTCTGTCACTCTCACAGTAAAGAAGTTCTTCCTGATGGAACATAGAACCTCCTATGCTCCAGTTTCCACCCATTGCCCCTTGTCCTATCACTGGACATCACTGAAAAAAGCCTGGCTCCATCATCCTGACATTCACCCGTTACATATTTGTAAACATGGATGAGGTCACCCCTCAGCCTCCTCCAAGCTAAAGAGACGCAGCTCCCTCAGCCTTTCCTCATAAGGGAGATGTTCCACTCCCTTCATCATCTTTGTGGCTCTGTGCTGGACTCTTTCAAGCACTTCCCTGTCCTTCTTGAACTGAGGGGCCCAGAACTGGACACAATACTCCAGATGCGGCCTCACCAAGGCAGAATAGAGGGGGAGGAGAACCTCTCTTGACCTACTAACGACTCCCTTTCTAATGCACCCCAGGATGCCCTTGGCCTTCTTGGCCAGAAGGGCACATTGCTGGCTCATGGTCATCCTCCTGTCCACCAGGACCCCCAGGTCCCTCTCTCCTACACTGCTCTCCAGCAGGTCAGCCCCCAACCTGTACTGGTACGTGGGGTTATTCTTTCCCAGATGCAAGACTCTACACTTGCCCTTGTTGAATTTCACCAAGTTTCTCCCTGCCCAACTCTCCAGCCTGTCCAGGTCTCACTGAATGGCAGCACAGCCTTCTGGTCTGTCAGCCACTCCTCCCAGTTTAGTGTCATCAGCAAACTTGCTGAGGGTACATTCTGTACCCTCATCCAGGTCGTTGATGAAGATATTGAACAACACCGGTCCCAGTACTGACCCCTGAGGGACTCCACTAGTCACAGACCTCCAACTAGATTCTGCCCCATTGACTACAACTCTCTGACTTCTTCCCTTCAACCAGTTCATGATCCACCTCACTGCCTGATCACCAAGCCCATACTTTATCAGCTTATCTACAAGGATGCTGTGGGAGACAGTGTTGAATGCTTTACTGAAATCGAGATAAACCACATCTACTGCACTACCATCATCTATCCACCTAGTTATTTCCTCATAAAAGGCTATAAGGTTGGTCAAACATGACTTACCCTTGGTAAGACCATGTTGACTGCTCTTAATGACCCTCTGATCCTTGATGTGCCTAGAGATAGCGCCAAGAACAAGTTGTTCCATCACCTTTCCAGGGATGGAGGTGAGGCTGACCGGTCTATAGTTACCTGGGTCCTCCTTCTTGCCCTTCTTGTAGATTGGAGTGACATTTGCTATCTCCAGTCCTCAGGCACCTCTCCTGTTGCCCATGACTTACCGAAGATGATGGAGAGTGGCCCAGCAATGACCTCCGCCAGCTCCCTCAGCACCCTTGGGTGCATTCCGTCTGGACCCATCGATTTATGGATGTCCAGATTGCTCAAGTGATCCTTAACCCAATCCTCATCTACCAAGGCAAACTCCTCCTTTGTCCTGACTTCTTCTGGGGCTATAGGGATCTGGGGCTCCTGGGGAAAGCCTGCAGGAGTACAGACAGAGGCAAAGAAGGCATTCAGTACCTCTGCCTTCTTTATACCTTCTGTTTCAAGGGCACCCACCTCATTCATCAGTTGGCCTATATTGCCTCTAGTGTTAGTTTTATTTGCTATGTATTTGAAAAAGCCCTTTCTATTATCCTTGAACTGTCTTGCAAGGTTAAGTTCCAAGGAGGCCTTAGCTTTCCTAATTGCCTCACTACATCCTCTGACAGCTGTCCTATATTCCTCCCAAGTGACCAGCCCCTCCTTCCATGATGCATAGATTCTTTTTTTCCACTTGAGTTTGCCCAGCAGTTCCTTGTTTAACCATGTTGGTTTCCTAGCTCCCTTACTTGATTTCATACCCATTGGGACGCTCTGATCCTGAGCTTGTAAGAAGTGGTCCTTGAATGTTGACCAACTATCTTGAGCCCCTTTACCATCTAGCACCCTGTCCCTAGACTTTGAATAGCTGGCTGTGTAAGTCTTCCAGCAGATTTCAGGGTAGTTAAAATCCCCCATGAGGACCAAGGCCTGTGTTCGTCAGGCTACTTTCAGCTGCCTGTAGAAAGCCTCATCAACTCCTTCACCCTGATCAGGAGGTCTGTAATAGACCCCCACAACTGTATCACCCATGCCAGCCTGTCCCTTAATTCTCACCCACAGACTTTCAATTTGCCCCTCATCAGCCCCTGTACAAAACTCAATACATTCTAGTTGCTCTCTCACATAAAGAGCAACTTGACCACCTCGCTTCACCGACCGATCTTTCCTGAAAAGGACATAACCATCCATGACCACATTCCAGTCATGTGAGCTGTCCCACCATGTCTCTGTAAATGCCACCGGATTGTAACCTTTAGACCGCACACAGACCTCTAACTCCTCCTGTTTACTCCCCATGCTGCATGCATTGGCGTACAGGCATTTCAGAAAGCAAGCAGAGCACACTGATGGGACCCCTGGGAGGCAGGAGGCCTTGTAGCCAGGGCCTAAACATCTATCCCTTCACTTCAATGACTGAAAATCCTTCCTAGGCCACCTTCCTTCAGGCCCTAGCATGTTGCTGTTGGGCTCGTCCCTAAGAGACCCATTTGTTTCCACTTCCCCCTTCACATCTAGTTTAAAGGCCTCTCAGTGAGCCCTGCTAACTCCTGCCCCAAAAGCTTTTTCCCCCTCTGGGACAAATGCATTCCACTTGCCACCAGGCCAGGTGTCTCATATAGTAGCCCATGATCAAAGAACCCAAAGCCCTGCCTTTGGCACCGGTCACGTAGCCATTCATTGATCTGTAAACTTTTCCTGTTTACCTCTTCACCCATTCTTGCAGGAGGTATGGAGGCAAACACTACTTGCGCTCCAGACCCCCTAACCAGCCATCCCAGGGCCCTGAAGTCACTCTTCATTGCCTTTGCACTTCTTGTAATAATGTTGTCACTGCCAACCTGAAAAACCAGCAGTGGGTAGTAATCAGAGGGCTTTACAAGATCAGAAAGTTTCCTTTTAACATCTCTAATCCGGGCCCCAGGGAGGCAGCAGACCTCCCTGTGGGATGGGTCCGGTCGACAGATGGGCCCTTCTGTTCCCCTCAGAAGGGAGTCGCCCACCACAATTACTGTTCTTTTCTTCGTAATTGAAGAAGTCCTAAGGCATGGGGGTGACTGACAAGCTCTAGGTGATTCACTAGATGGATCTACCCCTCCAACTTCATTTAGCTGTCCCTGAAGTTCCAAGGCCTCATACCTATTATTCAAGGGCAATTGAGAGGGTGAAGGGGGTTGGGAGGGTTTTCGCTTGCCTCTCCGAGGACGGACCTCCCTCCATTCCTCCCTGTCTCTTGAGTCCTCTCCTTCTGCCTGATGACAGGAGGGGAGGGGATCCTTCACTTCCTCAACCTCTTCCTTCTGCCCTTGCCTCAGGGTGTGGCTCCACCAATCTATTTCACTCGCACATTCTCTTATAGTTCTTAGCCTTTCAACCTCCTCCATCAGTTCAACCACCTGCCTGAGGAGATCATTTATTTGCTCGCACATCACACACGCGGTGTCATTGGCTCCCTCTGGTACCAGTGCCAGGCTCAGGCATTCGCTGCAGCCAGAGACCTGCACGGCTGCGTGCCTGCTCGGAAGCTCCGTCTGAGTTCCCACATTCTTTTTCACTATGTTTTTTGGGCGCGTTGTGACCATGATTTATTAGGCTAACTTGCCCATCCTGCTAGAGAAAGCAACTGGTGTTCTCTGCTCCTTGCCTGCCCTCGCTCTGCTCTCCGCGTGCCCTCGTGCCTCTCCCTGCGGCGGCCGCTGCCGCCCCGCGCTGCCGCGTGCTCTGAGGGAGCTGCCGAGATGGCCGCCGTTCTCAGCTACGCCCCCCGCCACCTCAGCCTTCCTGTTCCTCGCAGGATTCTTGCTCAGGCTCGGGTCTCCTCGCTCTGCCCCAGCTTCACTGTCTCCGGGAAGCTCGGCCTCTTCTCAGATCCTCAGTAATTAAAGGAGCAGCTCTCACCGCTGCCGGTGCCACTGCCACCCTCCGCTCTGTGCTGCTGTGTGCTCTACAGCTAGTAGAAAGATAGAGGAACAAAAGCTTTTGTTGTGGAGGGCCAAAGAAAGCTGTTCATTACATTTGTTAAAGGTCTTTAGTAAATCTCAGAGTAAATGTAACTGTCTAATCAAATTCCAGACTGTCTTCCTTTCTATAGACTGAATTGCTTAACTACTGGCCTGAATAGAGTAGAATAACCACTCTTCATGGCTGATAGATTGTGTTAAGAGTTTAGTTAATTAAGATATTATGCTGAATTTCCCAACATCTGGTGAAAGATGGCACCCCCAGGAATGCCTTTAGAAGTTCGGGGTCTGGCTCCATGAAGTATGTGACTAATAATACTTTCCAATATAATTATTTGAAGTGGATTATGACTAATATAGAAATGTAGTAATACTTCTGTGCGTTTGAAAGATGTATTTGTGTTTTTTAGATGATACAGTTGAGAAAAGAAAAATTCAACTCTGATTTTTCTATTAATATATAATACAATATTTATATCCTGCTGCCAGGACAGTTAAGGGTTTTTTTTAAACAGTAGCTCTACTGACTGAAGTTTGCTTTGCACTTCCCTATACTCTAGCCATTTTAACTCACTGATTGAAAAGTATTAAACTCATATTGAGTTAGTCTGACTTGAGCCTCTCTTTTTTTTCAAAATCATGTGGTTATGTGATGGGAATCACAATATATGTTGAAAATCCTCAAGTAATGGTGGCTAATAGTCTATAATCTATGGAATATGTATCTTGAGATACATGTAAGAACTTTAAGGCAGGGCTGTATTTTCTTACACAATTAATGCCATAGCTAGTTTTTTACTAACTTGCTGCAAGAAGCTGTCAAACTCAAGGGTGGGAAATCAATTTAATTGCTTCTTTTGAGGTATAATTAATAATTTGCTTAAGGTATCTTTTTCATGACAACAATGACTGAGAAAATTTAGTATAACAAGATTCATAAAATGACACATTCTCCAGTATTCTGTTATGTTTATGTAATTTAGAATAATTTACCTTTACTTAATGAGCCTCTCTGTGCTGTGGCTTACAGCAAAAATAATCAAAGGGTATAATTTAACATTTGTTTATAATAATCAACACTGACTTTGCTAGTTCTGTATATTTAAAACAACCATAAAAGGCTTTCTAATACCTCTTACTGACTGTACCATGTGTATATACTGTAAAGGCATTTGGTAGCAAGTCCTTCGTGACTTTAAGTTCAGTTACCATGGTAACTTTGAACTCCGTTTATCTGGGAAAAATATATTTTTTCTTTTTTTTTTTTCTTTGTGCTTTTTTTTCAGCAAGATGAAAAACCAACCATAGGTTTTTGAGAAAAGCTGTACCAGATGAGCTTGTATATTCTGAAAAGAATATTTTTTAATGCTTTTGATTATTTCTTATTTCTTTAGGTATCTAAAAAATTACTGAAATGCTGGGGAAGCAGTTGATTTAATTATTATACAGTAGGAGGGTCTTCCCTGGTTATATAGATATTTGTGTATAATATATTAATTTATATATCTGGGAACTACACATTGCATTCATATAGTAAATTAAACTGTAAAGGTTCTGTAAATTATCAAGATTATCCTTGCAGTGTGATCCATTTCAGATCTTGAGGAATTTCTGGAAAAAAAATAAGAAAGCCAGGTTTGTGTTAGAGCCGTACTCTAATGAGCGTGTTATTTTCATGTGGGAGGTATGCTGCCTCTGTCTGGACAAATTGGTAAAAATAAGACCTGACTAAGAGTAGAAATGTGTAAGAATGTGAATGTGGTCTTACCACTGGGGAAAGGTTACAAATAATGTAGGAAACAAATATTCTTTTGACCACGTTGCTTAGAAATAATACAAAAATATACTTGAGCTATCCATGATCTTAAACATCTTCTCAGGCTGAAAGCTTTTAGCCTAATTTATTTACATCAACTTCAGAAGATTAGGAGAAAAAAATTCCTTTGTAATTTTTTGTTTCTCTTCAGAACATAAAGATTTATATCTGATAATTATGGAATTGTCTTTGTGATGGTTATCAAAGCAATATGATAATCAAACATGAGCAGAGGAAAAAATCTCTGACTCACTTGGCAGTATAAAGCCTGAAAGCTTGCATTAATTCCTGCTTGCCTTTCTTATGGTAAATGTTTTTTTTTTAACTTTACCTTGATGGAAGTCTCATTGCTCCTAATTACAACACAGGTGCTCTTATGATACTTTAATAGGAAATACTCTGATGTAGCAAACTAAAGAAAAGTAAGACTATAAAAGTGACCTCCAGCTTCATTGGATAAAAAGAAAGATTTGTGCAGTCAGCAAAGTTCCATGGTTTTACCAGTGTCTGACAAGGTCACCACATCAAGGTTCTTTACTTTTTTTCTCTTCTAAGATGGAATGGAATCATTGAATCATGGAATCACAGAATGGTTAAGGTTGGAAGGGACCTTAAAGATCATCAGGTTCCACCTTCCCTGCTGTAAGCAAGGACACCTCACACTACACCAGGCTGCACAAAGCCTCATCCAACCTGGCCTTGAACACCTCCAGGGAAGGGGAATCCACAACCTCCAGAAGCAACTTATTCCTGCACCTTACTACCCTCATGGTGAAGAATTTCTTCCTGACGTCTAACCTGAATCTCCCCTCTTTCAGTTTAAAACCACTAACCCTTGTCCTATCACTGCCCTCTCTTGTGAAAAACCTCTCCCCAGCTTTCCTGTAGGCCCTCTTCAAGTACTGGAAGGCAACTATAAGGTCTCCCCAGAGCCTTCACTTCTCCAGGCTGAATAGCCTGAACTCTCTCAGCCTGTCTTCATAGCAGAGTTGCTCCAGCCCTTTGATCATCTTTGTGGCCCTCCTCTGGACTCTCTCCAACAGGTCCATGTCTTTCCTGTGCTGAGGGCTGTAAACAGTACTCCAGGTGAGGTCAAAAATGATGGACAGAGGCTTAGTAACTACATCTGCCAGCTCCCTCAGGACCTGTGGATGGACCCCGTCAGGTCCCATAGACTTGTGCACTTTCACATTCTTTAGATGGTGAAAAACCTCTTCTCCTACAGTGGGGGCTGCTTCATTTTCCCAGTCCCTGCTTTCACCTGCTGTTGTATTTGCAATGACGCTGGAGCACTTGCCAGAGAAGACTGATGCGAAGAAGTAGTGGAGAACCTCAGCCCTCTCAATATCCTGTGTAGCTAGGTCTCCCATTTCCTTCAGAAGAGGGTCTGAATTTTCCTTGGTTGTCCTTTTATCCTCAACGTACACACAGAAGCTTTTATTATTGCTCTTTATATCCCTGACAAGACTTAATTCTATCTGGAATGTGGCTTTCTGATCCCTAGCTGCTCAGACAACCTCTCTGCAATCCTTCCAGGGTACCTGCCCTGACTTCTACTTTCTGTATGCTTCCTTCTTCAGTTTGAGCTTTTCTAGGAGCTGGTTGCTCATCCATGCTGGCCTCATGTCGCTAAAGGAAACTAAGGAAAAACTAACCGTAGTGAGCAGGTCAAGAAAGGTGATTCTGCTCCTCTGCTTTGTTTTTGTGAGACTGCATCTGGAGTACTATGTCAAGTTCCAGATTCCTCAACACAGGAGGGACATGGACCTATTTTCAGAGTTCAGAGAAGGGCCACAGAAATGATCTGAGGGCTGGAGCACCTATCATATGAAGACAGGCTAAAGGAGCTGGGGTTGTTCAACCTGGAGAGGTGAAGGCTCCGGGGGACCTTATAGCGACCTCTCAGTACCTGAAGGGGCCTACAGGAAAGCTTGGGAGAAACTGTTTACAAGGCCCTGTAGCAATAGGATGATGGACAATGGTCTTAAACTAAAGCAGGGGAGATTGAGATTGGGTATCAAGAAGAAGTTCTTTACTATGAGGGTGGTGAAACACTGGAACAGGTTATCCAGAGAGATGGTGGAGGCCCCATCCCTGGAAACATTCAAGGCCAGGCTTGATCAGGCTCTGAGCAACCTGATCTAGTCAAAAAAGTACCTGCGCACTGCAGGGCGGGCTGGACTAACTTACCTTTAAGGTTCCTGCAGTGTAAAAAACCTTTTTTTTCCCAAATGTAATTCTAAAATTGTAGGTATCTGCATAAGATAGGGAGTCCTAACAAGTACAATAAAGATCTTTCTCTAATAAATACCATTCTTGCTTCAATGAGTTGAAATTTGGGATTATAATGTTTGGCCAAGACATAATGTTTTCTCCAACATGCAACTGTATTTTCAGTATTTTCCTCATCATCTTGAAAGAAAATAAAAATGGGGAGACTAAAGTTACTTAAAGCAACCAGTCTGTATTTCTTCTGTGGCAGTATGGAAAAGTTGCTTATTAACTCTGTATTGGGGTAGCAGGGAAGTGACTTAGAGGGACATAGCAAGACAAAACAAGAACTGTCCTTGGATACATCAAACATTTGTAGTTTCATGGGTAGCATGTTGGTGAATGCTGCCTGCTTTCACTTATTAAATGGAAATACTTTATTGTGGATATTGTCTCCATAGCCCCAAACTAAAGTACAAACAAATAATCCCTGAATAATAAAATAATAAAACAATTCTGGAGTTAAATTGTGTCTTACCTCATAAATTTCAATTTAGGAATCCAATGAAAATGAGCACAAGGAGAAGCAAGTTAGGAAAGAGTGGACAGCTAGTCTGTAGATTTCTTGTTTAATGATAATTAAGCCAAATTGTAATGATAAAAATACCTTATATTTTAAACCATTTACAACTACACTACTGTTTCATTTGAATACTGAGGTATAATATTCCCTCAACAATAGTACTTAAGGCTAGGATTCTCACATACTTCAAACACAGTTTCCTATTAGTAGCAAAACTGAATACTAAAGGGACTCCAATTAAAACTTAGCAAATCTATAGGGAGTTGGAGCCTTGGGAGGAAATATAGAGAACAATTACAGAATGGTTTCTTGATTGACAGATGCAGTAATTCCCTTTCTTCCCTGGATGTTTAGAGAGGTTTAAATAATATCATGAACATAATAACTGGTCTGATGTTTCAGTGATGAATACTAGTGTGTTTTGTGAAGAACTCTTAATTTTAAGTAATTCAAAGGTATCCAAAATAGTCCTTAAATGGCTTTAGAAGTCTAAAGACCCAGAATCAAATGTCCCGTGCTTTGTATGTAAGGCCTTTATTCATTTTCTCATTCTCTATAGAATGAAGAGAGAGTTTAGGAAAGCAGAACTGTATTCAGCAATCCAAAGAAAAAGCTAGGTTGTAGAAGGCTGAATTACTAGCCTGTTGAACTCAGTGCAAACATTTATTGAATGTATAGTGATCCTGTCACTGTGGCTATTGTGCCATGGCATTTTCCTAATGTAGCAAATGTAGGACCTAACAGGTCTCCGGACCTGTATGTCTAAGCAGCTGAGCAGCAATTACAATGGAACCATGAGGCATGGATGGAGGGGTTAGAAATGGAGATAGCTAGTAAGAGCATTTGTGTTCAAATTACGATTCGAGGCAAATTTTCAGTTGTTTTATACTATAGGGAAAATTTAAAAAATGTCTTTTGTGTTTATTATATGTAGAATTTGTGAAGAATTTTTGCTACACTGCAGTTTTTTATGTTTAAGTGGTCAATCCAGTTATATTACTTGCTCCTGCTCTTGGTCTTGGACCAACAGTTGTATTCAAGCTGTGCAGGAGGAGCAAGTGCATGGCTTCTGCTGCTGACACAGGCTTTGGTCCTGCATTGTTTTTCTCATTGCTTAGGAGATGGAAATCTGTAGAGACTAGATCTCAGTTGCCAAAACATTTGGTGTAAGGTTTTGGAAGAAGCTCCATTGCTTCTTCCCCTGCTCCCTACCCCCCCCCCCAGTAGCTTAGTAGAGTACCAGCTGCTCTGGTGAACCCAATCTTCATTCCTTGATATGTAGAGAAACTTTAGACACTGCATGCAGATAAGATTACTGAATAAGGAAGAGCAGCCAAATCTGAAAGTTATGCGCTCTGTCTGTCATTAGAGTATCTCACCTTCTCTTTTTATTATCTTTTGTAATATATCTTAAATCATTTTTTCAAGTTTTTTTTTTTTTTTTTTGTAATTCTTATTTGGATTATGACTTTGTGGTTGTTGGTTGGTTGTTCATATCAATACAGCACGAGACTGTAAATAATACTAAGCTCCTGTTCAGTAATAATAAATATTAAAATGTGTTGGACAGTTATGTTAGACAAGTTCTTTAAGAAGCAAAATTACTTTTTAATATCTAATATTTCTAATATGAATCAATGTTTCTGACAGTTTCACTCTGTATCTTTTTTTTACCCTTTCCATCACCTAGGAAATGAGATCGTAAATTTTATGTTAGGTACACGTAATGAAGCAAGTATATTAAATTATCTATGACACTGGAAGTCTCCCACCTTCTTAGGTATATTTATTGCATAAAGAACAGGATAAAGTATCAATTGTGTAAATGTGCTATCTTCAGTGGTATTTATCAGCAAATAACTTGGCCCAGACATGACAGCAAATCTTTCCTTTAAAATGTCAATACAGCACTAGAGTCCAATTTTTTTGTTGTATTCTGCTAATCTTCTTTCATTTTTCCAGTGTTACTGCAGGCTTCTATAAAAAGACTATTGGTAATCTCAGTAGGGAGGCCTAGGCCTCCCTACCCAGCAGTTTCAAAGACTTACGACTTCTGAAAAATAAAGATCAGTAGGTAGGACTGATTTAATGGGTGAAAATAGCTAGTCAATCTTCAAAAAACTAAATGTATAACATATATAATACTGATTATTTGGCCACTTGCAGAAGTTTTATTGGATTTTCTCAGATTTGATAATGAGACTGTGATAGTAAGAAATCTTTTGCATTTTTACAATATGTCCCTAAAACAATCCTTTAAAAGTAAATTTAGACATATCTCTTTTATATATTCATAGCTGAAAAAGAACCAGTGCTAAACACAATTTTACAAATACTATCAGGCCAAGAACCTACATACCACTTTTTGCAAGTCTCATTAAATAAACCAAACACATTAGTATCAAGAGTAGAACTTGGAAGCCTTATTTTGATATCATTTACTGGCAGTATATTACAACATAATTAAATTCTGTTAATGAGTACATCTTGTCAAGTCCTGGTACATATTGTAAAGAAGAAGAGGAAAGATAGAAAGATAGAAAGAATTGTCTTCTGCTTAATATAGGAAAACCTACAGTTGTGGCTTGAACCTTCTTAAATTATCCATCACGTTTTGTTCAATTGTTTCTTCCTTTATCGCTTTATGGGGGTAAGGTTTAGAAAATAATGGAAAAAGATGTGCGGGGTAGGTTTAAGAGCCTTGATACTGCCCTGATCTCTTACTATGTGTTTCACTGATCTCTTACTAAGTGTTTAAGAGGCTCTTTTGCACTACAGTATCTGGACCTCCATAAGCAGATTTCTTTTACAAAGTGGTTTTACAGTGACAGTGGCTTCTTTCCTAAAAATCACATTGTTTTTTTGATAGCTGCTGCTCCTCCTTTATAACTTAATGTCAATTACATTGATAACTGTCTGTGTTCATCAGGAAAAAAAATTGCGTACATGCTTTTATGTTTGCAATTGAGTAAACCCAGATTTTGAGACTACCACATTTGGCTTTTTACACAAAACCCTGGTTTTATGTTCTCCAGACATAGGCCCTTGCTTGTATCTACAAAGCCCTGTAACAAATAACTCTTGTGTTCCAAAATACCGTGATCTAAATTTTATTGAGGGTAGGGAGGGAAAGGACTATGAAAAACAGTTGTATACCGTAAAACCATTTAAAAAGGTAACTGTACTTTGTTTTTTTTGTTTATTGTCCTGGAAAGTGAGTGTTAATTTAAGAACAAACAATAATTCCAGTACACTTACCAGTCCTCCAGCAAGCAGTAATATTAGAATAGCTCTTAAATCCAGTAAAACCAGTCCTAGCATACCAGAAAGGAAAAAAAAAAAAAAAAAAAAAAATCGTATGCCAGCCTTCTATAAATTTAATAAGACTGTAGTATCTTTTCCAAGATAATTACTTTGAAATCAGTTGGCTTCTTAACCATGTTCTTAATACGTCCCCACTTCTATTTTTTGTTTTTATATCTGGCTGCTGCACACAAATTGGAAATAGAGCTTTTTTGTTATTAAGGAATATTATGATCTTCATATGGGATTGGCATTTCCAGATTAGCGAGAACAACGCATATGCAGGTAGTTGCAGTTCTGTGTAAATGCAGCAGGTGTTACTCTGTGTAAAATATGGACTGTTCAGCTGCCTTTATGGCTATGACCTTGACAGGAGTCACTATTGTTATACCAGTAGTTACTAATATTTTATTTGCCTCCATTCTAAAATGCACACTTTGTGTCTTTGTTTAATCTAGATACATAGTTGATTCTTCTTTGCAGCAAAGAATGTTTTCTGTTATTGCTGGTCTGGTTTGGCGGGGTTTTTGGTAGCGGGGGAAGAGCCCCAGGAATGGCTCCGATAAGAAGCTGAGAAGCTCCCCTTGCTTCCAAAACCCAGCCAAAGATTAGAGGGACCAATAGATGCTCCTCTGCGATTAACATACAAAAGAACTGATATAAGATCTGAGCAGAGCAGCACTTAAAGAAAAAAGAAGAGCTGTGCTGGAGAAAGAGAGTGGTGCTGGGGGTTGGTGGGGAAGAAGGTGCCCAAGCAGAAGTTTCCCTGGAACCCATGGTGAGATGGCAGGCTGTCCCCCTGCACTCGTGGAGGAACGTAGTGGAATATTCCCTGAAGGCACCAGGAGGGGTGAATTTGGCCATGGTCTTGGATGTTGTGGCCAGTGGACTCTGATTATGCAGCTTTGGAAGACCCCGGTGCCAGGGGAGGTGACTGTTCCTGAAGCAGCCCATGACTGTGGGAAGCGCAGGCTGGAGCAGCTCTGGACCTCGTGGGAAAAACTCATGAAGGAGAGGTTCGTAGAGGACTTTCTCTCATGGTAGGGACCCCGTGGAGAAGCAGGGAAGGACTGAAAGGAATCCTTCTTCCTGAGGAGGAAGAAGCAGCAGGAACCACCAGCCTGTGAACTGACTCTAAACCCCACCCCCTGTCCCCCTGTGCCGCTGGGGGGAAGGAGGGAGAGAAACTGGGAACAAAGTGATTTGGGCCCAGGAAGAAGGGAGGGGTAACATATGCAAGCCCTGCTCTTTGTGTTGTCTGTGTACTGTGTGTATTTAATTAGAATGAAATAAATATATTATTTTTCCCCGCGTTGGGTCTGTTTTGCCTGTGACCTTAATCGGTGAAGAACCCTCCTTGTCCTTTGTCTCGACCCATGAGCTTTGTCCTCCTCATCCCGGAGTGTGTGTGTGTCAGGGGAAGCTGAGTGAGTGGCCATGGGGCTGTTCCTTTGTTGTTGTGTTGGACTCAAACCATGACACTGTTCTTGCCCCAAATCAAGATGAGTTAGTGCTGTGATGGTCACTTCAATGTTTGTGTTGTCCTTAGTTTTATCATCCAGCTGTATTCATAAAGGGCAATTAAAAACCATTTTCATTACTTGATGCAGTGATCATTAGTCAATATAACATACAGAGGAAGGTAATCTATTTATATATATATAAAAGTTAATTCAATACTAATTGTTTAAAACAAGCCAATTTAAAATAGCAATGTTCTTTTGCTCACTAAATAAGCAACTCTTCTATCTTTGCCCACCTTTGGAAGAAGAAACTTTTTAAATGTAGTACAAATTATTTATAACTTTAGCTTTTAATAATGAAAAAAGGAAAACCAAAACATTCTGTTCTTTCACAAATGAGAATTTTTTTCCAGGATTTGATGTCCAATAAAAATCCATTTCCATTTGCTTTAGAATTATGAGCTATTTTAACTTGCAAAAACATGGCAAATTTCAAAGATGCTACTGCAGACGGTTTATAGATGTCATCGCTTAAGTGTGAATAGCTGTATAGCCTGAAAATTAGAGGGATCATATAGGGCTATTACAGGTGTTTTTTGGTGATTCATTGGACAGGATATATATAAAAAAATAAATCATTAAGTATTTACAGGTGAGTTCACCATATAGGTAAAACAAAATGAAGAGCTTTCTGATCCTGTAGCTCATTTAGACACTTTTGATTGAGTTAATGATGGTGAAAATGAGGTATTAAGAGAAACACCAAACACACCAGAAGACACATTGCTCCTGTTGCTGCCTCTCATAGAAGGCCTTATTTAAAAAAAAAAAAAACAGTTTTAGCTGAATTATTAGCCATGCGACAGTGAATTAAGGTAACTGAGCTAGCATAGTATTTTTGCTTTTAATTGTCTGTCTGTCTTTGAGAAGTTTTGCAGTTCTTATATATACAGAACTTAATCTGTAAAAAAAAAGAAAAAAAAAAAAGCTATTTTAATATTTTTAGCTAATATATTCATTCCTTTAGCTTTCTTGAAAGAAAAAATATTGTAATAGGATATTTCAAATTGCTTATTTAGATCAAAAATTTCTATCAGGTTGCAATAGGCTATAGGCACATCTCTCTCTGCTTATAATTTTAAAGAGCAGATTGCTTCAGTTAAGACTTCAGCTTCTCAGGTTTCCTTTGTTGCTGCAGGATTCTTATATATACAATATTTCTCATATACTCAGTAACTTACAATCGTGTTTTTTTTAATAAATGTGAGAGAAACTCTCTTCATTAGATGGTAGTATTCTCAGTGGACTCAGTGGAAAATGTGTTAAAAATTGTTTTCATATTTAATTTCCCATGTTTATAGGGTTACCAGGAGTTGTAATTAGCTTCTTCTAAACATGTTTTGAAGACTATGATGGAGATCCAACAGATTTTTTTTCCAAGGTTTATATAAAGTCATTCCTTCAGTGATGCAATCTTAGGAACAGATTGAAAAAAAATGTGACAGTTGTGTGTAATCTCCTCTAGAAGGGGTTTGTTTTGGTTTCCCTTTTTCAAGCCATTGCTGTGGCTCTTGTTACTGAGACCAATGCTACATACATATTCCTGTAGTACCTCTCTGATACTAGTGCAAAAATGATTTTTAAAAATGGCTCATTATGCATATTGTACCATTGCAGTGGCCTTCCCTCTGCATCTCTGGCAAACTTACTGTTACTCAGAGCTTCTTTTAACAGGAGTTAATTAGGATGAGGAAGTTGCTGCTTGTTTTTTATTGCATACAAACCCCAGGACATGCTGCACTAATCCCATAGTGCTGTGTGGTGCCCTAGGAGAGGTGTTTAGTGGATGTTTTGGAAGTCTGTTATTAGCATTGGAAATGTTCTTTATCAGATCATTTAACTAGTTAACTCTCTCTGGATATTATGATAAATGCATGTAATGTGTTTTTTTGGGATTTGCTAATTTGAAATGCATATTAAATATAATACCAACAAAGTCAGGGCAATCTTAAGTATTTCTTCCTCTCATAATACACACTTTTACCTACAATAATGAAAAAATGAATGTAAGTCTTCTGAAAAGCCCTCAGGAAGGAGTAAAGTGGTCCAAGGAGCTTTGTCCAAGGAGTAGACCAGAAATTGGGTTTTTATTTTTTATCCAGGACACTGACTGCTTTCAATTTTTGAAAGAACAACTCCCATATTTTTTTTTTTTTTGTTCTGCAACTCTCCCTTTGTAAGATGCAGGCAGAAGAGAGCTAGCCAGGACAGGGAAGAACTTTATCTTTCCTGTGTCATCACTCAAATCAGATTAATTTCAAAATTTGCATTTGTGGAAGTTTTATAGTTCAGAGAGAAAAATTAGAAAAACATTATTTTTACTGTTGTAATGTCTTTTTTTAATATAAACTGCTTTTTAAAAATAATTTTGTACAGAAAGCCTCTGTGCCTCTGATCCTTTAAAAGCTGAAAATCTGTATTTTGCACTTTAGCTGCAAAGTCAGTGGAAACCTTGAGAACTTGAAAAGGCCTTTGGTTGCCATGTTGGTCAGCACAGGTTTTACCTTGGGGACTAAATGAAGCCCCTGGGTTTTTTGTTGGTATAATGCTAGGCTTGTTTCCCAACATCTGACCAAAACCCCTAATTGAGTTTTAAGGCAACAGTAAGATTGAGTAAAGCCAGTTTCTTCTGTGGATATAGAGGTGTTGTGTATGTTTGGCATTTTGCAGTTTATTCTTAATTTAACAAGAATTTTAATGATGTCAAACTTGGAGGTTTTTAGTAATATCAAAAGGCATTATCACTATAATTTAAACTGCAGGACTTTCTAATCTACCTTTTAATGATATGACTGTTTGTAGGGAAAGGATCCACTTATTTTCACCTTTTAGGAGTCCAGTATTGCATGTACACTAAGATGGAATAATTCCTAAAGCTCCTGCTTACTTTATTGTCCCTCCCCAATTGCAAATTTGGTTTTGAAGTGCATAGTCTGTGTGATTAAATAAAAGGCCCTGAAGAACAGTGAGGAAATCTTGTGATCTAGCCATTTTAGAAATTAATTTAAATTACTGTTTAGCAAAAAATGAGTAATTTATCACTTATCCGTTGTTCCGTGTAAGTCATTTATCATGAGTGGCAGCTCATCATCATTTTACTCTAACTGAATATGGTGGGGAGGGATCAGAGAATTATATTGTGCAAGTTCATACTTCTTGTAGTTGGCAACCAATTTAATGATTGTGGATAAAATAAAGCAGGAGCTATAAAAGCTTTTCCAAGTTTCTCTTCTGCTGCTGAAAGATGATATACATGATTTTGTATCACTTATACTGTATAATTCTTGTTGGTAGGTAGAATTTTCTTTTGCACTTCAGTTTACTTAAGTGCCTACTAGTTTTACTTGCATACTGGATACAAGTAGTGCAGACTTTGGTGTCCAGGATTTCAGGTGTAGTGGTTTTTTATATAAACCATGTACTGATAGTGGACTTGATAAAGAGAGACTATGGTAGTCCAAATTTGTTGGTTAGAACCCCTAACCAAAATCTTACCTCTCTTGTCATCTTCTTGAGTGATGCATTTTCTCCTGTAGAAGGGCTTGAGATGGTGCATCAGTTCCCTGGATCTTTGGAATCAGTAAACACTAGTACACAATTTTTCGGCAAAAGAATATTTAAAATAATAAGCCCTGGATAAAATATTCCTGAGTCCTTCAGAATAAGTTGCTCATGGTCTCAGATATTTTGTTATCATGTTAGGCTAGCCATGATAATCTTGTAACAGACTTATTCACTAATAAAGGAGGAAGAAGGTAATGTGACTAGTAAAATGAAAATTTGTTTTAGAATGCTTTCTGGAACCGGTAACTGCTGTTTTTGTGATACTGCATCTTCATCTTTCTGTGACAGTAGCAGCTCTTTTCAGACAAAAAGTTCTCATTTGCAGTGTACCTGTCTGCTTTTAACAGCCTGTGAATATAGCTTTCCTTACTTGCTGATTTATGTGCAAGACTTGTCTTTTACTCAAAGTTTGCTTGGACATTGCAATGGATAATGCAATGCATTTCTCGGTATGCTGACAAATAAGATGCTCAGGAACAGCAATCTTAGTTCCTGCTAGAGAATCTACTCCATCATGCTCTATCCTTTTCAGTGTATGCTATATCAATAGGGAAGGAAGCCAGGAATTTGTATTTACAGAGGGGTGGGGAAGGAGGGAAAGAAACATGACTATTTCCTAGTTGTGGATTTGAAATAATTAATCTCCTTTTCTCCCCAAATTGTTTCCTTGGAATTTTGTGTGAAGAATTGTTTAGACGGCAAGGAAATTTTCTGGAAAGGAACAAAAAAATGTGAGAAAGGGAAGGAAGAATGGGAGATTCTTCTGTTAAAAATTATTTAAATGAATAGGAACAGAAAACTGATAGCAACAACAGTACTTTTAAAAATTAATTTAACCCTAACTGATAAAGTAGACCATCTGTACTCCATTTGAATTAATAACTTCTTATGTTTTATCATAATTGCATCATTTTTGTTGATTTTGTATGTAAGTCTTAAATTTATTAAGAAGACAATAATAATAATAATTTGTTTTCTTCGAGTATCTGCATGAGTTGTTTAGGTATGCAATCCAGTAAGACTGTTTTATGCAATGAGGAAAAAAAATTAACATCAAATTCAGGTATAAAATACTACTTAATCTTTATGGTTTTTCATCATAAGCTCCAGGTAGTGATATGTTAATGGAAGGGTACAAATTTGTCTTCTAAAAGCACACTGTGCTGAGAAGCCTTGTGAGTGATGATCCTGATGTCGTTCTAGGTTCAATGGCACACACCCTATGCAGAAAGATTTTCCTTTGTATGTAATGGCAACCATTAGTTTGCAGGTACTGCAACATCTCTAATTCTTGATGTTTACTACAGAAGTAGCAGTTCAGGCTGTCTCATTTTATTGTATCAGTCATCCTTGTTAATGGTTTTGTTTACACACTGTTTTGGTGTATTTTTTGCTGGTTACATTACTTTCTGAAAGACTTAATAGATGGCTTAATGGTAAGTGTTTCAGTTTTAAATTGCCATTAAATTGAGCACAAATAAGTACACCTGGGAACTTACAAGACTGGTTTGGCATAATTTATTTATTTAGCTCATATTTAATGGTTTGAAGATGGCACAGAAGGAACTTGGTTCTTAAGAAATAGAGTATCAGCTTCCTTTCTCTTTGAGAAAAATTCTTTAGGTAGGTAGACAGATAAATTGACAGTGCTCTCCTATGTCTTGTTTGTGTAATAGTAGACTGGTTTGTCACATCACATGGGTCCTTGGAATTTAGTTAATAAACTTATTTCAAGACTTTTCCTTTCCTCTTCTCTACAGAAACATTGCAGCTCTCAATAAATAGCTTGGACTTACTCTTTCTGGACATTTTTATTTCTCCGGTATACGGACCCATTATTGTTATCACCTAATAAGACCAGAGTATCCAGTCACATGCATGTGATTTAAATCATGCATGGACAGATGCTCATATCATTATTGAATCAGCTAGACCTCCTTTATGGTGTAATACTGCCAGGGAAGAGGCTAGATATGCTATAAATCTTAATAAGGTGCTTATGTAGGATTGTAAAATCTGCTACGGACTGTAAAAATATTTCTTCTGGATGCTTGATCAGACTCTAAGGACTTAAATCAGCTTCTAAAGAAGTGAATATAAAAGCTGTCATTGACTTCACTGGGGAACAAGGCAAATTCTAAGTAGGAAAATAGAAAATAGCCCCTTTCTGTACTAGTGGGTACTTCGATAAAACATGCTTCTTGTCTGAATCCGTTCTGTGACACAAATAGATCACGTCTTCCTGTATTTATGCATATCCTGTTATTCAGGATAGTAACTGCAGCAATATAAAATAATTGAGAGTACTCAATATTCAGAATGAAAACATGTTCAGTTCTGTTATTGGTATTAATATTACCTTGTGCTTTTCTGTGCAGGTAATTATATTTTAGACATTAAATGAAGTGCAACACTTCATAGTGGCTAGAATGATTGCCATACATTTTTAATGGTTTCTCCAAGTGTTATTAAGTGATAATGTGGAAAAAAACTAGCCAACTGGCAATATACAATGTTATTAATAAAACCTGTTCTTAACTCACTTTTAAAATCAACAAATGAAGCAATGAATTATAACTGATCTTTTATATATAAAAAAGTGTATTTTATATAATTTTTTCCATCTGTGCATTCTAAAAGTCCTTTCATGTCAGAAGTAAAGTAGTACATCTGCTTGATGTTAGAGAGTTGATATGAGGATAGTTACCAGTATTGCTTCATGGCTTCTATGTCCTGTGTTTAACTGACAAGACATTTTTACTTGTATGTGACTCCTACTGTATGCCTGCCGGAAATGTCTCTGTTTTTTAAACTCTGTAAATCTCTGTATCCCTGGCTTCCTGTTCTCAGTTTTTCTGAATCTTTACTAACCTACTCTGAAACCATATAGTGGCAGGGCTGTGTCTGTTTTGCCTTATATCTTCCCATTTCATGTCTGGGAAAGCAGCATTGGAGTTGCAGTGTCTAATCACTTTCCACATGTCAATGTCATAATGAGGGAAAAGTTATCTGAGGTTGCATCCAAGTGAGCATGAGAAGGAACTTTGTTCATGAAGAATGCATTACTCCAAAGGCCTGAGAAGTGTGCCCTTCAGATAATTTCTGTATTATGTGCAGTTTGGCCAAACTAGAATATTGTCATAGTAGATACTACTTGAATCCATGCCATGAATGTATCTTCATATTATAAGGAAATACTTAGTTTGGTTGAGATACTTTCTGTGAAAAGATCCTATGCACTTAGTCTCCATCCAAACATTTGAAACTGGTAGTTTTCGTTATTAATTTCTCTGTAATGCCAAGAAGTTGTTGTGGTTTTTTCAGTTGTCAGATGCTTGTGGAAAAGTATTGTAGTTCTTAGCAAGCAGCACCTACTGGAAAATAAAATTACTACTTAGCTAAGTATGCAGACTGTCTCATTAGCTGCTCAGCCAAGCCCTGTGACCTTTTGTCTGTCAGACTTTTCTTTTTCCTAGTAATGAACATAGTAGAATAAAAATGGAAGTTCCTTTAACTTATTGATAGCAGAAGTGAATTTCCCGATACATAAAAATGTTGCTGAATCATTTCAGTGTTTTCAACCTCAGCTTCCTAAAAGCTGAAAACAGTAACTACTGAGAAGATGGGAATTGCCACTGTACCTACAGCTGGAGCTTGCCTGGAGAAGTTATTGGTAAAGTTTGATTTCTCTTCAGAAATGAGATTTTGAGATTGCCAGAATCACAAGATATGACATCTGAGTCATCCTTGTGCTCCTCTGTGAGCTGGCCTTCAAGCAGCCTTTTACCAGCCTGTAATTACTAAAACCTTAAGTGGCAAAGGAAATGTATGAAATGGAGCCAATTTGGATGAGGAATGATGCCATTCAGACAAAGCTGCACATAGTTGGAAGTTTGGAAGGTGATGTTGCCTTGAATCCCTCAGGAGGGAGGGTTCCGACATACTCTATGATTCTGTGATCTCTTGACTCTCCAACTCATGGACATCCTGTTGTTGGATCAGAACCTCTCCCAGTTACCTGAAGTATGGATGTGACCTACTTGATGAATGTTAGTGCTCTGATGCACTAGCATCCTACCCCAATGCAGTCCTGCTATGAGGACTATATCATAGAAATGCAATGCATTCTGAAGACCCAGTCTGTGAAACTCCATCATATAATCTAAAAATAGCAAATAATAGACAACTTTGGTTTGGCAGGTGAACAAATAAAGATAGATTGACAGGAAAAGTATGCAATTAAATTTATTATTCACAGTGTTCAGGTTTTCCAACCAAAATATTTTTCTAATCTGAAACATTTTGGGGCTTTTCAGCCTAGAGAAGAGAAGGCTCTGAGGAGACCTTATAGCGGCCTTCCAGTACTTGAAATGGGCCTACAGAAAAGCTGGGGAGAGACTTTTCATTGGAGAAGATAGTGATAGGACAAGGGGTAATGGTTTTAAACTGAGAGAGGGGAGATTGAGGTTAGATATTAGGAAGAAATTCTTCACTATAGAGGTGGTGAGGAACTGGAATGGGTTGCCCAGGGAGGTTGTTGATGCCCCATCCCTGGAGGTTTTTAAGGCCAAGTTGAACGAGGTTTTGTGCAACTTGGTCTAGTGGTGGGGTTCCCTGCTCATGGCAGGGAAGGCTGGAACTTGATGATCTTTATGGTCCCTTCCAACCTTAATGATTCTATGATTCTATGATTAGTGTGGCGTTTTCAGTTTAAAGTAAATTTTTAAGCAAAGGAATACTAATTTGATGCAAGTCTAAGTAGTTTGTTTAAAAATTGAATGCTTCAGCGTAAATTAAAAAAATAACTCACAAAACTTCCGATTCAAACTTTCATTAATTCCTTTCAGAAATGCCCCAAATGTGGTCTCAACTCCCTGTGAATTTCAGGGAGCTTCATGCAAGAATTGACTTTGATCAGTTCAACCGCCAGAGTGATGGCACAGTAAGGCAGAGGGAAGAACTACAGCTTATCTAATGCTTGTTTAAGTAACTTGAGTGAAGATTATTAAACATACCTGTTAATGACAGTTCTTCAGTGACATTACTGAGTATTAAAGGCCTTATTGTCATAGCTAAAAGGATTAGGAAAGAGATAAAAAAATAAAAGTTAACATTGCAGAGTGCACAGCATTTTGTAAAGAAGATGCTGCAGAAGAGTTCAGTTTGTCATTACTGGTTTTCCCAGAGGGTTATCAAATAGAATCCATGTGTGAAATGGATGTGTTGCAGTCACAGTGATGCTGACTTCGTCTTTCCAATGACAACTCAAGCTGATTTTTTGGGGCTTTATTGTAGTGGGATTTTTTTTCTCTCTAATGAAGAGGGATAGAGTTGATGATTTAGCCTTTTATTTCTCTCCCTGAAGGAAAATGCAATTAAGTAAAAAAGTTCTAGCCTTGAGTACGTATGAAGTGGTTGACACAAAAATGTTAGCCTTTCTGTTGGGTATTTGTGGTGAGGTTTCAGGAGCTTTTTAATCTTCTATTCTTCCTCTGTTGAGGATGGGAACTGGGTGGGCAGTTGGCCAATGTCAACCCAACACAACCCTAAAGGCTTTTTGAAGTCTGTGTAAATTGTGTCTCTATTTACAGTCCAAGGTTATAATTTTGTTTGTATGAACACTCCTGCTTGCTTCTTCAGGCTCTTGTTTAGGAATAATTTTTAAAAATGTATGTGCCTGGCATGCATGAACACTTCCATGCATTTTCATGTTTGCATGAATTACCTGGCTTTACAGAAGTAGTTTACAGTGCATAATATGTTCACATAAATACTTTGCGTGTTGATTTATTCATGTCCTTCAGCTTTTTCTGTTATAGTTGTTAAATGCATGAGACAAAACTACACATGCTGTGTTGCTATATTTAAGTTTTATCATCTGTCCATTGCAGTTACTCCTGTTGTTTTAGTATGCCTTTGCAGTAAGCATCTCTACCAAATAAATTTGCTCTTGAGCATTTTATGCTTTTATTAAATATTCATTAAATGAAATGCATAGTATGAATGCAGTCTGCTCTTAGTGCACTGAAACCCCAGAAAATACATTGTTTGTAAATTCTTTATGCAGAATGAGCCAATGTTTTCTTCCTCTACCAAAACACGTCAAGGTCCAGGACATGCTGCTATTGGTGTAGTGTTGTTCTGCATGCAGGACTGATTTGGAAGATTTAAGACCTGGAGAATGGGCACTGCAATTCCTATGTTGTTTCTGGCAGACGAGGAAGCAGTATAAGTAAGATAAATGTTCCTCTATTGGTAATATCATAGGTAAAAAATAAAAACTTTTGGAATGATAAAATAAAATCATTTTTTTGCCTCAGTCATGCACATGGAATTTAGCTCATATCTCGGTCAAATTCAACAAAGGATAAAATTTGTCCTAAGTTTCAAAATCTTGTGCTGGCTAAAAGTGGTCTGGTGATAAATTCATAGAATCACAGAATAGTTTGAGTTAGAGGGGACCTTAAAGATCATCTAGTTCCAACACTCCTGCATGGGTAGGGACACCTCCCACTAGATAAGGTTCCTCAGAGCGACACCTAATCTGCCCTTGAACACTTCCAGGGATGGGGCTTCCACAGCTTCCCTGGGCAACCTGTTCCAGTGTCTTACCACCCTCACATTAAAGAATTTCTTCCTAATGTCTAACCTAAATCTCTCCTCTTGCCCTCTCACTAAAAGTCTGTGTAAAAAGTCCCTCCCCTGCTTTCTTCTATGCCCCCTTCAGATACTGGAAGGCTGCTATGATATCTCCCTAGAGCCTTCTCTTCTAGGCTGAACAATTCCATCTCTCTCAGCCTTTCCTCATAGGAAAGGTCATCTTTGTGGCCCTTCTCTGGACTTCCTCCAGGATCTCCATGTCCTTCTTATGTTGGGGACTCCAGAATTCAACACAGTACTCCAGGTGGGATCTTATGAGAGCCAAGTAAAGGGGGAGAATCAACTCCCTTGACCTTTTGGCCACACTTCTTTTGGTGCAGCCTAGGACACAGTTGGCTTTCTGGGCTGCAAGCTCACATTGCCAGCTCATGTTGAGCTTCTTATCCACCATCACTCCCAAGTCCGTCTCCTCTGGACTGTTTTTCATCCATTCTCCACCCAGCCTGTAGTTGTGCTTCGGATTTCCCTGACCCAGGTGCAGAACCTTGCACTTGACCTTGTCGAACTTCATGCAGTTTGCACAAGCCCACTTCTCAAGCCTGTCAAGTCCCTCTGGATGGCATCCCTTCCCTCCAGCATGTTGACTTCACTACACACTTTGGTGTCATCAGCAAACTTGGTGAGGGTGCACTCAATTCTGCTGTCCATGTCACCAACAAAGATGTTAAATAGCAGTGGTCCAAGTCCTCCTGGGGAACACCACTCATCACAGGTCTCCATCTGGACATTGAGTCCTTGATCACCACTCTTTGGATGAGACCACCCAGCCAGTTCCTTACCCAGTAAGTGGTCCATCCATCAAATCTGTATTGTTCCAGTTTTGATACCAGGATGTTGTGCAGGGCAGTGTCGAAGGCTTTGCACAGGTCCTGGTAGATGATGTCAGTTGCTCTTCCTTTGTTCACTGAAGCTATGACCCCATGGTAGAAGGCCACCAAATTAGTCAGGCAGGATTTGCCTTTGGTGAAGCTGTGTTGGCTGTTACCAATCACCCCTTGTTTTTCTCATGCCTTAGCAGAGCCTTTAGGAGGATCTGCTCCATGATCTTGCTGGGCACAGAGGTGAGACTGACTGATCTGTAATTCCCTTGGTCTTCCTTTTTTCCTTTTTGAAAATGGGGGTTGTTTCCCTTTTTACAGTTAGTGGGAATTTCTCACAACTGCCAAGACTTTTCAAATATGGTGAACAGAGGCTTTGCAACAAATAACAGACTTAGTTTTAACTGCTTTTCTTTCCATAGGAAACATGAGTCAGAACACCTCTAACAATGTAAATTTTGTCCAGAAGGGAATTTCATGCTAAAAAAATTTAAAAATTTGGTCTCGTAAGCATGACTTTTCAGGTGTTCCTCACCAGAAAGGTGACTGGGTTTGTCAGTGAAGCTACCACCTGCCTAGATATTACAGCCCTACAGATGTCTGGTTAGGATGTAACACAGTGTGATAATACCTGGTTCCTACTGTATATTTGTTATGTATGATGAATACATGAATGCAGAAAGCAGTCTGTGTGCTGTGTACAGTCAACTGCTTGTTGTAATAGAGGAATATAGCTTAATCTGAGATTAGGGATTTTCATTTGGTTTTATTTGTGCTTTGTGAGAGGTGTTATCAAAAAAATAGCAAGGAAAAGCATCCTTAAGGGTGCTCAGAGATGTGATTTTAAAATTATTTTTACAAGTGTTTATTTACAAAGTAGGCTTAGGCTATGAAATCCAGCTGTGGTTTTCCTATTACGTATTCTAAATTCTTTCATTTGGGGCAAGGTGCTGTTGAAGCCAGCTTTGGACTTTATACAGAGCATAAGAGAAGAACAGTTGCTTTGTGATATTTTTATGTCTAATATGGTTTCACTGCAACTAACACAAATACAAATTCTGCATCAAATCTGTGAGATAGAACTTCAAAATAAATACAGACCAATAATTGTTAATATTCTTGTTACAAAGTTAAGCCAACATGCAGTCCTTGTCTGGAGTTCTATCTGAAGTTACTTTGCAGTACTGTCTGAAATGTGTATGTTCTGCTTTCTAAAGAATAATTGCAAATGTCTGGCATCAATGTTAATGTAGTCTACTGCAGGGGGCTGCAAGCAAGATGATGTGGAACAGCACAAGACAGATACGCCCAAGGACTTTTCAAACAAATGTGTTCTTGTATCTGCTTTTTACATGCTCTGTCATTCACTGGTCTCTTAAATTCATGTTACTGTTATTTCTCTGATCTATATATTAATACAGGTGTTTGGGTTTTTTCCTGGTGCTGTTATAGACTAATGTATGCAGCTGTGTTCTGGAGACTGTGTTTGTTCTAAAGAATGTTGAAATTAGGCATCTACAGATTTTCATACCTTCATTTATTTTCATACCAACATGCACACGTTTCCATTGAAATTAAGAAAACTACCCTCTATGGCACAAACTGGCAAGTAAAAGTATATCCCAGAAAAAAGATGTTTTCTTACTGACATGTTAAATTGCTCACTGGCATGATAATATGTGCAGGATTGAGATACATGCAGATTTCTTAAATGAGCAGTTTGTAGCTTTGATTTAATCAAGATCTTTAGAACAGAGCGCTTTGAAATATCTAGGTTATTGATTCTTTTTGAGATGCCATGCTTTTTATAAGAGTTGGAAATGAAAAGATCTGGGTTTTGACTGGAATAATGCTTTGGTTTGCACAGTCCCATCAATGCTATGTTTTTTGATGTGTTCTAGATCAGATTGCTTTAACACAGTTGCGATGCAGTATATTTTCTCAGTTTAATCATACCTATGAAAGTTTTGTAAGAAAATATTTAAAATATCTTCATGGTAAATGTTAGGGTTGTTTTTTTTCT